>NC_079190.1:236305694-238705694 GCF_029499605.1 Hyla sarda
AACCCCTCTTGTGCTGCTAGTTAGGTCGTAAGAAAATACCAGTGTGCAATAAATAGAAATGTAAAAGGGTAAATAAATGAAAATAAATAAAGCATTTAAACTATATCGCGAATGCAATAAAAACGCAATTGAAGTGTGACAGTTGGCCGAACCTGTCAAAGTCTACGGCAGTGGTGTTCAACCTGTGGACCTCCAGATGTTGCAAAACTACAACTCCCAGCATGCCCGGACAGCCAACGGCTGTTGGCACCATAAAACTTACCCTAGCATGCTCTTTAACCACTTCCAGATAGAGACTCCTTACCCCCTTCTTGTCCAGACACCTTTTTAGATTTTTTAATACATTCAGATTTGAAAGCTATAAAGCTTTCTTTCGTCCTTTTTTTTTTTTCGTTTTTTTTCTTCTTCGATTTTGTTATATATTTTGTGAAAGACCAGGCTTTCTTTTTTTTTTAAATCATCTTTATCTCAATAATTTCTTATATAGGGTTATATATATATATATATATATATATATATATATATATATATATATATTATAGGGGGCATGGCTAAGGACCTAGAGGGGCATTTATAAAGTGTGGTGTGAATTTAACTGCTTTGGAGCCCAAATGTCGTGGTGAAAGTTGCTGACGTGCGACAAATGTATCTAATGGCGCACATACTTTGATATATCACCAAAGAACTGCTCTACTTAAATGTTGCAGAGAAGTGGCAGCCGCGCCCGATAAATGTATCAAATGTCGCACAGACCTTAATGTAATTGTCGCGGGGTTGACTTGCCCTTTGATAACTTCTAAATCTGGCTGTATGTAACTTTTCACAAAATGTGGTACATGTTAAATCGGTGACCACTGCATAAAGTACACTAAATAAGAACACCTCATGGTAATGAAATTTTAATATTGTAAATGAAATGTCACAGAAAATGTTGCATGGGGCTAGCCTGCTTCTTTTCATACAACAAATTTAGATGGAAAAAAACTGTTTTAATGGTTTGATAAATTCCCCTCACAGTTTGGGGCATTTATTTATTTTTCACTTATCCATTTATACTTTATTTTTTTTATTTTTTTTTATTTTATGCCCCCCTAATAAGGTAATAAAAAGTTGTTCATTTTTACTATTGCAGATTTTAGCCCCTGACACACTCTCTGATCTGCGGGTATCAAACATCGGCAATCACGTGATCGCCATATTGCTTCCTGCTCAGTTGGATACACAGCGCTTATTGCCTTTTCTTCACTGCTCCATGCTGCTGCAGTTCTGTGCACAGCCATTTTAAAATAGACGTGAAGAGTAATGTGCTGACCACCTGGACATTTACAGGGGTTATCCTAGACTTTTTAATAAACTAGCATTGCATAGGAGTGTCATATGTACCGTATAAGTGCCTGTTCCTTCCAGTGAATGTGATGTCACAGGATGAGTCATCAGGTGGGTTGGGGCATGCATCCCTCTCATTGGCTGGCTAGAATTCTACATGGATTTGAGCCCCGCCTAACATCTGATCCCAGTAGAAGATGCAGGCATACCTTTTGGGTAGCACAATGGCATCAGTGTTAATTTTCTCTCATTTTTATCATAGTTTAGTCAACAACACTTTTTCAGTGACTTAGCTGAAATACAAACTATGTTATGACTAAAAGTAATATCTATAAACATGTTAGCCAACTGACTAAAACTAGACTAAAGTGTTAGAGAACATTTTAAAAGAGCGCTTATTTTAAAGGGGTACTCCGGTGAAAACCTTTTTTTCTTTTAAATCAACTGGTGGCAGAAAGTTAAACATATTTGTAAATTACATATTTGTAAATTTAAATCTTAATCCTTCCAGTAGTTATTAGCTGCTGAATGCTACAGAGGAAATTCCTTTCTTTTTGGAACACTGATGACTTCACGAGCATAGAGCTCTCTGCTGACATCTCTGTCCATTTTAGCAACCATGCATAGCAGATGTATGCTAAGGGCAGCATGGTGGCTCAGTGGTTAGCACTGCTGCCTAGCAGTGCTGGGGTCTGGGTTCAAATCCCACTAAGGACAACAATAAATAAAGCGTTATTATTATTATAATAATGTCATCAGAGAGCATTCCAAAAAGAAAAGAATTTCCTCTGTAGTATTCAGCAGCTAATAAGTACAGGAAGGATTAATATTTTTTAATAGAAGTAATTTACAAATATGTTAAACTTTCTGCCACCAGTTGATTTAAAAGAAAAAAAAGGTTTTCACCGGAGTACCCCTTTAAGGGTATCATATGTAGAAACTCTATTGTAAGTGGGTCTGTCCCATAGGACTGGAGTGTAGCAAATGGTGGTGCTAATATTAGAAAGGAGTCAAAAGTGATCCTGGAAAATATAGGCCTGTAAGTTTAACCTTCATTGTAAATTAAATCTTTTAAACAGTATCTAAAATATGCTAAATTGTAGTATCTCAATGAAAATGCATGTATGCCTGTATCAGCAATGGTTTATAAGAGAAGTTCTAGTAAACTAACTTTATTAGCGTTTATGAGGAGGTGAGCTCAAGACTACATCAGAGAGAGCCTTTGCATGTCATATCAGGACTTTTTCCAAAGCATTTGATACTTTGCCATGTAGAAGATTGGCATATAAAATTAGAATGCTAGGGCTGTGGACAGTGTATATAAGTGGCTTAGTGATAGAAAACAAAAACAAAAAAAGATTGGGTCACTTATGGGTAAGGCGCCACAGGGGTCAGGTTTAGGCTCCTTTTAGTTTGTTTATAAATGACCTTGGAGAGGGATTGCACACAAAAATATGTAGAGTATTATTTTATTCTTTTATAAATACAAAAGAGTAAAGAATTTCAAATGGCACGGAGTAGATTGGAGGCTTGGGCTAAGAAAAGCAAATGAGTTTTAACTTTAATAAATGTACGTTTATGCACATGGGAAGGGGAAATCTAAGCAAAGATTACTTACTAAACCTGTGTTTCTAACATGGAAAAGAACTTGGGAATTATAGTTAAAGGGGTTATCCACCATAAGGTGATTTTAGTACGTACCTGGCAGGCAGTAATGGATATGCTTAGGAAGGATCTGCACTTGTCTTGGGGCTAAATGGCTATGCTGTGAGATTACCAGAACACTGTGGCTAGCTTTTTGTGAACTGGTATTTCCTGTTTGACTTTTCTTTTTTTGACTACAAATCCCACAATTCCATCTTTCTCCCTGGCTAGTGAGTCAGGCTTCGGCCACATTACAACCTGGGAAAAATCCGAGACAACAGTCATTTTGTATGCTGTTAAAAATAAATATTGGTGAAAATCACAGAAGAATTGAGAAAACCATCACACATAGGTAAAGACACTATATTATGAACTACACTAACTTTACAGCCCTGTAGCATAGTCAAATAAAAAAATTCCTGGAATACCCCTTTAACAGTAAATAAACCCCTTAAGAATGCAGGAAATTTTCATTTTTGCACTTTAGTTTTTTTCCTCCTCGCCATCTAATAGTCGCTAAAGCTTTCAGCTCTTTCGATATCACTCATTTTACTATTTTACTACCAAATCTATGGTGAAACAAAAAATAATAATTTAACCCCTTAACGACGCAGGATGTATATTTACGTCCTGCACCGGCTCCCGCGATATGAAGCGGGGTCGCGCTGCGACCCCGCATCTCATCGCGTCAGTCCAGGCGCTCATCAACGGTCTGGACCCGCGGCTAATACCACACATCGCCGATCGTGGCAATGTGCGGTATTAACCCTTTAGAAGCAACGGCGGCGGCGCCGTTTCTAAAGTGAAAGTATCCCGGCTGCTCAGTCAGGCTGTTCGGGACCGCCGCGGTGAAATCGCGGCATCCCGAACAGCTTACAGGACACCGGGAGGGCCCTTATCTGCCTCCTCGGTGTCTGATCGACGAATGACTGCTCAGTGCCTGAGATCCAGGCAGGAGCAGTCAAGCGACGATAACACTGATCACAGGCGTGTTAATACACGCCAGTGATCTCTGTAAGAGATCAGTGTGTGCAGTGTTATAGGTCCCTATGGGACCTATAACACTGTAAAAAAAAAAGTGTTAATAAAGGTCATTTAACCCCTTCCCTTATAAAAGTTTGAATCACCTCCCTTTTCCCGTAAAAAAAATAAAACAGTGTAAATAAAAAAAAATAAACATATGTGGTATCATCGCATGCGTAAATGTCCGAACTATAAAAATATATCATTAATTAAACCGCACGGTCATTGGCGTACGCGCAAAAAAATTTGAGTCCAAAAAAGCGTATTTTTTGGTCACTTTTTATACCATTAAAAAATGAATAAAAAGTGATCAAAAAGTCTGATCAAAACAAAAATTGTACCGATAAAAACTTCAGATCACGGCGCAAAAAAGGAGTCCTCATACCGCCCTGTACGTGGAAAAGTAAAAAAGTTATAGGGGTCAGAAGATGACATTTTTAAACGTATACATTTTCCTTCATGTAGTTATGATTTTTTCCAGAAGTAAGACAAAATCAAACCTATATAAGTAGGGTATCCTTTTAACCGTATGGACCTACAGAATAAAGAGAAGGTGTCATTTTTACCAAAATATGCACTGCGTAGAAACGGAAGCCCCAAAAATAACAAAATGGTGTTTTTTCTTCGATTTTGTCGCACAATTATTATTTTTTTTCCGTTTCTCCGTGAATTTTTGGGTAAAATGACTAATGTCACTGCAAAGTAGAATTGGTGACGCAAAAAATAAGCCATAACATGGATTTTTAGGTGAAAAATTGAAAGGGTAATGATTTTTAAAAGGTAAGGGGGAAAAAACGAAAGTGCAAAAACTGAAAAACCCTAAGTCCTTAAGGGGTTAATACATTTTTGGGGCAAAAATGACACACATTTAGCCTGTAGGTCCGTACGATTATGTTACCCAATTTATAAAGGTTTTGTTTTATTGTACAGTACCACTTTTAAAAAAAATTACCTTTTGTATGAAAATTTATATTCTTAAAATTGTCCTCCTTTTGACTCCTATAACTTTTTTTTTTTTGTATACAGGGATGTATGGGGAGCTAATTCTCTGTGCAATGATCGTGTTATTGTTACCATTTTTGTTTTGATGGGACTTTTTGGTTGCTTTTTAGAAAAAACTGTCCTGGTATATGAAGGTACCAAAAATCGGCAATTCTGGACTTTGGTATTTTTTTACGTTTACACCATTAACTTGCTGTTTTAAAGTGATATTTTAATAGTTAAGACATTTTACACACGTAGCGATACCACAGATGTTTGTTTATTTTTGTTTACATTATTTCATTATTTTCTTTGCAAAAGGGGAAAAGGTGATTTAAACTTTTATTAGGGAAGGAGCTTATTCACATTTATTAAAGGAAAACAGTCATCCTGTTCACCCTTACTAAACCCAATACACTGGGTTATAGTGTGGGTGAACAAGAGACCAATGTGGGGTCTCTCACTAATATACATACCTTCAGTCTGGAGCCCTGTCCCTCTGAAGATCAGCTTCTATCTTCGCTGAATTGCACGCTGATTCATGGTCGCTGGTCACATGAGCACTCAGACACGAGCGCTCACATGACCAGCAACCATGAATATTTAAATTCAGTCGGCGGGCCCGCCTCCAGCGTGTGCAATTCAGTGAAGATAGAAGCTGATCTTCAGAGGGACCGTGTGCCGGACTGAAGGTATGAATATTAGTCGAAGACCCCGCATCGGTCTCCTGTTCACCTGCACTATAAACCAGTTTATTGGGTTTAGTGTGGGTAAACAGGATGACCGTTTTCCTTTAACAGTTTTTTTTTTTTTTTTTACATTTTATTTAAAAAAATTTTTTTAATGTTCCCATAGAGGTAGGTCCTGCAGGTGTGCACCCTCCGCCTCCCATCCTGTGAGCTAATTGAGACTGATCTCGCAGTGGTCCGAAACCACTCCCTGAGCTATCTGACAATGAAATTTCCTGCGTTTAGATGCTGCAATAAACTTTGATCATGTCGTTTGAAGGGTTAATGTCGGACATTGGCCGGTCAGCGATGTCTGGCACTAGCCATGGTTCTTGGCTGTGTACAGCAGCTGGGACCCACTGGGTATGAAGCTTAAGCTGAGTGCGCTTCAAACTGCATACACAGGGCATACATTTATCTAGTGAGAACTTGTGTCCAGTTTTTTTATATCAGTTGTTTAGTGCCCACAAACCTCCTCTTCCTGTTTGCCTGGTATATTGATTTCACCCACTAAAAGATATTTTCAGTCAGGTCTATGGATGCATACAATTGGCGATGGGCCATTTTACGCTATGTCCAGCGCTCAGTCTTGACCTATGACCCTATGGCTGGAAATAAATCTTAACCCCTTAAGGACTATTTTATTTGTACGTTTTCGTTTTTTCCACCTCGCCTTCTAAAAATCATAACTATTTTATATTTTCATCCACAGACTAGAATGAGGGCTTGTTTTTTGCACGACCAGTTGTCAGTTGTAATGCCATCACTAATTTTACCATAAAATGTATGGTGTAACCAAAAAAAATACTATTTGTGTGGGGAAATTAAAAAGAAAACCGCAATTTTGAAAATTTTGAAAGGTTTCGTTTTCACACCGTACAATTTACAGTAAAAAGGACATGTTCTTTATTCTTTGGGTCAATACAATTAAAATGATACCAATGATAACATACTTTTCTATTACTGTTGCGCTTAAAAAAAAAATCTCAAACTTTTTAACCAAATTAGTACGTTTAAAATCCCCCTATTTTGAAGATCTATAAGGTTTTCATTTTTGCGTAAAAACGGTGGTATGAGGGCTCACTTTTTTTGTGCCGTGATCTGTACTTTTTATTGTTGCCTTATTTGCTTATATAAAATGTAATACATTTTTTTAATCAATTTTTTTAATACATTTTTTGGGGGAATAAAATGTTATAAAAAAAAGCAGCAATTTAGGATTTTTTTTTTTACGTTAATGCCGTTCACCGTACGGTATCATTAACATTTTATTTTGATAGTTTGGATATTTACACATGCAGCGATACCAAATATGTGTATAAAAAAAAAATTTGGTACACTTTTTGGGGGTGAAATAGGGAAAATGGGACTATTTACGTATTTATTAGAGGAGGGGTTTTTCACAATTTTTTACTTATTTTTTTTACACTTTAATAGTCCCCATTGGGGACTATTTATAGCAAGTGTTATCGGTCATCTTCTGCTTTAGTCTGCTCTATCTCAGACCAGAGCAGAAGACCTGTGGAAGGCAGTGCTGAGGTTGGTGAGGGGACCTCCGTCTGCCGTTCTGGATGATTGGATCGCCGCGGCAGCGCTACGGGTGATCTGATCATCCATTTTAGTGACCACAATGCTGCAGATGCCGTGATCTGTATTGATCACGGCATCTGAGGGGTTAATGGCGGACATCCGTGCGATCGTGGATGTCTGCCATTACCGGCAGGTCCCTGGCTGCTATCAGCAGCTGGGACCTGCCGCGCATGACCCGAGCATCGCTCCGATGCTCGCGGTTAAGTATAGGACGTAAATGTACATCCTGGTGCGTTAAGTACCACCTCACCAGGATGTACATTTACGTCCTGCATCTTTAAGGGGCTAAACTGCTTTATTGGTGAGTGCCATCAAGTCTCTTCTGTTGTGATTTTGGATCTTCAATTTTCTGCGATAGAGCACCACTGTAGCAGTGAAGAAAAGAAAGAAGTGTGAAGGGTCCAGGTATTATCCAGGTGGCGTTCTGTTAATTGGAAGGCAAGGCCGGTAGTGCTTTTCTCTATCTATGGACTGCATATTAATTTCACCAATAGCCAACTGGGTGGAAACATTGGAAAAGGTGGTGTGAATCTTTAGTGGGTATACATCTGATGTTTGGAATATGTGTATCTCATGGGATTTACATACTTACACTAGTCAGACTTCAAATGGAATATTGTGTACATTTTAAAGCACCAGTGCAATCGAAAGACACAGTAAAGCTTGAGCTGGTTCAAAGGCAGGAATGGTTGATAATGCCAAAAACCCTGGGTGGAATTTATTAAAACTGTCTAATTGTTAGACTGTGCAAACCTAGAGGAACAGAATTTTTAAATGTGCCAGATTTATCACAGTTGGCCTACATGAGGCAAAAGTAATGTGCCAAAATGTATGGAATTTTAGAAAAACTTGGGGTTTTTCTGTTCTTTTTGGAGCACACCGCTTGATACATGTATTTCAAATGCCACTTGGAGCCAAAATTTTGGCGCAACATCCATAGTAAATGTGTACACTTTTGTTTCTTCTCTGCATTGTTTTCAAGTTAATATGCTGCTCAAAAAAATTAAGGGAACAATCAAACTTTACAATGTAACTTCAAGTCAATCACACTGTCCACTCAGGAAGCAACACTGATTGACAATCTATTTCACATGCTGCAAATGGAACAGACAAGAGGTGGAAATTATAGGCAATTAGCAAGATACCCCCAATAAACGATTGGTTATTCAGGTGGTGACCACAGACCACTTCTCGGTTCCTATGCTACCTGGCTGATGTTTTGGTCACACTTGAATGCTGGCAGTGCTTTCACTCTAGTGGTAGCATGAGATGGAGTCTAGAATCCACACACGTGGATCAGGTAATGCAGCTCATCCAGGATGGCACATGAATGCGAGATGTGTCAAGAAGGTTTTCTGTTTCTGTCAGCGTAGTGTCCAGAGCGTGGAGGTGCTACCAGGAGACAGGCCAGTACATCCGCTACCTCCGCCTTTGTGCAAGGAGGAGCACTACCAGAGCCCTACAAAATGACCTCCAGCAGGCCACAAATGTGCATGTGTCCACTCAAACGGTCAGAAACAGACTTCATGAAGGTGGTATGAGTGCCCGACGTCCACAGGTGGGGGTTGTGTTTACAGCCCAACACACTGCATGACGTTTGGCATTTGCCAGAGAACACCAAGATTGGCAAATTCACCACTGGTGCCCTGTGCTGTTCACAGATGAAAGCAGGTTCATACTGAGCACCTGTGACAGTCTGGAAACACCTTGGAGAACGTTCTGCTGCCTGCAACATCCTCCAGCATGACCGGTTTGAGGATGGGTCAGTAATTGTGTGGGGTGGCATTTCTTTGGAGGGCTGCACAGCCCTCCATGTGCTTGCCAGAGGTAGCCTGACTGCCATTAGGTACCGAGATGAGATCCTCAGACCCCTTGTGAGACCATATGCTGGTGCGGTTGGCACTGGGTTCCTCCTAATGGAAGACAATACTAGACCTCATGTGGCTGGAGTGTGTCAGCAGTTCCTGCAAGAGGAAGGCATTGATGCTATGGACTGGCCCGCCCGCTCCCCAGACCTGAATCCGATTTGAGCGCATCTGGGACATCATGTCTCGCTCCATCCACCAACGCCATGCTGCACCAACGACTGTTCTGGAGCATCAGGAGCATGTCCAGGCGTTGTAGGGAGGTCATACAGGCATGTGGAGGCCACACACTACTGAGCCTCATTTTGACTTGTTTTAACCCCTTAAGGACTCAGCCCATTTTGGCCTTAAGGACTCAGACAATTTAATTTTGCTAATTTTGGAAGGTATCGTTTTCACGCCGTACAATTTATGGTAAAAATGACGTGTTCTTTATTCTGAGGGTCAATACGATTAAAATGATACCCATTATTACATACTTTTATATTATTGTTGCGCTTAAAAAAATAAAAAACTTTTTAACCAAATTAGTACGTTTATAAAACCCTTTATTTTGATGACCTCTAACTTTTTTATTTTTCCGTATAAGCGGCGGTATGGGGGCTCATTTTTTGCACCATGATCTGTACTTATTTTTGATACCCCATTTGCATATACTTTTAATACATTTTTTATAATTTTTTTTAAATAAAATGTATTAAAAAAGTAGGAATTTTGGACTTGTTTTTTTTTTTTTCGTTCGCTGTTCACTGTACGGGATCATTAACATTTTATTTTAATAGTTCGGACATTTACGCACGCGGCGATACCAAATATGTCTATAAAAAATGTTTTTTACGCTCTTTCGGGGTAAAATAGGAAAAAACGGACGTTTTACTTTTTTATTGGGGGAGGGGATTTTTCCCTTTTTTTTTTACTTTTACTTTAACATTTTTTTTACATTTTTTTTTTTACACTTGAATAGTCCCCATAGGGGACTATTCATAGCAATACCATGATTGCTAATACTGATCTGTTCTATGTATAGGACATAGAACAGATCAGTATTATCGGTCATCTCCTGCTCTGGTCTGCTCGATCACAGACCAGAGCAGGAGACGCCGGGAGCCGGACGGAGGAAGGAGAGGGGACCTCCGTGCGGCGTTATGAATGATCGGATCCCCGCAGCAGCGCTGCGGGCGATCCGATCATTCATTCAAATCGTGCACTGCCGCAGATGCCGGGATCTGTATTGATCCCGGCACCTGAGGGGTTAATGGCGGACGCCCGCGAGATCGCGGGCGTCGGCCATTGCCGGCGGGTCCCTGGCTGCGATCAGCAGCCGGGATCAGCCGCGCATGACACGGGCATCGCTCCGATGCCCGCGGTTATGCACAGGACGTAAATGTACGTCCTGGTACGTTAAGTACCACCTCACCAGGGCGTACATTTACGTCCTGCGTCCTTAAGGGGTTAAGGACATTACATCAAAGTTGGATCAGCCTGTAGTGTGGTTTTCCACTTTGATTTTGAGTGTGACTCCATATCCAGACCTCCATGGGTTGGTAAATTTGATTTCCATTGATAATTGTTGCGTGATTTTGTTGTCAGCACATTCAACTATGTAAAGACGAAAGTATTTCTTACAATTAGTTCATTCATTCAGATCTAGGATGTGTTATCTTAGTGTTCCCTTAATTTTTTTTGAGCAGTGTATTATCATTATTATATATATTTTTTTAATTATCTTTGCAAATGTTCTGCTTTGGTATGGGGAATATTTGCACAATAGCAACATTCTACTCAAATACAATGGTAGATTTTACCAAAATTGGTGTTTCAGACTCCAGACTTGACAAAATCTGTGAATCTAACACCAGTGGGATTTTACTTAATAGGAGTACACCAAATAAACTCAGCACACAAGTTGTGGTCTTAACATTCCCAATGCTCTGAGCTGGCATGGATTTCAGCTATAATGTACCACCAGTATACTATTGAGAATGCACCACATTTCTGCCACAGTTTGTTGCAAAAACTGTCATACATGCCTTGCACTATGTTTATTAGATGTTTTGCACTAATTTGTGCCAGTTGTAAGCCAGTTAGGTGGTCTTAGATTAGACAGTATAAAGGTGTGCCAATATGATAAATAATGATAAATGGTTTCCTGACTTTCAAAGGTGTTGACATTCCTAATAGTTTAGTATCTCAATTTTGTGTTTCCCGAACTATCAGAATGTTTCAGTAACTAGTAAGGGGCATTTTTGTCTAAATAAAAGAGTAAGAAGAAATAAAAAGGGGAGAAAATACAGTATTAGTTTCTCACTTCTGGGGTTCTTTGGTTAGCTAATAATGCATTATTCCCATTTCTGTTCCACTTTGTAGTTTTGCACGTATACAAAAGGGGTTAAGTGCCTCTCTTGGTTTAAAAATAACATACATTGAGCAACTTCTTTTTGAGCCAGGTATATGCAGTATATATTGTATGAAAACATGGCTGTGGTCCCGCTGGACTGCTAAAGCATCCTTGCATTTCCTTCATTGGTATGGGAATCCTAAAATGTTTATAGGAATTTTATAGAGCCCTGAAGACATTTCAACACAAAGACGTTTTGGGCTGTAACCGTATTTCTGGCACGGCTTGTAAAAGCTCTTTAAACCTCGCTGAATGTTCTCTTGAAAATGCAGTCACTTGACGGGGCATCGGCTAACAGATTCTCTGTTGTAGAATAAGCTGCTTAAAGCAACCCTTCCCTTGGAGCCAAGACAAGATGAAGGCAGCAGTCTCATGGAGGTGAATGATTTAAAGGGCCCTCCTTCCTGTTTCAGGATTTCCTGCAGCAGGATATTGAGATGATTAATAATTTTAATGCTGCAGGAGACAAGTTGAAAGAAGAGCTTACATTTTGTAGTATTAAAAATGTAGTTCATGTTTTTAATAATGATTTTTATCTTTTAGACAGAAACATTTAATGTATTGGATTTCCACTTGCTATACTACTCTATGGATAGTGCCATAACCAGTGTTTGGTACATAAATATGTATACACTGTACATTGAATTAACCCCTCAGGGATGCAGCCCATTTTGGCCTTATGGACGCAGACAATGTTTTTTACTTTAGAATTTAGTTTTTTCTCTCCTTGCCGTCTAAGAGCCATGACTCCTTTATATTTCCATCCACAGACACATATGAGGCCTTGTTTTTTGCATGACCAATTGTACTTTGTACTTTCATCATTTATTGTATCATAAAATGTATGGCAAAGCCCAAAAAAAAAATTTGGGGGGAAAATTGAAAAGAAAATCGGCAATTTTGCAAATTTTGGAGGGTTTAGTTTTTACACTGTACACTTTACGTTAAAATAACATATGTAACTTTTTCATTTTTTAGTAATGTGATCTGACAAAGAAGCAGCAATTGTGGACTTTTCTTATTTTTTTATTTTAAAACGCTTATGCCGTTCATCCTATGGGATCATTAACATTATATTTTGCGAATGTGGACATTTACGCAAAAGGGCCTTTTTATATTTGTATTTTTTTTTTTTATTATGAATATACTTTATTAACAAGATCACTAATAGTACAAAACATTTTGTAAACAATTCATGCAGTCATTTCCCAGAGAGAAAACTGTTTGCAATCATCAGCATATTATTTATCTTAGTCTGGAATAGTACTGCTTGCTCATCTTGAGAATTTATCGTAAATAAAGAAAAATATGACCTGAATGCACTGATTAAGCTTAACAAAGCCTAACTAACTAAACAGTCTATCTAATACAAATGACAAAATGTTAAAAATATTTGCTAGTCCGTAAAAAGAATAAACATGTCTATTCTTTCTGCAGACAATAGAATTAGAATTTCCGTGCAAGCTGTTTCCATAAACGGTGCAAAAGAATTCCATTGAAATCAATGTGACTCTGCTGCTACAGAAATTCCAGTGTGTGAATATAGCCTAAATTTTGTCAGGTTGGATATTGGCCGTCTGTGGCATTTTCAGGTCTCTTCAGGGATAGGGGATCATGTCAGGGCTCTGGTTGGGCCACTCAAGGATATTCACAGTGTTGTCTTGGCTGTTTGCTTAGGGTCTATGGGGGGAGATTTATCAAAGCCTGTGCAGAGGTAAAGTTGTGAAGTTGCCCATAGCAACCAATCAGATAGCTTCTTTCATTTTACAGCGGCCTCTTCAAAACATGAAAAAAGCAATCTGGTTGCTATAGGCAGCCCAGCAACTTTTCCTCTGGACCGGTTTTGATAAATCTCCCCATTGTCTTGTTGGAAGGTGAAAATGTGACCCGTTTGAGATTCTAAGCACTCTGGAGTAAGGTACAGAGATGTTTGTAATGGAATTCTGATCCATTCAGCTTTCTCTCAACCCTGACTTTCCCTGTCCAAGCCACTGAAGCGCCCCCCCCCCCCCATAGCATGCTGCCACCACAATGTTTTATTGTAGTGATGATATTGGGCATTTGATGAGTAGCTCCTGGTTTCCTCGAGACAGGCTAGAAAGTTTAATTTATGAGACCAGAGAATCTTGTTTCTCACAGCCTCAGTGTCATTTAGGTGAATTTTATTTTTTATTTTTTGCAAACTCCAGATCAGCTTCCATGTGTCTTTCTCTTGAGCAGAGGCTTCTTTCTGCCGATTTTGACATTTTTGATGTTTCAGCCTACAGGTTCTTTGAAGCTCAGGTAGAGTGACCATTGTATTCTTAGTCACCTCTTTTAGCAAAGCCCTTTTCCCCCAATTACTTAGTTTGGTGGGGCGGCCAATTAACAGCTCTGATCTCCGGCCCTCACACCTGCACGTGGACGTCCCGGCAGCGCCTTCAGGCAAAATTCCAATTGGCAAAAAAACAAGGAATGTCCAGGAGCAGGAAGTAGAGTAAAAAAAAAGTGCTTTTTTAAACCCCGTAACAACGCAGGACGTAAATGTACGTCCTGGTGAGGTGGTACCTTACGCACCAGGACATACATTTACGTCCTATACATAACCGCGAGCATCGGACCGATGCCCGGATCATGCGCAGCAGGTCCCGGCTGCTGATAGCAGCCAGGGACCTTCTGGTAATGGTCGACATCCGCGATCACGCGGATGTACGCCATTAACCCCTCAAAAGCCATGATCAATACAGATCACGGCATCTGCAGCATTGCGGTCACTAAAATGGATGATCGGAGCGCCTGCAGAATGGCACATGGAGGTCCCCTCACCTGCCTCCGCTGCCTTCCACGGGTCTTCTGCTCTGGTCTGCGATCGAGCAGACCAGAGCAGAAGATAGCCGATAACACTTATCAGTGCAGTGCCCTATGCATTGCACTGAACAGTATTGGCAATCGATTACTATAAATAATCCCCTATGGGGACTATTAGTGTAAAAATAAAAGTAAAAAAAATCTGAAAAACCCCTCCCCCAATAAAAACGTAAATTGTCCTATTTTCCCTATTTCACCCCCAAAAAGTGTAAAAAATTTTTTTTTATAATAATAATAATTTTTAATATAAAATAAACATTTAATATTCATATTTGATATTGCCACGTGCGTAAATATCTGAACTATTAAAATATAATGTTAATGATACCAAACGGTGAACGTAAACATTTTTAAGCTCAACAGTAATAGAAAAGTATGTAATCATGGGTATGATTTTAATCGTATTGACCTAACGAATAAAGAACACATTTTTACCGTAAATTGCAAGGCGTGAAAACAAAGCCTTCCAAAAGTTGCAAAATTGCGGCTTTCTTTTTAATTTCCCCACACAAATAGTAATTTTTTGGCTGTACCATACATTACAACGGACAACTGGTCGCGCAAAAAACAATCCCCATACTAGTCTGTGGATGAAAATATAAAAGAGTTCTGATTTTTTGAAGGCGAGGAGGAAAAAACAAAAATGTAAAAATGAAATTGAGTCCTTAAGGGGTTAATCCAAATATAGTACAGAGCACTTTTTAAGTCTTACTGACCCTTAGATCAGCTTCCATGTGTCTTTCACTTGAGCAGAGGCTTCTTTCTGCCGGTTTTGACATTTTTGATGTTTCTGCCTACAGGTTTTTTGGAGCTCAGGTAGAGTGACCATTGTATTCTTGGTCACCTCTTTTCCTATTTTAGCAAAGCCCTTTTTAAAGAGTACCTCTCATCAAAAAATGTTTTTATATTTTATAGTTTATAATATATTGAACACTTTTCTAATAGGGTTCTATTAAAAAAAAAAAAAAAAAAAAAGATTATTCTATGTGTTTTTGGTGTTTAAACTTTTGACCACTAGGGGTCTCCCTAGGAGTCCCTTTTTTGGTGATTTCGGACTCATCCGAAATCTGATACTCAGCGCAGCTCCCGCCTGTCAATCAGACAGGCGGGAGTGAGCGCTGTGCGCGCATCCCTGCCAGGCGCGCTCCTGACTCTGCCGGCCAGTGTCGTCGTCGGGCTACTCCCACTGACAAGGAGAGCTGGTGTGAGGTGTAATTTTGCGCCCCATGCAAACGTGCAAAATTCCACCTCACACCGTCCCTGCCCTGCACTCCTCCTGCATACAGGAAGAAGGGCGGAAGCGGCCCGGCAAGGCTTCAGATGACGTCGCGCCTACCGGGCCCCGCCCACTTCCTCCCTTCTCAGACGCTCCTATCTGAAAATGAACATAAAAAGGTATTTTTATGGGGTTTATAATTAAAATGAACGCTAGGATAGATAGATTTAGAGACAGGGACAGATGGGGAGGGGGATTAGGGAAAGTTTAGTTGATAATAGGTGCTCTTTAAGTATTACTGACCCTTAATTATGACATATGTTTGAGTGAAGGCGGACAATTTAAAATAGGCAATTATTCACGTGTTTATGTTCACTACATAACATGTTTTCTGTATAATATATAACCGTACTGTCACAGCACTTTCATTCCCAGCATGCAGAAGACACTTTGTCCTTAAAGTAATGGGTATAGAAAGGATCAAACCTCCTCAGTGGGGGGTAGGGGTCCTGGGAGTTGGGGGTGGCAGTGGCGGTTACCATAAAAGCAACGTTTTGAACCGCAAGTTGTTTTGGACATTTGTTTTTGACACTTGATTCCCTAACGGGATGGATCTCAGACAAGACCTCATATTGACCAATTAATTTTAAATCTTTTTTATTTTAGTCACAGGCATTATTACAGTTTTATTCTGTAGCTTGCCTTCATGATATTTTTATAGTACTCTGTACTAAGGACTTGTTCACGTGTTCGTTGTGATCCAGTAAATGAAGCTCAGTCAGTCAGTCCGTTGTAAGGATGGGAGTTGAGAAAAATTTGTGCATATCCTATTTTTTTTCTCTACTCAACTCTTGTAAAATATCAGACACCTGACGGACCATATTCAAGTCGATGGTATATTTCGCGACCTGGCTGTGTCAGTTGTGCTCCATCCCATTCAGGCTCATTAAAAAAAAAAAAGCTGAATGGAGGACACTGAACTGGTTGTAGCACATAGGCTGTGTGAACTTAGTCTAACTTAAAACAAATTGAATTAGTTTAATGTTGACACAACCCTGATTTACTGTTCTAAACTGACCTGCATTTGTCAGGTTGTGTGCCACAGTTTGTTACATGGCGCCTCAAATTCTGTCTGCTACAGAGTTTGTGGCACAGTGTGCCAAACTAAACCTGCAAATCTGTCAAACCTAAAAATGGAGGCAAAATGGGCACAGTTGAAACAAAAAAGGGGCATGTTTTCACAACCCAGCCTATTTACTCTCGAATTCACACAAAACCTTTTGAATAAATAGCTTGAAATTCTCACCAACATAAAGCTGGTCACAACTTTCCCAACTAGTTTGTCCCCGTTGCAAATGGAGTAAAATCATACAAGTCTGAAACAAGATTCCACACTAATAAAAACTCAACACTCTTGGTAAATCGGGGGGAGAAGCAGCGCGCGCAGGTGACATGTGATTACAGCGCAGCGCTGGGCTGATTAACCCGGGGGGGGGGGGGGGGGGGGGGAGCAGCGCCCATCACATGATGATGGGGGGGGGGTTAAATATAGCTCATGGAATCCCAAAAGCCCCCCCAATTACTATGATTTGGGGAGCAATGTCATCTGATGGTGTTGGTCCACTGTGCTTCATTAAGTCTAGGGGTCAACGCATCTGTCTACCAGGAGATTTTTGAGCACTTCATGCTTCCCTTATAAGTTGCATTCCTGAAATATAATGGAGTTTTGCACAATATTCTAATTTTTTATTATTTTTATTTATTTGATATTTTTTTTAAATCTTCCTTTCTGGTCTGATGCCACAAACACGTGACTTATGGTATGTTTATTTTAATTGTTGGTTTTAACTCTAAAACCTATGCCAGAAGTACTACATATTTGGATTTAATAAAAAAGATATTTTTCACTCTACTGCTGAACAATCTTATAAAGACAGGCATGTGTATTTCCAAATCCTGTCCTAGCAACTGAATTTACCACAGCTGACTCCAAGGTGTAGAAACATCTTAAAGATGATGAACATAAATAAGAGGCCCCCAAAGCTAAATTTCAAGTTTCACAACAAATGGTATTAATTCTTAGGTTAATGCAAAACTTAACTTTTTCATTATGTGAAAAAGTGAAAGCAACTAAAAACTTTCCGTCTGTATTGTATGTACATGTGTGTATGTGTATATAGCTATATCTACAAGTAGAGGAGGAGCAGCTCATCAGAGGGGAGGGTCAATGTAGGGTGCCAGCTATGCAAGGCTTCAGTCCACAAGCCTGTATTACATCCTCAACAAAAGATCATAGCAGCATGTCCATATAGCAAAGAACTGACCCTCCTCTGCCATTTTAGCTCACGGAACCCCCACGATCACTCTGCGGGGTTCCATGAGCCCCCCTGAATTACCCATGAGCTGTCATTTTCACTTTAGACAGCATGATCGACATGGCTCACGGAGTCTAAAGGGTTAATGACCGGCAGCAGCAGGATCGCCACTGCCTGTCATTATAGGAGTGAGTGTCCGGCTACTGATAGTAGCTTCTGAAGCGAGCGCAGCTCCTTCGCTCTCTTTAAAGTGGCTTAAAGGGGTACTCTGGTGCTTACACATCTTTTCCCCTATCCAAACGATAGGGGATAAGATGCCTGATCGCGGGAGTCCCGCCGCTGGGGACCCCGTGATCTTGCACACGGCACCCCGTTAGTAATCAGTCCCCGGAGCGTGTTCACTCCGGGTCTGATTACGGGCGGCCACTGGGCTGGTGGTGTGTGACGTCACGCCTCCACCCCCGTGTGATGTCACGCTCCACCCCTCAATGCAAGCCTACGGGAGGGGGCGTGACAGCTCTCGTAGGCTTGCATTGAGGGGCGGAGCGTGACGTCACACGCCGGTGGTCGCCCGTAATGAGACCCGGAGCGAACACACTCCGGGCACTGATTACAAACGGGGTGCTGCGTGCAAGATCACGGGGGCCCCCAGCAGCGGGACTCCCACGATCAGGCATCTTATCCCCTATCTTTTGGCGTACCGGTATGCCCTTGGTCCTTAACCCCTTAAGGACCCGGGCGTTTTTTGCACATCTGACCACTGTCACTTTAAGTATTAATAACTCTGGGATACTTTTACTTTTCATTCTGATTCCTAGATAATTTTTTTTCGTGACATATTCTTCTTTATGCTAGTGGTAAATTTCCATCGATACTTGCATAATTTCTTGGTGAAAAATTCAAAAATGTTATGAAAATTTTTAAAATTAAGCAATTTTTTTTTTACTTTGATGCTCTCTGCTTGTAAGGAAAATAAACATACCAAATAAATTATATATTGATTCGCATATACAATATGTCTGTTTGCATCATAAAGTTGACAGATTTTTACTTTTGGAAAACATCAGAGGGCTTCAAAGTTCAGCATCAATTTTCCAATTTTTCACAAAATTCTCAAAATCGGAATTTTTCAGGGACCAGTTCAGTCATTGTGCTTTGCTTATGTTGTTTTTGTTTTTATTTTTTCTCTTTCTTTAGGGGCCATCATGCCGTTACTATTATGGTGCTCAGAAGATGAGTGAACAGAATATTTTGCAGTATAGACTGGGATTAAATCAGGCATGGGACATTGAAGAGCTTGTAGGCCTTGGAAAAAAGCTTCGTGCTTGTGCCTACTATGCAGCTCGTGAACTGATGGTAGAAGCTGACATTATTTTTTGTCCCTACAATTATCTTTTGGACTCACAAATTAGAGAAAGTGTAAGTGAAATCATAGTTTATGCTTATTTTTTTATTTTGTTTTATATTTAGGTCTAGTGAGATGTATAAATTATGTTCAAATTTCACAATTTATCCATAACATTAAATATTATCTAAAAGGCTCTTTGAGAGCTGTCAGTGTATGTTGTGTAATATCTAGATTTGTAGGCTCTAAGTGTCAGTCCAGTGATGTGGTCACATGCACTCTGCACAGATCGGCCTGGGGAGTCAGTTCACCTTGGAAGGCCATGTGCACTGAACTTGCTGGGCGTCATGCAGTTGCCTCGGCAACCTGACTTCCCATCTTGAGCTGAATCTTTCACTCCAAACTAGAGGGTGCATGGGAACATATCACAATGAAATTGAAGAGTATGTGCAAAAGCTATCAATGGAATATAGTTAACTGACAGTCAATTAATCAAATTTAAAATAACATACACAAATAACTTCCAAACGTGTTTCACACCTTAATGCACTATGCAGATATCCCTTTTCTCCTTTGGTGACTGCTCTAAGTAACATGCTTAATGATCTCAACAACAAGACTTATCTTCTCACCCTTGACATAAGTTGTCTAGGCTACCATCCACTAATCCACTAGTCTTCTCTCTTGAGCAGTTGTTGGAGTGACCTCATAAGATAGTTGGGAGAGATGTTGTTTTCCAGTGATGGGGTATAACCTTGCTGGCTGTGGTCAAGAAACGGTGCATCAAACCTTTTTGATTGTTGAGGGGTTTTCTGGAGTTATATATAGATAATAGCCCGGATTTAGGGGTGGGTAACATGATGAGAGTAAGAGTGTTGCATAATGTACAGATTTTCGTCCTGAACCTTTGCCTGTTGGCACTTCCACCATATATGCAACATTGGCCCTTCTGCAGTATTGCAGCACCAGCATGTGCTCAACAAAGATGGAAAGGTCACATGAAGGAAAGTGGAAAGGCCATTGGATTGTTGCATCAGATAGTTCCTTATAAGATGGTTACATGTCTAATTTCTGTCCTCAAGACCTCATACATGGTGGTATATGTATAATTTGATAAACCTTAATTAGGAGATTAATGGGAGCCCCTGACTGCATTGTTAGAGTTTTTGTTGGGGTCTAATCCTGTGTAGTTTAGAGAGCCAATAAAAAGACTGCAGCTGAAGGTTTTCCAACCAGAAAAGTTGTCCATCTGGGTAGTAATAAGCTAGTTTTGGAATAAAGGAAAGGTGGTGTGCCCTAAAGTCACCTCAGTCAGGCTGGGTCATCTTATCCCAAGCCAAGAATAAATGATATTTAATTGTTGGAGGCGAAGTTGGGAGGATATAAAATAAGGTTAATAGGGCTGCTCTGTAAGATAAGTTGCTATGAGTTGGTGCCCTTCCCCCATGTGTTAGGAAATATTGACTAAGAATGCAAATTTAATTGGATTGTCAGGTCCTTTTTCTGTCAATCCATGGGACTGATTTCAAAGCCAACAGGGTGGGAGTCTTCTAAGCCATTGTTTCCAAAGCGCAGTACTCAAATACTCTCAACAGTTCATTATTTTAAGATATCCCTTACACAGAACACTTGTGGTTATGCCTGATGTACTGACCATAATTATATCGCCTGTGAAAGACTAATGAAATTCTAAAAACTTGACCTGTTGGGGGTACTAGAGAACTGCGCTTGGGAAACACTGTTCATAGCACACCCATTGTTTAGTAAAGAATGACTTGAGTTATTGTACAACTTTTGCTAAGACAGATGACTAGTATGTTTTCAAATTACAAACATGGGCCTAGTTTATCAAATCATTCTAAAATAACTGTCTTAGTTGCTTATAGGAACAAATTAAAGTTCACAGCTTTTAGTTTACCAGGCATGTTTACGAAATGAAAGCTGCATAATGATTGGTTGATATGGGCAACAAAGACTGATCAAAAATGTCTAAAAGAAAAACAATGTGCCTAATTGAGTTTTGAATCAAACTCTTGGGTACGTTGTAATCCAAGTGAATTTACTGATCGACTTATTAAGCAGTTGAAAATAAGTTATAGTATCTCACATAAGTAAGTACACTATTCACATTTTTGTAAATATTTTATTATAGCTTTTAATGTGACAAAACTGAATAAATTACACTCTGCTACAATGTAAAGTAGTGAGTGCACAGCATGCATAACAGTGTTTAGTGTTGCTGTCCCCTCAAAATAACTCTGCACACAGCCATTAATATCTAAACTTTGGCAACAAAAGTGAGTACACCCCTAAGTGGAAATGTCCAAATAGTGCCCAATTAGCCATTTTCCATCCCTAGTGACATGTGACTCGTTAGTGTTACAAGGTCTCAGGTTTAAAAGGGGAGCAGGTATCTTAAATATGGCGTTTTTACTCTCAAACCCTCTAATACTGGTCACTGGAAGTTAAACATGTCATCTCATGGCAAAGAACTCTCTAAGGATCTGGAAAAAAGAATTGTTGCTCTACATAATGATGGTCTTGGCTATAAGCAAATTGCCAAGACCCTGAAGCTGAACAGCAGTATGGTGGACAAGACGAGGACAGGGTACACTAAGAACAAGCCTCGCCATGATTTACCAAAAAAAGTTGAGTGTATGTGCTCAGTGTCATATCCGGAGGTTGTCTTTGGAAAATAAATGTACAAGTGCTTCCAGCATTTCTGCAGAGCTTGAAGGGGGTAGAGTCAGCCTGTCAGTGCTCAGACTATATGCCACACACTGCATTAAGATGAGCTTATTTAGTTAAGTTGGTGTCAAGCATGTGTGGTGGCAACCAGGTAAGAGGTACAACAAGTGTCTTGTCCACAGTCAAGCATGGTGGTGGGAGTGTCATGGTCTCTGGCTGCATGAGTGTTGCTGGCACTGGGGAGCTAACGTTCATTGAGGGAACTATGCCAACATGTTCTGTGACATACTGAATCAGAACATGATCCCCATCCTTTTGGAGACTGGGCACAGGGCAGTATTCCAACATAACCACCCCAAACACACCTCTAAGACGACCACTGCCTTGATAAGGAACCTGAGGGTAAAAGCGATGGATTAGCCAAGCATGTCTTCAGACATTTATCTTATTGAGCATCCTCAAACTGAAAGTGGGGGAGTGCAAGGTCAATAATATCCACCAGTTCTGTAATGTCGGCATGGAGGCGTGGTAGAGGACTCTGGTGGCAACCTGTGAAGTACTGGTGAACTCTATGCCAAAGAGGCTTGAAACGTTGCTCGAAACGAATAGTGGCCGCACAAAATATTGAAACTTTGGGCCCACTTTGGACATTTCTACTTAAGGGTGTACTCACTTTTGTTGTGTGTTGAGTTATTTTGAGGGGACACAACATAAACACCTATATATCTTTCTACAAGGTTTACTGCAAAGTAGAGGCTTCCTGAGTACTTGATATGTTGTTGTCACTTAAAAGGGAATGGGGCTGTCGTTTGGCTTACCAGGTTTGCATCATAGGAAATGTTTAAAGGTCCCCACACACTTACCTAATGTTACAATAAAGGCTCATAATTAGAGCTGCAATGATTAATCAATAAAATCGATTAAATTTGATAACGGAATTCGTTGTCGACAAATCCCGTTATCGAATAATCGCCCGATTCGTTGTCCGCGGCGGCAGTGAATAAATGAATGAAGCTGACATGTCCCGCATGTAGGCTTCATTCATTCACCACCGCCGCCCGACATGTCCCTGCTGCTGCTCTACTCCTAGCGCAATTAGCGCACAGCCGGGACATGTCTATTCTTTGCTGTACCCGAAGGAGATGAGCAGCAGAGAATAGACATGTCGGCAGGGACATGTCGGGTGGCGTCGGTGAATGGAAGTATCGAGCCAATACTAGCAATTTGCATGGTATCGGGGACTCATTCAGTGTCCCCGATCCCAAAACTGATACCTGCTTCTCCCGTCCGCATCCCGTCCCATGGAGGAGCATGTGATACACACGTCACTCCACCTCCTTCCCCTTGCCCAGCGTAACGCTACGGAGGAAGCAGAGTGACGTGTATGTCACATGCTCCTCCATAGGACGACATGATGCGGACGGGAGAACGGGGCAGAGGACAGCCGCAGGTGTGTGCTTTCTACAAGGGTGGAGGCTGCCGTCTACTGGAGGGGCTGCTACTAATGGCTGCTACACATGGGAGGTATCTGCAGAGAATTGCACCCAAGTGTCATCTACAGACACTAGGATGCAATGCTCTGCACATACCCCCATGTGTATAGTAGTGTAAGTGTGTACTACATGCACACTGCTATACACATGGTAGTATGTGCAGAGCATTGCATCCTAGTGTCTGTACTACAGACACAGGGCTGCAATGCTCTGCATATACCCCTATGTGTATAGCAGTGTGTGCAGAGCATTGCACCCGTGTCTGTAGTACACTAGGATGCAATGCTCTGCACATACTACCATGTGTATAGCAGTGTGCATGTAGTACACACTTACACTACTATACACATGGGGGTATGTGCAGAGCATTGCACCCTTGTGTCTGTACTACAGACACAAGGGTGCAGCGTTCTGCATATACCCCTATGTGTATATCGGTAAGCAATGCACACCACTTTACCCATGAGGGTTTGTGCAGAGCATTCCACCCGTGTGTCTCTAGTACAGACACAAGGGTGCAATGCTCTGCACATACCCCAATGGGTAAAAGTGTGTATGTAGTACATTTACACTGCTATACACATGGGGGGGTGTTTGCAGAGCATTGCATCCTAGTGTCTGTACTAAAGACATGGGTCGGGTGCAATGCTCTACAGTCTGCAAATACCCCCATGTGTATAGGAGTGATATAGAAAAAGTGTAAAGTAAAAACAAATTAGCTCCACCTTTTCCTATTGCTATACAAAAATTGTAAATGTTAGTAAATCATTAACATTGTATTTTAATAATTCAGACAGTTACCCATGCAGCATTATTTTGGCATTTTGACGGTTTTTTCCCGCTTAATCGATAAAATAGTCGACAACTAATCGATTATTAAAATAATCGTTAGCTGCAGCCCTACTTACGATCACATTAGAAATTTGTAAATTGTTTTTCCCTGCTAGCTTAGTTCTGCTTTTTCATGCAAGTTGTATAATTCTTCCTAGATGGACATTTCCTTGAAAGATCAGGTGGTAATCCTAGACGAGGCCCACAACATTGAAGACTGCGCCCGTGAATCTGCCAGCTATAGCGTCACAGATGCACAGTTGCTTTTTGCAAGAGATGAAATAGACAACATGGTTATCAATAGAATCAGACCGAGCGACCATGAACCCTTACGAGGGGTTTGCTACAGTTTGACCAAGTAAGTAATTTTCTAAGATATGTGATTAGCAATATGTGTTAAACATGTAGTTTTATGTTAATAACTTTTTAACAGAAATAATAACATAGTTATATAGTGATTTTATGACTGGCGAACACAGCTGCCACGCCCCTTCCATTCATGTCTATGGGAGGAGGCGTGACAGCTGTGTACTAGCCGTCACGCCCCCTAACATTGACATGGAGGGGGCGTGGCGTGAC
Source organism: Hyla sarda (assembly GCF_029499605.1). NCBI lineage: Eukaryota > Metazoa > Chordata > Amphibia > Anura > Hylidae > Hyla > Hyla sarda. The sequence continues at coordinate 236,330,564 of NC_079190.1, forward strand.
ATCACTATCACAGAAGCCCCAGACTTCCATCACTGTAACGCCACAGTGCCGGCCAGGAGATAGGAGGGGGTCCCAAAGGTCGAACCGCCCCTTGCGATCAGATATGTTTTGCCCTATCCTTTGGATAGGGGATAACATGTATAGAGGTGGAGTACCCCTTAATGACACAGGACATAAATGTATGTCCTGGCGAGGTGGTACTTAACGCACCAGGACGTACATTTATGTCCTGTACATAACCACGAGCATAGGAGCGATGCTCAGGTCATGCGCGGCAGATCCCGGCTGCTGATAGCTATTAACCCCTCAGATGCCGTGATCAATACAGATCACGGCATCTGCAGCATCGCGGTCACTAAAATGGATGATCGGATCACCCGCAGCACTGCCGCGGCGATCCGATCATCCAGAACGGCAGATGGAGGTCGCCTCACCTGCCTCCGCTACCTTCCACAGGCCTTCTGCTCTGGTCTGTGATCGAGCAGACCAGAGCAGAAGATGACCGATAATACTGATCAGTGCTATGTCCTATGCATAGCACTGAACAGTATTAGCAATCGAATGATTGCTATAAATAATCCCCTATGGGGACTATTAAAGTGTAAAATAAAAGTTTAAAAAAATTGAAAAATCCCCTCCCCCAATGAAAATGTAAAATTGTCCCATTTTCCCTATTTCACCCCCAAATAGTGTAAAACATTTTTTTTATATACATATTCGGTATCGTCGCGTGCGTAAATATCCGAACTATATAACATTTTATTCCGAAAAAAAATAATAAAAATGTTTTTAAAAGTTTTATAAAAGCAAATATGGTATCAATAAAAAGTACAGATCATACCGCCGCTAATACGGAAAAATGAAAAAGTAATAGGTCTACAAAATAGGGGGATTTTAAACGTACTAATTTGGTTAAAAAGTTAGCGATTTTTTTTTTTAGCGCAACAGTAATAGAAAAGTATGTTATCATGGGTATCATTTTAATCGTATTGACCCAAAGAATAAAGAACACGTAATTTGTACCGTAAATTTTACGGCGTGTACAGGGATGTGGAAATCCTATCGCCCGACGCCCGGGACAAGTAGTTTTGGGCACCGGGCAGGTGAATTGTTTATAGATTTAGCCCTGTATCGGGCTAGCAGGGACAGACAGACTTCTCCCTTATTTTTCTTTAATGTCGGTGTGAGGCGCAGGAGCGGATGGAAGTCTGTACCTCACACCGGCACTCATAGTGTATGGAGGGGGCGGCGGCCTCCAGCTGACTGCAGAGCCCCCTTATCTCTCCTCCCGGAGGATGGAGGACGGAGCTCAGAAGACACAGCAGGGTGAGAGAAAGGACGTAGACAGCTCCGAGCTCCGTGCACAGCTTTATCCCCCGCACACAGCTCTATCCCTCCCCTCCCCCTGATCTGTCTCCACAGGACCTAATCCACCACGGGGAGGTTGCTAGTTTGCACGAGGACAACACAGAGTGGGGGGGGGGGGGGGGTGAGGGGGAGGACGGAAATCTCACCTCACACTGTCCGGGACTACAGCTCTGATGTCCAATCATGGCCGTCTCAGGTGAGGAGACCGAAAATGCAGACGGCGGCAGGAAGGGTGGTTGTATATGTAGGGTGTGAGTGGATGTGTGATGTGTGTATGTAATGTATGATAGGGGGGGGAGCAGCAGGTGTATGCATGATGTGTGCATATGTATGGTGTATATCAGAGTTTCCCAACCAGGGTGCCTCCAGCTGTTGCAAAACTACAACTCCCAGCATGCCCTGGGCATGCTGGGAGTTGTAGTTTTGCAACAGCTGGAGGCACCCTGGTTGGGAAACACTGGTGGATAAGTATGGTGTGAGTATGTGTGATGTGTGTATGATGTCTGTGTGTGATGTGTATGTAATGTATGATGTCTAAGTGTGTATGTAATGTATGATGTGTGGGGGGGGCAGCGGCGGGTGTATGTATTATGTGTGCATATGTATGGTGTGAGTGTGTGTGTATGTAATGTATGTGGGGGGGGGGGGCAGTGGCGTGTGTGTGTGTGTATGTATGATATGGGGGCAGTGGCTGGTGTATGTATGATATGTGTATGCATGAATGTTTTGTATAGGAGCGGACTGTCACGTCGGGCATTAGGGCAGTTGTGCCATCTAATTTTATTTATTTTTAGTGGCACCCGCACTAAATTGCACCCCCAGAATCCCACCCTTCATACTCACCCGCCAACCAAGAGCCCCACGGATGCACGCAAACACACCCGAACCAAAATTACAACTCCCAGCATGTTGGACCATAACCTAAACTGTAGAACTATAAAGTGTAACATGCTGGGAGTTGTAGTTTCGGTTCGGGTCAGCTGCAGAGCCATAGGCTGCATCAGGGCATGCTGGGTGTTGTAGTTACTAACTGTAATTCCCAGTATTCCCTGACACATCCTATGGCTCTGCAGCTGACAAACCAAAACTACAACTCCCAGCATGTTACACAATAACCTTAACTGTACTACTATACAGTGCAACATGCTGCAGCACCCACACAACAATAGGCATCAGGGCATGCTGGGAGTTGTAGTTATCTAGTAACTAAATGCAACTTCCAGCATTTTCTGACACAAAATGCACCACATAAACTGGAGAAGCAGAACCCCCCCCCCCCCCCAGTAACACATAAGTCCCTACGAAGACTGAAATATAGTGATTAAAATATTTTAAAAAGTGCGTATATATGTGAATAAGCCCCTTTCCTAATAAAAGTTTCCAATTTTCTTTAAATAAAAATAATGTGCAACAATAAACATAAGTGGTATCTCTGCATGTGGAAATGTCCAGACTATTAAAATATAATGTTAATTAAACCGTACGGTGAACGGTGTAAATGTAAAAAATAGTCCAGAATTGTTCATTTTTGGTCACTTCATATGAGAAATTTTTTATAAGGTGATCAAAAAGTTACATCTAGACTTTTCTGGGCTTGTCTCGGGTGTAAGAGGAGCTACAGCTCTCCCGCCGCTAATAGCCCGGCATGCTGCGATCGCTGCGATCACCTATTAAACCATTAGATCATCGCTGTCAGCAGTGTCTAAAGGGATCTTATATCCATCCCTGGTGGTCTAGTGGGGGGGATCAGACTATTTTGGTTGAAATTATTTCATCTACCAGGACAAGTGGATTTTCTTGAGGGACAAGTAGATTGTGTTCCGCTTTAGTCCCTTGGACAAGTAGTTTTTTTTTTTATATATAGTTAATAAATGTGATTTAACCCCTTCAATAATAAAAGTTTGAATCCCCCTTTTCCCATAAAAAAAGTAAAAAAAAATAAACATGTGGTATCGCGCGTGCGTAAATGTCCAAACTATAGAAATGTATAATGTTAATGAGAGCGCACGGTCAATGGCGTACACGTAAAAAAAATTCCAAAGTCCAAAACTGCGTATTTTTGGTCACTTTGTATACCCTAAAAACATTTATAAAAAGCAATCAAAAAGTCCCTTCAAAACTAAAATGGTAAAATCTTTGGGCGCAAAAAATTAGCCCTCATACCGCCCCATATATGGAAAAATAAAAAAATTATAGCGGTAAGATGACAATTTTAGAAATACATGCATGTATTTTTTTTTTTTTTTAAGTAGTAAAATAAAACCTAGATAAATAAGGTATCCTTGTAACCATATGGACCTACGGAATAAAGATAAGGTGTCATTTTTACCAAAAAGTACGCTGCATAGAATCGGAAGCCCCCAAAAGTTACAAAAATTTTTTTTTTCCAATTTTGAAATGAACGATGTCGTTACAAAGTACAATTGATGGCACAAAAAATAAGCCCTCATATGGGTCTGTAGGTGCAAATTTAACGAGTTATGATTCTTAGAAGGTGGTGAGGAAAAAACAAAGTTCAAAAACTGAGAAACCCTGCGTCCTTAAGGGGTTACACTACACCAATGTAAATGACTCTCTACAGAAATATCCTAATTTTTTTCATTCATTTCCTAGTTGGATAAAAGAATGTGCTGACAATTTGGTGGAGCGAGACTATGAATCCTCATGTAAAGTATGGAATGGGCAGGAGATTCTTTCAATTTTTCATAACATGGGCATAACTAATGCAACCTTTCCTCTCCTTAAGGTAGGTACCTACTCTGTACTTTAAGCAGACAAAAACACATGATGGAAGTTCACAAGTGTGCCATTTTTTATGTATAGGAATGTACCGGTTTAAAATATTATGCTTTTAACTTTTTTTAAGGGAAATCTAGCTGCTGTAATTGAAAAGGAGGAAAAGACAACAATGCTAAATGGCCAGGAAACTGTAGTGAAAGTTCCAACTCTTAGTCCACAAACACTAATGGTTTTAAAGGGACTGTTTCTTGTCTTGGATTATCTGTTTCGTGAAAACAACAGGTTAGTGTTCACAGGTAATGTTAGGTTACTAAAGCCAAAGTCTTTTTTTCCGTTCAGATATTATTGTTATACTGTAGCTTTATCATATAGTAATTATAAACTTAAGGTTTCAAGACGTTTGAAGTGAAAGTATTTAATGGTACTTAAATGTTTGTGTTCATAAAGTTTGAGTTTATGCACATGTTCCATTTTTACTGTGACCTTAAATTATAGGAATATGAAATAATGCCAGTTTTTGGGGAAAAAATGCAGCATAACTGCAATGTGAATAAAGTTGCTACAAAATCTGGTGTTTAAAAGGTAGAATAATACAGACTTTCATAAAACTCCCTATAAGCAGGTTTATACAATGTACAGGTTTATACATATTTTTTTTTTTTTAAGTTTTTGTTTTTACAGAACATACAGTACATTTACTGGTGCAAAAAGTGGTGTGTATTTAAAATGTTGTGATAGTAATTAGAGATGAGTGAACTTTTGAAAAATTTGATTCGGATGACCATATAGTGGCTGAAGGACACAGCATGGAGGTGTTGGCAGCATGAGGAGACCATATAGTGGCTGAATGACACTGCCTGGAGTAAGGCTGCACGATATATCGCAAAAGCAATCTAATCACGATTTTTGCGATACGGCCCCCCGGGAAAACATGCGATTATCTGCTCGGACTGGCTCCCGTGGCGGGGGCTGGCCAGAGCAGGTAAAAACGAATTTAAATAGTAAAAGTTAGGGTTTCCCAACCAGGGGGCCTCCAGTTGTTGCAAAACTACAACTCTTAACATGCCTGGATTGGCAAAGGCTGTCCGGGCATGCTGGGAGTAGTAGTTTCACAACAGCTGGAGGCACCCTGCTAGAAAAACACTGAGCTAAGGGTGCAGGGAGAAAAATAAAAAAAAAACTTCTGTCTACCTAGTCCCGGTCCCTGCAGATTCGTCTCCGTGCGCTCCGAGGTGTCCTCTCTTAGTACAGTAGGACATTTCCCTTTTCAGCCAATCACTGGCCGCAGTGATGTCACGTGTCAAGCCAGTGATTGGCTGATGGGGAGAGGTCTTGTACTGCAGTAATACACTAGGTTTCCTGGGTCCCGCGGAAGATTTGAAATACGCCCGGGAAACCCAGTGTATTTTGCTGCAGTACAAGAATGTGACAGAAGGGGAGGGGGGGAATGTGACAAGTGGGGGGGGGGGTGTGACAAGTGGGGGGGGAATGTGACAAGGGGGGAATGTGACAAGGGGGAGGAGAATGTGACGGGGGCGGAGATGTGAAATAGGCGGTGGGCATAAAATGGGGGGATAGATGTGAAATGGAGGCGGTTGGACATGAAATGGGGGGGGATTTCACAATTTTTTTTATTATATCATATCGCTATCGCAATATTTAGGCCCAAAATCGCAATCGCACATTTTCCCCATATCGTGCAGCCCTAGCCTGGAGTTGGCAGAAGCATGAGACCATTGAAATTTAATATTTTTTAATTTAATATTTTTTAATTGAAATTGAGGCTTTTGAAATTGAAATTTTAACTCCCAGGAGTCACATGGCAGCACAATGACAGAGCCTGGAGATGGCATCAGTATAAGGAGACCATATAGTGGCTGAATGACTGCCTGGAGTTTGTGGCAGCATGAAGAGACAATATAGTGGCTGAATGGCACAGCCTGGAGGTGGCTGATGCATGAGGATACCATATAGTGTCTGAATGAGACAGCCTGGAGGTGGCAGCAGCAGAATCAGGAGTCCTTAAAGTGACCCTAATGCTGAGGAAATTATGAAACTGGGGACCTGCACCTTAATTATTTTTTGCTGTATCCATGGCAGCACAATGAGAGAGCCTGGAGGTGGTAGCATCAGCATGTGGACACCATAGAGCGGCACAATTAGAGAGCCTGGAGGTGGCAGCATCAACATGAGGAGACCATATGGCGGCACAATGACAGTGCCTAGAGGTGGTAGCATCATGAGGAAGACCATATGCTGGCACAATGACAGAGCGTAGAGGCGGTAGCATCAGCATGAGGAGACCATAGAGCAGCACAATGAGAGAGAATGGAGGTGGGAGCATCAGCATGAGGAGACCATAGAGCAGCACAATTAGAGAGCTTGTAGGTGGCAACATCAGCATGAGCAGTGTTGGCAGCATGAGGAGACCATATAGTGGCTGAATGAAACAGCATGGAGGTGTTGGCAGCATGAGGAGACCATATAGTGGCTGAATGACACAGCCTGGAGTAGGGCTGCACGATATATCGCAAAAGCAATCGAATTGCGATTTTTGCTTTTTGTGATACGGCCCCCCGGTAAAACATGCTATTATCTGCTCGGGCTGGATCCCGTGGCGGGGGCCAGCCAGAGCAGGTAAAAACTAATTTAAATACTAAAAATCAGTGTTTCCCAACCAGGGGGCCTCCAGTTGTTGCAAAATTACAACTCTTAGCATGCCTGGACCGGCAAAGGCTGTCTGGGCATGCTGGGAGTAGTAGTTTCACAACACCTTGAGGCACCCTGCTAGAAAAACACTGAGCTAAGGGCGCAGGGAGAAAAATTAAAAAAAAAACTTCTGCCTAGCTAGTCCCGGTCCCTGCAGATTCGTCTCCGTGCGCTCCGAGGTGTCCTCTATTAGTACAGTAGGACCTTTCCCATGCTGGAATGAGTTATTCTGTGTTACACACACACAGCAATGTCCGTCCTATCTGTATGCAGTGTAATGAATTATATGACGAGCCGCAAAATGGCTGCTGATTATATAGGGCTGTGACATCACAGGGGTGACTGGCTGCTGATAGGCTGCATCCTGCATGTGTTTCAGGGTCATCCCGCCTATTTCCCTTCCCGCCTTGCCTTCCCAGCATTCCTTGCCCCATGTACTGACATGTGAATCTGCCATATGCCCTGGTGCCTGGACCGCAGTAAGTGGAGTGTAATGAAGCGATTTGTGCGATAGAATCGCGACGATATTCATGTAATTCGTAACGAAACCGGGTTCATCAGCTTCGATTCACTTATCTCTAATAGTAATAGATAATGCACTCCTAATTTGTAACCTAAGTTTAGGTATCCCATACATTAATGAACTTGAAGTAAACCTGTCAGCATCTAAGTGTTCTAAGTGTAGGTCCAAAGTTCAGCTCCCATCCACTCTTTACATCGGGCATAGAGAAATGCAGTCCATAGAGTTCTGTGCACGAGTCTTCTTAATAAGAAAAGGGCTCATTCACACTACAACTGTATTGCCCAGCGTGGTCTGCATCTTTCCAAGCCCGATCTGTAGATTAGGTAAGAACTGATGTTGCCTGATGACCTGTTATCTAATGAGCCTATTAGACCTGCCTATGTTGTAAAACTTGCAGGCATTATACACTGCAGTACAGGAAAATTGCAGTGAAATATGTAAGCAAACAAACAATAGTCCCAATGCACAGAAGTACCGTAAGCAGTCACAGGAGGTAGTCGGAAACCAAAAGTAGTCAAATCAGGAAAGCTATGCAATTTGCATAACCCCCATTGATTTTAGTGAGAGCTGCGCAAATGGCGGAGTTATGTAAACAAAGTGTGGGGTTACAACATTTGCGCAACTTTAGTTGAAGTGAATGGAGAGAACACAATTTCCTTGCTTTTATTATTAGAAGACTGAAATACATATAATAAGCATATCCAATGATTTCCTTCAGTATTACAGGGAAACTGGTTTTACCCTCATGTAAGTAGTAAGATCAAAATCTTGTTAGAATCTTCCACTCTGGTTGTATATGGCAACTGAATGACACAGCTTTGTGCTCTGGTCTGGCCAGGATCCCAGGTGAGCAAATCAACCCACCTGTTTTGCCTTTTATTGAATTACTGTTCCATAGAATACAATGGAAGTATTCATTTGTCTATTTCTCTCGTAATTTTGCCAAGACGAATTACAAATTAGTTCAACAATGGATCCCGATCGGCAGTGAGTCTGGTGAAAATTTTCCTTACTCTCTTCTAAGAGCCTGAGCTTTACTTTAACCCCTAGAGAACAAAGGATACTCATATCCGCACCATGAAGTGAGAGCAGGAGCTGTGCTCTCTTCATAGACTGTGGGTCCCAGCAGCTGTCAGTAGCCAGGGGCCCATCGCTAATAACAGACATCAGCAATCACGTCCTCTAAAGTATTATAGGTGCTTTGAGAGACTTATCAGACCACCTGGGGTGCAATCCTGGCGGTCCGATTTTTCAAGATGGCAGCCAGAGCTCCACTCACCTGCTCTAGCGATCTTCCTCTATGGCAGACCATAGAAGTAGATCACCAACATCACAAATCAATACTATGCCTATGCATAAAACTGAACAGTAATAGCAGTCAAAAGATTTATATGCTCTGCTACAGGTATGTCCTTTACCATCAGGGATTTCATTAACTGTAGATCTGAGGGTGTTACCTTGCTACCTTGCTCAGTGTTTTTGCCCACTGGACTACGTGCAAGTTAACAGAAAAAGAAATACACCAGAAAGCGCACAATTAATTTTGAAAAAGTTTAGCAATCTTTATTGCATAGTAACAAAGACTAAACTAACCAGGCAGACATTTAAAAAACAATTAAAAAGACCCGAAGACCATTCCACAACTGGGTTGGGGGCCTCTCCGACCCCTCCCAGGGCACCTGCACTATCCGTGTATAAATTGCACTAACCCCAATGGCCCAACCGTAAAGAAATCATGCAATACATAATATCTCCCCAGAGCAATGTTTACCAGGCAACTTGTGCAGTATCTCTATTATGTACCAATAAGACACTGGGAGCCAGGGACAGCAGATGGAGGGTGCAAATCCGGGCAGGTGTTCTCCTAAGCCCCACGCGTTCAGTCGCCTGTCAGTGACTTCTTCAGGGGTGTTGTAGCATACTATTCATCCTCATCTTATATATCCTGTCTAATTAGCAGTGGGTGGTACCTGAAAATCCATAGGGGCAACTCACACATACATGCTTCAGAGAATTTCAATGGCAGCGACTATCAGCTTGTACTTCCGGTTGAAACCCGAGCATTACTGCAGGTTCACATCCGCTTCAGTTCTCAGTGCCTGCGCCTATCCCTCTTCACACATCACTCTCACAACAGCATCTGCGCTTGCACATTCATATCACAGCACACATCGCTCCAGATTAACTCCACCATCTGTACTTGCACATCCATCTCACAGCGCACATCGCTCCGGATCCTATAACACTCATGCACCGCTCGCCCATTAAGTCTTAATACACATCATCCAATTTACACTGAGTTAGGAAACAGACAATGTTTCCCAACCAGTGTGCCTCCAGTTGTTACAAAACTACAACTCCCAGCATGCACTTGACAGACCATGCATGCTGGGAGTTGTAGTTTTGCAACAGCTGTGGGCACACGGGTTGGGAAACACGGAGTTAAGTAACAAACTCTGTGTTTTGCAACCAGTGTTCCTCCAGCTGTTGCATAACTACAACTCCCAGCATGCACGGACAGCCAAAGGGCATGCTGGGAATTGTAGTTTTGCAACAGCTGGATGTTTGAAAGACCCCCAAAATTTGTAACCCAATTTCTCCTGAGCACGGAAATTCCCCATATGTGGACATAAAATGCTCTGCGGGCACACAACAAGGCTCAGGAGTGAGAGCGCACTATGTACATTTGAAGCCTAAATTGGTGATTTGCATAGGGGTGGCTGATTCTACAGCGGTTCTGATATAAACACAAAAAAAAACACCCACATGTGACCCAATTTTGGAAACTACACCCCTCACAGAAAATAACATGGGGTATGGTGAGCCTTAACCTACCAGGTGTTTGAAGAATTTTCGTTAAAGTTGGACGTGAAAATTTTTATTTATTTATTTTTTTCTCTAAAGTGCTGTTGTTATCCCAAATTGTTCATTTTCATAACGGGTAGTAGGGAAGAAAAAAAATTGGTAACACCATTTCTTCTGAGTATATAAATACCCAATGTGTGGACGTAAAGTGCTCTGTGGCGCACTACAATGCTCAGAAGAGAAGAAGCACCATTGGGCTTTTAGAGAGAGAATGTGTCTGAAATTGAAGGCCATGTGCGTTTATAAAGCCCCCATGGTGCCAGAACGGGACCCCACACGTGTGACCCCATTTTGGAAATAACACCCCTCATGGAATGTAACAATGGGTGCAGTGAGCATTTACGCCACACAGGTGTCAGATTTTTTTGAACAGTGATCTGTGAAAATGAAAAATGTAATTTTTAATTTGCTCAGCCCACTGTTCCAGAGATCTGTCAAATGCCAGTGGGGTGTAAATGCTCACTGCACCCCTTATTAAACTCTGTGAGGGGTGTAGTTTCCAAAATGCGGTCACGTGGGGTGGGGGTCCACTGTTCTGGCACCATGGGGGCTTTGTAAACGCACATGGCCCCCGACTTCCATTCCAAACAAATTCTCTTTCCAAAAGCCCAATGGCGCTCCTTCTCTTCTGAGCATTGTAGTTCGCCTGCAGAGTACTTTACATCAACACATGGGGTATTTCCATGCTTAGAAGAAACAGGGTTAAACATTTGGGGAGGCTTATTCTCCTATTACCCCTTGTGAACATAAATGTGGGTTAACACCAGCATTTTAGTGGAAAAAAAAAATCTAATTTTTCATTTTCACATACAACTTTAGCGGAAATTTGTCAAACACCTGGGGGGTGTTAAGTCTCACTGTACCTCTTGTTACGTGCCTTGAGGGGTGTTGTTTCCCAAATAGTATGCCATGTAGGACTTTTTATGCTGTTCTGGCACCATGCAGGCTTCCTAAATGTGACTTGCCCTTCAAAAACAATTTCAGCAAAATTTGCTTTCAAAAACCCAAATGTGTCTCATTTCTTCTGAGCATTGTACAGCATCCCCAGAGCAATTTACGTCCACACATGGGGTATTTCCATACTCGGAACAACTTGGGTTACAAATTTTAGGGGACATTTTCTCATATTGCCTCTTGTAAAAATGGTAAATTTGAAAAAATAAATACAGCATTTTAGTGGGAAAAAAAATTTCATTTACGAAAAGTCGTCAAACACCTGTGGGGTGTTAAGTCTCACGGTACCCCTTGTTACGTGCCTTTAGGGGTGTAGTTTCCGAAATGTGACATGCCCTCCCAAAAACCATTTCAGCAACATTTGCTTTCAAAAAGTGAAATGTGGCTCCTTCACTTTTGAGCATTGTAGTACATCCACACATTTCCATACTCAGAACCTCAGAACAAATGGGGTTACAACATTTGGGGGGCAAAAACTGCTTGGGGGTAAGTTTGGGGGCAAAAACTGCATTTTAGTGGAAAAAAAATTAATTTACACATCTGACTTTAACGAAAAGTCGTCAAACACCTGTGGGGTGTTAAGGCTCACTGTACCCCTTGTTATGTGCCATGAGGGGTGTAGTTTCCAAAATAGTATGCTATGTGGTTTTGTGTATTTTTATTATTATTATTTTTTTTTTTTTGCTGTTATGGCACCATAGGGGCTTCCTAAATGCCATATGCCCTCCAAAAACCATGACAGCAAAATTCACGCTCCGAAATTCCATTGTCGCTCCTTCGCTTCTGAGCCCTCTAGTGCACCCAAAGAGAGCACTTTATGTTCACATATAAGGTATTTCCTTACTCGAGAGAAATTGGGTTACACATTTTGAGGGGCTTTTTCTCCTTTTACCCCTTGTAAAAATTCAACAACTGTGTCTGCAAGAACATGTTAGTGTAAAAAATTGAGATTTTGAATTTTCTCCTTCACTTTGCTGCTATTTCTGTGAAACAGGAGGGGTGCAGTTTTTTTATTGGGTAATTTATGGGGTATTTCTAATATGAAGGCCCCTCAAATCCACTACAAAACTGATCTGGACCCTGAAAAATTCTGATTTTGAAAATGTTGTGAAAAATTTGAAAGTTGCTGCTGAACTTTGAAGCCCTCTGATGTCTTCCAGAAGCAAGAACATGTCGCCTTTATGATGCAAATATAAAGTAGACATATTGTATATGTGAATCAATATATAATTTATTTGGTATGTCTATTTTCCTTACTAGCAGAGAGCTTCGAATTAAAAAAAAAAATGCTACATTTTCAAATTTTTCATGACATTTTGGAATTTTTCACCAAGAAATGATGCAACTATCAACAAAAATGTACTACTATGTTAACCCCTTAAGGACCAAGGACGTACCGGTACATCCTTGGTCCTGCTCTTCTGATATAACGCGGGGTTACACAGTAACCCCGCGTCATATCATGGCGGGCCTGGCGTCATAGTGAAGCCGGGACCCGCCTCTAATAGCGCGCAGCGCCGATCGCGGCGCCGCGCTCTATTAACCCTTTAGCCGCGCGCTCAAAGCTGAGCCGCGCGGCTAAAAGTGAAAGTGAAAGTTCCCGGCTAGCTCAGTCGGGCTGTTCGGGATAGCCGCGGCTAATCGCGGCATCCCGAACAGCTCACAGGACAGCGGGAGGGCCCCTTCCTGCCTCCTCGCTGTCCGATCGCCGAATGACTGCTCAGTGCCTGAGATCCAGGCATGAGCAGTCATCCGGCAGAATCGTTGATCACTGGTTTCTTATGAGAAACCAGTGATCAACAGAGAAGATCAGTGTGTGCAGTGTTATAGGTCCCTATGGGACCTATAACACTGCAAAAAAAAAGTGAAAAAAAAAAGTGAATAAATATCATTTAACTCCTCCCCTATTAAAAGTTTGAATCACCCCCCTTTTCCAATAAAAAAAAAAACAGTGTAAATAAAAATAAAAATAAACATATGTGGTATCACCGCGTGCGGAAATGTCCGAATTATAAAAATATATCATTAATTAAACCGCTCGGTCAATGGCGTGCGCGCAAAAAAATTCCAAAGTCCAAAATAGTGCATTTTTGGTCATTTTTTATATCATTTAAAAATGAATAAAAAGTGATCAATAAGTCCTATCAATGCAAAAATGGTACCGTTAAAAACTTCAGATCACGGCGCAAAAAATGAGCGCTCATACCGCCCCATACACGGAAAAATAAAAAAGTTATAGGGGTCAGAAGATGACAATTTTAAACGTATTAATTTTCCTGCATGTAGTTATGATTTTTTCCAGAAGTCCGACAAAATCAAACCTATATAAGTAGGGTATCATTTTAATCGTATGGACCTACAGAATACATATCAGGTGTCATTTTTACCGAAAAATGTACTACGTAGAAACGGAAGCCCCCAAAAGTTACAAAACAGCGTTTTTTTTTTCAATTTTGTCGCACAATGATTTTTTTTCCCGCTTCACCATAGATTTTTGGGCAAAATGACTGACGTCATTACAAAGTAGAATTGGTGGCGCAAAAAATAAGCCATCATATGGATTTTTAGGTGTAAATTTGAAAGAGTTATGATTTTTTAAAGGCAAGGAGCAAAAAACGAAAATGCAAAAACGGAAAAACCTCCGGTCCTTAAGGGGTTAAAGTATAGGGTGGGCCATTTATATGGATACACCTTAATAAAATGGGAATGGTTGGTGATATTAACTTCCTGTTTGTGGCACATTAGTATATGTGAGGGAGGAAACTTTTGAAGATGGGTGGTGACCATGGTGGCCATTTTGAAATTGGACATTTTGAATCCAACTTTTGTTTTTTCAATAGGAAGAGGGTCATGTGACACATCAAACTTATTGGGAATTTCACAAGAAAAACAATGATGTGCTTGGTTTTAACGTAACTTTATTGTTTCATGAGTTATTTACAAGTTTCTGACCACTTATAAAATGTGTTCAATGTACTGCCCATTGTGTTGGATTGTCAATGCCACCCTCTTCTCCCACTCTTCACACACTGATAGCAACACCGCAGGAGAAAAGCTAGCACAGGCTTCCAGTATCCGTAGTTTCAGGTGCTGCACATCTCGTATCTTCACAGCATAGACAATTGCCTTAAGATGACCCCAAAGATAAAAGTCTAAGGGGGTCAGATCGGGAGACCTTGGGGGCCATTCAGCTGGCCCACGACGACCAATCCACTTTCCAGCAAACTGTTCATCTAGGAATGCTCGGACCTGACACCCATAATGTGGTGGTGCACCATCTTGCTGGAAAAACTCAGGGAACGTGCCAGTTTCAGTGCATAAAGAGGGAAAGCATCATCATGTAGCAATTTCACATATCCAGTGGCCTTGAGGTTTCCATTGATGAAGAATGGCCCCACTATCTTTGTACCCCATATACCACACCATACCATCAATTTTTGTGTTCCAACAGTCTTGGAGGGATCTATCCAATGTGGGTTATTGTCAGACCAATAGCGGTGGTTTTGTTTGTTAACTTCACCATTCACATAAAAGTTTGCCTCCTCACTGAACAAAATTTTATGCGTAAACTGAGGGTCCTGTTCCAATTTTTGTTTTGCCCATTCTGCAGCACCTGAAACTACGGATACTGGAAGCCTGTGCTAGCATTTCTCCTGCGGTGTTGCTATCAGTGTGTGAAGAGTGGGAGAAGAGGGTTGCATTGACAATCCAACACAATGGGCAGCACATTGAACACATTTTATAAGTGGTCAGAAACTTGTAAATAACTCATGAAAGAATAAAGTTACGTTAAAACCAAGCACATCATTGTTTTTCTTGTGAAATTCCCAATAAGTTTGATGTGTCACATGACCCTCTTCCTATTGAAAAAACAAAAGTTGGTTTCAAAATGGCTGACTTCAAAATGGCTGCCATGATCACCACCCATCTTGAAAAGTTTCCCCCCTCACATATACTAATGTGCCACAAACAGGAAGTTAATATCACCAATCATTCCCATTTTATTAAGGTGTATCCATATAAATGGCACACCCTGTAGAATATGTCGTGAAAAACTAATCTCGGAATCAAATCCATAAGTAAAAGCATCCCAGAGTTATTAATGCTTAGGGTGCGTTCACACGGAGTAAATGGAGAGTTATTCACACTGAAAAATTTACTGGTGGAACATTTTTTTTTTTTCGTGGGAAATTCGTGCGGAATTGCGCGCGGACATGGGGATAGAAAGAAGTGAAGGGTTTTTCAGCCATTTCCGCTCAAATTGCGCGCGAATTCTGTGCGAAAACGATGTCGGGCGTAATTTTTTTTTACCATTGACTTCAATTGATTTCTGCTAGCGGATTCCGCTTGAAGAATGAACATGTTCTTTCTTCAAGCGGAACGGAATTCAGCGTCGGAATTCTGCTAGCAGAATTTCCGCAGTGTGAACAGGCCAGCAGAAATAACATTAAAGTCAATGGGCAGAGGAGATGTGCATTAATTTGGAGCGGAGAATTCAAAAGGAATTACTCGAGTAAATTCCTATTGAATTACTCCGTGTGAACGCACCCTTAAAGTGACAGTGGTCAGATGTGCAAAAAATGCTCTGGTCCTTAAGGTGAAAATGGCCTCGCTCTATAAGGGGCTAAACCTTATAATCTCTTTCACCAAAATTCCTTAAATAACATAAATAAAATAGATAATACATTACATACGGTCAATATTGTGCAGCATAATGATAGTAAAGCATGATCAAGAACACTCAAAGTGGAGAATAATTTGTGACATGATCAAAAATATTCCACACACAAGACAACATACAGTGCAAAGTGAAAGTATTTGGCCCCCTTGAACTTTTCGACCTTTTTTTTTCACATTTCAGGCTTCAAACATAAATATATAAAACTGTAATTTTTTGTGAAGAATCAACAAGTGGGACACAATCATGAAGTGGAACGAAATTTATTGGATATTTCAAACTTTTTTAACAAATAAAAAACTGAAAAATTGGGCGTGCTAAATTATTCAGCCCCCTTAAGTTAATACTTTGTAGTGCCACCTTTTGCTGCGATTACAGCTGTAAGTCACATGGGGTATGTCTCTATCAGTTTTGCACATCGAGAGACTGAAATTTTTGCCCATTCCTTCTTGCAAAACCGCTCGAGCTTAGTAAGGTTGGATGGAGACCGTTTGTGAACAGCAGTTTTCAGTTCTTTCCACAGATTCTCGATTGGATTAAGGTCTCGACTTTGACTTGGCCATTCTAACACCTGGATATGTTTATTTGTGAACCATTCCATTGTAGATTTTGCTTTATGTTTTGGATCATTGTCTTGTTGGAAGACAAATCT
This sequence comes from Hyla sarda, assembly GCF_029499605.1. NCBI lineage: Eukaryota > Metazoa > Chordata > Amphibia > Anura > Hylidae > Hyla > Hyla sarda. The sequence continues at coordinate 236,347,052 of NC_079190.1, forward strand.
CCGTCCCAGTCTCAGGTCTTTTGCAGACTCCATCAGGGTTTCTTCCAGAATGGTCCTGTATTTGGCTCCATCCATCTTCCCATCAATTTTAACCATCTTCCCTGTCCCTGCTGAAGAAAAGCAGGCCCAAACCATAATGCTGCCACCACCATGTTTGACAGTGAGGATGGTGTGTTAAGGATGATGAGCTGTGTTGCTTTTACGCCAAACATAAAGTTTTGCATTGTTGCCAAAAAGTTCGATTTTGGTTTCATCTGACCAGAACACCTTCTTCCACATGTTTGGTGTGTCTCCCAGGTGGCTTGTGGCAAACTTTAAACAACACTTTTTATGGATATCTTTAAGAAATGGCTTTCTTCTTGCCACTCTTCCATAAAGGTCAGATTTGTGCAGTATATGACTGATTGTTGTCCTATGGGCAGAGTCTCCCACCTCAGCTGTAGATCTCTGTAGTTCTTCCAGAGTGATCATGGGCCTCTTGGCTGATTTTCTGATCAGTCTTCTTGTATGAGCTGAAAGTTTAGAGGGACGGCCAGGTCTTCGTAGATTTGAAATGGTCTGATACTCCTTTCATTTCAATATTATCGCTTGCACAGTGCTCCTTGGGATGTTAAAAGCTTGGGAAATCTTTTTGTATCCAAATCCAGCTTTAAACTTCTCCACAACAGTATCTCAGACCTGCCTGGTGTGTTTCTTGTTCTTCATGATGCTCTCTGCGCTTTAAACGGACCTCTGAGACTATCACAGTGCAGGTGCATTTATATGGAGACTTGATTACACACAGGTGGGTTCTATTTATCATAATTAGTCATTTAGGTCAACATTGGATCATTCAGAGATCCTCACTGAACTTCTGGAGAGAGTTTGCTGCACTGAAAGTAAAGGGGCTGAATAATTTTGCACGCCCAATTTTTCAGTTTTTTTGTTAACAAATTTTGAAATATCCAATAAATTTCGTTCCACTTCATGATAGTGTCCCACTTGTTGTTGTTTCTTCATAAAAAATTACAGTTTTATATGTTTATGTTTGAAGCCTGAAATGTGGCAAAAGGTCGAAACGTTCAAGGGGGCCGAATACTTTCACTATGCACTGTAAAGCCAGTGATAACCACACTGTATAAACATATACTTTTTGTGCAAAAAACAAATTACTATAATATATACCCAGTATTGCATTATACATACAAAGATACTCATTATCCAATCAAATAGATGACTCACTGTACCCATCATCATAGCAATTAGTATTCCACACTCAGTAAAAACTTATAACAGGTAAGTAATCACCGTGAGACGCAGACCCATAACAACCTTCATATTTTCCCATAGGTAATACTATTGCCGGTGGGCCCTGATATTCATAAATGGATGTAATATTTTTGCATGCATACAGTACCTCATATCAACCAATACCAACTCAGCACCAATCTGATTAGGCATATGACGTACTTTGGATAGGAGTGACGGATTGTCACTCGTGTGATGCGATACTGTGGTGCATGATGGGACTATTTGATTGGTTTTTGCAATATCAATCTATTGCTGGACGCTGTGTCAATCATTTTTGAGCCAATCTACTTCTACATGTTTGTGATTGGACACACAATAGAGTGTGGCATCACTGATAGGAGGTCATAAATACCCCGGTCAGGCTTGTTTGGATGCCATTTGCCGAAAGTCCTTGACAAAGCCACTGCTGTGGTGAAGCGTCGGACAAGTGCATGTATCTACGATTTTAATTCACTCTGCCATAGTTCTCATCCATTGAGTTAGGTATGGACTGCAGCCATACCACTCAATGACAACAATACTATTTTCAGCAAAGCTGTAATTGCGGATGGATCACAAACATAATGAGAATTTAATGGCAGAAATATTTTGATAATTTTGAGGCAATAAGTTACATTTTAATATAATTGGTGGATTGTAAAATAGAATCCTAGTGGTCACGATCGTGATCAATTGTAAATATATAAATACATTTGTGATAAATTGATCCTCCATTCATTGGTCCTTTACCAGTTGTATTATCATATGAACCTATAAGCACATATCCAAACTTACTGAACAATAATAAATATCTTTAATTTCGATGATGGATCGCCCAATTACTCGCTAAACAATAAGTATCTGTAGTTAAAAAATTAGGTAAACCAGTAAACATCATAATACTATATATATACCATTCAGAGTAACCGACTCTGTTACATCATAATGTATATCACACACTCGATAGCAACTGCGGCGATTTATCATGTGTCACACTCTCTACCTCCTTATGACGATTATACACACATACTAGGTGGCCAGCCCGATAATGATCATATCACACACTCAGTACATCATTTTTCCAACAATTAGTCATATCCCACACTCCCATACATTATTACAATAATTTATTATACTTACTGTTCAGAGCAGCCCAGCGTGTCCCCCACTCAATATATTATTGCGGCGAAATTTTACATTATTACAACAATTTACTGTCATGACCGACTGGGGGGGACAGGTAGAGTGAGCCATAAACTGACCCTAAAACATCTCTCCCTGCCTACTTGCCCATCCACCCTAAACGATGGATCGAAATCTGTGCACCGGTCTCTTCCTGCACTATAGTCGGTCACAGACCAGAAACAGAAAACTACTAGACATCCAGATATACCAGACAGAATACAAATACTAACAGGGCAGAATATAAACTCACAAACAGAGCATAATATAGGGAATTAACAAACAGTTCATAAACCGGATATCAGACAAACGGCAGACAGGACAAAATGAACAAGACTAGGCATGATGTGAGTATACAGCAGAATCCAGGAGATGAAGGGGATAAACAGAAGAACTGAGAGCCAAAACACTAAACTTAACAGGTAACATATAACACTGTTCACAAACAGGTACAAAGGACAAAGATCAGATCAACCAAGCAGGATATAAATATAGGACACTGTTCACACTGGGACACAGAACATACAGACTGGACTCCCCATTCAACTATAGGAGTAGCAATTAATAATAAAGCCAAATAGGCTACTGGCAGCGGACACACTCCACCGTGTGGACAAAATGCTGACCCAGTAGGAAACAGAAATATAATACATGAAACACTAGACTAGAACCGGATGAGTCTGAATAGACTCCAGAATACCAAACAGGAATATAATATACAGAGCACAGGGTACAAGCTATACTCAGACACAGTGTGAACAGATACATAGCAGAAAGGATATACAAATCCTAAAACCGACAAATGTAACACAGACTAAAATCTACAAAGAACAAGACTATTTAACCATGGCTAAAACTCTGATAAATTCAAGGTAAATGCTCAAGCAGACTTGAAAGTGTATTGCACAATATCCAGCTACAAAAGGCAAGAGCACTCTGGTTAAAATAGACACACCCGAGTTTCTCATTTGTCCAGAATATTAACTATTCCCTATCCAGGTAGAATAGCAAACTGCTCTGAACAAACTAATGTGTGAATACACACCTAAACAGAAAAATACAAAAACAAATAAACGGACATTACATTTACATTATAACACTTATAAACACATACTGTGTAAAACAGTCCAACAATGCAAAGAAGAAGACTGCAACTCACCCATAGGACTTCTGTAACAGGAATGATTTATTCCGGCATCGGGGCAAAATCAATGGTGGAGCGACACGCTACAGCATGGAACAGGGGGAGAGTGGGGCAGGTGCAGGGACTGGCAACGTTTCACGTCAAATTTGATGTGAAATGTTGCCAGTCCCTGCACCTGCCCCACTCTCCCCCTGTTCCATGCTGTAGCGTGTCGCTCCACCATTGATTTTGCCCCGATGCCGGAAATAAATCATTCCTGTTACAGAAGTCCTATGGGTGAGTTGCGGTGTCGTCGTCTTCTTTGCATTGTTGGACTTATCTTACTTATTTATATGACACTGAGCACCCCCCTTGATCTGTAGAATTAGACCGCTACTGTTCCTATTGGCTAACTGTGTTACTTTACCAAGTGCATTAACTCTTGCAGTGCCTGGTCTGCCTCTCTTGCCTTGCAAACTGTTTAAAACAGCCTGACATCTTACTTATTCAATACCCTATTGAAACAAAATTTATTTTAAGGTGTCCGGTGATGTCAAAACTAATGCATATAATGTTATTAGATACATGTAATATTCCAAATAGCTGGCTGTCTAGTTGCCATAATATACACAGTATTACAGTGGAATTTACACTGAAAGACCAATCCGCTACCAAAATCCTCAATTAGTCACAACTTTAGAAAAAGATGTATAAATAAATATAGTAGTAAACAGATGGCTTAAACCATACTTCCATATCTCCTCAAGCACTTAATCACACAATACCATGCATGCATGCCACCTACATTCCGGACCACAGGTACCACCCATAGGATTTTTAAATATCATCACCATATTACATTTATTATTCAAAGTAACATCAGAAAAAACATCAAATAAATATATTAATTCCAATTCGATTCAGATTTCTATCCCATATGGCATCAGATAAGGGCATTTAAAGATTTTTTTTCTTTTCTATATCCACGGGAAAGAATCTCTTTTAACAGTAATCCTAGTTCCATGCTATAGATCACAATCAAATCCGTCCCTTGAGGGTCCACCATATTTCACCATGCTATCTCCACTATCTACAACATGGCAATTCTTGGAATCACTAGTCCATGAGATATACAGATCCCTGGAGTCCTTAACCCCTTAAGGACCAAGGGCGTACAGGTACGCCTTTGGTCCCTGGTACTTAAGGACCAAGGGCGTGCCTGTACGCCCATGGGAATTTAGGTCCCCGCTGGGCGGGGACCGGGCCGGGGTGACTGCTGATATCTATCAGCAGGCACCCCGCGCAAATGCCCAGGGGGGTCATCAGACCCCCCCATGTTGGCGATCGGCCGCAAATCGCAAGTGAATTCACACTTGCGATTTGCGGCTATTCCGGGTCATACGGGTCTATAGTGACCGGAAAATAAAGGGGATCGCGGATGTCCTAGACACCCACGATCCCCCTGTATCGATAGGAGTGAGGTGGCAGAGGTGCCACCCCTCCTATCTCTGCTATTGGTGGTCTAGACGCGAGAGGATCGGGGGCGGAGGGGTTTACTTTCGGTTTCCCCGTTCTGCCCACCCACAATAGGCGGGGCAGGACGGGGAAACCGACAGGGACCGGCGCCGAAGATCGACTTACCCATCGGCGACGGCAGCGGGCGACGATCAGCGGCAGCAGCGGGCGACGATTGGCGGAAGAAGAGGACCGCGACGCAGCTCCCTGGATCCGACGGAAGACGTCGAGTTACTTAGCAACATCTGGAGGGCTACAGTCTGAGACCACTATAGTGGTCTCTAAACTGTAACCCTCCAGATGTTGCAAAACTACAACTCCCAGCATGCCCAGAGAGCTGTTTAGGCTTGCTGGGAGTTGCAGTTTTGCAGCAGCTGTAGGTCTACAGTTTGAGACCACTACACAGTGATCTCTATTCTGTGCACTTCCAGATCTTGCAAAACTACAACTCCCAGCATGCCCACACAGCAGTTTGCTGTCTGGGCATGCTGGGAGTTAGGTCCACAGTTTGGAGACCACTGTGCAGTGGTCTCTAAACTATAGCTCTCCAGATGTTGCAAAACAGCTGTCTCTGCATGCTGGGAGTTGTAGTTGTGTACCTCCAGCTGTTGCATAACTACATCTCCCAGCATGCCTTCCAGCGATCAGTACATGCTGGGAGTTGTTTTGCAACAGCTGGAGGCACACTGGTTGGAAAATACTGTGTTAGGTAACAGAACCTAACTGAAGGTTTTCCAACCAGTGTGCCTCCAGCTGTTGCAAAAGTACAACTCCCAGCATGCACGGTCTGTCAGTACATGCTGGGAGTTGTAGGTTTGAAACAGCTGGAGATTTGCCCCCCCCCCCCCCCCATGTGAACCTACAGGGTACATGCACACTGGTGGGTTTACAGTAAGTTTTCTGCTTCAAGTATGAGCTGCGGCAAATTTTTCGCCTAAGCGCAAACTCCTAGCGGTAAATTCACTGTAAACCTCCGCCAGTGTTAACGTACCCTAAAAACACTACACTATGCTACACTAACACATAATAAAGGGTAAAACACTACATATACACCCCTTTACACTGTCCCCCCAATAAAAATAAAAAACTTATTGTACGGCAGTGTTTCCAAAACAGAGCCTCCAGCTGTTGCAAAACAACAACTCACAGCATTTCCGGACAACCACTGACTGTCCAGGCATGCTGGGAGTTTAGCAACAGCTGGAGGCACCCTGTATGGGAATCACTGGCGTGGAATACCCCTATGTCCACCCCTGTGCAATCCCTAATTTAGTCCTCAAATGCGCATGGCGCTCTCTCACTTCAGAGCCCTGTCGTATTTCAAGGAAACAGTTTAGGGCCACATATGGGGTATCTCCGTACTCGGGAGAAATTGCACTACTAATTTTGGGGGCCTTTTTTTCCTTTTACCCCTTATGAAAAAGAAAAGTTGGGGTCTACACCAGCCTGTTAGTGTAAAAAAAAATGGTGTTGTCCTTTACTTTTTATTTTCACGGGAGGTAAAAGGAAAAAAAAAGACCCCCAAAATTTGTAACGCAATTTCTCCTGAGTACGGAAATACCCCATATGTGGGCGTAAAATGCTCTGCGGACACCCAACAAGGCTCAGGAGTGAGAGCGCACCATGTATATTTGAGGCCTAAATTGGTGATTTGCACAGGGGTGGCTGATTTTACAGCGGTTCTGACATAAACCCCAAAAAAATACCCACATGTGACCCCATTTTGGAAACGACACCCCTCACGGAATGTAACAAGGGGTATAGTGAGCCTGAACACCCCACAAATTTTCATTAAAGTTGGATGGGAAAATGAAAAAAAAAAAATTTTTCACTAAAATGCTAGTGTCACCCTAAATTTTTCATTTTCACAAGGGAAAATAAAAAGCCCCCCAAAATTTGTAACCCCATTTCTTCTGAGTACGAACATACCCCATATGTGGATGTAAAGTGCTCTATGGGTGCACTAAAATGCTCAGAAGAGAAAGAGTGCCATTGGGATTTTGAAGAGAAAATTTGTCCGGAATTGAAGGCCACTTGTGTTTACAAAGCCCCCATGGTACCAGAACAATGGACCCCCCCCCATATGTGACCCCTTTTTGGAAACTACACCCCTCATGTAATGTAATAAGGGGTACAGTGAGCATTTACGCCCCACAGGTGTCTGACAGATTTTTGGAACAGTGATCCGTGAAAATGAAAAATGTAATTTTCCATTTGCACAGCCCACTGTTCCAAAGATCTGTCAAACGCCAGTGGGGTGTAAATGCTCACTGCACCACTTATTAAATTCTGTGAGGGGTGTAGTTTCCAAAATAGGGTCACGTGGGGGGTCCACTGTTCTGGCACCACGTGGGGCTTTGTAAATGCACATGGCCCCTGACTACCATTCCAAACGAATACTAGTAAGTAAGGTTTTGCAAGTCTTAATGGCAGTTAGTAGTTGAGCAGATACCTCCCCAAGGTTCAGGTCAGCAGGCAAGGATGGCAGGAGTGGAACAGGTGGTGATCCTGCAGTAGCAGGGGCGCTCATAGGAGAAGGCTGTGAGGAGCCGGTGCCATCTTGAGAGCCCACGCTTGCCAACGGCTGTAGCTTCGCTGCCACCGCAGGGTTGTCATTATGGTGTGGAATGATGGAGCCAAGCGATCCGAAGCTTCTGAGGAAGGATCAGGGAGTCCAGGATGATTGCAGGGTGAGTAAAAGAACAGACTCAAGTGGAGCTAGAGCAGCATGCGCCTGCTCCGTTCACGTCTAGGCCACGCCCCTCTCATCTTTTTAAGTGGAAGAACTTGCACAATTGGTGGCTAACTAAATACTTTTTTGCTCCACTGTGTATTTTTTTCTTTTTTATATTTTTATTTTTTTGCTAGCACCATTGTACAAAATGTATCTGGGGTGCATTTTTTAAATACCAGGGTTTACTTTTTTTTTATATAAATGAGCAGCCTTTTTAATAAAGATAAATAGATTACATTTATAAGCGGAACAATATTAGTTACAGGAAGAAAACAACCATCACCTATTTGTATTATGTCATTCTAAAAATGATTGGTCCAAACAGAGAAACAGCATCTTGATGACAGATGTTCTTTAAACAGATTTGAACGTGTGATTGCAACATTTTACCGGTTTATTACATTAGACATACATTTGTTTAGATTTGCAGAAGACTACAGGATTGCCTTGCAGCAGTCTTACATATGGACAAACAAACGAGATGTAGCAGATGAAAATGGATTCTTTGCAAGACCAAAAAACCGTAAAAATATTAGTCGGAAAACTCTAGTTTACACGCTGAATTTCTGGTGCTTGAACCCAGCAGTCGTAAGTTATAGTGCTTTTATGAGCTTTCTGTACATATGTGTGTTTTGCTGTTACTTGCATTGTTCAGACACTGTCCTGTACTAAGTAAAATGTTCCAGAATTATGAAGTATGTAACTTGTGTTTAGACACTTGATGCACCTCAAAATTGTCAGGGATATTGCAAAGATAAAGTGGATGGCTAAATGAGGATTTGTGCCGTTTTTGGCTCTAAATATTAATATAAAGCCATATGGTAGGATGAGAAAGGAAAGTGTTTGCCATTTTGGAAATTCACCAACTCAGTTTCGGTTATGAAACTGTAAACCTCTTTCAATGTAAAAACGTATTCCAGGAAACAAAAAGTGTTTTATATATATATATATATATATATATATATATATATATATATATATATATGTATCTCAACTGTCTCCAGAAAGTTAAACAGATTTGTAAATTACTTCTATGAAAAAATCTTAATCATTTCAATAATTATCAGCTGCTGAAGTTGAGTTGTTTTCTGTCTGGCAGCAGTGCTCTCTGCTGACATCTCTGCTTGTCTCGGGAACTGCACAGAGTAGAATAGATTTGCTATGGGGATTTGCTTCTAAAGTGAGCTGTTCCCGAGACAGGTGTCATCAGAGAGCACTTAGACAGAAAAGAACTCAACTTCAGAAGCTCATAAGTACTGAAAGTATGAAGATTTTTTTAATAGAAGTAATTTACAAATCTCAATAAATAGAGAAAATGGTTTCCCCCACCTCAAGGCTCGTATTTAAATTATTACAAAGATAATGCAATAAGACCGTGCTTCAATTATTCTGTTATTTTACTAAAATTTATCATAAAAATTTTAATTCCACTCTCGCAGGGCCCTTGTGGGAGAAGAAATGTATTTAGGATACAAATAAAATACAAAACAGTAAAAACAATATGTCACTCAATTAGCAAAATTAGATATGTGGACAACAAAATTTGCTAGATGTAACTGTCCTTTAGTTTGTAGCAACAGTTGCTATAATGTAGTTATATTGTCTCTGGTCTGTTATTTAATGTAACTGTAAGCTATAACAAGTGATGCAATGAATGTAGATCTATTACCAGTTCTTTGTGGTCAGCAATTGCTCGCTGAGCTGCAGATATACTTGCAGAAATGTGTGCTGGCATGCACAGGTGGCGGCTTGTCCTGACAGCACAGGGCCCGGGTTATACCGCCCGATGAATCGAGGAGATGGATGCAGAGCTTCGTGGTGGCTGGTCCTGACGGCGCAGGACCCGGATTATGCCACCCGATGGAAGCAGGGAAGCGAATGCAGAGCCTCGTGTATTCAGCGTCTGACGTCAGAGTTCATGCGGACCATAGAGGTTAGAACTGGTAAGACCCAGACTTGGATGCAGGTAAGTCCTGGGGATGGATTGCTCATTCAGAGCTGTGAATGTAGTCCAGAGTATGGCTGTCCAAAATCTTGACAGTATAATTCTTTAAGCAATGAGTGGCATAAGTAACATAAGTAGATAACTAGACGCGTTTCAGGGTACTTAATGATCTCTGACCCTTTCTTCAGTAGTCCGCATGAACTCTGACGTCAGACGCTGAATACACGAGGCTCTGCATTCGCTTCCCTGGTTCCATCGGGTGGCATAATCCGGGTCCTGTGCTGTCAGGACCAGCCGCCACCTGTGCATGCCAGCACACATTTCTGCAAGTATATCTGCAGCTCAGCGAGCAATTGCTGACCACAAAGAACTGGTAATAGATCTACATTCATTGCATCACTTGTTATAGCTTACAGTTACATTAAATAACAGACCAGAGACAATATAACTACATTATAGCAACTGTTGCTACAAACTAAAGGACAGTTACATCTAGCAAATTTTGTTGTCCACATATCTAATTTTGCTAATTGAGTGACATATTGTTTTTACTGTTTTATATTTTATTTGTATCCTAAATACATTTCTTCTCCCACAAGGGCCCTGTGAGAGTGGAATTTAAATTTATATGATACATTTTAATAAAATAACAGAATAATTGAAGCCTGGTCTTATTGCATTATCTTTGTAATAATTTAAACACGAGCCTTGAGGTGGGGGAAACCATTTTCTCTTTTTATTGATATTTCCAACACACCGTGGTATAGGTGTGTACCCCATTTCACCTCGGTAAGTGTATAGTTGTGAGCTGCACCTACAATTTTCTTTTTCCTTTAATTTACAAATCTGTTTAACTTTAAAAAAATTTTTTTTCCTGAATAACGCCTTTAAAGATCATTCTCTGCAAATTGCTAGAGGCAAACTGGATTGTGGGACTATTGTGGTAATATATATTGTCATATGTTGTAGTCCTATTGTGAGCTTTTTAGTGGCTTTGAAGAACACAAGTTGCAGTTACACTGTAGTTTTTGTGAAATGTTTTCACACACCTAAAACTCAAAGAGTGAAGCACAGCCATCAGCAGATGCTGTTACTTGTCCTTAACGTGCACAGGCATCCTTAGACTTCGGTCATCAGAGACCATTTTTCATCTATATGTAATCACATGATGGACAGATGCATAAGTGAATATCTTTACGAATAGTCTTGAATAGAATTATTTAATCAGTAATTTATTTGACATTTTAATTTATTTATTAGCAAATGTTGTGTGATGTTTTTCCATTCCGTGTTTTTTTTTATTTTTATTATTATTATTATTTCTTTTATATAGCACATACCAGTAAGTCAGTCATATGTGACTCTCTGATGTTTCATTTGAGCAAATAATTCCCATTGATTTTTTTATTCCTCAATACAGGCGTTTTCTGAACTAAGTGGCAATGCTCGCTCCATTGTTCTAACTTCAGGCACCTTGTCTCCAATGGGATCGTTCTCTTCTGAACTAGGTGTTAAGTTTTCTATCCAGCTAGAGGCCAATCATGTTATCAAAAAATCCCAGGTGAGCTATTCCTTTTATACTATGCCTTTATCCGTATGCTAAAGCAAAAAAACTGAGAAATAGTATTGCTGCATATTCTTACCTTGTGAAAATGTGTCACATGTCTGTTAATACACGCCTATGACCCCGTGTCATACCGGGTCGGGTGCGGCACCAATCGTTGTGCCCCACGCTATTAACCCTTTAGACACAGTGATCAAAATTGATTGCCGTGTCTAAAATGAAAGTGAAAGCTTCCAGTCAGCTCAGTCGGACTGATCGGGACCATCACGATAAAATCGCGATGTCCCGATCAGCTAGGACACAAGCGGAGGTCCCCTTACCTGCCTCCGTCGCGTCCGATCGGCGATTGATTGCTCCAAGCCTGAGATCCAGGCTTGAGCAATCGACCGCCTATAACACTGATCAATGCAAAGCTATGGCTTTTCAGGGATCAGTGTAAAAGGTCAGTGTGTGTGTGTAGTGTTATAGCCCCCTATGGGAGCTATGACACTGCAAAAAAAAAAAAAAGTGAAAAAAAAGTGAATAAAGGTCATTTAACTCCTTCCCTAATAGACGTTTGAATCACCCTCCCCCCCCCTTTTCCCATTTAAAAAAATAAATAAATGTGAAAATAAACATATGTGGTAATCGCCGTGTGCAGAAATGTCCGAATTATAAAAATATATAATTAATTAAACCGCACGGTCAATGGCGTACGCACAAAAAAATTCCAAAGTCCAAAATTGCGTATTTTTGGTCACTTTTTATATCATGAAAAAAAGTCTGATCGATACAAAAATGGTACCGATAAAAACTTCAGATCACAGCGCCAAAAATGAGCCCTCATACCGGCCCTTACGCAGGAAAATTAAAAAGTTATAGGGGTCAGGAGACGACAATTTTTTACATATACATTTTCCTGCATGTAGTTATGATTTTTTTCAGAGGTACGACAAAATCAAACCTATATAAGTAGGGTATCATTTTAACCGAATGGACCTACAGAATAAAGATAAGGTGTCATTGTTACAGAAAAATGTACTGCATAGAAACGGAAGCCCCCAAAAATTGCAAAATGGCATTTTTTTCTTCAATTTTGGTGCTCAATTAATTTTTTTATCAGTTTTTGCCGTGGATTTTTATGTAAAATGACTGTCACTGCATAGTACAATTGGTGGCGGAAAAAAATAAGCAATCATATGGAATTTTAGGTGCAAAATTGAAAGTGTTATGATTTTTAGAAGGTGATAAGGAAAAATTGAAAATGCAGAAACTGAATAACCCTTCATCCTTAAGGGGTTAAAAGAAAGCTGTCAGCAAGATCACCTGCACTAACCTAAATTTAGGTAATTTCTTTTTAGGTGCAGTGGAATTGGGCTGTTGCTGCTGTATTGCCATTGCTGTCTCCCTCCCCGGTGACCGATAACCGACCCACTTCTATTGATAACTCCACTTCTTCACGGACATACTGTGGAAGAGGTGATGAATATTTATGGTCGGGGCGGAGCTAGCGGCCAATAGGGGTGAGGTTATCGCCGAAGTGGGTGGGAAAAAGCATTGCAAATACATCAGCAGCCTGCCTCTGTTGCACTTAGGAAGACTTACCATATTAGCAACAACTTGGACGTCCCTGAATGGGTCCACAGATTTTCACCTGGTAGGAAGCATTAGTGCAGGTGACCTTGTTTCTATCCTGTTGTATATTTAGGTTTGGTCAGTTTTCCTTTAAAACAGGATATTACTGTTAGGCAGTTTGCACATAAGGTGTATTAACCAATACTGTTTGGTGTAAAATATTATTCCCAATTTTTTTGGAGAATAAGGGAAGAGGGGGGGGGGGGGGGGGACACCAAAACTAACAGCATATGCCACTGTGGTTAATTTGACACTTTTTTTCTTTAAAACACTTGACATTTTGTGGTAACCTTGATGTGATGAGTATCCGTTTAGTATTCTGTCGTTGAATCTGTGTGCTTCCTGGTAACTGTATTTTTAGCAAACTTCTTGCAGACCCTGTCATTCTACATTGTGCTGTTTTGGAACTTTCTGCTTTTGGCTGTAATAGGGATATATGGCACACTATGCCACAGTGTGTTGTTTCTGGGTATCAACGCTAAATTAACTACTTTTATATTTATTCCACTGCTTTATAAAAACATGGCTTATGTTTTTTTTTTAACTTGTTTAAAATGAAATAGTTCTGTTAAATTTGATGTGAACATAGGCCACAATAAAAGTGTATTGAGCTTTGATGGGCTTTTATTACAGGTATGGGTTGGGACAGTCGGTTCTGGCCCAAAAGGTCGTAAACTTTGTGCAACATATCAGCATACTGAAACCTTCGATTTTCAGGATGAGATTGGTGCACTTTTACTATCTGTGTGCCAGACTGTGAGCCATGGAGTTCTTTGCTTCCTGCCGTCTTATAAGGTAAAAAAAAAAACTGCTAACTAATATGTCTATATAATACAATGTCTTCTTTTATAACAGTAGTATATGTATAAAAACACAACTATTTCGTGAAGCAAATGTCCTCCTGATTTGTCTGTCTTTCTATCTCCTTGCTATACTGAAGTATAGAAATGCATAAAAATAATCTTTTATTTATTACTTCCATGAGAAGTATCATGTTAAAAAAATGTATCTCCAATTGCAAGGATAGGGGATAAGTTTTAGATTGCTGGGGCCCGCCCGCAATCTCCTGTTTGGAGCTTAGGTTCTCCTTAACAGTGGTGCGCCACGCCCCCTCCATATAGCTCCATGGGAGAGCTGTTGTGCAATCTTCGGTTCTCCCATAGAGCTATATAGAGGGGGTGTGGTGGCCCCTGCTTCAGGCGGGGGCCGTGACACGCCTCTGTGAAGGAGAGCCGGGGCTCCAAACATGATACTACTTCTTTAGTGTCCAGAACATGCAAAGCTTTATTAATACCTACACCCTGTTGGCTGTATTTTAAAGGGAACGTGTCATTAGAAAATTATCCTTTGTTATAAAATAGTGATGTGTTTTTATTTATTTTAATTAATTTAAATTAATTTAATACTTTTTTCAAGTCACCACTCATGTTTAAAAAAATAAATAGATAAAACATTCTCTGTAAACTATCCTTGTGCTTCCAGACATCATATAAGCTGATCAGACCTAATTACCGTATTTATCTGTGTATAACACGCATTTTTTATGCTAAAATTTTTAGCCTAAAGTCTATCTGCGTGTTATACGCCGATAGACTGTTTGTGACCACACAAAAGCCATTGCAGTTCAATGATTTAAAGCGAGCGCTTTAAATCATTGAACTGCAGCAGCTACTGCCTGGCCAGAGTCCCACTGCCATTGCCCAATTCCCTCCCCGTCCCAGTTTTTATAGTTAAATATCCCGCCACCACCACGGCCCAATTCCCTCCCCGTCCCAGTTTTATAGTTAAATATCCCGCCGCCGCCACTGCCCAATTCCATCCCCGTCCCTGGTTTTATAGTTAAATATCCCGCCACCACCACGGCCCAATTCCCTCCCCGTCCCCGGTTTTATAGTTACATGTGCCCTGGGGACTGCGGTGCTTCATGCTCCGGCAGTCTCCTGATCTGTCACTGTGCGCTGCGTAATGACGAGTGACGTCCTCAACACGACATCACTCGTCAGTCAGTGCGCGGCGCACAGTAACAGATCAGGAGACCGCCGGAGCATGAAGGACCGCAGTCCCCAGGGCACATGGAACTATAAAATCGGGGAGGGAATTGGGCAGTGGCGGCGGCGGGATATTTAATTATGAAACCGGGGACGGGGACGGAATAGAGCAGCGGCACTCTGGCCCTACAGAAGCCACTGCACGTCAATGATTTGAAATCATTGAACTGCAGAAACCGCCAGAAACAGTTTATCGAGGTACACCTGCACACACACGCACCCTCATTTTTCCAAGGATATTTTGGTAAAAAAAACTTTTTTAACCAAAATTTCCTTGGAAAAATGAGGGTGCGTGTTATAGGCCGGTGCGTGTTATACCCCGATAAATACGGTAAGTAAAACAGAGGTTTAGGATTGTGACCTTTAGGCTAAGTTTCCACTTGGGTTTTTTCAGGCAGTTTTTGGAAAACTGCCACTGCAGTTTTTGAGGCAAAGTCAGAAGTGTATCCATAAGGGAGGAGAAGTGTAAAATTGGTTGTGGGGGCTAGACTTTGTCAGTTTTCAGCAGTTCTGTTATAAAATAAGAGAAAAACTGAGTCGTAAGCCCAAAGTAACACCTGAAGAGGCCTTTTATACCTCCCAGGGCTGGAGGGTTAACTCTCCCTAACCCAAGGAAGAATAACATAGAAAACAGTACATCACAAACCTAGAGTGTGAATAGACACCAAAACAGAAAAATACAAAAGCATATAAACTGACATTACACTTAGCACCCATGTTTCCAAAGCACTAAGAGCATACAATCACATTATCTACTTTAAGGCTATTTTGCTAAAAGGATGAGTTTTTCCCAGCTTATTTTAATAGCTATGTATTGTAAAAGCTGTATGTATGGTTATGCAATTTCCTACTGTGGCCACTAGATGGCATCACAGACCACGCAATCCCTGCTCTGATTTTTGTTCTTGCGCTTGATACAGTGTAATCAGAATATAAACTGATGTTAAAAAAAAATAATACTGAATTTAGCACTGCTTCAATGCTTTATCGTTTTTTCTATATAGTTTATAACTAGCAATTGGCCTAACAAAATTATTTTGTCCCCCTTGCACTGCCAAACAGCTCTGACACATCAAGGCATGGGCAGTGCACCAGGATTTTTCCAGAAGTAGCGAGATGGGGCCTTTATTGATCAGACTTTATTTTTAGCATATCCCACAGATACATGATTGGATTGAATTGGGATTACGTGATTTGGAATTTAGTTTGAGTGCATTTTGGTTGTTGAGATTACTGCCAATGGGCAAAGTGTCCTTATTCTGCAGTAATCTTTAGGTTGGTGGTATATCACCCACATGATTGCCAGGACAAAAGGTTTCCCAACATGACATTTCCCACAACACTACACTTCTTTCGATGGCTTGTCTTATTCAGACTGGCCACCTCTATTATTGCTGCAGGGACCAGTCATGATTGTCCACCTGCACATTTAAGGTACTATCAGTGGTGGATATGTCTGCTTGGGTACTTGACTGTAGCTATGCAGCCCAATACACAGCAAACTTTGATGCACAGAATATTCTGGAGCTGTTTTATCATTGCCAGCATTACTTTTTTTATTTTATTTATTTTTTAACAATTTGTAACACAGTAGTTCAACCTTCAATCCTAACTGTATCAGTGAGCTTTGGGATCCCATGACCCTGTTACCAGTTCATTGATTTGTCCTTTCTTTGACCATTCTTGGTAGCTACTGACCGCTTAATACCACCACACCTGAGGTGAAGAAAAGTGCTTTAACCAAGTTGTCTAGCCTTACTACCTAATACAGTGTTTTGCAGAAGTATCCCCCTTGCTTGTTCTGTTGCATTAGAACCTGGAAATGGCTTGATATATAGGATGTAAATGTGCATCCTGGTGTGCAAAGTACCAGTGCATCAGGACATATATTTCCTTCAAATATCCTGAAGGGGTTAAAAAAAATATCCCAAACTTTGAACATTCCACAGATGACCATTAAATCCATTACAATATGATTGAAGATATATGGCACAACTACAAACCTGACAAGAGAAGGCCACCAACCAAAACACAAAGCGATTAAATAGGGCATTAATCAGAGATTGCACAAAGGTGCCAAACATATCTATTTAGATACTCCAAAGATCCACACTGAAAATGATAGTTTCTGTCCACAGAGTAGCGCTTTATAGAGTAGTTAGAAAAAAGTACATTGTTAAAAAAAAAACCCTGAAGAAAACATGTTTGGAATTTGTCAAACATTGTCCGGTCACCTACAAGAAGGTTCTCTTGTCGAATGAAACTAAAATAAAAATGTTTAGCCATATCTTTCCACTATCCTACTAACATTGTTCCCACAGTAAAGCATGGTGGTAGCGTCATACTTTTTTGTGTGACAATGACTGTTGTGATTAAAGGAAAGATGGATGGCAATAAATACTGGGAAGTTCATAAGGAAGTATTAAGTTAAGTTACAAAGTGATGGCAGTGTTTTGAGCCTGTGAAAGAACCACCACTGGCTGTGGCTGCAGAAACTGGCCTGTAAGACTACTATCTGGGCTGTGATGGAAAAATGTGCCATCTGTGACCGAGAAGAAATTCGTAGTGACAATGCATACCAGAGGACTCCTGGAGCACAAGATAAAAAATTGTCATCGAGTATCATCAGTGAGATCAGATAATACCTGTAAGCGCTGCAGTAGTGGCAAGTATTGTTGAGTTGAGTGAAACTTAGAAAACAATTATATTGACACTGGACGGATTACAGTATAAAAACTTCCAAACTTGAATATTAATGAATATCTAAAAAGTCCAGTATCCTGATGACTAGCTCTGTCTAGCCATGTGCTTATTTACAACCCTGTTTTTCTGCTGACAGGTCTGCTGTAAAGCAGAAAACTAGTCAGTAATCGGTCGCTTTAGGTAACTTCTCAGGACAAGCTGGTGTGTGTGTGTGTGTATATATGTCAGGAACACCACTACTTTTGTCTATTATATAATTTGTATATGGCATTTTCACCAAATTTCGGCTCTGCAGGCTTCCTCTGTCATTTTCAGCTGGTCCCCATCCTTTCAACATTCTTTGCATAAATCAATAGTGCAAGTGAATATAAGAAAAGTGCTTCTATTATGCTGAGTATGTTGAAAGGATGGGGACCATTTAAAGGGGTATTTCTATCCAACTGTGCATAGGAAATAGCTAAATAGACAAAACACTCTTACTTTCCTCACTCCTTTTCCTCCACAGTTAGTCAGTACCCACAGAAAAGCACTTACTTGTGTCTGCCTTGGCCTTAAGCTAATCAGTGTCTGTGGCAATGACTGAGCCGGCAGGTCCTCGTGTCGAAAATGACACTGAGAATTGCTTCACAGTTGGGATTGATGCTGTGACGGTGAGAAAGGGTAAGAATAGGATTTTTACACTGAGCACAAAAAAAAATTCTTCGAAGTACCCTGTGATGAGCAGACCTGACTCAGAATTTTGCTACACACACAGGGCTGCAGGGATCAACCCACCCACACCCCATCCAGAAAACAAAGCATTAACAATGCAAATAACTTAGAACACAGACTGGATACCTAATTAGGGAACACCCTGTAAGGACATAGTCATAAAAATAGTATAGTATAAATAAGAGACTCATGAGTCGCTCAGAATATAAGGAAGACAGACCACAAACACCTTATCACACTGCAGGAGAAGAGGCCTTGGACGAGCAACCTATGGTGTTGAGTACTTTACTAGGGTCTTTAACCTCTTAACGACTCAGGATGTATATTTACGTCCTGTGCCGACTCCCGCGATATAACACGGAGTCACGTGGTGACCCCGCTTCATATTGGGTCGGGCCCGGCGGCTAATGGTAGATGGGACCCGTGGTTAATACCAGACATCTGCTCGTTGTCCGATTGCCGAATGACTGCTCCTTGCCTGAGATCCAGGCAGGAGCAGTCGAATGCTGAAAACACTGATCAATGCTATGCTATGGCATAGCATTGATCAGTGTGGGAAATTGGTGTGAAGCATGTTATATTCCCCTATGGGGATGATTTAACCCCTTCCCTAATAAAAGTTTGAATCACCCACTTTTCCTATAAAAAAATAAATAAAAAAAAGCTGTGTAAATTAAAATGTAAACATATGTGGTATCGCCATGTGCATGAATGTCTGTAAAAATATATCGTTAATTAAACCGCACGTTCAATGGCGTACACGTAAAAAAAATTCCAAAGTCCAAGATTTGCGTATTTTTGGTCACTTTTTATGCCATAAAAAAAATAATTAAAAGCGATCAAAAAGTCCGGTCAAAACAAAAATGTTACTTATAAAAGTTTCATTAGATTTTTGGGTAAAATTACTGATGCCATGAGTCTGTAGGTGCAAAATTGAAAGGGTAATGATTTTTAAAAGGTGAGGAGGAAAAAACGAAAGTGCAAAAATCGAAAAACCCTGACTCCTTTAAGGGGTTAAAGAATACCTGTCATCAAACCATGTTTTCTAAACTAAATCAGATTATATTCCCTAACTACCGTATTTTTCGCCCTATAGGATGCACCGGCATATAGGACGCACCCTATTTTAAAGGTGCAAAATCTAGAAAAAAAAGATTCTGCACCCAACAGTGATCTTCAATCTGTCGACCTCCAGATGTTGCAAAACTACAACTCCCAGCATGCCCGGACAGCCAACGGCTGGAGGACCGCAGGTTGAAGACCACTGGATAAGGAGGTAGTACTCACCTGTCTCTGGATGTCGCTCCATCGCTGCCCTGGATGTCGCTCCATCGCTGTCGCCCTCGGTGTCCCCGACGCTCCGGACGTCTTCTTCCCCGGAATCCACACTCTCCGTCGCAGTCATCACGTCGCTACGCACGCCGCTCCTATTGGATGACGGGACAGCGTGCGCGACGACGTGATGACGTTGAAGGAGAGTGCCGACCATGCAGGGGATCCCGGCACGGAGCAGACACCGAGGAGGCAGGTAAGGTCCCTCCCGATGTCCTGTAAGCTGTTTGGGATGCCGCGATTTCACTGCAGCGGTCCCGAACAGCCCAACTGAACAGCCGGGTTAGTGTTATTTTCGCTTCAGACGTGGAAGTCAGCTTTGATCGCCGCGTCTGAAGGGTTAATACAGGGCATCACCGCGATCGGTGATGTCCTGTATTAGCTGCGGGTCCCGGCCATTGATGGCCGCAGGTATTCGCCGTATAAGACGCACCAACTTTTCCCATAAAAAAATACGGTACTCCTAACACCCCTCCCTGCCCTTAAAATATAATTTCTGAGCTTTAAAAAGCTCTGTATTATACCTTTTCCGATGCTCGCGTTGTGTGAGCTCCCAACAGGAGAAAGTGGGCGTTCCCCAGCAGGCCTCTCCATGCCACCCATGCACTTCCTGAGTTTGGTCTCTTTCCAACCTACTTTAAAGACAGTAGGCTTCCCATAGATAAGGACCCCAGCTTGGCTACATAAAGAAGAGCAATGTTTTGCTCCTGAGAGTTTGTTGCACACTGTAGAGAAGGTCCCTTTTGGCAACAGTTTGGGCAGAGAAGTCCTGTAAGAGCAGCAATGTATGTCCTTATTAGAGATAAGGCGGAAATCTATATGTCCTCAAGAGTTAAAGCATGTCTTGTTAATTCAGTAATTAAAAACGGTGCAGACCACACTAGGAAGGTCCCACGATGCTCGCAAGCTTCTGTATCTGGATTGACTATCTGCAGGAAGGAGCAGGAGAAGTGCTACCCTGGGAGGAGTAGGCTCACTGCCACACCATATCCCTGATGCTGTGCAGCAGGCAGGTATGTCCACATGGGGCTGCTTCACAGGGAAGAGTAGGCCACATAAACAAGGTTTGGACAGGAGCAGCAGGATCGGTCCCGGTGGCAGGATACAGCAGCGGCGGTCCTGGCGGCAGGATACAGCAGGAGGTGAGGCCTGTTCACCTCCTACTGTTGCTTAGCAACAATTCACAGCATGCAAAGCCAAAGGGCATGCTGGGAGTTGTAATTTTGCAACAGCTGGAGTTCCAACTACAACCCCCAGCATGCCTTTTGGTAGTCTGTGCATGCTGGGGGTTGTAGTTATGCAACAGCTGGAGGCACATTTTTTCTATGAAAAAGTGTGCATTCAGCTGTTGCATAATTACAACTCCCAGCATGCACAGACTACCAAAGGGCATGCTGGAAGTTGTAGCAGTGTGCCTCCAGCTGTTGCAAAACTACAACTCACAGCATGCCCTTCAACTGTCAATGCATGCTGATTGTTGCAGTTTTGCAACAGCTGGAGACACATTGGTTGTGAAACCAAGTTTGTTACCTAACTCAGTGTTTCACAACCAGTGTGCCTCCAGCTGTTTCAAAAATACAACTCCCAGCATGCACTGAGAGACTACATACTGGGAGCTGTAGTTTTGCAACAGCTGGAGGCACACTGGTTGCGAAACACTGAGTTAAGTAACAAACGTTCAGTGTTTCGCAACAAATGTGCCTCCAGCTGTTGCGTAACTACAACTCCCAGCATGTATGGTCTGTCAGTGCATGCTGGTAGTTGTAGTTTTGCAATAGCTGAAAGTTCCCCCCCCCCCCAATGTGAATGTACAAGCTCAAACTCCCAGCATACCCAACCGTGTGAATGTATCCTAAAAACACTACACTACACTACACTACACCTACACTAAATAAAAAGTAAAACACTACATATACACATACCCCTACACAGCCCCCCCCCCCCCCCCCCCCCCCCAATAAAAAAAACTTCTTGTACGGCACTGTTTCCAAAACAGAGCCTCCAGCTGTTGAAAAACAAGCCACTGACTGTCCAGGCATGCTGGCAGTTTTGCAACAGCTGGAAACGCTGGCGTGGGGTATTTTTGTGGCGGATTCAAATCCACAATTTAGGCCTAAAATGCACATGGCGCTCTCTCGCTTTGGAGCCCTGTCGTATTTGAAGTAAACAGTTTAGGGCCACATATGGAGTATCTCCATACTCTGGAGAAATTGCTTTTTCTCCTTCTACCCCATATGAAAAGGTAAAGTTGGGGTCTACACCAGCATGTTAGTTTAAAAAAAAAATTTTTTTACACTAACATGCTGGGGTTGCCCCATACTTTTAATTTTCACAAGCGGTAAAAGGGAAAAAAAAAGACCCCCAAAATGTGTAATGCAATTTCTCCTGAATACGGTAATAACCCATATGTGGGCGTAAAATGCTCTGCGGGCGCACAACAAGGCTCAGGAGTGAGAACGCACCATGTACATTTGAGGCCTAAATTGATGATTTGCACAGGGGTGGCTGATTATACAGCGGTTCTGACATAAACGCAAAACAATAAATACCCAGTTGTGACCACATTTTGGAAACTACATCCCTCACGGAATATAACAAGGGGTATAGTGAGCCTTAACACCCCACAGGTGTTTGACAAATTTTCTTTTAAGTTGGATGTGAAAATGGAAAAAAATTAAAAATAAATCACTAAAATGCTGGTTTTACCCTACATTTCTAATTTTCACAAGGGAGAATAGGAAAAAAGTCCCCCAACATTCGTAGCCCCATTTCTTCTGAGTAAGAACATACCCCATATGTGGATGTAAATTGCTCTGCTGGCACACTACAATGCTAAGAAGAGAAGGAGCGCCATTGGGATTTTGGAGAGAGAATGTGTCTGAAATTGAAGGCCATGTGTGTTTTTACAAAGCCCCCATAGTGCCAGAACAGTGGACAGCCCCCCATTTTGGAAACTACACCCCTCACGTAATGTAATAAGGGGTACAGTGAGCAAGTAAACCCCACAGGTGTCTGACAGAATTTTGGAACAGTGGTCCGTGAAAATGAAAAATTAAATTTTTCATTTGCACAGCCCACTGTTCCAAAGATCTGTCAAATGCCAGTGGGGTGTAAATGTTCACTGCACCCCTTATTAAATTATGTGAGGTGTGTCGTTTCCAAAATAGGGTCACATGTGGGGGGGGTCCACTGTTCTGGCACCATAGGGGGCTTTGTAAACACACATGGCCCCCGACT
Organism: Hyla sarda; assembly: GCF_029499605.1. Classification (NCBI taxonomy): domain Eukaryota; kingdom Metazoa; phylum Chordata; class Amphibia; order Anura; family Hylidae; genus Hyla; species Hyla sarda. Next base: position 236,370,029 of record NC_079190.1, read on the forward strand.
TCTATTCCAACCAAATTCTCTCGCCAAACGCTCAATGGCGCTCCTTCTCTTCTGAGCATTGTAGTTCGCCCGCAGAGCAATTTGCATCCACATAGGGGGTATTTCCATACTCAGAATAAATGGGGTTACACATTTTGGGAGGCTTTTTCTCCAATTACCCCTTGTGAAAATGAAAAATTTGGGGTGACATCAGCATTTTAGTGAAAAAAAATCTAATTTTTCATTTTCCTGTCCAAATTTTGCAGAAATTTGTCAAACACCTGTGGGGTGTTAAGGCTCACTGGACCCCTTGTTACGTTCTTTGAGGGGTGTAGTTTCCAAAATAGTATGCCATGTTGGTTGTTTTTTGCTGTTCTGGCACCATAGGGGCTTCCTTAATGTGACATGCCCCCCAAAAACCATTTCAGAAAAACTTACTCTCCAAAATCCCATTGTCGCTCCTTCCCTTCTGAGCCTTGTAGTGCACCCACAGAGCACCTGACATCCACCTATGAGGTATTTCCTTAATCAAGAGAAATTGGCTTACAAATTTTGGGGGGCTTTTTCTCCTTTACCCCATGTAAAATTTAAAAAACTGGGTCTACAAGAACATGAGTGTAAAAAAATGAAGATTTTGAATTTTCTCCTTCATTTTGCTGCTATTCCTATGAAACACCTAAAGGGTTAACACACTTTCTGAATGTCATTTTGAATACTTTGGGGGGTGCAGTTTTTATAATGGGGTCATTTATGGGGTATTTCTAATAGCAAGAACCCTCAAATCCACTTTATAACTGAACTGGTCCCTGAAAAATTCTGATTTTGAAAATTTTGTGGAAAATTAGAAAATTGCTGCTGAACTTTGAAGCCCTCTGATGTCTTCCAAAAGTAAAAACATGTCAACTTTATGATGCAAATATAAAGTAGACATATTGTATATGTGAATCAATATATAATTTATTTGGAATATCCATTTTCCTTGCAAGCAGAGAGTTTCAAAGTTAGAAAAATTCTAAATTTTCATGAAATTTTGGGATTTTTCACCAAGTAAGGATGCAAGTATTGATGAAGATTTACCACTGTGTTAAAGTAGAATATGTCACGAAAAAAGTTTCTCGGAATCAGAATAATCGGTTAAAGCATCCCACAGTTATTAATGCATAAAGTGATAGTGGTCAGAATTGCAAATAAGGGCTGCATTCTTAAGGTGAAAAAGGGCTCAGTCCTTAAGGGGTTAAATTGTCCCTCATTGTGTAGATGCTTTGATTTCATTTTAATATCAAATAAGGTAGTAATAAAATAAAAAGATTGGCTGAAATGTAAAAAGTGGTGCATGTACTAGAAGTGAGTGAATCAACTACAGGTCTGTTATGTTGATGTTTTTAAATCACCTTTTTAACTTTTCCACTTTTGGTTTTGAAAATTACTAATAAATAATTGCTTTTAAACAAACTTTTAGGAAGGATTGGACTATTATAGGAACCTAATTTCCCTTTTGGTACCTTTAAGTAGGAACTGGAAAAGGTGCTAAGATAATCCCTAAGCTAATAGAGGCTTGGGAGTTCTTATATTCAAGGATGTAATGAAATAATTCATTTTATTTGATCTTGCACAGAGATGTTTAAATGGAGACATGATTAACTTATCTGCCCCCTTTCGAACCAGGCCTGTTTTGGCCTTCAAGGGGTACTCCACCCCCAGACATCTTATCTTTTATCCAAAGGATAGGAGATCAGATGTCTGATCGTGGGAGTCCCGCCACTGGGAACCGCCACGATCTCTCCTGACATCTGGTGCATGGAGCGAGCTTCGCTCCGTGCCTGATGACTGACGATACAGGGGCTGGAAGATAGATGACAGGGTGTGCTGCAGGAGAGATCACGGGGGTTCCCAGTGGCAGGACCCCCGCTATCAGACATCTTACTATCCTTTGAACAGGGGATAAGATGTCTAGGGGTGGAATACCCCTTTTAAGGATCAAGGCACATTTTCCAAATCTAAAAATGCATGATAACTCTTTGTCAGGGTTTACCGTATTCAAGTAATTCTTCGATTTTTTTTGGTTTTTTTTGTTACATATTGTACTTAATGTTATTTAAAAACTTTTGGTCGACATATTCTGCATTTGTATGTAAAAAACTCAAAAATTCTGTGAAAATGTAATTGAATTCTAGATTCTCTACTTGCAAGAGAAATAGTCATGCCACATAAATTAGTTATTAATTCACTTGTGCAATATTGTACAATATGTCTGGTTTATGTTGGCATAATGAAATGTCCTTTTACTTTGTAAGGATGTTAAGGAGCTTAGAAGTTTGGTAGCAATTTTCAAAATTATTTTTAGGGACCAGTTGAGGTCTGAAGTGGATTTGAAGGGCCTTTATGTTCGAACCCCCTATAAATCACCCTATTATAAAAACTGCACCCCTCAAAGTAATCATGACATTTAGAAAGTTAGAAAAATGACATTTAGAAAGTTTATTAAGCTTTTAGGTAATTCACGTAAATGAAAGCAAAGTAGAAATGGAATTAAAAAATGTAAATTTTTCTTGCAGATATGCCATTTTGTTAAAAAAAATATTCTGTAACATAGTGGGTGCTGCGGAGAAATGCAGCACAATATATATTCCCCTAATTTTAACATACTTAGAAATATCCGGTATATTGTCCTTGAGCACTACATGGCTCACATACAGGCCTCTGACATAATGGAGCACCTAGTGGATTTTGAGTCTTTTTTTTTTAGAATATTTTGTAGACCTCAAGATGCAGAGGCCTTGGGCTCCCAAAATGTTTTTGCGAGACAAATTAATGTTTTAATTGGTGCCATTTTGAGGTACATGTGACACTCATCACTTTTTATTACATTTTTTATGAGGTGTTATGAATAAAAAAAAAACTGTTCTGCCATTATTTTTGTTTTGTTACTTTCATTCTTCATGCAGTATAAATTACAAGTTATCTTTATTCTGCAGTTTGGTACAAATGTGGCAATGCTTAATTCATATACTTTATTATGGATTATAAGATTTACATCTCAAAAAAAAATTTTTTTGTTAAAATTCAGTCATACTATTTTCAGGTATGTCTGACATTTTGATCACTTTTTTTTATACATTTTTTTTACTGAGGCAGGATTACCAAAAATCTGTAATTTTGGCATGTGTGTTTATTATTTTTATTTATTTATTTTATTTTAAGCAGTGTTCACTGTGAAGTATAAAAGACATGATAATTTTATTCTGCAGGTCGGCACGATTATGATGATACCTCATTTGTGTGCTTTGTTTTGTGGTTTATTATTTACACAAAAAAATGCGTGCAGTAAATCAGGGAGAGGGAGCCAACAAAACGGTATATAGGGCCATAGCGTCAAATTGACTAGTGGAAGTATTAAAGGCAAACCCCGTTAGGGATTGTAAACAATACTTGAGAAAGTCTAAATGAATCAGATGCTGGAGGGGAAAACCTGGTCCGAAATAGACATCAATTTCTTTCCTACCAGCAAGTCTTTCAGATGAAGCAATTTCTGGGAGAACCACCAGGAGAAATCCACAGGATGCAGGCCAGAGGTAAAGAGGAGTTAGAAAAAAGGGGGAAACGGGAGACTGGAGAGACAGCTTTAAACAAACAGTCCGCCACAGAAGAAGAGAATAACGACAGGAGAGCCGCGGGAGGCAAAAAGGCTGTAATGGGAGTGGAGAGCAACATCAGGGAACAGAGGAAATATGGGGCCACAAGGTCATTTTACCTGATCGTTTAGGACAGCACCCCTGGAGAGTACCTCCCACCGCAGGGCAGGAAACCTGGGAGCATAAAAAGGGACAAGCCTCTTCACACCTCAGTTAAGGTTTCCTGTCCTCCGGCAGGAGGCCTGGGAGCTGTCTCCATTCCTCTCCAATGAGCTGCAGGTCCTCCGGTACTGGGGCTCCCTGTGCGGCAGAAGTCTCCTCTTGGGAGCAGCCATGAGTCTGCCTGTGGGTCCTGCGGGGGTTCCATGGAGTCCCGATAGCCCTGCATCTTTGTCCGTTTCCCCGGGTCAGTGCCGTTAAGGAGGTGGGGGCTGTGGAGTAGGGTGCTTTCTGCCGGCTCTCGCTGCTCTGGAGCCGGCGCATCGCTTGCGCAGAACGCCGGCGGATGTGACGTCAGCCTGGTAGTGTAGCGTCACTTCCTGTTCCCGCTCAATTCAAAAGGGGCCCGGGAATTTTCCATTTTGGATCCCCTGTCGGTGTCTTGCAGCGTCCGGACCCCGTGGACAGCAGGCAGCCTGCCCACAGTTCTTAGTGGTTATCTAGGAGCAAGCCCGCAGCAGTGTTCAGCAGCCGCAGCAGTACCAACAGCCTGCAGCAGTACCAGCCTGCAGCAGCTGAGCAGACCATTCCTGGTTGCCCTGCAGTATTTTTTTGCTGAAAAACTTCCATCAGCATGTTTGAGCATTCGACATAGGGAGGGTGACGCTCCAAGAAGAGTAGTTCCAGCCTGGCTACGGAGGTGTGGATCTACTTCTAGGTGAGAGAATTTCAATTTCATTCCATATTCTGCTAGCTAAGTCAGGCTATTGTTTTGTAGGGTAGCAAGAAGTCATCTTCTAAATCCGGTAATAAAGAATGTGCAGAATATAGGAAGCCGTTAGATCCTGCCTATAAAAAGTATTTGTGCAACTTGTATTGAAGTTATCGTGGCCCAGGAGTCCCCTGCAATTGCTAGCATCCTAAGAGTAATGCTGGAAGGAGATAGATTCATCCCTTAAAGGACTAGGAGTTGTCTGGAATGTGGGTGCTTCAGCTTCCTCTGTGGTCACCCCTGCTATTTCCAGTCCCCCTAGTGTACAAAAAGTTAATCTTTATTGACAGACAATTTAAACAAAAATCAGTGACCCCACAAAAAGCCCATAAAAAACATGCATCACAAGACATTTAAAATACATAGGAGGGGAAACTTGAGTGACCAGCCAATTCATGGATCAGGACCTCACATCGAAATATTCATGATATTGCACTTATGAAGATATTAAAGTATGAAGATATAGCGATATTGCACTGTTACAGCATTCAAGTGTGGGGATATGAAAATATTGCACACAAATTCATTGAATGTAAAAAATATTCAAGTATCAGAATATGGCAGTATTGCACACGGTTAAACCATTAGGATGTGCATATGACAATATAGCACACTGTTTCATTGATCAAAAATTTGTCTATAATATAGGTCAGTATGCAGGCTCGAAGTGGGAAAGCTACAATGTCATATTTTCAAGTACTGAATCTATCTTGACATGTCCCCCAATCCAGAGCCACCATATGAAACAATTGCACATATCCCCATAGTAAATATATACTTACAAGTGCTAGATAGCCAGTTGGTCACTCGTGTTCCTCACCCTCCAACATGTTTCGCAAACCTGCTTTGTCCAGGAGCGGTGAGGTGGGGGTGCAGGAGTGACTATAGCCCCCTAAAGAGTTTAAATCCAAACTGCTCTTTTCTCCAGATGATACTGATCAGCTCCTTAAAGAAATCCTCCTAATGGCTAATCTTGAGGAGAGACATTCACGGCCGAAGATGCCCTATGTGAAGGCTTAGGCCCAAAAAAATCCTGTACATTTAACTTGAATAATAGTATCGAGCAAATCATTGTTAATGAATGGAGAAATCCTGAAAATGAATCTTTTTTTTTCCCCTAAACTCCTTAAGAGGAAGTACCCCTTTGAGGAGTCAGTAACAAAATCTTGTGCTAGAGCTCCGTTAACTGGGCTAAAAAGACTTAAGAAATCGGCCTTGCCTTTTTAGGGTCTAGGAACCCTGTCTGATCCAATGGACAAAAAAGCTGAGTTCTTTAACCTCTTAAGGGCCACAGGTTTTTCCGTTTTTGCACTTTCGTTTTTTCCTCCTCACCTTTTAAAAATCATAACCCTTTCAATTTTGCACCTAAAAATCCATATGATGGCTTATTTTTTGCGCCACCAATTCTACTTTGCAGTCATTTTACCAAAAAATCTACGGCGAAACGGAAAAAAAAAAACCAATAGGTCCATATGGTTAAAATAATACCCTACTTATATATACCGTATTTATCGGGGTATACCACGCACCGGCCTATAACACGCACCCTCATTTTACCAAGGATATTTGGGTAAAAAAAGTTTTTTACCCAAATATCCATGGTAAAATGAGGGTGCGTGTGTGCGCGTGTATACCCCGATACACCCCCAGGAAAGGCAGGGGAGAGAGGCCGTCGCTGCCCGCTTCTCTCCCCCTGCCTTTCCTGGGGTCTAGAGCCCTGCTGCCGGCCCTTCTCTCCCCCTGGTTATCGGCGCCGCTGCCCGTTCTGTCCCCCTGACTATCGGTGCCGGCGCCCCATTGCCGGCGCCGACAGCCAGAGGGAGAGAAGGGGCAGCGGCACCCATTGCCGGCGCCGCTGCCCCGTTGCCTCCCCCCATCCCTGGTGGCATAATTACCTGATGCCGGGGTCGGGTCCGCGCTGCTGCAGGCCTCCGGCGTGCGTCCCCTTCGTCGTTGCTATGACGTCATGCGCCGCGCCGTGCAGCGCATAGAAACAACGCAGGGGACGCACGCCGGAGGCCTGCAGCAGCGCGGACCCGACCCCAGCATCAGGTAATTATGCCACCTTGGATGGGGGGAGGCAACGGGGCAGCGGCGCCGGCAATGGGTGCCGCTGCCCCTTCTCTCCCCCTGGCTGTCGGCGCCGCTTCTCTTCCCCTGGCTATCGGCGCCGGCAATGGGGCGCCGGCACCGATAGTCAGGGGGACAGAACGGGCAGCGACGCCGATAGCCAGGGGGAGAGAAGGGCCGGCAGCAGGGCTCTAGACCCCAGGAAAGGCAGGGGCAGAGAAGCGGGCAGCGATGGCCTCTCTCCCCCGCCTTTCCTGGGGGTGTATCGGCGTATAACACGCACATACACTTTAGGCAAAAAATTTTAGCCTAAAAAGTGTGTGTTATACGCCGATAAATACGGTATGTTTAATTTTGTTGTACTTCTGTAAAAAATCATAACTACATGCAGAAAAATTTATGTTTAAAATTGTCATCTTCTGACCCCTATAACTTTTTTATTTTTCCGCATATGGGGCAGTATGACGGCTCATTTTTTGCGCCGTGATTTGAAGTTTGTATCGGTATCATTTTTGTATTGATCGGATTTTTTGATCGCTTTTTATTTATTTTTTCATGAATAAAAAGATTGATAGCATGGCATTGATCAGTGTTATTGCTGCTCGACTGCTCCTGCCTTGATCTCAGGCACGGAGCAGTCATTCAGCAATGGGACAGCGAGCAGGCATGCAGGGATCCTCTTTGCGTCCTGCAAGCTGTACGGGATGCCGCGATATCACCACGGCAGACCCGAACAGCACCACTGAGCTAACCGACAATGTTTACTTTTGTTTTAGATGCGCAATCAAGTTTGATCACCGCATCCAAACGGTTAATGACGGACTTCAGCCCTGTCCAGCATTAGTCGTGGGTCCTGGTTGCCTATAGCAACCGGGACCCACTGGGTATGATGCACGCTCACCTGCTGAGCGTGCGTCATACCTCTGGAGCCGCAGATGGACGTTAATGAATGTCCATTTGCAGCAAGGGGTTAAAAAAGTCCTGGTTGCAGTCCCCCAGGGGGAGGAGGGGATTCTATTCTCCTCTCTTCTTAGTAAAAAAAAAATAAAAATGGCTCTTTCAGAGTAATAATAAATCTGGAAACATTTTCCAATTTCCTGTCATACAAAAAATTCAGGATGGAGTCCCTAAAATCCACAATCCTTCTATTTCCAAATTGCATGATGGCCTCTATAGATTTAGAAGACGCCTACTACCACATTCCCATCCACAACTCTCATAGAAAGTTTCTATGCGTGGCGGTCTTTATGGAAGGAGAATGGGTCCATTTACTGTATCAGGCTCTTCCCTTTGGGGTCTCTCAAGCCCCAAGGGTATTTTACCAAGGTGATGGTGGAGGTGGCAACTTTAAGAACCCAAAACATCCTGTTAGTTCCATATCTGGACGATTTACGGCTTGTATCAGACTCCTCAGAAACCCTTTATTGGCATATTCAAGCACTTTGCTCCATACTAAAAGACCTGGGTGGGAATCTGAACTTAAAAAAGTAAAACTTAACCCCTTCCAGGCAGTATGTTTTCTTGGGCATCCTTCTGAATTCAGTGTCTCAGCTTTCTTTCCTGCCTATCTCAAGGGCTTCCTTTGTCTCCCTCGTCAGTAGTGAGTATAACTTCAGACGCCAGTCCTTGGGGTTGGGGTGCCTCCTGCAGCCAGCATCTCCTTCAAGGCAGGTGGCCTCATCATTCAAGGCAGGTGGCCTGAATCAGTCTACATCAAATTACAAAGAGCTCTATGCAGTGTTCCAGGTAATATCTTTGCTTATTCCTCAAATCCAAGGGTAGGATGTGCTGATATATTCTGACAACACCACTGCCGTAGCTTACTTAAACAAACAGGGGGGGGGGGGGGGGGGACAAGATCAGACCCTGTTAAGTCTCTATTTCCAGATTTTTTTCCTTAGCAGAAGCGAGGCTACCATCTCTCTCTGCGGTTCACCTGAGAGGGGAAGACAACAAGGTGGCAGACTTCCTGAGCAGAGTTCATCTTCTTCAGTTCGAATGGTGTCTAAACAAGGAGATATTTGCAATGATAGAGGAAAGGTTTGGAAAATTCTCTATAGATCTCTTTGCTTCCAGAAACAAATGGATGATTCACAAGTTCTATTCTCTCAACCCGCTGGTTTATCCAACAACGGTAGACACCTTCTCTCAGGATTGGGGAAAAAAAAGAGGGTACGCATTCCCACCTCTTTGCCTTATTCCTCGGGTCTTGAAAAAGATAAGACAGGACAGAGCCTTAGTACTGTTGATAGCACCCTTCTGGCCTCGAAGGCCCTGGTTTACCTTGCTCAGACAATGTCAGTCTCACAGCTGTGGGTTCTTCCGGACAGGGAGGATCTACTGTACCAGGGACCAGTTCATCATCCTCAGTCGGCTCACCTTCATCCAACAGCCTGGGTTCTGAGAGGTTAATTGTAAAAGCTTGAGACCTATCTGACAAAGTAATAAAGACCTTACTTGCAAGCAGGCAAGATGTAACATCCACCATATACCGAAGAACATGAAGAGCCTTCTTAATGGGGTACTCCGGTGGAAAACTTTTTTTTTTTTTAAATGAACTGGTGCCAGAAAGTTAAACAGATTTGTAAATTACTTCTATTAAAAATCTTAATCCTTTTAGTACTTATTAGCAGCTGTATACTACAGAGGAAATTCTCTACTTTTTGAATTTCTTTTTTGTGTTGTCCACAGTGCTCTCTGCTGACTGTCCAGAGTAGCATAGGTTTGCTATGGGGATTTTCTCCTGCTCTGGACAGTTCCTGATATGGGCATCAGGTGTCAGCAGAGAGCACTGTGGACAACACAATATAAAGATTTTCCTCTGTAGCAAACAGCTGCTAAAAAGTACTGAAAGATTAAGTTTTTTTAATAGAAGTAATTTACAAATCTGTTTAACTTTCTTGCAACAGTTAAAAAAAAAAAAAAAAAAAATTTACCACCGGTGTACCCCTTTAACCCCTTCAGGACCAAGCCCATTTTGGCCTTAAGGACCAGAGCGTTTTTTGCACATCTGACCACTGTCACTTTAAACATTAATAACTCTGGAATGCTTTTAGTTATCATTCTGATTCCGAGATTGTTTTTTCGTGACATATTCTACTTTAACATGGTGGTAAATTTTTGTGGTAACTTGCATCCTTTCCTTGTGAAAAATCCTAAAATTTGATGAAAAATTTGAAAATTTTGCATTTTTCTAACTTTGAAGCTCTCTGCTTGTAAGGAAAATGTATATTACAAATAAAATTTTTTTTTATTCACATATACAATATGTCTACTTTATGTCTGCATCATAAAAGTGACGAGTTTTTACTTTTGGAAGACACCAGAGGGCTTCAACGGTCAGCAGCAATTTTCCAATTTTTCACAAAATTTTCAAACTCACTATTTTTCAGGGACCAGTTCAGGTTTGAAGTGGATTTGAAGGGCCTTCTTATTAGAAATACCCCACAAAAGACCCCATTATAAAAACTGCACCCCCCAAAGTATTCAAAATGACATTCAGTCTTCATTTTAACCCTTTAGGTGTTTCACAGGAATAGAAGCAAAGTGAAGGAGAAAATTCACAATCTTCATTTTTTACACTCGCATGTTCTTGTAGACCCAATTTTTAAATTTTTACAAGGGGTAAAAGGAGAAAATGTTTACTTATATTTGTAGCCCAATTTCTCTCGAGTAAGCACATACCTCATATGTCTATGTAAAGTGTTCGGCGGGCGCAGTAGAGGGCTCAGAAGGGAAAGAGCGATAAGGGGATTTTGGAGAGTACGTTTTTCTGAAATGGTTTTTGGGGGCATGTTGCATTTAGGAAGCCCTTATGGTGCCAGAACAGCAAAAAACCCTCACATGGCATACCATTTTGGAAACTAGACCCCTTGAGGTACGTAACAAGGAATAAAGTGAGCCTTAATACCCCACAGGTGTTTTACGACTTTTGCATATGTAAAAAAAAAAATTTTTTTTTCACTAAAATGTGTGTTTCCCCCCAAATTTCACATTTTTCCAAGGGTTAATAGCAGGAAATACCCCCCAATATTTGTAACCCCTTCTCTTCTGAGTATGGAGGTACCCCATAAGTTGACCTGAAGTGCACTATGGGTGAACTACAATGCTCAGAAGAGAAGGAGTCATATTTGGCTTTTTGAGAGCAAATTTTGCTCGGGGGGCATGTCGCATTTAGGAAGCCCCTATGGTGCCAGAACAGCAAAAAATACCCACATGGCATACCATTTTGGAAACTAGACCCCTTGAGGAATGTAATAAGGAATAAAGTAAGCCTTATTACCCCACAGGTGTTTCATGACTTTTGCATATGTAAAAAAAAAAAAAAAAAATTCCACTAAAATGTGTTTCCCCCCCTAATTTCACCTTTTTGCAAGGGTTAATAGCAGAAAATACTCCCCAAAATTTGTGACCCCATCTCTTCTGAGTATGGAGGTACCCCATAAGTTGACCTGAAGTGCACTATGGGCGAACTACAATGCTCAGAAGAGAAGGAGTCATATTTGGCTTTTTGAGAGCAAATTTTGCTCGGGGAGCATATCGCATTTAGGAAGCCCCTAAGGTGCCAGAACAGCAAAAAAAAAACACACATGGCATACCATTTTGGAAACTAGACCCCTTGAGGAACGTAACAAGGGGTACAGTGAGCATTTGCCCCCCACTGGTGTCTGACAGATCTTTGGAACAGTGGGCTGTACAAGTTTTCATTTTCATGGACCACTGTTCCAAAGATCCGTCAGACACCTGTGGGGGGTAAATTCTCACTGCACCCCTCATAACATTCCGTGAGGGGTGTCGTTTCCGAAATGGGGTCACATGTGGGGTTTAGTTTTTTTTGCGTTTGTCAAAACCGCTGTAACAATCAGCCACCCCTGTGCAAATCACCTCAAATGTACATGGTGCGCTCTCCCTTCTGGGCCTTGTTGTGCGCCCCCAGAGCACTTTGCGCTCACATATGGGGTATCTCTGTAGTCGGGAGAAATTGCGTTACAAATTTTGGGGGGCTTTTTTCCCTTTTACCTCTTGTGAAATGTAAAGTATAGGGCAACATCAGCATGTTAGTGTAAAAAATAAAAACATTTTACACTAACATTCTGGTGTAGACCCCAACATTTCCTTTTCATGAAGGGTTAAAGAAGAAAAAGCCCCCCAAACCTTGTAACGCAATTTCTCCCGAGTACGGCGATACCCCATGTCGCCCTAAACTGTTGCCCTGAAATACGACAGGGCTCCAAAGTGAGAGCGCCATGTGCATTTGAGGCCTAAATTAGGGATTTGCATAGGGATGGACATAGGGGTATTCTACGCCAGTGATTCCCAAACAGGGTGCCTCCAGCTGTTGCAAAACTCCCAGCATGCCTGGACAGTCAACGGCTGTCCGACAATACTGGGAGTTGTTGTTTTTCAACAGCTGGAGGCTCTGCTTTGGAAACAGTGGTGTACCGGACGTTCTTATTTGGGGAGGGGGGCTGTGTAAGGGTATGTGTATATGTAGTGTTTTTAACTTTTTATTTTATTTTGTGTTAGTGTAGTGTAGTGTTTTTAGGGTACAGTCACATGGGCGGGGGATTACAGCGAGTTTCCCAGCGCAAAATTTGCTGCATCTCAAGATGCGAGAAACCCACTGTAAAAGCCTCGCCCATGTGAATGTACCCTGTACATTCACGGGGGTGGCGGGGCGGGGGGGGGGGGGGCTTGCATCAGCTGTTGCAAAACCACAACTCCCAGCATGCATGGTCTGTTAGTGCATGCTGGGAGTCATAGTTTTGCAACAGCTGGAGGCACACAGGTTAGGAAACACTGAGTTAGAAACAGACAATGTTTCCCAACCAGTGTGTCTCCAGTTGTTGCAAAACTACAACTCCCAGCATGCCCAGACAGCTGAAGGGCATGCTGGGAGTTGTAGTACGGCAACATCTGAAGGGCCAGATGTTGCTGAACTAAAACTCCCAGCATGCCTGGACAGTCAGTGCATACTGGGAGTTGTAGTTTTGCAACAGCTGGAAGAGCACAGATTGGAGACCATTATACAATGGTCTCCAAACTGGGGCCCTCCAGATGTTGCAAAACTACAACTCCCAGCATGCATGGTCTTTTAGTGCATGCTGGGAGTTATATTTTTGCAACAGCTGGAGGCACACAGGTTAGGAAACACTGAGTTAGAAACAATGTTTCCCAACCAGTGTGTCTCCAGCTGTTGCAAAACTACAACTCCCAGCATGCCCAGACAGCTGAAGGGCATGCTGGGAGTTGTAGTTCGGCAACATCTGAAGGGCCAAATGTTGCTTAACTAAAACTCCCAGCATGCCTGGACAGTCAGTGCATGCTGGGAGTTGTAGTTTTGCAACAGCTGGAAGAGCACAGATTGGAGACCATTATACAATGGTCTCCAAACTGAGGCCCTCCAGATGTTGCAAAACTACAACTCCCAGCATGCCCAGACAGCCAAAGGCTGTCTAGGCATGCTGGGAGTTGTAGTTTTCAGACTCCTAGAAGCAGCAGTGAAGATCTTCACTGCTGCCTCTGAGGACCACATACTTACCCGTCGCTGCTCGTCCACGTGGCCGGTCCCGCGCTGCTCCTCGGTCCCGCCGCTGGATCAGGTAAGTCCGCCGGTCCCCACGTGTTCCCCCCGAATGCCGCAGGTCCCCGCGAGCCCCTGCAGCCTTCGTCCCCCGTTCTGCCCGACTTCCAGGGGCGGGCAGTGCGGGGGATCTGAACTTTCACCCCAGATCACTGTGATTGGTCCACAGGGACCAATCACAGTGATCGCTGACCAGGACCATCAATTGATGGTCCTGGGGGTGAAGCAGAAGTTGTCCCCTGCTGGAAACAGCGGGACTTCTGCCAGTTAACCCGTGCGATGCTGCGCATCGCCGGGTTAACTGCATGTCATTTATAAACGCCGGGATGCGCGAACGCACTGCACAACCCGGCGTTTATATATGACATTCTGCGGGAAGGGGTTAACCGCCTAAAGGACACAGCCCATTTTGACCTTAAGGATGCAGCCGGTTTTTGCAAATCTGACCTCTGTCACTTTAAGCATTAATAACTCTGGGATGCTTTAACTTATGAATTTGATTCCAAGATAGTTTTTTCGTGACATATTCTGCTTTGTTAGTGGTAAATTTTCGGCAATACTTGCATCATTAAACATTTTTTTTTAAACTCTCTGCTTGTAAGGAAAATGGACATACCAAATAAATTATATATTGATTCAAATACACAATGGGGGAGATTTATTAAAACCTGTGCAGAGGAAAAGTTGTCCAGTTGCCCATAGCAACCAATCAGATCGCTTCTTTCATTTTTCACAGGCCTTCATGAAAATGAAAGAAACAAGCTGATTGGTTGCTATGGGCAACTGGGCAAGTTTTCCTCTGCACAGGTTTTGATAAATCTCCCCCAATATGTCTACTTTATGTTGGCATCATAAAGTTGCCATTGTTTTTACTTTTTGAAGATGTTAAAGGGCTTCAAAGTTTAGCAAAAATTTTCCAGTTTTTCATGAAAATTTCAATATCAGAATTTTTCAGTGACCAATTCAGTTGAAATGGATTTGAGAGACCTTTCTGTGAGAAATACCCCATGAATGAACCCATTATATAAACTACACCCTCAAAGTATTCAGAATGATATTCAGAAAATGTTGTTAACCCTTTAGGTGTTTCACAGGAATAGCAGCAAAGTGAAGGAGAAAATTCAAAATCTTAACATTTTACACTAACCTGTTCTTGTAGACCCATATTTTTTTTATTTTTACAAGGGGTAAAAGGAGAAAAAGCCCCCCAAAATTTGTAACCCATTTTCTCTTGAGTAAGGAAATACCTCTTATGTGGATGTAAAGTGCTCTGTGGGTGTACTAGAGGGCTCAGAAGGGAAGGAGCGACAATGGGATTGTGGAGAGCAAATTTAGCTGAAATGGTTTTTGGGGGGTATGTTGCATTTAGGAAGCCCCCATGGTGCCAGAACAGCAAAAAAAGCCCCAAATGGCATACTATTTTGGAAACTACACCCATCAAGGCACGCAACAAGGGGTAAAGTGAGCCTTAAAACCGTACAGATGTTTGATGAATTTTCACAAAATTTGGGCGTGAAAATGATATGCTGGTGTTACCCCAAAGTTTTCATTTTTATAAGGGGTAATAGGAGTACCCCCCTCAAATTTGTAACCCCATTTCTTCTGAGTATGGAAATACACCACGTGTGGACGTCAAGTGCTCTGCTGACGCACTACAATGCTCAGAAGAGGAGCGCCATGGAGAGAGAATTTGGTTGGAATAGAAGTTGGGGGCCATGTGCGTTTGCAAAGCCCACCATGGTGCCAAAACAGTGGACCCCCCACATGTGACCCATTTTGGAAACTACACCCCTCACAAAATGTAATAAGGGGTGCAGTGAGTATTTGCACCACACTGGCGTTTGACAGATCATTGGAACAGTCTAGTGGGCTGTGCAAATGAAAATGAAAATTTTTCATTTTCACTGACCACTGTTCCAAAGATCTGTCAGACACCTGTGGGGCGTAAATGCTCACTGCACCCCTTATTACATTCTGTGAGGGGTGTAGTTTCCAAAATGGGATCACATGTGTGGGGGGGGTCCACTGTTCTGGCACCATGGGGGGCTTTGTAAACGAACATGGCCTTCAATTCCAGCCAAATTTTCTCTCCAAAAGCCCAATGGCGCTCCTTCTCTTCTGAGCATTGTAGAGCACTTTACATACACATTTGGGGTATTTCCTTACTCAGAAGAAATGGGGTCACACATTTTGGGGGGCTTTTTTTTACTATTACCCCTTGTGAAAATGAAACCTTTTGGGTAACACCAGCATTTTAGTGAAAAAAATTAAAATTTTCATTTTCATGTCCAACTTTAACGAAAATTTGTCAAACACCTGTGGAATGTTAAGGCTCACTATACCCCTTGTTACATTCCGTGAGGGGTGTAGTTTCCAATATGGGGTCACATATGGGTGTTTTTTTCTTTTTTTTTCCGTTTATGTCAGAACCGCTGTATCAGCCACCCCTGTGCAAATCGCCAATTTAGGCCTCAAATGTACATGGTGCGCTCTCACTCCTGAGCCTTGTTGTGCGCCCGCAGAGCATTTTACATCCACATTTTTCCATACTCAGGAGAAATTGCGTTACAAATTTTGGGGGTCTTGTTTTCCTTTTTCCTCTTGTGAAAATGAAAAGTATGGGGCAACACCAGCATGTTAGTGTAAAAAAATGTTTTTTTTTTTACACTAACATGCTGGTGTAAACCCCAATATTTCATTTCCAGAAGGGGTAAAAGGAGGAAAAGCCCCACAAAATTTGTAACACAATTTCTGCCGAAATACCCCATATGTGGCCCTAAACTGTTGCCTTGAAATACGACAGGGCTCCGAGGTGAGAGAGTGCCATGCGCATTTGAGGCCTTAATTAGGGATTTGCATAGGTGCGGACACGAATGCAAGCGTTATTCTTGCCTCTTCCACCACAAATACCCTACGCCAGTGTTTCCCAAGCAAGGTGCCTCACAGCATGCCTAGACAGTCAATGGCTGTCTGACAATGCTGGGTGTTGTTGTTTTGCAACAGCTGGAGTCTCCGTTTTGGAAACGCATTTTTATTTGCGGGGGGGGGGGGGTGTAATTGTGTAAGGGTGTATATGTAGTGTTGTACTTTTTATTTTGTGTAGTGTAGTTAGTGTTTTTAGGGTACATTCACACGAGCGTGGGTTTACAGTGAGTTTCCCGCTGGAAGTTTGAGTTGCGGTGGAAAATTTGCCGCAGATCAAACTTGCATTGGGAAACTCACTGTAAAGCCCCGCTCGTGTGAATGTACCCTGTACATTCACATTGTAGGGGGGTAGGGGGTGTTTATGGGCGCAAACCTCCGACTGTTGCACAACTACAACTCTAAACATGAACTGACAGACTGTGCATGCTGGGAGTTGTAGTTCTGCTACAACTGGAGGCCCACTGGTGGGAAAACACTGAATTAGGTAACAGACTAACACAGTGTTTACCCACCAGTGTGCCTCCAGCTGTTGCAAAACTACAACTCCCAGCATGTACTGACAGCCGCTTGTTGCTGGGCATGCTGGTAGTTTTGCATGATCTGAAGGGCCACAGTTTAGTGATTTCCAAACTGTGGTCCTCTAGATCTTGCAAAACTACAACTCCCAGCATGCCCAGACAGCAGTTTGCAGTCAGGCATGCTGGGAGTTGTAGTGTTGCAACTTCTGGAGGACTACAGTTTGGAGACCAGTGTGTAGTGGTCGCCAAACTGTGGTGCTCCAGATGTTGGAAAAGTACAACTCCCGGCATGCCCAGACAGCCAATGCCTGCCTGGGCATGCTGGGAGTTGTAGTTTTGTAACATCTGGAGGATCACAGTTTCGAGACCACTACACAGTGGTCTCAAAACTGTGGTCCTCCAGATGTTGCAAAACTACAACTCCCAGCATGCCCAGACTGTCTGGACATGATGGGAGTTGTAGTTTTGCATGTTCTTGAGGGCCACCGTCGATCACTCACTGGCCAGTCAGATCCCTCCGCAGCCTGCCGGATCCCCACTTGCCGCCACCGGGTAAGCAAGGACTTCCCCTTCCCTCTCACCCCGCTGTGCCCCGCTCTCCCTGGACTTCCACACGTGGGCAGAGTGTCAGGAGGAGGGCACTTACCCCCGCCACTGCCGCTGCCGGACCTCCTGATGGCCGCGCACCCGCCACACATACCCTTCCGCCCCTGCACACCTGATCGCTGATCGGGTTAATCAAATGGGGTGTCGGGTGGGAGTGGTCTCCCGCCGGACACCCTGGGACTTTAGCTAATTAACCCGATCAGCGCCACAGGAGCGCTCATTTAATGAACGCCGCCTTTATACTGCAGAATGCACGAAGGTATCGCGTCATCCGCCATATAAATGCAGCGTTCTGCGCGAAGGGGTTAAGCAGAACGTCTCACCTGCCGGAGACAACCGGAGGTGAAAAGTTCAGCCCCTGGGATGCATGCTCTTAAGGGCCTCCGTCGATCACTCACCGGCCAGTCAGATCCCTCCGCAGCCTGCCGGATCCCCACTTGCCGCCACTGGGTAAGCAAGGACTTCCCCTTCCCTCTCACCCCGCTGTGCCCCGCTCTCCCTGGACTTCCACACGTGGGCAGAGTGTCAGGAGGAGGGCACTTACCCCCGCCCCTGCCGCTGCCGGACCTCCTGATGGCCGCGCACCCGCCACACATACCCTTCCGCGCCTGCACACCAGATCGCTGATCGGGTTAATCAAATGGGGTGTCGGGCGGGAGTGGTCACTCACCGGCCAGTCAGATCCCTCCGCAGCCTGCCGGATCCCCACATGCCGCCACCGGGTAAGCAAGGACTTCTCCTTCCCTCACACCTCGCTGTGCCCCGCTCTCCCCTACTCTCCCCGGACTTGCACACATGGGCAGATTGTCAGGGGGAGGGCACTTACCCCCGCCATTGCCGCTGCCGAAAGTGGTCTGAATTTCATAAATCTCAGGAGATTATTCTTCCCTCTTTTTGCGATGAGCCGAAACATGAAGGTGAAGTCAAGTTTCATAACCTTAATGTCAGAAGATCCTTAAGCATCTGGACCCTACTAAGGACTTTTGTTCTACAGAAAATCTTTTACAATTTTCTGGCCCTAACAAAGGCAAGACTGCTTCTAAACCTTCTATTAGTAGATGGATCAGGGCATCAATTACTTTAGCCTACACTACAAAGAGTCAGGATCCACCTTCCTTTTTTCAGCTCACTCTACCAGAGCAGCGGCTTCTTCCTGGGCCGAGAAGGCTGAAGCCTCTTTGGACCAGATCTGTAGGGCAGCTACATGGTACTCAAAACATACTTTAGGTTGCAATTAAACCCGGTTTCTGATCTTTCCTTTGGACGTAAGGTACCTCAGGCGGTAGTCCCGTCCTGATTGGTTACTATTCTAAGTCTCCAGGGGTGCTGTCATGAGCGATCAGGTAAAGATAGATTACTTACTGGGTAATCTGTTTTTCATTAGCTCATGACAGCACCCCTCATTTATCCCACCCTAATGAATTTAGAGAATTAAAATAATATTCTATGTTTATTGGCTCCTTTGGAGTACTTTATTTTGAACTGAGGTGTGGGAGAGGCGTGTCCCTCTTTTATTTTCCAAGGTTTACTGTCCTGCGGTGGGAGGTCCTCTCTAGGGGTGCTGTCATGAGCTAATGAAAAACAGATTACCCAGTAAGTAATCTATCTTTCCAGAGTGACCCACCTCGGGTAGTCCTTCCTAGCGTTGCAAAGGAGGAGTTGTTCTATCCTAACCACCCGATAGTACTTCACCAGGTTGGATACCGAAAGGCCACCCAACGACTTGTGGTAATGCATAATGTTCCTTGAAAGCGAGGCCTAAGGCCACGCCATATGAACCTAAAGATTTCAACTTGAAGTGCAGGAAGGTCCGAGACCCGAACAGGAATAGTGATAATATGGAAGAAATAGAGAAGATGCGGCAAGAGGACCATTTCAATGGAATGGATTCATCCCATCCACGAGATGTGGGGCAAATCTCACTTAGCAAGGTACTCCTGCAGCTCCTTGAGAGGTGGATAGTTACGTTTATAAAGAGAGGAAGAACGGGACATACCCAAGTAGGGGATAAAAGAGGAAGAGGATGGCAAGTCAAAGTTGAGAGAAATCAATTTCTGTGTGAGAGGAGGGGTGTAACAATAAGACATCGGACTTTGACCGATTAACCTTCAAGACACTGCAGAAAAGCGATCTAACAGAGAAAAGAGATTAGGGAGGAAGGTGAAAGGGGAAGTAAGAGTAAGCTAAATATCATCAGTAAAGGGTTAGTTTATTAGGAAGAGCCAGCAATCTGGATTCCCAGGATGTCCGGGTGATCGGTAATTGCCGATACCGATAATGCCCAAAATTGTGATTATCGGCCAATAATATCGGCCTTACCGATAATCGGTCGAACCCTAATATGAATACATTTTCTTTTTAATGGACAAAAAAGTAAAAGCGTTCTATCATGTGTCTGACACACATGATTTTTAGATGCATTTGATGAAATTTTTTAGCATACGATTTTATATGATTTTTTGGCCATTTGTTTCAACAATACCTTCGACTGATGCAAACAATGTAATTCATCCTAACACAAAACTATTCAAGTTTTTAAAAATCTGCTTGAAACAAGTAGGCTTTAATTATATAAATGGCCCTTCCAAAAATTATGGTGCAAAGTTAACAAGCCTTCTTTACCATAAGAACTGTAAATCTGTGGTACAGTCTACCTCAGGGACCGGTCACATTAAAAACTGTTGAGGGCTTCAGAAAAGGCTTAGACAAATTTTTAGACAAAAATACTGTTAACACTTGTATAGAAGTATATACGGTAATTCTTTGAGTACAGTTACCCCTACCCTTCCTCTACATCGTGATGGACATGTCTTTTTACCAAATGTACTATGTAACTATGTTGTGTGAATTCTAGCTAGACAGGAATAGAGTTCATCGGGTGGAGATGGAAGATGAATAGTAACTTTGAGTACAGAATTAAGACATTTTATTGTTTTTCAATTTAGGCTATTCTTTAGGTAGCTTTTCTAAAGCATACCCTCTGGTCTGCCAATACTAGAGAGACATACTGGATGTGTCTTTGCTCTAACAAATGGTGGAACGTTGTCGCTTTACAGACATTTTTTGTTTCTCTTTGAGGAGAATGTCTCCTCAAGGAGAAACATTATCCATTTGGTCCCACAATGACAGGCCTCTCAACGCCTGCTATGTACTGTTAGGGGCATAATAACCTGTAACAGCTGTCTTCAGATCGGTATTCTTTCCTTTTGGAGAGATCTCTGGCGTGGCATACATTCCTAGTTATGTTCTGTAACCCTTATTTGAAGTAAAATACGGAGTTTAAATTGGCACTGTCATTAAAAATCATTTTTAATATTTGATTCCAAATGCCCAAAAAACAAATTTTTTGTAATTAACTTCCATTTAAAAAAAATTCCGTCTGGTCAAAATCTCATATTTTGGTCTCTTGCTTGTATTGGCAGGAGACAAAACTCAGGAAGTGTTTCTCTGCACTGAGCTTGACAGCTGCACAGACTAAAAGCTGCAAAAAGCCTCACTGAAAGATACACAGACTGAAAGGTACTGCACAGAGCTTGAGGTCTTCTATTAATCACAGCACTGCAACAATTTGAGGGCATAAGTGGTCCCCCAGCAGGCTTCAATGATGTCATGCCTGCTGGGAAACGCCCACTTTCTCCTGCTGGGAGATTGCACTATGTGAGCAAGAAGAAAGGTAAGATACAGAGCTTTTTAAACCTCTGAATTTTTTTTTATGGTGGGAGGAGTGTTAGAAGTAGCCTGAGTTATTTTAGAAAAGTTTATTTGGTGACAGGTACTCTTTAACCCCTTAATGATGAAGGGCGTAAATATGCCTTCCTGCAGACCAGAGCAGAAGATGACCGATAATGCTGATCAGTGCTATGTCCTATACATAGCACTGAACAGGATTAGCAATCGAATGATTGCTATAAATAGTACCCTATGGGGACTATTAAAGTGTAAAAATAAAAGTAAAAAAAATTAAGTTAAAGAAATTTGAAAAAACCCCTCCCCCAATAAAAACTTAAATTGTCCCATTTTCCCTATTTCACCACCAAAAAGTGTTAAAAAAAATATTTTATATACATATTTGGTATCGCCGCGTGCGTAAATATCTGAACTATTAAAATAAAAGGTTTAATGATACCGTACGGTGAACGTAATAAAAAAAAGTCCAAAAAAGCTGCTTTTTTATAACATTTTATTCCCAAAAAATTTATAAAAAAATGTATTAAAAGTTTACGTAAGCAAATATGGTATCAATAAAAAGTATATACGGAAAGATGAAAAAGTTATAGGTCTTCAAAATAGGGGGATCTTAAACGTACTAATTTGGTTAAAAAGTTTGTGATTTTTTTTAATCGTATTGACCCAAAGAATAAAAAACACATGTCATTTTTACCATAAATTCCACGGTGTGAAAACAAAACCTTCCAAAATTAGCAAAATTGCGGGGTTTTTTTTCATTTCCCCACACAAATAGTATTTTTTTGGTTGCGCCATACATTTTATGGTAAAGTGAGTGATGACATTACAACGGACAACTGGTCGCGCAAAAAGAAAGCCCTCATACTTGTCTGTGGATGAAAATATTAAGAGTTATGATTTTTTTAAGGAGAGGAGGGAAAAAACGAAAACGTTAAAATTTAATTGTCTGCGTCCTTAAGGCCCAAATGGGCTGCGTCCTTAAGGGGTTAAGGAAAAGCTACCTTGGAAAGGTGGAGTAAGAGAGCGATCTTGCTTATCCTTTCTTTCAGGACGATTTTATTTTTTAAATAAAGAAATTGACTGGGAGTTGGTGAGAAAGATGAGGGAGTTAGGAAGCGTTACAAGGAAAGGGGGATTTAACATGTGAGGGGTACTTTAGGGATTGGTTGTATGTAGGCTTTCTCTGGCAATGCATTTTTATGATGATTTATTTGGTGGTAAAGTCTTTTAAACAGATGTGGATCATCGTGTCTTGTGGGAGATGACATAAGGCAATCAGATGCAGATGGTGGAAGGGGGATTTTGAGAGGAGGTGACTGAATGGGGCATAGTGCGGGGTTGTTGGAGTAAACATGAACAAATCTGTAAAGCCTGTAAATTAAATATATGGGGACATGGATAAAGGAGGTTGTTCCTGGATAGCATTCCATATGCTTATATCATAGGGGAGAAAATGTAATAGGTCTTTTCTTTACAGAAGAGTGTGACAGAGAAGGATACGACATGAATATTGTAGCTGGAAAACCCCTTATACATACAATTCTGCAAAAGGCTGTGATTAGGGGTAGCAAACTGAAGACTTTTTTTTTAGTTTTTTTATACGAACTCCCTCAGAGGGGCAGTGTGCTCCCAAACTCTGGTTATTGAAAGTCTGTAAAACAGGCACACTGTGAATACTTAAAACAGCACAAGTGTGTCTGCTTCCATTGGATTTAAATATTAAGGGCATTTAATTCTAAAATGTCCATTGTTTAGTTAGAGATTAAAGGGGTTGTCTGGAAAAAAAATTGGAGTGAAAATCAAAAGGAACATGCGAACACTGGAATGGTACAAGCTTATTTTATGGCCTTATAGTGTCTTTGCAATTAACCACTAAAACATCAGAATTGATGCAAAAAAAAATTGCCTCAAATGAAATTGAAACCCATTTATTTTATTTTTGTTGGGGAAATTTATTGATTAGCTCTGACTATTTTTGGTTATGTGGAGAACAATGTGCAGGCTGCGTTCAGAGACAGTATTTTGGGCATTTTTTTCAACCATTACACAGCTATTTTACAGCTCAACAAGTATTCTAAAACTACATTTTTTTATATGGAGTTCCTTTAGGGAGACCACATTCTGGCAAACTTTACGGTCAGCCTTTATTGAAAAGGTTTGTCAGCAGTGGTCACAGGCAGGATGATCTCACTTAGGCTGGTTTCACACAGGTGTATTTACAGACAGGTTTGGATCTGTTTTTTTTTTTTTTTCAATACATTTTTAGGGGACTTGACTGTGATACTAGGGTCCATTTGACTTTTTAACAATGTGATACTGGGATCCATTTTGTCAAATTGTAATTTCAGATTGTTCAAATTGGGGAGGGGGTGATGAGTGATAGGAGGCAAGAAGAGAAAGAGATTAACCCCTTAACGACCACGGACGTAAATGTACGTCCTGGTGCGGCGTTACTTAGCACACAGGACCCGCGTTTACGTCCTGTGTATGACCGCGAGCAATGGAGCTAGCAGCAGCCGGGGACCCACTGGTAATGGCAGACATCCGTGATCGTGCGGATGTCCGCCATTAACCCCTCAGATGACGTGATCAGTACAGATCACGGCATCTGTGGCAGTACGCACGTTAAAATAGATGATCGGAACGCCCGCAGCGCTGCCGATCATCTGTAATGGCAGACAGAGGTCCCCTCACCAGCCTCTGTCAGTCTCCCAGCGTCTCCTGCTCTGGTCTGAGATCGAGCAGACCAGAGCAGAAGATCGCCGATAACACTGATCAGTGCTATGCCCTATGCATAGCACTGAACAGTATTAGCAATCAAATAATTTCTATAGATAGTTCCCTATGGGGACATTAAAAGTATAAAAAGAAAGATAAAAAATGTAAAAAAAAATAAATAAATCCCTTCCCCCAATAAAAATGAAAATTGTCAGTTTTTCCCATTTTACCCCCAAAAAGCGTATACATTTTAGTTATAAACATATTTGATATTGCCGGGTGCGTAAATGTCCGAACTATCAAAATATGTTAATAGTCCCGGTAAGGTGAACGGCGTAAACGTAAAAAAAAAAAAAAAAAAACCTCCAAAAATGCTGCTTTTTATTCACATTTTATTCCAAAAATTTCTTATAAAAAATGATCTAAAAGATTTATATATGCAAATATGGTATTGTTAAAAAGTACAGATGACAGCGTAAAAAATTAGCCCTCATACCGCCCTATATATGGAAAAATGAAAAAGTTATAGGTGGTCAAAATAGGGCGATTTTAGATTACTGATTTTGTACAAAAAGTTTTAGATTTTTTTTTAGCAGTACAAAAATAGGAGTATCTAGCCATGGGTATCATTGTAATCGTATTGACCCACAGAATAAAGAACACATGTCATTTTTACCGTTAAGTGTACAGTGTGAAAACGAAACCCTCCAAAATGTGCAACATTATGGTTTTCATTTAGATTTCCTCCCTTAAAATTTTTTTGGGGTTCGCTGTACATTTTATGGTAAAATTAGAGGTTTCATTACAAAGTACAATTGGTCATGCAAAAAACAAGCCCTTATATGGGTCTATAGATGGAAATATAAAAGAGTTATGGATTTTAGAAGGCGAGGAGGAAAAAACGAAAACTCATAAATAAAATTGGCCTGGTCCTTAAGGTTAAAATTGGCTTGGTCATTAAGGGGTTAAAGGGGTTATCCAACATAGGGTTAGTACTTACTTAATCTTAGTACTTACCTGCCAGACATTAATGGACATGCTTAGGAAGGATCCGTGCTTGTCTTGGGGCTAAATGGCTGTATTACAAGTACTACAAGTCCCAGGATTCCTTGTTTGTAAATTTTCACCCTCCCACACATTAGTCACCCCACCCATTGCAGCACATCTTGCATACTATGCTCTGCTGTAAACCACAGTTCCCTGCAGCCCTTTGGAGAATGACCTCACTCCCACCCAGCGGTCGCTGCACCCATTGACACTCAGGCTCCCTTTTAAAACCTGACTAGTAATGTAATGTCTCCCAGAATACCCCTTTAAGGGAAAGACATAGCCCCCCCCCCCAGCTTGTACCCAAGCTGTTGTTCCTGCTGCATACACCCTGACCTTACATCTTTTGATATACTGTACGTCAGATATAAGTAAGGGGTTAATTAACAAAACCACTCCATGAAGGTTATGCTGCCGCAACGCAAATAGCTAGATTGGAAACGTGAAGGAGGTTAAAGAGACATGTTGATATGCAATGCTCTTGCCCAGCTCCCCTGTCTTATTAATATGAACTCAAGTCGGGTGTAGCAAGGAGCAGAGCGCTCATCACCCCCCAACCCCCCTTTTCAGGCTCTCACATCACCGAAGGGGGCAGGCCAGGGAGTGAATATTGATGAGGCAAGGGAGCTTGGTGAGTCGGCTCCCCCCTTCATTGCGCAGAGCTTTGTAATGACAGTGGATTTTGAAACTGGCACAAAACTGGATATATGGCCGCCATATATGTAAGTAACCCCTCTTTTTATAGCTATTCACCCCCACTATAACCCAATGTATTGGGTTTAGTGCTGGTTAAATAGCCATCAGTTTCTCTTTTTTAATTTAAAAGTTACAAAAATATTTAACTACATTGAACTATAAATTATGGGTTTATATGAAGCTTTTGCATGTTTTTTTGATTAGCAATTTTGTTTACAATTATTAGCTTGTGTACTTCTCCACCCCTAGGTCTTTCCACTGTAGTAAAATGACCTCTATTTATATTTTTAGTATCTGTATTTTTCTTTGTAATAGTGGGACAATTTAATCTCTAGTCCTGAAAATGGAGCCAGGAATCAAGCTGGTCTGTGACCATATAAACTTCAGTAAAAATTAGTCCGCATAGATAATGAACCATATGTTGGAACATTCATAAAGTGCTATTGAAAATTTACTTTTGAAAAAAAAATCACCCTATTTTTTCTCCCTTCCATTAAGAAAACACCATATATTTCTGTTCATGCCTATATGCCTATAGGAATGAGTTGTTAGGTATTAATTTTTGCAGCCCCCAATCTAAAATATAATTCTCTGTGAGCTGTATTTTTACATGTAACCCTGTAAAGACTAAGCGCAGACTTTAATAACATTTTAGAGACCTCTGGTATGATAAAGATATTCATCAAGCTTTTGCACCTGTTATTATTATAGCGAACTGTGAGCAAGTATTCCATTTTTATTAACAAATAATATCTCCAATTTATTTTGGCATACCACCAGCTTGCTCTGCCATATCCTTTGGCTATTAGTAATAGCATGGGTGCAGAAGTATGCTATTTTTAGTGACGTACAAATGTGACATGCCATGATATTGGATGTAATTGCTCCATATAAAGACTTTCCAGGTCTAGTTTGAAAAACAGATATCCAGTTCTGTCACTTCAATATTCTCAGTATTCATAATGATATATTTAGTTTTCTATATTTAACAACTATAATGCACTTGTAAATGATAAGAGTTTAATTAAAAGGGTTGTCTCATCACAGATAACCATTTAAATATAGGAGCTGTCATAATCTTTTTATGTCCAAGTCTCAAAACCCCTCAAAAAGAGACACAGTTAGACAACTACACAGCAGAAGTTTAAATGAACGATTCAAGTTTGCAACAGTCATTACTGGTTAACGACTGGTTGTCCTAATTAAACAGCCCTTTTAATCCTTTTACTGCCAAAAACACCCGACCGCTCGCCCAGAAATTTCACAATTTTTCACAATATTTTGGAATTCTTCGCAAAAAATGTATCAACAAAAATTTTGGAATGGCACACCATTTTGGCAAAGTCAGTGAAGACTGGAAAGTTAGGCTGCCAGTAAAATAGAGTTTGTCAGATCATTAAAGGGGTACTCCATCAACTGGTGCCAGAAAGTTAAACAGATTTGTAAATTGCGTCTATTTAAAAATCTTAATCCTTCCAGTATTTATCAGCTGCTGTATGCTCCAGAGGAAGTTGTGTAGCTTTTGTCAGTCTGCTGTGCTCTCTGCTGCCACCTCTGTCAGTGTCAGGAACTGTCCAGAGCAGGATAGGTTTGCTATGGGGATTTACTCCTGCTCTGGATAGTTCCTAACATGAACAGAGGTGTGAGAAGAGAGCATAGTGGTCAGACTGGAAAGAACTACACAGCTTCCTCTGTAGCATACAGCAGCTGATAAGTACTGGAAGGATTAAGATCTTTAAATAGAAGTAGATTACAAATCTGTTAAACTTTCTGGCCCCAGTTTGACCTTAAAGGGGTACTCCGGCCCCAAGACATCTTATCCTCTATCCAAAGGACAGGGGATAAGATGTCTGATCACGAGGGTCCCGCCGCTGGCGACCCACGCAATCTAGCATGCAGCACCCACCTGTAAGTACTGCCGGAAGCACTGGAGGTTCTCAGTCTTTAGCCTCCCGACCACTGGGACGGATTATTATGACGTCACGACTCCGCCCCGTGTGATGTCACGCCCTGCCCTGCCCCCTCAAATCAAGTCTATGGGAGGGGGCGTGATGGTTTTATCCTGGTAGTCCAGATCAGCTCCACTGAGCTGCAGGGAAGCTTTTTTTTTTTTTTTTTTTTTTTTTTTTTTTTCTTCTCATTGTTGACGCGCCGCGTCTAAGTGGTTAATACCGGACATCACCGCAATCAGTGATGTCCGCTATTAGCCACGGGTCCCGGCTGTTGATAGCTGCCGTGACTGACCCGCTATGACACGGGGTCAGCCAGCTCATGACCCCGTTTCATAGCAGGGCAGCGGGCGCAGGGTGTACAGGTATGCCCTGCATCCTTACTTAACAGGTTAAGGAAATTAGCAGCAGTTGCCAGATTAACAGCAATAATTTGCAGGTGTCTGAAAGTGTTCTCTAATTTTGATCAGTGTTCTTTTTCAATTATCTTATTTAGTTTTTTATTCTGTGCTTTAGGATAAATACAATTTATGAAATATGCTTAATACTACTTTTTTACTCATGTTAGGATATATTCACATAGGACTACACTATGGGGGAGATTCAGCAAAAGTTGCTGAGTTGCCCATAGCAACCAATCAGATTGCTTCTTTCATTTTTGAAAAGGTCTCTTTTGCTATGGGCAACTATGGTTGCTATGGGCAACTCAGCAACTTTTTCTCTGCTCAGGTTTTGATCAATCTCCCCCTATGACCTTGACATTTAGGAAATTGTGTGGTGTTCTCTCATTTTGATTTCCAGTTTGTACTAGTTTTGTCTCTGTATATGGTACACAACTGATTTTACCAACTTTGGGGGAAATGTATAAATAGCCAAGGGCATATCTGGTTCAAGTAAGAAATGAAACTCTTCTGGACACTGGCGGTAAAAAGTATCATTAATATTGAAAGTGTTATATTAAGGCATAAGTATTATTTGTAAAAACATCCAGACACATCAAAAGTTTAGATTGCAGCAGGTGTCAGTCCTGAGTTCCACTGCGATTGTCAGTAATAAAACGGCTCAAGTGATTAACAGCACTCTTTACTCCCTGGCCGTCTGTCCGACCCTCCGACACCCATAGACGAATGCATTTTTTTTTTTTCAAGTATTTATTTTCATAATTTTTAACAAAGAGGAAGTGCAACAACACTCAGGGCAGCCACGACTGCGAGGGCAGAAATATACAGCATATCACAACATATGGGAACAGCCAAAATGTAGCGGATTAACAGCCACAGCAAACAAAACTATAAGGTAATACAAGATGGCAAAGGGTGTGGGGAACAAGTGCACACATCCCGCAACTTCCTGAGAAGAAACGGCCCAACATCGACGATACAAACAAACACACTCATACACCTCACATACCCTGGCATTCCCCCCTTCACCACTTCTAAAGGACAATACAACAGTTCAGTTACAGAGATTGGAACACTTGCCCAAAGGAATCGGTTGAAGCCTACATGAGCAACCAAGGCAGCCAGACCTTATGAAACTTCTTGGGGCATTTCCTACTAAAATAAAATGTCTGATAAAGCAGGATATACTTATTCACCAGGGCAATCCACTGAGAGGGAGGAGGAGTATTGGTATCCATCCAGGCTATCACTACCATCTTATGGGCACAGAAAAGGAGAAAACAAATCAACAGCCATCTATTGATGAGACCCCGGGGGTAAGAAAAAAAAGGAAATTTTAATAATCCGACCACATCACTTCCCGCCAAAAAAGGGACCGCTCCATACAACATGAAAAAACATACCCTCCTCCTTCAAACACCTGAAACAACCATCTGAAGGGGAGACACCAACACGGTTTAGTGTTATCACAAAAGAGGAAAGTACAGAGCACTGACCGGTTGAGATGCAGTAGAAATCTTCATTTTCTTTCACAGGAACGTCTTGTGCTGGGGAGTGGACTAATGGGTAGACTTTCGGGCAACGGACAGTATCACTCGGACAGTATTACTGAGATGCTTTTACCGATTATTCTGATTCTGAGATAGTTTTTTCGTGATATATTCTACTTTGTTAGTGGTAAATTTTTGTTGTTACTTGCATCCTTTCTTCGTGAAAAATCCCCAAATTTCATGTAAATTTTGCATTTTTCTAACTTTGAAGCTCTCTGCTTGTAAGGAAAATTGATATTCCAAATAAATTTGATAATAATTCACAATGCTGAGAGTTATAGTTTGGCAACATCTGGAGGGGTACCATTTGGGCACCACTGTAATAGTGGTCTCCAAACTGTGACCCTCCAGATGTTGCAAAACTACAATTCCCAGCATGCCCAGACAGCCTTTGGCTCCATGCTGGGAGTTGCAGTTTGGCAAACACTAGAAGGGCAGCAGTAAAGATTGCTTTATTGCCACCTTCCTTCTCCCCCTCCCCCCCCACCGTCGCTTCCCTACCTGGGCCTTGGATCTCCACTGTCTCCAACGATGATCGGCAGTCCCCACGGCATCTTCTTTCCAGGTACCGGCCGCCATCTTCTCCCCCCATTCTGCCCAACATCCAGGGGTGGGCAGAGCGGGGGATTTCCATTGCTACCCTCTGTCGTGCACTGCCATTGGTCAGAACTCATTTCTGACTAATGGCAGGGGATAGGAGGAGATTGCAGCGCTGCAACCTCGCTTCTATCTCTCAGGATGATCGGGGCGGTCACTGACATCTTCGATCATCCCTATTTTCCGGGTGATTGGGTGACCAGAGACCCAATCAGCCCGGAATAGGAGAAAATCGCTTGTCTGAATTGACATGCGATTTTCTGCGATCGCCGACATGGGGGGTCTCGGGACCCCCCTCGGCGATGTGCCGGGATGCCTGCTGAATGATTTCAGCAGGCATCCCGGTCCGGTCCCCCACCGGCTAGCGGCGGGGACCAGAATTCCCAGGGGCGTATGCATATGCCCTACGTCCTGAACAGGTTAAGGGAGAGGACTATGGCTAAATGGTCTGAGGTCCCTCTACCGGTATATTCAATGTCTTTTAATGCTGGCAGTAAATCAGACGAGGCAAAGGCAAGGTCAATCCTGGAAAATGACTTCTGCACTGTAGACTAGAAGGAAAAAACAGACTCTGTCCGGAACTTTCACCTCCTTATATCCGTGAGGCACAATGCCAGGCAGCAAGCGAGGAGGAGCCAGGGTCCACAGCACTGGTGCAAAGGATCAGGAACTACATTGAAGTCACCTATAAAAAGGACTGGATCAGATGGGAAGGATACCAACTTATCAGTTAATACATCAAGAACAGCAACCTGGAATGGAGGAGGAACATACAAGGACACCAGTGTAAAGCTCAAAGACAGAAGGGAACAATGCAGAATTGTATACCTCCCAAAATGATCACGCACAGCCTCGGACACCACAAGAGGGAGTGATTTGGAGACTAAGACAGAGACCCCGCCTCTAGAGAAACAAGTGTAGGAGGCGTAGTAACTCCTTGCAATCCAAGCCAGTTTAAGGACTAACACCTTTTGCCCGGTAATATGGGTTTCCTGTCGACAAATCAAATGGGGGGGAGTACCGTTTAACATAATCTAGGTAAATGGCACATTTTAATTTGGAATTCAGGCCCCAGATGTTCCAATTTTAAGGGTCCCCACACTGAGCCAGTTAACCCCTTAACCTGTTGGGGGACGGAGGGCGTACAGGTACACCCTCGCATCCTGGTACTAAAGGATGGAGGGCTGGTGCCGGTCCACTGGAAAATAAGAGTGATCAGAGCTGTCAGAGACAGTTCCGACCATTCTAAAGGATGGGAGCTGGGTGGCAGGGGTGCCACCTCCTCCTATCCCCTGACCGACCAATGGCAGTTGGGATCGGGTTTAAAGTTAATTTCCCCCCGCTCTGCCCACCGATTGAAGTCCGGGCAGAGCAGGGGGGACATGGCTGGCTTACTGGAGCGGCAGAGACATCGGGCGGCGGCAGGAGGATACAGGCCGGAAAGTGCGGCGGTGGACGAGGCTGCAGTGGAGATCGCTGGAAAGTGATATTCACTGTGGCCTTCTAAAATTTGCAAAACTACAACTCCCAGCATGCCCAGACAGCCAATGGCTGTCTGGGCATGCTGGGAGTTGTAGTTTTGCATCATCTGGTGTGCCACAGTTTGGAGACCACTGTGTAATGGTCTCTAAACTGTGGTCCTCCAGATGTTGCAAAACTACAACTTTCAGCATGCACTGACTGTCTGGGCATGCTGGGAGTTGTAGTTTTGCAACATCTGAAGTGGCACAGTTTGGAGAACACTATATGGTGGTCTCCAAACTGTAGCCCTCCAGATGGCTACAGTTTGGAGACACTACTTAGCGGTCTCCAAACTGTTCTTCCCCAGTTGTTGCATAACTACAACTCATAGCATGCCTTTCTGCTGTCAGTGCATGCTGGGAGTTGTAGTTTTGCAACATCTGAAAGGGCTACAGTTTGTGCACCACTGTAATAGTGGTCTCCAAACTGTGACCCTCCAGATGTTGCAAAACTGCAACTCCCAGCATCTGGACATGCTGGGAGTTGTAGTTTGGCAACTCCTAGAAGGCAGCAGTGAAGATCACTTGCCACCGATCTTCACTGCTGCCTTCGCCACCGCCTCCTTACTGCCGCTGGTCCCGCTGCGATCGCCGGTCCCTCACCACTCCGGCACCCGCAGCCATCTTCCTCCCCCCTCATCTGCCCTTGTACGCAGTGCGCTCAGTCCTGTCTGTTATGTTTAACCTGTTGGGGACTAAGGGTGTACAGGTTCGCCCTTGCTCCCTGGTACTGAAGGACCAAGGGCGTACCTATGTGCCCGTAGTAATTTTATTCCCCACCATCCGGGGATCGGACCTGGATGCCTGCTGAAATCATTCAGATAGCCCGGAAAATAGGGACGATCGGAGCTGTCAGAGACAGCCCCGATCATCCTAAAGGATAGGAGCGAGGTGGCAGGGGTGCCACCTCCTCCTATCCCCTGCCATTGGTCGGTTAGGACTGACCGACCAATGGCAGTTTGGGGCAGGGGGGGTTAAAGTTGAAATATCCGCTCTGCCCGGACATCCAGGGCCGGGCAGAGCGGATATTTCAACTTTAACCCCCGCCCCCAACTGCCATTGGTCGGTCAGTCCTAACTGACCAATGGCAGGGGATAGGAGGAGGGGGAACCCCTGCCACCTCGCTCCTATCCTTTAGGATGATCAGGGCTGTCTGCGACAGCTCCGAGCGTCCCTATTTTCCGGGCTATCAAGTCATCAGAGACACGATCAGCCCAGAATTGCCGCAAATCGCTTACATGGGGGGTCTCAGGACCCCCCCCCAGGTATTTGCATGGGATGCCTGCTGAATGATTTCAGCAGGCATCCAGGTCCGATCCCCGCACAGCAGGGACTGAAATTCCTACGGGCTTACAGGATCGTCCTTGGTCCTTAAGTACCAGGGAGCAAGGGCATACCTGTACGCCCCCTAGTCCCCAACAGGTTAAACATAACAGACAGGACTGAGCGCACCAGGTGCTTCAGGAGCTTGAACGATGGCAACACCACCTCCCACGCCACTCTCCTTATCACTACTTTCCCGCCTAGCGGAGGAAGCGGCGGATGTCTCCTCCACTTCTTGGCTGGGCAGTAGCTGCTGACTGTCCTCTTTTAGATAGTCCTCACTGAATAGTGGAGATGAACCCACAGCATAAGATACTTCTGTAAGGAAGGGAACAGCATAGGACAGAGGCAATGGGAGGACAGGGACTGCTCCCGGGCCATGCCAACTGAGGGTTGTGTCTGAGGAAGCCACCGACTGTTGACTGGGGGTATCAAATGTCACTTGTGATGAAGTGGATGACCGTATTAACCAATCGATGACGGCAGATGGGTTGCTGGTCGAGACACGACAGGTAGCTGATACAGGAAGATCAGGCCTCTCACTGCGACTCCTGCTGCCACTAGCCCCTAATATGCTGTGACCTCTGCCTGATGAATTTAGGCCTTCCACTCCTCTGTGAACGTCCTGGCACTTCTCTGCCTGACATACTTAGTGCGTATATGAGTAAAGGACAGTACGCTCCAGTATGCTTAAAACAGTATTTTTCTACAACACCAGAAGGTGTGTACTTTTGGCTGGCCTTTCACAGTTTTTCTCACTCCCTTAAGTGCTTTTAGGCTGGATTTGGGCTTGAGGTGAATCACTGCTGTAATACACCCAAAAATGCATCTCTTTCTCTTTTTTCTACATCAGTGCTTGTAGGCTGGAGTTGGGCTTGAGGTTAATCACTGCTGACAGCCTGCTGTAATACGTTCTCTCTTAATCTCTCTCCCTTCCCTATCATTGCTTGTAGGCTGGAATTTGGCTTGAGGTGAATCGCTGGTGTAAAAATGCTTATCTGTGTCTCTCTCTGTCCCACTCTCTCTGCAATAGAAAACTGGAGTCACTGGCCTGGAAGATGGCTGCCGATTATAATAGGACTGTGACATCACAGGGGGTTGCTTGCTGCTGATAGGCTGCATGTGATTCAGGGTCATCCCACTGACACTTGTACCCGCCTTTCCATGATTCATTGCCCCATATCCTGACATGTGGATCCGCCACTTTAGATGCCCTGGAGCCTGGACCGCAGTAAATGAAGTTTAATGAAGCGATTTGGGCCATAGAGGCATTCATTGCGAATCCAATTTTTCCAGAAATTTGTAAGGAATTCTGATTTGTCAGATTTGATTTGCTCATTCCTAGTAGAGACCTTGCACTCCACCTCCACTGTGCGCTCTCTGGTCTTCTGCATTTCATTTAGAAGAATAACAAAGTCCTGCCACAGTTCATCCACTTCAGAGACCATCACAATGTGACAGGTGGTAATAGCTGCCAAGACTTCCAAGAAATTCTGGTCAATGGTGAGAGCATTATACTGGGAGTGCTCAGGGAAATGAGGCTAGGCCAGACCCTCAAAGAAGGACAAGGATGGTTCAGAAGATTCCCGTCCTGACTGCTGCGGGGGTCTAGAGAATTGACTTAGAGCCTTGGCAGCGTGTTCGGACACTTGGGATGTGAGCAGAGTGGCAGCACTGGCAGCTTGTTGGGATGGGCCACAGGACTGAGACTGGCCATTCTCAGAGGAGTTATCAACATCAGAAGACTGCCTGCTAGCTTTAGCCACTGCCTTTGACTCTTTAGAGTTACAGTGGAAGCCCTCTATAGCACCACACAGAGCAGGGCGAGCCAGGCAGAGCACCAACAGAGGGCAACAGATGCAGGAGCAGGTAGTGGAGAGGGTCCAATTACAGGGTGTGAGGCCACGTACACAGCAGAGTCAGTTATGCAGAAAAGGACAACAAGGCACAGTCCTGGGATTGGAGGTAGGCCCCATGCTATTTGTGACTTAGAAGGTTGAGGCCCAGACCCAGGGGGATCAGAAGTAAGAAGTGGAAAGCTGTACTTACAGTGCACCAACCCAGGCAATAGCAGCAGGACCAGAACTTAACCACAGCAGGTCATAGGACTGAGACCAGGTGCAATCTAAACTTTTGAGTCTGGAGGACACATCAAACGTTTTTAGAAATGACATGAACACTTTAAGGGTATGTTTACATGTACTGAATCTGCTGCATATTTTGTTCAGCTAATTATGCTACCCATTGAATTTAGTGGGTAGCAAAAAATATGCAGCAAAAATATGCAGCTGGACCTGTATGTGTAAACATACGCTGAAGGGGAAGATTTATTCATGAAATTAAAAAGTCAGTGTTATGCAGTGATGCAATATGTACCGTATATGCTTTTGTATCTCTCTCATTCAGTTGCACATACATTATTAAATGTCAGAGTAACTGATTAAAAGCACTGAAATTGTAAACAAATATATATATAATGTTTAAAAATATCAAGCAAATATGTATCAATCAATGGAGAACAAGGAGGTCACTTGTCACAACCCAAGGGTTATAAAAAAGCATATCGACAATGGGTGATAACATAGAGCGTCAGCTGAAGAACAGGAAGTCTAGACAAAAATAGAAGATAAACAGATGGATGTTAATGATGAAGATAGCTTAAGGTCAAAGATAGCTATGTATTCAGTGTGGTTGATATCCAAATGTCGGCTAATGTTCAAGACAATGCAGATGCAAAGGTAATGCACACTATAGATGGGAAAAGAGGTTAGGGTGGGTTCACACTACGTTTGTAGTGTACGGTTGCTGGATCTGGTTGGGAGGGGTGAAAACCGGCCGCTCCCGTATTCCAGACAGATCCAGCCCGAACCCCATTCATTTCAATGAGTCAAACGCTGACTCCGGTTGTCTCATTTTTGCCCCGTATACGGTTTTTTGACCGGACCTTAAACCGTGGTATAAAAAGTAGCTAATGATATCCTCACTTTTTAAAACGTTTTTAAGGTGCTCTACGAAAACATGGAAACTTGCACATAATATTCCTCCTCTGTGCCTTTTTAGGCAGTGTACTGAATCGACAAATTGGACATTAACCAATGTCCATATCTTGTCCAATAAGCTGCGGAACACATTCCACCACACAGAAGCATCAATAACGGTTATACATTTTACACATTTCTTATGTCTGTATCTGATCTTTAGCATAAAGTCCGCTCGCCAAGTTATTATAAGGTTTGGGTATTTGTGCTCCTCCATTGGGGTTAGCACATTTCTGTGATTTTGGCATTTAACACATGCACCTGTGAACATAACATGTAAAATGTATAAACTCGCATTGTATAGATTTTTGTAGAGTACACTTGGTTAGCTTAAGGAGTCTATGTTCTTTGCAATGTTTGGTTATAATGACTGACGTAAATTTCCATTAAGAAGAATGAAATATATAAAAAGAGGAGACTTTGCATACTGTAAATTGTTGAAAATTAAAGTTACCTTTAATACTATTAATACATTTAATGTAGCATTTTGGTGCCATACACATTGCATCCAGGGCCATTATTCCTACTACTCCTGTTTCATACTGCAACAAAAGTCAGAAAAAGGTCCAAGTGAAAAGATAGCGGATTACACACATTGATTGGTGTTGGTTGGACTGCTGGCAACACAATCATTCTCAAGGAGGTCAGTGTACCCCTGTTTA
Organism: Hyla sarda; assembly: GCF_029499605.1. NCBI lineage: Eukaryota > Metazoa > Chordata > Amphibia > Anura > Hylidae > Hyla > Hyla sarda. Next base: position 236,406,461 of record NC_079190.1, read on the forward strand.
AATGAAGAAGCAGAATGCATGCTTGGTGACCACTCCATTCATTCTCATAGGGCATCGCAGTATAGCTAAGTTAAGCGCTCTGCACTTATTCAAAGGTATCATAGAAAATTAATGGAGTGCTGGTCATTTACTCTAGGGCAGTTGACCTCTGCTTTCATGACTGGTTGGGTCCCAGTGGTGGATCGGGGATAACTTTCAATAATCTGATAGCACATTTAAGTTGTATTGATGCAATGGTCAGTGTGCTTTTCTTGAGATGTGCAGGTTAGAAGGTGAGATGGGACCCTCATCTATCAGACCTTATGGTATATCCTGTGGGATTGAATATCACATTCAAATTAGTGAGCTTTGTAATCTTGAACTCTTGTAATCTTGAGGATGCCCTTTTCTCTATCGGCTCCATTGGGGGACACAGACCATGGGTGTATGCTGCTGTCACTAGGAGGCTCGACACTATGGCAACAAGAGGAGTCGGCTCCTCCCAGCAGGGTATACCCGCCCACAGGCACCTGAGGTAATCAGTTTTAGCTTAGTGTCTTAAGGAGGTGGACATGGTCTGGAGTTCTCTCCAGAACAGGTCTTCTGTTTTATTATTTTCCTAGTTAGGGATGTGTTAGTTTTTTATTCCTTTTTCTTTCATGTTTTCAGGTGGGGATTCAGGAACTGCAGCTCACTGTCTCCCCATTGCGATTGAGGAGGCACAGACATTGCGTATATGCGCTGTTAACCCCCTTGTACCTCATGGGTCCGGGTCCCCCTATTTCCCTGTTCACCTCGCTCACACATGGTAGCTCGGCGTGATGCAGGTGACTGAAAGCTGACTGAAGACCTCATAGAAGACTTCATTAGGTAAGTTCTTCTGACTGAGGTGAGTATATTCCCTTTCTCCTTAGGTACAGCCTTGCAACCTCTGGAGACCCTCACTTTTTGCCCACTTTTTCTCAGGGGCTGGCCTGGACAAGGGTTTTTCTATATTTATTGCTGGGGTGAGCAGGAGCATTTTTAGGACTGGGGCACAGCTTTATTCAGATGGCACTATACTTTTCACTTTCCTAAACGATATGTGTGTGTAGTGTGTATGTTTCTTTAAGCGGCTGATAGCCGCGGCGGTTTTTACTATGCGGGCGCATTAAGCGCCGGCTTACTTTCGCTTTCGGCAGCAGTCGGCTGCCGGCGGCGTGTCTCTCGCTTTCCCGCAAGCGCATATGCGAATGACGTGCGCTTGGGGAGAGGAGCGGGCGTGGGCGCCATTACTGACCTTCTTGTCAGAAGCTGAGGGCACTATAGCTCCGCCCCCTCTGTTGTCGGGGCTTCTAAGAGACGCGAATTAGCCTCCAATCAGCGCGTTGTGAGAGGCAGGGGCCAATCGGCAGTGTCCCTGCTCCTGGCCCGCCCCTCTTTTGCTATTGGACGGCATTTCTCCACTAGAACATAGTTCTTCTCACAGCAGCTGTCCTGGGGTCACAGACTTGTACTGCACAGACAACTGGAGCGTTAGTTCATAATTTTGTCTGTAAAAGCTGTAATTACAAAATGCCTGGTTCTGCTGAACCCATTTGCTCCCTCTAAACAGTTAACTGGAGTGTTAGCCACTCATTACATCTGTAAAAGCTGTATCTCAAAAATGTCTGGTTCTTCTGAACCACTTGTTCTGCCTGCTCCACTGCTCCCCCAGACCCCCCTGCTATTCTACCCCGGTTGTCTACAGACTCGGTGGATTCGGCCACCCCTCCAGCCTGGGTTCTCTCCCTCCCCCAGTCTATATCTGACTTGGCTCAGGTCTCCCGTTATGTGGTGACTGCATTGGAGAGGCCCTCCTGGCCCTCCGGAGGGTCCCAATCTCCCCCTATACTGATGCTCTCGCAGTGTCATGGGGGTGTTTTTCATCTGACTCATCCGAGTCTTCTGGCAGGCACGGGCGCTCCTTTCACAGGCATTGCTCCGTTACTCCACCCTGTAGCAAGCGTCGCTCCCCTAGAGGATGCTCCCATGGTCGCCGCTCTGGATCTCCAGACCCGCGTACCTGGTCAGTCTCCCCCTCTTTCAGGGCCACCTCACACGTTCCCATTCACCTGGAGAACTTGTGGATGAAGTTTCCGATTCGGCCTCTGATTCAGAGGACCACACGGATATGTTGGACATGGTGCACTCATTAGTCTCGGCCACAAGAGACACCTTCCATCTAGAGGACCCAGGAACTTCGGACGTGGTTCCAGAAATTTCCTTTAATCGTGCCCAACCTCCATGGCTGCCTCACCTTGTTCCCATTCACCGGAGAACTTGTGGATGAGGTTTCTGATTCGGCTTCCGACTCAGAGGACCACACGGATATGCCTGATGTGGTGTACTCATTGGTTTCGGCCATAAGAGACCCCTTCCAGCTAAGGACCCAGGCACTTTGGACGTGGTCCAGAAGTTTCCTCTCATCGTGCCCGACCTCTTCCAGGGCTGCCTCACCTCGTTCCCATTCACCTGGAGAACCCGCGGATGAGGTTTCTGATTTGGCCTCCGACTTAAAGGAACGCACGGATGCCTGATGTGGTGTACTCATTGGTTTCGGCCATAAGAGACACCTTCCATCTAAAGGACCCAGGAACTTCGGACGTGGCTCCAGAAGTCTCCTTTTCTTCATGCCCGACCGGCACCCAAGACCTTCAGCTCTCATGCTGAATTTTACGCCCTGCTGGGATCCGCCTGGAGGCACCCTGACAAGAAGTTTCAGGAAACATAGAAGGTTCAAGCGCGGTATCCCTTCGCCAAGGACCTCATTGCTCGGTGGACCTCCTTTCCAACTGTGGATCTGCCGGTCTCCCGCCTCTCTAAGGCGCCTACCAGGCCTTTGGCTGATGCGGCTGCCTTCAAGGATCCATCCGACATGAAGGTGGAGTCTTTGGCAATCTTTGCCTTTGAGACAGCAGGATCTTCCTGCTTTTGCTTCGGCCTGGGGGTCAAGGGCCCTTTTAGTATGGTCTCCCATCTCCGCCAGGGTAGTCTTCAAGATCCCTCTGGAGGATTTATTTAATCTAGCTCCCGATGCTCTGCAGCTGGAGATTTTTCTTTGTTCTGCTTCCATGCGCAGCCACTGTGCTGCCTTTGCCGCAAGCTACCTGGTAGCAACCATCCCTCCATGTGGCTTAAAGCCTGGAATGTGGACGCCGCCTTCATGAAGTGTGGCGTCGGGCGGAAAAGAGCTCTTTATTATCTCTGAATACGGCTCACAGAACCGCTTTCCATTGTAAGTCCTCCTTCGCGTTCTGCTGACCTTTGGTGCACCACAGGGTACGAACATAGGGTCCGGCCGGGCGCCTTAACGGGAAGAGGGCTCCCTCCTTCCAGACCTGTCCCTCCCGGAGGTTGGTTATCCGTTCAGGCCGTTTTGCGGCCCCATCATGCACCCGTAGGCCTTCCTCGATCTGATGGGTCGCTCCCACCCGCCGACCTTTCTCGGGTGGTTGGTCGCCTTGACCATGTAAATTCATTGTCCCGGTTCCTTCAAGGGAACGTTTTCGAGCTTTATTCCAACCTCTTTGTGGTCCCCAAGTAAGGCATTTCTGTTCGCCCAATCTTGGTTTTCGAATATCTCAGCCAGCATCTTCTGCTTCCCGAATGGAGTCTCTCCATTTGGTGCTGGCGACCCTGGTTCAGGGGGAATTTTCGTTCCTAGGTGGACATCAAGGATGCTTGCCTCCACATCTCATTGTTCCGGTCATCAGCGGTACCTCCACTTTGCAGTTCCGGACGGTCATTTTCTATTGTGGCTCTCCATTTCGGTCTGACCACTTTTCCGCGGACCTTTTAACAAAGTCCTGGTGCCTGTGATAGCCCCTTTTACGGACAACAGTTGTTTCCGTGATTCCTTACTTGGATGACCTTCTGATCAGAGCTCCAGCCAGAGCCCAGAACCTGTAGAGTCTTAGTCTCAACCTCCAGACCTTGTCTCTCTTCGGTTGGATGGTCAATCGTGAAAAGTCCAACAGCTTTCCTGGGGCTCCAGTTGGACGCGGCCTCTGCCCGCTTTCAACTCAGCCGACCAATCAGCTGACTCTCTTGTCAAGAGTCCGATGACGTCGGCACCCTGCTCCAGTTTCCATTCGCTTTTGCATGGATGTTCTGGGTCGGTTAGCGGTGGCCGTGGAGGCGGTGCCATTTGCCGGTTTCATCATCGACCTCTTCAATTGGTGATTCTCTTCCGGTGAGACAGGTCTCCATTGTCACTCGACAGTCTTGTCGGTCCCTTCTATGGTGGCTTTGTTTCCCCCCTGCTTTTTCGGGGGCGCTCCTTCCCGCCCCTCCTTGCCAATCTGTCGGGCTGGGGAGGTGTTTTCAAGGACCGGCCGGTCTGGGGCCTTGGTCCCTCGAGAAGCCCTTTTCCCCTTCAACATGTTGGGGCCTAGGGTGATCCTTTCTTTGCTTGCTTCTTGGGAAATTCCCTTCTGGGGGCAGAACTCAGGTTTCCGGCAATCTCAGTGCTTTTCATTCCGGGCGTTTCTGGGATGTTGTCTTTCTCAGCCGATCCTCAGCCATCCAAGGCGAGTAGTCCCTACATCTGGAGGTGTTTGCAGTGATCTGCAACCTCTGGGGCGCTCCATGCGTGAACCTCTGCACGTCCCGCCACAACCAAGCGTTCCTCTTACTTGGTCGCGCTTTGCCCTACCTTATCTGTTTATTGGTCGGGCTTTGTCCTACCTTATCTGTTTCCTCCCCTTCCTCTCTTTTCGGGGGCCTGAGGAAACTCGCAGCAGAGGGCTTTCCCACCATTCTCGTGGCCCTGGCGGGCGTGGTACGTCGTCGTGGTCAGACTCCTGTACTACTTACCTCTGCACCTTCCCTATCGTCCTGATCTCCTATATCAGGTCTCCTGTGCCACCCCTATTTACCCTCTCTGCTTTTGACAGCGTGGCGGTTGAGACAGCGGTTCTGAGGACCCGCGGTTTCTCTTCCCAAGTGGTTCACACCATGCTGAGGGCTCACAAGCCTTCCTCTGCAAAGATTTACCATCATACCTGGCGGTCTTATTTCTGTTGGTGTGCAACTCAGCCTTTTTCTCCGGTCATGGTTGGCTTTCAGCTCCCTTAGGGGTCAAAGGTTCGGCCGTTTCCATTCTTTTTCAACGTTCTTTGGCGTTCAATTATCATGTCCGAACCTAGTTCAGGGAGTGGCACAAGCTGCCCCTCCTTATCAGTCCCCTTTTTTTCCCTTGGGACTTACACTTGGTTTTAGATGCTCTGCAAGACGCCCCTTTTGACCCTCTCAGGGACATTTCTCTTTGCCTCCTTCCCCGGAAGGTGGTGTTCCTTATTGCTCTTACCTCTGTTAGGAGGCTGTCAGAGCTGATAGCTCTCTCCTGCCGTTCTCCCTCCCTGGTGGTATACCAGGATAAGTTGTTTTCCGTCCAGGTCCGTCCTCCTTACCTGAGATGGTTTTTTACTTTTTCATCTCAAGAACATCATCCTACCGTCCTCTTGTCCGGCCCCTTCTCATCCCTGGAAGCGTTTGTTTCACAACCTGGTTGTGGTGAGGGCTGTTCGGACTTATCTCTCAGTCACTCTTTCCTTTCGGCAGTGTGACCCCCTTTTTTTGTTTTTCCGGAAGGTCGTTGTATAGGACAACCTGCTTCTATGACCACCATTTTTCGGTGGATCCGGTCTGCTCTTTTTGGAGCTTACCGCTGCAAGGGGAAGATCCCACCCTTCAGGGGTTGGCTCATTCCACCCATTTTTCGGGGCATCCTGGGCCCTCCGCTACGTGTCTTCGGCCTTGCAGTTCTGTAAGGAGTCTGCGTGGTCGTCTTTGTACACTTTCTCAAGGTGCTACCAGATTCATGCCTTCGCATCAGTTGATGCTTCTCTGGGCTATAAGATGTTGCAGACGGCGGTGGTCCAACCGTCCACCTGTCTGATTCCTTACCCACCCAAGGGACGGCTTTGGTAGGTCCCATGGTCTGTGTCCCCCAATGGAGCCGATAGAGAAAAGGAGATTTTTTATGCTTACCGTAAAATCTCTTTCTCGAAGGATCCATTGGGTGACACAGCTCCAACCCTTTTTTCTGGTGTTCCTATTTCAGTTATCTGTCCGAAGGGGTGTTCAGTTGCCTTTTCTTCTGATTGCTCGGACAGTTTGTGGTTTTCTCTTGACCTGTCAGTCTTCTCCTATTGCTCTGGGACTAAAACTGATTACCTCAGGTGCTTGTGGGCGGTTATACGCTGCTGGGAGGAGCCGACAACTCTTATTGCCATGGTGTCGAGCCTCCTAGTGACGGCAGCATACACCCATGGTCTGTGTCCCCCAATGGATCCTTCGAGAAAGAGATTTTACGGTAAGCATAAAAAATCTTCTTTTTTGTTTTAGAATTGTGATATAGGGTATTTAAAACTTGGCGTTCTACACTAGACAACTCCTTTTGGGAATGAGTTGCAACCGTAGTTTGATGTTTTGGAGACTTGTTCTTAGTCACTTAGACCCCCACTTTTGTACTAACATTGCAAACATTGTCCAGCCCTTCTCTCCTATTTTTGAAAGGAATGCATCACCTTTTTTTTTTTTTACTTACTAAAACCTGAATACCAAAACATTCTTTTTGTTTAGTTTTTTCCCTCTAATCTGTTTGTATATTTTTAATTGAAAATTTTTATTTATTCATCATAGTACATTATTATTGGGGCATTCATCTTTCCTGAGCTGATATTAACAACATTTAAAGATATGCTTTACAGCACACCCCATGGACATAGTGCAATATAACTGAATAACTGGAGATGATCCTATTGACTTCTGGTGTTTAGTAGGCATGCTTGGTGACCTTTTGCAGAGGTCACTGTGCTGGTGTGGGAATGAGCTGTGTTTTTCCATATTTGCACTTTTGTTTTTTCCTCTTTACCTTATAAAAATCATAACCCTTTAACCCCTTCCCGCAGAATGTCATATATAAACGCTGGGTTGTGCAGTGCGTTCGCGCATCCCGGCGTTTATAAATGACATGCAGTTAACCCGGCGATGCGCAGTATCGCACGGGTTAACTGGCAGAAGTCCCGCTGTTTCCAGCAGGGGACAACTTCTGCTTCACCCCCAGGACCATCAATTGATGGTCCTGGTCAGCGATCACTGTGATTGGTCCCTGTGGACCAATCACAGTGATCTGGGGTGAAAGTTCAGATCCCCCGCACTGCCCGTCCCTGGAAGTCGGGCAGAACGGGGGACGAAGGCTGCAGGGGCTCGCGTGGACCTGCGGCATTCGGGGGGAACACGTGGGGACCGGCGGACTTACCTGATCAAGCGGCGGGACCGAGGAGCAGCGCGGGACCGGCCACGTGGACGAGCAGCGACGGGTAAGTATGTGGTCCTCAGAGGCAGCAGTGAAGATCTTAAGTATGTGGTCCTCAGAGGCAGCAGTGAAGATCTTCACTGCTGCTTCTAGGAGTCTGAAAACTACAACTCCCAGCATGCCTAGACAGCCTTTGGCTGTCTGGGCATGCTGGGAGTTGTAGTTTTGCAACAGCTGGAGACACACTGGTTGGGAAACATTGTTTCTAACTCAGTGTTTCCTAACCTGTGTGCCTCCAGCTGTTGCAAAACTATAACTCCCAGCATGCACTAAAAGACCATGCATGCTGGGAGTTGTAGTTTTGCAACATCTGGAGGGCCCCAGTTTGGAGACCATTGTATAATGGTCTCCAATCTGTGCTCTTCCAGCTGTTGCAAAACTACAACTCCCAGTATGCACTGACTGTCCAGGCATGCTGGGAGTTTTAGTTCAGCAACATCTGGCCCTTCAGATGTTGCCGTACTACAACTCCCAGCATGCCCTTCAGCTGTCTGGGCATGCTGGGAGTTGTAGTTTTGCAACAACTGGAGACACACTGGTTGGGAAACATTGTCTGTTTCTAACTCAGTGTTTCCTAACCTGTGTGCCTCCAGCTGTTGCAAAACTATGACTCCCAGCATGCACTAACAGACCATGCATGCTGGGAGTTGTGGTTTTGCAACAGCTGATGCAAGCCCCCCCCCCCCCCCCCCCCCCCCCTGCCCCGCCACCCCCGTGAATGTACAGGGTACATTCACATGGGCGAGGCTTTTACAGTGGGTTTCTCGCATCTTGAGATGCAGCAAATTTTGCGCTGGGAAACTCGCTGTAATCCCCCCGCCCATGTGACTGTACCCTAAAAACACTACACTACACTAACACAAAATAAAATAAAAAGTTAAAAACACTACATATACACATACCTCTACACAGTACCCCCCCCCCCCCCCCCCAATAAGAACGTCCGGTACACCACTGTTTACAAAGCAGAGCCTCCAGCTGTTGAAAAACAACAACTCCCAGTATTGTCGGACAGCCGTTGACTGTCCAGGCATGCTGGGAGTTTTGCAACAGCTGGAGGCACCCTGTTTGGGAATCACTGGCGTAGAATACCCCTATGTCCACCCCTATGCAAATCCCTAATTTAGGCCTCAAATGCACATGGCGCTCTCACTTTGGAGCCCTGTCGTATTTCAGGGCAACAGTTTAGGGCGACATATGGGGTATCGCTGTACTTGGGAGAAATTGCGTTACAAGGTTTGGGGGGCTTTTTCTTCTTTAACCCTTCATGAAAAGGAAATGTTGGGGTCTACACCAGAATGTTAGTGTAAACATTTTTTATTTTTTACACTAACATGCTGATGTTGCCCTATACTTTACATTTTCACAAGAGGTAAAAGGGAAAAAAGCCCCCCAAAATTTGTAACGCAATTTCTCCCGACTACAGAGATACCCCATATGTGAGCGCAAAGTGCTCTGGGGGCGCACAACAAGGCCCAGAAGGGAGAGTGCACCATGTACATTTGAGGTGATTTGCACAGGGGTGGCTGATTGTTACAGCGGTTTTGACAAACGCAAAAAAAACAAAACCCCACATGTGACCCCATTTCGGAAACGACACCCCTCACGGAATGTAATGAGGGGTGCAGTGAGAATTTACCCCCCACAGGTGTCTGACGGATCTTTGGAACAGTGGTCCATGAAAATGAAAACTTGTACAGCCCACTGTTCCAAAGATCTGTCAGACACCAGTGGGGGGCAAATGCTCACTGTACCCCTTGTTACATTCCTCAAGGGGTCTAGTTTCCAAAATGGTATGCCATGTGTGTTTTTTTTTTGCTGTTCTGGCACCTTAGGGGCTTCCTAAATGCGACATGCCCCCCGAGCAAAATTTGCTCTCAAAAAGCCAAATATGACTCCTTCTCTTCTGAGCATTGTAGTTCGCCCATAGTGCACTTCAGGTCAACTTATGGGGTACCTACATACTCAGAAGAGATGGGGTTACAAATTTTGGGGAGTATTTTCTGCTATTAACCCTTGCAAAAAGGTGAAATTAGGGGGGAAACACACATTTTAGTGGAATTTTTTTTTTTTTTTTTTTACATATGCAAAGTCATGAAACACCTGTGGGGTAATAAGGCTCACTTTATTCCTTATTACATTCCTCAAGGGGTCTAGTTTCCAAAATGGTATGCCATGTGGGTATTTTTTGCTGTTCTGGCACCATAGGGGCTTCCTAAATGCGACATGCCCCCCGAGCAAAATTTGCTCTCAAAAAGCCAAATATGACTCCTTCTCTTCTGAGCATTGTAGTTCACCCATAGTGCACTTCAGGTCAACTTATGGGGTACCTTATACTCAGAAGAGAAGGGGTTACAAATATTGGGGGGTATTTCCTGCTATTAACCCTTGGAAAAATGTGATATTTGGGGGAAAACACACATTTTAGTGAAAAAAAAAATTTTTTTTTTACATATGCAAAAGTCGTGAAACACCTGTGGGGTATTAAGGCTCACTTTATTCCTTGTTACGTACCTCAAGGGGTCTAGTTTCCAAAATGGTATGCCATGTGAGGGTTTTTTGCTGTTCTGGCACCATAAGGGCTTCCTAAATGCAACATGCCCCCCAAAAACCATTTCAGAAAAACGTACTCTCCAAAATCCCCTTATCGCTCTTTCCCTTCTGAGCCCTCTACTGCGCCCGCCGAACACTTTACATAGACATATGAGGTATGTGCTTACTCGAGAGAAATTGGGCTATTAATATAAGTATACATTTTCTCCTTTTACCCCTTGTAAAAATTTAAAAATCTTGGGTCTACAAGAACATGCGAGTGTAAAAAATGAAGATTGTGAATTTTCTCCTTCACTTTGCTTCTATTCCTGTGAAACACCTAAAGGGTTAAAATTATGACTGAATGTCATTATGAATACTTTGGGGGTGCAGTTTTTATAATGGGGTCTTTTGTGGGGTATTTCTAATAAGAAGACCCTTCAAATCCACTTCAAACCTGAACTGGTCCCTGAAAAATAGTGAGTTTGAAAATTTTGTGAAAAATTGGAAAATTGCTGCTGAACTTTGAAGCCCTCTGGTGTCTTCCAAAAGTAAAAACTCGTCACTTTTATGATGCAGACATAAAGTAGACATATTGTATATGTGAATAAAAAATTTTTTATTTGTAATATACATTTTCCTTACAAGCAGAGAGCTTCAAAGTTAGAAAAATGCAACATTTTCAAATTTTTCATAAAATTTTAGGATTTTTCACAAGGAAAGGATGCAAGTTACCACAAAAATTTACCACCATGTTAAAGTAGAATATGTCACGAAAAAACAGTCTCGGAATCAGAATGATAACTAAAAGCATTCCAGAGTTATTAATGTTTAAAGTGACAGTGGTCAAATGTGCAAAAAACGCTCTGGTCCTTAAGGCCAAAATGGGCTTGGTCCTGAAGGGGTTAAATTTTGCACCTAAAAATCCATATGATGGCTTATTTTTTGCACCACCAATTCTACTGAGTTCAGTCATTTTACCCCAAAATATACGGAGAAACGTAAAAAAAATCATTTTGCGACAAAAGTGAAGAAAAAAAACGCCATTTTGTAACGTTTGGGGGCTTCCATTTCTACGCAGTAAATTTTTAGGTAGAAGTGGCACCACATCTTTATTCTGTAGGTCCATACGATTAAAATGATACCCTACTTATGCAGGTTTGATTTTGTCGTACTTCTGGAAAAAATCATAACTACTTGCATGAAAATTTATATGTTTAAAATTGTCATCTTCTGACCCCTACAACTTTTTATTTTTCCACGTATGGGGTGGTATGAGGGCTCATTTTTTGCGCCGTGATCTGAAGTTTTTAGCGGTACCATTTTTGTATTGATCGGATTTTTTGATTGTTTTAATAATTTTTTCATTATATAATAAGTGACCCAAAATACGCTATTTTGGACTTCGGAATTTTTTTGCGGGTACACCATTGACCGTGCAGTTTAATTTACGATATACTTTTATAATTTGGACATTTCCGCACACGGTGATATCACATATGTTTGTTTCTTTTTATTTACACTGTTATTTTTTTTATGTTTTTTTTAAATGGGAAAATGGGGTGATTCTTTTATTAGGGAAGGGGTTAAATGATCTTTATTCACTTTTTTTTTTTTTCGCTTTTTTTTTGCAATGTTATAGCTCCCATAGGGGGCTATAACACTGCACACACTGGGGGAGATTTCTCAAAACCTGTCCAGAGGAAAAGTTGCTGAGTTGCCTATAGCAACCAATCAGATCGCTTCTTTCATTTTTAACAAGGCCTCTGCAAAATAAAAGAAGTGATCTGATTGGTTGCTATGGGCAACTCAGCAACTTTTCCTCTAAACAGGTTTTGATAAAGCTCCCTCACTGATCTTTTACATTGATCATTGGTTTCTCATAGGAAACCATTGATCAATGATTCTGCCGCTTGACTGCTCATGCCTGGATCTTAGGCACTGAGCAGTCATTCGGAAATTGGACAGCGAGGAAGAAGGTAGGGGACCCTCCTGCTGTCCTACAGCTGTTCGGGATGCCGCGATTTTGCCGCAGCGATCCCGAACAGCCCACTGAGCTTGCCGGGAGCAGTTTACTTTCATTTTAGACATGGCGTTCAAGTGCCGCGCGCTATTAGCCACGGGTCCTGGCCGTTGCCCTGTATTATAGAAAGGGAGTGGACAGAGGGCAGACAGGTACGCCCTCTGTCCTCAACAGGTTAAATATCTTAATCCTTCCAGTACTTAAGTACCCCCCCCATGAACAGGGTACATTCACACGGGCGGGGGTTTACAGCGAGTTTCTCACTGCAAGTTTGAGATGCAGCAAATTTTCCGCTGCAGCTCAAACTCCCAACGGGAAACTCACTGTGAACCCCCGCCCGTGTAAATGTACCCTAAAATCACTACAATACACAAAATAAAAAGTAAAACACTACATTTACACATACCCCTACACAGTCCACCACCCTTTACCCAATAAAAATGAAAAACATCAGGTACTACACGGTTTCCAAAACGGAGCCTGCAGCTGTTGCAAAACAACTCCCAGTATTGCCAGACAACCATTGACTGTCCAGGCATGCTGGGAGTTTTGCAACAGCTGGAGACGCCCTGTTTGGGAATCACTAGCGTAGAATACCCCTATTTCCACTAATCAAATCCCTAATTTAGGGCTGAAATACGCATGGCGCTCTCTCAATTCGGAGCCCTGTCGTATTTCAAGGCAACAGTTTAGGGCCATATATGGGGTATTTCTTTACTCGGGAGAAATTGCATGCAAATTTTGGGGGGCTTTTTCTCCTTTTACCCCTTATGAAAAGGTAAAGTTGGGGTCTACACCAGCATATTAGAGTAAAAAAATGTATTTTTTACACTAACTTGTTTGTGTTGCCACACACTTTTTATTTTCACAAACGGTAAAAGGAAAAAAAGACCCCCAAAATTTGTAACACAATTTTTCCTGAGTACGAAAATACCCCATATGTGGACATAAAATGCTCTGCGGGTGCACAACAAGGCTCAGGAGTGAGAGCACCATGTACATTTGAGGTGATTTACACAAGGGTGGCTGATCGGTTCTGACATAAACTCAAAAAAAAAAAAAAAACACCCACATGTGACTCCAGTTTGGAAACGACACCCCTCACGGAACAAGGGATATAGTGAGTACCCCACAGGTACTTGAAGAATTTTCGTTGAAAATGAAAAAAAATTAATAAATTTCACAAAAATGCTTGTGTTATCCCAAATTTTTCATGTGGTAATAGGAAAAAAGCCCCCCAAAATTTGTAACACCATTTCTTCTTAGTATATAAATACCCCATATGTGGATGTAAAGTGCTCTGCTGGGGCACTACAGGGCTCAGAAGAGGAGTGCCATTGGGCTTTTCGAGAGAGAATTTGGCTGGAATTGAAGGCCATGTCAGAACAGTGAACCCCCCCCCCACATGTGACCCCATTTTGGAACTACACCCCTCACAGAATGTAATAAGGGGTGCAGTGATCATTTACACTCCACAGGTGTCTGACAGATTTTTGGAACAGTGGTCCGTGAAAATGAAAAATTTAATTTTTCATTTGCACAGCCCACTGTTCCAAAAGTCTGGCAAACACCAGTGTGGTGTAAATGCTCACGGCACCCCTTATTTCATTCCGTGGGGGGATGTAGTTTCCAAAATGTGGGCAGGGGGTCTTTGTAAACGCACATGGCCCCCGATTTCCATTCCAAACACAGTCTCTCTCCAAAAGCTCCTTTTCTTCTGAGCATTGTAGTTCACCGCAGAGCACTTTACATCCACACATGGAGGTATTTCCATACTCAGAAGAAATGGGGTTACAAATTTTGTGGGGCATTTTCTCCTATTACCTCTTGTAAAAATTGTAAATTTTGGAAAAAATCTCAATTTTAGTAAAAAAATAAAAATAAAATTTCGTTTACACATCCGTCTTTAACGAAAAGTCGTCAAACACCTGTGGGATGTCAAGGCTCACTGTTCCCCTTCGTATGTGCCTTGAGGGGTGTAGTTTCTAAAATAGTGTGCCATGTGTTTTTTTTTTTTTTTAATGCTGTTATGGAATCATAGGGGCTTCCTATATGCGACCTGTGGGGTGTTAAGGTTTACTGTACCCAGTCTTACATGCCTTGAGGGGTGTAAATTTCAAAATGGTATGCCATGTGGGTTTTAAATTTTTTTTTTATTTTATTTATTTTTTGCTGTTCTGGCACCATGGGGACTTCCTAAATGCGACATGCGCCCTAAAAACCATTTCAGCAAAATTCACTCTCCAAAATACCATTGAGGCTCCTTAGCTTCTGAGCCCTCTAGTGCACCCACAGAGCACTTTACGTTCACATATGAGGTATTTCCTTACTCAAGAGAAATTTAGTTACATGTTTTGGGTGGCAATTTCTCCTTTTACCCCTTGTAAAAATTCAAAAACTGGGTCTACAATAACATGTCAGTGTAAAAAATTGAGATTTTGTATTTTCTCCGTCACTTTACGTCTATTCCTGTGAATAGAACACCTGAAGGGTTAACATACAAAATTATATTCAGAATGTTTACTTTGAGAGATGCAGTTTTTATAATGGGGTCACTTATGGGGTATTTCTAATATGAAGACCCCACAAATCCACTTCAAATTCCGATTTTGAAAATGTTGTGAAAAATTGAAAAATTGCTGCTGACCTTTTGAAGCCCACTGATGTCTTCCAAAAGTAAAAAACATGTCAACTTTATGATGCAAATTTAAAGTAGACATATTGTATATGTGAATTAATATAAAATGTATTTGGAATGTCTATTTTCCTCACAAGCAGAGAGATTCAAAGTTAGAAAAATGCTACATTTTCTAATTTTTCATGACACTTTGGAATCTTTCCACCAAGAAATGATACAAGTATTGACGAAATTTTACCACTATGGTAAACTAGAATATGTCACGAAAAGTAAAAGCATCCCGGAGTTATTAATGCTTAAAGTGACAGTGGTCAGGTGTGCAAAAATGCTCTGGTCCTTAAGACCAAAATGACCTAGGTCCTTAAGGGGTTAACGCAGGATTAAAGCCTCCAAATATAACAGTTAATCAGAGCCTTACATTTTCCTGGATGTTTTCTAATAGCAGGTTGTTTCTTGACTTTACAAACACAACAAGAACATGGTCTAAAATGTCAGGAAGTGCTCGAGCCCAAATGCTGATGTGCATTTATAGGGAATAGCAAGTCCTGCACTTGTGGTCCGTTGCTATGGGCAATCCCCAGCAAAAAATGCATACAATGGAGGATGTCTGCAGCCGGCCACAAGGACCAACATATATCATCCTTACCCGATGAATGGGTGTATGGATGTGAACATAGAGAAGTACAGAAACACATCATAACATAAATGCACTGGTGTGGTGGATGTATCAATGACATTGGCTAACCCTCAAAACTGATGTAAAATTGAGACATTAGCCAGTATATCCTTATATGAAGGACATACCTGAGCCCGCATACCAACGCCAAGGTTTCTCAAGTGATGCAGGACCTAACCTAAACCTGCCTGTGCATGATAAGCAAGAAAACAGGGGCAAATGCGCAATTACAAAAGCTTTTGGTCCGACTTACAGACTGTTCCCAGTATCAACTCCAGTGTGTGGTCACACAAACAATGGTAGGGAGGAAGCAGGCTATAAGCCCCCACCTAAGTAGGCTGATGAGTTGCCGGCCTCACAGGTGCATCTAAATGCTACCTATACATGATAATAAAGGCGCATTGGTATATTATTACAAAACAAACACAACAAGAACGTGGTCTAAAATGTCTGGGAACAGTCTAAGTCTGACCAAAAGCTTTTGTAATTGCGCATTTGTCCCTGTTTTCTTGCTTATCATGCACAGGCAGGTTTAGGTTAGGTCCCGCATCACTTGAGAAACCTTGGCGTTGGTATGCAGGCTCAGGTATGTCCTTCATATAAGGATATACTGACTAATGTCTCAATTTTACATCAGTTTTGAGGGTTAGCCAATGTCATTGTTACATCCACCACACCAGTGCATTTATGTTATGTTGTGTTCCTGTTTCTTGACTTTGCAACATAAAAGATTTTGCTTGTTTTACTGTTCCCATAAAAAACTGTGCAATTGACAGCCTTGTCATTCTTTAAGTTTCAGTGTATATTTAGAAACGGTGAAGGAGAAATAACTTGGGAAGTTTTAATTAGTTCTGCCAATTTACTGTAAGCTTTCTCATGTTTTCATTGTTTGGTACCTGGTACCCTTGTGCAATTTAACATCTACTGTCATTATGTGTAATGTATAAGTGGTGTTAACCGACCACTGATTGGGTTCATTTTTTTCTCATTTTCTTTAGTGTATCATGTTTCCTTGTTGGTTGCAAGATATTGTAGAGTTTTCCTGTGGCGCAAAAGGATACATTAAGGTTTTTTAATTGGTGAATATTATTTACTCACTTGCCAAAGTATACTTTGCTTAAATTATGGAGCTTTTGAAGAATTCTTTCTGGCACATTCTTGTTTTCTTATTTTACAACAATATATGTATATTTTAAGTCTGCACTTATTTTTTCTTAAAATGAGTAACACAATATTTGAGTTTAGGTTAATGCAAAGTATATGGTATTTTTGTTCCTTTTTGAAATCAGTGGTTTGCTATGCATTAAAAATGATTTATTCCTTTATTTCCCACCAACAATTATCTAGCCCTTTATATACAGTCATGGCTGTAAATGTTGGCACCCCTGAAATTGTTCAAGAAAATTAAGTATTTCTCACAGAAAAGGATTGCAGTAACACATGTTTTGCTATACACATGTATATTCCCTTTGTGTGCATTGGAATTAAACCAAAAAAGGGAGGAAACAAAGCAAATTGGACATAATGTCACACCAAACTCCAAAAATGGGCTGGACAAAATTATTGGCACCCATAAATTAATATTTGGTTGCACACCCTTTGAAGAAAATTACTGAAATCAGTTGCTCACCTCTCAGCTGGAATATTGGACCACTCTTCCTTTGCAAACTGCTCCAGGTCTCTCTTATTGGAAGGGCGCCTTTTCCCCAGCAGCAATTTTAAGATCTCTTCACAGGTGTTCAATGGGATTTAGATCTGGACTCATTGCTGGCCACTTCAGAACTCTCCAGCACTTTGTTGCCATCCATTTCTGGATGCTTTTTGACGTTTGTTTGGGGTCATTGTCCTGCTTAAAGACCCAAGATCTCAGACGCAAACCCAGCTTTTTTGACACTGGGCTGTACAGTGAGACCCAAGGTACCCAGTGCCAGAGGCAGCAAAACAACCGCAAAGCATCATTGAACCTCCACCATATTTCACTGTAGCTACTGTGTTATTTTCTTTGTAGGCCTCATTCCGTTTTTGGTAAACAATAGAATGATGTGCTTTACCAAAAAGCTCTATCTTGGTCTCATCTGTCCACAATACATTTTCCCAGAAGGATTTTGGCTTAATCAAGTCCATTTTGGCAAAATGTAGTCTTGCTTTTTTATGTCTGTGTCAGCAGTGGGATCCTTCTGGATCTCCTGCCATAGTGTTTCATTTTGTTTAAATGTCGACGGATAGTTTGCGCTGACACTGATGCTCCCTGAGCCTGCAGGACAGCTTGAATATCTTTGGAACTTGTTTGGGGCTGCTTTTCCACCATCCGGTCTATCCTGCGTTTACAACTTTCATCAATTTTTCTCTTCCATCCACGCCCAGGGAGATTAGCTACAGTGCCATGGGTTGCAAACTTTTTGATAATGTTGTGCACTGTGGACAAAGGCAAATTTAGATCTCTGGAGATGGACTTGTAACCTTGAGATTGTTGATATTTTTCCACAATGTTGGTTCTCAAGTCATCAGACAGTTCTCTTCTCCTCTTTCTGTTGTCCATGCTTAGTTTGGCACACACAGACACACAATGCAAAGACTAAGTGAACTTCACTCCTAGGTGTGATTTTAATATTGCCCACACCTGTTACGGTAATTGCCCCAGGTGAGTTTAAAGGAGCATCACATGCATGAAACAATCTTATTTTTCCACAATTTTGAAAGGGTGCGAATAATTTTGTCCAGCCCATTTTTGGAGTTTGGTGTGACATTATGTCCAATTTGCTTTTTTTCCCTCCCTTTTTTGGTTTAGTTCCAATGCACACAAAGGGAATATACATGTGTATAGCAAAACATGTGTTACTGCAATAATTTTCTGTGAGAAATACTTCATTTTCTTGAAAATTTTCAGGGGTGCCAACATTTACTGCCATAACTGTATTGCTCATAGATTATTGATATTTCCATTTTCTGTTTGTCACCAATGACCAGCTATGCTTGCAGTTCATGCAGCTTACCATTATTGATCATATGGGTTGTCTCACCAAAGACATGGCTTTTTAAAATTGGCAGCCACAGCAGTGATGTTCTCCACAGAGCCCTCAGCCAGCTAGACATTTCCCCTGTAGTGGAAATGTAGCATTAAATAAAGACCGGTCAGTCTTTAACCTCTTTAGGACACTACCTGGGCTTTAATGCCCAAGGACGTTGTATTTCCGGTCTCTGCCACGCGCCGGGCAGAGATCGGAACGGCATGTCTGCTGAAATCTTTCAGCAGGCATGCCGTGCAAATGACGAGGGGGGTCGCCATGTTGGCGATCGCAGAAAATCGCATGTCAATTCAGACATGCAATTTTCTCCTATTCAGGGCTGATCGGGTCTCTGGTGACCCGATCACCCGGAAAATAGGGATGCTCGGACCTGTGAGTGACAGGCCCCAGCATCCTGCAGGGTAGGAGTGAGGTCGCAATGCTGCGATCTCCTCCCATCCCCTGCCATTGGTCAGAACTGATTCTGACCAATTGCAGAGCAGGACGGTGGGTTGCCATGGAAACCCTCCGTTCTGCCCACCCCTGGATGTCAGGCAGAACGGGGGGAGAACATGGAGGGCGGTAACTGAAGGAGAAGACTTGTGGGGCCCGGCAATCATCGCAGATATTCATCGGAGATCCCGGCTCAGGTAGGGAATCGACGGTGGGGGGGAGAAATTAAACTGAAAGTAAAGTGATTTTTACTGTGGCAACCACTAGGAAGGCCGAACTGCAACTCCCAGCATGCCCAGACAGCCAAAGGCTGTTACAGTGGTGCCCAAACTGTAGCCCTCCAGATGTTGCCAAACTACAACTCTCAGCATGCCTAGACTGACCAGGCATGCTGGGAGTTGTAGTTCTGTAACATCTATCCCTTCAGATTTTGCAATTTTCATGAAATTTTTGAAAATTGCTGCCCTCTAATTTTTTCAAAAAGTAACAATATGTCCATTTTATGATGCCAACATAAAGTCGACATATTGTATTTGTGAATAAAAATTAAATTTATTTGGAATATCCATTTTCCTTACAAGCAGAGAGCTTCTAAGTTCGAAAAATGCAAAATTTTCTAAATTTTCATGAAATTTTTGAATTTTTCACAAAAAAAGGATGCAAGTAACGCCGAAAATTTACCACCAAAATAAAGTAGAATATGTCACGAAAAAACAATCTCAGAATATTTGGTAAAAGCATCTTAGAGTTATGAATGCTTAAAGTGACGGTGCTCAGATGTGCAAAAAACGCTCTGGTCCTAAGGTGTAAAATGGCCTGGTCCTTAAGGGGTTAAAGCATACCTGTCCAATCCAACAACAAAAAACATTTTTTTTTATATATCACTCAGTACCTAATCCTGACCACGTAAATCTAATTTTTATGTGTCTAGCACCTTTTATTTATTTTTTTATTACACTTTGAATTTAGCTCACTAGATTGAATTCCTCTCAAAATGAGGGTGTGTGGCCTGACAGTGCAGGTCTCCGCCCCCTCCCTCAGTATGCGGTCTTCTCACATTTCCCCATATCATTTGCAAAACTACAACTCCCAGCTTGTCCTGACTGACAGTAGCGGGACACAAGATGGCAGTGGGAGGATTTTTCCTCCAGCTGTGAGCCCTGCGCTCACAGCTGTCAATCAAGGAAGTGTGTCCATGATGTAGGTGATGATGCATGGACACAACAAGACTAGTATGTGTCCAAGCGGGCAGGGGGCAGTTGTTTGACTGGCTTTTTCAGTATGACATACTGAAAATTTTCTAATGAAAGCAATTGAAAAACATATTGGTTTTGCATGTTTTACAACAAAAATATTTGTATCCGACAGTGCCCATTTAACCAAGAGCCATTTCTTTTTAGTAATTCCCCTCTCTGACTTTTAAAGATCCTTAGTGGGAGGCTCCCTACTTTGATGTCTATATGCCCAAATAAGGGTTGCAGAAGATTGCATAAACGGACTTACTTTATTTCCATAAACAATGCCATATTATCCATTAGCTGTGATTCTTAGTTTTTTTTTTATCTGTCAACATATTTAATGTTAATACACCAACATTCTTTTTCAAATTCTCCAACAGTCTGAGCCATATAGGGCTTTTTCTGGGGATGGTACTAGCAGACTTGTGTGTGGTTGCCTCTTGGCTATAGGGGGGAGAAAATGATTAAGCAGGTGGAGCTGTCTGGTAGTGGCTGACACATCACGTCACTTTCAAAACACATGCACTTATGGACAAGCATGCTTGTGTATTGTGGAGGGGGAATCAGGAGAGAGAGAGAGAGAGAGCAGTTGGCCAAAAAAGCATTTGACCAACAGCTAATATGGATGGCCAGGGTTAGATTTAGTTTTTTTTCCAGTGACTAGGACAGGTAGACTGGTCAGGGTTGAGCTGAATGGAGCAAAGATATTCTTAATGAAAAGCTGATCCAAAGTGCTCTAGACCTAGCCACACAGCCAAGACAATGCAAAAGTGGCTTAGAGACAACTCTGTAAATGTCCTTAACTCTCTAGAGAGGCCTGAAACTCTCTGTCCACAAACAGTTCTCAACCTACCTGACAGAGCTTGAGAGGATCTGCAGAGAAGTGTGGCAGAAAATCCCCAAATCCAGGTGTGCAGACCTTACCTATCCAACAGATATGCGCCCCCAACTGAACCCTGAATTGTTCCCCTAGGAATGCATATCTGTGGGATAAGTACTGCTATGTGTTTGATCCTCTGCCTGTTAATTGCCTTGACATGCCACCAGTCTTTTTAGCCTGTAGTCCTTCCACCAGTTGTTATTTTTTTTCATGGACATATTCTTTGGGCTTCATTTTCTAGTTCATTTTCTAGTTAATTGATTTATCGGCAACCGATCGATTTATGAAAATTGTTGTCAACTATTTTCATAATCGATTAATTGGTTGGTCAGTTAGTTGGTCAGCCAATTTCTAAAGTTCACATACACATAGCCACTTTGACTATGTAGATATGCAACTGTGGTCTTCGGCAGCCTGTTTAGTGAAGAGAGGGACCAGCAGACACTCTCTTCTGCTTCCTGCAGCTCCTTTCTGCAGCTATCGTGATTCCCCGGTTGTCAGGCTCTGTGCAAAAGGCCAGACTCTCAGTAGTTGCAGAGAGAAGATTCAGAAAGTAGAAGATTATGTGAGCTGTTCCCCACAACATTGCAGGCAATGTGCTGCCCTCCTAACTGGCCACAGGTAATAAACAGGGAGGGGTATAGCCCTTACAAGGAAAAAAATATATATTTAAAAGAATAATACGTATTTATAATTAAAAAGCTGCTCGCCTCAGCAGAGCTCAGCATCTAGCCCCACAAACTGTTAACACACAATGCATCCCTTACCTAAAACACACAGAAGATCTTCAGTCTGATCCCCTCCCTCATTCACTCCCTCCCTAACCTAACTCACAAATGATCTTCTTCTCCACTATGGTTATTTTTATCCGATTAGTTAATTAATCAAAACATTAGTTTGCCAACTAATCCATTATGAAAATAATAGTTAGGCACAGCCCTAGTTAGGTTAGCTTATTGGTTATTGTAGTTGACAGCCTTGGTCTCCTTTGTGTAGCAGAGTTTGTCTTCCAATTTACTGGGACACCGCATTTGGCATTTAGAAGAGGACCTTTATCTATTTGGCTATTGTTTGCTCTGTTCATTTGTGTGCTACACCTGTGCCCCTGTGATGTATTATATTATTTATACAGGTATGATCAGGACTACAGTTATTCATCCATTTCTGTGACATACCAACTTGAGGGTGGGCTTTTCTGCCCCCCCTTGTTTTTGTGGATTTAACTCAATATATTGAGCAGTTTAAATGGTTTTAAATATTTATGTTGCAATTATTATATTTGTTTGTTATGAAAATACCTTTTTGTATATATAGACCTCCTTTTATACTTAATTTGTGGACGTGCACTATACCTTTTGTTGTTTTTCTTTGTTTTGCACATTCAAAAGCACTTTATTAGCACCCCTTGCTCAATTACCAATATTATGGTTGAGCCCCCTATACTTTCACTGTAGGAACATATGTGAAAAAGTGAAAGGGTCTGACAAATTCAATGTATTTTACAGTGTATTTGCTCCTAGATTGCAGTCACAAATATTAACACAGATATAAAGCTGTATATTTATAACTTTGAAATGTTGATTAATGTAATCTGCTATTGAATACTTTTTCAGCCATCTGATTATATTAGTTATTAATATAACATAACCTCATTATGGATATTGGATGGACAAACTGTTATATGAGTCCGTATTAGTGATGTGAGATCATGATATATAGTAAATTACCTAATTTTTATTGGGATCACAGAACAAATATGTTGCAAAGTAAGTACTTTTGCACTAATATTGAGAAATTTTAGTTTTTTTAGAGAATAAAATCATGCATAGTTGAAAAGTTAATGGGAATTTCTACAATAGGACTATGCCCTTTCATCAGGCAAACCTTTTGCTGTCCTGTGACTTTGTGAATATTAAGTTTCCTTGTAAGTACGATCTCACTGATAAATACTTTGTCTCAATCTGTTGTTATGCATTTTGAATGAATTATTGATATCCCTGCAAGACATGTATCACCAATAGTCGCCCAAGGATTTGTCCAGCTTTCTCCTATTACTGACATAAAAATTTGATCCTCTCAGCACTGTCTTTAACACAGGGTTATGTTAACAACTGCAATAAGAAAACAAAGCGGCTAATAGAATATGAAAGTTAAGTGTCATAAAATCTATACTTAATTTTGTGCTTAGTTTTTATTTTCGTGATTATATAGTTATCATACCTATAAGTTGGTGTATTTATAAAGAAGGCATCTATTATGACAGGAGATCCTTTCTAATCTAATGCATTGTTAAAAAAGTGTTCTCTATTTTGCTTAGAAAGCCTTACTCAAGCAATGCAAAAGAATAGTCCTACCATTTGTCCTACTATATCCATAGAGGAGGTAACAGCAAGGAGAAAAATAATGTGGATATCTTTAAAGGAGTTATGTTTGATAGAGTATCACTTGCTAAAAATTCACTTATTATAATGCTATTCTGTTGCAGTTCCCATTTTTTTCAGACCTTCAGCTAAAATAGAAAATAAAAACTACAATAAAAAGGAATCCTTCTTATAGTATATGTTTAGACACGTCAGTCTTTTCGTATTACAAATTTGACATTTTATTGACATATTATTGTATGAACTGCATAAGCAGAAGTTAGGAACATAGCAACTCACCGGTAATCATTATAGGTATCACTTCTTTATTTCATGGTCCGGGGTACAGCAATCAGGGAGGGAGTAGATGAGAGCGTGGTGGAGGGATAGCAGGCAAGCCGTTTTCTCCTATTACTGACATAAAAATGTGATCCTTTCAGCACTGTCTAACACAGGGTTATGTTTCTCACCTACTCCCTCCCTGATTGCTGTACCCCGGAGTTGCTTCGGTCCTTACTCCTGCTTATGGAGTTTTTTTTCTACTCTATCATCGTGAGCACCACCACACTACTTCTTACATGGGACGGCACCAGCGGGAAATCAGAAAGCAGTATATTAACTGGGTAACTTAGAAGCTGTTTGTAACAGTGCTGAGGTATATTGATTCTACTACTGCCTTTATTTTATTGCATGATTGATGGCAAATCCAGGGTTTACTTTTTGTATTTCTTTTATGAATGTGGAGTTTAACCTCATAAGGACAAAGGGCGTTCAGGTACGCCCTTGTGTCCTGGTACTTAAGGACCAAGAGCTGAGTGCACTTCATATCCAGTGGGTCCCAACTGCTATCAGCAGCCAGGACCCATGGTTAATGCCGGACATCGCTGATCGGGCTCATGCCTGTATTAACCCTTTAGATGCTTAAATAAAAGTTGATTGCCGCATCTAATGTTGATGGTTTGCTCAGGTAGCTAATGGAAACATCCGCTGCAAAATAGCGGGTCCCGATCAGCTGAGTGGACAGTGAGAGGGCCCTTACCTGCCTCCTCGCTGTCTGATCGGTGCTCTGATGTCCCAGCCAGCCATGGCAGGCTGGAGCAGCAGAGCACCTATAAGGGTGCATTCACGAGCGGAGATTCTGTCTGGCAGCTGCCGATGAAAATACTTCGGCGCTAGGGCTGCGGGGCACTGAGTTAACATGCTCGTTCTTTGCACGGAACAATTTCAGCGGCGGAATTGTCCGCCGCTAATATTCTTCAGTGTGAACGTGTCTCGCAGAGACCCATTCACACTAATGTTAGGTTCACACCGTGGAATTCCACGGGAATTCCGTAGTTTGAATATACCCTAACACTGAACAATGCCGAGCCAAAACATTATATGCAATCGCACCCCCTTACACTGTCCTCCCCGAATAAAAATGAAAAACGTATTGTACAGCAGTGTTTCCAAAACGGAGCCTCCAGCTGTTGCAAAACATCTCCCAGCATTTCTGGACAGCCACTGACTGTCCAGGCATGCTGGGAGTTTAGCAACAGCTGGAGACACCCTGTTTGGGAATAACTGGCGTAGAATACCCCTATGTCCATCCCTATGCAATCCCTAATTTAGTCCTCAAATGCGCAAGGCGCTCTCTCATTTCGGAGCCCTGTCGTATTTCAAGGAAACAGTTTAGGGACACATATGGGATATTTCCGTACTCGGGAGAAATTGCGTTACAAATTTTGGGGGTCTTTTTCTCCTTTTACCCCTTATGAAAAGGAAAGGTTGGGGGCTACACCAGCCTGATAGTGTAAAAAAAGAAAACTGACATGCTGGTGTTGCCCCATACTTTTTATTTTCACAAGTGTTAAAAGGAAAAAAATGCTCAGAAGAGAAGGAGCACCATTGGGATTTTGAAGAGAAAATTTGTCTGGAATTGAAGGCTACGTGTGTTTTCAAAGCCCCCATAGAGCCAGAACAATGGACCCCCCACATGTGACCCCATTTTGGAAACTACACCCCTCATGTAATCTAATAAGGGGTACAGTAAGCATTTACCCCCCACAGGTTTCTGACAGATTTTTGGAACAGTGGTCCGTGAAAATGAAAAATGTAATTTTTCATTTGCACAGCCCACTGTTCCAAAGATCTGTCAAACGCCAGTGGGGTGTAAATACTCACTGCACCCCTTATTACATTCTGTGAGGGGTGTAGTTTCCAAAATGGGGTCACGTGGGGGGGGTCCACTGTTCTGGCACCATGGGGGGGGGGCTTTGTAAACGCACATGGCCCCCGACTTCTAATCCAACCAAATTCTGTCTTCAAAAGCTCAATGGCGCTCCTTCTCTTCTGAGCATTGTAGTGCGCCAGCAGAGCACTTGACATCCACACTTTGGGTATTTCCATACTCAGAAGAGATGGGGTTACAAATTTTGGGGGTCATTTTCTCCTATTACCCCTTGTAAAAATGTAAAATTTTGGGGAAAACTAGCAGTTTAGTGAAAAAATATATATTTTTCATTTACACATCCGACTTTAGCAAAAAGTCGTCAAACACCTGTGAGGTGTTAAGGCTCACTGTACCCCTTGTTGTGTTCCTTGAGGGGTGTAGTTTCCAAAATAGTATGCCATGTTTTTTGCTGTTCTGGCAGCATAGGGGCTTCCTAAATGCGACATTCCCTCCAAAAATCATTTCAGCGAAATTCGCTTTTCAAAAGCCAAATATGACTCCTTCTCTTCTGAGCATTGTAGTGCACCAGCAGAGCACTTGACATCCACACTTGGTATTTCCATACTCAGAAGAGATGGGGTTACAAATTTTGGGGATCATTTAGTCCTATTATCCCTTGTAAAAATTTAAAATTTGGGGGAGAACTAGCATTTTCGTGGAAAAAATAAAATAAATCATTTACACATCCAACTTTAACAAAAAGTCGTGAAACACCTGTGGGGTGTTAAGGCTCACTGGACCCCTTGTTACGTGCCTTGAGGGGGTGTAGTTTCCAAAATAGTATGCCATGTGTTTTTTTTTTTGCTGTTCTGGCACCATAGGGGCTTCCTAAATTCGACATGCCCCACAAAAACCATTTCAGAAAAACTCACTCTCCAAAATCCCATTGTCGCTCCTTGCCTTCTGAGCCCTCTACTGCGCCCGCCGAACACTTATCATACACATATGAGGTATTTCGTTACTCAAGAGAAATTGGGTTACACATTTTAGGAAGATTTCTCTCCTTTTACCCCTTGTAAAAATTCAAAAACTGGGTCTACAAGAACATGCAAGTGTAAAAAATGAAGATTATGAATTTTCTCCTTCAATTTGCTGCTATTCCTGTGAAACACCTAAAGGGTTAACAAACCTTTTGAATGTCATTTTGAATACTTTGAGGGGTGCAGTTTTTATAATGGGGTCATTTGTTGGGCATTTCTAATATGAAGGCCCTTCAAATCCACTTCACAGCAGAACTGGTCCCTGAAAGATTTAGATTTTGGACAGAGGCAGGTGAGGGGACCTCCGTGCGGCGTTCTGAATGATCGGATCCCCGCAGCAACGCTGCCGGCGATCCGATCATTCATTGAAATCGCGTACTGCCGCAGATGCCGGGATCTGTATTGATCCCGGCATCTGAGGGGTTAATGGCGGACGCCCGCGAGATCGCGGGCGTCGGCCATTGCCGGCGGGTCCCTGGCTGCGATCAGCAGCCGGGATCAGCCGCGCATGACACGGGCATTGCTCCGATGCCCGCGGTTATGCACAGGACGTAAATGTACGTCCTGGTGAATTAACTCCTTGGGGACGAAGGGCGTATGCATACGCCCTCGCGTCCCGTCACTTAAGGACGGAGGGTGTATCCATACGCCCTCCGTATTTCCGATCACTGCCGCTCGCCGGGCGGTGATCGGACCGGGATGCCTGCTGATATCTATCAGCAGGCATCCCGTGGCAATGCCTAGGTGGGTCCTGAGACCCCCCCCATATCGGCGATCGCAGCAAATCGCAGGTCAATTCAGATCTCCCGGAACGAGACAGCTCCGACCAGCCTAAAGCATAGGAGCGAGGTGGCAATGTTGCCACCCCCTCCAATCCCCTGCTATTGGGCGGTCAGGCTGACCACCAATGGCAGGAGGGGGGCGGGGGGGTTACAGTTCATTTTCCCCTGCTCTGCGCACCGATCGAAGTCGGTACAGAGCGGGGGGAACATGGGCGGCGAGGGGGGTGGGGGAACATGGACCGGCATCGGCGGCGGAGGCGGCGGCATCCCGGAGCAGTGGCTGCAGGAGGAAGAGCGGCAGCCGGAAAGTGCAGCTGAGAAGGCTGCAGTGAAGATCGCGGTAAGTGATCTTCACTGTGGCCTTCTAAAAGCTGCAAAACTACAACTCCCAGCATGCCCACACAGCCAAAGGCTGTCTGGGCATGCTGGGAGTTGTAGTTTTGCAACATCTGGAGGGTCACAGTTTGGAGACCACTGTGTAGTGGTCTCTAAACTGTGGTCCTCCAGATGTTGCAAAACTACAACTCCCAGCATGCACTGACTGTCTGGTCATGCTGGGAGTTGTAGTTTTGCAACATCTGAAGTGGCACAGTTTGGAGACCACTATATGGTGGTCTCCAAACTGTAGCCCTCCAGATGTTGCAAAACTACAACTCCCAGCATGCCCAGACAGTCAGGGATGCTGGGCGTGTAGTTCTGCAATATCTGGCCCTTCAGATGTTGCAGAACTACAACTCCCAGCATGCCTGGACAGTCTGGGCATGCTTGGAGTTGTAGTTTTGCAACATCTGGAGGGCTACAGTTTGGAGGCCACTGTTCTTCCCCAGTTGTTGCATAACTACAACTCCTAGCATGCCCAGACTGTCTAGGCATGCTGGGAGTTGTAGTTCTGCAACATCTGAAGGGCCAGATATTGCAGAACTACACGCCCAGCATCCATGATTGTCTGGCCGTGCTGGGAATTGTAGTTTTGCAACAGCTGTAGGCACACTGGTTGGGAAACACTGAGCTAAAGTCTGGTTCCTAACACAGTGATTCAAACCCGTGTGCCTCCAGCTGTTGCAAAACTACAACTCCCAGAGTGCACTGACAGACCGTACATGCTGGGAGTTGTAGTCTTGCAAAAGCTGGAGGCACATGGGTTGGAATCACTGAGCTAGAGTCTGTTTTCTAACTCAGTGGTTCCCCACCAGTGTGCCTACAGCTGTTGTAAAACTACAACTCCCAGCATGTACGGTCTGTCAGTGCATTCTGGGAGTTGTCATTTTGCCACAGCTGAAGGTTACAGGGTACATTCACACGGGCGGGTTTACAGTGGGTTTCCTTCCAGGAAACTTACTGTGAACCCCTGCCTGTGTGAATGTACTCTAAAAACACTACACTACACTAACAAATAATAAAAAGTAAAACACTACACATACACCCCCTTACACGTCGCCCCCCCCCCCCCCCAATAAAAATGAAAAACGTCTCATACGGCAGTGTTTCCTAAACGGCACCTCCAGCTGTGGCAAAACCACAACTCCCAGTGTTGCCGGACAGCCATAGACTGTCCTGGCAGGCTGGGAGTCTTGCAGCAGCTGGAGGCACCGTGTGGGAGACACTGCTGTAGGGTTTTGGTGGAGACAAGCCCCATCCTTGTAACCAGGTCCACCCCTACTGCAAATTCCTTATTCAGGCCTCAAATGCGCATGGCGCTCTCTCACTTCAGAGCCCTGTCGTATTTCAAGGCAACAGTTTTGGGCCACATATGGGGTATCTCCGTACTCGGGAGAAATTGCGTTACAAAGTTTGGGGGGATTTTTCTCCCATTACCCTTTGTAGAAATGGTAAATTTGGGGGGGAAAAAAACTGCACTTTAGTGAAATTTTTTTTTTTTTTCATTTACACATCCGAATATAACAAAAAGTCGTCTAACACCTGTGGGGTGTTAAGGCCCCTTGT
Organism: Hyla sarda; assembly: GCF_029499605.1. Classification (NCBI taxonomy): domain Eukaryota; kingdom Metazoa; phylum Chordata; class Amphibia; order Anura; family Hylidae; genus Hyla; species Hyla sarda. The sequence continues at coordinate 236,435,505 of NC_079190.1, forward strand.
TATGTGCCTTGAGGGGTGTAGTTTCCAAAATAGGATGCCATGTTTTTTTTTTTTTTTTTGCTTTTCTGGCACCATAGGGGCTTCCTAAATGCGACATGCCCCCAAAAACCATTTCAGCAAAACTCGCTCTCCAAAATCCCATTGTCGCTCCTTCTCTTCTGAGCCCTCTACTGCGCCCGCCGAACACTTGACATACACATATGAGGTATTTCCATACTCGAGAGAAATTGGGTTACAAATTTTGGGGGGCCTTTTCTCCTTTTACCCCTTGTAAAATTTCAAAAACTGGGTCTACAAGAACATGCAAGTGTAAAAAATTAAGATTTTGAATTTTCTCCTTCACTTTGCTGCTATTCCTGTGAAACACCTAAAGGGTTAACAAACTTACTGAATATCATTTTGAATACTTTGAGGGGTGCAGTTTTTATAATGGGGTAATTTATGGGGTATTTCTAATATGAAGGCCGTTCAAATCCACTTCAAAACTGGCCCCTAAAAAATTCCGATTTTGAAAATTTTGTGAAAAATTGGAAAATTGCTTCTGAACTTTTAAGCCCTCTGATGTTTTCCAAAAGTAAAAACATGTCAACTTTATGATGCAAACATAAAGTAGACATATTGTATATGTGAATCAAAATATTATTTATTTAGAATGTTTATTTTCCTTACAAGCAGAGAGCTTCAAATTTAGAAAAATGCAAAATTTTAAATTTTTTCATCAAATTTTGGAATTTTTCACCAAGACAAGTATCGACAAAAACTTACCACTAACATAAAGTAGAATATGTCACGAAAAAACTATCTCGGAATCAGAATGAAAAGTAAAAGCATCCCAGAGTTATTAATGCTTAAAGTGACAGTGGTCAGAATTGCAAAAAATTCTCCCGTCCTTAGGGTTATAATGGGCTCCGTCCCCAAGGAGTTAAGTACCACCGCACCAGGACGTACATTTACGTCCTGCGTCCTTAAGGGGTTAAGGTGAAAATCGTCTTTGTACTTAAAGTGTTAATACATAAGTACTACAACATATCAAAAAAATAAAGTTGGTGACAGTGCCCATTTAATCTTCCCCCTTGTAATCCAATTTTGTCTCATATTGCTATTAAAGCGCTGTGGAATCTGTAGGCGCTATATAAAAAAATATTATTATTATTAAAAGTGTTATACAATTGGCTGTGGCATGATCCTCTGCTCTGTTTACAGTAGAGCAAAAATATTACCCTATCAACTATAAGTTTCACTATGCCTAAAGCCACCTCCACTTTGGTACTCAGCAGAAGTGGACAAAATCATAAAAAACAAAAAGCTAGCATTTAGTAGTTATAAAACAACCCAGAGCAATGAAGATAAGAAAACCTACAAGATTAGGCAGAAAGAGGCCAAGCAAGTTATAAGAACTTCTAAAGCGCAGGCAGGAGAAAAACTAGCTCAGTTTGTGACAAGGGGATAAGACATTCTTCAGATATATAAATGAAAAAGGAAATTAAAACAAGGAATAACTAAAAGCTTAGTGGTCAGCTAGAAAAACCATTAACAGATTTATTTAACCAATCACTGGTAACAGGAGTCGTCCCGGAAGATTGGAAATTAGCAAATGTAGAAAGGTAGTAGGGAAAAATCAAGCAACTATAGGCCAGTAAATCTGACATCAATAGTGGGGAAATTATTGTGGAACATCTAAGATCCCATGGCTTGCAAGATGAAAAACAACATGGGTTTACTTCAGGGAGATCATGTCAAACAAATCTTATTGATTTTTTTTGACTGGGTGACTAAAATAATGGCGTTGGGGCAGTAGACATCGCATATCTAGATTTTAGTAAGGCTTTTTACACTGTTCCAATGCTGTTCCAACACTGTTTACAACGTTGCCCCGTTTTCCTCTTGACAAAGCTGCAACAGCAGCGAAACATGTTGAGGGGGGGGGGGGCGAGGTTTACTGTTTTAACACAGTGACATATCTACCCAGCATTAGCCCAGCAACTGCAGTGCATTAGGCATTCTATTGTGTGACCAGTATGGTACAATAATTCACTGGGATTAGATATGCACTGAGATTTTTAATCACTGTAGATGTGCCAGTAATAGTAAAGCACCATTTTAAACGGTATATGGGAAAAAGGGTTTTATTGGATCACTAAAGTGATCTATAGGTGAATCAATTTAGTAACCCACCATATACTGGTCTGTTTGGGTAAGTGCAAAACCCTCGGGCAGAATATAGAATATTTGACACAGTCCTAACCTCTGTATCTGAGGAAAGGGATTTAGGAGTAATTATTTCAGAAGACTTAGAGGTAGGAAGACAATGTAATAGAGCAGCAGGAAACTCTAGCAGAATGCTTGGATGTATAGGGAGAGGTATAAGCAGTAGAAAGAGAGAAGTGCTCATGCTGCTGTACAGAACACTGGTGAGGACTCACTTGGAGTATTGTGCGCAGTACTGGAGGCTATGAGGGAGATTTATCAAAACTTGTCCAGAGGAAAATTTGCTCAGATGCCCATAGCAACCAATCACATCACTTCTTTCATTTTCACAAGGCCTCTGGAAAATGAAAGAAACGATCTGATTGGTTGCTATAGGCAACTGGGCAACTTTTCCTTTGCACAGGTTTTGATAAATCTCCCCCAGTATCTCCAGAAGGATATATATACTCTATGGATTGCAGGATAAAACTTACCAGGAAAGATTAACCGGTTGGCGTCTAAGGACGAGCCTGCTCGTCCTGAGACGGCAACCTTTGTATGACGCGGGCTCCCGGCTCAAGCCCGCATCATACCGGCCGGCTCACAGCTGATTCCTGTAGCTAAGGGCTGGCGTTAATAGCTGACATACCCTTTAGATTGCCGCTGTGAAAGTTGACAGCAGCTTCTGAAGGTACATTTTAAAGGTCCAGTGGGGTGGATCCAAAGTCCAAAATAGCGTATTTTTGGTCACTTTTTATATCATGAAAAATTGAATAAAAAGCGATCAAAGAGTCTGATCAATACAAAAAAAAATACCGCTAAAACCTTCAGATCGTGGCGCAAAAATGAGCCCTCATACCACCCAGTACACTTAAAAAAAAAAAAGTTATTGGGGTCAAAATATGACAATGTTAAACAAATTAATTTCCGGGCATGTAGTTATGATTTTTTTCGAGAAGTAATACAAAATCAAACCTATATAAGTAGGGTATCATTTTAATTGTAATTGTATGGACCTGTACTGTGTAGCAACGGAAGCCCCCAAAAGTTACAAAATAAAGTTTTTTCTTCAATCTTGTCTCACAATGATTTTTGTTTATTTATTTTTCCACCATAGAGGTAAAATGACAATGTCATTACAAAGTAGAATTGGAGGTGCAAAAAATAAGCCATCATATGGATTTTTAGGTGTAAAATTGAAAGGGTTATGATTTTTAAAATGTAAGGAGGAAAAAACAAACGTGCAAAAAACGGAAAAACGCTCGGTCCGTAAGGCGTTAAAGGACCTTAACATGTATAGCTTGGAAGAAAGAAGAGACAGAGGTGATATGATGGAAACTTTTAAATACATAAAGGGACTCAACATGGTAAAGGAGGAGCGCTTATTTAAAAGAAGAAAAACTACCACAAGTGGATATTGTTTTAAATTAGAGGGGCAAAGGTTTAAAATTAATATCAGGAAGTATTACTTTACTGAGAGAGTAGTGGATGCATGGAATAGCCTTCCTACAGTGAAGGAGTTTAAACATGCATGCGATAAGCATAAGGCTTTCCTTCATATAAGATAGGGCCAGGGACTATTGATAGGATTCAGAGTATTGGGCAGACTAGATGGGCCAAATGGTTCTTATCTGCCGACACATTCTATGTTTCTATACAAAAAGGAACAGATCAGCAGCAAATAACTCCTGTGTACCAAAGACTGGTTTAGGAACGTGCAGGAAATCGTGCAGATTAACAGTCAGTATGGGAAAGGTTATCTTTTTCCTGTTGACTTATTTCCTTTAGATTTAGTGCTCCTATTATAATTTTTCTTTATAAATAAGGTTTTAAATTTTGAAACGAGAGGAAAATATTAGTTATAGATTTCGCATTATACAAACATAAACATAACATAATAAATAACAGAGCCTTGATAAGCAGTTCCTAATAACGTCATTCGTAAGCACAAAGTAGTCAACTTCTATGGTTTGCACATGTGTATACTTAAAGGAGTACTCCACTGAAAAACTTTTTTAAAGCGGCATTCCGTCCCTAAGACATCTGATCCCCTATCCAAAGAATAGAGGATAAGATGTCTGATCGCCAGGGTCCCACCACTGGGGACCCCCGTAATCTCTCATGCAGCACCCACCCGTCTCAGCTGCAAGAAGCAATGACGCTCCATGTCTGTAGCCTCACGACCACGGGGCCAGAGTCTATGGGAGGGGTCGTGCCGGCCATCACGCCCCCTCCCATAGACTCTGGCCCCGTGGTCGTGAGGCTACAGACATGGAGCGTCATCGCTTTGTGAAGCTGAGACGGGTGGGTGCTGCATGAGAGATTACGGGGGTTCCCAGTGGTGGCTTGCATTGAGGGGGAGGGGTGTGACGTCACAAGGGGAAGGAGTCGTGACGTCACGATACTCCGGCCCTGTGGGTATGAGGCTTCAGACAGCGATCATCGCTTCATGCAGCTGAGACAGGTGGGTGCTTCATGAGAGATTTATCATGGGGGTCCCGCCACGCAGACATCTTATTCCCTATCCTTTAGATAGGGCATAAGATGTCTTAGGGCCGGAGTGCCCCTTTAAATCAACTGGTGCCAGAAAGTTATACAGATTTGTAAATTACTTCTATAAAAATCTTAATCCTTCTAGTACTTATAAGCTTCTGTATGCTCCACAGGAAGTTCTTTTCTTTTTGAATTTTCTTTCGGTCTGACCACAGTGCTCTCTGCTGACACCTCTGTCCATTTTAGGAATTGCAACCTAAAAAAGTCCTGAATACTGTGGTATAAGTAAAATTGGGGTAACCCAAAAACAACAACTATATAACCTACAAATACGCCACTACATCGTATGGGGTAAACCCACTAAAAATAAAAATATATGTAATAAAATGAATAAATAAAAAATCTAATAAAACCAATAAACATCAAATTAATAAAATGTATAATTTTAATTTAGATTACAAAAAAAGAAGTACATATATCATACATAAATGAAGAAATAGTATATAGCTATATAGCATACATAAAAATAATAATAATCAATAGCGGAATTTGATAATGTGTATAATTAATTATAAATAAAATATAATATATTAGCATAAAAAATGCAAAAGATGACAGGGACGGGAAAAAATTGGATAAAAACAAGAAAGTGTAAATGCGGGGGTCAATTGATCACCAATGGATCATAAAAAACACCTATTGCTATAAAATATGTGCGGATAGTAACAATAAATATAATATAAAAAGTATATAACAGTGTGAAATGTATATCAAACACAGGTGTATATAAGGTGCAATGTGCGACAAAAAAATATATATTAATACAAAATAGTGATACACAGCAGCATATGTGTAATATAAATACAACAAGTCAGTGCAAAAAAAAAAAAAAGAAAAAAGACAAATAAAGTGCTGAGAGTGAAGGTGTCAGAATATATATACTTGGCCCCACATGTAAAAGGAAGGTAAATTCCACGTCCCTGCGATCACCTCCAACGCATTTCGCTGTGACCGGCTTTATTAAGGAGTATGAATACTTTTATCCTTTTTCTTCCAGTCCGTCATCTTTTGCATTTTTTATGCTTATATATTATATTTCATTTTATTTATAATTAATTATACACATTATCAAATTGCGCTATTGATTATTATTATTTTTATGTATACTATATAGCTATATACTATTTCTTCATTTGTGTATGATGTATGTACTTCTTTTTTTGTAATCTAAATTAAAATTATACATTTTATTAATTTGATGTTTATTGGTTTTATTAGATTTTTTATTTATTCATTTTATTACATATATTTTTATTCTTAGTGGGTTTACTCCATACGCTGTAGTGGCGTATTTGTAGGTTATATACATTTTAGGAATTGTCCACAGTACGAGCAAATCCCTATAGCAAACCTATCCTGCTCTGGACAGTTCCTGACATGGACAGAGGTGTCAGCAGAGAGCACTGTGGTCAGACAGAAAGGAAATTAAAAAATAAAAACTTCCTGTGAAGCCTACAAAAGCTTAGAAGAACTAGAAGGATTAAGATTTTTAAAAAGAAGTCATATACAAATCTGTTTAACTTTCTGTCATGAGTTGATTTAAAAAAAAAGTTTTCCAGTGGAATATCCCATTAACCTCTTGGGGACTTAGGGCGTATGCATACGCCCTGCATCCCCGGAGCATTTCTGGTCCTCGCTGGGCGGGGACCGGACCGGGATGCCTGCTGAAATCATTCATGCTGAAATGCATTTTTTCGGGGTGAAGCTTTTTTATTTATTTTTTATTTTTTGGGGGGTATTTTGTGTGTGTGTGTGTGTGTGTGGGGGGGGGGGGGGGGGGGGGGTCTGTACGTGCCACCAGCCACTGATCTGGGCTGAGTGGCCGGACCTCCCACTGACTTCTGAGCTCCCTGCCACCACCAAGTGCTAATCAGTGCGCACACCATTGATTAGGTAAACTCTTTTTGGGGGTGCAGGACTTTTTGGGGGGGGCTAGAAGTCTTAGTTTTTTTTTCCCCCTTTTTAGTTTATATATTTTTTTTGTTAGGGTGGGTTTAGTTAGGTTAGGGCTGGTTAGGGAGGTAGTCTTGCACCACACCACATACACAAATAGTTTTCCACACGAACATTCACCCCCCCCATCCCCATTAGAGTAGGGAAATGGTCCACAGGGCGTTTTTAGTGGAGGAGGCATATGCCACACTTGCCTCAGACACTTAAAGTGCCACAGAGGATGAGGAAGACCCCAGCTTCCTTATTTATTCCCCGTCCTCCTCATCATCTTCTGATGATGAGCCACCAAGGCGGCGGAGACGTTGCCATTTGAGGCCGCAAACCTCCTCTGCTCCTGACCCTGTGACCCATGCTGTATGTGTCCCCCTGGCACTCATACTTGTCAAGCCTCTCAGCCAAGTTTCCTGGTGCCTGGTACCGGTGAACTTGTCTGGACCACGAGCCCGTGATTCCTGGGTTAGTTGGCGAGTCAGAAATCAAGGTTGTCTTTGTCAAGTTCACTGAAAGGGACTATTTAAGTTTTTTCAGTGATGACTTTGTCAATCTGATGGTTGACCAGACGAACCTGTACACCCAACAGTTCGTCACCGCAAACCTGTGCTTCTTTTTAGCTAGGCCTGGTGGCTAGTTCCCAGTCAGTGCAGCCGAAATGAGGACCTTTTGGTGCCTCGTGCTGCATATGGGCCTAGTTAAAAAACCAAAGGTCAGGTAGTACTGGAGTGGGGACATCCTCTACCAGACCCCTCTCTACAGTATGGCCATGACCCGTCCTCGGTAATGCGGCATGTCCCCCGCGTATGACCGTCTGTATAAAATCAGGCCGGTCATCAATCACTTTGGGGCCAAATTTTGGGAAGTCTATGTCCCTGGAAGGGAGGTCGCTATTGATGAGTCTCTCATTAGCTTTAATCCCTTAACGACGCATTTTATTTACGTCCTGCGCCGGCTCCCGCGATATGAAGCGGGGTCACGGTGCGACCCCGCATCACAACGGGTCAGTCCCGGCGCTCATCAACGGCCGGGACCCGCGGCTAATACCACACATCGCCGATCAAGGCAATGTGTGGTATTAACCCTTTAGAAGCGGCGGTCAAAGCTGACCGCCGCTTCTAAAGCGAAAGTGAAAGTATCCCGGCTAGTCAGTTGGGCTGTTCGGGACCGCCGCGGTGAAATCGCGGCATCCCGAACAGCTTGCAAATGGGACTATGGGACCTATAACACTGCAAAAAAAAAGTGTTAATAAAGGTCATTTAACCCCTTCCCTAATAAAAGTTTGAATCACCCCCCTTTTCCCATAAAAAAATAAAACAGTGTAAATAAAAATAAATAAATAAACATATGTGGTATCGCCGCGTGCTCAAATGTCCGAACTATAAAAATATATAATTAATTAAACCGCACAGTCAATCGCGTACGCGCAAATAAATTCCAAAGTCCAAAAAAGCGTATTTTGGTCACTTTTTATACCATTAAAAAATTAATTAAAAGTGATCAAAAAGTCCGATCAAAACAAAAATCGTACCGTTAAAAACTTCAGATCCCTGCGCAAAAAATTTGCCCTCATACCGCCCTAAACATGGAAAAAATTAAAAAGTTATAGGGGTCAGAAGATTACATTTTTAAACGTATAAATTTTCCTGCATGTAGTTATGATTTTTTCCAGAAGTACGACAATATCCAACCTATATAAGTAGAGTATCATTTTAACCATATGGACCTACAGAATAATAAGGTGTCATTTTTACCGAAATATGCACTGCGTAGAAACGGAAGCCCCCAAAAGTAACAAAACGGCATTTTTTCTTCGATTTTGTCGCACAATGATTTTTTTTTTCCATTTCGCTGTGAATTTTTGGGTAAAATGACTAATGTCACTGGAAAGTAGAATTGGTGACGCAAAAAATAAGCCATAATATGGATTTTTAGGTGGAAAATTGAGAGGGTTATGATTTTTAAAAGTTAAGGAGCAAAAAACGAAAGTGCAAAAACGGAAAAACCCTGAGTCCTTAAGGGGTTAAGGGATGACTCAGCTTCCAGCAATACATCCCAACCAAGCGAGCTCGGTATGGCGTGAAGATGCGTAAACTTTGCGAGAGTACCTCAGGGTACACTTGCAAGTTTATAGTTTATGAGGGACGAGATTCCCGTTTTGAACCCCCAGAATGTCCCCCTACTCTGGGTGTTAGTGGGAAAATCGTTTGGGACCTTTTGCACCCACTGCTAGATAAAAGTTACCACCTTTACGTGGACGTATGTATGTAACTGTTAGGTCCGTAATAAACATCTGCGCTAAATGAGAATAGTTCTGGCTCATGAGCTCTGTCGTATTTCCAGGCAGCAATTCGGAGTCACATGTTAGTTGTTCCCAGAAAAATGATGCAGAGTATAGGTTGAAAATTGCAATTTTCAAAAGCTACCCTTCATCCATTCCTGGAAAATAAATTTAGTAAACACCCGGGTGTTAAAAATGTCCTTTTTACCCCTATACCCATTCCTCAGGGTGGGTACTTTCTGTAATGGTGTCACATGTGGGTGTTTCATTTTTGTATTTCCCTCTGAATGTATGTAACTGTCAGCTACTGATATGCCATAGGCCTCAAACCCAAACAGACCTCTATTATTTCTGAGCCTTGTTGTGCGCCCGTCCAGCACATTACCCCGTTTGTGGATATATTTCCATAGTCAGGAGAAAAAGCCCTGTAAAATTTGTAACCCAATTTCTCCCATTACCCCTTGTTAAAAAGTTAAACATTGGGTAACCCCAGCATTTTATTGTAAAAAAAAAATCTAATTTTTACAATTTACGGCCCACTGTTCAAAAAAACTACTTGCTGTACCCCTTGTTACCTTCCTTGAGAGGTGTAGTTTCAAAATTGTGGTCACTTGCTAGGTTTTTCTTTTATTTTTTTAATTTATTTTTTTAGATAAGCACCATTTTAGGTGTCAAATCTCATCGTGTTGTCTCACTCCCTGCTGTCAAAGCCCTTTTTTGCACTTGCATAGTGCTTTTCTGCCTTATATGGGGTATTTCCTTATTCTGGAGAAATTGGGCTACAAATTTTGTGGAGTTTTTTTTTCTTCTTGTGAAACTAAAAAAATGTTGGTTAATACCAGCAATTCATTGTTAATAATCAATTCTTTCACTTTTACAGCCCACTGTTCAAAAACTTGTGAGGTGTAAGTACTCACTATAACCCTTGTTACGTTCCGTGAGGGGTGTAGCTTCTAAAAGGGTGTCACGTGTGGGGTTACTGCTGTTCTTGCACAATGGGGGCTTGGTATACACAGATGGCCCCCAACTTCAGTTCCAACAAACTTTTCACTCCAAAAGCCCAATAACGCTCCTTCTATTCTGAACACTGCAGTGCACCCGCAGAGCACTTTACATCCACATATGGGGTATTTTCTTTCTCAGGTGAAATTGCACTACACATTTTGGGGGCCTTTTGCCCTATTACCCCATGTGAAAATGAAAAATTTGGAGTAACACCATCATTTTAGTGTTAAAAATAAAATTTTTCACTTTTACGGCCCACTGTTCAAAAAACCTGTGAGGTGTAAGTACTCACTGTAACCCTTGTTACATTCCTGAAGCGGTGTAGTTTCCAAAATGGTGTCACATGTGGGGGGTTTCTGCTGTTCTGGCTCCATGTGAGGTTTGTAAATGCACATGGCCCCTGACTTCAATTTCAGCAAAATTGTCTCTCCAAAAATCCAGTGGCACTCTTTCTGTTTTACTACCTGTAGTGCGCCAGCAGAGCACTTAACATCCACATATGTTTTTTTTTTTATTAATCGGGAGAAATTGGGCTTTAAATTTTGGGGTCCGTTTTCTCTTATTACCCCTTTAGTATTAAAAATCAAATTTTCCATTTTCACGTCCAACTTCAACGCAAAGTCGTCAAACACCTGTGAGGTGTTAAGGCTTCCTATACCCCTTGTTACATTCCTTGAGGGGTATAGTTTCCAAAATATTAGGCCATTTTATTTATTTATTTTTTGCTGTTCTGGCACCATGAAGGCTTCCTAAATGCAACATGGCCCCCAAAAACCATGACAGCAAAATTCATCTTCAAAAATCCCACAGTTGTTCTTTCCCTCTTGAGCCATCTTGTGAGCCCGCAGAGCACTTTGTCAACATATGACGTATTTCCATATTCAAGAGAAAATGGGCTACATATTTTGGGGGGCTTTTTCTCGTTATACCACTTTTAAAAATGAAAAAAAATGGGGCTGCAAGAACATGTTCGTGTAAAAAATGCAGATTTAGATTTTTTTCCTCCACTTTGCTGCCATTCTTGTGAAACAACTAAAGGGTTAACAAACTTTGAGGGGGTTATTTTCTGTAATGGGGTCATTTATAGGGTATTCCTCAAATCCACTTTAAACTTAACTGGTCCCTGAAAAATTCAGATTTTGAAATTTTCGTGAAAGCCCTCTAATGTCTTCAAAAAGTAAAAACATGTCAACTTTCTGATGCCAACATAAAGTAGACATATTTATGGACATTTATCAACGGGTTTAGTCAGGTTTTCTTTACTATAATTGTCGCAACTGTGACTACGCGATTTTTCGTGCAACATTTTGACTGGAAAGCGAGAAAAGCAAGTTTTCCAAAAATTAACTACGTAGTAATAATTTTAAAATGGACTACGGGTAGTCAGGTAGCAGTCGCTACAGTCGCAACAGGGTTAAAAATTTACTACATTTACTCCAGCTCAAACATGGAGCAGAAAAAGCTACTACCAAAGTAAAAAAGGAAAAATTGCTTACGTGAAAGAAAATTATCAACAGGCTGAAACCAGTTGATAAATAAGTCACACATAAGCAAAAAAAAAGTAAGGAAAAAATTACTAAAAAAAAAAAGAATACATAAGCAAACATTGATAAATGTCCCTCTTTTGTATTTGTGAATCAAAATATAATTTATGTGGAATATCCATTTTACTTACAAGCAGAGGGTTTCAAAGTTAGAAAAATGCTAAATTTTCATGACATTTTGGGATTCTTCACCAAGAAAGGATTCAAGTAACGAAGAAATTTTACCACTATGTTAAAGTAGAATATGTCATGAAAAAACTATCTCTGAATCAGAATGAAAGGTAAAAGCATCTCAGAGTTATTAATGCATAAAGTGACAGTGGTCAGATGTGCAAAAAGGGCTCCGTCCTTAAGGTGACAATGGGCTGAGCCCCTAAGGGGTTAAAGGGAACTTGAAGTAATTCAAGCATGAGTGTGCTGAAGTCAGTACAATTTTGTGATAGCGCTATATTAGAAAGGTTTATGTCTTTGCCTGATAGTTTTTATAATTCTGATACCTGAATACCCCTTTAATTCAAAGACGCCCTGGCGTAATGTGCCAAATTTGGAGTACAAGAGCCTTTTAATGCTTTTAAAGGACCATAGTTTATGCCAGTAAATTATGGTAAATCTGTCACACTGCAGGATACCCCACACTTTTTTTTTACTAGACTTTTAGTAAAAGTGATAAGCGAGGCACAAAGCCAGCAAAAAAGTTACACATTTTTTGTACACAAGGAACTAGCATAACATGCCTTAAAAGGGGTACTCCGTTGAAAACCTTTTTTCTTTTAAATCAACTGTTGGCAGAAAGTTAAACATATTTGTAAATTACGTCTATTAAAAAAATCTTAATCCTTCCTGTATTTATTAGCTGCTGAATACTACAGAGGAAATTCTTTTCTTTTTGGAATGCTCTCTGATGACATCACGAGCACAGTTCTCTCTGCTGATGTTATAATAATAATAATAATAACGCTTTATTTATTGTTGTCCATAGTGGGATTTGAACCCAAGTCCCCTGCACTGCAAGGCACCAGTGCTAATCACTGAGCCACCATGCTGCCCTTAGCATACATCGTCTATGCATGGTTGCTAAAATGGACACAGATGTCAGCAGAGAGCAATGTGCTCTTGATGTCATCAGTGTTCCAAAAAGAAAGGAATTTCCTCTGTAGCATTCAGCAGCTAATAAGTACTGGAAAGATTAAGATTTTTTTAATAGAAGTAATTTACAAATATGTTTAACTTTCTGCCACCAGTTGATTTAAAAGAAAAAAGCTTTTCACCGGAGAACCCCTTTAATGAATCAAAAGCACCCTAAATTGCAATGAAAGGTGGTCTTCTGGGGTGGTCAAAGAAAATGACCATCTTCAAGAGATATGAATGTGTGCTGTTAAGTATCTTGGTATGAAGGAAAAAAAGAGGAGAAAAAACAACGGGGCGCTCCCTGTGTAGTATTTCTTAGAAAATGAATGATGAAAATACCTGCCACCAACACCCAAGGTGACATACTGACCTTGAGTCGATATGCACAGAGGTGTGTGGGGCCACTGTGGTATGGTGGGGGGGTAACGAAATAGAGATAGCAACAGTCTGCGGCTCTCACCCCTATTCCCGAGGGAGACGGACAATGATGCCAGTGTGAAGAGTGAAAAATGGGGGATTTTTTTGAGAGCGCTACTTTGTGGCGACGGGGGTCAAATGAAACAGAGGTGTGAGCCAGCACTGCCCACAGGAACCCTGGCCAGGACTACACAGATATGTGATTGTAGACCTGAGGAAGGCGCAAGTGAGCGCCGAAACGCGTTGTCCTTTTTTACCTTTTGACTTCTTTTTCTAATAAAAGTTAGTCCTGCGTAAGTGCTGGCTCACACCTTTGTTTCATTTGACCCCCGTCGCCATACAGTAGTGCTCTCAAAAAAAAAAAATATATATATTTTCTTTTTTTTTTTTTTTTCCCTTTTTAATTTTTTATTTGTAAAAAAAACTATTTTTACTCTTCACACTTTTAAGTATCTTATCACTTCTGCAGTGGTATTCTGCAAGTCACTTATGGGTACACTTTCACAGCAGGCTCACATACAGTAAAATAGGCCCCAACTTAGCACTGGCATCATGACCGTCAGACAGCAGTGTGCATTGTGCCTTGCAAAGAACTCAATGGCTTTGCTGTTTATGCATATTTATTGTCTTTTGAGAATATCGAAGGATTTGGTATACATTAAACGGAAAGGGAATTGCTGCTAATGCATCGACTGTTTTTGGCACCTGAATAAACAGGTGTACAAAATCTAAATAATTGAGTTTGAGTAATATGAGGTGTAGCAAAGTCATATTTACTGCAATGATTTTTAATCACATTAGATGATAAAATGTAAGGTTAGGTCCAGTCCAGACATGGCAGATTTCTTTTTGTGACGTTTACCACTCAAAGATGAAAAAGTAAAATCTGTGGTAAAGATCTTCCACATTAACCTAACAGAATAAGATTGTTGCAATTCACATGCAGTGTTTTGGTTTGTGTTGTTTTAATATAATGTAAAACTGCTTAAAAAAAGGCATGTTTGTAGCTCAAAAAACAGCATTTTTTTTCCTAAAAAACAAAACATTGAATTTCTTAGCGTTTTAAGGCCTTAAAGTTAAGAGGAACCTATTATCACTATAATGCTGCCTGAACTAACTAGGATCATTGGGGCAAGTCCTCAAAAGTCGCACCAGCCTTGATTGACAAATCTCTCCCTCAATCAATCAAAGCCAGTGGGGCAGGCAGAAGGGATGAGGGACTGCCCCAATTAACTTGGGGGAATGAAAGCGTTGACTTGTTCCCTTTTCGGTGCAAGGTCCTCTGTTTAGCCGTTTAAAACATGTTTTTTGGAATTTTTTTCTAATTTTTAAGGCTCTTTTACAAATTTCATAACAGCTTTTTCTGTAAATAAATAATTCAAAAAACGATTAAATGACGGATAAAAAAAATTACTAAAATTGTAAGCCTTTTTTGCGTTCAATATGTTTGAATTTTTTTTGTTTGAAAATACATACCAGATCACTTAAAGGGGTATTCCATGAAAAAAACTTTTTTTTTTCCATATCAACTGGCTCCAGAAAGTTAAACAGATTTGTAAATTACTTCTATTAAAAAATCTTAATCCTTCCAGAACTTATCAGCTGCTGAAGTTGAGTTGTTCCTTTCTGTCTGACAACAGTGCTCTCTGCCTGCTGACACCTCAGTCTGTCTCGGGAATTGTCCAGAGTAGAATCAAATCCCCATAGCAAACCTCTCCTGCTCTGGACAGTTCCTGAGATAGACAGAGGTGTCAGCAGAGAGCACAGTTTTCAGACAGAAAGGAACAGCTCAATTTCAGCAGCTGATAAGTACTGGAAGGATTAATATTTTTTAATAGGAGTCATTTACAAATCTGTTTAACTTTCTTGAGCCAGTTTTTTCATGCGATACCCCTTTAACCCCTTAATGACGCAGGACGTAAATGTATGTCCTGGCGACGTGGTACTTAACTCACCAGGATGTACATTTACGTCCTGAGCATAACCGCGGGCATCGGAGCGATGCCGGCAACATGCGCGGCAGGTCCCGACTGTGGATCGCAGCCAGGGACCCGCCGGTAATGGTCGACACCCGCGATCCCGCGGATGTCCGCCATTAACCCCTCAGATGCCGTTGATCAATACCGATCACGGCATCTGCAGCATCGCGGTAACTTAACAGGAGGATCGCATTGCCCCTCAGCGCTGCCGCGGGATCCGATCATCCTGCATGGCAGACGGAGGTCCCCTCACCTGCCTCCGCTGTCTTCCAGGAGTCTTCTGCTCTGATCTGCCTTCCTGCAGACCAGAGCAGAAGATGACCGATAACCCTGATCAGTGCTATGTCCTATACATAGCACTGAACAGGATCAGCAATCGAGTGATTGCTTTAAATAGTCCCCTATTATTTTTAAAAGTAAAAATAATGTGAAAACCCCCCTCCCCCAATAAAAACGTAAATTGTCCCATTTTCCCTATTTTACCCCCAAAAAGTGTAAAAAAAAAAAAATTATTTTATATACATATTTGGTATCGCCGCGTGCGTAAATATTCGAACTATTAAAATAAAATGTAAATGATCCCGTACGGTGAACGGCGTGAGCGTAAGAAAAAAAAAAAGTCCAAAATAGCTGCTTTTTTATAACATTTTATTCAAAAAAAATTTAATAAAAAATGTAATAAAAGTTTTGTATAAGCAAATATGGTATTAATAAAAAGTACAGATCATGGCGCAAAAAATGAGCCCTCATACCACCGCTTATACGGAAAAATGAAAAAGTTATAGGTCTTCAAAATAGAGGGATTTTAAACGTACAAATTTTGTTAAAAAGATTGCGATTTTTTTTCAGTGCAACAGTAATAGAAAAGTGTATAATCATGGGTATCATTTTAATCATATTGACGCAGAGAATAAAAAACACGTCATTTTTACCATAAATTGTACGGCGTGAAAACAAAACCTTCCAAAATTAGCAAAATTGCGGTTTTCTTTTCAATTTCCCCACACAAATAGTATTTTTTGGTTGCGCCATACATTTTATGGTAAAGTGAGTGACGGCATTACAACGGACAACTGGTCGCGCAAAAAACAAGCCCTCATACTAGTCTGTGGATGAAAATATAAGAGTTATGATTTTTTGAAGTTAGGAGGAAAAAACGAAAACGTAAAAATTAAATTGTCCTTAAGGTCCAAATGGGCTGAGTCCTTAAGGGGTTAAGCGTATAGAATTGCAGAACATGCTGAAAAATTCTGCTACCTGGAGTGTTAAAAATCTTATCCACATTTATTTTACCATAAATTACAGGCGCAAGTCTGCAACATCTGAGCATAAAGAAATGAAAGTACAACAATGGAAATGCATTCTTATAGTGTGTGCATTGGGCTAACAGTATAGGCCCTTACATTCCTCTTTGCATCCTTTTTTTTTTATTGTATGTGAATCTTGCCCACTGAAACACCTCCACATTGCGCTGTGACCTAGCAGCCCTCAAATTTTACTTATTTTATGTGCGCTTGAAAGTTGAACTTGTGAACCTAACAGCACATAATTTAACCTTGTCTGTAATTTGTGCACACCACTTATAGTATCATATTCAGCCCTTTCACAGTGCATAACTTTGTCTGACAAGGAGTCAACACTGTCCACTAACCGCTGTCCGTTATTGGTCATTACAATGCCTATTACACAGCCTATTCAACGTGTATTATATCTCTCCATGTAACGGTGACAGTGTCATTATTCACAGACAATAAGAAAAGGGGAAAAAAGCGCATTGCTGAATTAGAAATTGTGTCCTGTATTGCCTGGTCTCAGTAGAAGCCAGTGACATGTTCAGATGTAAGATCATTTTAAAGAAAATGAATGTCAAAAAGTGGAAAAGATTACACAGAAATCTAAGATGCTTTTAAACAAGATTAAGATAAGGACCATTAGGGTTCATGTCGCCGACCTGTCTGCATGAAGATATATCTAGCTTGGCGCCTGCAGCATGGATGATTCATTCAATATGTGTCATATCAAAGTCGAGCAAGCCGATATGAAGGGAAATGCTAATGCTTATTTGTTTAAGAGATGCCCCCATCTACTGTCTCGCTGACCTTTGTTTGCTGGCTTGCAGCAGAGTGTTACCATTTTTCTGCATCAGCTGTCTTGATGTTCTCTAATAAACAATTTGTTCTGTTTTTCTGACAATAGCAACAGAGATCAAAAGTGCATCACATTGTGCAGGTGTTACTAAAAGGGAGGAAAAAAATGTGTGAATCTACATTATACATAAGGAATGTTATTCATCATATTTAATCTATGTATTCCTTCATTGAAATAAAGAGAAGAGTGTGAAGAGTGTACTGATAAAATTTGTAGCTAACCTCGTTGGCTGTGGTTTTTAAAAGCTTAAACTGCACAGTGTATTGGTGTTAACAAGTCCATAGAGATAAGCAGCAGGGTGAGAGAGTGGAAGGAAGCTGACCATATACAACCTAACATATTCCTTAAAGTTTATATTCTAGGATTTCTGGTAACAATTATTTATGTTTTGGGTTAAATGCATATTAAAAGTTGACATCTCTGCCTTGCCCTTTTTATTTTATTTCAGGAGTGGACAGTTTTTAAAGGGGTACTCCGGCGCTAAGGCATCTTATCCCCTATCCAAAGGATAGGGGATAAGATGCCTGATCGCGGGGGTCCTAGCACTGGGCACCCCCGTGATTTTTCACACAGCACCCCATTGCCAACAATGAACAATTTGTCAACCTTGAGCGTATGAACCAGTAGGAATATCAAGAAGTGTGTGAAGTATGTGGCTGCCAAGAACGATAACACCGTATGGAATGGACATGCGAAAATGTAAATACCAAGGACAAAATGACTTGAGTTTGTGTACAGTACAAACTGTGCGCATATGGGAGTAGAAATACCATGAGGTGAAACAGAATGAATGAGATTGCAAAGTATGAAAGCTATGGGCATATGGTGTATAGATTCAATGGCGTGGGCGTGCGTGCAGGGAGACTGATATGAGTCTGCATGCAGTATGAATACTATGGAGAGCATGCAGTGAGACCACTATGAGCCTGCATGCATATGCTGAATGCATGCGTGCAGTATATCATGCTAATAACGTGCGTGCAGTACAAGTGCTACGGGCGTGCGTTTTTTTTTTTTAAGCACCGCCACAATGCTATGAAATGAAAGCACAGTGAAAATGCACGCAATAAATGCTGAAAGTGGATCCAGAGAAAAAATGCTGAGAGCAAAACACATTGGCCGACATTTATCATTGACTTTAGGCTGTTTTTTGTGTCTAGAAAAAGCGCAAAAAAGGCACAAGCAGGGTTTATTTGCGCCTTTTTTGTGCCTTCTTGGTTTACACATTTCTGCTGATTTAGAGTTGCAATCCACTGATTTTGGTAATACACATGATATGGAAGGGTTTTATCAACTGCGCTTTTTTGGGAAAAGGCACAAAAAAGGCGCAAAGCCACTGAAAAGTCACTATAACTGCACCAGCCCAGACTTAGCTTAGCTTTTTTGTGTATGTGAAGAGAGAAATTTCAGAGCTGTCACGCCCCCTCCCATAGACTTGCATTGAGGGGGGTGACGTCACAGGGGGGGCGGAGTGGTGACTGTACGATTGTCCGTACCCATGGTCGAGATGACTCAGCCTAAGGACCTCCAGCGGTTCAGGAAGCCGCTAAAGGTGGGTGCCGCATGGTAGATCCCGGGGATCCCCAGCAGCGGGACCCTGGCGATCTGACATCTTATCCCCTATCCTTTGGATAGGGGATAAGATGTCTAAGGGCGGAGTACCCCTTTAATAAATGTGGTGCTCCTACACATTACCAGCACACACTAAAGAAGGTGTAGAAAAAATTCTTCACTTACACCTACAATGATAAATGCCGGCCGGTATGCCTGGTGTAATTGACCCGTATGAAAACTGTGAGTGAAGCACGGTGTGACGCTATGAGTGAATGCATGTTATGAATATTGTGAACGAATGCACAGTATAAATGCGTGGTATAATGTAATGAATTAATGCACTTGTATGAATGCATGGTATAACTGCTAAAAATGAACGCACTGTATAAATGCACCGTTAAATGCTATGAGTGAACGCATGGTATGATACAATGAGTGCATGGTATGAGTGGGAACAAATATAAATACTTTCACGGTTATATAAATGTGGCAGAGACTTCCTTGATATAACAGGACCGGAGCTCACAGTGGACTTCTGGTTTCTAGTGACGCGCCGCTGAGGCTCCCGGACACGTGGTTACCGAGAACCAGTGCAATTACAGGAGAGTGTAAGTGATTTCACTGAAACGGAGCGCATAGAGGCCCAGATTTATCAAACTGCATGATAGAAAAACTGGAGTGATTTTCCCATATCAACCAATCACAGCTCAGGGTTTCACTTTACCAGAGCTCGTTAGCTGAGCTGTGATTTGGTCGCTGTGGGAAAATCACTGCACTTTTTCCTCTCACACAGTTAGATAAATATGGGACAGAGAGTAGGCACAGTTTAGTGTATCTGCAGCTCTTCAGCTGTTAGAACTACATCAGGAGATAGATAGTTTGCAGTTAGTGACGTTTACGAGACATTTCTATAGGAGAAGGATGTCGACCCCCCCCCCCCCCGTACCTTAAACCCACTGGAGACTTGAACACATCGGTGCACGAAACATCAGACCGCCTTACCCACAGCATGCTCCAGACAGCGTGGCTCCAGGTGAAAGCATCCCCGCCGGAAACTGAAAACTGCCGGGAGATACAAATCTTGGTCCCCACCAGACCGTCCGCAAAACGTCACGTACGCCCCTCCCATAGGAGCAGGGGCCTTATATACTCCCGCCCCTACCCACAACTACTTGATGCCCTGCCTGGATGTGTGGGGGGTGTAGATACTCCTGCCCCTCACACAAATAAATAGGCTTTAAACTTGCTGAAGGTAGAACTAAAAACATTAAAGGGGTTTTCCAGGTTGAAATAATTTATGATCTATCCTCAGTATAGGCAATGAATCGCTGATGTGCGTGGTAACGAAACTCAGCACCCATGCTGATAAACTGTTTGGCACCCACACGCAATTAATCGAGGGCAGAAGCTATTGAAGTAAATGGGAGCTGAGCTTCAACACATAAAATGCCACTTAGCTACTGACACTATTCACTGTGTACTGTAAGTGCTGAACAGCGGATCTGCAGGGGTGCTGGCACCCTACCGGTCAGAGATTGATGGCCTTTCGTCATTAAATGTCGTCAGTCATTTAAGTCCAGAAAAGCCCTTTAAGACTGCAACTGAATGTGGCAACATTAATGGCCTGGCAAAGCATCTCATGGGAGGAGTTTGAAGTTTGGAAAGTCTGTGTTCCAGACATCAGCCTGAAGTTGGCTGCAATGTATGTGCATCCATTTCTTAAAATTAAACCTTATATGTAACGTGTGTATTGTATATAACCTTTATATCCTAATGGGTAACCTATATAACCCCTATTGCACTCTTGCAGTGCTATCTCTGAACGTAGTTTATTATAAACAGTGGACCGGAATCATAAACACAGTTTATAAAGCTTTGGTCCTGCACTTTTAACCCAATACTTCATTTAGCAACTGATGAAAGCTGCAGGTTATTAACATTTTTCTTTTATATACATAAAAAAGGCTGAACACATTTGTTTAATGTCTAAAGATTACTTTTATAATCTTCCATATACTGGCTTTAAAGTGTAAACATTATTTATTAACTGGACATTTTATATTGAGCTGTAAACTACATACATATATGTTAGCCATTCAGAGGTGTTGGCTATTTTTGTTTGCCAGGAAATGCTGTTACCCATGGCAATAGCTTAAATATAATATTCTGGTGGATGCCATAATGTAATTTTTTTTCATCTTGCACTACAAAGCATTCTTGAACAGAAAACAAATGGAGTGTTTCATACATTGAGCATATGAATACTACCAATAATGCTTATTCTGTGCATATTCCAATTCGTCTTTCTTTTCTTATACCGTAATTTGTATTTCATATTGAAGTACTGCCAGTTAGATGTTGTTGTGGTTATATAAAGTACAGAAACAAGTTCAATAGCTTTTAAACTTTTTTTTAATTTTTTTTTTATTTTTTTAAGCTGAGCCTGTTATTCCAGACTGACATTGTCATAGAGCTGTTTCTTTATTTCAGTGAGAGACAGGAGAGGTGTGCCATCTTTAGCAATATTAAAAGAATAAATACTGTTTTCTTCCAAAAACTTCAGATGACATTAAACACATAGTTGGACAATCCCCTGGAGTCAGATTTAGGCTTTGATGCCTGAATAGGAAAGCTTACATTATGCACAAACTTCTTTCCTCATAAATCCTGAAATAAATAGAATTTTACCATCTTTTCAGCTTCACCTTTTGCGATGAGTCCGATAATGGATTTTGTCCATCCAGTTATATTATAGGTTTCTTCACAGTATCAGACCTGGAAGTTAATCAGTAGGACGTCTTTTTAACTTATCTTATGTTTCTCGTACTCTTTTACAGACAGCTACACTGATTATTTTGACTGTCCCAACTCTAGCCATTGTTTTCCATCTAATGGATGTTACACCTTCTCTCCCCAGCTTTTTGATTGCCAACTTTGGAGTGCTTCATAAAGTCTGTACCAGTCATACTTCTTGGGCATTGTTTTTCCATAAGGAGAGCTGTCGGGTGGGGTTCTAAAGCTTGACTCACAAATGTGCCTGATTTAACCATATTTCACTCTACAATTTATAACAGGTCTCCTTGCTTCACTCCAAACACTAGAATTTGAGGATTAAGCTGCGGTACTACTTCAGAGGGAGGTGGCTTCACACTTCCACCTGAGGTTTCCTTGTTGTTCTCTTTTATTTTATTAGTCTTTGTCCCCTGTCTGTATTGGCCTCTTTTTTTTAGTTTCTGATGAATACTGAGAGCACAAGTTCCCACCCATTACACCCCAATTCATACCTTGTACATATCTTGTACTTTTCTGTGATGGCCCTCAATCATCATTTAGCTGGGTCTTTTCTTACTCTTTGGTGCAGGTCAGCATCATCAAGTTTATTGGACAGCATGCATTTGTTCTGAACATTAGCAGAAAAAACTGTTGCAGAATATATTGTTATGCACCGAAACTAGTTCCACTACATAATGGGCAATTCTCCTTTTTCTTTGCTTTTCTTTAAGTTGTCTACAACAGCCTAATGATTATAATAATTATTTATATTCAAAAACAATGTTATTGCACAAAAAAGGGAACAAAAAGTAACAAACTGGGAGGTGAGAATAAAGAAACGGGAGAAGTACAATTGGTATTATACATTGTAACTAAGGCACAGCATAAAAGGTGCAACAAGAGCAATAGATATCAGGAAATACAAGGAGGCAAATAGTGCAAAGAGAGGTCAACAACCGGAAATTTACTTAAAGGCATAAGCGATCCAGTCTCTGTAGAGCACAAACAAGGGAGAGGAAGAGGAGCAAAAGGAAGACCCCTCACAAACAGAACAGAAGCACTCAAATCAGAGGGGGGTAGGGGCAACAAAAAAGAAGGAAAGAGAGACCAGGAAGGGGAGAGAGAACCGTAGGATGGGGGATGGAAGGGGGAAACCAGAATGGGAAAAGGAAATTAAACCACCAGAACAACCATCAAAGTCTGAAAGAAAGCCTCGTTGGAGGGAAGAGCTCTGAATTCAGTACCTAAGTCGCTAAATAATAATAATGTTTTTTTTTATGTAGCACCAATATATTTAGCAGTGCATTTACATTACTCAAATCATTTATGGTTGGTTGTCAAGCCATCTTGGCAGATTGTGCGGTCTGCTGCAGAAACAACTTGATAATTCAGAGAGACGTATCAAATGTTTTCATTGGTTCAGACTCTAAATAATAAGTAGAATAAACCGAGAGAAGCGCATCTATTGCATTCTCTCTCTCTGCTCTGTGTCAAATGACAGTGACTGATGCGGCTGTACTCTTTTCTCCTTACACGTTATAGTGATTGGTAGTGGGCGGAACACCCAGTCCCCAGTGCAGGCACCCTGCTGCCCTGACAGTTGAAAGACACCTTGTAATTACATTGCAGGACAGTCAATTGGCGATGTTATGGTCATCATTGAATGTGCCAGCTACATGTTAAATGACAGGTCACTGACCATGGCTGTCGGCTCCTAATAGCAGCCAGCAGCCACTGGATATGGATTGGGCTCAGCTCATGGTCTGCTCCCTACAACAATTACGCTATCACAATGGCTAAATGTGTGTAATGGGATGTTATGGGGTTAATTTATACTAAACTGAATATCTTGTATTTCTTATAATTAGATTTTTGGCAATGACCTGATAATCCTTTCCCACTAGTAGTTTAATTGCTTGTAGTTGTTAATCTTGCTTTAGTGGAATGATGAACTACTAGTCTGGTTAAGCAGAGCTGCACTATAAAGTATGGGAGAGTGACTTAACAGAAGCCAAAGCCTATGAATAGAGAGAAGGATCTTAAACTCGGCTAATATCTGCCTAACAAAAGAAAAATCTCTGTAGGGGTTTTAGCTCTCACACTTTACATGTGCCACATTAATCATAGTATTATGTCATATTGATCTCTGTTTAGCCTTTCTGCATTCTTATTATAAGTAATGATAACCAATGAAATTCAGCATATTTCCTGCAGTAGATTTTGATGATTTAGAATAAACATTTTGAGAAAAGCAGTATAACAAAACCCATTATATATTCTTGTGTTCTGGATTGTAATCCATGTGAGGCAAAATCCTTAGCAACCCAGATGGAAAACCATTTGGTTTGAATGTTTTTAGTGCACCAGTTTATGGCACCCTATAGATTTCCTATTTTGCTAACGCTGCACAGCACAGATACAACTGCATATATCAGGTCAAATAAGTTACTTATATCCTGGAACATTTATGGCTTAGGTTTCTTGGTTACTGTATGCTAGCAGAGACTCATACTAAAACTGTTGTCTGTGCTAAAACAGTTGTCCTTGTATTTTCAATATCAGATATGTATTTTCTTTTGTGCTGGATTGTAAATACTAGGTCGTATTTTTGTCTTTGCTAAACCTGTGTGCCATTTACTTATTCTAAGCCAAACATTATCTTGAATTGATACATAATTTTTTGATTGGTAACATAATCTCTTAAATACAAGAAAAGGAGGCACTACCGATAGTCCCAACAATTTCACAAATGGCTGCTGACTATGCTGGTCTACCCAGCATACAGAAAAACACAGTGGTGGTGCTCAGTCTAAACAAGTAAAGATTAATGCTGACCATAGGAAATCACTTGTGCAGTGCTTCGCAACTTGCTTTTGGCTCTGGGCACCCCTCGTAAAAAATAAAAATTTTCCCAGGGCACCCCTACGAATAATTTTCTATGCACAGCAAAAAAAAAAAAAAAAAATAAAAAAGTCTGCAAAGAAACAATACACACACACACACACACACATATATATATATATATATATATATATATATATATATATATATATAAATAAAATAGGAGGAAAACAGCACATCCAATCCAAGTAAAGTAATTCAGTGGTGCTGCAGAGTCCAGACCTTGGTCAGGGGTCCATATGAAAATAGAAGAAATATCCGCAGCACACACATATTGGTGAAGAAAATCCAACGGTGGTTTATTCCATCAGAAAAAACATGAGTGTAGGGAACAACGTTTCAACCAGCTTTCCTGGTCTTTTTTTGCACGGCCGCACACGAACATGCTTGCGCAAGCGCATCGCGCTGTATAAACAGCGCGATCGCATGTATAGGACGTAATGTCCGGTCATGTGTATAAACAGAGAGGAGCGTGAGGGTAACCATAGTAACACCTATTCAGTTAATAGCAGCTCAATGATTAAGCAGGTTCTCAGTGTCCAGCAATGTCAATGCTTAAGAATAGTGGTGCCATATTTAAACCTGGCAGCTCACAACTATGTAAAAAATAAAGAAAAACTAAAAAAAATTAAGTGAAAATAAATAAATAATCGGTACAAGGTCCTCTGGCATGCACACATGTTGGTAATGCGTACCCAACTTTTTATTGTGGCAGGCGGGTATCGGGGATCGATGTAAGGCACTGTTACTGTGTCAAACATCAATCACCCATAGCATAGGTAGCACCCGGGGACCACACAGATTAACCCCCTCCATCACTCTAGCCCTCTCGCCTGTATATTTAAAGGCATCCAACAAAATAGTGTGGGACAAAACAGTCCAGGTCCTTGAAAAGCACCTCTGTACAGAAACAAAAAAAAAAAAGAAAGCAAGAAAAACCCCAAAAAATTATACAAAAAAAAAAATTTTTAAAAGGAATATAAAGCAGCATCCCTAAAGGAATGCTAAAAGGGCATAGGGTACCCAATTGATGCTCACTCTCTATAGACAACACAGACGTATAAATGGTGATGAAATTTTAATAACGATGAATAAATACAGAAAGAAAAAATCATGGAAAATGTAGATGTCCGGTGAGTAGAGACTTTCTCCCACAACGACTCACTGTAAGAAAAGCCAGGAATACAAAATTACTCATATATACAGAAACGTGTGTAAAATTTAATAAAACAATGTATACTGAATATACAGATACATACATGTCATATCACCAGGCTGCGTATAAAGAAGCTACCTCCCCACTATCCTGGAAGATATTTTGAAATCTACATTTAGACCATTTGGTTTTAATGAACCCAACTGGAATATCCATTTTAATTCTAATTGTTTAAGTACAGCCTGTCTATCCCCACCCCTCTTCATGGGGGGAACATGGTCAATAGTCATGAACCGCAGTGTGCTCTCACCTGTACCGAAACATTTTGTGGAATTGGGACATGCAAAGTCTATTTTGCGTTTTCTGATGGTATACCTATGTTTGTTTAGCCTTGTTTTCATGTCCCATGTGGTTTCCCCAATATAGAGGAGGCCACATGGGCACCACAAGGCATAAACCACAAATGAAGAATTACAGTGCAGATACTATTTAATAGGGTATTCATCCTTAGTAACAGGATGTACAAACTTCTCTCCCCTTTCCATATATCTGCAATTGACACAGGTTCTACAAGGAAAACTACCCTTTCTTTCCACAGAAAAATATTTGTGTCATCCTTCCTTTCAATAAAACATCGGCCTTCACCAGTCTGTCTTTCAAATTTCTTGCCCTGCTATAAGACATTAGGGGGGACAAGGTGAACGCGGGAATGTTAACATAACCACTCAAAACATGCCAGGTGACACGTCATTGTAAGTGCTGACAAAGGCTATACGTGTTGATTGTGAGCGGTCTTGTGTCATCAGTTTTTTTTTCTGTCTTTATTTTTTACGTAGTTGTGATGTGCCAGGTTTAAATATGGCACCACTATTCTTAAGCATTGACATTGCCAGACTCTGAGAACCTGCTTAAACATTGAGCTGCAATTAACTGAATAGGTGTTACTATGGTTACCCTCACGCTCCTCTCTGTTAATACACATGACCGGACATTACGTCCTATACATGCGATCGCGCTGTTCATACAGCGTGTTGCGCATGCGCAAACATGTTCGAGTGCGGCCATGCGAATGGTACATTGTTTACAAGCCATACTGAGATCACTATGGAGTCCCGGTGAGTGAGTGCTCCCCAGATCACTGTATGTATTGCTTTTAACTCACAGGTGGTGGTTATCCATAATCACTGATCTATTTAGTTAGATGTGATTTTAATTTCACGAAATGTATATACATCTGTATGTATTATATATCTTTTGTAATATTACATGTATTACGTCATTACTATGACGTTTTGATGATGCACTATTATATTGATGTTCAGATATGAATATAAATTTTGAGTTGTTTTGACACTAATTATCTAATCACTTGTTTGCTGGTACTTGATTGGTACCCTTATCAAAAATGTGTGTTTCACTCTGTATACTGAGCTTGAAAAAGACCAGGGGGGAGATTTATCAAAACCTGTGCAGAGGAAGAGTGGTGCAGTTGCCCATAGCAACCAATCAGATTGCTTCTTTCATTTTCCACAGGCCTCTAAAGAGGCCTGTGGAAAATGAAAGAAGCGATCTGATTGGTTGCTATGGGCAACTGCACCACTCTTCCTCTGCACAGGTTTTGATAAATCTCCCCACAGGAGAGCTGGTTGAAATGTTGTTCCCTACACTCATGTTTTTTCTGATGGAATAAACCACCGTTTGATTTTTTTCAACAATACGTGTTTGCTGTGGATGTTTCTTCTATATATATATATTTATATAATATATTTATATATATATATATATATATATAATGGGGCAAAAAAGTATTTAGTCAACCACCAATTGTGCAAGTTCTCCGACAGATGGAAGAAGCCTGTAATTTTCATCATAGGTATACTTCAACTATAACATACAGGCTGATTTAGACAGTTTTTTGTGTCTACAAAAGGCGCCAAAAAGGCGCAAGCAGGGTTTATTTGCGCCTTTTTTGTTTACACATTTCTGCTGATTTTGAGTTGCAATCCACTGATTTTGGCAATACACATTTCATGAACTGTGCCTTTTTGTGAAAAGTCTCTAAAACTACAACTGCCCAGACTTAGCTTAGCTTTTTGGTTTATGTCAAGAGAGAAATTTCAGAAAATGTGTACCTGCACAAAATGTATCAATTGCTCTGCGATCATTTAATAAATTTGGTGCTCCTACACGTTACCAACACACACAAAAAAGGTGTAGAAAAATGCTTCACTTTACACCTACAATGATAAATGCCAGCCATAATGAGAAAAAAAAAATCCATAAAATCACATTGTCTGATTTTTAAAGAATTTATTTGCAAATTATAGTGGGAAAATAAGTATTTGATCACCTACAAACAAGCAAGATTTCTGGCTCTCACAAACCTGTTCCTTCTTATTTAAGAGTCTCCTCTGTCCTCCACTTGTTACCTGTATTAATGGCACCTATTTGAACTTATCAGTATAAAAGACACCTGTCCACAATCTCAAACAGTCAAACTCCACTATGGCCAAGCCAAAGAGCTGTCGAAGGACACCAGAAACAAAATTGTAGACCCGCCCCAGGCTGGGAAGAAATCAACTGTGGGAGCAATTATTAGAAAATGGAAGACATATAATACAAGACCACTGATAATCTCTCCTGAAATGGGGCTCCACACAAGATCTCAGCTCGTGATGTCAAAATGATCACAAGAACGGTGAGCAAAGATCCAAGAAGCACACGGGGGGACCTAGTGAATGACCTGCAGAGAGCTGGGACCAAAGTAACAAAGGCTACCATCAGTAACACACCAGGGACTCAAATCATGCTTTGCCAGATGTGTCCCCCTGCTTAAGCCAGTACATGTCCGGGCCCGTTTGAAGTCTGCTAGAGTGGATTTGAATGATCCAGAAGAGTAGTTGAGGTATACCTATGATGAAAAATACAGGCCTCTCATCTTTTTAGCTCCTTAAGGACCAAGCGTTTTTCAGATTTTTGCACTTTAGTTTTTTTCCTCCTTAATTTTAAAAATCTTTTTTTTTGTTTTGCACCACCAATTTTACTTTGTAATGACATCAGTCATTTTACCCAAAAATCCACGGCAAAATGGGAAAAAAAGAATCAAAACTTCTTGGGGGCTTCCGTTTCTACGAAGTACATTTTTCGATAAAAATAACACCTTATCTTTATTCTGTAGGTCCGTACAATTAAAATGATACCCTACTTATATAGGTTTATGATTTTTTCCAGAAGTACGACAAAATCAACTACATGCCCGGAAATTTATACGTTTAAAATTGTCATCTTCTGACCCCTATAACTTTTTTATTTTTCCACAAAGTTTTTATCAGTACCATTTTAGTTTTTAGCTGACTTTTTGATCGCTTTTTATTCATTTTTTTATGGTATAAAATGTGACCAAAAATATGCAGTTTTGGACTTTGGAATTTTTTTGCACGTACGCCATTGACCGTGCGGTTAAATTAACAATATATTTTTATGGTTTGGACATTTACTCATGCAGCGATACCACATGTTTGTTTTTTATTTTTATGTACACACTTTTTAAAAAATAATGGGAAAAGGGGTGTGATTGGGATTTTTATTAGGGAAGGGGTTAAATCACATTTATGAACTTTTTTTTTTTTTTTTTTTTTTTTACTTTTATGCAGTGTTCTAGACCCCTCTAGTAGCTATAAAAGTGCATGCACTGATCTCTTACACTGTTCAATGCATTCCTATGGCAATGCATTGATCAGTGTTTTCTGCACTTGATTGCTCAAGCCTGGATTTGAGGCTTAGAGCAATCAAATGCCGATCAGACAGCCAGGAGCAAGGTAGGACACCTCCCGCTGTCCTGTTAGCTGTTCGGGATGCCGCGATTTCACCGCAGCGATCCCAAACAGCTCCGCTGAGCTAACCAGCAGTGTATTCTCCCATTTTAGATGCTGCTATCAAAGTTGGCTTAAAAGGGTATTCCACTTTTTTATATATATATAAACTGGCTCCAGAAAGTTAAACAGATTTGTAAATTGCTTCTATTAAAAAATCTTAATCCTTTCAGTACTTATGAGCTTCTGAAGTTAAGGTGGTTCTTTTCTGTCTAAATCCTCTCTGATTACACCTGTCTCGGGAAACGCCCAGTTTAGAAGAGGTTTGCTATGGGGATTTGCTTCTAAACTCCCGAGACAGGTGTCAGAGAGGATTTAGACAGAAAAGAACAACCTTAACTTCAGAAGCTCATAAGTACTGAAAGGATTAAGATTTTTTAATAGAAGTAATTTACAAATCTGTTTAACTTTCTGGAGCCAGTTGAACTTGCGCAATTAGTGGCTGACTAAATACTTTTTTGCCCCACTGTGTGTGTGTGTGTGTGTGTGTGTGTATATATATATATATATATATATATATATATATATATATATATATATATATATTTATATGTATGTATATGTATATATAAATATTTGTTGGCTATATATATTACAGTGCTGCCATATGCAGCAAGTCACAGATGACTTCTTCATTTCTTATCCATCTGGCCCAGGCCATTATGATGATTTCTTCCAGCCACAACTCTTCACAGCAGAACCTGCAAAACAAACATATTAGGCTTTTCTATAATCAGCCTCCCCTTTTCCACACATGCCTTCAGACTCCCCCACAGACTGGGTTTCCAACCCCCAGCACACACACCCAAATGCCTCCAGCCTCTCTTGCACACACTGCCTCCAGTCTTTCTTGCACACACTGCCTCTAGCCTCTCTTGTACACTCTGCCTCCAGCCTCTCTTGCACACACTGCCTCTTGCCTCTCTTGCACACACTGCCTCTTGCCTCTCTTGCACACACTGCCTCTTGCCTCTCTTGCACACACTGCCTCTTGCCTCTCTTGCACACACTGCCTCTTGCCTCTCTTGTACACACTGCCTCCAGCCTCTCTTGCACACACTGCCTCAGCCTCTCTTGCACACACTGCCTCCAGCCTCTCTTGCACACACTGCCTCCAGCCTCTCTTGCACACACTGCCTCCAGCCTCTCTTGCACACACTGCCTCCAGCCTCTCTTGCACACACTGCCTCCAGCCTCTCTTGCACACACTGCCTCCAGCCTCTCTTGCACACACTGCCTCCAGCCTCTCCTGCACACACTGCCTCCAGCCTCTCCTGCACACACTGCCTCCAGCCTCTCTCGCTTCACCTACACACAATGCCTCCAAGCTCAGCCCCAATGCCTTCAGTGTCACCCACACAATGCCTCCAGCCTTTAGGTAGCTTGGCAATGGTGTCACCCATTTTACAGGTGTAGAGTAGAACATGGGTGACACAGGGGTGCATAATTGTGTACATGGGTGGCAGATGGCTGGCAGAGGGGTTTACATGGGTGACAAGGGTGTAGAGGGGGGTACATGTGTGACAAGGGTGAAGAGGAGTGTATATTGGTTACAGTGGTGTACATGGGTGCAGGGGAGTGAACATAGATGAAAGAGAGGAGTACAGGGCTGATGTGATAGTGGTGGACAGGGGGAGTGAACATTAGTGACGGAGGTGGACATTGGTGATGGGGTGGACAGGAGTTACAGGAGTTCCTTGGGATGCAAAGGGGGATAGAGGGGTGACAGAGGGATGGACATGGGTGAGAGGATACAGTACCTGAAGCTGAGCTGTGGTTCTGGCTCCATGCCTGGCTGCAGGCGACAAGGAAGAATCAGGAGGCTAGAGGGGGATACATGTCAGTAACAGGCATGCATGCCGGCACCATCTTTCTCATTGGAGCGTCCTGGCACCCATTTCCTCATTTATTGACACTTATCTCTTAAATGTCCCATAGATCCAGAAGAGTTGAAGGTGATATGGGAACTAGTTATGTATCTGAGCTTGTCATACCTCTTCCACAATATTAAAACAAGTCTGCTGATTAGCCATGTGAGATTCAAAGGGAAACACGTCGGGACGATTATGCGGGTTTGATATATTGTGGACATACAAAATAGACACAATTCTTTCCTCCAACTATATATTTGCATCCTTGACACTTATAGGAACACACATGAGAGGCAGTGAACCCTTATCCATCTACCTGCTGTGATCAGGAGTTTTATAGCCGGGTGAATTGTGTCATAGTGCACTTCACTCCCTGGTTGGCAGCAACAGCTGATTGATGTGTTCACTTTTGTGGCTATCCAGGGAATGAAGTGTGCACAATTCACCTGACTATAATCCAAAATCACAGCTGGTCTCAGGACTGAGGTGCTTGGGGCAACCAATTAATATTGTCAGTAGAGGCCTTCAGGCAGCTTCAGTCAGACTGTACTAACAGAGTGCTGATTCAGTGAATTGACGGTGAATGGTGCGGAAAAAAAGACGCCAGAGTTAGTGATTTTTGTTTCCATCAGGTAGGCAGGGCTGCTATCAGAAATTTCGGGGCCCCTTACACAGCTCAAGGGCTGGACCCCCCCCTCCACCACGTGACTTGCCCCCCGAATCCGCCCCCAGGGCCTGTCCCTAATCTTATTTTATTTTCCAATTATATATTTCTAATTAGATTAAAGCAGAGTGCAGTGCAGTAAGACATTGTTCTGTACAGTATTGTACTGCACTGCACCCTGCTATATTCTAATACACCCTAATCTAGTTACTGTGAAACTTCCCTAAAAATTCAACAATAGTCCCACATACTGATCATACAGAGATAGATACTAGCAAGGGCTCTGCAGCCATTATAAGGGATTACAGTTACATTTACTGACTCACAAGCTACGTCTTCTTTGATCAGAGGCAATCATGAAGATTCGTCTCCAAAGAACCTGCCAGACAAACATTTTAGGCGCCTTTCTTCAGCACAATGCCCACTTCTTTACAGACTCCTCATGTGTATGGCTGCACACATTAATAGCGCCCACTTTGTGCCTCTCTGTGCCCTTGTATGTATATGTACATCTCTGTCTCTGTGCTCCCCTATATATTTTTTGACCCCCCTCTTGGTGCCCCATATATATATTTAATGATTTCCTCTCGGTGCCCACATAATATATTTAATGACCTCCTCTTGGTGCACCCATATATATTTAATGACCCCCCTCCCCTCTGTGCCCCCATATACTGCTGTAGGCCCTCCACAGACATACTGCCTCCAACCATATATAGGATGCGGCTGCAAGCAGTATGTCTGTGTAACGGCTAATTTCCTTGGTCCAATCACTCCTTCTCTAGTCTGGGATCAGGATCGACTGCTATGGCCTATGGGTCATAGCCAGGGGTGGATTGACAGCACTCGGGGCCCCCGGACCGAAAAAAAATGCAAGGGCCCCTGCTAGGCTCTGCAGCTCGTCAATCTTCTGCCACACCCTATTCCCCCCAAATCCCACACACAATAAACTACAATTTATGTATGTAAGAAACACTTAAACGTAGGTAAATTTCCATGACCAATAATACTGGTATACAAAGAGTAAATATATACCACCACACAATAACTGGATAATACCGCCATACTGTACTCAATAAAACCACTATACACAGACCAGTATACTAAAAAGGATCTGTATAACAATATAAGTGATTATATACAGGACCATATGGCGGTAGATATCAGCTGTACACAGGATGTGTATACCATAAAAGTGATTACAGTTACATTTTGGGACTCACAATTACGTCTTTTCTGATCAGCGGCGTCCTCTTTCCTTTTCTTCTCTGTCGAGATAAGACCACCATGTGGATATTTTAACATCTGCAGGAAAAACATGTCAGACTCTGCATTTTTCCAGTGAATGCCCCAACCCCCCGTCCCCTCCTCTACAAAATCTTTCCATCTATAGGCCCACAAACTGTAATAATGCCCACCTTGGTGTCCAGCACAGTAAAAGGGCAGGTAGGTAGGTAACTAGGTAGGTAGATCAGGAAGCCAGATATGTAGGTAGGTGACAAGCCAGGTAGGTAGGGGGCTAGCTAGCTAGTTAGGCAGCCATGTATGAAGGCCAGGTACATAGTTAGATAGCTGGGTATGTAGGTAGGTAGCCTGGTATGTAGGTAAGTAGTTAGGCATCCAGTTATAAAGTTAGGTAGCCCCCCCCCCCCCCATAAGTATAGGCAGAGCTACCTCCCCCATTCCCCATAATTGTAGGCAGTTACCCCCCCCCCCCCTTTCCCCGTAGGTATAGGCAGAGATACCCACCCCCTTTTCCCCATAGGCAGAGTTACCCCCCCTTTCCCCATAGGTATAGGCAGAGTTACCCCCCATTCCCCATAGGTATAGGCAGTTACCCCCCCTTTCCCCATAGGTATAGGCAGAGTTACCCCCCCTTTCCCCATAGGTATAGGAAGAGTTACCCCCCCCTTCCCCATAGGTATAGGCAGAGTTACCCCTTTTTCCTATAGGCAGTTAGCTCCCCCCTACCCCACAGGTATAGGGAGTGTTACCCCCCTTCCCCATAGGTATAGGCATAGTTAAAAAAAAATTATGATGTCCAACGCAGCGATCTCCTCAGCAGCAGAGGCTCGTGTCTTCTCCCCTCCACAGTACAGGCGCCGATGAGTGTCGTCACCGGCGCCTGTACTGCGTGCTGCATGGGGGCGGAGGTCATGTCTCCTCTGTGTAACTGCAGATGCGGATCAGACAGAGGGGACATCTTCTCCTGTATGTGCATGTATCGCACATACAGGAGAAGGCAGCGCTGTCTGCTGGGGATCTGGGAGTGTCCCTGATCCTCATTAGCGGCGGCGGGTCCTTAACTCTGCTGGGCGGGGTCGGTCACGGAGCCTGGGCACCGGGCCTCGTACTGGGGTACTGCCTGTACCCCCCGATTTTTTTTATAAAAAGTTCCCATTTTACACTTAAATGGTATCAATAAATACATAGATAATGGAAAATCGCTGCAAAAACTGCCAAAATTAAGTAAAATATGTGGCAAATTATGCAAAATTTCAATTTGTGAACACATCCCAAAGAAAATATTCATAACACCAAAATTGTAATTATAGGTCAAAATCACTTTCGCCTCATGGCAATAATTCACTAAAATAAGAAAACCGGTTAAAACTGCACAAAATTTAAACTGACCTGAACCCACTTTTAAGTTTAATCAGTGCACCTGGCAGGTCTCCCTTCACCGGCAGCCTGATTAGATAAATACGTCCAGTGATAAAATGGCAATGGCAGAGAATTCATGGAAAATGTTGACAGCATTAGGAAATCCTTTTAGCAATGAAATAAGAGTCCATATGCCTTCAAACTCATGCCTGCCACATCAGCTAAAACAAGAAAGTACAAGGCATACACAAGAACCACTACATTCTCAAGTAATAGCCTTTGCTGCGCTAAACAAGTGTGTGTGTGTATATATATATATATGTGTATATATATATATATATATAATCTTTCCCGAAGTGCTACAAAAGAAAGCACGTCTCTCGGACCAAAAACAAGATGCAGTTACAGGTTTCTTGTTCTTAAAACCTAGAATAGAACTTTGGAACGAAAGTAATTTTGGAGTAGCAATATCTTGCAGACTTTAGAGACACTAACACCCGCTGGCAATATATAATTTCTTATTAATACATAAACTGCTATTAATGTTTACAGGAGTTTATATTTCTGCTAACAGTAGAGAATTCTAAGTTTCTTTGAGGAGTAATTATCGTTTCCTTTAATTAATCTACAGTAGGTGTGTGTGTTATTGTAGGGCCAAACCTAGTATTAAAATGCTCTGGTTATGAGTGGTCTGCTTAGTGGTGACAGAATAACAGCACATTTTATAGCTGCCTTTAGTAAAGGAAAAAACTGCTCTAAAGGGAATAAAATGTAACTTTTTTTTTTTTTTAGTAGATTTGTAGTAACATGAAATTTGTGAAATGTTTTAATTTTGAGTGGCTTCTATTTCTAAGCAGTGCAGTTTTTGGTAAAAATTGCACCTAATATTTATTTTGTAGATCCATACTGTATACCCAGTTTATATTGGTTTGATTTTTATTTTACTACTAAAAAGAATTATAACTACATGCACCGAAATTAATACATTGTAAAATGTCCTCTTCTGACCTCTATAACTTTTTTTTTTTTTTTTTCCGTATGTGGGCTGTTTTTTTGCGTCAGTAACAATTTTGTTTTGATCAGACTTTTTGATCGCTTTTTATAAAAATAATGTTATGGTATAAAAAGTGACCAAAAATACGCTATTTTGGACTTTGGAATTTTTTTTTTACATGTACGTGCACATGAACACACTGATTGAATACACTGGTCACTGTTATGCAATAACATAACACTGATCAGTGTTATCGCCACTTGATTTCTCCTGCCTGGAGCAGTCATTCGGCGATCGGATGCACAGGAGGCAGGTAGGGATCCTCCTCGCTTCCTGCAAGCTGTTCGGGACACCGCTGAGCTAACCGACATTATTTACTTTCATTTTAGACGCAGCGATTTACCTTCATTTTGATTGCTCCGTCTAAAGGGTTAATGCCAGACATCAGCCCGATCGGTGATGTCTGGCATCAGCCGTGGGTCCCGGTTGCGTATAGCAACCGGGACCCACCGGTTATGATGCGCGCTCAAGGGGTTAACACCTTTTTTTTATATGTTCGAGTCATGGGTCCAATGTATACCATCTTTGAATTTTCTTGACACACCTCTGACCCCAGCAGTACGCACACTCTTTTAAAGTAATGTGTCATTAGAAAATGATCTATTATATTAATAAAGTCTTTGTTAAACATAGCTTATAAGAGTGTTTGGGGATTTAAAAAAAAAAATTCTCCTAATTTGCTATTTTACTATCTAAAATATAAAATAATCCTAAAATTCTCCAGTTTTTACTCTGGCCACTGGGTCTAGTCACTTTGTCCTATAGAGATCACTTTTCAGCAGTTTCCTCACTAACCTCACTGGCAGGATTACAATAAAAAGTGATACCAGTAGAGATGAGCGAACTTACAGGAAATTTGATTCGTCATGAACTTCTTGGCTCGGCAGTTGATGACTTATCCTGCATAAATTAGTTCAGCTTTCAGGTGCTCCCGTGGGCTGGAAAAGGTGGATACAGTCCTAGGAGACTCTTTCCTAGGACTGCATCCACCTTTTTACAGCCAACCGGAGCACCTGAAAGCTGAACTAATTTATGCAGGATAAGTCATCAACTGACGAGCCGAGAAGTTTGTGACGAATCGAATTTACTGTAAGTTCGCTCATCTCTAGATACCAGTATAAAAATAAGAAGAGAGAGGGCCATTTACAATAGGTGATGTCAGAGTGCCTCCCCCCCAACCTGCTCAATGACATATGCACAGGTCATAGAGCATTCCTTGAAAACTCTCCCTTAGTCAGTAGGATTCCCTTCCAGTCTATTGTGCCTATTTTAATAAGGCTTGCTGCAAAGCATTTCTTCAAATACTGGTAAAAGCAGTTCAGGCAAGATGGCCACCCACATAATAATCTACTAAAAGTTAGATAAAAATCCACAATCCAAAAACATAAACAAATTAGAATAAAATAACAGGTTTCTGTATCTGGAGTTAAAAAGTAAAAGAAAAAAAAATCTAGGTGATGCATGCCCTTAAAATATAGTACTGTAAAGTGAAGTATGCCAGATATAGGGGCTTTGGCTATGCCGTCTATGTCAGTGCCTGCCACAACCCTTGAATCTCCTGGCCTTCTAATTATCCCAACCTACCAAAGTGTTAGTGAATGTAATAGAGAGACTAGAAAAGTCATATAATATTGATGTTGGATTTCATCTATGCAGGCTAAAAAATCTAAATGCAAACATTTTTGTTCTCCTCTGAATGCACAATCCCAACCTCAGTTGTGTGCAGATGTGTTATAAGGCATTTTATTAGAACAGAGCAGCTCATGGATTTAAACAGGATTATTTGCACCACAATCTTAAGTGTCCTGATAGTTCAGTGTGTGATAAATTGCCAGACCATTGAAACATGTCACCATGGTGAACACAAATGGCTAGTAATTGTTTTTATTGTGGCTCTACAAACGCTCAATAATAATCCAGCCAGATGCAATGATGAATTTGTGATTTATAAAGCATTGTGTGTGGCCTGCACAAGAAAAAAAATGCTAAATATCTGTCTTCACATCTATGAAGAATTTATTTTAAGAGCACAAACCTCATTACGTTTTCTGTAACAAAAATAAATAAATAAATGAAAATAGCGTTAATATTTTGTTATGTGTTTATAATAAGAACAGTGCAGTGGAAAATTGGTGAGGAAAAATTGTCATCTGAGAAACATTCCTGCATTTTACATGTCACTTGACTCGTATACAGTAACCCCCCGACATGCGATGGCCCCACATATGATCAAATCGACATACGATGGCCTCTCAGAGGCCATTTCATGTCGGTGTCGGCATCAACATACGATGCTTTTATATGTCGGGGCCATCGCATTAAGTGCTATCCGACAGCACAAAATTCTTAAGCTGCTGTCGGATAGCAGTTTAAGCATCCCGGGCAGGTTCGCTTACCTATCCCCGCTGCTCCGGGTCCACTTTGTGATCCTCCGGCATCTTCGCTTACCTGTCCCCGCTGCTCCGGGTCCACTTTGTGATCCTCCGGCATCTTCTGCATTTTCTCCGGAGTCCGGGCCTCGCTTTCCGGCGCTGTTATTACGTCGCTGCGCACGCCGTCCCGGCCCAACAGCGTAATAACGTAAACAGAAAGCGAGGCCCGGACACCGGAGAAGATGCGGAAGAAGCCGGAGGATCCCGAAGAAGACGCCGGAGCAGCGGGACAGCATCGGGAGCAGTGAGGACGCGGTCCGGAGCGGCGGGGACAGGTGAGTATTAAATGCACTTTTTACATTGCACGAATCCCTCAACATACGATGGATTCGACAAACGATGTGTCGTTTGGAACGAATTACCATCGTATGTTGAGGGACCACTGTATATGCTTATTATATCTACGGCTAGGACCAATATCAGCAAAGATATATTCAGATGGATTTAATTTGTGGGGAATGAAGAACATTAACCAATTTATTTACAAATAAAGTTAAAGCCTCTGGGATATTCCTAAACATCACTGCATCAGTTTAGCTTTTTTTTTAATGAAATTCAGCAAAAGACACTGTACAAAGAGAAGCAGCCATAGACCCTTGTCTTTCAACTTCATTTCTGGTTAAAAACATCTTACTGTTTATCTCTCCAATGCATTTTTTTTCAAAGTTTTCTGCCCTCTATCAATATCTGTTCTTAAATGTGCAAAAAAGCTTTAAAGAAACCTGCCACATTGAAAATGCAATCTGATCTGCTTGTCATATGTTATAGAGCAGATGTAGCTAAGTAGAATAATAGTTTTGCAGGAAAAGTCAAATTTTATTTACCTAAATCTCTGTTTATTCTTGCTTTGGAGTACAGTGGGCAGTCCTACTCAGTGATTAATAGTAATGCCAGTATGCACACTCATGTCAACCATTGAGTGGGACTGCCCATTGGACACCTTAGTCTAGAATGAACTGGGATTTAAAAAAATAATCTAAAAGTTATACTGTATCTTTTTGCTCAAACTATACATCAGTTTGCTGTGCTGTATGACAAGATTTTACAAGACTGACCAGCATATTCATGGTGAAAGGTTCCCTTTAAAGGGATCTGTCATCAGATTTTACCATATAAACCTGTGGTGATGTGTTCTTTAAGGTAAAATCTTCTTCCTCACTATCCCTGGGAGATACTCGTGCCAGCAGGGATGGTGAGGATATGATGCTTGAAAGTGTCCTCTGCTGGCCCCTGTAAGTAGTCCCCTGGGTGGGGAACTATGCTCACCTAGTCTGCTGCACTGGCTGTAATCACGTCCCCTCAGTGTGATTGACAGTCTGGGCGCGGCCCATAACAAGGGCTGTCAGTCACGCTAAGGGGGCATGATTACAGTTGGAACAGCGGGACTAGGTGAGTATATCTCTCCACCTAGGGGACTACTTACAGGGCTGGCGGGAAACACTTTCAAACATCATATCCTCACCATACCTGCCGACAGGAACATCTTTCCGGATGGTGAGGAAGAAGATTTTACCATATATTACACGTTTTAAATGTAAAATCTGGTGACTAGTTTCCTTTAACTTATTGTAGCATATCCAGCTATTCTAACATTGTCAGTTCAAGATGGGCTGTACTAAACTTTTTGAGAACATGTTCAATAAATAAAGGCTGTTGAGATCTGAGGTATCTCCTATTCAAAATTGATTTACTGTTTTCGGTTTATATCTATTTCTTGGTTTACCTGCATTTTCTCTTCAAAGAACAACACATCCTTAAGCAATTGGCAGCCTATTTTCTGTTCTCTACTGTGTACCTGAAATTGACAAACCCAGGGAAATAACCAGAAACAAGAATGTTTTAGCATTCTTTTGTTTGTAGCTATTGTTTCTTCATGATCACAAAGATGGCATGCTGCTTTCTTGGCCTATTAAGAACATTAGGTTTTGAAAGCATGGTAGTTAAAGTGAGTAAGTGGCAATATTAAAAAGTTAAACAAATGCCAAAAAACATTTTCCAGAGTACTGGGATTGTAACAATGCCATTAATGAGGGCAAAGAGGTTTTAATGCAATTTGCACATTCTTAAGTTTCAAAAAGAGATTTTCAGTTAGTGCATTATTAATGGGCTGCACATCTGGAAGTGTGTAAAAGCTATAGACATTGAGCAAGTGCAGGGTTTCCCCACTAGACCTAATTCTGGCTTTTTCTTCTCCCCAGCAATATGCTTGTTTTCAGAAGACTTAGACAGCACAGTAACAATAACCAGATAGTATGTAAAAATTCCACATAGCAGACATGTTTATGAACAGAACAGTAGATGATGGTTTGTAGGTAAATATTGGTAAAGTAGTGTTATATTCCTGTATTTTCATGTTTTAATGTAAATACTTATGGATGTAATACTATGAAATAAACCATTGTGTTTGTGTTATTTTGCACGTTTAAGTATTTAGATAGGTAAATGTTTAATTTAGAGTGCCCACATTTTTTTATGTATATAAGAAGGGAAATCCTAGGTGTGGTGTGACCCTTTGCCTACCCCAATTTGACTATGGTTTGTTACATTCATGCAATTAGCTCTGGTCAGCCAGACAATTCAGTTTGCATACTTTTTCAGAGAGGTCTTCAAGTTTTCTAATAAATAAAATGGTAAAATGATATTATGGTGTTGAGTTTCTGCATTGCTTTTTGTTCATGACCCCAATGGGAGGGCTCATTCTCTTCCATAGGAAGCACAGGCTTAATGCATTCAGCTAGCCAGCTGCATAGGAGTAAAAGCATAAGGAACATTAGAAACATGGGCCTTGGGGACCATTATGTCTCATTTATCCATGCCTGATTTTCCATCTTTATTTTTTTTATGCACCCTCATATATCTCTACATAGAGAAATCCCCCAGCTTGCTGACAGCTCAAGGATTTCTGTCCTATAAAACCTGTGTTACGAGTGTTATGGAACAGAAGCGTAACTTCTGTCTCCTGACAAATACTGAAAGTCAGGTGTTCCCTGCAGCCATGTGAGACACTGCAAGCTGTTACTCTCCTAGTTTCAACAGGTGGCTAAATTCAATGACTGTGATTTGGAGCCTAACATTTCATTCCATAGTGGCCCCTGTTGTCAGCATGCTCTGAAATTTTACCCACCTCTTTTCTTTGTGGCTTTTCTGACATTTTTCAGAATTGTTTGTATGGAGCAATACATTTTGTGCCCATTTATATGGCCCATGGACTACTACTGTCATTAGTAAAATATTTTCTTGGGACAAGTAAAAAGTCTATAGAAGCCAAAAATTGATGTCCCAATTTCGGCTAATAAGTACTTGTGCACATTGGCATTTACTGGCAGTCTTAATGGGGTTATTTATTGAATAAAAGGAAAACAAACTGATTACAAAATGTACTCCTGCAGGGACCCTCAGTGATCAACTGCAATCTATAGGCACACTTTAGCACCACCATGTGATGCTTTCATTAGACCTGTGGTCAGGTCTGGATTTATGGGCACAAGTGAGAGGTGAAATTACTTTGAGATTACTGTAACGAACCATACACCTGGGTGATCATCACATCACCAAGGCAAATTGTCAACAATATTTCAGTGGTTACATGTAGAGATCTTGAAATCAACAAGGAATACAAGCTTGCATAACTTTTTAGTTTTTTAATATTATTTAATGATTGAGCTTTATTTTCTAAAAACAGAATACCCCTTCAGCCGAGTTCACACTGCAAAATCTCCATAGCCGACAATGCATTTCTGAGCAGATCCACGGAAAGTTCCTCTCAGAAATTCATTGCCATCTATGGGAACGCTGCCTGTTGGATCTCTGGCAGACATTCAGTCCGGAGATTCCACAGTGTGAAACCTGCGCAGCCATGTAAAAAGTGAGGAATAAGAAATACATTAGCATATTACGGTATTTACTGTAGCAATTGCACTAAATTTATGGGTTTAGTACTTAATAATTGAGACAAATGATCTTGATATTATTATAAATATATCTTACATACCGTATGTATTTAGTATTGTAAACTGTGCTGAGTTTTCTTTAAACAAATATACTGTAGGCAAAACAAAAAAAACAGCATTTGGCTCTGGGTGGCTTCTTTCCAGTCACTTTTGTTTTCAGAGCACCTGGTTTTTCTCTTGAATAAATTCCCTTTTCTTAAGTGCTGACCAAGGGCCTCTCTACAATGTAGACTGGAGTTGTATGAGTGACAGGTCATGCCTTCTCCAATTATTATGCCTCCATGTAATAAACTGTTATACAATTCTAGCAGTGGAAGTAAAATTCTAGGCATTATCAATCACATTAGAACACAAAAACATTTATATTTAAGGAATTCAGCTACTAGTTTTGTTTTCTCTTTTAAAATGTTTTATGTAATCTAAGTACATAACAGCAGTACATACAAAGTATAAAGAATGTTTTCTTCTATAATTTAAGTCCCTCTTTATATAAATATCTCCAGAATTGTTCACTGCCAAGTTCATCTTCTGCTAAAAAATGTAAGTGCTCCAAATGTGAAATAAACAGTTTTATGACTTTATTGGATCAATTGCGACCAGGAATGGCTTTTATGGTGAGAACTGAAGTGTGGAGTTATGGAAGTCACATGCGCTTAAGAGGGGAAAACAGAGGGAAAAATGCAACACTTATAAGTGTTCATAAATCTATATTATTGCCTATGGTCACAGTTTAAATTGTATACAATTACTGTAGTTCAGTGTTATTGCTTTATTTTGCTTATGTTATACTTTAAAGTAGTCTTGATAAAAATAGCCAGTGTGAGCCTGTTCAGTAGCTTTATAATGTGTAAGATTACATTTGGATGGGGGTAGACTTTCCTAATTATACAAGATGAGAGAATCCCAATTTTGGCTCTAACTGTATGGCTTTCACATGGAACCTTATTTCAGCTATCTGAAAGAAGATCTAGATTGTGTGTCTGGCCAATCTACACAGTAAGTGATGCATTAGCATGTCGTCAGTTTCAGATTTATTGAAACCTCACAGTGTAGGCTAACCGCGTGTTCTACTGCTATGCTGCAGACATCACTGTAATATATGTCTGAAATGTAGAGTGTTTCATTATAATGAAAATAATGGCACTTCTGGATCACTGGTGTGCTTTACAAGTTAGATATTTAATTTTATTTTTATGTATGATTTACCCTCACTATTTGGGAACCTTTTTTTATGGCGATTTTTACAGTCATTGGAAAGGGATGTCCTTAGACATAAGATTTTTCTTATCTGATCTTGGCAATGTAATTTACTGTAATGTCGAACCATTACAACCTGTTGTTTAAAGTCTCA
Source organism: Hyla sarda (assembly GCF_029499605.1). Classification (NCBI taxonomy): domain Eukaryota; kingdom Metazoa; phylum Chordata; class Amphibia; order Anura; family Hylidae; genus Hyla; species Hyla sarda. The sequence continues at coordinate 236,478,872 of NC_079190.1, forward strand.
TTTTAAGTTGCCAGATCTCTGTTTCTCCTAATGAAATGGAATGTTTGGTAACTGGTTATCCCTAGAAATAACATGTATGCTAGACCAAACAGACTGGGGAAGGTTAGGAGTTAGACAGACAATTGTTTAGTCTTTCTATCTTATGTGTATGGACCATCTTTAAAGGAGTTGTAGATGTCAATGACTGGTGCTAAAGGAGTTTGGGTGCTTTAACGACTGCCTTGATTTTCCTACTTGTTAAGGGTCTTGTGTTTGAAACCTCCAGTAAAAAAGTGTCAGAAGAAAGCATTGGTTGATGTCACTAACTGATGCTTAATGATTTTGAGTACTTTACTGATCGTCATTTGCTCTAAAAATGAATGATGATCTTGTGTTACTAATCCCCCATCATTGTTATTTTTTGTTTTATTGCCCTCCTTGCAGTGCTGTAAAAACAAAAAACAAGCTATATTCTCCAGCTCCAATCCTCTCACAATGCTTTGCAGCCAATCACTGGCTGTAGCAGTGACCTGCCTCAGCCAGTTTTTGGCTGATCAGATATTTTCTGCCCAAACAAAACATCATTGGAAACAGGAAGACTTAGATAGCACTTGGGCACCAGGCACAGTCTAAATGGCAGCAATGGGAAATTAGGGCAGGTGAGTTTGGCCTATTTTTGTTTTTACTGCCTGTTAATAAAAACCTTTATTGTCATCCACCTGGAAATTCCCCTAATAAGTGAACTCCTCCAGCCAGTGTTTGGCTGATGAACCATTTTCTGCCCAAACAATATATCATTGTAAGCAAGAAGAATAGCATGAGGTAGAGATGAGCGAACTTACAGTAAATTTGATTCGTCACGAACTTCTCGGCTCAGCAGTTGATGACTTTTCCTGAATAAATTAGTTCAGCTTTCCGGTGCTCCGGTGGGCTGGAAAAGGTGGATACAGTCCTAGGAGACTCTTTCCTAGGAATGTATCCACCTTTTCCAGCCCACCGGAGCACCTGAAGGCTGAACTAATTTACACAGGAAAAGTCATCAACTGCCGAGCCGAGAAGTTTGTGACGAATCAAATTTACTGTAATCTCTAGCATGAGGCATTGGGCACAAGCTAAATGGCAGCAGTGGGGGATTGGGGCAGGTGAGTTTGGCCTGTTTTTTAGTTTTTACTGCTTGGAAAAATCCTTAAATGCCATCTGTCTAAAATTCCTGAATTCTGTCATCTTAGTTGTGTGTCTTGTCAATTATACAGTGGAGCAAAAAAGTATTTCGCCAGCCACCAATTGTGTAAGTTCTCCCACTTAAAAAGATGAGAGGCCTGTAATTTTCATCATAGGTATACCTCAACTATGAGAGACATAATGAGAAAAAAAAATCCATAAAATCACATTGTCTGATTTTTAAAGAATTTATTTGCAAATTATGGTGGAAAATAAGTATTTGGTCAATAACAATAGTTCATCTCAATACTTTGTTATATATCGCTGGGCAACATGGACTTTCAACTCCCTCCTAAGGTTTTCTATGTGGTTAAGCCACTCCTTCGTTGCCCGGACTGTGTGTTTGGGATCATTGTCATACTGAAAGACCCATCCACGTTTCATCTTCAATGCCCTAACTGATGGAAGGAGGTTTTCACTCAAAATCTCACTATACACGGCCCCATTCATTCTTTCCTTTACACGGATCAGTCGTCCTGGTCCCTTAGCAAAAAAAAAAACAGCCGCAAAGCATGATGGTTCCACCCCATGCTTCACAGTAGGTTTGGTGTTCTTTGGATGCAACCCAGCATTCTTTCTCTTCCAAACACGACGAGTTGAGTTTTTACCAAAAAGTTCTAATTTGGTTTCATCTGACCATATGACATTCTCCAAATACTCTTCTGGATCATCCAAATGCTCTCTAGCAAACTTCAGACGGGCCCAGACATGTACTGGCTTAAGCAGGGGGACATGTCTGGCACTGCATGATTTGAGTCCCTGGCGGCGTAGTGTGTTACTGATGGTAGCCTTTGTTACTTTGGTCCCAGCTTTCTGCATCTCATTCACTAGCTTCCCCCGTGTGGTTCTGGGATTTTTGCTCACCGTTCTTGTGATCATTTTGACACCACGGGGTGAGATCTGGAGCCCCAGATCGAGGGAGATTATTAGTGCTCTTTTATGTCTTCCATTTTCTAATAATTGCTCCCACAGTTGATTTCTTCACACAAAGTTGCTTGCCTATTGCAGATTCAGTCTTCCGAGCCTGGTGCAGGTCTACAACTTTCTTTCTGGTGTCCTTCGACAGCTCTTTGGTCTTGGCTATAGTGGAGTTTGACTGTTTGAGGTTGTGAACAGGTGTCTTTTATACTAATAACAAGTTCCCGGGGCCTCCGGTAATCGTCTCTGGTCTCCGCCGTGATCCTCTTCCTGGTTGCGGTGGTCGGAGAGTCTTACTGCGCTCAGCCAATCACCAGCCGCAGCAAAGTCCCGTCTCGGCCGGCGATAGGCTGAGCGGCAGTGTGACGTTTTCGGCCCCGGCAGCAGGTGCCGGTGTAGTGAAGAAATTTGTGTCCTGAAGCGTTCTCACACTGCCGCTCAGCCTTTCCCCGGCCGAGTTGGACTTCGCTGCGGCTGGTGATTGGCTGAACGCAGTATGATTCTCTGACCACCGGCAACCAGGAAGTGGAGCCCATTATAACCCTAAGGATGGGAGCATTTTTTGCAATTCTGACCACTGTCACTTTAAGCATTAAGAACTCTGGGATTCTTTTACTTTTCATTCTGATTCCGAGAGAGTTTTTTCGTGACATATTCTACTTTGTTAGTGGTAAATTTTTGTCGATAATTGCATCATTTCTTGGTGAAAAATTCCAAAATTTGATGAAAAAATTTAAAATTTTGCATTTTTCTAACTTTGAAGCTCTCTGCTTGTAAGGAAAATAAACATTCTAAATAAATAATATTTTGATTCACATATACAATATGTCTACTTAATGTTTGCATCATAAAGTTGACATGTTTTTACTTTTGGGAGACACCAGAGGGCTTAAAAGTTCAGAAGCAATTTTCAAATTTTTCACAAAATTTTCAAAATCGGAATTTTTTAGGGGCCAGTTCAGTTTTGAAGTGGATTTGAAGGGTCTTCATATTAGAAATACCCCATAAATTACCCCATTATAAAAACTGCACCCCTCAAAGTATTCAAAATGATATTCAGTAAGTTTGTTAACCCTTTAGGTGTTTCACAGGAATAGCAGCAAAGTGAAGGAGAAAATTCAAAATCTTAATTTTTTACACTCGCATGTTCTTGTAGACCCAGTTTTTAAATTTTTACAAGGGGTAAAAGGAGAAAAAGCCCACCAAAATTTGTAACCCAATTTCTCTCGAGTAAGGAAATACCTCATATGTGTATGTCAAGTGTTCGGCGGGCGCAGTAGAGGGCTCAGAAGGGAAGGAGCGACAATGGGATTTTGGAGAGTGAGTTTTGCTGAAATGGTTTTTGGGGGGCATGTCGCATTTAGGAAGCCCCTATGGTGCCAGAACAGCAAAAAAAATAAACACATGGCATACTATTTTGGAAACTACACCCCTCAAGGCACATAACAAGGGGTCCGGTGAGCCTTAACACCACATAGGTGTTTGACGACTTTTCGTTAAATTTGGATGTGTAAATGAAAAAAAAAAATTTTCACTAAAGTGCAGGTTTTTTCCCCAAATTTACCATTTCTACAAAGGGTAATGGGAGAAAAATCCCCCCAAAACTTGTAACGCAATTTCTCCCGAGTATGGAGATACCCCATATGTGGCCCTAAACTGTTGCCTTGAAATACGACAGGGCTCTGAAGTGAGAGAGTGCCATGCGCATTTGAGGCCTGAATAAGGAATTTGCAGTAGGGGTGGACCCGGTTACAAGGATGGGGCTTGTCTCCACCAAAACCCTACAGCAGTGTCTCCCACAGGGTGCCTCCAGCTGTTGCATGACTCCCAGCCTGCCAGGACAGTCTATGGCTGTCCGGCAACACTGGGAGTTGTGGTTTTGCCACAGCTGGAGGCGGCGTTTAGGAAACACTGCCGTATGAGACGTTTTTCATTTTTATTGGGGGGGGGGGCGACGTGTAAGGGGGTGTATATGTAGTGTTTTACTTTTTATTATTTGTTAGTGTAGTGTTTTTAGGGCACATTCACACAGGCAGGGGTTCACAGTAAGTTTCCTTGAAGGAAACCCACTGTAAACCCGCCCGTGTGAATGTACCCTGTACATTCACATGGGGGGGGGGGGGGGGGCGCCCCAAACCTTCAGCTGTGGCAAAATGACAACTCCAGAATGCACTGACAGACCGTACATGCTGGGAGTTGTAGTTTTGCAACAGCTGGAGGCACACGGGTTGGAATCACTGAGTTAGGAAACAGACTCTAGCTCAGTGTTTCCCAACCAGTGTGCCTAAAGCTGTTGCAAAACTACAATTCCCAGCATGCCCGTACAGTCAGGGATGCTGGGCGTGTAGTTCTGCAATATCTGGCCCTTCAGATGTTGCCGAACTACAACTCCCAGCATGCCTGGACAGTCTGGGCATGCTAGGAGTTGTAGTTATGCAACAACTGGGGAAGAACAGGGGTCTCCAAACTGTAGCCCTCCAGATGTTGCAAAACTACAACTCCAAGCATGCCCAGACTGTCCAGGCATGCTGGGAGTTGTAGTTCTGCAACATCTGAAGGGCCAGATATTGCAGAACTACACGCCCAGCATCCCTGACTGTCTTGGCATGCTGGGAGTTGTAGTTTTGCAACATCTGGAGGACCACAGTTTAGAGACCACTACACAGTGGTCTCCAAACTGTAACCTTCCAGATGTTGCAAAACTACAACTCCCAGCATGCCCAGACAGCCTTTGGCTGTCTGGGCATGCTGGGAGTTGTAGTTTTGCTGCTTTTAGAAGGCCACAGTGAAGATCACTTATCGCGATCTTCATTGCAGCCTTCTCCGCCGCACTTTCCGGCCATCGCTCTTCCGCCTGCCGCCGCTGCTCCAGGATTTTCCGGGAGATCGGGTCACTACTGAATTGACCTGCGATTTGCTGCGATCGCCAATATGGGGGGGTCTCAGGACCCCCCTAGGCATTGCCACGGGATGCCTGCTGATAGATATCAGCAGGCATCCCGGTCCGATCACCGCCCGGCGAGCGGCAGTGATCGGAAGTGCCGAGGGCTTATGGATACGCCCTCCGTCCTTAAGTGACGGGACGCGAGGGCGTATGCATAAGTCCTTCGTCCCCAAGGAGTTAAGGACGCAGCTTTTTATTGCAAATCTGACCACTGTCACTTTAAGCATTAATTACTCTCGTAATTAACTTATGAATGATGATTCTGAGTTAGTTTTTTGTGACATATTCTACTTTATATTAGTGGTAAGTTTCTGTCAATACTTGCATAATTTCTTGGTGAAAAAATCCCAAATTTCATGAAAAATTTGAAAATTTAAAATTTTTTGAACTTTGAAGCTTTCTGCTTGTAAGGAAAGTGGACATTCCAAATAAATGATATGTTAATTCACATATACAATATGTCTTGTTTGTGTTTGCTTCATAAAGTTGACATGTTTTTGCTTTTTGTAGACATTATAAGGCTTTTTTAGTTTAGCGGCAATTTTCCAATTTTTCATGGAAATTTCAAAATCAGGGACCAGTTCAGTTTCGAAGTGAACTTGAGGGTCTTTATGTTAGAAATACCCTAAAATGGACCCCATTATGAAAACTGCACCCCTTAAAGTATTCAAAATGACATTCAGAAAGTTTAACCCTTTAGGTGTTTCACAGGAATAGCAGCAGAGTGGAGGCAAAAATCTTTATTTTTTTTACACTAACATGTTCTTGTAAACCCATTTTTTTTCATTTTACAAGGGATAATAGGTAAAAATGTCCCCCAAAATTTGTAACCCTATTTCATATGTGGATGTAAAGTGTGATCCGGGCGCAGGAGAGGGCTCAGAAGGGAAGGAGCAACAATGGGATTTTGGAGAGCGAATTTTGCTGAAATGGTTTTTGGGGGGCATGTCTCATTTAGGAAGCTCCCATGGTGCCAGAACAGCAAAAAAAAAAAATTTAAAAATAAACATGGCATATGGTTTTGGAAACTACACCCCTCAAGGAACCTAACAAGGGGTTCAGTGAGCCATAACACCCAACAGGTGTTTGACGAATTTTCACTTTAGTTGGACGTGAGAATGAAATTTATTTATTTTTTCACTTAAAATGCTTGTGTGTTCCCAAATTTTTCATTTTTACAAGTGGTAATAGGAGAAAAAGACCCCCAAAATTTGTAACACATAACACTTTTAAAATCAGAAAGAAATTGTAGATGGCTTAAAATAAATTGTAAATGTAGAATAAATTGAACCCTGTTAGTAAGCTCACAATTTAACAATGCAGTTTAATATAATAACGTTGTTATTAAAATGTTTACTGGATAATGGTTTTAAATTATTGGATATGCAATTTCATAAATTTGACACTTTTTCAGGCCTGGTTTACTCTGAGCCATAACATTGATTTTCTCTTAAAGAAACCTCATTATTTTGTCTGTACTCCTGTTTCTATAGCTTTGTCCTTATGTGATGAGTTATAGAAGGGAGGAGATCTCCTATCTGGCACTATAAAATTTCGATTATTACAGTTTGATACCTTCAAGCATATTATTTGCAGCATGTGGGGGAAATGAAAAAAAAATCCATTAATGCTGCACACTTCCATGTGAAGCTGTTTGTTGTTAAGAAAGCACCAAATTTAACTGGTGCAGTTTATTTTAACACATGGTCTGAATTCCACTTTGATTACTTTTAATGAGTTTTGCCTCAGCATTTTTCCCACCACTTAGCAGCAGTTGCATGAGAGGAGATTTATCACACAGTCGAGATGAAGTATTTTGCTCTTTTGACTGAGTAAGTATGCAAGCAATAAACCGTGGCAGTACGTGCTGTCAGCCTGTGTTCCTGCTGACTTATAGGGAAGGCAAAAAACCTGGAAGAAACCAGTGAATAGCCATGTATGAAAATAAATCAGCTGGACTCAAAATCCTCAGACACAATGGGCCAAAGATACACACCTTTTAATTCACACTCTCAACTCTTGCTGGCCAATCATAGTGATTCATATAGCTCATTTTGTTTCCTTACTTGTCCCACATGGAAATAAAAAAAAAAATCTGTTAGGCAAACTTAGTAATTTGGTGGTATTTTTTTTTTTTTTTTTTTTTTAGCCAAAACAAAGAATGCTATCAGCACAGAGAAAAACTAAGGGTATATTTACACAGGCAAGAAACAGTGTGGAATTTTTGGTGCTGATTTTGTTGTGGTTTTTCATGTAGCTTTTAATTATTATTTTTTGTTAATGTTAATTTCAATGTGAGCTTTCAAGTGGAACCACTCTGAAAAGGATTAGATCAGTTAGAATCCATCAAGAAGTTAATTATTTTGATGAAAAGAGTTGATATACATGTAGTGAGATTTTTTTTAGAGCCTCAGACCACATCCTAAGGGTAGGTCACACAAGTTGGAAATGCTGTGGGAATTCAGTATTGATAAAGTGGATCATATTTTACAAATCTACATAAAGCAGACCTTTTAGTGCAGAAACTAACATGCTGTTTTAGAATCCACAGTATGCCAGATTGTTCTGTGGATTTGCACTGCAAAAAGGGGTGGAGACTCTACTGGCTGTCCACAGCAGATTTTCGGCAGCGGAATCTCCACTGATGCATACCTCATTTACTTGAATGAGGTCTGTGGGGGATTCTCAGGAGATTTCACTTCCAAAAATCTTTCCGTGAACAGCTGGCGCTCGTGTGAACAAGCCCTGATGGTAGGGTCACACGTGCTGTAGTTTGCTGTAGATTTGCTGCTGCGTATTTTCCTACCTATTGAAGTCAATTGGTAACAACATATGCAGCTTATTTTGCGAACTATGGCCTTCAATAGGTAGGGAAATCGCAGCAGCAAAATACGCGACATGTGACCCTACCCTTAAAGTAGCAGGGGCTTAAATCCATGTCGTATCTGCAGGACATTCAATGTGTTACATGTTGATTTTGCTGTGAATTTGTACTATAAAAATTAAAACAAGTAAACTGAAAAAAATATATATATATTGACTTTGAAGTGGTATTCCAGTATAAATAAAACAATTTAAATAAAACTATCACCCCAAGCTCTGGGCAGCAAACTGACAGGAGTGTTGAGAGAGAGGAGTTGTCAGGGTAAGAAGTCTGAGATGAACAACTGTGAATTGTAGTACTGAGCTACTGCTCATCCAGAAAATAGTGGGGGAGATTCTCAAAAACTACAGTTTTACTGATCCAGCGATATTATTCTCAGCTTTTTTTTTCTTCTCACACTTTCAAAGGACTTTTGTGCTGCTTTGAAAATATGTGGAAATTCATTTTCGCGCCACTTTATTTTTTTGCGGCAACATTTTTTTTGTTGCAGCTATATTGTATTTTTTTTGCATCAAAATTGGCGGAAACATCTCACGAAATATCCATGGTTACTAGTGCCCAGACAAGCGATAACTGTATAAATAAAAAATTTCTGAGCTTAAATGTGAGTGCAGGTGCAGTAACAAGAAGAAAAAAAAAATATATAATTGTTTTATAACATTTTCAATAATCGTTTTTTTTTTTTATATTTACTTAAATAAGACCTTTCCCCCCAAAAAACTAAGAAAAAAACAATAAAACTACAACCATTTCTGTGATTTCTACACTATCAAAAACCTAGTGTGAAATTTTTTTATGTAAACTGCACTCTCACCCCTTTGAAAAATATCACGTAAAGCAGACAATGTACGTGGACACTCCCACTTTTACAAAACTGACATGAAGTGTAAAGTGTAAACACTTGTGTAAGTGTAAGCACAAAGCTCTTTGAAAATGTGGTGGATACTTTACGCGCCAAAATTTTGGCACAAAATTGTTTTTTTTGGGTGCAAAATTCTTTGAGAATCGCCTCCAGTGTTTTTGACATGGTAGGTGAGTGCATACAGATGCACAAAATAAATGTATTTTTGGTGTTTTTACCTTACTTTGTAATACCCCTTTTTATCCTCTTAAGACGTAGGGCGTACCTGTATGCCCTACGCCGGTATTTAAAACGGGGTCATGCCGTCATACCGGGTCGGTCCCAGTGGCTAATGATAGTCGAGACCCTGGGCTAATTGCGTGTGGCACCGATCGTTGTGTCACGCGCTATTAACCCTTTAGATGCGGCAAAGTTGATCGCAGCATCTAGAATTAAAGTGAAAGCTTCCCGGGAGCTCAGTTGGGCTGATCGTGACTATCACGATGTCCCGATCAGCTAGCACGCGAGCGGAGGTCCCCTTACCTTTCTCCGTCACGTCCGATCGGCGTTTGATTTCTCCAAGCCTGAGAAACAGGCTTGAGCAATCGACCGCCTATAACACTGATCCATGCAAATCTATGGCTTTGCAGGGATCAGTGTAAAAGTTCAGTGTGTGCAGAGTTATAGCCTCCTATGGGAGCTATAACACTGCAAAAAAAGTGAAAAAAAATTTATAAAGGTCATTTAAACCATTCCCTAATAAGTTTGAATCACCCCCCTTTTCCCATAAAAAAAAACTGTAAATAAAAATAAATATATGTGGTATCACCGCGTGCGGAAATGTCCGAATTATAAAAATAAATTGTTAATTAAACCACACGGTCAATGGCGTACGCGCCAGTCCAAAATAGCGTATTTTCGGTCACTTTTTATATCATGAAAAAATTTATGAAAAGCTATCAAAAGGTCCGATCAATACAAAAATGGTACCGATAAAAACTTCAGATTATGGTGCAAAAAATTAGCCCTCATACCGGCCCGTACACGGACAAATAAAAAAGTTATAGGGGTCAGAAGATGAGAATTTTTTACGTATAAATTTTCCTGCATGTAGTTATGATTTTTTTCAGAAGTACGACAAAATCAAATCAATTAGGGTATCATTTCAACCATATGGACCTATAGAATAAAGATAAGGTGTCATTTTACTGAAAAATGCCATGCGTAGAAACAGAAGCCCCCAAAAGTTACAAAATGGCATTTTTTCTTCAATTTTGTCACACAATGAATTTTTCTTTCCGTTTCGCCATAGTGTTTTTGATAAAATGAGTGTCACTGCAAAGAAGAATTGGTGGCGCAAAAAATAAGCCATCATATGGAATTTTATGTGCAAAATTTAAAGCGTTACGATTTTTAGAAGGTGATGAGGAAAAAATGAAAATGCACAAACGGAAAAACCCTGCGTTCTTAAGGGGTTAAAGAAATGCAGTATTATACTTAAAGGGGTACTCTGGTGGATTTTTTAAAATTTTTTATCAACTGGTGCAAGAAAGTAACTTGCCGTATATACTCGAGTATAAGCCAAGTTTTTCAGCACCATTTTTCGTGTCGAAAACTTCCCCCTCGACTCGAGTGATGGGAAAAATAAAAAATTGCAGGCATACCGGTGGAGGTGGCGAGGGGATGGGCTGGGACGTCCATCATCTCCCATCTATGCTGCAGGGACGGAAAAACTTCCAGTGGGGAGGGTGAGCCAGTCTGGACCGTCCATCTTGACCAGGAGGCCCTCTTCTCCGGTCTCGTCCTGGACTAGTGACGCTGCATTGACACTGCTGTGCAGGGATGTCCGTTCGAATCGGACGTCCGTGACGTCAGGGGCATCCCTATGCGGCAGCGGCGGCAATGCAGTGTCACTAGTCCGGGGCCAGCCCCCAGCAGAGAAGAGCGCCTCTCGATCAAGATGGATGGCCCGAACCGGCTCACCCCTCCCCACTGGAAGTTGGACGGTCCCTGCAGCGACGTTGGACGGCTGCTAGGGAAGGACAGACAGAGCTGCAACTGGGGAGGTGAGTAGAGAAGAGGTGGGTCTGGATGATGACGGGGGTATAAGGGGGGTCTGGATAATGATGGGGGGGCAAGGGGGATCTGTATGATGGGGGGGATGAGGGGGCATCTGGATGATGACAGTGGGAGTCGGGATGATGACATGGGTGGGGAATGATGTATTTCCCACCCTAGGCTTATACTCAAGTTTTTTTTTAGGTGAAATTAAGGGCTTGGGCTTATATTCGGGTCGGCTTATACTCGAGTATATACGTTAGTAAGATAGTTTGTAAGGTCAAAAAAAGAGAAGAGTCAATAGAGTTCAACCTAAAACCCTACTGTGATCCAGAGGAAGGCGAAACCCTCCCATGAGGCTTATTCCAATTGCCCCATGACACAGGACAAAATCCTTCCCGACCCCAATATGGCGATCAGAATAAATCCTTGGATCAATGTTCTATCCACATAAATCTACTATCCATAACCTGTAATAATATTACTCTCTATAAAAATAGAAAAACATCCAGGCCCCCCTTGAGCTTGTTTGAGTCAGAACTCACAACATGATGTTGCAGAGTTCCATAGTCTCCTAGGCCTAGATATAAAAAGATCACTAGAAAGATCTCTATACTGTCCATTCATATATTTGTACATTGTAATCAGGTCTTTTCTCTAAACTAAATAACCCCAAGCTTGATAACCTGTCTTGGTCCTGTTATCCTCCTATACCATTAATTGTTTTTGTCGCCCTCCTCTGCACCCTCTCCAGTTCGGCCATGTCCTTTTTTTATATACAGGTGCCAAGAATTGGACACAATACTCCAGATGTGGTCTGACTAGTGATTTATACAGCGGCAAAACTATGTCCTTGTCACAAGCCTCTCTGCCTCTCTTGATGCATCCCCAACTTTGTTAGCCTTGGCAGCAGCTGCCTGACACTGATTGCTAAAGTCGAGTTTACTGTCCACCAGTACACCCAAGTCTTTTTCGGTAGAAGTTTGACCTAATGGGGAGATGTATCAAAATCTGTCCAGAGGAAAAGTTGCTATGTTGCCCATAGCAACCAATCAGCTCGCTTCTTTCATTTTTAACAAGACCTTTGCAAAGTGAAAGAAGCAATCTGGTTGCCATGGTCAACTGCACCACTCTTCTTCTGCACAGGTTTTGATAAATTTCCCCCATCTTCCCCATTATTTAGCACATAATTGTACATTTCGTTTTTATGGCCCAAGTGCATAATGTTACATTTATCCACATTAAACTTCATTTGCCATGTTTGTGCCCAAGCCTCAGGCTTCCCCAGATCTTTCTTTAATATTATCATCCTCAGTAGTAATCGCCCTACCCAGTTTGGTGTCATCTGCAAATATAGAAATTATACTTTGTAATTCCTCTACAAGGTTATGTATAAACATATTGAAAATAAGTGGACCCAGTACTGACCCCTGTGGTACCCCACTTGTAACTGTCACCCAATCAGAGTAAGTTCCATTAATACTCACCCTCTGCTTCCTGTCACTAAGCCAGTTGCTAAACCATTTACATATGTCCTCCCCCAGTCCCAGCATCCTCATTTTATATACTAACCTTTTGTGTGGCACAGTATCAAACCCTTTAGTAAAGTAAAGCAGACTTGTAAATTATTTCTATTAATTACTGGAAGGATTAAGATTTTTTTATCAGCTGCTGTATTCTCAATGGGAAGTTCTTTTATTTTTGAATTTCTTTTCTTTCTGACTACGTGCTCTCTGCTGACACCTCTGTCCATGTTAGGCACTGTCCAGAACAAGAGGAACAGTTCCTGATATGGACAGATGTGTCAGCAGAGAGCACTGTGGTCAGACAGAAAAGAAGCTCAAAAAGAAAATAACTTCCTGTGGGGCATACAGAAAGGATTAAGATTTTTTAATAGAAGTAATTTACAAATCTGTTTCACTTTCTGACACCAGTTGATTTAAAGAAAAATTTGCCACCGGAGTACCCCTTTAAGTAACTTATACATACGTTTTTTTTTTTATTAAGACAAAGGGCAATGGCACATCCAAGCCTGCTTTTTAATTGTGGCTATGTAAAAGAAACTTAAGATTGCATTTAGACTAGGTTATTGAGTTTATTTTGGGCTGTCCATCATCAAAAAAACATTCAGCCTGATGTTTTGGCTGCGGCCCCATAGACCTGAATGAGCCAACAGCATGTAACTGTGACTACTTTCAGTGAATGTATATACAGACTGTGCCTGACTCTAAAATGTGATCAACCATGTTTTTAAACCCTGTCATTCTGCAAAATGTTTTGTTTTAGTATGGAACGATAAAAGTAAATCCAAGAGAACAAAGAACGATGTCCAGCGCAGCCAAGTGCTCGAATGCTTAGTGTTTTATTGTAGACACAGCAACATACAGGGAGATAGCAGTGACGCATTTAGTCATACTGATACGTCTATCTGAATGTTGGAAGTCTATATAGGGGAGGTGTCATAGGCCCAGGTGCGTCCAAAATAGGCACACCTGTGCGCCAGACACACCCCCAAACAGAAAAACAAACACCTTTACCAAAGAAGTGATGATATATAAAAACAGGACATAACCTAATACATTACATCTTTTGGCAAATCCTAATGTACAGTAATAATCATAAGATTACATATGTACCCAAATAGATATAGTTATAAAATCTATTACAAATGTATAAAAATTAAATCCATGTACATGTATAGTGAACAATAAAGGAGACTCAAACCAATACAAAATTGGTAAGATTAAAGCCATATGATCATGGTATGCTTATCCTTCATGTGGTTATACAAACTGTTACAGACTCTGTTGTTGTTGTAAAAAAGTGGTACCTCCTATATGCGCATATATATATATATATATATATATATATATATATATATGTATATCTCTCTCTTCATGAAGAATAAACATATTATTGTCGTTATTTTTATATATTTGTGTGAAGGACTTGATATAAGTGAAATACCCTAGGAGGGGTGCAGAATAGAGTCTCATAGATTGTGAGGTTAGTATACTTGGATCATACGTGTGGAAAGTGTTTTAATAATGTAGGATGACATCTTGTCTTTTATTAAAGGGGTATTCCAGGAAAAAGCATGTTTTTATATATCAACTGGCTCCAGAAAATTAAACAGATATGTAAATTACTTCTACTAAAAAATCTTAATCCTTTCAGTACTTATGAGCTTCTGAAGTTAAGGTTGTTCTTTTCTGTCTAAATCCTGTCTGATGACACCTGTCTCTGGAAACGCCCAGTTTAGAAGCAAATCCCCATAGCAAACATCTTCTAAACTGGGCGTTTCCCAAGACAGGTGTCATCAGAGAGGATTTAGACAGAAAAGAACAACCTTAACTTCAGAAGCTCATAAGTACTGAAAGGATTAAACATTTTTAATAGAAATAATTTACAAATCTGTTTAACTTTCTGGAGCCAGTTGATATATATAAAAACTTTTTTTTTCATGGAATACCCCTTTAAGGCCCATAAGGCCCTTTGATCTTCACATCCAATGGTATGGCCGCTACATCGATGACCTCCTGTTTATTTGGGGGTCCGATGTAGTGGCCATTAAGGCCTTCCCAGCATATCTTAATGCAAATGAAGCTAATTTACACTTTACAGTTATGGAGGGCGGTAGTGATGTTTCATTTTTGGATGTGAACCTAACGGGGTCCCCTTCAACGGGTAGGATAATTACATGATCCTTTCGTAAACCCAGTGCTGCTAATACCATCTTGCATGCGGCTTCGTGCCATCCCCCCATGTGGCGAAGAATTTGCCTGTAGGGGAGATGGTGCGGGCCAGACGGAATTGCACATTGGATACAGATTTTGAAACAGAAGCCAATGCCGTGGGGGCGCGATTTCTTATGCGAGGATATAAGAAATGGCATATAACACATGCCACCAATGTGGCGAAAGCCACAAATAGGTCTGACCTTTTGTTACAAAGTAAAAGAGAGACGAAGCAAGACCAACAACCTGTCATCTTTGTCACTCAGTACAGTGCACAGTACAGGGAAATCACGAAAATCATTGATAAATATATGCCCATTATTAGCAGTGATCCCATGTACAGATCTGTGCTGAGTGGAGGTTACAGATGTGTCCCGAGAAAAGCTCCAACCATAGGACAGATGGTGTCTCCAAGTATCTTCTCCTCCAACAACCCAAAATCAGCTATGTGGTTGAGCACCACTGGCTCATATAAGTGTGGCCATAATAGATGTATATGTTGCAGCATTATGCATATATCGAAAAAATTTGTTTCCACTGCAAGAAACAAAACATATATAATTAAACAGTATATCAACTGCAACACATCTTATGTGGTATACCTGGTGACGTGTCGGGAGTGTAATATGCAATATATAGGGTGCACTACTTGCCCCTTAAAAGTCAGAATCAGGAAGCATCTATCAGATCTCAAGCATTTTAAATCCTGACACGTTTCCATGATTAGTCAACACTGCGCAGAAAAACATGGTGGCAGCTATGACTCCCTCAAGCTCCAGGGAATCGAGAGAGTTATGGCCCCAGTAAGAGGGGGCGATCACAGACAAAATCTTCTAGATAGAGAAGTGTACTGGATCATGCGTCTCGAGAGAAGACATCCTATGGGCCTTAATAAAAGGCAGGATGTGATCCTACATTATTAAAACACTTTCCACACGTATGATCCAAGTATACTAACCTCACAATCTATGAGACTCTATTCTGCACCCCTCCTAGGGTATTTCCCTTATTTCAAGTCCTTCACACAAATATATAAAAATAACGACAATAATATGTTTATTCTTCATGAAGAGAGATATATATACATATATATATGCGCATGTAGGAGGTACCACTTTTTTTTTACAACAACAGAGTCTGTAACTGTTTGTATAACCACATGAAGGATAAACATACCATGATCATACTGCTTTAATCTTACCAATTTTGTATTGGTTTGCGTCTCCTTTATTGTTCACTATACATGTACATGGATTTAATTTTTATACATTTGTAATAGATTTTATAACTATATCTATTTGGGTACATATGTAATCTTATGATTATTACTGTACATTAGGATTTGCCAAAAGATGTAATGTATTAGGTTATGTCCTGTTTTTATATATCATCACTTCTTTGGTAAAGGTGTTTGTTTTTCTGTTTGGGGGTGTGTCTGGCGCACAGGTGTGCCTATTTTGGACGCACCTGGGCCTATGACACCTCCCCTTTATAGAACTTCCAACATTCAGATAGACGTATCAGTATGACTAAGATCGCCTAGCCAATCAAAACGCGTCCCTGCTATCTCCCTGTATGTTGCTGTGTCTACAATAAAACACTAAGCATTCGAGCACTTGGCTGCGCTGGACATCGGTCTTTGTTCTCTTGGATTGATCTCAGCAGTGTCCGGGCTGAGTCCGTGCCGCGGCCGGCGGTTCTTGAAGGGGTGAGCTGGATTTACTCCTTGTGAATAAAAGTAAATGGTCAATAACATGTAAATTTGGAGGTGAACATATGAGAACTTGTGGAAATAAAATGTTGTCACGATGCCGGCTGGCAGGAGGTGGATCCTCTGTGCCAGAGAGGGATTGGCGTGGACCGTGCTAGTGGACCGGTTCTAAGTCACTACTGGTTTTCACCAGAGCCCGCCGCAAAGCGGGATGGTCTTGCTGCGGCGGTAGTGACCAGGTCGTATCCACTAGCAACGGCTCAACCTCTCTGACTGCTGAAGATAGGCGCGGTACAAGGGAGTAGACAGAAGCAAGGTCGGACGTAGCAGAAGGTCGGGGCAGGCAGCAAGGATCGTAGTCAGGGGCAACGGCAGGAGGTCTGGAACACAGGCTAGGAACACACAAGGAAACGCTTTCACTGGCACAATGGCAACAAGATCCGGCGAGGGAGTGCAGGGGAAGTGAGGTATACATAGGGAGTGCACAGGTGAACACACAAATTAGAACCACTTGCGCCAATCAGCGGCGCAGTGGCCCTTTAAATCGCAGAGACCCGGGGCGCGCGCTCCCTAGGGAGCGGGGCCGCGCGCGCCGGGACAGGACCGACGGAGAGCGAGTCAGGTACGGGAGCCGGGGTGCGCATCGCGAGCGGGCGCCACCCGCATCGCGAATCGCATCCCGGCTGGAGGCGGTATCGCAGCGCACCGGGTCAGTGGATCTGACCGGAGCGCTGCAGTAGCGAGAGTGTAGCGAGCGCTCCGGGGAGGAGCGGGGACCCGGAGCGCTCGGCGTAACAGTACCCCCCCCTTGGGTCTCCCCCTCTTCTTAGAGCCTGAGAACCTGAGGAGCAGACTTTTGTCTAGGATATTGTCCTCAGGTTCCCAGGATCTCTCTTCAGGACCACAACCCTCCCAATCGACCAAAAAAAAAGTTTTCCCTCTGACCTTCTTGGAGGCCAGTATCTCCTTTACGGAGAAGATGTCCGAGGAGCCGGAAACAGGAGTGGGAGAAACAAGTTTGGGAGAGAAACGGTTGATGATGAGTGGTTTAAGAAGAGAAACGTGAAAGGCATTAGGAATACGAAGAGAAGGAGGAAGAAGAAGTTTGTAAGAGACAGGATTAATCTGGCACAAAATTTTGAAAGGACCAAGATAGCGTGGTCCCAATTTGTAGCTAGGGACACGGAAGCGGACATATTTAGCGGAGAGCCATACCTTGTCTCCAGGAGAAAAAATGGGGGGAGCTCTTCTTTTCTTATCAGCAAACTTCTTCATGCGTGATGAAGCCTGTAAGAGAGAATTTTGGGTCTCTTTCCATATGGTGGAAAGATCACGAGATATTTCATCCACAGCGGGCAAACCAGAGGGCAAGGGAGTAGGGAGGGGGGGAAGAGGGTGACGGCCGTGCACCACGAAAAATGGGGATTTGGAGGAAGATTCAGAGACTCTGAAGTTATACGAGAATTCGGCCCATGGTAGAAGATCTGCCCAGTCATCCTGGCGGGAGGAAACAAAATGCCGTAAATAATCACCCAGGACCTGGTTAATTCTTTCTACTTGCCCATTGGATTGAGGATGATAGGCAGAAGAAAAGTTTAATTTAATCTTGAGTTGTTTACAGAGAGCCCTCCAGAATTTTGACACGAATTGGACGCCTCTGTCCGAGACGATCTGCGTGGGCAACCCGTGAAGACGAAAAATGTGTACAAAAAATTGTTTTGCCAACTGAGGCGCTGAAGGAAGACCAGGAAGAGGGATGAAATGTGCCATCTTGGAGAATCGATCAACGACCACCCAAACAACAGTGTTGCCACGGGATGGGGGTAAGTCTGTAATAAAGTCCATACCAATCAGAGACCAAAGCTGTTCGGGGACAGGCAGAGGATGAAGAAGACCAGCGGGCTTCTGGCGAGGAGTCTTATCCCGGGCACAGACAGTGCAGGCTCGCACAAAATCCACAACATCCGTCTCCAGAGTCGGCCACCAATAGAAACGAGAGATGAGTTGCACGGATTTCTTGATGCCCGCATGACCTGCGAGATGGGAGGAGTGACCCCATTTGAGGATTCCGAGGCGTTGGCGTGGAGAGACGAAGGTCTTCCCTGGAGGAGTTTGCCTGATGGAGGCTGGAGAAGTGGAGATCAGGCAGTCAGGAGGAATGATGTGTTGCGGAGAGAGCTCTACTTCCGAGGCATCCGAGGAACGAGAGAGAGCATCGGCCCTAATGTTCTTATCGGCAGGCCGAAAGTGAATTTCAAAATTAAATCGGGCAAAGAACAGAGACCACCTGGCCTGGCGAGGATTCAGCCGTTGGGCAGACTGGAGATAGGAGAGGTTCTTGTGATCGGTGTAAATAATAACTGGAAATCTTGATCCCTCCAGCAGATGCCTCCATTCCTCAAGTGCTAATTTAATGGCTAGTAGCTCTCGATCCCCGATGGAGTAGTTCCTCTCCGCCGGAGATAAGGTCCTAGAAAAAAAACCACAAGTAACAGCATGCCCGGAAGAATTTTTTTGTAGAAGTACCGCTCCAGCTCCTACTGAGGAGGCATCAACCTCCAATAGGAAGGGTTTAGATGGGTCAGGTCTGGAGAGCACGGGAGCCGAAGAAAAGGCAGACTTGAGCTGTTTAAAGGCGTCTTCCGCTTGAGGAGGCCATGACTTAGGATTGGCATTCTTTTTGGTTAAAGCCACGATAGGAGCCACAATGGTAGAAAAATGTGGAATAAATTGTCTGTAATAATTGGCGAACCCCAAAAAACGTTGGATAGCACGGAGTCCGGAGGGGCGTGGCCAATCTAAGACGGCAGAGAGTTTGTCTGGATCCATTTGTAGTCCCTGGCCAGAGACCAAGTATCCTAGGAAAGGAAGAGATTGACATTCAAACAGACATTTCTCCATTTTGGCATAAAGTTGATTGTCACGAAGTCTCTGAAGAACCATGCGGACATGCTGGCGGTGTTCTTCTAGGTTGGCAGAAAAAATCAGGATATCGTCCAGATACACAACAACACAGGAATATAAGAGATCACGAAAAATTTCATTAACAAAGTCTTGGAAGACGGCAGGGGCGTTGCACAGGCCAAAGGGCATGACCAGATACTCAAAGTGTCCATCTCTAGTGTTAAATGCCGTTTTCCATTCATCCCCCTCTCTGATGCGGATGAGATTATAAGCACCTCTTAAGTCCAGTTTGGTAAAGATGTGGGCACCTTGGAGGCGATCAAAGAGTTCAGAGATGAGAGGTAGGGGGTAGCGGTTCTTTACCGTGATTTTATTAAGACCGCGGTAGTCAATGCAAGGACGTAGGGAGCCATCTTTTTTGGACACAAAGAAAAATCCGGCTCCGGCAGGAGAGGAGGATTTGCGGATAAAGCCCTTTTTTAAATTTTCCTGGATGTACTCAGACATAGCAAGAGTCTCTGGGGCAGAGAGAGGATAAATTCTGCCCCGGGGTGGAGTAGTGCCCGGGAGGAGGTCAATAGGACAGTCATAAGGCCTGTGAGGAGGTAGAGTCTCAGCTTGTTTTTTGCAAAAAACATCCGCAAAGTCCATATAGGCCTTAGGGAGACCGGTTACAGGGGGAACCACAGGGTCACGGCAAGGAGAACTGGGAACCGGTTTAAGGCAGTCCTTGAAACAAGAGGAACCCCAACTCTTGATCTCCCCAGTGGACCAATCCAGGGTTGGGGAATGGTGTTGAAGCCAGGGTAGTCCGAGGAGAATTTCGGAAGTGCAATTGGGGAGGACCAAAAACTCAATTTTCTCGTGATGAGGTCCGATGCACATTAGGAGGGGCTCCGTGCGGAAACGTATGGTACAGTCCAATCTTTCATTGTTAACACAATTGATGTAGAGGGGTCTGGCGAGACTGGTCACCGGGATGTTGAACCTGTTGATGAGAGAGGCCAAAATAAAATTTCCTGCAGATCCGGAATCCAAGAAGGCCATAGTAGAGAAGGAGAAGGTAGAGGCAGATATCCGCACAGGCACAGTAAGACGTGGAGAAGCAGAGTTGACATCAAGGACTGTCTCACCTTTGTGCGGAGTCAGCGTACGTCTTTCCAGGCGGGGAGGACGGATAGGACAATCCTTCAGGAAGTGTTCGGTACCGGCACAGTACAGGCAGAGATTCTCCATGCGGCGTCGTGTCCTCTCTTGAGGTGTCAGGCGAGACCGGTCGACCTGCATAGCCTCCACGGCGGGAGGCACAGGAACGGATTGCAGGGGACCAGAGGAGAGAGGAGCCGGGGAGAAAAAACGCCTCGTGCGAACAAAGTCCATATCCTGGCGGAGCTCCTGACGCCTTTCGGTAAAACGCATGTCAATGCGAGTGGCTAGATGAATGAGTTCATGTAGGTTAGCAGGGATTTCTCGTGCGGCCAGAACATCTTTAATGTTGCTGGATAGGCCTTTTTTAAAGGTCGCGCAGAGGGCCTCATTATTCCAGGATAGTTCAGAAGCAAGAGTACGGAATTGTACGGCGTACTCGCCAACGGAAGAATTACCCTGGACCAGGTTCAACAGGGCAGTCTCAGCAGAAGAGGCTCGGGCAGGTTCCTCAAAGACACTTCGAATTTCCGAGAAGAAGGAGTGTACAGAGGCAGTGACGGGGTCATTGCGGTCCCAGAGCGGTGTGGCCCATGACAGAGCTTTTCCAGACAGAAGGCTGACTACGAAAGCCACCTTAGACCTTTCAGTAGGAAACTGGTCCGACATCATCTCCAAGTGCAGGGAACATTGAGAAAGAAAGCCACGGCAAAATTTAGAGTCCCCATCAAATTTATCCGGCAAGGATAGTCGTAGGCCTGAAGCGGCCACTTGCTGCGGAGGAGGTGCAGGAGAAGTGAGGTATACATAGGGAGTGCACAGGTGAACACACTAATTAGAACCACTTGCGCCAATCAGCGGCGCAGTGGCCCTTTAAATCGCAGAGACCCGGCGCGTGCGCGCCCTAGGGAGCGGGGCCGCGCGCGCCGGGACAGGACCGACGGAGAGCGAGTCAGGTACGGGAGCCGGGGTGCGCATCGCGAGCGGGCGCCACCCGCATCGCGAATCGCATCCCGGCTGGAGGCGGTATCGCAGCGCACCGGGTCAGTGGATCTGACCGGAGCGCTGCAGTAGCGAGAGTGTAGCGAGCGCTCCGGGGAGGAGCGGGGACCCGGAGCGCTCGGCGTAACAAATGTCATGTTATAAAAAAAAAGTTTTAATATTTCTGAAAACTACCATTTAAAAAAAAATGTTTTTCTTCCATTGGTTATACTTATAAAATGGTTTAATCTTTTTTGTGCATAGTCTAGTGTGCAAAATTCATTTTTCATTACTGTTGTCACAGTTCAAACTTTCTATTATTTAACAAGGTTATTGAAAAATTGATGGTATGTTTGTACCAGAGAGACATCCTGAAGGCTACAGTGTTGATTTATGGCACTAGGAGCACAGTTCAGTGCTGCTCTCTGCTATGGTGGGAGGCACTTTGTCACTGTCCCAATAGAGAAATCATACTATTGAAATACCTTGCCCTCAGAGCTGAGCGATGCACAAACTGTTTTCAAAATATGACTCTAAATAATTTAGTTTTTACCATGTATTTGTGTGCATGCACCAAGCATAATGCTGTTCATAATACTATGCTTTTGCCACAGTAGAAACTTTAACGTTAATTAAATATTTTTCCCTCGTTTTATTCTTTCTTTGAGCATTTCACACAACTGCAAGCAAATTCTAAGAGTACACAATTGTATAGTTAGTCTCATACAAGCACCTTCTTCTTCTGTAAATCTTTATTATGTTCATTTATAGTCTGCAATTATGAATTATTGACGGGCACACAAATTAGTATACAGCAGCTGACACAATGGACACACATCATAAGTGTTAGGATTTTTGTTTGTGCACATTAGTTTCTTTTTCACATTTTGCCTTTATTTGAAATACATTAAAATTTCTGCAAATAAAGTATCTGATGTTCTTGGCACAATAAAAAGTAAAAAAAAAGTCTCCAATCAATCTTCATCAGTACTTCACAGTTTTTACCTCTTCTTTCAGTGAGTTACGAAGGTACCATTATTAATTTGCAGTGAATAGAATTGAGCATGTCCAAAATCGCCACAACAGATTTCAAGTATATAGCCAGTTTTTGTTTTATTTTAAACATTGCTATGATCAGCTTCGAAATCTGCAGTAGCAATTCCAAAACAGTCCCAAAACTCAGTTTTCAGACAGAAGTAACAACAGAGGAATTCCAGTACCGCCCTCACTTCCTGAACTTTGTCCCAGCCTTTGCTTCAGTTGCAGCTCTGACAAAGTCCCCCCACCCCAATTCACTCGATCTGTGATCTCTGTCCTGCATCCATAGCATGGCTGCATTTGCTCATCCATAGCCAACCATGTCAAAAGATAAAGCAATCGTTTTTTTCCCCCTTTAGCCATTGAGCCCATTAAACCAAATTATAATGCTGTGTAATATGCCTCTATTTTCTCCATGGACCAATTTGCACCATTTCCATTCGCAGGACTCACACTAGGAAATGCTGTGGTGTTTTCACTGACTTAAAGGGGTATTCTGGCCAAAAACATATTATCTCCTAGCCAAAGGATAGGGGATAAGATGTCTGATCTCGTGGGACCTCTGCCATCTCCGTGCAGCATCGGCATTTTACGCAGTGCTGTTGCTCCAGTCTCGGAAACCTCTGTGTTTCCGGGACTGGAGACATGAGGTCACTGTCCCTCTTGACGTCACGCCACGCTCCCTACATTCATGTCTATGGAAGGGGGTGTGACGTCATGCCACACCCCCTCCCATAGAAAAATAATGGATGGGGCGTGGCATGACATCACAAGGGGGGACGTGGTGTTAAATCATGTCTACAGTCCTAGAAACACAGAGGTTTCTGAGACTGGAGCAGCACCCAGCCATAGAATGCTGGCACTGCACGGAGATCGCGGGGGGTTCCCAGCGGTGGGCCCACCGCAATCAGACATCTTATTCCCTATCCTTTGGATAAATATATAATATATATATATATATATATAATGTTTTTCTTCTTTCTTTGGACTGGCCACGTGTCTTAAAAGAAAACAAATGTTTGGCACTACAGCGAATAACTTGGCGCACAGCAGTGTATATTTTTGGTGCGGCTCGGAAGCAAGTGCCGGAACTGCGATCACTTCATAATGGGTGAAATAAGGTTCCGCATTAACAGTATTGATTCGGTGAACAGTGTAAGCATAAAAAAAAATACTAAACCCCAGATTTGGAATTTAGGATTTTGGTCTTATCACATGTTAGAAGCAAAACAATAATAGACATTCATGGGTATTAATTTAATCGTATTCAACCACAGAATAAAGATCACATGTCAGTTTTATTGTAGAAAATGAAATGCACAACGTTGCAAAATTGCATTTTTTTTTATCCCATCCCCCCCCCCCCAAAAAAAGAAAGTAAGCCCACATGGGTCTATCGATGGAAAAATAAGAATTATGTCTCTTAAATGGAAAGAAGGAGAAACAAAAACACTGGTTCCGGTGCCATGCAGTGAGGACGAGTGGTGAGCGAGCTCCCTGCCTGCAAGCTGAAACCCGGTCTTTTCTACCCGCAATCTTATGCCTGTGACCCCAGAACTTACCCTGGCCGACGGAGGGGTATTTATGGAACGTTTTCTTCTTCATTTGGGCCGGATATCTCACCAAAAGAACAAGGGGGAAACCCCCGACAGGCCGCAGTAGCAGATCCAGCCTGGCCGCCTCTCCCGCCACGCTGCATCTCCTTCACCTTCTGACGCGGGATCGATAGATGGAGGTGACGACTGCGAACCTGCTTGGCTCGACTATGCTCGCCTGGCCGAGTAGGTGGCAAAATCTATAACGCCGCGGGTGCAGGAAGCCATCATTGCCACAATACAGACCACCCTGGCCCAGCTACAACAGGCCTCAACGTAGTATGGAGCGTGCCTCACGGCAGTGGAGGGATGAACGGTCACTACAGAGGAGACTGTTAGGCACTCTGACTCATGCTTCTCTGCCCTAGAAGCGGAATGCCGATGATTCAGTGATAAGGTAGAAGACCTAGAGAATAGTAGTAACATTAGAGTGGGGGGCCTCCCACAATCTGTCCCGGCCAGGGACCTGCTTTATATTTGTGAAGTCTCCCTGCCAAAGGCCCTGGGACTGCCTAGACCATGCAAGGTTGAAAGGGCACATAGGCCGGGACCTGATCTCAGACAAAAAACTGACACTGGGGTACCCCCTGGACTGGCCCATAGAAATAGACCCCGCCAAGTGATAGTTAAATATTTGGACATTACGGACAATTTCGCAGTGCTTTGTGCCTTCCGTCAGAGAAGATATCCCCTTCTGTTTGATGGGGTGAAACTGCTACTGTTTGGGGACTTTTCTGCAGAAGTATCAAGGAAGCGCAAATTGTTCACACCTATCTGCACAGGAGAGGTATCTGCTTTGCGCTTTTATACCCAGCCCTTCCGAGAGTGTTTTTTTCCCCCCGATGGATCTCTGGAGACATAGCGGTCACCTGATGATGCTGCAGCTGACCTCCGCAAAATGCTTTCTTCCCCAGATCATCGCTCTTTTCCGGCCTGGGATGCTCTGGAACTTTGTCCCTCCCAATAGCCGCCTTCAGACCACCCTGAGACAACGGAGGATGACTGGTATTCTTCTCAAATATCCGGTGATTGGCGTCTGTCCCCAAGGGATCAAAAAGTCTGGGCTGCTTCGCAGGACGCCGCTTGATTTGCTTAACCTGCCAGTCCTGCTTGCTGCCCTCTGCCACCTACCCTAGGGGTGCGCATTTTCCGCTGTGACTTCACTGAACTGCAGGACCCTACCTGGACTTCAGAGCATCTCCAGTTCTCCGATTATCCCTGGTATTGCTGACTGTTCCTAGTAGTTCTTAGTACGGTATCATGGGAAAGAAGGGGGAGAGGGACGGGGTTGCTGTGGTAGTGGAGGGGGGAGATAGTTTTGTTGGGGATAAGATGTTCCACAGGGACTGGTTCTTGTGCTAACTCTGGGTCTTCTTACGCTTGTTATAAGGGGGGGAGGGGGGGTAGAAAACGGGGTCCAAAAAAAAAGACAACATTTTTACTTACCTTTTTGCGGTGTTTGGCACCTATAATGCTGTCTCCTAGCTGGGTATTTTCTGTATATCGTTGCTCTACTTTGCTCTGTGGGTGGTCCTGGCCAGAGGGGAGGTGCGGGTGGCGGGGGGATTGGGTACCATCCGCCTGGTGGCTATCACCTGTTTCTTGATATTTTTCCTTGCCTAGGGGTCTAGTTCTGTTATTGCTACTTTTCGTTACATATGGCTTTTCCCCCTCTCAAGTACTAGGGCCCATATGGTTAGTTGCCCTATCGCATCCTATAGGGGTTTGTTAATTTCACCACCGGCTATATCTAAGGTGGTGGGGGAGGTGACCCTTGTGTCCCTGTCCCACTTCCCTTTCTAAAAATTTTTGGGGGAGGGACCAGCTTATTGTTCCTTTATTCTGTCCTTACTGCATGGAAATGGATGGAGTCGCAATGGCTTTAGGAGCTTCTGGAAGGGAGTTAGTCCAGTTGGCTGCACCATTTTTCTGGGGCTTGGTTATTGTTTTTGTTGGGTTACGGGGGGGGTACATCGCTCCAAGTGATGGTATGTTGTCTTTATTGTTTCTTCATATAAGGCTCTTCAAGGGGTACTCCCGTGGAAAAGATGTTTTTTTAAATCAACTGGTGCCAGAAAGTTTAACAGATTTGTAAATTACTTCTATTTAAAAATCTTAATCTTTCCAGTACTTTTTAGGGTATGTATACTACAGAGGAAATATTTTTCTTTTTGGAACACAAAGCTTTCTGCTGACATCATGACCACAGTGCTCTCTGCTGACATCTCTGTTCATTTTAGGAACTGTCCAGAGCAGCATATGTTTACTATGGGGATTTTCTCCTACTTTGGACATTTCTTAAAATGGACAGATGTCTGCAGAGAGCACTGTGGTCATGATGTCACCAGAGAGCTCTGTGTTCCAAAAAGAAAAGAATTTCCTCTGTAGTATTCAGCAGCTAATAAGTACTGGAAGGATTAAGATTTTTTTTAATAGAAGTAATTTTCAAATCTGTTTAACTTTCTGGCACCAGTTGATTAAAAAAAAAAGTTTTCAATGGGAGTACCCCTTTAATGCTTACTCTTTCTTGTTTCTTCTATGCGTATAGTTTCCTGGAACGTTAAGGGACTGCGGTCCCCGCAAAAATGCTGCATGGTCCTTCGTCAGCTTAAGAGATTGTCACTGGATATTGCCCTTCTAGAGAAACACATTTGGATGCAGACGATTTTGGTAGGATGCAAAAGTGGTGGGTTGAACGGGTTGATGGGTCCCCAGCTATTGACCATAGGACTGGGGTTATTATTCTCATACACAGATCTTTTCAGGAGTAAATTTGACGACGGACGTATCTGCTCTATTCATGTGAAGATGGCTTCGGAGGAATTTAAGTTTTTAATGTGTACGGTCCTAATGTCCCTGACGATTCCTTTTTTACCGAACTTGCTGCTAGGATAATGGGGAGTGTTGCACAATTACGGGTGGTAGCAGGCGACTTTAACTTAATTATGGATTTTTCCGAAGATAGACGCAGTAACAGGTCTTCTCATTCTCTTCAATGCCCTTCTGACTCTTGATTGGCTCACTGGGCTTCTCAGACGGCTTTGAGAGATGTATGGCGTATGCTTCACCCGGAGGCAAGGGAATATAGTCATTCCCATGCTGATGATTCATGGTCGAGACTGGACTACTGTTTTTTGCCTACTCCTTTGCTGTCCATGGTGCAGCATATTAGTCTGGAAGACATGGTTATTTCTGACCATGGTCCCTTGTTGTTACATATGACTAACCTTATACCTAGAGGCACAGACTTTATCTGGAGGTTCCTCTCGGGGATAGCTAGAGACGACCAGTTTCAGTCCCTACTAAAAGGGTGGTGTAAGGAGTATGCAGCTGACAATCGTGATCACGCTGTCATGCCTCAGCTCTTTTGGGATGCTTCTAAAGCTGTCCTGAGGGGACAGATTATGGTGTATGCCTCATCTCTTAAACGTAAGATAGCTTCTCAGTTACTGCGGTTGGGTACCGCCCTTAAATCGGCTTATACAGCCTTCACTAGCTCACCCTCGACCCAGACTAAAGAGGCGTGGTCCCTAGCTAAATCTGCATATGCAAACTAGATGGAAAAAAAAGACCATCTATCCGATACTCAGTACAAGGCTTCTTTGTTCCGTTATGGCAACAAACCAGGCTGTCTACTGGTGCTTTGCCAAGGGTCCTCTCCCTCACACCCACATCCCAGTCATGAAAGACACGACACGCATGACCCACAGGGACCCTAAGTTTATATCAAACATCCTATGTACTTACTTTCAAGATCTCTACACCGAAGGGGAGGTTCGACCGACCCTGTCCCAGGACTGGTTGCGCAATGCTCACCTTCCATCCCTCACTGAGGAAGAGCTTTCATCATTGAATGCTCTTGTCACAGGGGAGGAATGGAACAGGGTGGTGAAAGGCCTGGTGATTGGCAAGGCGCCTGGTCCTGATGAATTTACTGGTACTTTTACAAGATTCTGAAGGGAGAAGTGTCTGTAGCCTTGTTGCCTTTATACAATTCTTACGTCCTATATCCCTGATCAATGTGGATCTTATTTTCATACTGATGGCTAAACGCTGTCTCCTATCTCATTGGTTAGTAGCTGATATGCCGCTGATATGTTGCTGTAGGGGAGGTCTTGTCTAGAGATGAGCGAAGTTACAGTGATTTGATTAATCACGAACCTCGCGGCTCGGCATTTGCTGACTTTAGCCTGCATAAATTAGTTCAACTTTCAGGTGCTCCGGTGGGCTGGAGAAGGTGGATACAGTCCTAGGAGACTCTCCAAGGACTGTATCCACCTTTTCCAACCCATCAGAGCACCTGAAAGCTGAACTAATTTGTTTATGCAGGCTTAAGTGAGCAACTGCCAAGCCGAGAAGTTCGTGATGAATCGAATTACTGTAACTTCGCTCATCTCTAGTCTTGACCCAGGTTAAAAGATACATGTTTTGCGACCTGACTGAATTGGGATGCACTAGAGAAAAACGAGCTATGGGGTTTTTCAGGAAATGGTAAACTTTCTTAGTGAGGAAGAGATCCTACCGATCATGACCATCTTTAAAGGGGTACTCCGCCCCTAGACAATTTATCCCCTATCCAAAGGATCGCCGGGGTCCCCCGCTGCGGCACCTCGCTATCCTTGCTGCACAGAGCGAGTTCGCTCTGCGCGTAATGACGGGCGATACAGGGGATGGAGCAGTGTGACATCATGGCTCCACCCTTTGTGACATCATGGCCCGCCCACTTAATGCATGTCTATGGCAGGGGGCATAGACTTGTATTGAGGGGGCGGGCCGTGATGTCACAAGGTGCAGAGCCCTTCGTAACAATGCTCCGGCCCCTGTATTGCCCGTCATTACGCGCAGAGTGGGACCCCGGCGATCTGACATCTTATCCCCTATCCAAAGGAGGTCTAGGGGCGGAGTACCCCTTTAAGGATACAACTTGGTATTTAACCCAGATCATAGCTGGTTCATTACGTTGACTATGTATTCACTAATGGTCTGCTTTGGGAGGGGCTTCTGTGCCTGATACTGTCAAAAGGATCCCTAGTTATATGCTCTCAGGGACGATATTGACCATGATGCATTTTTATATTTTGTTTTCTTTTGCATATATTCTTTTGATTGAGCATACATCTTATCCTTCTTATGTGGAGGGTTAAGCATACCTGACAGGGTTGGGGGGTATTTGGTTATGTATTATCTACTGTTGGATGGTATTTCATGCCTATTCAGAAGTCTCTTGTAATTGCATATCTCCACTGGGTAATGTCCCAGGCCTGTGTTTTGGCTATGTGATATTGAAAACCCCAATAAAAATGTAAAAAAACAAAACAAACAAAAAAAAACACTAAAGTTTAACCCTGGCTCTCTCCTCAAGGCCCAAATGTACTACCAATGTTTTTATTGTTTACAAAATATCCAAAAGATGCAAAACATAAACATTCATGTCAGAAGATATAACATGGTGTGTACGAAGAGACAATATATCTAGCAACATTTAGAGTGGATATCTATCACATAGACCATTTTTGGTCAGCACATGTAAAGAACAAACTTAGATAACATTACAACACTGAAAATAAATAGTGCACCCATACTACGAAAGTGGTATGATACAATATTGTATGTGGGTAAGGATCAAAAGAAAATTAGGTCTCAGCAAATAGAGAGGACAAGGGTTAGTAGTCATATAGGTATGTCAACTAATTGGTTGTTTTGGACACCGTCATCAATTAAAGTTGGACTGTGTTGAAAGGGCTATGAAGCCATACATCCCATCTAGCAAGAAAATTTCGGTCTGTATTCAGGGCACACAAGACCTTATATTCGTGCCAACAATTGGAATTAACCTCCCTCCTAATCTCCGCAATCAAAGACATCCTTTCATATCTCCAATTTTTCGTTATATTATGTCTTGCCGCTATCAAAGAGTGTATAATAATGGTTCTATGGAAGTGGGAATAGATGTGCAGATCTATGTTTAATAGGGAGCAGGGTGAAGGATTATTGGGAATCCACATAAATGTGAAAGAAATCGGCCCAATTTTCTCCAAAAGGAGAGTATTTTAGGGCACTCCACCAAATATGAAGGAATGTGCCAGTATTAGGACAACGCCAGCATTTGTCAGGTGAGTCAGAGAAATGAGCTAACCTAGAAGGGGTGAGATACCAGTGAAAGAAGAGATTTTTGAAGTCTCTAAATGACTGGTGCACTTGGTGAGTTTGCTTACTACTAAATGAGCATGTTCCCACTGGTGGTCCATAAAGTGGGTCTAAAGTTCAAGTTCCCACTTAGTTACATTTGGATCGGGGTTAGGGGATGAAGAATTAATTAGGAACGCATAGCTCCAAGTGATTCCTTTGCTCGGAGATGAGGATCGGGAAAGCCAATTTATTAGCTCAGAACTAATACCAATGTGTTGAGATTTTAAATAATCTAGGGCTACCTTATTTAAAGGGGTACTCCCCCCCCCCCCCCTAGACATCTTATCCCCTAGCCAAAGGATAAGATGTCTGATCGTGGAGGTCTGGCCGCCAGCACGCCCCCTCCTATAGACCTGCATTAAGGGGGTGGGGCATGATGTCACAACCCTGCATCGCCAGTCATTAAGCAATGAGCGAAGCTAGCTCCGTGCACCAGATGATGGGGTGCTGCAGGAGAGATTGCAAGGGTTCCCAGCGGCGGGATCCCCGCGATCAGACATCTTATCCCCTATCCTTTGCATAGGGGATAAGATGTCTAGGGGGGGAGTACCCCTTTAAGAGCTGATATGTCTTCACCATTTTGATAGGGTTAGCAGATATTGTGGTATTAACCCCTTAAGGACTCAGTTTTATTTTTACATTTTAGTTTTTTCCTCCTTGTCTTCAAAAAATCATAACTCTTATATTTTCATCCACAGACTATTATGAGGGCTTGTTTTTTGCGCGGCCAGTTGTCCGTTGTAATGCCATCACTCACTTTACCATAAAATGTATGACGCAACCAAAAAAAGACTATTTGTGTGGGGAAATAAAAAAACGCAATTTTGCCAATTTTGGAAGGTTTCGTTTTCACGACGTACAATTTACGGTAAAAATGACGTGTTCTTTATTCTTTGGGTCAATACAATTAAAATGATACCCATGATAACATACTTTTCTATTACTGTTGTGCTTAAAAAAAATTGCAAACTGTTTAACCAAATTAGTACGTTTAAAATCCCCCTATTTTGAAGACCTATAACTTTTTCATTTTTCCGTATAAGCGGCGGTATGGGGGCTAATTTTTTTGCGCCGTGATCTGTACTTTTTATTGATATCATATTTGCTTGTATAAAACTTTTAATACATTAACATTTTATTTTAATAGTTGGGATATTTACGCACGGCATCTGAGGGGTTAATGGCGGACATCCGCGCGATCGGGGATGTCCGCCATTACAGGCGGGTCCCTGGCTGCTATCAGCAGCCGGGACCTGCCACGCATGACACGAGTATCGTTCCGATGCTCGCGATTATGCATAGGACGTAAATGTATGTCGTGGTGCGTTAAGTACCAGCTCACCAAGAGGTACAGTTACGTCCTGTGTTGTTAAGGGGTTAAAGTTGGCCTTGTAGGTAGTACACAAAAACAAGTATTATATAAGTAGTTCTGTTTTTCAGTTGATGTTTCTTTAATGATGTCATTTATTTTGCATATGCCGATGTATCCTTACACTTGCCTTCACTTTTGTTCTCAAGTTGACATGATGAAGCTGTAAAGTTTATGACCATTTTCACTATACATTAATGGTCAGAGTGTGCAGTCAGTGCAGATGCATCTTGACAGCTTCCTTCAGCTCCCAGAAATCTAGTATTAGTGTTTTGTTTGGAAAGCTTTCAGTTATGTTAGGGAATTGATTTTATCAGATGTTTCTCATGAGTGCTGTTCCATGTAATAACTGCTATCCCTATCAACAGATGTGATATTTCTTTCTTGAAGGTGTTAAATAGAGATGAGTGAGCAGACACCCGGCAACCCCATCTCACTCAAATTTTATGTGACAGCGGCCTGCCGAACTCAAAGGTGTACTCCCGTGGAAAACTTTTTTTTTTTTTTTATCAACTGGTGCCAGAAAGTTAAACAGATTTGTAAATCACTTCTATTAAAAAATCGTAATCCTTCCAGTACTTTTTAGGGGCTGTATACTAAAGAGAAATCAAAAAAAGAAATGCATTTCCTGTGATGTCCTGACCACAGTGCTCTCTGCTGACCTCTGCTGTCCATTTTAGGAACTGTCCAGCGAAGGAGAAAATCCCTATAGCAAACATATGCTTCTCTGGACAGTTCCTAAAATGGACAGCAGAGGTCAGCAGAGAGCACTGTGGTCATAGCATCAGAGGAAATGCATTTCTTTTTTGGATTTCTCTTTAGTATACAGCCCCTAAAAAGTACTGGAAGGATTAAGATTTTTTAATAGAAGTGATTTACAAATCTGTTTAACTTTCTGGCACCAGTTGATTTAAAAAAAAAAAAGTTTTCCATGGGAGTACCCCTTTAAGTACTGCAGGTAATAATAAGGTAATAATAGCAGAA
The DNA here is from genome assembly GCF_029499605.1 of Hyla sarda. Lineage (NCBI taxonomy): Eukaryota > Metazoa > Chordata > Amphibia > Anura > Hylidae > Hyla > Hyla sarda. The sequence continues at coordinate 236,511,371 of NC_079190.1, forward strand.
GGAATATGGAACACGTGGTCTTTTGGCACCTTCATGATAGGGGGAAGTACCTGGGACACAGGTTAGCCCAGCATACCGTTATCGGCAAGATCACATGACCACAGGTGGAGGTGTGTTTAGAAGCTCTATTCACTGCATTGCGGCCGCCATTTCAGAGAGAGAAAGCTGAGACAGCATGAACTACCATTCCCAGGAAGCCTTCCAAAATCCAATAAAATTTCAAAGCAAGTAGAGTAAAGCATTAATCAGTGGGCTGACCTAAGACCTGCAGTGCTGTGTCCAGTTACTACAAGTCCCAGCCAGCAGTAAACAAACCCAAACAAGCTATCACATTACAATACCTAGCAAGCTGAGCAAAGTATTGGGCTGACCTATATTTTAACCCCTTAAAGGGGTACTCCGCCCCTAGACATCTTATCCCCTATCCAAAGGATAGAGGATAAGATGTCAGATCACCGGGGTCCCGCTGCTGGGGACCCCGGGGATCGCTGCTGCAGCACCCCGCTATCATTACTGCGCAGAGCGAGATCGCTCTGTGCGTAATGACGGGCAATACAGGGGCCGGAGCATCGTTACGTCACGGCTCCGCCCCTCGTGACGTCACGGCCCGCCCCCGTCAATACAAGTCTATGGGAAGGGGGCGTGGTGGTCGTCACGCCCCCTCCCATAGACTTGCATAAAGGGAACGGGCCGTGATGTCATGAGGGGCGGAGCCATGACGTCACGCTGCTCCTGCCCCTCTATCGCCCGTCATTACGCACAGAGCGAACTCGCTCTGTGCAGTAATGATGGCGGGGTGCCGCAGCGGCGATCCCCGGGGTCCCCAGCAGCGGGACCGCGGCGATCTAACATCTTATCCCCTATCCTTTGGATAGGGTATAAGATGTCTGGTGGAGGAGTACCCCTTTAAGGATGCAGCCCTTTTTCACCTTAAGGACTGAGCCCTTTTTCACAATTCTGACCACCGTCGCTTTATGAATTATTAACGCAAAAACGCTTTTACCAAATATTCTGATTCTGAGATTGTTTTTTCGTGACATATTCTACTTTATTTTGGTGGTAAATTTTCGGCACCACTTGCATCCTTTTTTGGTGAAAAATCCTAAAATGTCATGAAAATTTTGAAAATTTAGCATTTTTCTAACTTTGAAGCTCTCTACTTGTAAGGAAAATGGATATTCACAATAAATTTTATTTTTCTTCACAAATAGAATATGTCCACTTTATGTTGGCATCATAAAATGGACATATTTTTGGTTTTTGAAAAAATTAGAGGGTTTCAAAGTAGAGCGGCAATTTTCAAAAAATTCATGAAAATTGCTAAATCTGAAGGGACAGATGTTACAGAACTACAACTCAAAGCATGCCTGGGCAGTCCAGGCATGCTGAGAGTTGTAGTTTGGCAACATCTGGAGGGCTACCATTTGGGTACCACTGTAACAGTGGTCTCCAAACTGTGACCCTCCAGATGTTGCAAAACTACAACTCCCAGCATGCCTAGACAGCCTTTGGCTGTCTGGGCATGCTGGGAGTTGCAGTTTGGCCTTCCTAGTGGTTGCCATAGTAAAGATCGTTTTACTTTCACTTTCAATTCCCCCCTCCCCCCACCAATGATTCCCTACCTGAGCCAGGATCCAGCAGTCTCCAGCGAAGATCCCGGGTCCCCAGGCATCTTTTCCTGCAGGTACGGCCTCCATCTTCTTCCCACGATCCCCTCGACATCCAGGGGCGGGCAGAACGGGGGTTGCCATGGCAACCCCCTGTCCTGTGCTGCCATTGGTCAGAACTCCGTTCTGCTAATGGCAGGGGATAGGAGGAGATCGCAGCTCTGCGACCTCGCTCCTATCCCTTAGGCTGATCGGGGCTGTCGCTTACAACTCCGATCAGCCCTATTTTCCGGGTGATCAGGTCACCAGAGACACGATCAGCCCAGAATTGGAGAAAATCGCATGTCTGAATTGACATGCGATTTTCTCCGATCGCCGATATGGGGGGGGGGGGGGGGTCTCAGGACCCCCTTGGCGATGTGCGGGATGCCTGCTGAATGATTTCAGCAGGAATCCCGATCTGGTCCCCAACCGGCTAGCGGCGGGGACTGGAATTCCCACGGGCCTATCCATACGCCCTCAGTCCTTAAGGACTCGGGATGCAGGGCGTATGCATACGCCCTGTGTCCTGAACAGGTTAACATAAATATGCATTAAAAGTTACGTCTTCTAGGTTAACTTGAACATACTGTATTTTACCTGGAACAACTACCCAACTATAGGCCAGTAAGTCTGACATCAATAGTGGGGAAATTAATGGAAACCCTACTAAAGGATAGGATTGTGGAACATCTTAAATCCCATAGATTGCAAGATGAAAAACAACATGGGTTTACTTCAGGGAGATCATGTCAAACAAATCGTATTGACTTTTTTGACTTGGTGACTAAAATAATAGATGGCAGAGGGGCAGTAGACATCGCATATCTCGATTTCCGTAAGGCTTTTGACACTGTCCCACATAGAAGACTTAACTTATCAATAAACTACAGTCATTGAGCTTGGACTCCCATATTGTTATGTGGATAGACAGTGGCTGAATGACAGACAACTGAGGGTTGTAGTCAATTGAGTATATTCAGAGCAAGGTCTTGTTATCAGTGAGGAACCTCAGGGATCTGTACTGGGACCAATATTGTTTAATATCTTCATTAGTGATATTGCAAAAGGTCTTGATGATAAGGTGTGTCTTTTTGCTGATGACACAAAGATATGTAACAGGGTTGATGTTCCTGTAGGGATATGCCAAATGGAAAAGAATTTAGGAAAACTAGAAGAATGGTCAGAACTCTGGCAACTGAAATTTAATGTGGATAAGTGCAAGATAATGCACCTGGGGCGTAAAAACCCTCGGGCAGAATATAGAATATTTGACACAGTCCTGACCTCGGTATCTGAGGAGAGGGATTTAGAAGTGATTATTTCAGAAGACTTAAAGGTAGGAAGACAATGTAATGGAGCAGCAGGAAACACTAGCAGAATGCTTGGATGTATAGGGAGAGGTATAAGCAGTAGAAAGAGAGAAGTGCTCATGCCGCTGAACAGAACAATGGTGAGACCTCACTTGGAGTATTGTGCGCAATACTGAAGGCGGTATCTCCAAAAGTACATAGATACTCTAGAGAGAGTTCAGAGAAGAGCTATTAAACTAGTACATGGATTGCAGGATAAAACTTACCAGGAAAGGTTAAAGAACCTTAACATGTATAACTTGGAAGAAAGAAGAGACAGATGTGATATGATAGAAACTTTTAAATACACAAAGGGAATCAACACGGTAATGGAGGAGAGCATATTTAAAAGAAGAAAAAACTACCACAAGAGGACATAGTTTTAAATTAGAGGGGCAAAGGTTTAAAAGTAATATGAGGAAGTATTACTTTACTGAGAGAGTAGTGGATGCATGGAATAGCCTTCCTTCAGAAGTGGTCGCTGCAAATACAGTGAAAGAGTTTAAACATGCATGAGATAAGCATAAGGCTATCCTCCATATAAGATAGGGCCAGGGACTATTGATAGGATTCAGATTATTGGGCAGACTAGATGGGCCAAATGGTTCTTATCTGCCAGCACATTCTATGTTTCTAAGTTAAAAGCGTTTAGAGTGAACGAGGCATAGCTATGTATGGAAAAGTTACGTGAATTTCTGGGTTTATTCAAATACACATGCAGTCATTCCTCTTGTCTTTTTATGTTTATTTTTTTGCTGTGTTTTTTGTCTTACTTGCGCCAAATTTATCGATAAGGTGCACAGATAAGTTTTGCATAAATGAAAAATCATCTTACTGTAGGATGTCAATCTTCTAAGGCAAGGCAGACGTGGTATGAATTTGCATTTATTTCAACGCTTTATTTGCGCCTTTTTCACTAAGGCACCCACAGTAAATATCTTCCACTGCAATGACAATAAAAAATCACTGCATTTCACAGCCAGTTTTGTTGAAATTGTCTATTTTGGGGAGAGGGGGGGGGGGGGGGGGAATGCGCAATAACTAACCGCAAACATTTTTCTCCAATATTACATCACAGAAAATGTCAGGAAGGCAATGATAAATCTCCCCCATAGTATTTATGCCTAGGGTAAACAGAATTATGCATCTAAAAGCACTAGGAGTGAATGTAGAATCCCCATCTAAGGCTAAATTACATGCATTTTGTATTTTAGAAAAAAAGGCATTTGTAGCTTAGTTTAACTTAAATATGCATTTCTAGCGTTGATAGTGAAACTTGACTAGTAGGTGAGTCACAAATCACCTTAGAAACATAAAAAGGTTGGCTGAAGTCGCCAACTCACGTCAGATGAAGGAGTTGATTTCGGTTCATCCTGATGACGCTGTGCGTGTTGAGACCACTTGGCTCCCATGGGTACAGTTTTGTTCTTCCCAGAGATTCAGATCCCTGTGATCTCCCTCTCATTGAGTTTCCGTATCAGTCATATCTCCTGCATCCGTGCTGTGCTGTGGCCCCTGCTGGTTCCTGGCTCCTTTCCATACCCCCGTTCCTTTTTTTTTTTTTTCTGTCCCTCTACTTTTCTTGTCATTCCTTGTCTGTATGCCCCTCTTTGACTGCTCAGTACCTGACTCTTCTACCTTTTCCTCCTTCCCTGACCCTCTCCCCCTTTCTGATGTCTCATATTGTTTCCTACACAACACCGTTTGTACCTGTTCGCTCTCTTTCTTTTTGGTACTTCCACTGGAGCACCTATTGCTGATATCAGATTCCTCATTAGGACTCGTACCCGACCTATCTGGGTAACCCTGGCCCTTGTGCCTAGGGCGTTATATGTTGCTCCTGATTGACTACTTGTTACACTACTTATTGTGGAACTTTCTACTTGTTGTTCCTTTTTGCTATATGACATGTCATATGTTTATGCATTGTTGAGCTGCTGTCCATTGGGCCTACCCTGGCTGCCGGACTCCTTTCTCTTTTCCATGTTTTGTTTATTTTGTTGCTTACTTATTGATTGTAATGCCTCTTTTACTACTTTCAATAAAACCTTTTTTGAATTTGAAAAAAAAAAGAAACAAAAAGAACCTCCTGATCTTTTTCAATTAAGAAAAAGCACTCCTGCCATGTCCTCTACCAGTAAGAATGTTGGTGGCAGTACCCGCACCATTACAGGTATTAACAGTAGCCAGGGTCAAATGGTAGCAATAGCAGCTGCGTCATTTGAGGATAGTATGGTTGTGGACTCATTTGAGGTCTTCTCAGGAGGAAGAAGGGTCTGACTATATAACATTAAGCTAAGTTTCAGTGTATTCCTCATAGTCTATAGTTACATGGCGCATCGGATGTGCCTGACCGGGCCGTTCTGTTCCATCATTTCTTTCTTTGCTCCCCCCACTAGTGGGACTGGTGGGGAATGCAGAGGTAGCAAGAAGTCTATTATCAGACGTCAGAAGTTTATGCAGAAAGGAGTGGCGTGGACAATGAGTACTTTGATGATGACTATATAGTGTTGGACGCAATGTGGGAACCAGATGAGGAGGAGGTGACCTGTTAAGAGCAGAAGGGTAGTGGTATTGTCAGTGAAGAAGAACATAGCAGAAGTAGGGCCAAAACACCTGTCAAAAGTAAGCGGGGTAGGCCTCCCGGTCTGATCAGCTCACTTGACTGCAGCAGCGTTGCAGTCACTTGAGCTGATCAGACCGGGAGGCCTTCGTCTCTTACATTTGACAGGTGTTTTGGCCCTATTTCTGCTATGTTCTGCAATGATGCTGCCTCTGTAGGCTCAAGAAAAAAAACTTCAAGAGGAGGGGCACAGTCAGGTATTGTGTACCTGTCCGGCATTCTGCCATGTGGAAATTCTTTCCCACTATACCAGGTGCAGAAAAGTGACACTGTGCTGTCTCTGCAAACATAAAGTAAGCCGTGGCCGGGGTACAAGTATAGGAGCTACATCTTTACCTAGGCACATGGAGTGGCATCCTATTGCTGTGTGGGACAGTTGAGACACCCCACAATGTAAAGAAAAACCTTGCTGTTGCTTCTTCAGATCCCTCTCAGCTGTCTCATCAGCCAGGTCTCATCCACAGGCAGTGCATTCTTTGTCTTGTCCTTATCAGTGTTTTTTCCTCCTCTATCTCATCAATTATCTATTGGGGAATCTGTCATACAAACAACAGTATTCGCCCAGTCACTCTGTTGTAGTGCGCCTGAATTCTCACCTTGTTGGTGGTGTATGCGCTACTGTACCATCTTGTTTACTCCAAAGCCTAATGGGGTGTGCCCAGCACAGGTGGTGCATACCTAGTCGCCATTATTTTGCCCAAAAAGCCACCCCCACTTTGCACAGTCATGTTTTCGGAAAGGGTGGACATTTCCATGCAGTTGTCATTGTGCACATAGTGCATGCCACAGTAGATACTTGGTATAGTAGCTGTGCCCTGGGCCAATACATGTATTTTTTATTTTTTTTTGTATTCAAAAGCTTTTTTAAATGTCAATAATAAAAGGGAACAACAGAATCAAAAACAAAGGGAAGTGGTTGAGTACAGATCAATGCAAAGACAACAGTCAAAGTGCAAATAAGGCAGTACGGGTACACATGAATGGATGTAACACCAAGTGTGAACAGGGGAGGATAAGCATCAAAATGGGAGCACCTAAATTCGCCAGAGGCAGGTCGACGTGGAGGAATCAATAAGGCAAGAGCGATACTGATGGCAAGAAGCCAAGGGGGTTAGACACAGCCACTAGCCATCAAATGGCACACAAAGCTAAGAGGCCACCTTGCTCACTACAATCAGCATGGGGGAGAGAGCAACTCAGCAAACCTAATGGGGAGGGGGAACTACAAACCAGAGAAAACCACAGAAAAAGGGGGAGAAAAAAAAGGAGTAGAGAAAGAAAAGAAGGTAGAGCATGGGGAGGTAGGGGAGGGATGAGAACCTAAAGGATCAAGGCAGCGACTCCCACCTACAGCGGAGGGAGCCCGAAACGGAGAAATCGAGGGGTGGAAGTGAATTGGATCCATGGGCTATTAAATGGCGTTCAACCTCTGAGAGTAAGTCAGCTAGGCACTCCTCCAGGCTCTGAATACGCTGGACCTCTGTGAGCAAGTAAGGAATCGTCAGAGGGAGGTGGATTTCCATTGCCTAGGCACCACCCTTCTTGCTGCTGCCAATTAAAGGCCTGTCAAACTAGTACGAAGAGTTCAGGGCATCCCCGGCAACATCGCCAGGAGTAAGGCAGATGGGGAGGCAGACACCTGGGACCCAGTGATTTCTGTGACCAGAATATGGACCGAGGACTAATATGCTGACATCAAGGGGCAGGTCTACCAAATGTGGGAAATTGAACCACTAGCCTGATGGCACCGCCAGCATAGATCAGAGACTCCAGGAAGAATTGTACCATCTAAAGAGGAATTTATAGTTTGTTTCTTGCAACGTCACCGATTGTAGACATCTTATGACAAAGCAGAAAAGAAGTTTCCTAGTCTGCCGTGCTAGGGGTGTCAGCAAGCTCACGCTCCCAGGTCCTCTGGAAAGGAAGCAGGTCTTGAGAGCCTCTACTACAGGGAAGGGCATACAGAGAGGATGCAACATGCATCGGCTTTGTGGTGGACTGGCAAACGGATTCCAAACCAGTCAGATCTCTGTTAAAAAAAACAAAAAAAAAACGGACTCATCCCATGAAAAGCTGTGAATACTTGAAAAGAGAGCTTGTCAAGAATGTCCTGCAGAGTTTTTAGCAAGGTTAACTGGAGAACCTGAGTAATAGGAAATGAGTCAGGCCTAGATGCAGTCATAAAGCCACCAGCCTGGAGACCAGGCGAAAATCTGGGTTGCCTAACTGAGGGGTGAGAGAACCGAGGGGTTTGGAAAGGCTCATCTTTGAGAGCTGGTGCAGACACATCTGTAGGACCATCCGGGAGACAAAGGGGAGGAACACAAGGGTCCGCTTCGTCCAGGACGACAGACAAATCCACGGAAGGGACGTTAGCGGGAACGGGGAGACGGACCATTGTATAGTTACCGTACAGTTGTGTTGCTGCATCTGACAGGACCTCTCTGGCTCCTCATGGCCTCAACTTTCAGGTAACTTCCAGGGGAAGGCTTATTGTCCCATGATACCTTTTAAGCCTCATGGTGCTTTCATGCATGCCCCCTTCTCTTAGAAGATTATATTATTAAATTTTACTATGGTGGCTTCTCATCTCCCTATTTTCTAGAAGACTATTATTATTACATAATACCGCCCGGTGACATCTGATCTCCCATGTGCCCCTATTAGTGGCCTGGGGAAATATTTATAAGCCCTGACTGTTTATGACGTATGCCCTTGGGTATGAAGCTCTTAACCAATAGGGACATAGGCAGCCCCCCTTAACAACACCTTAGGGCAATGCAGCTAGGACCTTTTAGAGATGCCCCAAAGTTGATATGGTATTCTGAGAACCTCATTTGTTATTGTTGAGAATTGAATGTTTGAGAAATATGTTATGGACTTAAAGTTATATTCAACTCTTTGAATGTGTGGAATATTACAGATCTATCAAAAATGGCTTCTGTAATGTTATACTTAAGAATATGCAATGCTAGGCCTGAATATTTGACATGTGATTACACAGAGCGATGTGTAGCTGGGTGTAACTGGCTCCCTGCCGTTGCAGGTGCGCTGCTGATCTCTGCTTCCTTACTGGATCCTGGGCGGTACCTCGGAATACTACATTTCCTTCTTAGTCTGTATCATCTGAAGTCCACTGACTGGAAAACTTTCTTTACAGATTCGGACAATGGCAGAGGGCTTTGTAAATTAAGTGACATTGGGGGAGATTTATCAAAGGATTTAGACTGGTTTTTCCTGTCTAAATTTGTCGCACAGAAAGTCGCAGTCTAAATATGTGCGACTTTTGCTGTAGAGGATTTTTAGAACATGATGCATTCAAGTCTATTTTAGATGGAAATGCATTGGAAAATGCATTGGTGCTGAATTTATCAAGTGCGACTTTTGTGCGACAAGTGGCATCTGCCCAAAATACGCTGAAATGTCAGACCATGTTGGAGCAGGTCTAAATGCAGTTTAAGCTGTAGACCCTGAAGTCTGAGCACAGAATTTATCAAGGGCTGTGAGACCTTTGGTAAATTAGGAGCACAATAGACAGGAGACTACCACATACGCTGGTCTATAAGCATACCCAGAATAGACTAGATTAGTAAATGTCCTCCACTGTGTTCTCTAACCATAGGCTAGGCTTTATGTACTCACTGACGAGCTGGTTTATGGGGTTGACATTATTTTGGCCTGATTGAAATACCTAACCTCTAAATGCATCATTCACCTTGCCTATATCCGGCTGGCATACTCTAGAACCTATTTGTACACATAGTCACCTATTTATGTAAATTACTCTGTGTTATTAGATGTGGTAACTCATTTATTCCTTAATTTTGTAATTTCAATTTCAATCACTGGACCCCTTGTTATGTGCCTTGAGGGGTGTAGTTTCCAAAATAGTATGCCATGTTTTTTTTTTTTTGCTGTTCTGACACAGTAGAGGCTTCCTAAATGTGACATGCCCCCCAAAAACCATTTCAGCAAAATTCACTCTCCAAAATCCCATTGTCCCTCCTTCCCTTCTGAGCCCTCTACCGCCGTACACTTCACATACACATATGAGGTATTTCCTTACTCAAGAGAAATTGGGTTAAAAATTTTGGGGGGCTTTTTCTCCTATTACCCCTTGTAAAAATTCAAAAACTGGGTCTACAAGAAAATGCGAGTGTAAAAAATGAAGATTTTGGATTTTCTCCTTCACTTTGCTGCTATTCCTGTGAAACACCTAAAGGGTTAACACACTTTCTGAATGTCATTTTGAATACTTTGAGGGGTGCAGTTTCTATAATGGGGTAATTTATGGGGTATTTCTAATATGAAGCCCATTCAAATCCACTTCAAAACTGAACTGGTCCCTGAAAAATTCAGATTTTGAAAATTTCGTGAAAAATTTGAAAATTGCTGCTGAACTTTGAAGCCCTCTGATGTCTTCCAAAAGTAAAAACATGTCAACTTTATGATGCAAGTATAAAGTAGACATATTGTATATGTGAATCAATATGTCATTTATTTGGAATGTCTATTTTCCTTACAAGCAGAGAGCTTCAAAGTTAGAATAATGCAAACATTTCAATTTTTTCATCTAATTTTGGAAAGAAAGTATCGATGAAAAATTTACCACTAACATAAAGTAGAGTATGTTATGAAAAAACTGTCTCTGAATCAAAATGAAAAGTAAAAGCATCCCTAGAGTTATTAATGCTTAAAGTGACAGTGGTCAGATGTGCAAAAAACGCTCTGGTCCTTAATCCCTTAAGTACCAGGCCCATTTTGGCCTTAAGGACCAGACCAATTTTATTTTTGCATTTTCGTTTTTTCCTCCTCGCCTTCTAAAAATCATAACTCGCTTATATTTCCATCCACAGACCCATATGAGGGCTTGTTTTTTGCGTCACCAATTGTACTTTGTAATTACATCACTTATTTTACCATAAAATGTACGGCGCAACCAAACAAATATTATTTATGTGGGAAAATTGAAAAGAAAACCGCAATTTAGCAAATTTTGGAAGTTTTTTTTTCTTCACGCTGTACACTTTCTGGTAAAAATGACATGCTTTCTTTATTCTGTGGGTCAATACGATTAAAATGATACCTATGATTATATTCTTTTCTATAATTGTACCGCTTAAAAAAATCTCAAACTATTTTAACAAAATTAGTATTTTTGAAATTGCCCTATTTTGACTACCTATAACTGTCTAATTTTTCCGTATGTGGGGCGATATGAGGGCTCATTTTTTGCGCCATGATCTGTAGTTTTTATCAGTATCACTTTTGCTTAGGTTTTACTTTTTATAAAAAAAATTTGGAATAAAATGTGACAAAAAAGCAGCAATTTTGGCCTTTTTTTTTTATTTATTTACGTTTACGCCGTTCACCTTACGGAATGATTAACAATATATGCTAATAGTTCAGACTTTTACACACGCGGCGATACCAAATGTGTGTATTTAATTTTTTTTTTCACGCTTTTTTGGGGGTAAAATGGGAAAACCGGACGTTTTACTTCTTTATTGGGGGAGGGGATTTTTCAAATTTTTTTACTTTTTAATTTTACATTTTTAATTTTTTTTTTTTTTTACACTCTTTATGTCCCCATAGGGGACTATTCATTGCAATCAGTTGATTGCTAATACTGTGCAGTGCTATGTATAGGACACAGCACTGCTCAGTATTATCGGTGATCTTCTGCTCTGGTCTACTCGATCTCAGACCAGAGCAGAAGGCCCCGGAGACTGCCGGAGCCAGGTGAGGGGACCTCTGGCCGCCATGCTGGATGATCGGATCCCCGCGGCAGCGCCGCGGGCGATCCGATCATCCATTCAAAGTACCGGAATGCCGCAGATGCTGTGATCTGTATTGATCACGGCATCGGAGGGGTTAATGGCGGACATCCGAGCGATCACGGATGTCCGCCATTAACGGCGGGTCCCTGGCTGCTGATAGCAGCCGGGACCTGCCGGGCATGACGCGAGCACCGCTCCGGTGCGCGCAATCATGTTGGCGCGTAAATGTACATCATGGTGCGTTAAGTACCACGTCACCATGACGTACATTTACATCCATTGTCGTTAAGGGGTTAAAGGGGTATTCCAGGATTTTTTTTTGGACTATTCTACAGAGGCTGTAAAGTTAGTGTAGTTCATAATATAATGTCTGTACCTGTGTGTGATGGTTTTCTTTTGTGATTTTCACCCCATTATTTATTTTTAACAGCATACAAAATGACTGTTGTTTCAGATTTTTCCCAGGTTGCAATGCGGCCAAGACCTCCACTGTTGACAGGGAGCCTGTCTGCTTTAATGGGTGGAGGGATCGCTTGGTGGGAGAAAGATCAATCTGCAACTAATGCAAAAGCTGTAGGCACCCTGATTGAAAACCACAGGTCTTTTGATGGATGCAGCTCATTTATGTTTCAATGGGTGGGGTGGCTGATGTGTGGGAGGGAGGAAAATGGAATTGTGGGATTTGTAGTCAAAAAAAGAAAAGTCAAACAGGAAATACTAGTTAACAAAAAGCAAGCCACAGCATTATGGTAATCTCACAACATAGCCATTTAGCCCCAAGACAAGCGCAGATCCTTCCTAAGCATGTCCATTACTGCCTGCCAGATACGTACTAAAATCACCTTATGGTGGATAACCCCTTTAACCCCTTAAGGACTCAGGGTTTTTCCGTTTTTGCACTTTCGTTTTTTCCTCCTTACCTTTTAAAAATCATAACCCTTTCAATTTTCCACCTAAAAATCCATATTATGGCTTATTTTTTGCGTCGCCAATTCTACTTTGCAGTGACATTAGTCATTTTACCCAAAAATGCATGGCGAAACGGAAAAAAAAATCATTGTGCGACAAAATCGGAAAAAAAACGCCATTTTGTAACTTTTGGGGGCTTTCGTTTCTACGCAGTGCATATTTCGGTAAAAATTACACCTTATCTTTATTCTGTAGGTCCATACGGTTAAAATGATACCCTACTTATATAGGTTTGATTTTGTCGCACTTCTGGAAAAAATCATAACTACATGCAGGAAAATTTATACGTTTAAAAATGTCATCTTCCGACCCCTATAACTTTTTTATTTTTCCACGTATGGGGTGGTATGAGGACTCATTTTTTGCGCCGTGATCTGAAGTTTTTATCGGTATGATTTTTGTTTTGATCGGACTTTTTGATCACTTTTTATTCATTTTTTAATGATATAAAAAGTGACCAAAATACGCTTTTTTGGACTTTGGAATTTTTTTGCGCGTACGCCATTGACCGTACGGCTTAATTAATGATATATTTTTATAGTTCGGACATTTACGCACGTGGCGATACCACATATGTTTATTTTTTATTTTTTTTACACTGTTTTATTTTTTTTATGGGAAAAGGGGGGTGATTCAAACTTTTATTAGGGAAGGGGTTAAATGACCTTTATTAACACTTTTTTTTTACATTTTTTTTGCAGTGTTATAGGTCCCATAGGGACCTATAACACTGCACACACTGATCTCTAATGCTGATCACTGGCGTGCATTAACACGCCTGTGATCAGCATTATCGGCGCTTGACTGCTCCTGCCTGGATCTCAGGCACGGAGCAGTCATTCGTCGATCGGACACCGGGGAGGCAGGTAAGAGCCCTCCCGGTGTCCGAACAGCTGTTCGGGACGCCGCGATTTCACCGCGGCGGTCCCGAACAGCCCGACTGAGCAGCCGGGTCACTTTCACTTTCACTTTAGAAGCGGCGGTCAGCTTTGACCGCCGCTTCTAAAGGGTTAATACCGCACATCGCCGCGATCGGCGATGTGTGGTATTAGCCGCGGGTCCCGGCCGTTGATTAGCGCCGGGACCGACGCGATATGATGCGGGATCGCGGCGTGATCCCGCTTCATATCGCGGGAGCCGGCGCAGGACGTAAATATACGTCCTGCGTCGTTAAGGGGTTAAGGTGAAAATGGGCTTGGTCCTTAAGGGGTTAATCTTTGCGTGCATCTGCTTTAACGTGGTTGCCATGGTCACAATGGAGACTCATGTCTCTCCACTTCCTTCTGACTAGTTAGAACCCCTGACAAAGTTTGTTGATGTATACGTGTGACACAGAGGGCAGGATCATGATGTGAATGAGCCCGAACTCTTAGCCTCTCCCATCGTGTAAAGATCCTTATACAGACTGAATTTTCATCCAGGACTGCATTCACAATTCTTCGGTTTGCCTGTACAAAGCTTGCGAACAGATTTTTTTTACAGCTTAGCTGAACTCCTGTAATGTAACTCACAGTTGGACAGTTTAGAAATTACTATACGGTGACTTGCAAAAAAGATTTTTAGTCTGATCAAAAGATGTTTCTAAAAAGTAGTTAACTTTTTTTTTTATTTGCAATGCAGAATGAACTTTTATTTGAACCTTCAACCCTTTTTCTATCACAGCAGAGAAGCACTCTGAGCAATGCTTACCCAAGAAGAAAATGTAAGCCGCATACACATGAAGAAGCTCATATGGGAAAAGGATTTTAGATCAATGATTTTCCACTGAGACACACTCAGTTTTTTCACCACCGGCAGTGTTGATATTGTGATTTTATTAGGAATGTAATGGATGTTTTTCTTCATATTTCTACCAAGTAGCAGTGAAGTAACTTCAGATATTCTTTAGCCTTTACATTTGGTGAAATGCCCAGTAGGTTCTAAGATGTAAAAACTAAATAAAATGTTCTGGGAATTAAGTTTTATCGGTAAATCATTTTACCATCCCTTAGTAAGAAAGCTGAATGGTTCATTTGTTTCACAGCTCTCTAGCTCAGTGATATTGCATATCACTGTGTCTACAGTCCAATTGGAGTGCTAATTTTGTAGTCTCTTTGCAAGCATAAAATCTCTGAAATGATTATTGTTATAACAGTTTCACTGGTAGCTAAGCGAGTATGCAGTCAATAATATAATTTCCAGACTCTCTCTTAACTGTCTGTAGTATTATTCAGTCTAACTCAGTTGTATGGAACGAACGGCCACTGTTTACTGTTGGTTGAATACAGACGGGAACTGTTGAGAAGCAAACTAATGTATTTTTCTTACTTTTTTTCTTATGATTACACACCTTAAAATAGGATAGAATTTAGTGAACTTTTTTTATGCGTATTGCGTTGGGCGTGAAGGGAGTGTTTTGTAAACATTTTGCCTATAGCATTCTATCATTGTGTTCATGTTTTTTTTTTATCATGGTAAAATGTATTTCTGATACTTCAATTCCTATATGTCAAAACAAAATGTACAGTATAAATTAGTTAATGAGTAGTAAGGGAAGCATACTGGTGCATGATTATAGTCAGTTCAAGGATTGTTCCTATCCGAAGAAAATGTTACAAATATATGACAGGAGTCCCACTAACCTACCAGCCAGGGAGGTGGCAGCACATGTTGGTTTATCACTCTATTAATTTCTATGGGGAATTAAAGCGTTACTGTCTAGAGATGAGCAAGTCGAAGCTGACGAACCCAAATTCGTTACGAATTTAATGAAATATTCAATTCACAACTGATGCGAATATCGCCGCGATTCTATTGCGTGGATCACCTCATTAAACTTCATTTTACAGCGTTCCAGGCTCTGCTGGTTATACTAGTCTGTAGACTGTTATCCATACCCAGCAGTCCATTTCTAATAGTATTTGAGAGAGAGAGACTTTTTGCAATTTTGAGTTTAGTACACAGTGACTGTGTGCACCAGCATTGTTGTGTACTGCTGGTGATGTGGGCAAATTTTCTTTTCTTTTTTTTTTTTTTGAGTACTGTAGTGCATTTTTCTGCCCTCATAAGTGCATACCACATACCTACATCTAAGTGGTGTACTATTTTGTACATGTTAATCTGTCAAGGGCTTACATACTGTGAAAGGACAACCAAAAGTGCACAGTGGGGTGGCAGAGGCCTAAATTCATCAGGGGCAGGCAGAGGTTGCAGCAGAGTAGGGGCTTGTGGCAGCCGGTGTCGCAGCGAGAGGTCTGAGCTCCTGGTGTCAGCTAGCAGTCGTGTCTCAACCAGCAACCCAGCAGCCGTGATTGAGCGGTTCACTCTATCATCCACTTCATCCCAAGTGAGATCCGACACCCCCAGTCAACAGTCGGTGGGTTCCTCAGACTCAACCCTCAGTTGGCATGGCCCTCATGCTGCTGCTGCCACCTCAAGGCTATGTCATTGTGCTGCTCTATGGTCTCCTCATGCTAATGCTACCACCTCCACGCTCTGTCATTGTTCCACCATATGGTCTCCTCATGCTGATGCTTCCACCTCCAGGCTCTCTAATTGTGCTGCTCTATGGTCTCCTCATGCTGTTGCTACCACCTCCAGGCTCTCTCATTGTGCGCTCTCATGTTTCAGAAATTCCTCTGTATTAGAGTCACTTTCTGGACTCCTGCTGCTGCCACCTCCAGGCTATTTCATTCAGCCACTATATGGTCTCCTCATGCTTCAGCCTTCTCCAGGCTGTGCAATTCAGCCACTATTTTGTCTCTTCATGCTGCCACAAACTCATGGCTGTGCAATTCAGACACTATATGGTCTCCCCATGCTGCCACAAACTCCAGGCAGTCATTTAGCCACTATATGGTCTCCTCATACTGATGCCACCTCCAGGCTCTGTCATTGTGCTGACATGTGAATCCTTGTCATATTTGGTCCTTTGTACCCGCACAACGGGGCCCAGGACACTAAAAGTTGGGAGTTAAAATCTCAATTTCAAAATCCTCAATTTCAGTTTTCAAAATATTAAATTTAAATGGTCTCCTTATGCTTCAGCCAACTCCAGGCTGTGCCATTCAGACAGTATATGGTCTCCTCATGCTTCAGCCACCTCCAGGCTGTGTCATTTAGCCAATACATGGTTTACTGATGCTGCTGGGCCTGGGCCTAAACATTTTTATATTAGCACTAGCTACCTTAAATTTTAAATTCAAAATTCATCTTTTAATCTTAGGGATTGTGAAGCCATAGTGTCTGCTTATGCTGCTGCCAGCTCCTGGCTGTGTTATTCAGCAACTATGTAGTCTCCTCATGCTGCCAACACCTCCACGCTGTGTCATTCAGCCACTATATGGTCTCCTCATGCTGCCAACACCTCCATGCTGTGTCATTTAGCCACTATATGGTCTCATCATGCTGCCAACACCTCCACGCTGTGTCATTCAGCCACTATATCATCTCCTCATGCTGCCATATATGGTCTCCTCATACTGATGCCACCTCCAGGCTCTGCGGCAGTGATTCTGAAAGTGAGGCCTGTAATCTGCATGTCATACTGAATAACAGTATTATTACATTACCCCAGCACGCGCCATATACGTGTTAGAACAAAGCAAAGTGTTCTACACACCTACTGAGGCTCTCTGTAGGCCAGAAATAGCAGTTTTTAATATATATTCGTCGCAAATAAATACGGATCAAAACAAATTTTTTCGGAAAATTCAGTGAATTGGCCGAATCGAGTTTTTCAAAAGTTCGCTCATCTCTATTACAGTTGTTAAAAACAACTTGTATTTATTTATTTACTAGCTGCTTAACCCCTTAACGACGCGCCGCGATCCTGCATCATATTGCTTCGGTCCTGGCGCTCATCAACGGCCGGGACCCGCGGCTCATACCACACATCGCCGATCGCGGCGATGTGCGGTATTAACCCTTTAGAAGCGGTGGTCAAAGCTGACCGCCGCTTCTAAAGTGAAACTGAAAGTATCCCGGCTGCTCAGTCGGGCTGTTGGGGACTGCCGCGGTGAAATCGCGGCGTCCCGAACAGCTGATCGGACACCGGGAGGGCCCTTACCTGCCTCCTCGGTGTCCGATCGACGAATGACTGCTCCGTGCCTAAGATCCAGGCAGGAGCATTCAAGCGCCGATAACACTGATCACAGGCGTGTTAATACACGCCTGTGATCTGTGTAGAAGATTAGTGTGTGCAGTGTTATAGGTCCCTATGGGACCTATAACACTGCAAAAAAAATGTAAAAAAAAAGTGTTAATAAAGGTAATTTAACCCCTTCCCTAATAAAAGTTTGAATCACCCCCCTTTTCCCATAAAAAAAATAAAACAGTGTAAAAAAAAAAAAAATAAACATATGTGGTATCGCCATGTGCGTAAATGTCCGAACTATAAAAATATGTCATTAATTAAACCACACGGTCAATGGCGTACGCGCAAAAAAATTCCAAAGTCCAAAAAAGCGTATTTTGGTAACTTTTTATACCATTAAAAAATGAATAAAAAGTGATCAAAAAGTCCGATCAAAACAAAAATCATACCGATAAAAACTTCAGATCACGGCGCAAAAAATGAGTCCTCATACCGCCCTGTACGTGGAAAAATAAAAAAGTTATAGGGGTCAGAAGATGACATTTTTAAACGTATACATTTTCCTGCATGTAGTTATGATTTTTTCCAGAAGTACGACAAAATCAAACCTATATAAGTAGGGTATCATTTTAACCGTATGGACCTACAGAATAATAAGGTGTAATTTTTAACGAAATATGCACTGTGTAGAAACGGAAGGCCCCAAAAGTTACAAAATGGAGTTTTTTCTTCGATTTTGTCGCACAATGATTTTTTTTTCCGTTTCGCCGTGCATTTTTGGGTAAAATGACTAATGTCACTGCAAAGTAGAATTGGCGACGCAAAAAATAAGCCATAATATGGATTTTTAGGTGGAAAATTGAAAGGGTTATGATTTTTAAAAGGTTAGGAGGAAAAAACGAAAGTGCAAAAACGGAAAAACTCTGAGTCCTTAAGGGGTTAAGGACACAACTGAAAAAACCTAACAAGCAGGCCCTATTCTGGAGACCAGTGTAGGGCTGCCTCCTATTCATCACTTATGGCATACATCTGTTAAATAGCTCTGACTACCATAAGGACAAGGAGCTGTGGACACAAAGCAGGAGACTTCTCCAAGTCTGAACTTGATGGTGTAGAAACACATGGAATTATATTGATTTCTTTCTTTGGTCCTTGCATTCATCACAAAAGCTACCCATTGAGAAAATGGATGAAACCACTAACACCGGCACTTTGTAGAATAAAATATGATTGATTAAAAATAAAATATTTCCATAACTTTTTTTTTGCTTTTCAGATGCTGGAAAAATTAAAAGACAGGTGGATGCACACTGGCTTATGGAACAGCTTAGAACAGATCAAGACAGTCATTAAAGAGCCACAAGGAGGAGATAAAACTGACTTTGATAAATTATTGCAGACTTACTATGATGCAATACGTTTTAAGGGAGTAAAGGGTAAGTCTGGCCAAGAAAAACTGACTGTGTATGAATAAATGGTAGGTGTGTAAACATACAAAAATACTAGTCCAAGGCTATTGCCCAAACACTCAAGAGTGTCGCTGTAACACAGCAGTCACAGGTCATAGGAATACATGATGTTTCACATATTTTGTTTTCATGCCACTGCTGCACCCAATACAGCAACTATTATTAGGGAATACTTGAGCAAAAAGTTAGTGGTAAGCAAAGTTTTTAACAGTTGTTACTTTTCACACGTTAGATGCAGTATTTTCGGTTGGTATTTGGTCCTAATTTTGAGCTCATTTTGGTTATTATTTTTAGCCAAAACCAGGAATAAAATCGATACTAAAAAAGAAAATACTTAACAAATTGAGATCCAAGTATGAGGTCCAAAGCTAACAAAAAAATTTTGTGAACCCAGCCTCCAGCCATTTCAGTATTTCGGTCCGTATTTTGCATCAGTATTTGTAAGCCAAAACCAGAACTTCAGGATGTAGAGGTGCCACTTCTGTCAGGGTCCTGATCAGCACCCCTACGATGCAATTGTGGGGCGCCGATTTTTAACCATGACAGTTGGAGGCAGAGCACAGGTTTCAGTGATCGATGCAGTGCAGTAGCATTAATCAGTGTAAGCAATCAAAGCATTGCTTATGTGTGTTCCTCTAAGGCAAGGTTCTCAAACTGGTGGCCCTCCAGATGTCGGGAATGCTGGGAGTTTAAATTTTGCAACATCTGGAGGGCCACCAGTTTAAGACCCCTGTTTAATTTTGTTTTTGTAAAACCTTTTTTTTTTTTTTTAAATGCAAAAGTAATATAAAAACAGTTATGAGGTTTTACATTTTTCAACCATTTTCCACCCTTTGGTGTATAGTTACATAAAGGCAGGAAAATGTTAATGCGAAGTTTTGTATATTTACTTAATTTAACATTAACAGTCTATGAATCGAGTGCAGGGGTTGCGCTCACTTCATAAGTGGTGAGAAATGGATGCTATTAGCATCTAAAAATTGGAACAAATGTGAACAAGCCCTTCCCCTAATAAAAGTTTCAATCCCTCCTTTTCCCATTTGTTAAATAAAATAATATAAATAAAAATACATATTTTTGGTATTGCTCCATGCGCAAATGGTGCAACTATTTAAATGTGATAATGAAACCGTACAGTAAATGGTATAAACGGAAATGAAATAAAGTCTACAATTGCTGATTTTTGGTCACTTTATACACCAGAAAAAAATGAATTTAATGGTAGCAAGAAAAACTAACAAAAAACAAGTCCCACATACAGCCATGTATATGGAAAAACAAAAGCCACTTATATGGAAAAATAAAACCCTTATGGTTCTTAGAAGGTGAGAAGTTAGTTACAAATGTGCAAGAAATTGCTGTCAGGGAATACGGTCATGTGAAAATGGCCTAGGACTTTCTTTTATGCAGGTTTGTTCTTGTTTGTATTTCAGACGGTGCTCTTCTGATTGCTGTTTGTCGGGGAAAAGTAAGTGAGGGACTGGACTTTTCTGATGACAATGCCCGTGCTGTTTTAACAGTAGGAATTCCTTTTCCAAATATTAAAGATTTACAAGTAAGATGGCTATATACAGTTAATTAATTTATTATTGTTTATTAATGAACGATGGCCCATATTTATAAATCTAAGACAAAAACCCGTTTGTTTTTTGTCTCTGAAAGAGACATAGTTCATCCTTTTATTTTTATTTAGAGCAGTTTGAGAAATGAAATATGAGCTTTGGTTGCTATCTGTTTGATAAAAACACAGATTTGTGTCTGACAGATTGATAGAGCTGATCCAATGTGCATATAAAGTACTTGTGCATTATTTTTAAACAAATATATGGTGGAAACATTCCCTCTCATATAGATATATTGCCAGCCACGTGCCCCAACGTTACCGTATCATAATCTATAGGGTAGTCAAATACTAAAGCTTTCATTTATGTTTATCCTTTAGATTTGATTATGTGATATACATTTAAAAAACATTATAGGTATAACAAAGTAAATAACACAAATTACAATATCATTTTAAGACAGGGGTTCTCAACCAGGGGTACATGTATCCCTAGGGATACGCCAAGGGTTATGCAGGGGTACAGCAATTCACCGACAAATACCGGGCATGCATTGGCCAGTATTTGTCAGCGCAGGGTGGGAATTGGATGCTGCAGTCGCCGTGGCAGCTCACTATACTGTACCGTGGCCAGAGCTGCGGCCACTTTACATGAGCTGCAGTTGCTGCCGGGCCTTACATCCCTGACATTGCGCGGAGGTGCCGGAACAGTGCAGAAGGACGTCACCCGTCAGTGCGGCCCTCCGACTCCTGCTGAACGGGATAGACACATGCCTGGTAAGCATGTTAAACTAAGTGTAACAACACAGTTTGGGAGGGTGTTATTGTATGTATCTCATATATCGGCCCAGGGGGATCGGTGGGGGGAATAATGGCACAAGGGGATTAAGATGGAGGCGGGGGGGGGGGGGGGATAATGGCAAAAGGAGATCAAAGGGAGGGGGGAATAATGGCACAAGGGGATTAAGGTAGAGGGGGGAATAATGGCACAAGGACAACTGCAGTGCAATACTTTTATATATTGCTGTGCCCAGGCTGCAAAAATAAACAAAATAAACTTTAACATACCTTCCTACGTGCCCCCATTGGTCCGCTACCAGCCTCACGGTCCAGCGGTGTGAACCTCATTCAACTTCCTGGGGACGGAGACGTCACAGAACCACAGCGATGTCCTGCCGGTGATAGGCTGTAAGGAGCTCTGGCCGACATCTTACATGACTGTGTGCTCAGCCTATCACGGGCCAGGGCGGGACATCGCTGCGGCCGGTGATACGCCGGCGGCTTTGTGACGTCTCCGTCCCCAGGAAGTTGAATGAGGTTCGCACCGCTGGACCGTGAGGCCGGTACCAGACTAACGGGGGCATGTAGGAAGGTATGTTAAAGTTTATTTTGTTTATTTTTGCAGCCCGGGCACAGCAATATATAAAAGTCTTGCACTACAGTTGTCCTTTAAGTATCACATTGGAAAGGTAAGCACATGCCATTATGAAATTAAGCACTTTTATAACATATTTTTTCCGCAGGTACCCCTCGTGCGTAAGTTCCACTCGAGGGCTACCCGCAGACATACTTTCACCCTTTGAGGGTACAGTCGCGAAAAAGGTTGAGAACCACTGTTTTAAGAGAACCCATGTGTAGACATTTACAACAAACTAGGGTTATGTTACTTTGTGCTGAAGGGCTAATTGTTAAATCTGACAGCAGATCAAATTCTTTCTGCTCTGTGTACCTGCCATTCTGTTCAACTGTCTGCTGCTTGATATGTGAACAACACGCACAAAGACAGAGGCCATTGCGTATGGTAAGATCAACATTTTTAGTGACTGTTACACATGGTGCTGAAAGGTTTGTAGGTCATTGCTCTGAAGTTTATTTATGAGTAGCAATGTAGAAATCCAAGTATTTAGAATTTTTGCTGTTTAATATACATAATGAAATTCTCATTAAATTTAAATTATTTGGGCTTAGTTACATATTTACAGAAGACAGGCATGGATGGAAAAAAATGCTGCAAAGTAAGAATGCTTTAAAAATAAATAAATAAATAGAAGTGTTAATATTTTATTTATCTTTTAACCAAAAGCAAAGTGAGAAATTTGAACCAAATCAATATTTTGTATGACCCCCTTTTGTCTTCAAAACAACTTCAGATCTTCTAGGCACATTGTAGTCAAGCGTATAATTAACCAATCACACCAATTGCTTATATGAATCATTTGCATATGTAGGTTCAAATACAATCATTAACAGAAACAACTGTGTAGAAGGCTTTAAACTGTTCAAGGAACAGCCAAACTCTGCTACAAAGGTGAGATTGAAAGACCATGGGGACATTTATCATTGTTTGCTTTTGGTAAGCGAGTTCTGTAGGCATTTTTTTTTTTTTTTTTTGTTTGCTTATGTATGACATATTTATTATACTATCACGGGGGTTGATAAATTTGGCTCACATAAGCAAAACACAATAAAATCACTTTGGAATACCATTTTCTTAACACACATAAGCAAAAAATGTATGTGTGTTTATTAAAGGGATATTCCAGGCAAAAACTTTTTTTTATATATCAACTGGCTCCGGAAAGTTATACAGATTTGTAAATTACTTCTATTAAAAAATCTTAATCCTTCCAGTAGTTATTAGCTTCTGAAGTTTTCTGTCTAACTGCTCAATGATGATGTCACGTCCCGGGAGCTGTGCATGATGGGAGAATATCCCTTGCATGATGGGAAAATATCCCCATAGGAGCTGGACAGCTCCCGGGACGTGAGTCATCAGAAAGCAGTTAGACAGAAAACAGCAACTCAACTTCAGAAGCTAATAACTATTGGAAGGATTAAGATTTTTTAATAGAAGTAATTTACAAATCTTTTTAACTTTCCGGAGCCAGTTGATATATAAAAAAAAAAGTTTTTGCCTGGAATACCCCTTTAAATTTTCTTCCCCCTAAATATACTAACCCTTTTTTTTTTTTTTCTTTTTCAGTTCAGATCAATCTATCCTGTAGGTGGGCTACTTTAGATTTGGTGGACTACAATGACCAGCGTTTTTTTTTTTTTTTTTACATTTTAACAACATTTTATAACGAAGGCTTGTGGGGGGAGTGTTTTTTGGGAATAAAAGTTTTTTAAACGTGTTTATTTTATTTTTTTATTCACTTTAAAGGCTTAGTAGTGGAAGCCGTCTTATAGACAGAGTCCAATACTAAGCCGGGGCTTAGCGTTAGCCCCAAAAACAGCTAGAGCTAACCCCCAATTATTACCCTGGTACCCCCTGCCACAGGGGTGTCGGGAGGAGCCAGTAGGAACAGGCCCAGAGCGTCAAAAATTGGCGCTGGGGAGGGCCCGTAACAATGTTCCTCGCCCACCCTGGTAACGTCAGGCTGTTGCTGTTTGGTTGGTATCTGTCTGAGAATAAAAATACAGGGAACCCTATGCCTTTTTCTTTTATTATTTATTTATTTAAGGGGGGGAAAAAACTCATACGATTCCCCATATTTTCATTCTCAGCCAAATACCAACCAAGCAGCCAGCCTGTTGTTACCAATGTGGGCAAGGACCATTATTACTGGCACTCCACAGCCTAAATAATGCCAGCCTGTCACTGCCTAGGCCCAGGAGTTCCATTTTTGACGCTCCAGGCCTGTTGGTACCTGGCACCCTTGTGGCGGTGGGTACCCGGGTATTAATTGGGGGTTAGCGCTAGCTGTTTTTGTTGCTAACGCTAAGCCCTGGCTTAGTAATGACAGCTACCACTACTAAGCCTGTAAATAAAATAAAAAAGTTTAAAAAACTTTTATTCCAAAAAAAAAAAAAAACACTCCCTCACAAGCCCTCGTTAACCATTTTATTAACATTAAACAAACAAACAAAAAAAAAAAACACTGGTCAACTTCATAGTCCACAGGATACACGGATCTGAAATGAGAAGGGAAAAAAAACAAGAAAAATAGGTTAGTACATTTATTGTAACCCGCCCGCACAGCACCGCATGACATCACAACTCCCAACATGCCCTTACAGTAAGGACATAATGGAAGTTATAGTCATGCAGCAGGGCTGGGGGGAGATGTGTAAGCGGGTGACAAGCTTGTCACCTGCCCCCACTGCATAACTACAACTCCCAGCATGCTCTTACAGTAAGGGCATGCTGTGAGTTGTAGTAATGCGGCACGGGCGGGGGACAAGCTTGTCATCTGTCCGCCCATCTAACAGACTCCCCCCCCCCCCCCCCCATGCTACACAACTACAATTCCCAGCATGTCCTTACAGTAAGGACATGCTGGGAGTTGTAGTAGTGTTGCGTGGGAGGGAGATGTGCAGGCGGGTGACAAGCTTATCATCCTCCTGACAACTTCTACCTGCTAGTCCCAACGTGCCTGTGAAAATGAAAGTAAAAAAAGTTGCACTTTTTGTGCAACTTTTTGAAAATGCTCTCATAGGCAAGTTTGTAAGCCAGGCCTGACCTTGCTTACACTTGCGACTTTTTGAAGGGGCTTTGCGACTTTTATTTGCTTAAAGAGTACCTGTCATCAACAAAAACTTTTAATATGTTGTTCATAATCATTAATGAAGAGATATTGTAATATATCTTCATTAAAAAATATTAATATTTATACTAGTTTTTTCATTTTATACTTTTGGCCACTAGGGGTCACTCTTCTATGCCTGGTCTGCAAGCAGCATCCTATGCTTTTCATAGTAAGTGTACAGCTTTTAGGACTAATGCTGAAGGGCTCTGGTCCTTCCACCGGAAGTTCAGTATTCTCAGCTCAGGACTCGCTCCCAGCCGGTGAGCTACAAGCCTGCACATGCCTCTCATATAACAGCCAGTCACCTCCCCCTTCCCCCCTGCCCCTCACCACACGTTATCTTATACATTGTATTATCTCACTGCACTCCCAGCTCTGTGCCCCCCCCCCTGACATTCATCTTAATCACTGCCTCTGTAATTGCTCCCTCAGCCCCTGGTTCTCAGCATTGACTTTTTAGTGCAGAGAGACACAGGAGAGAGAGAGACAGGCTGCCGTCCCTCACCTGTACTTAGTCTGTATGTTAGTCAGTGTTTCCCAACCAGGGTGCCTCCAGCTGTTGCAAAACTACAACTCCCAGCATGTCTGGACAGCTGTTGGCTGTCTGGGCATGCTGGGAGTTGTAGTTTTGCAACAGAAAGACAGTGCTCCTGAGCTAATGAAGAGGGATAAAAAAAGGTATTTCCACTGCGTTTTAAATCTTAATAAACACAGGGATAGGCATAGTTAGAGTAAGGGACAGATGGGGAGGGGGATTAGGGAAAGTTTAGATGATGACAGGTACTCTTTAAGTACGACTTTCGCAATGATAAATCCAAAGCCACTGCAAAGTAAAAACTGAAAATTGCTTAGGTAGGGCAGATTGGTATTTTTTGCTTACCCACAAAAGTCGCACAAAAAATTGCTTAAGCGCACATTTTTGTGCGACTTTTGTAAGAAAAAAAGCTGCTTAAATCCCTTGATAAATCTTCCTAGAGCTAACCCCCAATTATTACCCTGGTACCCCCTGCCACAAGGGTGTCGGGAGGAGCCAGTAGGAACAGGCCCAGAGCGTCAAAAATGGCCGTAGCAGGCTGGCGTTATTTAGGCTGGGGAGGGCACGTAACAATGTTCCTCGTCCACCCTGGTAACGTCAGGCTGTTGCTGTTTGGTTGGTATCTGTGTGAGAATAAAAATACAGGGAAACCTTTGTCACAGGTCAAACACCATGGAAAGACTGAGCAGCAACAAAACACAAGGTTGGTATACTGCATCAGCAAGAGTACTTCCTTCCAAAGATTTCAAAGCAAACTTGAGTTTCTGGATGAGCTTGAAAAGAGCTTAAAGAAAAGAGCATCTTAGAGCATCATAGATGCAGTGAACAAAGAAAACTTGCAGTGCAGAAGAAGAAACCCATACCATGCTTCCTTTAAAATTGGAAGATGTCCAGCAGTGCCCTCAGCTCAGATCTGCCACAAACCAGAAAGACCCAGGTACACCCATTTATTTTTTTGGAGTTGTCTGGTAAGAAGTGGTCTCCAGGGAAGAACTGCAGCCAGAAAGCCAGACCTTTGTCATGGAAACAAGGTCACTTGACTTAACTATGCGCAAAAACATAGGGGTGTAGAAAACTGGCAGTAGGTGCTCTGGATTGAGGCAGCAAAATTTGAAATACTGGGCTGTAGCAGAAGTCAGTTTGTTCATTGAAGGGCTGGAGATCGGTACAATAATGAGTGTCTGTAGGCAACAATGAAGCATGGTGGACGTGCCTGGCAAGTTTGGTGCAGCATTTCAGCAAATGGAGTTTGTGATTTGGTAAGGATTAATGGTGTCCTCAATGCTGAGAAATACAGGCAGATACTGACCCATTATGTAATACCATCAGGGAGGCATTTTTCATGCTGCAGAATAAATTTAGAGCCACTCAATCACCCCAAACATATACAGCCAATGTCATTAGAAACTATCTTCAGCGTAAAGAACAAGATGTCCTGGAACTCAAAATTATCAAGGCTTTCTGGGAATTCATGAAAATATAAAAGGTATTAAGCATGCCTACATCTACAAAAAATCTGGTTAGTTCTTAAAGATGTTTGGAACAACTTCACTTGAAATTTCCTTTAAAAGTGTGCTTACAAGAATTGCTGCTGTTTTGAAGGCAAAGGGTGGTCACACCAAATATTTTATTTAGATTTCTCTTCCGTTTCTTTACCCTGACTTTTTATTTAAATGACTACTTATGAAAAGTGTTTGCTTAGGTTGTTGCAACTACAGATTACACTTTATTTACTAACAATACAGTTTTAAAATGCCTATTTGTTTTTTATTCTTTGTATTTCATGCACTTTTGTCTGGAAATACAACATTTTACTATTACTTTCAGAAGCAAACTTCTGAAAAGGAAATCTGCAGTAAAATAAACTTATCCCCTATCCACAGGATAGGAAATAAGTGTCTGATCACTGGGGGTCCAAATGCTGGGCCCCAGCTCTGCTGCACCTCTTCCGTGCAGGAAGCGAACACGCCTCCTCCATGTAGTTCTATGGGAGAGGCGGGGATGCAGCATTCCTGCATCCCTGCCTCAATCAGAAAATTGCATTTTTGATGGGTTTGCTTGACGTGGCACTTACTTTGAATTATTTCTATTTTGATTGTATTTATTATTTACAAACTTATGGCTTATCTATGGTGTCCTCGGTGGCACCTAGTGTCGCTAATGCCTTTATGGCAGACTTTGAACAGCGGTATGTGTTTAGTGACACCTCACTGAAAACACCATCCACGTGGCTTCACTACGTGGATGATATGTTCATGATGTGGAAGGGAGATGACAATATCAATTAATGTTTGTAGAAAATTTTAATAAAACTAGAACATTTAGGTTAAATTATAGTAGTGATCATATCCATTTTTTGGACATTGAAATTAGACGGACACCTGGAGGCTTTCATACAGCAATGTATATAAAGCCGACAGATGTAAATAATACTTTACATAAAAAAAGTTTCTATACACCTACCGCGTTCAAAGGTCTGCACGAAGTCAATTTATCAGAGCCTGACGTATTACTGGCTCCGATCAAGAATATGTAATCAGTAAAGGGAAACTAGTACATTCATTGAAAAGGGATATGATGCTAAACAAATAATAAGTGAAGGTGAGAAAGTCTAAAAGATGAATAGAAACAATTTATTGAAAAAAAAACTATTGAGTCAAAAACATAAAAAGTACAGGATCGTGCAATGTATTTGGGAACGTACGACAAGAGAGCATGTATTGTTAAAAAAGCCATTCTGAGGAATTGGCATATATTACAGACAGATAAAAATTATGGTAAATCATTTAAGGACCCTTCGATGTTTGCTTACAAAAAAGGCCAGTCGATAGGTGAAAACATATTAAAAGTGATGTAGCAGTAAAGAAAATTAGTCGCCAGACTTTTTTGGCTAGTAGATGTAAAGGTACCTTTCCCTGTTTAAATTGCGGCCATTGTAGTGGCATAATTAAAGGAGAAAAATGTTACCATCCATCAAAAGTTCATTTTATTATGCATAAAGGTTTTTATACCTGTACAACTAAAAATGTAATATACATCCTCAAATGTCTGTGCGGACTCACATATGTCAAACAGCCAGGATGATTAAAACCTGTCTCATTGAAGTCTGTTATTAGGAAATTTCTTGGTACAGAAAAAAATGGCGGTATCAAGTTATGGAGAGTACTGATGCTCGACATTTTCATGAATGTGGTCATTCTATTACAGCACTCAAATGGTTAATACTGGAGGAGATCCCAGAGTTGGCAAATGAGAATCTTAATAACAGGCGCTTACTGCAGAGAGCATACTATTGGATTACAGAATTGGATAGTATTTTTCAGCATAGTTTGGACAAAATATGTAGTTTAAAAGCATTTCTATAGGATGGTAGCACTTAAGTTAATGTGAATTGACTTTGAAGTAATTGCATGCGGTTTTTTCTATTACTACTATGTCTATGTGAACAGGTGCTTATTTATTTTGCTATATAATACACACCTGGTACGCATGACTAAGGGGGCACGCTCCCGAAACGCTGTTGCGTCCAAGGTGTTGAGTAGGAGGAAGATCTCAGATTCGTCTGTTGATGTGCTAAGCTCCACTTTGTTAGATTTATGATGAAGTCCCTAAAATAAAAACAACTGAAATAACCAGAAACGAACATCGTAATCGTGCGTTACTACCCGGCTGGGTCTATATATGATGGGCACTTCTTAAATGCTTTTATATAGTGTGTGAATATATTGTAGCTGGAGGGAGAGGTGAAACTCACTTGTTGGACTATACACTGCATTGTGTGAATTGTGGCAGGCCCTTTGAACTGTGTTCTTACAAAAAAAAGCCCTCATATGGGTCTGTAGGTGAAAAAATAAAAGAATTATGGATTTTAAAAGGAGATGAGGAAAAAACAAAAAAAGTAAAATTGGCTTGGTCCTTAAGGCCAAAATGGGCCATGTCCTTAAGGGCTTAAGAACTGATGTTGTTCTTACACATGCAGTGCAACTTGATAGTAAAAGCAGTGAAGCCTGTTACTGAGTTATAGTTAGTACGGTTGAAAAAAAGACCTGAATCCATCAAGTTCAGCCAAGGAACTTTTTTACGATATTCAGCGTGTGGTCAAATTAACACGTTATCTTGACTTTACTTTATACTTTGGGTCAGTCCAATTACAGCAATACCAATTTTGTATGGTTTCCGCCGTGTTTTACTAATTAAAAAAAGTTCTAAACTTAAAAAATGTATATATCTTTGCTTTGCCATGTTTTTACCTCTGAATTGATTTTTTTTGTATACCAGCGAGGGGCTAATTTTTTGGGCCATAATCTGTTGTTTTTATCAGTACCATTGTGGAATTAATCAGACTTTTTGCTTTTTACTATTTTTTCTGGGATATGACATGATAAAAAAAATGCAATTCTGGGGTTTGGCATTTTTTATATTTATGCCATTTACCGCATGGCATAAATGTTATATTTTAATTGTCCAGAAAATTACACACGCGTGGCGATGCCATAAGTTTATAGGATTTTGCTCTAGCCACCATGGCTGACTGGATTGTCGGGGCACCAATGGAATGGCGGGGAGCCAGTTAAGAGACCTCCTGCCATCCTCTCAGCTGATCGGGACACTGAGCTAGCCAGGATTACTTTTCATCTTATCATCTTTGGTAGTGGCTTCTAAAAGGTTGATGCTGGACATCAGGCCGATCGGCGGTGTCCAGCGTTAGCCACGTGTCATGGTTGCTGATAGTATCGGGAACTCATAGGGTATGAAGCGCGCTCAGCTCATGAGCGCACTTCATATAAATGGCGGACATCAGCGATCCTGCAGATATTTGCTGTTAACCCTTTAGATGATGCGATCAATGCTGATTATTGCACCTAAACCAGTTGCAGTATCTGTTGAGACTCATTGGACCACCTGCAGCGAGATTGTGGGGGGTCTGATTATTTAAGATGGCCGCCGAAGCTCTATTTATCAGCCCCCTGCCAGCAATCTTCTCATATGGTCTCCTTTATTTAAAATATATATATATATGAATGAATGTGAAAAAGCACCTCGACCGATAAAAAATGTAATGACCTGCTTCCCATTTTACAAATTAAAAATGTAATAAGCAAACATATTTGGTATCGTGTGTGGGGAAATATCCGAACTATATTAAATATAATTGTAATAATCCTGTACGAGAAACGGCATAAATGTAAATAAAAATACCAAGTCCAAAATTTCCGATTTTTGGTCATATCACAAAAAAATTCAATATAAAAGTGATCAAAATGTTACATGGTACCGATGCAAACTACAGATTACGGCACACAAAATGAGCCCTCATGCAGCAGCGTAGAGGGAAAAATAAGCAAGTTATAGTGGTCAGAAAAGGACAATTTTAAGCATACTCATTTTATACCAAAAATTTATTTTTACAGTAACATAAACATGTAAACATGGTTATCATTTTAATCGTATTGACGCATAGAATAAAAAGAACCTAAAGTGCACTGTTCACAAACGCAACCCCCCAAAATGTTTGTAAAATAAGTGTTTTCTTTTCAATTTCCCTCTCACAAATAATATTTCTTCATTGCAACATTCATTTTATGATCAAATGAAAAAGTGTCAATATACAGTACAATTGGTCCCACAAAAAACAAGCCCCCATGGGTCTGTGGATGAAAAAATAAGGGTTATGTTATACTATATACTATACTTGTGAATGCACCCTTTAAGTCCCCAATAGGGGACTATCAATAGCAATTATTAGATTGCTATGTACTGTTCAGTACTATGTAATAGCATAGTACTGATGAATACTATTGGCGCTGGCACTGCAGGCTGCACAAGAAGCTTGACCATCCTGCATGGAAGAGGCTTGTAATAGACCTCCGGCAGCCATTTGCAATTGCAGTGGGTTCATGTTCACTATAGAGGCTGTGATTGGCATTAATCATGGCATCTATAGGGTTAGTGACGAATGATGTCCACTATTAGCTGCTATGTCTCGGCTCCTGTTGGCAGCCGGGACCCATTGTGTGTGAAGTGAGGGCACACAAAGAGACAATGCTGATCGACAACATGCACAGCTCCTCCCTCCCCAATCCCTCACAGTTTTGCATAACTGATGTACAATGCTCTGTGCTGGATCATGCAGGACAGCTATCTGCCCATGTCTGCAGATCTGAGCATGGTATAGAGCTGACAGATTGCCTATAAGAGGGCAACTCTTATTTATTATTCTTTAGAAGTTAATAGTGTTCTGTCCACGTGCAACCATTTTAATTTTGTCAATGTATGTTACATAAAATTGAGGAAGATTAATGTGTTGTGTCCACAGCTCCTATTAACACCTATGTGTCTGTGTTCATAGGCTACACATTTCAGGTAATATGATTCTGCAGTTATTCTCCTTTCCATCTGCCCCCTATGCATTTGATGCCTTTCCAGTTGTATGTTAGTAAGAAGTAGAGGGCAGATGGAAGGGAACATCAGGATAAGACTACTTAAAGGAGTACTCTGGTGGAAAACAATTTTTTTCTAAATCAACTGGTGCCAGAACTTTAAAAAAGGTTTGTAAATTACTTCTATTTAAAAATCTTAATACTTCCGGTACTCATCAACTGCTGTATGCTCCCCAGGAAGTTTTTTTTTTTTTTTTTTTTTTTAACCCCTTAAGGACGCAGGACGTAAATGTACGTCCTGGTGAGGTGGTACTTAACGCACCAGGACGTACATTTACGTCCTAAGCATAACCGCGGGCATCGGAGCGATGCCCGTGTCATGCGCGGCTGATCCCGGCTGCTGATCGCAGCCAGGGACCCGCCGGCAATGGCCAACGCCCGCGATCTCGCGGGCGTCCGCCATTAACCCCTCAGGTGCCGGGATCAATACAGATCCCGGCATCTGCGGCAGTTCGCGATTAAAATGAACGATCGGATCGCCCGCAGCGCTGCTGCGGGGATCCGATCATTCATAACGCCGCACGGAGGTCCCCTCACCTTCCTCCGTGCGGCTCCCGGCGTCTCCTGCTCTGGTCTGAGATCGAGCAGACCAGAGCAGGAGATGACCGATAATACTGATCTGTTCTATGTCCTATACATAGAACAGATCAGTATTAGCAATCATGGTATTGCTATGAATAGTCCCCTATGGGGACTATTCAAGTGTAAAAAAAAATGTAAAAAAATGTAAAAGTAAAAGTAAAAAAAAAGTGAAAAATCCCCTCCCCCAATAAAAAAGTAAAACGTCCGTTTTTCCTATTTTACCCCCAAAAAGCGTAAAAAAACATTTTTTTTAGACATATTTGGTATCGCCGCGTGCGTAAATGTCCGAACTATTAAAATAAAATGTTAATGATCCCGTACGGTGAACGGCGTGAACAAAAAAAAATTTTAAAAGTCCAAAATTCCTACTTTTTTAATACATTTTATTAAAAAAAAAAATTATAAAAAATGTATTAAAAGTTTTTTATATGCAAGTGTGGTATCAAAAAAAAGTACAGATCATGGCGCAAAAAATGAGCCCCCATACCGCCGCTTATACGGAAAAATAAAAAAGTTATAGGTCATCAAAATAAAGGGATTATAAACGTACTAATTTGGTTAAAAAGTTTGTGATTTTTTTTAAGCGCAACAATAATATAAAAGTATATAATAATGGGTATCATTTTAATCGTATTGACCCTCAGAATAAAAAACACATGTCATTTTTACCATAAATTGTACAGCGTGAAAATGAAACCTTCCAAAATTAGCAAAATTGCGTTTTTCGTTTTAATTTCCCCACAAAAATAGTGTTTTTTGGTTGCGCCATACATTTTATGATATAATGAGTGATGTCATTACAAAGGACAACTGGTCGCGCAAAAAACAAGCCCTCATACTAGTCTGTGGATGAAAATATAAAAGAGTTATGATTTTTAGAAGGCGAGGAGGAAAAAATGAAAACGTAAAAATTAAATTGTCTGAGTCCTTAAGGCCAAAATGGGCTGAGTCCTTAAGGGGTTAAAGGGGCACTCCGGTGAAAACTTTTTTTCTTTTAAATCAACTGGTGGCAGAAAGTTAAACATATTTGTAAATTACTTCTATTAAAAAATCTTAATCCTTCCTGTACTTATTAGCTGCTGAATACTACAGAGGAAATTCTTTTCTTTTTGGAATGCTCTCTGATGACATCACAACCATTATTATAATAATAATGATGCTTTATTTATTGTTGTCCTTAGTGGGATTTGAACCAAAGTCCCCAGCACTGCCAGGCAGCAGTGCTAACCACTGAGCTACCATGCTGCCCTTAGCATACATCTGCTATGCATGGTTGCTAAAATGGACAGAGATGTCAGCAGAGAGCACTGTGTTCGTGATGTCATCAGTGTTCCAAAAAGAAAGGAATTTCCTCTGTAGCATTCAGCAGCTAATAAGTACTGGAAGGATTAAGATTTTTTAATAGAAGTCATTTACAAATATGTTTAACTTTCTGCCACCAGTTGATTTAAAAGAAAAAAGGTTTTCACTGGAGTACCCCTTTAATTTCTCTTCTGTCTGACCACAGTGCTTTCTGCTGACACCTTTGTCCATGTCAGGAGCTGTCCAGAGCAGTATCAAATCTGCATAGGAAACCTCTCCTGCTCATAAGTACTGGAAAGATTAAGATTTGTTATAGAAGTAATTTACAAATCTGTTTAACTTTCTGGCACCAGTTGATTTAAAAAAAATGTGTTTTCCACCGGAGTACCCCTTTAAGATAAGACTCATAAATGTAAAATAGTAGGATATCAAACCTATTTTCAATTTTGCATGGTGTCAGAGGTGTACTAGGATAGCAGTATGTTACACACTACCAAAAGTATTGGTATGTTTTTTGTATTTTTTTTTGTTTTATGTTTTACATTTCAAAAGTAGTAAAATGTAACAAACTGTATACATTTTCAATTGCTGCATTATACTGAACTGGAGAATAAAGATATGTCATTTATAGGTCAGAATTGCTTTTTTTCATTCAACCACACAAATAACGCTATCCACTATGGGGGAGATTTATCAAAACCTGTGCAAAGGAAAAGTTGCCCAATTGCCCATAGCAACCAATCAGATTGCTTCTTTCATTTTCAACAAAGCCTCTGCAAAATGAAAGAAGTAATCTGATTGGTTGCTATGGGCAACTTTTCCTTTGCACAGGTTTTCATAAATCTCTATGGGGGAGATTTATTAAAACCTGTATAGGGGGAAAGTTGCCCATATCAACCAATCAGATCGCTTCTTTCATTTTTCAGAGGCCTTGTTGAAAATGAAAGTAGTGATCTGATTGGTTGCTATGGGCAACTGGGCAACTTTCCACTGGACAGGTTTTGATAAATCTCCCTCCATATGACTACAGAAAAAAAGTGACCAATCTTTGAGGTTGAAGATGGAGAAAAAAATAGCACCAATATAACCTTGCTATGGCAGGAATGGGTTAAAGGGAAATACTTTTTATGACCATTAAAGTTCTTCAATGGCTAGATCTTAAACATTTTATAAAATTATATTTTAGCAAACACGTATTTTTTCCTTTCTTTTTATCCTCAAGTAACCTCAGAAGTTGTATTTCTACAGGTAATTGTCTGAGTGTCCCATTGCATATATATATTTTATAATGCTGTAGAGTTTGTCATTTATTTATCACTTCTCAAGACTTGTTTTATTCTGACATGATTAGCAGTTGCGTAGCTAACTAGGTGTGTTCAATTAGTGAATAGAAGAAAGTTTCTCTCTTGCAGAAACAAACTTACGCTGTGTTCACACTTTACATTTTCTTCTCTTCTTATTTTCTTCTTCTCAAACTTGGAATGGATCCAGGAAAGCGGAGAATCATAAAGCTTTGCTTTATAAAAACACATTTAAAATGTTAACCTGACTTAAGCTTCAGGGCCTGTTCACATAATTATTCTTAATACCATTCCCTTCCACATTTTATTGCCAGAATTGAAAATTGAAACCTGTTGTCATGTTTGCTAGCTTAACATTTTGTATGTGATATATGTTGTTTCTGCTGGAAGTAGAACATTACAAGATTGGTAAATGGCAGTCAGTAGTTGACACACATGTTATCAGACATACTAATGCGGTATTCCACTCGGAGATTCTGCAGCAGCAGAGTTCCATCAATATGAATGGGATTCTGCTGCGCTGTGCACACGGTGGAATTTCCATAGCAGATGCTTCTGCTTTGGAAATCCCAATTCCGGAGTCCGCAGAAAGAATAGACATGTCTGCCGGCGCGCCGCTGTTGGCGGGAATGTTTACAAGGAAACTTTCAGTGCAGATATTCTGCCGTGTGAACATAGCCTTAGAATTATGTTGATCAAGGGTGGTGTAGGTGAATGATTTTCCTACACCTTTAAAGGGGTACTCCGCCCCTAGACTTGTTATCCCCTATCCAAAAGATAGGGGATTAGATGTCTGATTGCGGGGTCCTGCCGCTAGGAACCCCCGTGATCTCTCCTGCAGCACCCCTGTCATTGGGTGCATCTTATCCTTTGGACAGGGGCGTAGAACCCCTTTAATTTGTGTGGTGGCAAAGTGTATGTATATCAGATTTAGTAAATGTTCACATGGCATGTGATAAATATGGTGCAAAAACACATTTTTTTTATTTTATTTCAAATTCAGTGCACTACTTTGTATAGTTCTTCCTCTGTGACTTTTTAACCTGTTGCGCCAAAATGTGCAACTTTTTAAAAATGCTTTCCACAGCCACTTATGTATGCCAGGTCTAGGCTGGTGTAGATTTAGAAAAAAATCTAAAGCAAAAGACAAGAGGAAAGGTCTGAGACAACTGAGACAAATCGTGTGACTAATCAACATCACAAAAACAGGATAAAACCAAAGTGGTTTTAATTGAAAGGTTAATTGAACCGTTAATTCACTGAAAATAGTAAATACGAACCTAATAATGGGGATATGGAAAGTCCAAATTCCACTTGCACTCTCTACTTATGTAAATATGTATGAATTTATTTGTAGTTAGATATTGAAGTTATTAGAAGCTAGGAAATCACCAAGGTAACCCAATTAAGGACATAAATGTATATCCTGATGCTCTGGTTCCTTGCGCACCACCTGCCCCATGCCTCTTTCAAGGGATCACCTTCTCTGGTCTGCCAGAAGGAAAACACTAATAATAATGATAAAAAAGTTTCAAAAAAATGTAAATAATACCCCCCACCCACCCACTGACAAAAAATTTTAATCGCCCCTTTTTCCCATTTAACCAAAATAGTGTAAAATTTTTTTTTATGATATAAAAAAATAAACATATTTGGCATCTGTGCTTGCATAAGTGTCAGAACAATGAAAATATAATGTTAATGTTAAAAGTTACATATATGCAAAAGTGGAATCGATAAAAACTTAAGATCACTTTGCAAAAATTGAGCACCCATACCGCCCCTTATTCGGAAAAATAAGGTTCTCAAAATAAGGTAATTGTAAACATACTTAGGCTCCTTTCACACTGCCGTTTGAACACGGCAGTGTAACGAACGTCAGAGAAACGGGAGAATAGCAGGAGAAAAAAATACATCAAGCAACGTCTTTTTCTTCTGCTACTCCTGTTTAAACAAAAAACAGCGCCCGACAGACCCCATAATAGTAAATGGGATCTGTCGGGACCCGTTGTGCCCCATCCGGATAACGGACGTTAAAGGGGTATTCCAGTAAAAAACAAATATTTCATATCAACTGGCTCCAGAAAGTTAAACAGATTAGCAAATTACTTCTATAAAAAAAAAAAAATCTTAATCCTACCAGTACTTATCAGCTGCTTAAATTGAGTTGTTCTTTTCGGTCTAACAGTGCGCTCTGCTGACACCTCTGTCTGTCTCAGGAACTGTCCAGAGTAGGACCAAATCCCCATAGCAAACCTCCTGCAGAGAGGTGTCAGCAGAGAGCACTGTTGTCAGACAGAAAAAGACAACTCCACTTCAGCATCTGATAAGTACTGGTAGGACAAATATTTTTTAATAGAAGTAATTTACAAATCTGTTTAACTTTCTGGAGGCAGTCGATATGAAAGAAATGTTTCACTGAAAAATACCCCTTTAAAGGCATGAAGAAAAAAGAAAGAGCCTAACAGACGTTTTCTGATGGGGCACAACGGCTGTGTGAAAAGGGTCTTATTTTATTAAAGTGTGCCTGTCATTTGCAAAAACTTTTTATATAATGTAGACAATTCCATTATATGTATATTTGTACTATCCATTGGTTAAGAAATATATATTTTTGGGTGAAAAAAATGCTGTCCCTGCAGCTATTGCCTTTGTGTCTCTGTGAAAAGACGAAATACAGGAAGGGTGGGCTGGACAAGCAGGGCACTGTGCAGGCTCCTGGCTTGTCAATCATCCTGCTGTGTGAGTCGGGGGGTGTCACACAGCCTCACTGCAGAGAGCCCTGCTTGTCCACCCACACTTCCTGTATTTGGTCTCACAGAGACGCAAAGGCAATAGCTGCAGGGATAAAAATATGCACATTTTTAACCAATGTATATTACAAATATACATATAATGTTATTTTGTACATTATTTAAAACATTATGACAGATATACTTAAATTATTATTATAATTTTTTAATATTTTTTAAAGCAGTACAAAAAAAGAAAATCATGTAACAATTTTATCTTTTAACCTCTTCAGGACGCAGGGCGTATGCACCTGCATCCTGAGTCCTTAAGGATGTAGGACGTATGGGTACTCCCGAAATCATTCAGCAGGCATCCTGGCACATCGCCGGGGGGGTCCGGAGACACGTAGGCAATTTAGGGTCATACGGTCTCCGGTGACCCAGAAAATAAGGGGGATCCAAGACACCCCTGGTCCCCCTGAAGGCATAGGAGTGAGGTGGCAGGGGTGCCACCTCTCCTATTCCTGCTTTTGGTCGGTCAGAAGCAACCGACCAATAGCCGATCGGGGCGGAGGGGTTAAAGTTCGGTTCTGCCCACCGAGTGTACTCCGGGCAGAACGGGGGAACTGTAGCGTGACCGGCGGTGAAGGTCCCTTACCTGCGATCGGCGGCGACTTCAACTTGCGGCTCCCTGGTGCAGACTAAGGAAGCCGGTGAGTAGTTGCCTAGCAACGTTTGGAGACCACTATACAGTGGTCTCTAAACTGTAGCCCTCCAGATGTTGCAAAACTACAACTCCCAGCATGCCCACACAGCCGTTTGATCATGCTGGGATTTGTAGTTTTGCAACATCTGGAGGGCCACAGTTTGGAGATCACTGTGCGGTGGTTTCTAAACCGTGGCCCTCTAAATCTTGCAAAACTACAACTCCCAGCATGCACGAACAGCAAAAGGCTGTCTACCCATGCTGGGAGTCCCAGTGTGCCCTTCTGCGTTCAGTACATGCTGGGGATTGTAGTTTTGCAACAGCTGGAGGCACACTGGTGTGAACATACTGAGTCAGGTAACAGAACCTAACTGAAAGTTTTCCAACCAGTGTGCCTCCAGCTGTTGCAAAAATACAACTGTTTGTGCATGTTGGGAGTTGTAGTTTTGCAACAGCTGTACAGGGTACATTCACACGGGTGGTTTACAGTGATTTTCCTGCTTCAAGTTTAAGCTGCGGCAAATTTTCTGCCACGGCGCAAACTCCTAGCGGGAAACTCACCGTAAACCCCCGCTAGTGCGAATGTACCCTAAAAACACTACACTACACTAACACAAAATTAAGGGTAAAACACTGCATATACACCCCCTTACACTGCCCCCCCCCCCCCCCCTCCAATAAAAATAAAAAAATTATTTTACGGTAGTGTTTCCAAAACGGAGCCTCCAGCTGTTGCAAAACAACAACTCCCAGCATTTCCGGACAGTCACTGAATGTCCAGGCAGGCTGGGAGTTTAGCAACAGCTGTAGCCACCCTGTTTGGGAATCACTGGCGTAGAATACCACTATGTCCACCCCTATACAATCCCTAATTATTCCTCAAATGCGCATGGCGCTCTCTCACTTCAGAGCCCTGTCATATTTCAAGGAAACAGTGTAGGGCCACATATGGCGTATTTCCGTACTTGGGAGCAATTGCACTACAAATTTTGGGGGTCTTTTTCTCCTTTTACCCATTATGAAATAGAAAAGTTGGGGTCTACACCAGCCTGTTAGTGTAAAAAAAAAAAAAATGTTAAATTATCATGCTGTAAGGGTAAAAAGGCCCCCAAAATTTGTAACACAATTTCTCCTTAGTATGGAAATACTCCATATATGAGCGTACAACAAGGCTCAGGAGTGAGGCTGATTTTACAGTGTTTCTTACATAAAAACAAAAACATAAATACCCACATGTGACCCCATTCTAGTAATTACACCCCTCATGGAACGTAACAATGGGTATAGTAAGCCTTAAAACCACACAGGTATTTGACAAATTTTCGTTAAAGTTGGATGGGAAAATGAAAAAAAAAATGTTTTTGCTAAAATGCTGGTGTTACCCTAAATTTTTCATTTTCACAAGGGAAAATAGGAAAAAAAAATTTGTAACCCCATTTCTTCTGAGTAAGAACATACCCCATATGTGGATGTAAAGTGCTCTGCGGGCAAACTACAATGCTCAGAAGAGAAGGAGCGCCATTGGGCTTTTGAAGAGAACATCTGTCCAGAATTGAAGGCCACATGTGTTTACGAAGCCCCCATAGTGCCAGAACAACGGATACCCCCCCCTCTGACATGTGACCCCGTTTTGGATACTACACCCCTCACATAATGTAATAAGGGGTGCAGTGAGCATTTATGCCCCACAGTTGTCTGACAGATTTTTGGAACAGTGGTCAGTGAAAATGAAAAATTAAATTTTTCATTTGCTCAGCCCACTGTTCCAAAGATCTGTCAAACGCCAGTGGGGTGTAAATGCTCACTGCACCCCTTATTAAATTCTGTGAGGAGTGTAGTTTCCAAAATGGGGTCACATGTGTGTTCTGGCACCACGGTGGTCTTTGTAAATGCACAATGCCCCCGACTTCTATTCCAACCA
The DNA here is from genome assembly GCF_029499605.1 of Hyla sarda. Taxonomy (NCBI): domain Eukaryota; kingdom Metazoa; phylum Chordata; class Amphibia; order Anura; family Hylidae; genus Hyla; species Hyla sarda. The sequence goes on from NC_079190.1 coordinate 236,551,893, forward strand.
AATTCTCTCTCCAAAAGCTTAATGGTGCTTCTTCTCTTCTGAGCATTGTAGTGCACCAGCAGAGCACTTGACGTCCACACATGGGGTATTTCCATACTTAGAAGAAATGGGGCTACACATTTTAGGGGGGCATTTTGTCCTATTACCCCTTGTAAAAGTTTTGGGGAAAAAACAGCATTTTAGTAAAAAAATTATTCATTTACACATCCAACTTTAACGAAAAGTCGTCAAACACCTGTGGGGTGTTAAGGCTCACTGGACCCCTTGTTACGTTCCTTTAGGGGTGTAGTTTCCAAAATAGTATGCCATGTGTTTTTGGTTTTTTTGCTGTGAATGTGACATGCCCCCCCCCCCCCCCCAAAAAAAAAAAAAAAAAAACTTTTCGGAAGAACTCATTCTCCAAAATCCCATTGTCTCTCCTTCTCTTCTGAGCCCTCTAGTGCACCCTCAGAGCACTACACCTATGAGATATTTCCTTACTCGAGAGGAATTGGGTTACAAATTTTAGGGTGACTTCTCTCCTTTCACCCCTTGTAAAAATTCAAAAACTGGGTCTATAAGAAAATCTGAGTGTAAAAAATTAAGATTTAGAATTTTCTCCTTCACTTTGCGGGTATTCTTGTGAAACACCTAAAGGGTTAACACACTTACTGAATGTAATTTTGAATGCTTTGAGGGGTTCAGTTTTTATAATGGGGTATTTCTAATATGAAGGCCCCTCAAATCCACTTCAAAACTGAACTGGTCCCTGAAAAATTCGGATTTTTGAAAATTTTGTGAAAAATTGGAAAATTGCTGCTGAAATTTGAAGCCCTCTGATGTCTTCCAAAAGTAAAAACATGTCAACTTTATGATGCCAACATAAAGTAGACATATTGTGTATGTGAATCACTGTATCATTTATTTGAGCTGTCCATTTTCCTTATAAGCAGAGAGTTTAAATGTTGAAAAAAAATTTACATTTTCAAATTTTTCATCAAATTTTGGAATTTTTCACTAATAAATGATGCAAGTATCGACACAATTTTGGCACTAACATAAAGCAGAATATGTTACGAAAAAACTTTCTTGGAATCAGAATGAAAAGTAAAAGCATCCCGGAGTTATTAATGCTTAAAGTGACAGTGGTCAGATGTGAAAAAAAAAGGCTGCGTCCTTAAGGGGTTAAATGGTATTGACTCACAGGATAAAGAAAAAGTGTAATTTTTTAAGTGTACAGCGTGAAAACAAAATTACGTTTTTCTTTTCAATTTCCCCAAACAAATAACATTTTATGGTAAAATGAGTGATATCATTACAAAGTACAATTGTTATGGCTCTTAGAAGGCAAGGAGGAAAATGATAAGCTGGCTTTGTACTTAAGGCCCAAATAGGTTGTGTCATTAAAGGGTTGAAGGGGTTGTCAGACCCTCTGGAGCTTTGCTGATGCATCATTGTTTATTGACATCATATCAAGGTCATAGGGGGTTGACATCACAGTCAGCTTTGCAAGTCTTCAGCTTTATTGTAGCTGCACCTACTCTACCCCCAGACAGTGAAATTAGTATTAAGCACTGTTGTCTTGCAGCACTGGGCTTCTGGATTTGAATTTAACATTGGTTAAGAGTTTGTATGTTTTCCCGTTGTAAGTGCATGTGTATAGAGATGGAAAAAGGGGTGTGTGGATGGAAAAATCAAATTATGCCTGTTAAAAGGGAAGAATTAAACTTAGCTGTGTCCTTAAAGCCAAGATGGGCTGTGTCCTTAAATGGGCTTTGTTAGATATAAAAACTTTTTATATGTTGTACATCTTGGCAAAACAATAGTTTTTCGAATACAGTTTTTAAAAATGTTTCACATTTTATTAAAGAAAAATGCCTTTGAAAATCCCATTACTAGGGGTCCCCATACCTCCTGGGACATGGAGTGCCTCAGCAGCATGAGCATGTCCAGGGGTCATGGATACGAGATGGCTGATTGAGAAGGCTGCAGGAGGAACACAGCCTGCAGCAACACTGCTGTAGCAGAGTTCTACTAAACATGCATCTCCTGCTGTTGCAAAACTACAACTCCAAGCATGCCTGGACAGTCAAAGGATGTCTTGGCATGCTTGGAGTTGTAGTTTTGCAATTGTAGTTATGTAGGCACACAGCTGAAGGCAACACTGCTGTAAAAAAATAGTTATCCAAACACTGTACCTCCAACTATTCAAAAACCCAGCATTACAGGACTGCCAAAGGATGATACACATGAATAACATAGAAACATTTATAAAATGTATGCATAAAAAAACCACTGTACTTTTAGCACTAAACCTGTGCACTAATTTAGGAAGATCTAAGTTATACCCTCATCATATTGTCTTTGGTGGTAGAGTACAGGCTATCTATAATAATCATTGTATGTGTATTACAGGGTTACGGAATGCAGCTGTGCTCCTGACAGTTGCATTCCGATCTTGACAGTTAACCACTTCAGTCTTGCGGTAAGTGTGACCGCAGTACCAATTGGGATGACAGATCAGGATAATCGCTGGGTCCCCATGGTAGCCATGGCAACCAGAGACCTCCGAATGGCCTCTGCTTACCTGGCTACGGAAGCTAAGTCTGATCTGCTATGCGTATCTGTGTAACACTGACCGATGTCAGTGTAACACTTACATGCATAATACATTGCAGTACAGATCTGTACTCCAATGTATTAGAAGTGTAAATTCCCTTGATGGGAAAGTTAAAAAAAAAAAAAAAAAAGTCTAAAGTGAAAAAACAAATAGTGAAATAAACAATCCCCCTTTCCCCTAATATGAATTATGTTTTTAGTTCCTCCCTTCCCAAAATTATATTCACATATTTGGTGTCGCTGCATCCGTAAAAACCTAAGTAATAAAACCGATCACATTATGTAACCCGTACAATTAAATTCAGTAAAAAAAATGTTATGCAACACTCTCCAAATTTACTGCTTTCTGTTAATGCCCCTTCTGTAAAACTAGAAGAAAAAGTTATCAAAATGTCACATGTACCACTAAAAAGGTGACTTATCCTGAAAATAATTTGCCATACACAAGATTGTTGTTATAAAAAAAAAACTACAGCTCTCAGAAAATGGTGATGCACATACATGATTTTTCTTAGCAACAATAGTTATTATACTGTAAATATAATAAACCTTAAAATAAAGTACATAATTGAGGTATCACCATAATAGTACCGACCTGCAGATTAAATTATCATGTACTTTATACCACAAGCTGAATACCAAATAAAAAATATATATTTCTGCATTGTAAATCCTGCCTCACTAAAAATTAAAAAATGAAAGTGTCAAAATGTCAGATGTATTCCAAAATAGTACAATTGAAAATGCAACTTATCCTGCTAAAAACAAGCCCTCTCACAGCTCCATTGGTGAAAAAAATAAAATCGTTACAGCTCTCAGAAAATGGTGACACTCAACAATTTTTTTTACTTTTATTTTTTGTGATGTTATTGTGATATAAATGTGATATAAATTAGCTGTCGCCATAATTGAATTGAACCATAAAATAAAGATAACATGTAATTTATACTTCATAGAGAATGACATACCATAAAAAAAACTAAATAAAAAACAATCACCGCACAGTTTTTTTTGTTATTCATACCACTTCATAAAAAATTGATTTAAAGGAAGCCATCAGACTGTCTCATGTACACCAAAATGGTACCTATAAAAACGTAATTTTGTCTTGTAAAAATATTTTGGGGCCCAAAGGCCTCTGCATCTTGATATGATACCTACAAAAAAATTCCAAATAAAAGTAAGATCCAAAATCCAAACAGTGCTCCTTCATGTCTGAGGCCTGTTTGTGAGTCATAAAGTACTGAAGGGCCACATGTGAGACATTTCTAAATACATCAATATTAGAGGAATAAATATTGAGTTGCATTTCTCTATCAGCACCCCCTGTGTTACGAAAAAAAAAAAATGTTGCAAGAAAAATAGAATTTTTGAAATTCCACTTCCACTTTGCTTTCATTCCTGTGAAACACCTAAAGGGTTAATTAACTTCCCAAATGTCATTTTGATTAAGTTTAGGGGTGCAGTTTTTATAATGGGGTGATGTATAGGGGGTTCTAACATACAGCCTCAAATCTACTTCAGAAATAAACTGATCTATAAAAATGAGTTTAAAATTTTCTGTAAAATTTTTAAAAAACTTCAAAGCCCTGTAACATCCTAAGTAAAAGGACATTTAGCAAATGATGCAAACATAAAGTAGGCATATTGTAAATGTGAATTAATAACTAACTTATGTGCCATGGCTATCTTTCGTACAAGCAGAGAATCTGGAATTATCTAGAATCAGAAATAATGCAAACTTTTCAAATTTTTCACAGAATTGTGGAATTTTTCACACGAAAATCCAGAATGTATTGACCAAAATTTACCACTAACATTAAGTGCAATATGTCACAAGAAAACAATCTCAGAATCATTTTCATAACTTAAAGCAGCCCAAAGGTATCTCAGCATAAAGTTGGACAGGTCAGATTTGAAAAATGAGCCTTAGTCCTTATATTTTTTATATATCACTCAGTACCTAATCATGACCATGTACATCTAATTTTTATGTGTCAAGCACCTTTATTTTTTTTTTTATTACACTTTTAATTTAGCTCACTAGTCTGAATTCCTGTCAAAGAGAGGGGGCGTGCCCTCACTATGCAGGTCTCTTCCCCCTCCCTCAGTATGCTGTCTCCCATCTCCCCTAGCATTAGTAAAACTACAACTCCCAGCTTGTCCTCACTGACAGTAGCAGGGCACAAGTTGATAGTGGGAGGATTTTTCCTCCAGCTGTGAGCCCTGTGTTTACAGCTGTCAATCAAGAAAGTGTGTCCATGACACCTGGACACAGCAGGACTAGTACGTGTCCAAGCAGGCGGCGGGGGGGGGGGCAGTTGTTTGACTGTTTGTTTTTTTGTTTGTTTTTTTTCAGTATGAAATACTGAAAATTTTCTAATGAAAGCAATTACAAAAACTTTTGATATGTTGCAAAGCATGCAAAAACAAGAGGTTTTGCATCTGACAGTGCACATTTAAGGCCACAATTGGCCTGGTCTTTAAGGGGTTAAGTATCTGAGTCACAATAAAAAAAAGCCAAAATTGTGATAACTAGATTTGTATGTCACAGCAGTCCAAAACAGCAGCTTGGATTTTAGTGAGTAGTGAATACCAAAAGTGATCCAAGAAAAGGGCAAAACACTGAACTTGCAGTAGGTTCATTTTTATGCACCTAGATGGTCAAAACTTTACATTCTGGTGTGTTCCCACAAAAGAGCTACTGTAGCACAGATTGCTTAACAAGTTAATGTTGTCAGTAATAGGTCAGCACCGTGTATTTCAGCTTGTTCCATATAGTACTGTGTAAGCACAGACCAGTAAGAGTGCCCCTTGATAACTTATGCCTTCAATAGGCACGTGAGCATCAGAACTGGTCTCTAACTATTGTTGACCATACACTCCTATATAGCAGTATTTTACATTAGCAGAGTAATGCTCCCTGAACACTGCCAAAATTGTTCTGGAAAAGTTTCATGAACATGATGTAATGTTCAAGATATTGACTTGGCCTCCAAATTCCACATATCTCAATTTATCAAGCTTCTGTGAGGTGTGCTGGAAGAACAAGTCTGAACCATGGAGGCCCCACCTGTCAGTCTACAGGAATTAATGGATCTGTTTCAAAGGGCTTGGTGCCAGTTACCACAGAGCACTTGAGTAGTCCAGGCCTCAATGAGACTTGTAGGCACTAGGGGACCAATACAATATTAGGCAGGTGGTTAGATGTGGTTTGGTCAGAGTATATCCTTTACCACTTAGTGCTGTCTGCCATCCACGCATCTTCACACTTATAGCAGAAGGTATAGGCGCACTGCATTGAGTGTGATTAGGAATTCAGCCCACCTCATTCACAGCAGGTCTCATTGGTTTATTACAGGTGAATAGCGACCACACCATGTAAGCTTCTACTGTCACTTGATCGGCCACCCTACAATGTGATCGGGGGTTACCACTGGGCTGTTATACCAGCCAGGGGTTTTGTGAAATCCCCAGGTGTTCCATCTTAACCTCTTAAGGATGCAGGGCATAAATTTACGCCCTTGCTGTCTGGGACTTGATGCACCAGGGCGTGAATGTACACCCTGGAGTGGTAGGTAACTTTGCAGCAAGTGCAGGAGCTGCGCTCTCTTCAGAGCAGTGAGTTTTGGCTACTATCAGTTGGCTACTGCCATCCCGCCAATGCCTGTGTTTTAATCCTTAAAGGGGTATTCCAGGAAAAATGTCTAAGTGCTCTCTGATGACACCTGTCTCGGGAACCACCCAGTTTAGAAGCAAATCCCCATAGCAAACCTCTTCTAAACTGTGCGGTTCCCGAGACACATGTCATCAGAGAGCACTTAGACAGAAAAGAACAACCTTAACTTCAGTAGCTCATAAGTACTGAAAGGATTAAGATTTTTTAATAGAAGTAATTTACAAATTTGTTTAACTTTCTGGAGCCAGCTGATATATAAAAAAACATTTTTTCCTGGATAACCCCTTTAAAACACTGTGATCAATGTCGATCACTGCGTCTAAAGTCAAAGTAAATGTTGCTTTTAGCTCAGTGGAGCTTATCGAACCCCTGCAACATGATCATGGGGGTACGATAAGCGAAAACGGCAACGGAGGGTCCCCTTATCTGCCGCCAATTGCAGATTCGCCGATGCAGCCTGTTTAGCCAGGCTATATCAGTGAATTGCCAATCTCACTGTGTAATGCTATGCCATAGGCATAGCATTATACAGTGAATGCAATCTAAAAACCCCTCCCCTAAAAAAAAAAAATTATCCGAATGGCGTAAACATAAAAAAATCAAACACCAAAAATAATGTTCAATCGCATCATATATAAAAAATGACTAAAAACAATCAAGAAGTCACATCAATACAAAAATGGTACCAATAAAAACTACTAATCAAGCGCATTCAATGATCCCTCATTCTACCCAGTATAAAGAAAAATAAAGTTATAGGGTGAGAAAATTGCTGTTTTCTTATCAATTTGCGCCCACAAATAATAATTTTTGTTTTGCGGTACATTTTATGGTAAACTGAAAGGTGTCATTAAAAAGTACAATTGGTCATGCAAAAAACAAGCCCTCATATGAGCAAGAATAAGGTAAAATTTTATTTTTACCTTACAGTGAATAGAGCAAAAAAAGGAAATCCACAAGGTTTTCAGTATATCAGATGGTATATCATAGAAATAACAACTTGTCCCCCCAAAATACAAGCCCTTATATGGCTGTGTCAGTGGGTATTGGTGGTGAAAAAATATTGTCAAGGATCTAACAATATTATCCCCTATTTTTGCACGACTTGGAGTCACCATAGAAAAGTTCCTAATAGCACTAATATTGTTATCTTGTACTTTAGGTCACCTATTAGTCCTTTTATCTTTCAGGGCCAAATACTGAATCTGTTGAATATTAGCAGTGTCTCTCAGTGCTTCTTTGTTTTTCACATTCCACCAGAGACCGTAGCTTGGTGTAACATACTTTTTATAGGAAAGAGATATAAAACCGGCTTTATCTTTGCATATTTATTTCATATTAGTAACCAAATTCAGGTTTAATGCAAAAAAAATGTAATTTTATAAAAGTTTTACAATCGGATAATTTGATATTTATAAACCAGAGTTTATGAGAAGAAAATTCTATTGCGGAGCCAAAATGTGACTTGCTTGGCCGTCACAAGGATTTCCTCTGCCCACCTTCTGGGACCTGAAAATAGTGGTAGGAAAATGTTGTAGCCAAGCGAGACTTACTTCGTTCTGGTTGTAATTAATTTGGATTTTTTAAGTATATGAGAATAGTCTGCTTAGCTAGGAAATGTGTGTATTGGTATTAACATAATTTTTTTTAATATTCTTTCCCACTGTTTTGTATTGTAACCGCACGTGTAATAGTCAGTAAGAAGTATATAATATTTCATTTTTGCTCAAGTATTGATTTTATGCTAATACTACACCTTACAATTTTATTAGAGTAGTCATGACTACATATATATATATATATATATATATATATATATATACACACACACACATATGACAGTTTATACAGTATAGCTAGAAGCCTGTTTATAATAGGCTTTGGCTATTATAGTGTAAGGAAAACCCTCTCTTGCTGCCGAGTCATAGGCTGTCATTCTTGCCAGTTAACTAATGTTGTTTAAATCTGAAGTATTGAAGGGAAACACTATGAACTCCATTCATCAGAGCTTTCCACACCTGTTCTGCTAGCCGCTGTTCTATTATTTCCTCTGTAGCAATGAGCAAAGAGCAGGTGTGGAAATTGTATATAGAACACAGTCCATGGATTGTTTCCATGGATATAATTTGTGAGCAATGACAGAAACCATCATACTGCATTTTTCAATTTTTGTTTTATTGCTGAATACTGGAATTTATTTGCTTTTTGGTAGTTTTCTGTAGATTACATGTCAAATTTGTAAGTATCTAACACTTGGAGTTCTATGTGTATTGTATTTATTGTTAAGATGGAAGTAAGGCTATCTTGCTGCTGGTATTGGTTAAGTAGAAGTTTGCTATTTAAAACACAAATAAGGTGATTATTAAAATAAAACACTATTGTATAAGTCACAGATTTTAGCAAAATATATACTATACTACTTTGTAAGGACTATATTAGTCTTCAGAACTAAACTACATACAGAATGACACTATAACACTTCCTGATGTTATCAGTCTGACACCCATTGTTGAATTAAAATACTGCTTTAGTTGTGATTTCTCCAGTATGAACATTTTTTATATATGTACTCATATGTGAGCACGGCCAGCCTTAGGTGTTCAGGCGCCCTGTGCAAGCTAACCTTGTGGCTCCCCCCTCCTCCCCCCGTGGCCTGCCCCCAATATTATTTTAAGGATAAGTTATAGATCACGGGGGGTCCAAGCATTAGGCCCCCCGCTATCTCCTGCACGGAGTCCTGGCAGTTGGCTGGAAGGGGGGGGGGGCATGTACCCCATAGAGGCCATGTACCCTATAGAGATACATGGTGGGGGGTGGCAGCCGCGGTTTCCTGCGGGGTACAGACGTCAGCTTCCAGCAAAATGCCGGGGCCTGTGCAGGAGATCGCGGCGGGGGGGGGGGGGGGGTTGTTGGGTACTGCTGAGACCCCCACCGATCACCTCGGTTGAAGTGGTTCTCCAGCTGTTGGAAAGCTAAAGCTCCCATCATGTCTGAGGCATGTCTGAGCCTCAGGCATTATGGGAGTTGTAGTTTTGTAACAGCTGGAGAGACACAGATTGGACTCAGTTTTAACCATCATCACTGCAGAACTTACAAGTGACTACAGCTCTGATGGTACAGTCAGGAGAATACACAATGATATCAGTGACCTGAGTGACGTCTTCTGACTTGAGGGATATCTTCTCTGTTATCTTTTCTTCATCTGGTCCAGAGACCAGGTCTTCTTCCTCCAGCTCCATCTTCTCTGCAGTCTGACATCCAGACATCATTGGCTCCTCACTTTGTCAGCAGATCCTCATCATCTGCATGAAGACTGTAATCATTATAACCTTGCCAAAAGTGTAACCTATGTAAAATACTGCCCCACACTATACCCTGATTATAATACTGCTATACACTGTACCCACTAAATGTAATCCTGCCACACACTGTACCCTGAATATAATACTGCTATGCACTGTACCCTAAACACAATACTGCCCCACACTGTACCCTGAATCTAATACTGCCACACACTGTACCTTGAATATAATACGGCCACACACCGTACCCTGAATATAATGCTGCCACACACTGTACCCACTAAATATAATCCTGCCACACACTGTACCCTGAATATAATACTGCCACACACTGTACCCTGAATATAATACGGCCACACACCGTACCCTGAATATAATCCTGCCACACACTGTACCCACTAAATATAATCCTGCCACACACTGTACCCTGAATATAATACTGCCACACACTGTACCCTGAATATAATACTGCGACACACTGTACCCTGAATATAATACTGCCACACACTGTACCCTGAATATAATACTGCCCCACACTGTATCCACTGAATATAATACTGCCATACACTGTACCCCGAATATAATACTGCCACACACTGTTCCCTGAATATAATACTGCCACACACTGTACCTTGAATATAAGCCTGCCACACACTGTACCCTGAATATAATCCTGCCACACACTGTACCGTGAATATAATCCTGCCATACACTGTACCCTTAATATAATCCTGCCACACACTGTACCCTGAATATAATTCTGACATACATGCATACACATCATATATACATATACACCCCCTCTTATCCTCTGTGTTCTCATCACCCCCAAAACCCCCGCCAAACCCCTCCTCATCACTACTATAACCCCCCTCTCCTCATCCCCTCCATAACCCCCCTGCACCTCTCATCCCCTCCATAACCCCCCTCCTGCGCCTCTCATCATCCCCATAACCCCCTGCACCTCTTATCACCCCCATAACCCCCCTTCCTGCACCTCTCATCACCCCCCATAACCCCTCTGAACCTCTCATCACCCCCCATAACCCCCCCCTGCACCTCTCATCACCCCCATAACCCCCCTGCACCTCTCTTCACCCCCATAAACCCCCCTGCACCTCTCATCACCCCCATAACCCCCCTGCACCTCCCCCCTTGCACCTTTCATCACCCCCATAACCCCCCTGCACCTCTTATCACCCCCACAACCTCCCTGCACCTCTTATCACCCCCTTAAACCCCCTGCACCTCTTATTACCCCCCATAACACCCCCCTGCACCTCTTATCACCCCCATAACACCCCCTGCACCTCTTATCACCCCCATAACACCCCCTGCACCTCTTATCACCCCCTGCACCTCTTACACCCCCATAACACCCCCCCTGCACCTCCTATCACCCCCATAACACCCCCTGCACCTCCTATCACCCCCATAACACCCCCTGCACCTCCTATCACCCCCATAACACCCCCCCCTGCACCTCCTATCACCCCCATAACCCTCCTGCACCTCTCATCACCCCCATAACCCCCATGCACAACTCATCACCCCCATAACCCCCCTGCACCTCTCATGACCCCCATAACCCCCCCTGCACCTCTCATCACCTCCATAACCCCCCCCCCTGCACCTCTTATCACCCCCATAAACCCCCCTGCACCTCCCCCCCTGCACTTTTTATCACCTCCACAACCCCCCCCCCCCCCCGCCTGTAAGTTCACTTACTCTGCCGGGGATCGGCGTGAGGCTGCATCTACTCCTGTCACTGCACAGGGGAGGAAATCTCACATCACACCATGGAGGACGCAGCTCTGCATTACACAGCCCCCCCTGCTGTGTCTCCAGAGGACATCATCTACCACGGGAGGTTTCAAGTTTGCACGGGGAAAGGAAAACACAGAGCAGGGAGAGGGGACGTACATGCACAGCTCCTCCTCACACCCCCCTGCTCTGTCTTGAGAGGACATAAGTTTGCACGGTCAAAATAAGCAACAGCAGGGGAGAGAGGACGTACATGCACAGCTCCTCATCTCCCTAATGACTGCTATGTGTAATGGACCGGCCCTGCAATGATTCTTAAGGGGCCCGTGTCCTAGAAGACCGGCCCTGGTCGTGAGGCCATGCCTCGACTTGCATTGACGTGATGTGACGTCACGAGGGGCGTGGTCGTGACCCCCGACACCCGCTTCAAGCGTTTGGAACAAAATGTTCCGAACGCTGGGGCAGCAGAGTACCTTTTTTAAACAGCCTTGAATGAGTGTTAGGGGAGAAAGACAATGGGTATTCAGCCAAGGTTTGAAAATAAATTCCCCATTTCTCAATTAAACAAACAACTGGTTAAAACAATTAACTGAACAATTCTTTACAGAATTCAATACAAAAACAAAAGATAGCATATAATGGACAAGCTGAATATTGTTTTTTAATCACTGTGTGGGAGATTAGCTCCTAAGAGCCAGGCAAATAGCAGTCAGAGACAGGGATACGGAAGTAAAGTTTAAACAGGGATTTACTACCAGCCAGCCACCCAATACAACAATCATCCAGTGTGTTATGCACACATGTCAAAGTGTCCCTTTTTTGAGGCTGCAGACATAAGAATTCAGACTCAGGAGTTGAGCACGCTTTATAGCCAGTTTGTCCTGTATGCTAATGCCTGACATCACCAATCTGCAGGTTAGCTCTTGATCACCACAGTGAAATCGCGGTGTCCCGATCAATGCTTCTTCAGTTGAGGAAGCCATGGCAACCTGTACTAGTGAAGCACCAATAACAATGATTAATGCTGTGCTATGGCTATGTTCAGTGTGTTTAATATCAAGATTGCATGTAATAGCCCCCTATGAGGATTTAAAATTAGGATAAAAAAGTTTGTGTGAATAAGCCCCTTCCCTGGGAAAAGTTAGAATCTGCCTTCCCCCCTTTTCTCAAATTAGAATTTTTTTTTTTAACTACAATTACTTTTTTTTTCCAGTGCAGATATGGTGGTAAAAGGAGTGATGTAATTACAAAGTACAAAACAAGTCCACATATGGGTCTGTAAGTGGAAAATTGAAAGTGTTATGGCTATTACAAGTTGAGGAGGAAATGAAAAAAAGAAAAATCTCTGCGTTCTTAAAGGGGTACTCCACCAAAGGATAGGGGAATAAGATGTCTAGGGGCCACTAGTGGCGGGGGCGGATCTCCAGGCCTGCAGCAGCGGTGTCCAGAACACGAATGCGTGGAGCATCCGCTTTTGTGTTGTCACGCCACGCCCCTGCATTCACGCCTTCTCCCATAGACATGAATAGAGGGGGTGTGACAGCTGTAGTCGCGAGTCATTCGGCATGGAGCCGGAGTTCGCTCCGTGCACGGATGACTGGGTCAGATCCTTTGGATAGGGGATGAGATGTTTTTCGGCGGAGTACCTCTTTAAGGGCTTAAGTAGACATAAAGTACTCACAAAACTTTAGCAACAGTGTCTAGCTGCAGGATGCCAGGTGATACGAAAATCTGACCTGAACCTCTGTCCCCAGCATGAAACCTGTGCAGGTAGCAGAAGTGCATAACTGAAAAACCTATCCTTAATATGTTGTTTAGATTTCACTCTGTGTAGAGAGGGAAAGATTCTCTTGGAGATGCTTGGTATTCCTGTAGATAGGACAGAGGAGAATAACTGGAATAAATAGACTCTTCACAGGAGTCCAGTAGTTATTTTCATGTGGTCCCTGGCAAAGGTTATGCCTACCTGTGGAGGAGACTAGACAAAACACTCCTCAATCCTCCCTTTAATGCTCTAGACAGCTCATGATTAACTGGTCTAAACAAGTTTTCCTGACCTTTAGATAAGTAGGAGGCTGGGCTATGGAAGCAACTCGCACACTAGCCAATTCTTCCATTAAACATATATTTAGCAATGTTTGTGAATGGTCCTTACATGTGCACTAGCAAGTGGCACTAGATGTCCGTAAAGTAGACCGTTTATATATGATCAGCATATGGCAGTTTACGTAGGCAGTAAAAGTGTAAGATCAATGTAAAGAAACACAGTATCAGCACTACCAACCATACGATAAGACAACCAATACATCTTAAAAGCAGAATATGTCCTGGGATACTGCACTATTATTTCAACTTGGGAGGCCTTAAAGGGGTACTCCACCCCATAGACATCCAAAGGATAGGGGATAAGCGGTGTCATCATGGGGTTAGCCAGCGACGGGGATCTCTGCTGCGGCACCCACAGACATCTGGTGTACAGAGCGAACTTCACTCCATGCTGGATGACCGGCGAAGCGAGGGGACGTCACAGTCAGGCCCCGCTCGTGATGTCTCGGGGAGTACCCCTTTAAAGACTTCCAGTACTAGACAATTACTTGACAGGTTTGATACAGTTTCTGGTGACTAACCATTACAACATTTTCTAAAGTATGCCCAAATATACAAATAGGATCAAGCTCCAGATTATAAACATAAATTTAATTGATGACATTCCTAACCTCCTTCCAGTACTGCCTAAACCAAGGTTAGTTTATAAGACTCCCCAACATATACATATACATATAAAATTCCAACAAGTTTAAAGTTTAAATCATGGCACACAAAGTACCTTATTTATTGGCGTATAACACACACTTTTAAAACTTCAAGGCAAAAATCCTACCTGCGTGGTATATGCTGATAAATGTGCTGCCCACTGATTTAAAGTGGAGGAAGCACCGGCTGCTTGTTAAAGATCAGCAGCCTGGCCGTGGCCACTTTACAACAGTGACCAGTGGCAGCTGCTGTGGGCCCAGATGCAACACTTCTCCCTCCCTTTTTTTTTTTCATTTTCCCTTACCTGGCCACGCTTCGGCAGGCTCAGGTCAGGCCGCAGTCTTGCGGGCTTTGCGGCCAGTAAAGCATGAGGGACATTGGGGACATCACTCGTCTTTCCCTGCCATCGCGCCATCTGCTTGTTAAAAGTTTAGCAGCCCAGCCGCAGCCACTTTAGAACAGTGACCAGCGGTGGCTGCAAGGAATGAAAAGTGATGTCCCTAACGCTGCACAGAGGAGAAGGCAGGGGATTTTATTTGTCATGCTTTACTGGCTGCACAGCCCAAAAGACCTGCCGCCTGACCTGAGCCTGCCGGAGTGCGGCCAGATAAGGGAAAATAAAAAGCAAGGGGGAATGATGAGTCATGGGGGAATAACAGGGAGAATGAGGCACAAAGGGAAAATAATGAGGCACACAGGGGATCAGGGGGTAAATGTGGCACAGTGGCTGATAAAGGGGGAGGAATTATATAGAACAGGGGGGGGGGGGACCAAACTGAGGAGCAGGGGGAATGATGTGGTAAATGGATGGAATCAAAGTTGGGGGGGGGGGAGATAATGTGGTATTTAGTTCAGCACTTAGGAGTCATCTATTTAAAGGAGTAGTCCAGTGGTGACTCAGTGGTGAGCAACTTATCCCCTATCCTAAGGATAGGGGATAAGTTGCAGATGGCGGGGGGTCCGACCGCTGGGGCCCCCTGCGATCTCCTGTACGGAGCCCCGACAGCCCGCGGGAAGGGGGCGTGTCGACCTCCGCACGAGGCGGCGGCCGACATGCCCCCTCAATACAACTCTATGGCAGAGCCGAAGCACTGCCTTCGGCAATCTCCGGCTCTGCCATTGAGATGTATTGAGGGGGCGTGTCGGCCGCCGCTTCGTGCGGGGGTCGACACCCACTATCTCGGCGCAGAGCCGGGGCCCCGAACAGAGAGATCGCAGGGGGTCCCAGCGTTCGGACCCCCCGCGATCTCAAACTTATCCACTATCCTTAGGATAGGGGATAAGTTTTTCACCACTGGACTACACCTTTAACTTTTTTTTAAACTTAAATTTCCCTTTTAAAATGAGGGTGCGTGTTATACGCCATTGCATGTTATATGCCGATAAATACGGGTATATATGAATATCTATTGCTTTTAATATGCTTCAAAAATGTATTATTTGTGGTGTTGCCACATTGTTAAAAATAATATGACAGTAAATAAATGTTTCCCTTACTGAAAGGGTAATATGAATTTACTTTAATTGCATTGTTAGTTCTAACCCAATATATATGTGTGTGTGTATGTGGGTTTATTCAGATATAGATAGATGCTCCACAGAAGAATCAGCACAACCAATTCAGCGTATTGTAGTAGGTGGGTGCCAGGTCACGGTCTGTCTATTTCCAGCCACAATGCAAATGAAATCTGCAGCACTCCAGAGTTTGTGAAGAAGGCAAAGTGTACTTTATTCACCCATGATGCAAAGTTTCAATTGCCTCCTGCCAGCATGAGAGGCTTGAGAAAAACAGCAGGAGGCCATTGAAATGTTACATCTTGTAACATGGGTGAATAAAGTACACGTTTGCTTTTTCATAAACTCTGGAGTACTGGAGATTTCGTTTGCATTGTGGATAGATTTATTATTATTATAATTATTATTATTATTTTTTTTTTATAGTAGCTATATTTTCTTTATTTTTGGCTTCCCATCAATGCAGAAGGAATTTCTACAAGCAAGCCAGAAAAAAAGAAATCACAATGCCAAGATTGACAAAACAGCTATCTGTACACATGTATACGCATTATCTTCCTAGTCCAATAAAATGCCAGATTATTGAAGGCATTAGAGTTGAGGCATTATTCAGATAGGTGGAATTCGTGATGCAGCATGTGCTACGCTCTGTAATATATAGGAGCAAAGAAAATAGGCGCTATTTTGTACACGCGGTAATAGGATATTTGAATCAATATATTTTATATTAATAAGCATAAATTTTTGTGAAATATATACATTAAACTAGGATTTATTTTCTAATGTTCACCAATCATATATAATTCTTTTTTCATTTGCTTCATTAGTTTACTCTTCCAATCCATAAAATCCATAAAACATTCCAAAATGATTTACTTTTTTCTTGTCCTTAGCAAACAGTGTTGACCTTTATGTTTTTACTTCACTGTCAAAGTATGTTGAAGGCTTTAAAAGTGAAGCTATCACCTTGGGGATTAGTCAGTTTGAGTGACACTTACTAGTTCACCTAAACCGCAATAGCAGCAAACGTATGTAACAGTGTTGTACCTCAAGGGAAGCTACTTTTTTATTTATTTATTTTTTATTCACTTCTGCACCAATGGACAAGGATTGAATTTTCTCTTCAGAGTTGGATTTTTGGTTGCATTAGTGCTTAATCTAGTCAATTGTCCACAGTCCCTCAATGCCTTTAAGGCTGAGATGAGTAGATGGGCCTGGGGTGAATGTGCTATATGGTTTGTCGAACTGTAAAGCTTTCTAAGATGCCACATACTACACTTCACATCACTTAAATTGTGCAGTGGTTTTAACCTTATATAAGCTTTTTCATTGCCTTCCTGTCAAAGGGATTATAAGTGAAAGTGCTACTCTAGGTAATAAAATGAAGGAAGTGATTTGTACCTATACTTTAGTGGTCAACAATACTGGTGTGTCTACATTGCAATACTATCATGTGGGTTATAGGCATCAAGTTATCTATTTGGGGAAGGGGGGGGGGAGAAGATAAAAGCAAAATCAACTGTTACATTGCTTAATTCAAATGTTATTGTGTACAAGAGAAACCAAGTACAAGTTCAGGTTCTGATCTAAAGTTTATTTATATTGGACATTTTAATATGCATTGGTATTGAATATTAATAACCAATCAGTTGATGCCAAAGTTGCATCAAGTAATACCAAAAGAAACTTCAAAAGAATGTGTTACATACTTATTTATGAATTGTACAGCTAAATTATCAGTTCTCTTAATTCTCAGAATTAGACATTGTAATCTTTAAATTGGCATAACAAAAGCAGCATGTTTGGGCAAGATTACCGTATATACTCGAGTATAAGCCGACCCGAGTATAAGCCGAGACCCCTAATTTCAACCCAAAATCCCAGGAAAAGTTATTGACTCGAGTATAAGCCTAGGGTGGGAAATACCTCACCCCCCCCCCCTGTCATCATCCAGACCCGTCATTAACATCCTCATCATCATCCCCTTGTCATCATCCCACACATCCCCCCTTCATCATCCCACACATCCCCCCTTCATCATCCCCTTATCATCCCACACATCCCCCCCTTCATCATCCCCTTGTCATCATCCCACACATCCCCCCTTCATCATCCCCTTATCATCCCGCACATCCCCCCTTCATCATCCCCTTATCATCCCACACATCCCCCCTTCATCATCCCCTTATCATCCCGCACATCCCCCCTTCATCATCCCCTTATCATCCCACACATCCCCCCTTCATCATCCCCTTGTAATCATCCCACACCCCCCCTTCATCATCCCCTTGTCATCATCCCCACACCCCCCCTTCATCATCCTCTTCTCATCATCCGCCCTCAGTGGTCTTCAACCTGCGGACCTCCAGAGGTTTCAAAACTACAACTTCCAGCAAGCCCGGGCAGCCATCGGCTGTCCGGACTTGCTGGGAGTTGTAGTTTTGAAACCTCCGGAGGTCCGCAGGTTGAAGACCACTGCGGCCTTCAACATCATCCAGCCCCCTCTCACCCCCTTTAGTTCTGAGTACTCACCTCCGCTCGGCGCTGGTCCGGTCCTGCAGGGCTGTCCGGTGAGGAGGTGGTCCGGTGGGATAGTGGTTCCGGGCTGCTATCTTCACCGGGGGGCGCCTCTTCTCCGCGCTTCCGGCCCGGAATAGAGCCGTTGCCTTGACAACGACGCAGAAGTACGTTGGCAATGAACGCACCTCTGCGTCGTTGTCAAGGCAACGTGACTATTCTGAGGCCGGGCCCGAAGCGCTTAGAAGAGGCCTCCCCGGTGAAGATAGCAGCCCGGAACCACTATCCCACCGGACCACCTCCTCACCGGACAGCCCTGCAGGACCGGACCAGCGCCGAGCGGAGGTGAGTACTCAGAACTAAAGGGGGTGAGAGGGGGCTGGATGATGTTGAAGGCCGCAGTGGTCTTCAACCTGCGGACCTCCGGAGGTTTCAAAACTACAACTCCCAGCAAGCCCGGACAGCCGATGGCTGCCCTGGCTTGCTGGGAGTTGTAGTTTTGAAACCTCTGGAAGTCCGCAGGTTGAAGACCACTGCGGGTGGGGGAGTTCACTCGAGTATAAGCCGAGGGGGGTGTTTTCAGCACGAAAAATCGTGCTGAAAAACTCGGCTTATACTCGAGTATATACGGTACTTTCTTGAGTCAAGAAGTGGCACACAACAAATACAGTTTTACCCAAGCACTCAGGCTATATTTATAAACATGCTATTTTGCAATAGACTGATTGTTTCAAATTTTATCCACACCATTTGGATTTTTTAGTTATTTTTAGATATTTTTCATAAAATGCACTTTGACAAAAAAAATTATGCAGACATAGAAATGTTGTATTGCTCTATATAAATGATTACAAATATGGTCTGATTAGACACTGGGTCTTTTCAGAAAAGGGTGTAAAAATACTTTCCCAGCTGCCCTGTAAAAAGGCTCTCAAAGGCTATTTTTGGATAGTGTACCTCTTGTTGAGAGATCACTGAGTGCTAGACATTACTCAAGATGCACACAGAAATTTTTCACAGTTGACAAACTTTAAGAAAATGCTCATCATTAGACTAAGAAAAACAGAAAGGATGTTTTAAACTCCTCCCGCAATATCAGGTACATATACATGGTGATTAAAGAGTACCTTTCACCAAATAAAACTTTTAATATAATGTTCCTTGTGTAATTAGCAGACAATTTCCCGTTAACTTGTTTTTACAATTATATACATAAATATGTTTAAAATGTAATAGAAAAAACAGCCACTAGGTGGCTCTATTCTGTTCCCTGCTGCAATTAATACAGTGAGTTTGATCTCCTCCTGACCTGGCAGGAGACCAAACTCAGGAAGTCCTCCCTGCACTGAGCTTGATTTACAGCTGCACAGAACCTCACTGAAAGCTGCACAGAGCCTCATTGAAAGCTACAAAGAGCCTCACTGAAACATTCACAGAATCTGAGGTTTTCTATTCATCACAGCTCTGCAAAGATGTGAGGGCAGAAGTGGTCCCCCAGCAGGGTTTAGTGATGTCATGCCTGCTGTGGAACACCCACTTTCTCTACTTTGCGATAAGAGCCTCAATTTTACTTTTGCAACCTCCCTTTTGTGTATTTTATGTTTGCATGCACCCACGAGCTTACCTGTTGTTCTTGCTATCTCTGTGTTTTTTACATTGTGTGTGAGGGGGTGTGGCAACTCCTCATAGCCATGAACCCCATCCACATGGGGTCCTGCATACACCCAGTTAGATGCTTTATGCCCAGAAAAGTTTAGTAAAGTGAGTATGTTAGGGCCTCACCCGAAATGAAGCCACCTCTGCATGGTGGATAGAGGGAAACTTTTTGGTTAAAAAAAAAAAAAAAGTGCCCTAAGAGCCTCAATTTTACTTTTTTGATCAAATATTTTTATATTTAGCATAAAGGCCAAATAATAATACCATACCATGTGCACATATTACCACCCCACAAAGACTAGAAATTATCACCAGACTGTACTGCATAAAACACTGTATACCTAGGCCAATATTACCCTTAAGGACAAAGCCCATTTTCACCTTAAACGGGTACTCCGGTGGAAAACTTTTTTTTTTTTAATAAATCAACTGGTGCAAGAAAGTTAAACAGGTTTGTAAAAAACTTCTATTTAAAAATCTTAATCCTTCCAGTACTTATTAGCTGTTGAATACTACATAGGAAATTATTTTCTTTTTGGAAATAAGAGCTCTCTGCTGACATCATGACCACAGTGCTCTCTGTTGACATCTCTGTCCATTTCAGGAACTGTACAGAGCACCATATGTTTTCTATGGGGATTTTCTCCTACTCTGGACAGTTCTTAAAATGGACAGAGATCACTGTGTCAGCAGAGAGCACTGTGGTCATGATGTCAGCAGAGAGCTCTGTGTTCCAAAAAGAAAAGAATTTCCTCTTTTGTATTCAGCAGCTAATAAGTACTGTAAGGATTAAGATTTTTTAATAGAAGTAATTTTCAAATCTGTTTAACTTTCTGGCACTAGTTGATAAAAAAAAAAAAAAAAAAAAAGTTTTCCACCGGAGCACCCCTTTAACCTCTTAACCCCTTACGGACCCAGGGTTTTATCCGTTTTTGCATTTTCTTGTTTTTCCTCTTTGTCTTTAAAAAAATCATAACTCCTTAAATTTTGCACCAAAAAATCCATATGATGGCTTACTTTTTGCGCCACCAATTCTGCTTTGTAACAACGTCAGTCATTTTACCCAAAAATG
The DNA here is from genome assembly GCF_029499605.1 of Hyla sarda. NCBI lineage: Eukaryota > Metazoa > Chordata > Amphibia > Anura > Hylidae > Hyla > Hyla sarda. Next base: position 236,572,750 of record NC_079190.1, read on the forward strand.
TACGGCGAAACGGGGAAAAAAATCATTGAGACAAAATTTTTCAAAAACACCATTTTGTAAATTTGGGGGCTCCTGTTTCTACACAGTAAATTTTTCGGTAAAAATTACACCTTCTCTTTATTCTTTAGGTCCATACGATTAAAGGGGTATTCCAGGCCAAAACTTTTTTATATACATATATATATATATCAACTGGCTCCGGAAAGTTTAACAGATTTGTAAATTACTTCTATTAAAAAATCTTAATCCTTCCAATAGTTATTAGCTTCTGAAGTTGAGTTGTTGTTTTCTGTCTAACTGCTCTCTGATGACTCACGTCCCAGGAGCTGTGCAGTTCCTATGGGGATATTCTCCCATCATGTACAGCTCCCGGGATGTGACATCATCATTGAGCAGTTAGACAGAAAACTTCAGAAGTTAATAACTATTGGAAGGATTAAGATTTTTTAATAGAAGTAATTTACAAATCTGTTTAACTTTCCGGAGCCAGTTGATATATATATGAAAAAAGGTTTTGCCTGGAATACTCCTTAACATAATACCCTACTTATGTAGGTTTGATTTTATCGTACCTCTGGAAAAAATCATAACTTCATGCAAGAAAATGTATATGTTTAAAATTGTTCTCTTCTGACACCTATAACTTAAAATTTTTCCGCGTATGGGGCGGTATGAGGGCTCAGTTTTTGCACCATGATCTGAAGTTTTTAGCGGTACCATTTTTTTTATTGATCAGACTTTTTTTTTTAAATTAATTTTTTCATGATATAAAAAGTGACCACAAATACACTATTTTGGACCTTGAAATTTTCTGGCGCATACGCCATTGACCATGCGGTTTAATTAACAATATATTTTTATAACTCTGACATTTCCGCACGCGGCAATACCACATATGTTTATTTTTATTTAAACTGTTTTTTTTTTTAAATGCGAAAGGGGGGGGGGTGATAAAAACTTTTATTAGGGAAGAGGTTAAATGATCTTTATTCTTTTTTTTTTTTACTTTTTTTTTTTTTTGCAGTGTTATAGCTCCCATAGGGGGCTATAACATTGCACACACTGATCTTTTACATTGTTCAATGGTTTCTCATAGGAAACCATTGATCAATGATTCTGCCGCTTGACTGCTCATGCCTGGATCTCAGGCACTGAGCAGTCATTTGGTGATCAGACAGCATGGAGGAAGGTAGGGACCCTCCGGCTGTCCTGTAAGCTGTTCGTGATGCCGCGATTTCATTGCGGCGATCCCGAACAACAGCTCCCTGAGCTAACCGGCATTAGTTTATTTTCATTTGAGATGCGGCGTTCAACATTTTTAGCCATGGGTCCCGGCCTGATCGCGGTGCTGAACGCTATTAACCCTTTAGACACGGCGTTCAAAGTAGAACGCTGTGTCTAAAGTGAAAGTAAATCGTTGCCGGTTAGCTCAGGAGGCTGTTTGGAATGTCCGCTGCAAAATCGCAGCATCCCGAACAGCTGTAAGACAGCAGGAGGGTCCCTTACCTTGCCTCCTGGTGTTCGATCGCCAAATGACTGCTCATTGCCTGAGATCCAGGCATGAACAGTCAAGCGGCAGAATCATTCATCAATAGTTTCCTATGAGAAACCAGTGATCAATGTAAAATATCAGTGTGTGCAGTGTTATAGCCCCCTATGGGAGCTATAACAAAAAAAAAGTGAAATAAAAAAGTGAATAAAGATCATTTAACCCCTTCCCTAATAAAAGTTTGAATCACCCCCCTTTTCCCTCATACTGCCCCGTATGCGGAAAAAGAAAAAAGTTATAGGGGTCAGAAGATGACAATTTTAAAAGTATACATTTTCCTGCATGTAGTTATGATTTTTTGTATGGACCTGCAGAATAAAGAGGTGTAATTTTACCGGAAAATTTACTGTGTAGAAATGGAAGCCCCAAAAAGATACAAAATGGCGTGTTTTTTTTTTTCAATTTTGTCTCACAATGATTTTATTAATGATTTTATTTATTTCCATTTCGCCGTATGTTTTGGGTAAAATGACTGACGTCATTACAAAGTAGAATTGGTGACGCAAAAAATAAGCCATCATATGGATATTTAGGTGCAAAATGGAAAGAGTTATGATTTTTTAAAGGTAAGGAGGAAAAATCGAAAAAGCAAAAACTGAAAAACCTCTGGTCCTTAACCCCTTCCCGACCTATGACATACCTGTACGTCATGAGTGGCAAGGTGTTCCCGACCCATGGCATACAGGTACGTCATGAACATTTTTGCCGCTACTCGCGCCATCCCGCAGTGCCCGGTAAGAAGGAGGCTATCACTGATAGCCAGCCATCTTACCATGCGACCTTGGTGGGTTTCATGCACCGTTTCGCTATCAGAATACTTAGCAGCGCGGTGTGTGAGTCCCGATCACGGGGATCGGGACACACACCGCTCTGCTAAGTGTCCCTTACCCGTCCCCCGACGTCACTTACCCGGCCATGCGGTGTCCCAAGCGGTCCCGGCGCGACCGGCGTCCTCCAGGCGGTCCCGGAGGTGGTGCGTCCCTGCGGTGAGTTTCCAGCAGCAGGGCGGCATCTTCATTGGCAGCTGTGAGATCGCTGTAAAGTGATCTCACCGCTGCCTCTGGGAGTTTCAAAACTGCAACTCCCAACATGCTGGGAGTTGTAGTTTTGCAACATCTGGAGGTCCACAGTTTGGAGACCACTGTATAATGGTCTCCAATCTGTGCTCTTCCAGATGTTGCAAAACTACAAATCTCAGCATGCTCAGTCTTTCCAGGCATGCTGGGAGTTGTAGTTTTGCAACATCTGGAGGTCCACAGTCTGGAGACCACTGTATAATGGTCTCCAATCTGTGCTCTTCCATATGTTACAGAACTACAACTCCCAGCATACCAGACTGCCCAAGCATGCTGGAAGTTGTAGTTCGGCAACATCTGATCCTTCAGATATTGCCGAACTACAACTTCCAGCATGCCTGGGCAGTCTGGGCATGCTGGGAGTTGTAGCTTTTCAACAACTGGAGGCACACTAGTTGGGAAACATTGTCCGTTTCCTACCTCAGTGCCTCCAGCTGTTGCAATTGTTGCAAAACTATAACTCACAGCATGCACTGACAGACCATGCATGCTGGGAGTTGTAGTTTTGCAACAGCTGGAGGCACACTGGTTTGGAAACACTAAGTTAAGTAATAAACTTTCAAGTGTTTTGCAACCAGTGTGCCTTCAGCTGTTAGACAACTATAACCCCCAGCATGCACGGACAGCCAAAGGGCATGCTGGGAGTTGTAGCAGTATGCCTCTAGCTGTTGCATAACTACAAGTCCCAGCATGCCCTTCTGCTGTAACTGCATGCTGAGATTTGTAGTTTTTGCAACAGCTGAAGGCACACTGGTTGCAAAACACCAGTTTGTTATCTAACTCCGTGTTTCGCAACCAGTGTGCCTCCAGCTGTTGCAAAACTACAACTCCCAGCATGCACGGACAGCCAATGGGCATGCTCGGAGTTGTAGTTTTGCAACAGCTGGATGTTTGCCCCCCCCCCCTCCCCCCAATGTGAATGTACAGGGTACACTCACATGGGCGGAGGTTTACAGTGAGTGCTGCAAGTTTGAGATGGCGCAAATTTTGCTCTGCAGCTCAAACTCCCAGCGGCAAACTTGCTGTGAACCTCTTCCGTGTGACTGTACCCTAAAAACACTACACTACTTTTACACTAACCTAAAATAAAAAGTAAAAAACACTACATATACACATACCCTTACACAGCCCCCCTCCCCAATAAAAATGAAAAACGTCTGGTACGCTACTGTTTCCAAAACGGAGCCTCCAGCTGTTGCAAAACAACTCCCAGTATTGACTGCCATTGACTGTCCAGGCATGCTGGGAGTTTTGCAACAGCTGGAGGCACCCTGTTTGGGAATCACTGGCATAGAATACCCCTATGTCCACCCCTATGCAAATCCCTAATTTAGGCCTCAAATGCGCATGGCGCTCTTTCACTTTGGAGCCCTGTCGTATTTCAGGGCAACAGTTTTGGGACACATATGGGGTATCTCCGTACTCGGGAGAAATTGCCTTACAAATTTTGCGGGGCTTTTTCTTCTTTAACCCCTATGAAAAGGTGAAGTTGGGGTCTATACCAGCATGTTAGTGTATAAAAATTAAATTTTTATGCTGGTGTTGCTGCATACTTTTCATTTTCACAAGAGGTAAAAGGGAAAAAAGACCCTCAAAATTTGTAATGCAATTTCTCCCGAGTACGGAGATACCCCATATGTGGGCGCAAAGTGCTCTGGGGGCGCACAACAAGGCTCAGAAGGGAGAGTGCACCATGTACATTTGAGGTGATTTGCACAGGGGAAGCTGATTGTTACAGCAGTTCTGACATAAACGCAAAACAATAAATATCCATATGTGACCCCATTTTGGAAAATACACCCCTCGTGGAATTTAATAAGGGGTGCAGTGAGCATTTACACCCCACTGGTGTATGACAGATTTTTGGAACAGTGGTCTGTGAAAATGAAAAATACAATTTTTCATTTGCACAGTCCACTGTTTCAAATATCTGTCAAACGTCAGTGGGGTGTAAATGCTCACTGCACCCCTTATTAAATTCCATGAGGGGTGTAGTTTCCAAAATGGGGTCACATGTAGGGGGGGGGTCCACTGTTCTGGCACCATAGGGGCTTCCTAAATGGGACATGCCCCCCAAAAACCCTTTCAGAAAAACTCACTCTCCAAAATCCCATTGTCGCTCCTTCCCTTCTGAGCCCTCTACTGCGCCCGCCGAACACTTTACATACACATATGAGGTGTTTACTTACTTGAGAGAAATTGGGTTACAAATGTTAGGGTGATTTCTCTCCTTTTACCCCTTGTAAAAATTAAAAAATTGGGTCTACAAGAACATGCGAGTGTAAAAAATGAAGATTTTGAATTTTCTCCTTCACATTGCTGCTATTCCTGTGAAACAACTAAAGGGTTAAAACACTTACTGAATGTCATTTTGAATACTTTGAGGGTGCAGTTTTTATAATGGGGTCATTTATGGGGTATTTCTAATATGAAGACCCTTTAAAATCCACATCCAACCTGAACTGGTCCCTGAAAAAGTACGATTTTGAAAATCTTGAGAAAAATTGGAAAATTGCTGCTGAACTTTGAAGCCCTCTGGTGTCTTCCAAAAGTAAAAACACGTCAATGTTTTGATGCAAACATAAAGTAGACATATTATATATGTGAATCAATATGTAATTTATTTGGAATATCCATTTTCCTTACAAGCAGAGAGTTTCAAACTTAGAAAAATGCAACATTTTCAAAAATTTCATGACATTTTTAGATTTTTTACCAAGAAAGGATGCAAATATCAGTGAAATTTTACCAATAACATAAAGTAGCATATGTCTCGGAATCAGAATGATAAGTAAAAGCATCCCAGAGTTATTCATGTTTAAAGTAACAGTGGTCAGATGTTCAAAAAATGCCCAGGTCCTCAAGGTGAAAATGGGCTGGGTCATGAAGGGGTTAAGGACCAGAGCATGTTTTGCAAATCTGACCACTGTCACTTTAAAGGGGTACACCGACGCCTGATCGCTGGGGACCCTGTGATCTTGCACGCAGCACCCAGTTACAATCAGTCCCCGGAGCATGTTCGCTCCGGGGCTGATGACTGGTGATCACAGGGCCGGAGCATTGTGACGTCATGCTCCGCACCCTCAATGCAAGCCTATGGGGGGGGGGGGAGTAACAGCTGTGATCTTGCACACAGCACCACCGTTACAATCCGTCCCCAGAGCATGTTCGCTCCCCCTCAATGCAAGCCTATGGGAGGGGGCATGACAGGTGTGATCCCCTGATCTTGCACGCAGCACCCCGTTACAATCAGTACCCGGAGCATGTTAGCTCTGGGTCTGAAGACTGGCGATCACGGGGCCGGAGCATTGTGATGTCACGGCCCCGCCCCGTGTGACATCACGCTCCGCCCCCTCAATGCAAGTCTATGGGAGGGGGCGTGATTGCCAGCCATCAGACCCAGAATGAACATGCTCCGGGGGTTGATTGTAATGGGGTGCTGCGTGCAAGATCACGGGGTCCCCAACGGCGGGACCCCCACGATCAGGCATCTTATCCCCTATCCTTTGGATAGGGGATTAGATATCTTAGCACTGGAGTACCCTTTAAGCATTAACAACTCTGGAATGCTTTTACTTTTCATTCTGATTCAGAGGTTGGTTTTTTGTGACATATTCTACTTAAACGTAGTGGTAAATTTGCGGCGTTACATGCATTCAAAATTTTTTTTACTTTGAAACTCTCTGCTTATAAGGTAATTAGACATACCAAATAATTGATATCTTGATTCACATATACAATATGTCTACTTTATGTTGGCATCATAAAGTTGACATGCTTTTACTTTTGGAAGACATCAGAGGGCTTCAAAGTTCAGCAGCAATTTTCAAATTTTTCACAAAATTTTCAAAATCGGAATTTTTCAGGGACCAGTTCGGTTTTGAAGTGGATTTGAAGGGTCTTCATATTAGAAATACCCCATAAATGACCCATTATAAAAATTGCACCCCCCAAAGTATTCAAAATGACATTCAGAAAGTGTGTTAACCCTTTAGGTGTTTCACAGGAATAGCAGCAAGGTGAAGGAGAAAATTCGAAATCTTCATTTTTTACGCTTGCATATTTTTGTAGACCCAGTTTTTCTCTGTTTACCTCTTGTAAAAAGACCCCAAAATTTGTAACCCAATTTCTCTCGAGTAAGGCAATACCTCACATGTGGATGTCAAGTGCTCTGCGTGTGCACTACAAGGCTTAGATGGGACGGAGAGACAATGGGATTTTGGAGAGTGAGTTTTTCAGAAATGATTTTTGGGGGGCATGTCACATGGCATACTATTTTGGAAACTACACCCCTCAAGGAACGTAACAAGGGCTACAGAGAGCCTTAACACCCCACAGGTGTTTCACAACTTTTCGTTAAAGTTGGATGTGTAAATTAATTTTTTGCCCCTAAAATCCTGGTTTTCCCCCAAATTTTACATTTTTACAAGGAATAATAGGAGAAAATCCCCCTCAAAATTTGTAACCCCATCTCTTCTGACTATGGAAATACCCCATGTGTGGACATTAAGTGCACTGCAGGTGCACTACAATGCTCAGAAATGAAGTCACATTTGGCTTTTGGAAAGCAAATTTTGTTGAAATGGTTTTTTGGGGGAATGTCGCATTTAGGAAGCCTCTATGGTGCCAGAACAGAAAAAAAAAAAAAACATGGCATACTCAAGGAACGTAACAAAGGGGTACAGTGAACCTTAACACCCCACAGGTTTTTGATAAATGTTCATTAAAATGGGATGTGAAAAGGAAAAATTTGATTTTTTTTACATTGAAATGCTGGGGTTACCCCAAATTTTTTCATTTTCACAAGCGGTAGTTGGAGAAAATGTCACCGTAAATTTGTAAATACATTTCTTTCGAGTAAGGACATACCTCATATTAGGACGTAAACTGCTCTGGAGGTGCACACCAGGTCTCGGAAGAGCAGGAGTGCAGTCAGGGGCCTTGAGCATTTACATAGCTGCCTATGGAGCCAGAACAACAGGACCCCCCCCCCCCCCCCCCCCCTCAAGGAGCGTTACATGGGGTACACTAATTTACTAAAGCGCGGTACGGTGGGATGTAAAATGATAAAATAGGTTATGTTTCCAGAATGATGACACAGAGCATAGCCAAAACTAAAAAATATGGCCACCCAAAACCCTATGCTCTGAATCATCATTCTGAAAATGTGATGTGTGTGGCCGTCGGGTGGAGAAAGAAGAGCTCTGCACATTTGAGGCAACATAAAAAAGTCCCCGATGATAGTGACTCAGTGACCCATGACCCAGAGAAAAAAAATACCTCCAGATGTCTTATCAGTTTTTTTTTGTTTTTTTATAAGAGTTTTGGGGCAATTTAGTGGTTTATGGGGTTCAAATTTGGAATGTACTTTGGACTTGGTACATTGGGGTCAAATTATGGAAAATTTAATTGAAAAGGGAAAATTTAGTTCTGCATGGAAGTGTGATACTCCCTGAAGCAGTTTATAATGCAGAGGCCCGGATGATTGGGGCAAGTGTCACATTGAGTGGTGGTGTTCTTCCGTATTCCCTTCCTGTGACACACTCAGCATTGTTTCTGGGATCGTCCCTACTTTCCAGTGTGGGGGATTTCACCTGGAAAGTGTTGGCCTGGGATGATCCTGGCACTTATATTTCCAGTTCCTTGGGAACTCCTGCCTGCTCTTTCCCGGTAGTCAAAGATCAGGACCTTTAGGACTTCTTCTTGGAACTGGAGGAATGTCCCTGTGTTGCCAGCGTACTGGGACAGTACAAAAGAGTTGCACATGGCAACCTGTACCATGTAGATCGCAACTTTTTTGTACCATACCCGTGTTTTGCGCATGGCGCTATATGGCTTGAGGACTTGATCAGAGATCATCTCCCCCCATATACTGATTGTAGTCCAAAATACAATCAGGTTTGAGGACCGTTGTTGTGGTACATCGCACAGGGACAGGTTAGCTGCCGTTACCATGAATTGTGGTCAGCATAAGGACATCCCTCTTTTCCTTATACCTGACCAGCAAAAGGTTTTCATGGGTAAAGGCACGGGACTCGCCCTTGGGCATAGGTGTCTGAACAAAATTTAGATGGAGGCCTCTCTGGTTTGGGGGGGGGGGGTGAAGTATGTAGCGTATGTGTTTGGTGTAACTTATATATAACGGTGTGTGATTATAAATCACACCGCTATAAAAAAAAATAAAATAAAAGGGGGCTAAATGCAGTGCCCTGAAACCCTAATAGGGCCCTGGTCGTGGTGCAAAATATGCGGCGGAACCTTGAGGACCTATTGGGGGGGGGGATATATATTTTACTTTAGTTTCTTTTTCTACTTTATTTTTTATTTTTTTTATACCTCCTACCTGTCCCTTTACTATGAATCTCACCCTGCACTATTCTTCAGCCCTGAGGGGCACAGATCTTCACAGAGGGGGCCCCCTGGCTCTTTCAGCTCTGCCCGCTGACTGAACACGGTGGGTGAGCAGAGTTGAGAGAAGGGGACATTAACCCCTCCTCTGCCAGCTGCTATTGGTCGGCCAGACCAATAGCAGCGCTCTTGGGGAGGTGAAGGGATCACCACCTCCCCCTAGCTACAGGAGGTGATTGGTGGTGTATAGGACACCACTGGTCACCTTCTAATTCCGGGTCATCGAGTCACACGTGACCCGTATGACCAGAATCGCCGCAGATCGCCGGTGTGAATTCACTGGTGATCGCTGACATGGTGGGGGGGGGGGGGGATCTCAGGACCCCCCTGGGCATTGTTACGGGAAGCCTGCTGAACAATTTCAGCAGGCATCCCCGTCCTGGAACGCGGCAGGGACTGAAATTCCCACGGATGTACAGGTACGCCCTGTGTCATTAACTACCAGGATGTCAGGGCGTACCTGTACGCCCTGTGTCCTGAACGGGTTAAAGGTTTACTCCAGTTGAAAATTTTTATTTTAAATCAACTGGTGGCAGAAAGTTATACAGATTTGTAAATTACTTATAATAAAAAATCTTAATCCTTCCAGTACTTATCAGCTGATGTATACTACAGAGAAAGTTATTTTCTGTTTGACCACAGTGCTCTCGGCTAGTAACATAGTTCATAAGGTTGAAAAAAGTCCATCAAGTTCAACCTATAACCCTAATGAGTCCCTACTGAGTTGATCCAGAGGAAGGCAAAAAACCCTCATACTAGAGGTAAAAATTACTTCCCGACTCCAAATATGGCAGTCAGAATAAATCCCTGGATCAACGTTCTTTCCCTATAAATCTAGTTGGCACCTCTGTCCATGTCAGGAACTGTCCAGAGCAGGATAGGTTTGCTATGGGGATTTTCTTCTGCTCTGGTCAGTTCCTGACATGGACAGAGGTGTCAGCACCGTAAACAGACATAAAAAAGATTAAAAAAGAAAAGAACTCTCTGTAGTATACAGCAGCTGATAAGTACTGAAAGGATTGGCATTTTTTAAAGAAGTCATTTACAAATCTGTATACCTTTCTGGCTCTAGTTGATTTAAAATAGTTTTCCACCGGAGTACCCCTTTAATAACACTATATATGGGACACACAATACTTCTACGTCTTAAAGGTGAAAAACAATCAACTGGTGCCAGAACGTTAAACAGATTTGTAAATTACGTCTATTTAAAAATCTTAATCCTTCCAGTACTTATCAGCTGCTATATGCTCCAGAGGAAGTTCTTTTCTTTTTAAAATTTTCTGCCTGACCACAGTGCTCTCTTCTGACACCTCTGTCTGTCTCAGGAACTGTCAAGTGCAGGAGGAAATCCTCATAGCAAACCTATCCTGCTCTTGACTGTTCCTGATACAGAAAGAGGTGTCAGCAGAGAGCACTGTGGTTAAACAGAAAAGAGTTGATTTAAAAAAAAAAAAAATTTCACCGGAGTACCCCTTTAACCACATCTTACCACCCCATAGTTACTACAAGTCACTATACTGTTACTGCATAAAACTCAGTATTCCAAGACCAAGGTTTCCACTAATAACACTATATAATAATAATATTGCGACATCCTGACCACATATTACCACTGCCTAATACTACCTTACTGTTACTGAATAAATAACATTATACACAGACCAACATTGTTCCCATACAGTTACCTCAGTATGGGATTAATTACAGTCTTGTTACATCTAGTGACTTACAGGTTATGCTTTCTCTGATTGAAGTCATTTTCTTTTCATCTCTATCAGGCCCAGACCATCAGGATGAAGGGGGGCTTCTATCACTGCTAGGTTGCTATTTTAGCCAAAATCAGAAATCGATACAAAACATGAAAAGATGTTCAATAATTTTGTATTATAGCTTTTATCTGTGTTGGTTTTACTCCTGGTTTTATCTAAAACTACTGACCGAATGATGTGTGAATCCAGCCTGAGACAATGGCCCTGCTTTACTATTGTAAACCCGACATGTTTTGTCGGCTTGTGCGCCAGAATTGAAAACCTGAAAAGGGGGCGTGGTCATCTAGAAGAGGGGTGTGGTCACCTTAAAGGGGCATGGCCCCCAACATTTTCGAGAAAATCCCAACATATTTACTAAGGTTTCCACAGAAAATGTGGGGGATTTGAGCTGAGGAAAACCCCACAACTCAGAGCATGTGTAAAAAAAAAAAATGCAAAATGTAGGGAAAAGTGCAAAATGTAGGGAAACATTAGTAAATACTAGGGCTGTACGATATATCGCAAAAGCAAACCCATCGCAATTTTTAGCTTTCTGCGATATAGCGATACGGCCCCCCGATATAGCGATACGGACACCGGGCATATACATACGACCCGTTTTAAAGTCCTTAAGGACTGTGGGCGTATGGGTATCTATCAGCAGGCACCCCGTGCAAACCCCTAGGGGGGTCCTGGGCCCCCCCCCATGTCGGCGATCGCCGCAAGTCGCTAGTCAATTTAGACCGGTGATTTGCTGCTATTCCGGGTCAATCGGGTCTCTGGTGACCCAGAAAAAAAGAGTGAATGGGGCTGTCTGAGACAGCCCCATTCACCCTTACCCAGCGGAAGTGAGGTTGCACGGGTGCCGCCTCACGATCAAGTGATTGATGGGTCGGAACGACCGACCAATCACGACTGCTGGGCGGCAATCGGCGGGGTCTCCTACCTTGCCCTGGTCCGGCGGGGGTCCCCTCAGGATCGGTGGCGGCGACAGGAACAGCAGGATCGGTGGCAGCAACGTGGCGATCCTGGCAGCAGGATACAGCAGGAGGTGAGGCCTGTTCACCACCTGCTGGTGCTTAGCAAGTTGTTGTAGTTCTGCAACAGCTGGAGTTCCAACTACAACTCCCAGCATGCCCTTTGGTAGTCTGTGCATGCTGGGGTTGGTAGTTATGCAACAGCTGGAGGCACATTTTTTTCTATCAAAAAAGTGTGCATCCAGCTGTTGCATAACTACAACTCCCAGCATGCACAGACTACCAAAGGGCATGCTGGGAGTTGTAGCAGTGTGCCTCCAACTGTTGCAAAACTAAAACTCTCAGCATGCCCTTCGACTGTCAATGCATGCTGATTGTTGCAGTTTTGAAACAGCTGGAGACACATTGGTTGTGAAACAGAGTTTGTTACCTAACTCAGTGTTTTGCAACCAGTGTGCCTCCAGCTGTTGCAAAAATACAACTCCCAGCCTGCACTGAGACTGTACATGCTGGGAGTTCTAGTTTTGCAACAGCTGGAGGCACATATAAAAAATATATATTTTATTTGGAATATCCATTTTCCTTACAAGCAGGGAGTTTCAAAGTTCGAAAAATGCTGAATTTTCCATATTTTCTTGAAATTTGGGGATTTTTCACCAAGAAAGGATGTAATTAACTACGAAAATTTACCACTGTGTTAAAGTAGAATATGTCACGAAAAAAACAGTTTAGAAATCAGAATAATCGGTAAAAGTATCCCAGAGTTATAAATGCATAAAGTGACAGTGGTCAGAATTGCAAAAAAAGGGCTCAGTCCTTAAGGGGTTAAATACCCCTGTCAGTGTTCCCCAACCAGGGTGCCTCCAGTTGTTGCAATACTGCAACTCCCAGCATGCCCGGACCGGCAAAGGCTGTCCGGGCATGCTGGTAGTTGTAGTTTCGCAACAGTTGAAGGCACCCTGGTAGAAAAACACTGAGCTAAGTAAAAGGAAAAATAAAAAACCTTCTGCTCGCCTACTCCCGGTCCCTGCAGATGCCGTTTCCCTCTGTGCGGTCCAATGTCTCTTCTCTTCACCATTCAACTAGTAGGACCTTTCCCTTTTCAGCCAATCACTGGCCGCAGTGGTGTCACGTGTCAAGCCAGTGATTGGCTGATGGGGAAAGGTCTCTTTCGGCAGCAAACTCACTGGATTTCACGTATACGGTGGGAGATTTGAAAACCGCCCGGGAAACCCAGTGTATTGCTGCAGTACAAAATGTGACAGGGAGGGGGGAATGTGACAAGGGGAGGGGAATGTGACGAGGTAAGGGGGAATGTGACAAGGGAGGGGATGTGACGGGGGAAGAATGTGACAAGGGGGGAAGATTGGGACGGGGAATGTCACATGGAAGGAAGATTGGGACAGGGGGTGAGATGTGATATGGGGGGGAGAATGTGGGGAATGTGACACGGGGGGGTTGAGATATGATATGAGGGAGAATGTGGCAGCGGGAGGGGGGAATGTGACCCAGGGGAAAATGTGATGGGAGAAGATGTGACCTTGAGGGGAGAATGTGACGGGGGGGGGGAGATGATGTGAAATGGGCAGTGGGTATAAAATGGGTGGATAATTGTAAAACGGTGCAGACATGAAATGGCTGTATTTTACCATTTATTTATTACATCGCATCGCATATTGAAATTGCAATATTTAGACCCAAAATCGCAATCGCACGTTTTCCCCATATCATGCAGTCCTAGTAAATACCATGGAAAAATATCTGTTGGGGAAAAAAACACACAAAGAAAACTACACTCTACTCTTAGTAAATCAGAGCAATGTTTACACACAATATATGAGCCATATTTTCATCTGTTTGTGGATGATAAAATACTGTGGGTGAACATAGTCTTACTCTTATGAGGAATTCCACAAGATATGGACACATTTAATGTGGCATCTTATAATCAAAAATATCTGATAACTGTACAATGACTCGGAAAATAAATGTACTTTTTATGTGCAGATTGAGGGGTAACCAATTGCCAAATTTATTTCTTACAAAGTTTATAGCAGACTTTGCAATAACATTTTAAGGTTCATTTATTTGAATTTTATATTTTTGTTTCCATGACTGCTTAATGAGTTTGTATATAATGTTATAAAGCAATAGTTATTAATCATGTAATCTTCATCTTTTTTTAATTTTATAGTTTTTAAATCAGTGCTTTACTGTAAACTAAGATGTCAGAGATATCAGGGACTTATGGCACATCTTGTTAAATCCCATTCTGTGGTCAAGTGCTACATGGGTAGTTACTACTCATTCATTTTATTTATTGTTCTATAATTTCACTTATGTTTCTGCATTATACATAAGGACTGAACACCATTTTTGACCTCCATGTGTTAGGAATAAGTAGTTTTGTTTCCTAAACAAAACTACTTTTGTTGAAACTCATTCCTGCAAAACAACTTACATAATATTTTGGAATGTGGAGTGTATGACTGGTTCCAATCAGTCATTATGGCAACCTTTACTAGGCCTCTGTGCCTGCTATGGTAGATCTGCTTGTAAAGGCTGCCTCAGGCAGCCTGTACTAGCAGAATGCAGATTTAACTGATAAATGCTATGAAATAGCATAGCATTGAGCAGAATAAGCTATTTGATGATTTATTATAGAGGTCCCCCAGTAGGTTTTAAAAAGCATGAAAAAATAAGACATTGTTTTTAAAAAATGCCCTGTTCCTAATAAACATTCAATACACCCTCCTAAATTTACCAAATAAAAAAATGTTACAAAAAAATATTTTTAAGACACTGTGCAAAATTTGAATATTACAGTATTTGTCCTGCACTGTAAATGGAAATGAAAAAAAATACAACATATCATATAATACCACATGCAATATCACATCACATATCATATATCAAATAAGCAATCAAAAAGTCCCTTTGAGTCATAATACCGATAAAACCTGCACAAAATGACATATTGTGCCCCCCCCCCCCCCCCGCAGTGCAACCGCAAGGGGCGATCCACTGTGGAGGTAGCCGGAGCCTTGACCTCTGCATTCAAGGCTGCCCCCGTGGATCTGCATTTTACTGAGCCTGCCTTGGCTCAACCAAATGAACACAGATCAATGTAGTTCAATAGAACTGCATTGATCTGTAATAAAGTGTGTTTAAAAAGAGTTCATATCACCGCCCTTTTCCCATTTTCCATATAAAAATATGTAAACGTAATTGGTATTGGCGATTCTGTAATTGTCCAAACTATTAAAATTTAACATTATATATATCTCGTACGGTCAATGGCGTTAACGTAAAAAAAAATACAAATCACAGAATTGCGTTTTTTATGTTTAGAACATCCCAGAAATTTTTTTGTAAAAAATAGTGAGAAAAATACCAAAATGGCACCAATACAAACAGCATATTACGGCCCAAAAAATTTGCCATTATACAGCCAGTATATGGATAAATAAAAATGTCAAAAATTTAAAAGTGAAAATTAAATTATTAAAACATGACTGAAACTAAACCAATTTGGTATTGGTTTAATCAGACTGACCTAAAGTATCAAAATAACATGTAAGTTTGTAAGTTTGCGGAAAAATAATTTCACCTCCCAAATTTTTTTTTTTATTTGAGCATAAGTTATGGAAAAATAAAAGGTGTTGTTACAAAGTATAATTGGTCCCGCAACAAACAAGCGTCATATGGGTCTGTAGATGGAAAAATAAGAGTTATGGCTATTATAGGGCGAGGAGGAAAAACAAAAGTGCAGAAACTAATAAAGACCTTATTTACGTACTATTTTGGTTGAAATTATTTTCTCTACCAGGACAAGTGGATTTTCATGAGGGACAAGTAGATTGTGTTCTGTTTTAGTCCCTTGGACAAGTAAACTTGAAAATATCATAGGATAGATTCCAGCTAGAGATGAGCAAACTTACAGTAAATTCGATTCGTCATGAACTTCTCGGCGCGATAATTGATGACTTATCCTGCATAAATTAGTTCACCTTTTAGGTGCTCCCGTGGGCTGAAAATGGTGGATACAGTCCTAGGAGACTCTTTCCTAGGACTGTATCCATCTTTTCAAGCCCACCGGAACACCTGAAAGCTGAACTAATTTATGCAGGATAAGTTATCAACTGCTGAGCCGAGAAGTTCTTGACAAATCGAATTTACTGTAAGATCGCTCATCTAATTCCAGCTCTCCCAGATTCAAAGCGTATGATAAAACTTTACATTTAATGGATATGTATTAACCTCTTGGGGACGCAGGGCGTATGCATGCGCCCTGCATCCCCGATCCTTAAGGTCTCATGGCGTACCTGTAAGCTCTGGTCCAGTTTAACGGGTTTAAATTGTTCTCACCGCCGGAGAACGGGTTAAACCCGGTGGGTCCCAGTTGCTACAGGCAGCCAGGACCCACGGCTAATGCCGGGCATGGGCGATCAGGCCTATGCCCGGCATTAATCCTTTTGACGACGCAGTCAAAGTTGATAGTTGCGTCTAAAGCGAAAGTAAAAGAATCCTGGAAGCTTAGTGGAGCAGATCGGGACTATCACGACAAAATCGTGATGTCCCGATCAGCTTACCAGACAACAGGACGGTCCTCACCTGTCTCTCCGTTGTCTGATTGGCGATCTACTGCTCCATGCATGCGCAGGCTAGAGCAGGAGAGCGCTGGTTACACAGATCAATGCTATGCCAGATTGCATGTTTTAGGCCCCTATGGGGCAAAAAAAAGTGTAAAATAAATGTAATAACTGTTTGTTAACCCCTTCCCTGTTAAAAGTTTAAATTACCCTCCTTTTCCCATTTTTTATGAAATAATGTAATTAAGAATAAAAATATTCATATGTGGTACCGCGGCATGCATAAATGTACGAACTATTAAAATATAAGGTTATATAAACCACACAGTCCATGGCGTACACGTGAAAAAAATACCAAATTCCAAAATTGTGCATTTTTGGTCACTTTATATACTATAAAAATATTAATAAAAAATATGGCTCTGTAGGTGCAAAATTGAAAGCGTTATGATTTTTAGAAGGGAAGGAGAAAAAACGAGTCATTAACGTGAAAATAGGCTGAGTCCCTAAGGGGTTAAAAGAACAAAATTAATATGACCTAAACAAAAGAAAAAAACAAAACGTCGGTTTTCAAGATAAAAACATAGCCCTTGAACAAGTATTTTTTTTATTTTTTATTTCCACAGTTATAGGAATCAGAATGATGTTTTTATTCATATATTCATTGTATAAAAAAAAGTGATTCTTTTTTTAAGTAGTAAAATAATAGAATGCTATATAAATTGGGGATAATTGTAATCATCCCTATTTTCCCATTTTACTTACATGGGGAAAAATCGCAAAACCCCTAAAAGATGCAAAGTTGTGTTTTTTCTTAGATTTTTAATCCTGCAATTTTTTTTCCAGTTTTGCTGTACATTGTAATGTAAAATAAAAGGTGTCTTTAGAAAGTACAATTAGGCGTGCAGAAGAAACAAGCCATCACATGACTCTGCAGATGGAAAAATAATGAACTTATGTATTTTTGAAAGAGAGGAGGAAAAAATTTGACACAAAAGTAAAAATTGTCTGCAGCCAGAAGTGGTTAAATCTACAGTATATCAACAAGTATTTTCAGCACTCCCTATCAAAACCAGAATATTAAAATGCTTACAAAGCTAAAAGAAATAAATGTACCTACAAAAACATAATGGGGGGTATTTCTCAAAGGATTTATGTGTTTTTTTCCCCGTAACTTTGGCGCAGTGTCTTTTGGTTTGGTACATTTTCTCCACTGTCATTTTTACAACTTTCTCAAAATCACACAGTCCTGTGTGTGATTTTTACTTTGGTCAGTAATTCATCATTTGTGCCAATCGATCTTTGGCACAATTTTGCGCCTTTAGGTTTTTTTTGGGCGCAATTCACCGCCAAGAAATTTTGTACATGGAAAGGCACATAGCAATGTCAGAAAATGTAAAGGTGTCAACTACTACTATGCTACTATGCTGCTACATAGTTGTCTCTGGGGACCTTTACCCTCCGTTGAGCCAGCATTGCTCACACAGGTTCAGGAAAGGTAAGCACTAAAGTAACAAAAAAAAAAAAATACTCAAGTTAAAAATTAAATCCATTTCACATGGTGGCTATAAACCCCACAAAAGAAAATAACTCACGTCGCTTGCTGATATACTGCAGGAGGGTCTCTGAAATGGCTGCTCTACAGGGTAATTTCAACAGCTGATTTCAACATTTGCACCAAAATTACTAACAACTTGCACCAAATGATAAATTTTGTACATTTCCACAAAAAATTAAGTGAGAAACAGAAGGGTAAAAATAAACTGTCAACAGGCAAAATTGCTTAATACTCCCCAATCTTCATGGATATGTGCTTGGAAAAGTAAGTGCATAAACTATGAATAAGAAGATATGCAGCATTAGGTTTATAAAAACTTCCCATACAAGTTATATATGCTGGATTCTAATAAGGACATAATGAAGTTGTATTTAGGAGTGATATGTAGGTTACGTGATGAGACTAGTCTATAATCTAAGACATGGAAAATGTTACATAAACATTAACTTAAACACCTCATTTCTGTAGGCTTTAGTCCCAAAAGAGTTAATCTCCATACAAGACTATTTGTAAAATGCACTTTGAACTGGCAAGTTCTTTGAACATCCTATAATATTTTTTTTCAATTTTTTTTGTTTTTATCAAATATTTGGATGTAGATAGGAAGTAATGATGTGTGAAAGCACTTTACTCAGACGAGAATCACATCTGTCAACAATTGTCTCTATTGAAACGTACTTTATCGCGGCACCTCATTAGAAAGGAACGTTTTGGTGGTCCCAATAGTAGCATTGCCTCACTTGTTTCCTTACAGTGCTACCACTGTAAATTACATTTCTCAAGGCCAGCTTAAGAACATTTGTGTAGTTTTTACATTCTATATGAAGTCTGTCTCTGCTGAAGATTTTGACAGCTCTACAGTAATGTAGCAAATTAAATAAAAATTTCTGGCATTCCGGAAACCTTAGCAAATAATGTAGATTATTTCCAACACTTTCAGTATCTAACAACAATTTTTCTACACATCTAATAAAAAAAAGTATAGGAAGTAAATTGTTGCCATTTGCTTTTTGGAAGGATAATTTGCAATGTTGCTTCATTTTTTAGCTGTAATAGAGCAATAATACAAATGGCTACAAACGTGGCCATAGTCTTGATTCAAACAGACCTTTGTTAATAAAAATCCTCTTCAAGATAAGGTGTAGGTTCTCAAAAGCGTAGTCTACTCGGTCCTGCAAACAAAACGTATTCTGTACATAAGTGGGGGGGGGGGGGGGGGGCCAGGAGGATGGTTTATCACCTCCCTAATCTCCGGCAGCTGTTGTTCTGATGGTCTCTACTTATCACCACTTCCTGGACCCTTCACTACACAGAGTGTTGTGTCACCGCTGCAGCCTGTGATTGGCTGAGTGTTCATTTTCTGTCTGCCGGGACAGTAAACCAGTAACTGAACATCAGCTGGAGTCTAAGGCGTTTTTAAACCTCAAAGTCAGCATTTATTTTATTTTATTTTTAAAGCTTGCCTTATCACATTATTTTAAAAAGTATTTTTATCATCTGACAACCTTTTTACTATGACACCTGAGCTACCACAGTCCTTTCAGCCATTTAGGAATAAAATTGAAAGTTTAGCTTTGTATTTAAACAAGCAACTACAGTGGTCCCTCGACATACAATGGCCCCGACAAATGATCATTTCAACATGCGATGCTTCTGTGTGTCGGGGCCATCGCAAAAATGGCTACCTGTCAGCGCTGACAGCTTCAGCTGCCTCCGGATAGTTGTTTAATGTGCCCCGCTGAAGGATACTTGAATGTCCCTGCTGCTCCGGGCCGTCATTTCACCCACTCCACTGCTGCCACTGCCCTGGGCCGTCGCTCTCTGTCGCCGTCATCATGTCACCGCTCACGCCGCCCATATTGGATGATGGGGCAGCGTGAGTTGTGACTTGATGTCAGCGACAGAGAGCAACGGCGCGGGGCAGCAGCAGCACTGGAGCGGCGAACTGACGGACCAGAGCGACGCTGACATGTGAGTATAATCTATGGTACGAATCACTCAACATACGATGGTTTCAACAAACGATGGTCCGCCTGGAACCAATTACCATTGTATGTTAAGGGACCACTGTAAGTTGTTTTATAATTATTATTGGTGTGTGTTCAAAACTGTATGTGAGCAGCTCATACAGTCTGTATAACTCAAATAGGGTCAATCCCCCACAGACTAAACTGTCCTTTAAACTCACTACATTGAATTAGTGACCATTTTGTAATCCCACCATGGATACATCTGTTTACAGTATACTGGTATTCAGCAGTCAGTGCCCCTAATGCACATTCTTTGTATGTTCCAATTTGGCTTTTCTATAGGCTGTTTATGTTACAAACTCTGATTCTGGCAGAAGATGAAGCAAGTTTGTGAGTGATGAAAAACTAGATTTGATTTTTCCTCTGGGGGTTTTAACCTGTTCTATTATAAGAAGCACATAGAAAATTGGTGTGTACTTGAAAGAGTGCTCCTTAGTAATAAGGTAATGTTTCATAGTTAGGTGGAATTATTTACAATTCATCTGCTTTATTTAATGTACAGCAAATTTTAATAAAGTGTCAATATATTTATTGAAAAGGAGGCACAGGAAGTCTAGCACCAACAAATAAAATGTGCAGTGATCTGTTTTTTCACATTATAATTGTGGCCATCAACACAATTTCAGATTATATACACCAGATATTTACGTTCACATTTAATGTGACTTCAGATATTAAAAGTACATATATCCCAGCAAGAACTGAAAGTTATCATAGCAAAGGTATATTAACAAATGTTACATCTTTAGTGTCCACATCTTTTTAATTAACTTGATCAGTGTTTCCCAAGCACGATCCTCAAGGACACCCAACATGGCATGTTTTTAGGATAAATTTAGTCTTTCACATGATATAATTATGGTCGGTTCATCAGGCATTAGCCAAATAAATCACCTGTAAAACACTAGAGATAAATTGGAGGATACAAAAGAAGAAAAAAAAAGAGGCGATAAAGGGGGGGGGGGCGCTCCTTTGTGTATTATATCAATAGGTGCGTTATCCACCACCACGCCACAGTGACATACCAAGGAGTGGTGCTAAAATATCTACAATAAACTGCTGCACCCTGACCCAACCTCTTGCAGGGGCGGACTGACAGGACAAGGACCGGATTAACTGTAGCAAACTAGGTCAATAGGGGGCGCTGCTACCCACAATGCACACACAGTAAAGGCTTCAACCACAGGTGATGCACAGGACATTAACAGGATATTTATTAAAAGGACAATTGGACAATGCGTTTCAAAACACCCCAGTGCCTTCCTCAGATCCACAAAGATCACTAAAGACAATTAAAGGGGTTGTGTGCTGCCCTAATTCTCGGAGCTCCGCTCACAGCGTCAGGAAGTTCATTACTCCGAACGCTGTGTGCGGGCTTCCGTGTTCGTGGCCGCCGGGCGTGACGTCACGCCCGGCCCCTCGCCCGCCCCCTCGTGACGTCACGCCCGCCCCCTCTACCAAAGGGAAGGGGGCGTGACAGCGGTCACGCCCGGCGTCTGCGAACACGGAAGCCCGCACACAGCGTTTGGAGTAATGAACTTCCGGGCGCTGTGAGCGGAGCTCCGAAAGTCAGGGCAGCGCACAACCCCTTTAATACAAAGGTATGCAAAAAGGGGTGGTGTGCAGAAAGTATACAGACGTAAAGGCCACCGT
Source organism: Hyla sarda (assembly GCF_029499605.1). Classification (NCBI taxonomy): domain Eukaryota; kingdom Metazoa; phylum Chordata; class Amphibia; order Anura; family Hylidae; genus Hyla; species Hyla sarda. The sequence goes on from NC_079190.1 coordinate 236,594,344, forward strand.
TTATGCGTAAAAGTATTTAAGTGGTATTTTGGATAAGATGTCTGATTGCGAGGGGCCCGCCGCTGGGACCTCCCCACGATCTCCCTGCAGTACCCGCATTCTATGCGGGAACTGCGTCTCCAGTTTCGGAAACCTCCGGGACTGGGGTGTGGTGGAGGGGGCGTGGTGTCACGTCCCCAGTCCCGGAAACCCAGAGGTATTTATGTCTCTATACTTTCTGTACACCCCGTTTTGCATAGAGGTTATATACTTTTATTTTAATTGTCTTTAGTGATCTTGGTAAATTTGAGGAAGACACTAGGGTGTGCCGAAACGCGTTGTCCAATTGTACTTTCAATAAATATCCCGTTATTGTCCTGTGCATCGCCTGTGGTTGAAGCCTTTACTGAGTGTGTAGTAAAGGCTTCAACCTATTTTCATATGGTTAATCCGGTCTTTGTTCTGTTAAAGACTAAGGAAATCCTAAAACCATGACCTGTTGGGGTACTTGAGGACCGCATTTGTCAACCACTGACCTTGATGACAGACTTATGTCTAAGAAACTGCCTTTTTTTAAACTAAAATATTACAAAAATTAAGTTGTACAATATTGATAAATTCTTTTGAATGATTTCTACATTATGGGTATATTTGAAGCATTTGGCTTGTTGCCTAGCAGTCGATCAGAAGGTTTCCAATTAACAATTTTTTGTCCCATTCAGTACTATCGCTATCCGATAATCTCTTACAGATTGCTCAAAATTTTATATTTTATTTATTGATTTGAACAATAGGGTTTTGCTCTTGTTAATTCCCCTATAAATATGCTGGGGGTTGCAAATTGATGCATAAAGTATGGTCAAATTCTTGTCAGTAGAGTATGAGAATAAAGTTTTCCCATTTATAACTTAACGGTGGTGACACCGTATATGTTATAATGTATATCCAACAAGAGATGTTGGAGATATTAATATATAGCTTAGATGTTGGAAAGATTGATATATGTTTGTAATCAGAATAGCTTGTATTTAATTGATGTACTACATTGCTCATTCTATGCTTAGGAGCCCAGTTTGCATTCCTACCCAGTGATTGGCAACTATTTCTTATAACTGCCCATACAGTGGTCTGGCTGTAGGTTGTCAATTATTGAGCAATACCACTGAATTCCTTTACCCAGAATTTACAGGTATTTAAATTAATGAAATGCACGTTCTCATGTTTTAAACTACATTTGTGGTCAGTGCTCATGACTCAGCATGCGTACCTACCTAAGTCATGACCATCCCATGACTAACCATGCACAACCCCTACCATTTAACTATGCAGTCTAAATTGTGCCATTACTGCCGCGTATAGAGTATATCTGAAAAAAGAGGGCATACCCTGTAAGGAACTGATAAATGAAAAGGGAGGGTGGGTGGGAATGAAGAACCCGCGGAGTCCAGAAACAAGGAGCCGCGGGTTTTTAGTCATCCTGCCCCTCCCACAAAATCAAGCTAACGAACTTCGCTATGAGGAGCGATTAAAGGAGTTACAATTGTTTAGTCTTGAGAAGAGACGTTTGAGGATATGATAAACGTATATAAGTATATTAATGGCCCATACAAAAATATGGAGAAAAACTGTTCCAGGTTAAACCCCCCCAAAGGACGAGGGGGCACTCCCTCCGTTTGGAGAAGAAAAGGTTTAGTCTAAAGGGGCGACACGCCTTCTTTACCATGAGGACTGTGAATTTATGGAACAGTCTACCTCAGGAACTGGTCACAGCAGGAACAATTAACATCTTTAAAACAGGATTAGATACATTCCTGGAACAAAATAACATTAATGCTTATGAAGAAATATGAAATCCCATCCCTTCCCCAATATCGCGCCACACCCCTACCCCTTAATTCCCTGGTTGAACTTGATGGACATATGTCTTTTTTCGACTGTACTAACTATGTAACTATGTTACTAAGTTAGCCTTAACTCATAAATCTGCTCAGCTCCTTTTGCTCTTTAACTTCATACTGGTAGATTAAAATGAACCTTTCACCATTAAAATGCTGTTCAAAGAGGGCTAAACCCATCATGAATATTCAGCAACAATTTGAAACCCTATATGTAAAATTGAGAAGGGTCAGAGTAAAAGTTACAAGAAGAAAACTGCAGTCGTGTAGAGAAGAATATGTTTATTATTTTATAATGATTGCATATGCATGCCTTCACCAACCTTATAAAGTCATTAATAAAATAAATGTTTTTCATTAAACTGAAGCCATTATATTTCTTCTATTTTATAAAGTGTCAATTATAGTAGTAACTAAATCTATATGTAGAAATCTCCGTGCAGAAATGTACACGGCGGGTAGCATCAGCCTAATTATGCGTAAAGCACATCATGGCTAACAGGTATAATACTGTTAGACACAAAATAATAAAAAGACAGTGTATTCACGACCTCCTAGACAGATCAAAGTATAAATCTGTTTGACAGCTACAAGATGGCAGAGCTTGCCACGGGCTGTCTGCTGCTTTCTTGCTGCAGCGCTTTGTCTGTAAAGTATGCCTGATAGCTAAGAGTATATTTTTAAGGATGATCAGGTAAAAGGCTGTCTTCTGACATTTTAACTAATCCCTAGCCTGTGGTTTGCTGCACATTGAGGATATTTGCTAGCAGGGGAGAGTGGCTTTTTCACATATGCAACCTGTCATTTTGAATTGAGCGTTTATTTGATGCCTGCTAATGTGAAGTTATACAATGAAATGGATTCTGATTGCATTAAACTGACGTGAGGTTTCTTTTTTCCCAGTATACCTTTGCCAAGGCTCTAATGAATATTTAACCCACAGCAATCCACATTGGCCTATCATGCCAAAACATGATTTTTGCAAGATGTAACCTCATCTTTGATTATTTAAGCAGTAAAGTCTAAATTTGGTGACCTTTTATTTGTCTTGTCACTCAGCAATAATTATCGCTCTTTGTAACCCTTTTGCCAATAGGCGTTTACAGACTTTGTATCATGTATGTCATAGACATACAATGATTAATCTTACAATGTGCACTATGTTTAATTGAAGCTCAAAGTCTTTTATATTTCCATATCATAGTCTTTGAAAATGTATTACAATTTAATGGATGTTCTGTAATAATGTCTTCATGGAGAAATATCAGGAGATGCCAGGAAGTCCGTTCTGTTGCAGAGTATTCCCTAAAATGTGACTCTTTTTACAACATACCTCTTTAATAAAATATCAACGAGTACTTTTTTTTCACTAAGTTTATTTTCATATTTAGTAGAGGGGGAATTCCTATTCAGTTGTTTTTTCATGTGCACCACCTTGATAAATCTGAGGAACAGTTTACCTGCAGCAGACAAAAATATGATATCACAGTGAGTTATGTAGTCCAGACATTCCTAAGACCCGTAGTGATAGTGAATAATAGCTGGCCGAAGTGCATGATGGCAAGCTTGACTGCCTGGCTGTTCACCCAATCCGTCTCGTTCACTCTCAAGACTAATGCAGATTTGACTGACAGCTGGGGAGTGAAGTGTGTGCTGCCGCCCACTTCATCCAGCTATTGCAGAAACATGGAGCACTCTAAACTTTTGACATGTCTGGACAACATTTTAAAAGTTTATATTAAAGTGGTTGCCCATTAATAAAAAATAGGTCCACACTTAATGTGAAATGAAACATATTTCTGCCTTGTTTTAATAACTGTTGCCCTTGGTAACGACCCACTGAGTGACCCACTAAGGTGGTCACATATGCTCAGTTCAACTGTAGTATCCTAAAGGATTACCTGCATGTAAGCAAGGAAGATTGTTTGAAAGTGTGAGCTCTGTTGCATTGCACAGCAGGGTCAGAGTTCAGAGAGGACACCAGTAAGTTATCAGATACATGGGGGGAGAAGAATACTACAGGGATGTATAATATTTTACATAAAAACAGCACATTTAGACTCCTTTACATATATGTATGTGATCACATTTGGTATTACAAACTTTGCTTAATAGGACAAATCCATTAAAGGGGTACTCCACTAGAATACATTTTCGATTAAATCAACTGGTAGCAGTAAGTTAAACAGATTTGTAAATTACTTCAATTAAAAAAAATAAAAAAAATCAATCATTCCAGTACTTATCAGCTGCTGTATAATACACAGGAAGTTCTTTTCTTTTGGAATTTCCTTTCTGCCTGACCACAAATGCTCTCTGCTGACACCTCTGTCCATTTTAGGACCTGTCCAGAGTAGGAGCAAATACCCATAGCAAACCTCTTTCTCTGGACAGTTCCTGATTTGGACAGAAGTGTCAGCAGAGAGCACTTGTGGTCAGGCAGAAAGGAAATTCAAAAAGAAAAGAACTTTCTGTGTATTATACAGCAGCTGATAAGTAATTTACAAATATGTTTAACTTCCTGGCACCAGTTGATTTAAAAGAAAATGTTTTCCAGTGGAGAACCACTTTAACTTAGGGTCACACCTAGCGTATACTCAGCATATTTCACGCTGTCTGCGCATAGAAGAATTCCCAGCATATTTCCCACTGTGCAGCAGATTTTGCGCAGCATAAAAATACGCTTCATATATGCTACAAGTGACCCTGCCTGCTCCAGTGCTGGAACACTGGTACCTGTGTTTACTTACCCTGATAACGTGCTGTCCTTGCTCTACTGATGACTGGCGCTGTACTGATTGCCTGCAGTCTGTTAAAAACATCAGGAGGAGCACCAGGACAGTACATTATCTGGGTATGGGCGCATAGGCACCAGGGAGAACCAGAGCAGGAGAGGTGAATACAGTACAGTTTATTATTTTATAGCTCTACTATGCACCAGTCTGTTTTCTTTGCAGAAATTAAAGTACCCCTTTTAAGGACTCTCCACCGTTGCAGCTCTTTTTATTTTATTTATATGTTACTGTTCCAATACCTTTAGATGAAAAATAAAGCATCTTTGAATGGGCCTCAATTAAAAATCTTGTTGTTCTGAGCTTTAGCTCTTTTGAACACTACACTTCCATGGCAGCACACAACAACTGTGTAGTTTAATCCTGTATTCATATTTTACTTCCATTTGTCACCTACTTTATACTAATGTACAATTGGTAAATTAGCATGAAGTAAAAGACAGATAGAAGGGAGTATGACTGCGGAATCAGACCAAACAGGCTTTGTTGTCTGCCATATAGAAGTTTGTAAATGCAAATCAATAGAAAAGTTTTAAAGGGGTGTTCTCATCCCAAACATTTATGGTACATACACAGGATACATCTGTCTTTAGAACAACGATCCCCTGGCCTGCTTGGGATATGCAGTTTAATTAAAGGTATATAGCACATCTACTTCAAATCTTTAGCTTACATTCCGATGTATGCTTTACTCCTCTTAAAAAAAATGAATAAAGTTCAGTTACCGTACTTTTTTATTGTTCCCTATAGAGGACAGAAATCTCCCCCACACACAAAATGTGTCAGTTGTCTATACCGATACTGATAAATGAGGCATTAACGTCTTATTATGCCTCATGTACATTCACCTTGCAGTTCCTATTTTGAAAGTACACTTTAAATATTATGGACACAAAGTTTGAGTATATTTGCAGTAAAACATTAGGGTATGTTCACACATACAGGATCCAGCGCAGATTTGATGCGTAGGATTTGTAACTGCCGATTAGAGGCTTTGCTCATTTAGCTCACATTGAAATGTGCAGCAGAAAATCCTGTGCATCAAATCCTGCGCATCTCCATACGTGTGAACATACTCATATGTAAATTTTTGCCACATACGTTATGGTGGAAGCTGAGACTCTTGTCACAAGCCAAACTTAGGATAAGTACCTCATGAATGTCACTTTGTGTGATTGAGTTTTTTCATATTAACGTGTGTGAGTTAAGAACACAATAATATTATTTGCATACATTTTTATGAGGCAGTTTATACTGCTGCAATGTCTTTTTGGTCCTACCAGCCTTAATCTATATTGTGTCATAATAATTGGATCTGGTGCTGTGGTATTCATTCTGAAGCATTGACTTAAGACATCTGTACAGAATACTATATTTTTGTCTTTCACACGAGAGCAGCAAGTTCTAGCATGTGTCTCCGAGGGTTTGGGATTTTTGATTCTTTGTTCCACCTTTCACTTTAAGAGTGTGCGCCATTCTGCCACATGCATTTTATCTGACTGAGGCAACTATTAAATCTACAGAATCAAATTCAATTTACTGTCTGGCTTGAAAGTTTGAATTTTTAAATTTGACAGTTTGTTTGAAAGGGCATAGGTACAGAAAATAAAATTTTGTACCCCAACCCATGTTGAAAATTACCTGTCAGAAATAGTTAGAAGTATTCTGTATTTTTCCTGAAGCGTGTCCCTTCAGCTGTCAGTTTAAAAAGGTTAACACTGTACAAAAGAGCAATCCACAAGAAAAAACTGGGCGAAGGCTTTCCGGCGCAGCTTTTTGCTCAAACACCCATAAAACTCTGTTTGTAGATTTCAAACTTTTACAATCGGGGATTTGTGATGTTTGTCAAAACTTGTTACCTTGCCAAAGTGCACTGTTAGCCTTGCTGCAAGTGAAAACGCAACATCCTGGCGATTTAGAGCCAGTTTATACCTGTATGCCTTTCTATTTTTGTTGAGGTACATTTGTTGCTTGTCCATCACAGAGCTGACTTCTTATCACTATAGTGCTTTATCAATGCATGTGACCATGAGTTGTGCTGGTCAGGTGTAATATGCTGTGGTGACATTATTACTTTGTTTATATTAATTATCATTATTATTACTAACTTGAGATATACTGTTAATGTCATTGATCAACATAAGAAGTTGTTACACTGCATCTAAAGTATTTAGCTGATGCTAAATTATTTTCGTAAAATCATTTTCTTTGTTTTACATAGATTATACAAGGAAAGACTTGTTGTAGTTGACACATTTTCAACAGTATTTACTATTATATAGTAGAATGAAATCTATGTATTTAGTTTATAGCCCCTTCATTTCACTAATTTTGTCAAGTAAATTTGCCTTTCAAGTTTAGGTTATCAATAGATTCATAAGAGGGTGTGTGTGTGTGTGTGTATGTGTGTATATATATATATATATATATATATATATATATATGTTTAAGTTGTTATGTTGCATTTGCACTATTATATGAATAAAAACAAACACCTCAGCACATTTATAATCTTTCCCTTCCCCGAATGGCTTAGATTTTGTATACATTATACAACTTTTGGGTATAAATCCATATACGGAAATTCACTTTAATTCTCTCCTTTTTGCTGCAGATAAGCTAGGTATAATGTTTTCTTTTTTTTCTTTTTTTTTTTTTTCCACTTTTCTACCCACTCTTCCTTCTTTTTCCTTTATTAACATGCAATATAAACTGAGCTAAAAACAGTGTGGACTTAGCCTCAGGGCTATAAAAGTATAGAGTCATTTTAACAGTCAGATGAAAAGATTTATGATAATTTTTTCATAAAAAGTTTTTCCAATAAGAATTATGTTTGTACTAATAAAGTCTTGTCCATGCAGCACTGCTGTTCTGTTCGTCTACAATGTATGGATTTGATGCTGTTCACACTAAAAGGATCCAGCCAGGCTCATTGGTCATCCTTAGCTGGAGACTAAGAATTTCACGTATTAGCATTTCTCCCTTTAAGGCTTTCAGTATTACAATTAATTACAGTACCTTATGTCACAGAATAGATAAAAGAAATATCCATTTTATATGTGACATGTTCAGTTACAGATGTGACATGGTAAGAAAGTATAACAAAATGTCAAGACATGCAAGACTGAATGAGTAGAAAAAAGAAAAAAAAACTAGCCTCAGATCTTCTGAGTGCTAAGAGAAGTACATTACCATGATGTTAAGTCTGCTTAGCTATTCCAAATAATATGAGCAACAGCCATATAATTTTATTAATATTACATTCCATGCAGCCAGGAAACAAGCCAATATATACAAGCAGCCTATTTGAGATTTTGTGTGAAGTTTCTTCTGGTCACTTAACCCATTGTGTGTTTTGTTCACTCTAGTAATGCAAGCACTAATTATGCTACAAGAACAGTGAATGTACATTACCTTTGTAATGAATACAAGCAGTGAAACAGTGTGATGTTGTATGCTTGAACAGATCTTGGTACTATGATTTCTGTATTTTTTTATATATATATATTGTAGGTTGAACTGAAAAGGAAATATAATGATCACTACTCAAAAACTAGAGGACTTCTGCCTGGCAGCCAGTGGTATGAGATCCAAGCATACCGAGCCCTTAACCAAGCTTTGGGGAGGTAAGTTCTTTTTATATTGACTTTTTATATTTATGATAATAATGTTACTGATACTTTTACTATTTGCAACTAGTCATGTCTAGAGATCCCACTGTCACCAATGTTTTATTCAAAGATGTAGCTTCAGTACAGTGTGTTCATACCAGTTAAGTGGTCAATGGAGTGAACAGTGGTAAACCTGTTTCTTTGCAACTACCGTACTAGCGGAAAGTAGACAAATGCTTCGAATGTGAAGGCAATCCCATTGCAGTTTAATATACAGTAATACTAAATACATCCATAGATCACATTTATGTACTGCACAGCAAGTATGAAGCATTTCTTTGCCTCCTTTGGATGTTTTGGATTGTATAATAATTCATGCTATAGATATATATATATATATATATATATATATATATATATATATATAGCACAAACTTTCTTAGATAATAAAAACCTGTATAAAAAGTGGTGCTATGTTTATGGTATTATGATGCTTTAGATATGCAAATCATCAGTCATCAAACGTTTTGGTTTATTATAAGAAATGTACTTAAATTAATAAACCTTTCTTTCCAAGTAAGCAGTTCAGTATCCAGGTCATTGTCATATAAGCCTGCTAATAAAGATTGCACACCATGTCTGATGTGAGAAAAAGAGTTACATATTACAGCCCTTCATAGGAGACATGGTTAATGTTCTTTCAAGCTGAAACATGCAATGTTTATTGTGTATATATAATCGGCTATCATTCTAATGGATTAGATATTGTTCAGCTACAAAATGATGCATCGGCTAGTCGTAAGCCAGCGTTCATTTTACAGCATTGTTCATTGTAAGTAGTAAACACATAGGAAAATATATTCACATTCGCTTGATATTTGTGTCATTTGTTTCTAGTGCTGGATGCTTGTAAAATCTTGGTGAATAGTGCGGAAAATCTGCTGGGTTCTGGTAAAAACACAGCCACCCAAAAGTGTATGCAGCAGATAATATCCAGATTAACTAGCAGCAGTAAATAATGAATAATCCGTTTATACATTTATTTATAGAACTTAGCCGACAAATGTGCTTTACTTCAGTACAAATCACTTCAGTTCAGTTTCTCCTGCAAGTATCGATTAAATGCATTGCGCAGAACTATAACAAATAGCATATTGGATTTCTCATTGTGTGCCCGTCTGGGCTTGAGAAGCTCAAGTAGCACAAACACAAAGCAATGCTTTCTGAAGTCTGAAATAAAAATAAAAAAAAAGGGGGAAAAAAACAAAACAGCAGTTCAGCTTTATTCACCTTCCACTCAGTAGACCATCACTGAAAGGCCATGCACAGGAAAAGAAAGTCACTAAAGACAAGTGACCTTTTACTTGAAGAGATCCTTCACCAAAATGTGATATATGCTGACAGTGACAGCAAGTGGTCAGATTTTGGGAGGAAAATGTCTACAAAGATTTATGACAGTAGAAGCAGAAAAGGCTTAAATCTGGCACTTTCCTGAAAATCTAGAAATGTTCTGCCATGCAGAAACAGCATGACAAAGTGAACTTTAGTTTTCTATAAAGCAGAAAGTTAGAGGGCGCAAAGGTAAGATCATTGTAACAGAACAAAATTCCTTTAATCCGGTGTCTGATGATCAAGAAATACTTCTGGTATAAGACTGACTGATAATACCCCCCCAAAAAAAGAATATAATGCTGGGCAGGCTGTGAACCTATTATAAGAATTCCCTGATTGATACTGCTATAGTATTTATTAATATTATAGTCTGTATTACCTGAGTCTTCTGAAAGAGTCATCCTTTATTTCCAGTTTTGTTCAATGTCTGTCCAATAATCCGGAGCATTATTAACCCAGCAATCATGTTGATGCCTGGTTAATGGAATTATATAGCACTTAGCGGTGCAGGTAGTAAACAACTGTTTGTGTAAGAATGTTGTTAAATCCGTGAATGTAAAGCTGGTAATACATTTGCCCTTCCTACACCACATGGTAGAACATAGAGTAAGCGTATACATTTAAATATTTGCTCATGTAGGGAAATTCTGAACTTTGAAGAACAAATACATACAACAGCCCCTGTGTTTTGCAGTAAAGGTTTTACCAAAATCAGCCCCTTCCCGCAAAATCAGGTACATATACGTGGTGATTAGGGATGACTTCCCGCATCACCACGTACATGTGCCTGATGCCGCCAGGCACTGTGACAGTTTATTAAGCTTGGATGTGCTGCACAGCCAGGCCTCCCTGAAGCCAGCAAGGGACCAATCACAGCGGTCCCTGACTGTTAATAGCTGCCATTGGTCCGTCAGTCAGACGGACCAATAGCAGGGACCTGGTGTGGGTGTCCTCCTTCCCCCTTTCCTCTGTTGCTTCACTATGTGAGGGGGGCCCCCATTGGAGGAGGCCACCCGCGGGCACTCCGATCCTGGGTTAACCTGGGAGACCGCAGCATCTATTAGGGTAACAGAGGGAGGCAGCTCCCTCTGTCACTGATCGGCGCACTGCAAAGTGAAAGAAGAGCGCCGATGGTTGCCATTGTTGTAGGCCTTACATTGACCTCCGTTGTCATGGCAACATGAGCGATCAGTTCCTACCTATTGTAGGGATTGAATTATGCCTGACAGACACAGGCATAATTCAATAAAGTACAGATGTGTACTCCATTGAATTATGTGTATAATAGTAAAAAAAAAAGTGTGAAAATGTGGAAAAAAATGTGAAAGAAATAAAATTAAAAAATGTGAAAAATATTTTTTTTTATAAATTATATATGTGTATAATACACACCCCAAAATAGTCCCCCCACCCCCCAAATACATCATGTACCGCAAAAAAAAGTCCTCACACAATTGCGTCAGTAAAAAAAATAAAAAAGTTACAGCTCACAGAATGCGGTGACTTACAGACATGATTTTTTTTTTTTAATCATTTATGGCATAAAAACTAAAATATAAAAAAAAAAGTATATACATTTGGTATTGCCGTAATCGTATCAACCTGCAGTGTAACGTTAATATGTCACTTATTCCGCATGACGAATGACCTAAAAAAAACAAACTGCAGAATAGATTCTTTTTTTTATGTATACCACCTCATAAAAAATGTAATAAAAAACGATCCGTGTCACATGTACCCCAAAATGGTACCAATGAAAGTGTCAACTTGTCTCCTAAAAATATTTTTGCATCCCAAGGCCAACAAAATAGTATATGATGCCAACAAAATATTCTAAAATAAAAGGATGCCCCAAAATCCACACAGCACGCCTTCATGTCTGAGGCCCGTGTGAGAGACACGTAGCGCACAAAGGCCACATATGGAATATTTCTAAGTACGTCAGAATTTGGGGAATAAATCTTGAGTTTTATTTCTTTGTTAACACCTACTGTGTTACAGAAAAAAAAATGAAAAATCTACAAAAAAATAAAATTTTAAAATTCCGCCTCCACTTTGCTTTTATTTCTGTGAAACACCTAAAGGATTAATAAACTTCTCTGTCATTCTGACTACTTTAAGGGGTGCAGTTTATAAAATGGGGTGATTTATGGGGGTAACTAACATACAGGCCCCTCTATTCCACTTCAGAACTGAACTGGTCCCTGAAAAATCTGATTTTGCTATTTTTTTTTTGAAAATCTGGAAAATTGCTTTCTAAACTTATAAACCCTATAACATTCTAAAAAAGTAAAAGAATGTTTATCAAATAATGGGAACATAAAGTAGACATATTGTAGATGTGAATTAATCATTAATTTGGTGCGGCATGTCTATTTGTCGTACGAGCAGAAAATATAAAATCTAGAAAAATGCAAAAAAAAATTTTGTACAAAAAACGCTAAATATATCAATCAAAATTTACCACTAATGTAAAGTACAATATGTCATGAAAAAACTGTCTCAGAATCCACAGTTATTACCAAATAAGTGGACGCATGTCAGATTTTGAAAATTTTCCTTGGTCATTAAGGTCAAAACAGGCTATTGAGTGGGTTAGTCAATGACTATACAATTTACTTAAAAGGAGTATAGAGTCCCATCTGCATCATCTCAGCTTTGTTCATTCTGTTTAATATAACCTTATATTCAGTTTCTACCTCTTACCTGTTAACAGTCTGCTAATGTTGTCTTTGATTTAATTTTCAGGTGTATCCGGCATAAAAATGACTGGGGTGCACTGATTTTAGTTGATGACCGTTTCAGATGTAATCCAAAGTATATAACTGGTAAATATAAAGTTCGTTCTTGGTTTCTGAGATGACAGCTGTCACATGACAGATTTTTAAGACATCGGCCATACTTTGTAGCATCTGCCATACATAGGCTCACAGATTAAGGCGTTTGTGTCATTTAAACTTTTGACATTTCGTCTACATAGATCAAGACTTAAAATCGCTTTGTGTCTTACTCCTGAGTCCGAGTTATAACCCTGTGAAGTGCGTGTTAGTGCCCCTCACTTCCCAACTGTCAGTCAAAGTACAATTAATTCACCATAGACTATGATGGAGTAAATGAGTCGGACGGAGTGACTGTGAAACTCAATATTTATGTCGGTACGCGATTTCAAAAGTTTATATAAATGACACTAATGCTAAAACATTGGTGTTTTTTTTTTTTTTAACTTTACAGTGCTCTGTACAGTGTATATATGCAGCTATGAAAATGTTCTATGCATCAAACCCTGATGAACACCACCTTAAATTACAGTGTCTTTTAGCCTCCGCTTGGTATTAGGGGTCTGTAGATACAGTTACCACACACATACAGAGCTTTCTTGGTGCACAGGGTAAACAGTATTAAAATGGCCTAAGGAGATGTCTAGAACACATAAGTGATTTATGCTTGACCTCTATGCTGGAAAAAGTTGCTGTCATACAAATAGGCATATCCATATGAGCCCAATGGAGGCCCAAAAAGTGTTCCTTTGACCTTCAACTGTGATACCTTAAAATAGAATGTATAGAACATACTATTACATAGAACATGAAACCCTCACCCGATAAACCAAGCTTCCAATAAACATCCAGACGTCCTCTTCGGACTGGAGTGGGGAGTGAGGCCTGACGAAGCGGCCTGATACGGTCCGTGGCCAGCATCTGAACTCCCACCGGTTCGATCTGCTGCCTCCCCGCTCCGGTCCGAAGAGGAAGTCTGGATGTTTATTGGAAGCTTGGTTTATCTGGTGAGTGCTCCGTTATACTTCTTACATTTTACATTTCAACGAGAGCACCACCTGCAATAACTGACATCCATAGCGGTTCCGTCCTTATTTTTTCTTGGGGTTGTATTAGTATTACATAGAGCAGTTTGCAGTGTAAAAAAAGAAAAAAAAATAGTATACACATAGGTAATATATAAAACTGTATGTCTTAACTGTACATAAACATAAATACCCTTGAAGTGATAAATATGGGTGTTAAAGCATGGTGTGAGATGAGCATCTTACTTTAAACTAGCAGAAGTATGAATATGTCCGTCTGGTGACATTCTGGAAACTGAAGTAAGATTCCAGAAATTTAGAAAAACTCTTGTAAATAGCAATTTACTAATATACTCAATTCCTGGAAAGGTGCCTTGTGCCATGTGGAACAATTTCATAGTGTGACTGCGTGTAAAATATCTTGGTCAATTGACCAGTGACATAGTAACAGTAAATGCAGTCAGAAATTCCACATTCTTGTAAGTTAGACCTGTGGAGTAGTGTCTTTTATTGGAACGTTCTTTTTTATGAACTTTGTGAACAGGTGCTACAAATATAACTTTTAAACTGCAGTTTTTCCTTTAAACCCATGAATTTTGAGATGATGAAGTGCAGACGCTGCTATTTAATATTCCTCTTCATGTTTAGGTCTTCATGAACGCATTGACTTAATTTACTCTACAGCCCGTAATGACCAAAGGGAAAACACTGTACTGTGCGGAACATGTCACATGCAGTAATTGATTTTGTTTTAAGGTTCTCAGCTAAACACTTTAGAAGTCTAATTTATTAAGGCAGCACTGCTGTGCAAATCCCTAAATCCTCAGCCAGCACAGCAAAAAAATTGTTGCAAGTGGACAAGTAATGAGATGGAAACAATAATAAAAGCCTTAAAATAAAGTTCTTCCACTTCTTGTGTATAGGCAGTAGGGGGAGCTCACATTCCATTCTATTTTTAAAAAATTTAGCCACCACATTTGACAGCATGCGTCATGCTAAAACATACAGAGAGTATTTTAGCTTTCTTTTTTTTATATCTGTTGATATTGTAAGGGGGGGTGTATATTTTGCTTTGGTATAGTGACTGGCAAAACAAACAGCAGTAAATATACTTTAGATGTATGTTGGTATTTAATTTGAGATACTGTCTTCTGCATCATATTTACACACAAACATATTTTGTCATAATTTCTTCATATATGGTACAAGTACATTTTGCAATGGCGTAAAATTAAAGTAATGCAAATACTTAAAATAATTAAATAAATGTGGATAGAAAGAATTAAAGGGGAAAAATGGATAAAAATGTGGGGTTGTTTTTCATATCAACTGGCTCCAGAAAGTTAAACAGATTTGTAAATTACTTCTATAAAAAAATATTAATCCTATTAGTACTTATCAGCTGCTGAAGTTGAGTTGTTCTTTTCTGTCTGAAAACAGTGCTCTCTGCTGACACCTTTGTCTGTCTCAGGACCTGACAGAGCAGGAGAGGCTTGCTATGGGGATTTTGCTGCTACTCTGGACAGTTCCTGAGACAGACAGAGGCGTCAGCAGAGAGCACTGTTGTCAGACAGAAAAAAACAACTCAACTTCAGCAGCTGATGAGTACTGGTAGAGTTAAGATTTTTCAATAGAAGTAATTTACAGATCTGTTTCTGGAGCCAGTTGATATGAAAAAAAAAATTCATGGAAATACCCCTTTAACTGCTTTTCTTTATATTAAAGGAGAACTCTGGAATAGGAAAATTATCGTCCATACTGCCAGCAGTAAAAAAAAAAATAAACAGATACATACCTTCCTTCGCTCCCCCGGTGCCTCCAGTAACCGGCTCCGGTCTCCTCCATGATCCTCTTCCTGGTTGCCGGTGGTCGGTGAGTCATACTGCACTCAGCCAATCACCGGCCGCAGCGAAGTCCCGAGCGGCAGTGTGAGAACGCTTCAAGACACACAATTCTTCACTACACCGGCACCTGCTGCCGGGGCCAAAAACATCACACTGCCGCTCAGCCTATCGCCGGCCGAGTCAGGACTTCGCTGCGGCCGGTGATTGGCTGAGTGCAGTATGACTCGCCGATCACCGGCAACCAGGAAGAGGAACACGGCGGAGACCGGAGCCGGTTACCGGAGGCCCCGGGGAGTGGAGGAATGTATGTACCTCTTTATTTTTTTTACTGCCGGCAATATGGACGATAATTTTCCTATTTTGGAGTTCTCCTTTAAATAGTACAGATCTGATGGT
This sequence comes from Hyla sarda, assembly GCF_029499605.1. Classification (NCBI taxonomy): domain Eukaryota; kingdom Metazoa; phylum Chordata; class Amphibia; order Anura; family Hylidae; genus Hyla; species Hyla sarda. The sequence continues at coordinate 236,610,055 of NC_079190.1, forward strand.
ATAACAGTGCATTAAAAATAAGACTGAAAATGCAGTTGACACTATCAGGGCATATGAAATAATAATTTTATTAGACATGTAGCACAAATATACAATAAAAGATAAAGCCGTTACATAACCGTAATGTCAGAATCGGATTAAGGAGGTTCTCCGGACACGTATTTATAAAGTTAATCAAAATGACCCCATGAAATACAATATGTCTCTTTGAATAATTATGTCCCTGTTGCAGCAATGTTTGCTTATATACAGTGCTCTCTCTTTACATCTGACAATTGGCTGAAGGTATCTTTAACATCATAACAGAGGAGTACAAGTCGGAGCTTTTAACTTCTATTATAGCGAAGTGCTGTAAAGCAAGAGCTCTTTATTGTACTCTCATGTAGAATGGGTGGGAGTTTCACTTACTACTTAGTAAATGAAACAGTCAAACCATATCAAATTGTCTCCTATCGGACACCCAAGACTATGTTGCAAATCTACCACCCAAGGTAGAACATCGCCTCCTATCATCCTTTATTAATCTTTGTTATCCTCATGAATTGTTTTGGAACTTAATGAAGCATTTCTATATAATCTGTTTTGCAGGACTGTCAAAATGGGTGCGGCAACTTGTCCAGCATCATTCTAATTTTAACAGTGCCCTGGAGTCTTTGGTAGCTTTTTCTAAAGATCAACAGCAGGTCCAGGTATCGAGTATGGTCCATGATGATACGTGTCTGCAGGAGCCTTCGCATTCTAACAAGGATAGCTTTATCAATTCTTCATTACTGGACATCTCTGTTCACCCTTCTTGTAGTTTTTTACAACCTATAGAAGGGACCCTCTCTACTCCAATCCGTGCCCCCCAACCATCTGTTATCACAATTACCTCTAGTTCTGACCTGTCAGGATCTGATGAAGATGATAAAGGAATAAATAAAGGTTTGTATGCAGACCATATTGTATTAAGCTTTTAGCATTTACAACAATTTCAATGTTTTTATTGAATTTTTAAACATAAGAGATATAACAAATAACATATTATGCCATCAGACATGTCAGAATTTACAAAGGAACATGTATAAACCAGAAAATGTTACACATATTCATGATTGGATCTATTGGGTCCAAAGAGGACCTTATTTGAAGTTTGAGAACATTACAATAACAAAAGGAAAGAAGTTAAAACAGTAAAACAAGAAAATAATTTATCTCCATATCTTCTATAAGAGTCAATCTAATTACCAAATCAGGCAGATGTCTTGTAGTTGGTATAACTGAGGATCTAAGATCTCAAGGGCCAGCCGTCTTATACCCTCGGGAAACCTCCTTTTTGTACATGGTAAAGACAAGTTGTAAAATTAACATTTATAACTTTGGAATGCAGCATGACGTTTTAATACATTCTGCACAGATGCAGCCTTATGGTAACAGCCATTTATTCCAACTTACAGTTGGCTATTTCTGGTGTCTTTAATATCTTTACAAAATATGGAAGTCATAGCTCTATGGAGGTAGGGCTTGTGAGGTCCTGATTCAAAGTGGAGGATACATTGAGGGTGAGAAGGAAGAAACCAAACAAGGAAATAACTGTAGTTGATGAATTTGTCTGTGGATTTGAGGAGGTAGCATGAAAATACAAAATATTAACTGTATCACATCAACAATCAAACCATATGAAAATGGCTGTGAAATATTTATTTCACGTTGCTTAGCAGTGTTCAGTCCCAGAAAACACTGGTTGTTTAAAGGAAAATCTGTAAGCAGAAATTAATGTAGGGAGCAACAGTCACGGGACTCCCGCGATCAGGCATCTTATCCCCTATCCTTTGGATAGGGGATAAGATATGTAAGCACCGGAGTACCCCTTTAAGTGTTATAGAGGCTGAGCTTGCAGAATGCATGCCTCCTCCCTCCATGATTGGCTGAGCCCTGTACATCAAGATAGAGAGGAGACATTCATGCTGCCGCTAAGCAACTCCACCTTGACACTTAATCTCATGAGGACAGAGCCCATTTTGACCCTAAGAACCAGAGCATTTTTTGCAATTCTGTCCACTGTCACTTTAAAGGGGTACTCCGGTGCTTAGACATCTTGATAAGATGTCTGATCGCGGGAGTCCCGCCACTGGGGACCCCCGTCATCTTGCACGCGGCACCCCATTTGTAATCAGTCCCCGAAGCGTGTTCGCTCCGGGACTGATTACCGGCGACTACGGGGCGGGCGGCGTGTGATGTCACGCCCCCGTGTGAAGTCACGCTCCGCCCCTCAATGCAAGCCTACGGGAGGGGGCGTGATAGCTGTCACGCCCCCTCCCTTAGGCTTGCATTGAGGAGCGGAGCGTGACATCACACGGGGCGGGGGCATGACGTCACACGCCGCCCGCCCTGTAGTCGCCTTTAATCAGTCCCGGAGCGAACACGCTTCGGGGACTGATTACAAACGGGGTGTCGCGTGCAAGATCACGGGGGTCCCCATCGGGGGAACTCCCGTGATCAGACATCTTATCCCCTATCCTTTCCTTTGGATATGGGATAAGATGTCTAAGCACCGGAGTACAGCTTTAATAACTCTGGGATGCTTGTACTTATGAAATTGATTCAGAGAGAGTTTTTTTGTGACATATTCTACTTTGTTAGTGGTAAACTTTCGTCGATACTTGCATCATTTCTTGGTGAAAAATTCCAAAATTTTATTACAATTTTGAGAATTTAGCATTTTTATAACTTTGAAGCTCTCTGCTTGAAAGGAAAATAGACATTCCAAATAAATTATATATTGATTCACATATACAATATGTCTACTTTATGTTGGCATGTTGACATGTTTTTACTTTTTGAAGACCTCAGAGGGGTTCAAATTTCAGCAGCAATTTTTCAAGTAAATTTCAAATCTGAATTTTTCAGGGACCAGTTCAGTTTTGAAGTGAATTTGAGGGTCTTTATGTTAGAAATACCCCATAATGGACCCCATTATGAAAACTGCACCCCTCAACGTATTCAAAATGACATTCAGAAAGTTTGTTAACCCTTTAGGTGTTTCACAGGAATAGCAGCAAAGTGGAGGCGAAAATTTAAAATCTTCATGTTCTTGTAGACCCATATTTTTTATTTTTACAAGGGGTAAAAAGAGAAAAAAAATATGTAACCCAATTTCTCTCGAGTAAGGAAATACCTCATATGTGGATGTAAAGGGATCTGTGGGTGCACTATAGGGCTCAGAAGGGAAGGAGCGACAATGGGATTTTGGAGAGCGAAGTTTGCCGAAATGGTTTTAGGGGGGCATGTCGCATTTTGGAAGCCCCTATGGTACCAGAACAGTGAAAAACACCCCATGTGGTATGCCATTTGAGAAACTACACCCCTCAAGGAACGTAACAAGGGGTACAGTGAGCCTTAACACCCCACAGGTGTTTGACGACTTTGCGTTGAAGCTGGACATGAAAATTAAATTTTTTTTATTTTTTACTAAAATACTGATGTTACCCCAAATTTTTCATTTTCAAAAGGAGTAATAGGTGAAAATGTCCCCCAAAATTTTAAACCCCCATTTCTCTCGAGTAAGGTGATACCTCATATGTGAATGTAAAGTGATCTGCGGGTGCACTAGAGGGCTCAGGAAAGAAGCGACATTGGGCTTTTGGAAAGCGAATTTTGCTGAAATGGTTTTTGGGGGGCATGTCACATTTAGGAAGCCCCTATGGTGCCAAAACAGCAAAAAACACACCACATGGCACAATATTTGGGAAACTACACCCCTCAAGGAATCTAACAAGGAAGGCAGTGAGCATTTACACCCCACTGGCATTTGACAGATCTTTGTAACAGTGGGTTATGCAAATGAAAAATTAAATTTTTCATTTTCACGCACCACTGTTTCAAAAATCTGTCAGTCACCTGTGGGGGGTTAAGGCTCACTATACCCCTTGTTACGTTCCGTGAGGGGTGTAGTTTCCAAAATGGGGTCACATGTGGGTATTTTTTTTTTTTTTGCGTTTATGTCAGAACCGCTGAAACCAGCAGCCACCCCTGTTCAAATCGCCAGTTTAGGCCTCAAATGTACATAGTGCGCTCTCACTCCTGAGCCTTGTTGTGCGTCCGCAGAGCATTTTATGCCCACATATGGGGTATTTACGTACTTGGGAGAAATTGTGTTACAAATTTTGTGGGTCTTTATTTCCTTTTACCTCATGAAAAGTATGGGGCAACACCAGCATGTTAGTGTAAAAAAAAAAAAAAATTACATTAACAGGCTGGTGTAGACCCCAACTTTACCTTTTCATAAGGGGTAAAAGCCCCCTCAAAATTTGTAGCACAATTTCTCCTGAGTACGGAGATACCCCATATGTGGCCCTAAACTGTTGCCTTGAAACACGACAGGGCTCTGAAGTGAGAAACCGCCATCGCATTTGTGGCCTAAATTAGGGATTTTTATAGGGGTGTACCCGGAAGCAAGCGTTTCTGTGGGTCAATACGATTAGAATGATACCCATGGCTAGATACTTTTATATTTTTGTACCGCTTAAAAAAAATCTAAAACTTTTTGTACAAAATCAGTAATCTAAAATTTCCCTATTTTGACCACCTATAACGTTTTCATTTTTCCATATATAGGGCAGTATGAGGGCTCAGTTTTTTGCGCCGTCATCTGTACTTTTTATCGATACCACTTTTGCATATATAAAACTTTTAGATAATTTTTTATTAATTTTTTTAAATAAAATGTGACAAAAAAGCTGCATTTTTGGACATTTTTTTATTTTTTACGTTTACAGCATTTACCGTACGGGATCATTAACATTCTATTTTGATAGTTCGGACATTTACGCACACGGTGAAACCAAATATGTTTGTGGTCGTGGCCCATGTATAAAAAATGTACGTACTTACCAACCCTCCGTCCCGATCTGCTATTCAGCTCGTCCACCTGAAAAACACATCCTGCCACTAAATGCAAATGTCATGACCTAGATTGGTTCTAACTGACCCTATCACTGCTTCTAACAGCGGTTGAATTGTGCCAAAACCGCGAACGAGGGTACGCCTATAGAGGGCATACCCTTATAATAAAGAATAGAGAAGAAGGGTTTTGGGAGGGTGGGCAACGCTGTACAACGAACGCCCCGGCTGCAGAGAGGCCGGGCGTTAAATACCCTTGGCCCCTCCCACAAATACAGCCGATAGGCTTCCCACTTGTGGTCGTGGCCCATGTATAAAAAATGTACGTACTTACCAACCCTCCGTCCCGATCTGCTATTCAGCTCGTCCACCTGAAAAACACATCCTGCCACTAAATGCAAATGTCATGACCTAGATTGGTTCTAACTGACCCTATCACTGCTTCTAACAGCGGTTGAATTGTGCCAAAACCGCGAACGAGGGTACGCCTATAGAGGGCAAAAAAGACACAGATAGGTTTATGATGCAAGCAATTAATTTTATTCCTTATAAAACTAACACTCTGAATACATCCGCCATTTCCAGCTGGGGGTTCGGAATATATGTAGTGAAGGCATTAGAGTTCCATCTACCTAGCTTTTTTAGCACGTGTACTGGTACTCCGTGCCTGGAGGCTGCTGAGGCTGCCCCTATACGGAATGAATGTCCCGAGTAGCAGCGTGGGTCAAGACCCAACAGCCTAACCAATGTGCGCACATGACTGACAAATTGCGAAGTAGTGAGTGGTGCAGAATCAAACGGCAGCAACGGCCTTACCTCTGGTCGATTGTTCATGATGCTTGCCCACTCAGAAAGTACCACTAGCGGACACCAGGGATTGCCAGAGGGATAGTACCGTATCGCAGTAGCCTTCTTGCAAGTTTTGGTACCCCGTAATGTCAGCTCTGCATGATCTTGTCTGATACTAAGTTGCGTTTTCTCTACAAATGGAGCTGCTCGTGACGCACAAGTGAACTCCCCAGGCCTCAGAAACCCATAGAGAGCTAAGTATATGCTGACCTTGATGACCTTGCTGTGAAACCATCCGAATGGAGCGGAGTCAAGTAGAGCCGACATGTCCCTAAACATTTGCCCAGTGATAGGCTGCCTTGGACTCACACGCGGGATGCTGCTGGAATTGATCCCCTTCAAAGCGGCCTTGATAACATGTGTGGAGCATATGGAAGGCTCGCCGGGAAACTGTAACGCGTGGTAGTGTTGAATCCCGGATAAATGTAATTTAATGGTGTTGTATGACAAGCCTAAATCAGAGTGGCAAAAGGCCAAGAACTGCAGTATGGTGGAAATGTTGAAGCCCCATGGTAGAGCGTGTCTGTCCAGGAATGAGCTGTACAGCCTGATAGCTGCTGCATAAGCCTTTCTTGTCCTCGGAGCTAGGGAACTTCTCACTAAGGTTTCTGCTAACAAGGTGTAACGCCTTAATCCAGCGTCAGCACCTGATGTGGAGGCACTGGGGTTGCTACTCGGTCTGCACCTGGTGTGACCTGAAAAAAGAGATCATAGTTACCCCTGGATAAGGCGTCAGCCGCTGTATTGCAAGTGCCCGCTATGTGACACGCTGTGAAATTGAAATTATGCTGTAGTGCTACCCATACCAGTCTGCGCAAGTAGCTCATGACCTGTAATGACTTGTATCTGCTCTTATTGACTGCCTGTACTGTGGCCAGATTATCACAAAAAAAGGTGACCGTGGAGTTTGACCATAAAGGCCCCCAAACCACTGCCGCAGCCACGATGGGATAAACTTCAAACAACGCGGAGGTGCGACCAAACCCCGGGACCCCCAGAACCTCTGGTGGCCACGGGCCGGCCATCCACCGACCGCCGTGTATTGCTGCAAAACCCAACGTACCCGTGGCATCCGTGTGTACCTTAGGAGAATCGTTCGTGACAGCTGGCAAGAACATGGACACCCCATTCCACTGGCTGATGTGGTTGTGCCACATGTGTAAATCAGCCAGTGCCTCGGGACCCAACCTAACCTGACTACTTGGCTTGGTTGCTGAAGACAGTAGTGCTAACAACCTAGAAACAAAGGATCTACCTTGTGGAATTATCCGCATAGCGAAGGCCAACATACCTAACAAACTCTGGAGTTCCACCCTTGATGTCACCCTGGTTCTCACAAATTTTTGGATGGTCTCCTTGATCCTGCTTAACTTGTCTGCTGGCAGGCTAGCCTGCATATTTACCGTGTCTAATATCACGCCAAGGAACGTGATAGTGACCGCTGGACCTTCTGTTTTTTTGGGAGACACAGGTACACCAAGGGTGTGGAACAATGACCTCAATGTGGACAGGCTGTCGGGAACACACCCTGGGGAATCTAACAAGAGGAAATCATCCAGATAATGTATCACGTGTCTGCAATCTGTTACATTGACCAACGCCCAGTGTAACGCTCGTGCCAGCTGTTCGAACAACCAGGGGCTGCTTTTTGAGCCGAACGTTAATTTTGACGCGAAATAGTACATGCCCTGCCATTTTATGCCATACCACTTCCACAACTCTTCAGCCACTGGTAGCAGCTTGAAAGCATCGGTAATGTCCGCCTTCGCTAACCATGTGCCTGGCCCCAACTGGAGAATGATTTGTATGGCCTGGTCTATGGAAGCGTATTTCATAGAAAATTCCTCGGATGGGATCAGAGCGTTTAAACTGGGTACCACAGAGGAATACGGGGCAGATAAATCGTAAATTAGACGTTTTTTATTAGAGAATTTTCCCGTCACCACTCCCACCGGGCTGACCCTCCAAACTTCGAAAGGTGAGGACTGAAAAGGCCCTATTATGTAGCCCTTCGCTAACTCCTGTTGAATCAACTCCGTAACCACCTGGGGCTCTTTCGTGGCTGACGCTAGATTCTCACACTCAAAAGTGGATTGAGGTAACGCCACTAACCCTGTGTGAAAACCCGTCCTGAAACCTGCGAGTAACCATTGTACCCAGTCTTGTTCCGGGTGACTAGCCAACACCCAAGCCAACGCACCAACCTGAACCCCGTCTAGTCAAGACTGCTGAGACCTCTGGGAGCACAAGGAGCTAGGATGGGCCCGGAAGCAAAGTAAGCAGACGTGCAACAACCTACAGTTACTGAAATTACAACTCGACAAATTGTAGTTATTGCACACCTGGCTCCTGCCCAGGAATCTCACAGGGCGCCCCAGTTTGTCTACTGCAGACGAGAACTTATGACCAGGAGCAGGTGACGCCATGATACTCCTGCTGGTGCTTGGTTCTGGTTCTTGGCCAATGCTGGAACACCACGGGGCAGTGTGGGAGATGGATTGGCAGATCGTACAGGTGGGTGCCTTCAACCCAGCGAAGTGCTTACAATACAGTTCGGTGTCCACGACACTCCAGTCAGTCTCGTAAGCAAACTGGCTGACCCCTGCCGCTGCCTTTGCCGCAAAGGACTTGTGGTATTCGTAAAAATAGGACCCACCATACTTGTATGCGAACTCAGACAACTTGTATAAGTACAGATCCAGCTCCTCCCTTCTTTCTGGTTTTGCTGTGCAAACCACATCTCTGTATAAGCTGAAAGCAATGACAAATTCAACTATTGTAAGCTTACGATTTAACCTGGCATCCTTACTCTTAAAGACAACTGAGACCTCTCCACACGCCACTGTCTTGGTCTCAGTGACGTCCTGGGTACTGATAAGCAAGGATGCCAAGTTAACGTCCTTGCCATCGAGAATATCTCTGCGAATGGCAGCAGGAATGAAGTGGGATGGTGTGATCTTTGGAGGCATAGTTCCCCTACCTAAAGGCACTGCCACCGCAGAAGTAGCAGGCGCTGCCGCTGCAACTACCGTAGGAGGGACTGATGCTTGGGATGCACCACCCTTCTCCATTGTGTCCATTCTGGATTGCAGGCTGGACAAGGAAGACATCACGCTGTTCATCATATTGTGTAGTTGTGCCAAAGACGTGGCCACAGTCTGCCCTGATATGTCCTGTTGACTTCCGCTAGCTTCCTCTCCTGACATCATAAGCTTGTACAATTCCGCTTTCCTGGCTGAAGCCGGAAATGGAATTCCCTTCTTGCGGAGTTCCTCCATCAATCTGGGAATTGTCCATGACCTATAAGCAGTACCCACTCCCTGCTCGGAGCTCCTGGCAGGGGTCTCTGGGACGGACAAGGTCTCTTCGATGTCTGATGCGTTTGACATGACGCTACCACCTGTCCGGGCCGTGACGGGTGCCGGGGAAAGATTAACGAGACATGAAAACCACATACGACTATCAACTCCACCTAATACACCCCCTAACTACTGACCTGCAAACAACCAGCGCAAATCGTCTGACCAGGACCTAAAACAACGTTATATATTAGTATACTACCATGTGACAACTTTGACTCAAGTGCCTACCACCTCATTGTGTACCCGAACCGTCCCAACTGCAGTGGTACCCTTGTTTATGCAACCATCACCCTCATCCTATCATGACACCGTGCGCAAGTGCGGATCCGAGCGCTTGGCGTTGGCGCCGGCCCGTATAGAATGTGGTAATGGATGTGTTACACCGTGCCTATGAATCATGCCATGTTCTGACAACCGCGTCGATCGCCACCTTGTAACCCCCTCCTTACGGAAGTGTCAGGAGATAGTCGCGTATATCAATACAGTCGAGTGTTGCTCTGAAGACGTGTCAGCAGCAACCTGATCATTGTTACCCGCCCCCTGAGTGTGTCAGGATAATGGTAGAACATGTACTTATCCTTAACGTATGGTATACTCTGAAGACGTGTCAGCAGTAACCAATCGTAGGTTGCCCCCCTGAAGACGTGTCAGGAACACGGGCGATCGCCTACTACAAGTGTGCCGTAACGTAAGCTCTGAAGACGTGTCAGCAGCAAACCAGCCGAAGCTACCCCCTGAAAACGTGTCAGGGTAATGGGTTAATGTCGACCTGCATGTGATACGTGTGGTATACTCTGAAGACGTGTCAGCAGCAACCAATCGTAGGTTGCCCCCCTGAAGGCGTGTCAGGAACACGGGCGATCGCCTACTATAAGTATGCCGTAAAGTAAGCTCTGAAGACGTGTCAGCAGCAAACCAGCCGAAGCTACCCCTGAAAATGTGTCAGGGTAATGGGTTAATGTCTACCTGCGTACGGTGTGCTCTGAATGACGTGTCAGTAGCAACCAAGTGTCTAAAAAGTACGTTGTGAGACCAGTCGTGGTAAGTGTAAAACACCCCCTTTTTTTTTTTTTTTTTTTTTTTTTTTTTTATCTATATTGTTTTTTTTTTTTTTTTGTTTTTTTTTTACTATATATATTTTTTTTTTTTTTTTTTTTTCTGTCTCCAACCCAACAATTTGCCTCGGAGTCTGATCCATACACTGTTTGAGACAGCACTAACGTATGCCCGAAGAATACACGGCCGACGGTCTCCCCGGAAACACGACCACGGCCTGCTCAGCGGTCCTGCCAAAGCCATGTCCCCGGAGCAACCGCAGCACGTGCACCGCCCGACCCATCCGTGTGCGTCAGAATGGACAACAACCTAGCATCATTATAACCACCTGAACCCCAAATGCTGTTAAACACTCTTAAAACATACCTACCAGTCTAGAATGACGACAGGACTTGTAGCAAGTACTCTTGCACCTGTGAAGTACAAATGACATGACAACCCCTTGCCAATAGATATTACCCCTATAACATTGTGACAACTGCGGCTCAGTGATTAAACAGCATCTGGTGCAAATGCTGCGCTTGTTTCCAAAAACCCCGTCGAAACGTCTGTGGTGTAAAGAAAACCCCCGCGGCACTGCCGCGCCCACCGCCCCCCCCTCCCCCAGTATTATGATCAATATTCAATACCCCATTCTAGCAACCATGGATCCCACGAATTCCACCGCATATGTGGATTGACTCTGGTTGGCGGAAGCCCTTGCGGCGGGCTGTGTGCTTGACAGGTGCCGGGACCCGGCGCTTACCCGATCTTCTTGTCAGAGTCTGGAGACGTACACCGCCCGCTCGCCGTGCGCCGCTGTCAGAACCGGAAGTCCCTGATTGGTGACGTCACCTTCCTCCGACGTCCACCAACGCTGTACAACGAACGCCCCGGCTGCAGAGAGGCCGGGCGTTAAATACCCTTGGCCCCTCCCACAAATACAGCCGATAGGCTTCCCACTTATAAAAAAATGTACGCTTTTTGGGGGTAAAATGGGAAAAACTGACAATTTTTATTTTTATTGGGGGGAGGGGATTTTTCCCCTTTTCTTCCCATTTTTATTTTTACATTTTTCAACCATTTTTTTACACTTTTTTTTAATGTTCCCATAGGGGACTATCTATAGCAGTGATGGCGAACCTTTTTGAGCCCGAGTGCCCAAATCGTAATGCATGCCAATCTTTTGTTCCATCACAGTGCCAGCACAGCAATTAAATCAGAATACTGATGTGTGTGGGGTGATGTATGTTTGAGGGGTGCTGTGTGTTTTTGGGGTACGGTTTGTCTAAAGGTGCTGTTTGTGGGGGTGCTGATTGTGAGGTGCTGTTTGTGGGGGTGCTGTGTGTTTGAGGGGTGCTGTGTGTGAGGTGATGTGTGGCCTAGGGGTGCTATGTGTGTGTTTGAGTGGTGCTGTGTTTGAGGGGTGCTGAGTGTGTTTGAGGGGTGCTATGGGTGCTGTGTGGGGGATGGGGTACCTAATACAAAATACATACATAAAATACATTTAAAAAAAATTATTTCAGCTACCGTGTTGCATGCTAGGGTGGTGCTGCAGTAGTTTTTAGTATTTTTGCTGGTAGAAGAGCACGGACTGCAGAGAGTGGGCCGTGTCCCGTGTATGTCCTCTTTCAAGGTGCTTTGCAGTTTTAAAACATCAAACCTTTAATCTGTATGCATTATAAATAGAAAAAGGTGGACATTAATCTTAAAAGAGAAGCAAAACTCCAACACGTTTTGAGCTAAATGTAGTTTAGCTCAAAACACACTGGAGTTTCACTTTTCTTTTATGATGTCCACCTTTTTCTATTTATAATGCATACATATTAAAGGTTTGATTTTTTCATACTACATGCACTTTTATCCTTGGAAGAGCTGGAGGCAACTTTCTTTTATCTTTTGTTTCATAATACATATATACATACGCCATACATACATACACAGATCATGCACACATAACATACATATTTATATATATATATATATATATATATATATATATATACACACACACACATCATACATACTATATGCATACATACAAACATCATACATATATCATGCATACATATATAATACATACATACATACATATGCACATCATACATTATACATACACAAAGCCATAATATATACATATACACATCATACATAAATACATCATACATCCATAATACATACATAATACACACACCATACATACCATACATACATATTACACACCATACATATTACACACATCATACATACATACATCCCACCCCCCTCCCGTCCACGGTCGCACCAATCAGTATTATCGGTCATCTTCTGCTCGATCTCAGACCAGAGCAGAAGACCCCGGGAGACGGCCGAAGCCAGGTGAGGGGACCTCCGGCCACCATGCTGGATGATCGGATCGCCGCGGCAGCGATGCGGGCGATACGATCATCCATTCAAAGTACCGCACTGCCGCAGATGCCGGGATCAGTATTGATCATGGCATCTGCAGGATTAATGGCGGACATCGCGGATGTCAGCCATTACTGGCTAGCAGCCGGAACCTGCCGTGTATGACACGAGCACCGTTCCGATGCTCGCGGTCATAAGTACCCCCAAACCAGGACGTACATATACGTCCGTGGTCGTTAAAGGGTTAACCCCTTAGGGACCCAGTGTTTTTCCCTTTTTGCATTTTCGTTTTTTCCTTCTTACCTTTAGAAAATCATAACTTTCAATTTTTCACCTAAAAATCCATATGATGGCTTATTTTTTGTGCCACCAATTCTACTTTGTAATGACGTCAGTCATTTTATCCAAAAATCTACGGCGAAGCAGAAAAAAAAATCATTGTGAGACAAAATTGAAAAAAAACACCATTTTGTAACTTTTGGGGACTTCCGTTTCTACACAGTACATTTTTCGGTAAAAATGACACACTCTCTTTATTTTGTAGATCCATACGGTTAAAATGATATCCTACTTATTGGTTTGATTTTGTCGTACTTCTGGAAAAAATCAAAACTACATGCAGGAAAATTTATACATTTAAAATTGTCATCTTCTGACCCCTATAACTTTTTATTTTTCTGCATATGGGGCGGTATGAGGGCTCATTTTTTGCGCCGTGATCTGAAGTTTTTAGCGGTAACATTTTTACATTGATAGGACTTATTGATCGTGACCAAAAATGCACTATTTTGGACTTTGGAATTTTTTTGCACGTACGCCATTGACCGTGCGGTTTAATTAACGATATATATTTTTATAATTCGGACATTTCCGCACGTGGCGATACCACATATGTTTATTTTTATTTACACTTTTTTTTTTTTATGGGAAAAGAGGGGTGATTCAAACTTTTATTAGGGGAGGGGTTAAATGATCTTTTATTCACTTTTTTTTCACTTTTTATTTTCACTTTTTTTTTGCGGTGTTATAGCTCCCATAGGGACCTATAACACTGCACACACTGATCTTTTACATTGATCACTGGTTTCTCATAAGAAACCAGTGATCGATGATTGTGCCGCTTGACTGCTCATGCCTGGATCTCAGGCACTGAGCAGTCATTCGGCGATCGGACAGTGAGGAGGCAGGTTGGGATCCTCCGGCTGTCTTGTAAGCTGTTCGGGATGCTGTGATTTGTCCTTGGCTATCCCGAACAGTTCCCATAGCTAACCGGCATGGTTTCACTTTCATTTCAGACGCGGCGTTCAACTTTGAACGCCGCGTCTAAAGGGTTAATAGCGCCCGGCACCGTGATCAATGCCGCACGCTATTAGCCACGGGTCCCGGCCGTTGTTAGAGGCCGGGCCCGACCCACTATGACACGGTGTGGCCCCGCGTTATAGATCCGGAGCGGACTCATTGCGTACAGGTATGCCCTGGGTCCTTAACAGGTTAAACAGATTTGTAAATTACTTCTATTAAAAAATCGTAATCCTTCCAGTACTTATTAGCTGCTTAATACTATAGAGGAAATTCTTTTCTTTTTGGAACACAGAGCTCTCTGCTGAATCACGAGCACAGTGCTCTCTGCTGACATCTCTGTCCATTTTAGGAACTGTCCAGAGCAGCATATGTTTTCTATGGGGATTTTCTTCTACTCTGGACGGTTCTTAGAATGGATAGAGATGTCAGCAGAGAGTACTGTGCTCGTGATTTCAGCAGAGAGCTCTGTGTTCCAAAGAGAAAATAATTTCTTCTGTAGTATTCAGCAGCTAAGAAGTACTGGAAGGATTAAGATTTTTTTTTATAGAAGTAATTTACAAATCTGTTTAAAAGGGTATTCCAGGCCAAAACTTTTTTTTTTTTTATATATATATCAACTGGCTCCGGAAAGTTAAACAGATTTGTAAATTACTTCTATTAAAAAATCTTAATCCTTCCAATAGTTATTAGCTTCTGAAGTTGAGTTGTTGTTTTCTGTCTAACTGCTCTCTGATGACTCACGTCCCGGGAGCTGTGCAGTTCCTATGGGGATATTCTCCCATCATACACAGCTCCCGGGACGTGACATCATCATTGAGCAGTTAGACAGAAAACTTCAGAAGCTAATAACTATTGGAATGGTTAAGATTTTTTAATAGAAGTAATTTACAAATCTGTTTAACTTTCTGGAGCCAGTTGTTTTATATATATATATATATATATATATATATATATATATATATATGGCAGAAAGCGGCTGCAGCACACAAAATAGGTGAAAAAATGATGGTAGCTTTAATCCATTATAAATACAGATGCAACGTTTCAGCTGCCAGTGCAGCCTTTATCAAGCATACAAAGTGACTGAACACACAGAGTATATATATGGTAGCCAATTACAATTAATATAAATCAGTGTCAAAAATCAATAAATATAAACATGATAAAAACAAACAATCCATAAGTGTGAGTGCATAACAACATGAAGCATAGGGACAATATACAAATTGTCAAGTTAATACAGTGTTACAAAAAAAGTGTTATTAAAAACAAGTGGTAAAAACCACAAATCTAGCTTGATTACATATATAAATACATTAATATCACCTGGAGGACAAGTAGTAGCGGCGGGCGCTCACCTGTACATGCTGTAAACATGGCGATAGAACGCCAGAACGGCGTGTATGTGGAATAGAGGCTGCGCAGCAGCCCTGACAGAGGAGACAAGAATACACCAATCAGAGGGAAGAACAGGATCACATGGGTCGCATCGCAGTTGCCAAGCGGCGCGTGCGTACTGCGACAGAGTGAATCACTGATGGACATCTCAGAAGAGGGCAGTTTGAAAGATAACAACGTAAATGTGAGAAAGGCAGTTAGAGAACCGCAATGTCAGTGCATGACAGTTAGTTTGTATATAGTGCATATGTGCCAGGTGTAATAAGGCAGTTGCCCGTGGTAACTATCGATATGAATAAGACCAAAATGGATGATAGTGAAAATATGTAAAAAATAAAAATAAAAAATGAAAAATAAAAAATGGAAAGATAAAATAAATTAGTAAATGAAAAATAAAAATTAAAATAAAAAAGTAAAAAATAAATAATAAAAATAAAATGATAAATATGTAAAAAATAAAAGGATAAAATAAAAAAATAAAAATAAAGAATGAAAAATGAAAAGATAAACATGAAATAAATTAGTAAAGCATCATAAAATAATAATTATTACTTTGTCAGCGTTTCTGGTTACTTACTGATATACACTCGCAATAATTCAGACATACTGGGTGTATTAGTGGCCAATTGTTAGGTGACTGTTCCGACCAGTGTCCAGCCATTCGCCGCACTGGTCCGAATAACTGATATCTGGCTAGTCGCGGTTAGCGACAAGTCAGGTAATCAGAAGGGCACCCAACTAGAACGGCACTTTACATTCACCCCATGCACACGAGACAGACAGTCAAGAGAACCAGAGTGACATATATATAGAAAGTATAAACTCTCAGTTAGTATAAAAAATATCAGAAGATAATAAAGATAAAAATAATAAAAATAAAAATGAAACAAAAAAAATGGGAGATCAATATAAATAATGAATGGAAATGAAAATAAAATAAAAAATAAAAAAAATAAAAAAAGAAATAAAAAATGAAAAAATTAAAATGAAAAATTTTTTATATGAAAAGAAAAATAGAATGTGTTATGTGTAGTGTAAAAAGTGTTTAGTTTTGTAGAAAAGATATTAAAGGTTGATTCATTATAGTTGGGATATAGAGAAGTGAAAGAAAGATATAAATGAAGTAAAAATGATGTAGAAAATTGTTTTAGAATGTGCAGGAGAGATTTTCTTTAAGGGAGTAATCCTACCCGATAATTACTTAAATATATGATACTAATAATCAATGTATAATATCCCTCTGAGTGGTATATTCTCCTCAAAACGATATAGATCATAACCTAATATTGTACGGTGAGGTCCCGTCCAGCTTGTCACTTGTCATCCTAGGAAGAAAGGGGAAGGAAAAGGGGAAGAGAAAAAAAGAACACATTAATTTTCTCATTCACAATGATAATCTTATCCTAAAAACGGGAGAGAGGACACAGATAATTGTCAGAGTTCAGGCATTATAGATTTGGGGTGTTACTGTAAAGTCAACATTTAGACCCTTAGGTCGCAGGGACTGCAACTCAAAAATCCATTTGAGTTCTCTTCTTTTTAGGGCGCCTACTCTATCACCCCCCCCCCCCCCGTCTTAATGGTGGAATACAATCTAATAACATAAATTTTAAGTCTCTTTCTTGGTGGTGTGCTTCCACAAAATGTTTAGATACCGGAAGGTCCATACGTTTTTTTCTTATGGTAAACCGATGATGGTTAAATCTCGTCTTGAAGTCCCATGTGGTCTCCCCTACATAGAGGAGACCACATGGGCAAGTCAAGACGTAGATCACAAATTTTGAAAAACAAGTTAAATAATGTTTTAAATGGTAGATTTTTCCTGTTTGGGGATGTGTGAAGCAAGGGCCCTTATTCATGTAACTACAGTTGACACACTGTCTACAAGGGTATGAACCCTTGTTTGCCACAGTTAGATACATCTGGGAGTCTGGCTTAGTTGACACATCTGATTTCACAAGTTTATCTTTAAGGTTTGAGTTCCTACGATATGACATTAAAGGTCTGGAATGAAATTCGACAATATTTGGGAAGCTAGCCTTCAATAAGTCCCAATGCTTATTTAAGATCTTCGATATTTGGCCTGAATGATCTCCAAAGGTTGAGACGAAGGGAATCCGGGTTAATTGGGCTCCCTTCGTAGATTTTTGCAGTAAGGTGTCTCTATTCATACAGAGGGTCCTATTTTTGCATTCCTCCAGCAATTTCTTGGGGTAACCACGTTTACGAAAATTGTCGGACATTCGTGTCAGAGATGGTTCTACTTGGTCGTCCTGGCCGATGATGCGTCTTGCCCGCATCATCTGACTGGCGGGAAGAGACCGCACCATCGGCCTCGGATGACAGCTGCTATAGTGTAGCACTGAGTTGCAATCTGTTGGTTTAGCATACAGGCTTGTCACCAACTTGTCACCCATAATGGTCACATTGGTGTCCAAAAAATTCACCATAGTTGTAGATGATGTTAGGGAAAAACTAATGTTTGGATCAATGAAGTTCAAATATTGGTGAAAAAGGGTCAGTTCAGTCTCGGAACCTGACCAAATCAAAAAAATATCGTCGATATAGCGCCACCACCCCAGCACATGGCTGGAGTGGGTGGACGCATATACCGACTTTTCCTCCAGCACCGCCATGTACACGTTGGCGTAAGTAGGCGCCACGTTCGTGCCCATGGCGGTGCCGGAGGTTTGCAAAAAAAATTCATCATTGAAAGAAAAATAATTATTGTGCAGGATTAGTTTCAAAAGAGAAATAAAGTCTACTTTGGCAGATGAAAAGTCCGAGGCAATAGAATCTTTAACAGCCTGTACACCTCCATCATGAGGGATGGAGGTGTACAGGCTGACCACATCAAGAGTAGCAATAATTGTATCTGGAGGGACCCTGATAGACGAGATTTTATTTAAGAAATCAGATGTGTCACGCAGGTATGATCTAGCTCCTGTGGCGTATGGCCGCAGGACCTGATCAACAAAAATAGATAAGTGACTTGTAGCCGAACCCCGTCCTGAAACAATCGGTCGGCCGGGGGGGTTTTCAAGTGACTTATGTATCTTGGGTAATAGATACAATAGAGGGACTACTGGAAATGGTACATACAGGTAATCATGCAAGGTTTTATCAATCAAGTTACATTGTAAAGCCTCATCCAATATATTCTTAATCCCAATATTAATCTCTCTAGTTGGATCACTTCGTAATTTTAGATATGTAGAACTGTCTTGTAGTTGGCGATAGGCCTCCTGTATGTATTTGTCCCTGTCCATGACCACGATCCCGCCACCCTTGTCGGCCGGCTTGATGACGAGGTCGTGGTCACGGACAAGGGCATTCAGGGCTTCAATTTCTATGCTAGTCAAATTGGGGTGTTTCAAACGAGTTTCTACTGATCTAAATTGTGAGATCTCCCGTTGTACTATTTGACAGTAAGTTTCTACAGCACAAGACGTAACACTAGGGTTAAAAGTACTTGGGATATTGAGATCAAAATCCGAGAACACAAACCCATCAGAAGGAATAGCAATAGAAGGGACAAATGTTCCAGTTGGAGGAGGATGTGTGTCAAACCAGACCTTGAGGCGCAAGCGTCTAAAGAACTGGCTTAAATCCAACTCCACTTGGAACCAATCCGTAAATGTTGAAGGGCAAAATGTTAAACCCTTTGACAATAGAGTAAGTTGAGACTCAGATAAATTGGTGGAGGAGATGTTTACCGTATTAGAATTTTCAACTTTTTCTTGTAGGGAAATTTCCGCTGTGTCGGTTTCTGTTCCCTTTGGGCTCTTGTCCTGATGGGACCGTCTGTGACGGCGGCCCCCCCGTCTGGTGAGTCTGTGGGGGAAAAAGTGTCCGAGCCTAAAAAAGCAACATTGTTATCATTTTCAAATCCTGTATTAGAAGAAGTTTTAGCATTAGCATTATTAGACATATTAAAGTCCACATTAAAGTCTCTTCCTTTTCGCATGCGTTTGTGAAAAGACAGTTGATTCCAAGTATATACACGATTTGATGCATAATCGTTAGTGTCTCTATGCCATTTATGGCGTTTGGTATTTTCCAACTCGGTCCTAAATTTTTGGAGGAACAATGTCTGTTTCTGTGTTAATTTATCATAGTCCTCTTGAGAACTGGCCAGTTTTAGGGACTCATCGATGGTATTAATGCGAGTTTGAGTAGAAGAAATATTCTTTTGGAGGAACTCAATATTTAACAAAATTAGGTCCAAGGAATACTTATTGGAAATCAGTTCAAATCTTGTACGGTAATCCGGATCCGGAGTGCTACTTTTCGCTATATCTTTTTCTATTTGTGGTCTGAAGAGTTTGCACCCAGCCCCTTTTTTTACTATGGAATCAACATCACAGATACCAGTGGCTCCATCTAATACTTTTTCTTATTCACCGGGAGAGATTGACCGGATCCTCAGCTCTATCAAAGAAGATGCTTCTTTTCTTCATGCCCCCTCATTGGTGGATTTACAACGTCAGTATGAAAACTTTACTAAATGTTTACTTTCTTTGACTTTACATTTAACTACATTGAGTGAATATTATCGTGCTCAACGGATACCCAGAGGTCTGCGCTCTCAACCAAAGGATAACTCTTATGCTCAAGATCCGGATTACCGTACAAGATTTGAACTGATTTCCAATAAGTATTCCTTGGACCTAATTTTGTTAAATATTGAGTTCCTCCAAAAGAATATTTCTTCTACTCAAACTCGCATTAATACCATTAATGACCATTATGGGTGACAAGTTGGTGACAAGCCTGTATGCTAAACCAACAGATTGCAACTCAGTGCTACACTATAGCAGCTGTCATCCGAGGCCGATGGTGCGGTCTCTTCCCGCCAGTCAGATGATGCGGGCAAGACGCATCATCGGCCAGGACGACCAAGTAGAACCATCTCTGACACGAATGTCCGACAATTTTCGTAAACGTGGTTACCCCAAGAAATTGCTGGAGGAATGCAAAAATAGGACCCTCTGTATGAATAGAGACACCTTACTGCAAAAATCTACGAAGGGAGCCCAATTAACCCGGATTCCCTTCGTCTCAACCTTTGGAGATCATTCAGGCCAAATATCGAAGATCTTAAATAAGCATTGGGACTTATTGAAGGCTAGCTTCCCAAATATTGTCGAATTTCATTCCAGACCTTTAATGTCATATCGTAGGAACTCAAACCTTAAAGATAAACTTGTGAAATCAGATGTGTCAACTAAGCCAGACTCCCAGATGTATCTAACTGTGGCAAACAAGGGTTCATACCCTTGTAGACAGTGTGTCAACTGTAGTTACATGAATAAGGGCCCTTGCTTCACACATCCCCAAACAGGAAAAATCTACCATTTAAAACATTATTTAACTTGTTTTTCAAAATTTGTGATCTACGTCTTGACTTGCCCATGTGGTCTCCTCTATGTAGGGGAGACCACATGGGACTTCAAGACGAGATTTAACCATCATCGGTTTACCATAAGAAAAAAACGTATGGACCTTCCGGTATCTAAACATTTTGTGGAAGCACACCACCAAGAAAGAGACTTAAAATTTATGTTATTAGATTGTATTCCACCATTAAGACGGGGGGGGGGGGTGATAGAGTAGGCGCCCTAAAAAGAAGAGAACTCAAATGGATTTTTGAGTTGCAGTCCCTGCGACCTAAGGGTCTAAATGTTGACTTTACAGTAACACCCCAAATCTATAATGCCTGAACTCTGACAATTATCTGTGTCCTCTCTCCCGTTTTTAGGATAAGATTATCATTGTGACTGAGAAAATTAATGTGTTCTTTTTTTCTCTTCCCCTTTTCCTTCCCCTTTCTTCCTAGGATGACAAGTGACAAGCTGGACGGGACCTCACCGTACAATATTAGGTTATGATCTATATCGTTTTGAGGAGAATATACCACTCAGAGGGATATTATACATTGATTATTAGTATCATATATATAAGTAATTATCGGGTAGGATTACTCCCTTAAAGAAAATCTCTCCTGCACATTCTAAAAAATTTTTCTACATCATTTTTACTTCATTTATATCTTTCTTTCACTTCTCTATATCCCAACTATAATGAATCAACCTTTAATATCTTTTCTACAAAACTAAACACTTTTTACACTACACATAACACATTCTATTTTTCTTTTCATATAAAAAAATTTTCATTTTAATTTTTTTCATTTTTTATTTCTTTTTTTATTTTTTATTTTATTTTCATTTCCATTCATTATTTATATTGATCTCCCATTTTTTTGTTTAATTTTAATTTTTATTATTTTTATCTTTATTATCTTCTGATATTTTTCATACTAACTGAGAGAGTTTATACTTTCTATATATATGTCACTCTGGTTCTCTTGACTGTCTGTCTCGTGTGCATGGGGTGAATGTAAAGTGCCGTTCTAGTTGGGTGCCCTTCTGATTACCTGACTTGTCGCTAACCGCGACTAGCCAGATATCAGTTATTCGGACCAGTGCGGCGAATGACTGGACACTGGTCGGAACAGTCACCTAACAATTGGCCACTAATACACCCAGTATGTCTGAATTATTGCGAGTGTATATCAGTAAGTAACCAGAAACGCTGACAAAGTAATAATTATTATTTTATGATGCTTTACTAATTTATTTCATGTTTATCTTTTCATTTTTCATTCTTTATTTTTATTTTTTTATTTTATCCTTTAATTTTTTACATATTTATCATTTTATTTTTATTATTTATTTTTTACTTTTTTATTTTAATTTTTATTTTTCATTTACTAATTTATTTTATCTTTCCATTTTTTATTTTTCATTTTTTATTTTTATTTTTTACATATTTTCACTATCATCCATTTTGGTCTTATTCATATCGATAGTTACCACGGGCAACTGCCTTATTACACCTGGCACATATGCACAATATACAAACTAACTGTCATGCACTGACATTGCGGTTCTCTAACTGCCTTTCTCACATTTACGTTGTTATCTTTCAAACTGCCCTCTTCTGAGATGTCCATCAGTGATTCACTCTGTCGCAGTACGCACGCGCCGCTTGGCAACTGCGATGCGACCCATGTGATCCTGTTCTTCCCTCTGATTGGTGTATTCTTGTCTCCTCTGTCAGGGCTGCTGCGCAGCCTCTATTCCACATACACGCCGTTCTGGCGTTCTATCGCCATGTTTACAGCATGTACAGGTGAGCGCCCGCCGCTACTACTTGTCCTCCAGGTGATATTAATGTATTTATATATGTAATCAAGCTAGATTTGTGGTTTTTACCACTTGTTTTTAATAACACTTTTTTTGTAACACTGTATTAACTTGACAATTTGTATATTGTCCCTATGCTTCATGTTGTTATGCACTCACACTTATGGATTGTTTGTTTTTATCATGTTTATATTTATTGATTTTTGACACTGATTTATATTAATTGTAATTGGCTACCATATATATACTCTTTGTGTTCAGTCACTTTGTATGCTTGATAAAGGCTGCACTGGCAGCTGAAACGTTGCATCTGTATTTATAATGGATTAAAGCTACCATCATTTTTTCACCTATTTTGTGTGCTGCAGCCGCTTTCTGCCTTCTACATTGGGGACCAGGGACCAGGGTCCATCTGGTTGCTTGCACCTGAGACATTTTTTACAAGGAGTGCTACTTTTCGCTATATCTATATAAATATATATAAAAAAGGTTTTGCCTGGAATACCCCTTTAACTTTCTGGTACCAGTTGATTAAAAAAATAATAAGTTTTCCACCGGAGTACCCCTTTAAGCTCTGAGCATGATCCAAGGCTGACCAATTCCCTTTATGGCTGTGTTTCCTTGACACATTATTTGCATTAAAAAAAAAAAATCTTTGGGAGTTACACTTTTATTGTAACAAAGCTTACAGTTTTGAGGTTCCATAAAAGTTATCATAAAGAGGCTCAATGCTGTTGTTTTGCACGCTGCTTGTTATGATCAGTAATGTTCTTATTTTGTCTTTTCATTAGGTGATTTTGACGTTCTAAGACTGCAAAAATCTAGAAATGGGAATTGGAGAAAGGGAAAAACATATCCAACTAAGAATCAAGTGACAGAAAAATCTGAAAAGCAATCAAAACAGAGGTCATCTTTTTATTCTTTGTTCAAAAGAAGTCCACTCACTTCAACTCCTCTTCCCTCTTCAAGGAGAGACTCCAACCAAAACCGTAATCTGCAGGTTACGAATGACTGGGAAGTACTTGAGGAAAGATCTACAACCTCATCGAACAAATTGACTTTGGACAAACCCGCCTCAAACAGTGAAGGAGATTGTGTTGAGAATTTGCTTAATGTCATTCCATTATTTCGTGAAAACACAAATGCTATTAATACTATGTTAGAAAAAACTGAAAGCTCTAATACTGATATATCTGAGGAAGTGTACGAAGATGTCACTATCCATTGTACTCCGGAACTTTTCGACAATGAGTTTGAGAGTCACAGTCCTGATAGGAGGGGGCAGGACAACTTTCTGCTTACATCCGATGATGGTTGCCTCACACATAACAAGGACAGTGACAACAATGGCAAAGAAAGAGGGGCAGAAAACAATTTAAACACTTGTAATCTTAACCCAGTAATATACCAAGGGGATTTGTTACCAAATGAATGTTCTTCTGTCAATGCAGTGAGTGGTTGTGAAAATAGCCGTAATGTACAAAGTGAGAACAAAAGAAAGAACAGGCTTTCTAGATCAAAGAATAAAAGCTTAAATTTTGAGTAAAAAGCAGTAAAACATGTATTTTAGATGACAGAAGTAGTAAAACTGTACAGCTTTATAAATGTAAGCATGTATATGCCATTTGGGGGTCTTCCTGATTAGACTAAGGGCTAATAATAATATATGATTTGCAATTGAATTGTTGGCATTCATGTTAAAGGGGAACTCTTTATTTCCTGTGCTGTCCTATCCTGAGTAGGAGATGTTGAGCTATGAGATGTACTGCTTTCTATGATTTACTGCCTGTCAGGATACACAGAAAGGAGATTTATCAAAACCTGTCCAGAGGAAAAGTAGCTGAGTTGCCCATAGCTACCAATCAGATCGCTTCTTTAACTTTTCAGAGGCCTTTTCAAAAAATGAAAGAAGCGATCTGATTGGTTGCTATGGGCAACTTTTCCTCTGGACAGGTTTTGATAAATCGCGATTGAGAGAGCAGAGGAATTGCATTATAGAAGCATTTACACAACTTTTTACATGTAAATATAAAACAAAACATAAACTAGATAGTGTAGTCAGCCCCTGCACCCCTTCATATGATTAGAATAAGATATAGGAGACCTGATAGTGTCACTTTTAAAGATGCAGTCACAATGTGTCCTATATCCCACAGGCATCAAGTGAGACAAGTTGCTAGATCTTCACCCCAACTGAATTATAGATTGAAGCAAGAACGGACAATAAAACTTGGAGGTGGATTCAGAGTGGTCCATTTACTTTCTTTTTTAACTTGTACAAAATCTTCAGGTCCTGTTTTTATTTATTCTGCAAATAATTTAGGCAATGCATCCATAATGGCTCAATTAATCTTTAGCCAACATAGTATGACGGTAAACCATTTTCATACATGATAAATCTGTAGCCAACAGACAGCAATGGTAGAGTGGGGAACACATGATGGCAGAATCAACCCTTAACGAATAATTGGAAAAAAATACTGTTTCAACAGAGAAAAAGAATAGAGATGAGCGAACTTACAGTAAATTCGATTCGTCACGAACTTCTCGGCTCGGCAGTTGATTACTTTTCCTGCGTAAATTAGTTCAGCCTTCAGGTGCTCCGGTGGGCTGGAAAAGGTGGATACAGTCCTAGGAAAGAGTCTCCTAGGACTGTATCCACCTTTTCCAGCCCACGGGAGCACCTGAAATCTGAACTAATTCATGCAGGATAAATCATCAACTGCCGAGCCGAGAAGTTCGTGACGAATCTAATTTACTGTAAGTTCGCTCATCTCTAAAAAAGAAGTTTGTATTCATCTTCAGATAAC
The DNA here is from genome assembly GCF_029499605.1 of Hyla sarda. Lineage (NCBI taxonomy): Eukaryota > Metazoa > Chordata > Amphibia > Anura > Hylidae > Hyla > Hyla sarda. The sequence goes on from NC_079190.1 coordinate 236,635,291, forward strand.
CTTGAGACTCTGAGCAAACCAGTGGCTACTTTACCTTCTTCCCATTGCAAATATATACAATAATATGGGAGAAAGGTAGCAGTATGTTCGCAGCTTTGTCACAGTAAAATACTGAATGTATTGGAGTTGTTTTTTTTGTTTCTTTTTTATGATGTATAACACGAAAAGAAGTTGTAAAATATCAGTAATAAGTCTTGTCTGATAATACTTTACCTTAATGTAAATAAAATGTTCTTTTCATTCTTCCATTATTATAAATTTACGATCACGATGTATATGTGATATATATGTTGTCACACATTTTCTAAAATAATCTGCATTAAAAACATACCAGATATACCAGTGTTTTATTATTCTAACATAGTTGTATAACTGACATGACTGTAAAGTCAGAAGCCACACAATGAAGCCTGCAAATTTGGGGGCCATAAGAACAACGTCTAATGCATGGTAGCATAAACTGCCCTAACAATTAGCCATGCGGCAACTGGATACACAGTGCCCTTACAGTCAAAATTGCAAAAACCATGACAGGTGGACTGTTGCATTTCTCACACAATGGATCTGGCACAAGATTACAGATCCATTATGTACAGAATACACAATGGACAATTAGCCCTATAGAGCATGCATCTAGGTTAGGGCATCCCTGGTGGTCTACAGCAGTGAAGGGGTTAATGACAGCATCCTTTATATTTTAGGGCACTAAGGGGTTCATTTTGGTAGGCATGTTTGTCTAGAGCAGTGATCACCAAACTGGTCCTTCAGATGTTGCAAAACTACAACTCTCCGCATGCCCGGACAGCCAACGATTGTCCGGGCATGTTGGGAGTAATAGTTTTGCAACATCTGGAGGGCCACAGATTGGAGACCACTGGTCTAGAGCAATGACAATAATAATTTTCAGAACCTTGGTGGTCTAGGGGGTTTCACTTTTTAATACATGCCCAGTGACTTACCTCTCCAGCCCCAGGGTTGTTTTGGTTGTAAGTACAGAAAGCTGAATAATGATTTTGTCCCATAGGATATAGGGAACACTGAAAGTACAGCTTAAAGGACATCTGCAGCGCTCATACATAAAAAAAACTTTACATCATCTAATAGCTCTTTCAAAGACCTTTCCAACAATACCTCATTTGTCAAATTTGGCCCAGCCATTCTCTTGTAATTGCCACCTGTAGCAGTAAGCAGCCATGCCAAAAAGACTACATTTCCCATGACTCCCTGTGCCAGCTTCCTGTTAGCTGCAGGGAACAAGTGCTTCATGCGCAGGCGCTCGCAGCCTGTACTGATAGGCTGTGGCCCCTACTGTGCACTCAGCCAATCAGGGCTGAGCGCATAATAATATTATGAATATTTATAAGATGGGAGGATAGGGGCCGGAATAACGAGCAGCAGGGGGAGTGAAGCAATCCCCCGGTGCATTATGGGCATTTGTGACGTAGCGTTGACCAACATGGCGGCTCCATAGAGAATAATAGGTCGACGCTACGCGCGTTAGGGGACCAGGAGATGACTTCCGGTGGCGGCATAGCGGAGAAACGGGACCAGCCAGGTAATGGATCCCATTTAGAAACTTATATAACTTGTGATATTATTACATTTGGGCCCTAATTTGCTAGCGCTGCAGTTGTCCTTTAACAGTGTCAAGGTTCACACTGTGATCAGGGAAACTATGATTACTCAAGAAGAAGCTCTTGTATGCATTGCAGACTTTCCCTGAGTGGTGGAACCTCAGTTTATGCTTGGTGAAAATTATATATTGAGTGGCAGCCATATTTGAAACAAATGGCTGTATGGATAGTATTGCACACATTATATAAAGTTTAGAGGATCAGGACCGTGCAATAGTGAGGTGGCAGGCAGTAAGGGAAACTAGCTTCTACAGTCTCTGGGACCATCTTACAATACTCAAAAAAAAAAAAATTCTAGACTTTTTGAATTTTCTTATACTTCTCTTTTGCTCATTATAAGCTGATTGCTGCTGCAACAGATATGTGTTTTCTTACACTTTTACTAGCTTTGTACAACTGTTTTCTATTTGCCTTCCCCTGATTTTTGTACTCATTTTGTTCAAGAAAACTCATTCTGTGTGTGTGTGTGTGTGTGTATGTATGTATATATATATATATATATATATATATATATATATATATAATTTGTGTGTGTATATATATATATATAGTTATTTATTGTAAAATTATACTAAAATAAAATTATAATAATATATATATATATATATATATTTATACACTTACCAGAATGTTAATTTTACAATAAATAATGGTTTTCCCATCATTATGTTATATGAGAGGATCATCAGGTTGTAGAATGTGTCAGATCAGTGGGGGAGATTCTTCAAAAACCTATGCAGCGGAAAAGTGATGCAGTTGCCCATAGCATCAATTAGATGGCTTCATTCATTTTTAACCCCTTAAGCATTCCGCGTTTTTTCGTTTTTGCATTTAAATTTTTTCCTCATCACCTTCTAAAAATCATAACTCTTTCAAATCTGCACATAAAATTCCATATGATGGAACGGCGAAACAGAAAAAAAATTCATTGTGCGACAAAATTTAAGAAAAAATTTCATTTTGTAACTTTTGGGGTTTTTCGTTTCTACGCAGTGCATTTATCAGTAAAAATAACACCTTATCTTTATTCTGTAGGTCCATACGATCAAAATGATACCCTACTTATATAGGTTTGATTTTGTCGTACTTCTGAAAAAAATCATAACTACATGCAGGAAAATGTATACTTTTAAAAATGTCATCTTCTGACCCCTATAACTTTTTTTATTTTTCCACCTACGGGCCGGTATGAGGGCTCATTTTTTGTTCTGAAGTTTTTAACTGTACCATTTTTGCATTGATCGGACTTTTTGATCGCTTTTTATTCATTTTTTTATGACATAGAAAGTGACCAAAAATACACTATTATGGACTTTGGAATTTTTTTGCGTGTACGCCATTGACCGTGTGGTTTAATTAAGGATATATTTTTATAGTTCGGACATTTACGCACGCTGTGATACCACATATGTTTATTTTTATTTGCACAGTTTATTTATGGGAAAAGGGGGATGATTCAAACTTTTATTAGGGGTTAAATAACTTTTAATCACTTTTTTTTTTTTCTCCACTTTTTTTTTTGCAGTGTTATAGCTCCCATAGGGGGCTATAACATTGCTCACACTGATCTTTTACCCTGATCCCTGCAAAGCCATAACTTTGCATGGATCAGCCTAATAGGGGCTTGATTGCTCAAACCTGTAGTTCAGGCTTGGAGCAATCAAACACCGATCGGACATGACTGAGCAAGGTAAGGGGGCCTCCGCTTGCGTCCTAGCTGATCGGGACATTGCGATAGTCCCGATCAGCCCGACTGAGCTGCCGGGAAGTGTTTACTTTGATTTTCGACGCGGCGATCAACTTTGATCGCCGTGTCTGAAGGGTTAATAGCGCGCGGCATAACGATTGGTGCCGCACGCTATTAGCCCAGGGTCCCTGTGTCCTTAAGAGGTTAAAGAGGCCTGTGAAAAATTAAAGAAGCAATCTGGTTGCTATGGGCAACTGGTAAACTTTAACAGGTTTTGATAAATCTCCCCCAGAGCACAACACTTAAGCGGGCATGTAGAATAATATAATCAGGTAAGTGTCCTCAAGGTCATTCCGGTAAGTGCAGCGCATGTGGCCCTTCTCATGGCGCTTCTTCCAGGACAGAGGAGAAGATTTATCAAACCTATGTCGCCGAAAAGTTGACCAGTTGCCCATAGCAACCAATCAGATTTATTCTTTTATTTCGCAGAGGCCTTTTGAAAAATCTAATTTGTTGCTAAGGGCAACTGGGGAACTTTTTCTCTGCTTAGATTATTTTGATAAATCTCCCCCAGAGAGTTTGGAATAGTTAGAACTTCTTTTTCTCTGAGAGAGTAGTGGATGCATGGAATAGCCTTCCTGCAGAAGTGGTCGCTGCAAATACAGTGAAGGAGTTTAACCCCTTAAGGACCAACACAAATAAACCTGCATGCCCCTGAAAGACCAGGCCTGTTTTTTCAAATCGGGGATGTCTGTCTTTATTAGAGAATAACTCCGGTAACGTTTTGCCAATCACGATAATTCTGACAATGTTTTTTTGTCACAAGTTGTCCTTCATGTACATAGTAAAAGTAAGCCGATATCATTTGTAGATTTTTTTTTTTACAATGCAAAAAATCATGAAATGTTTAAAAAAATTAAGATTTTTTGCTATTTTAACACTAATAGGGTGCATATATTTATACATACTGACCAAATAGTTTATGAAACTTATACTTTAAGATGTCTACTTTATTTTGACAGCATTTTTTTGTTTTTAATTAACATTTTAAATTAATTAGAAGCCTAACAATTTAACTAGAAATTTTGAAAATTTGAAAAGTACATCTTTTTTTTGTGTGCTATGCAAGGTTTGCAGACATTATAAGGTAGTAGAACATAGGAACACCCCCCAAATTACCCAATTTTAAAAACTAGACCCCTCAAGGTATTCACTAGGGGGTACAGTGAGTATTTTAACACCATAGTTTTGGGGCAGGAATTATTACAATGTCAGTGTTAAAAATTTGAAATTTGCCTTTTTTCACAAATGCATCATTTGTGGGGCATATTTTTTGTACATCACTTCTGATATTGCAAGAAATGCACCCTATATTTTATTAAGCTGCTCGGCCCGTGTTTGGAAATACCTCCGCTTAGGCCATATTTGGTTCCTTGGCCGCGTGGTAGGACCCAGAAGGAGAGGAGCCCCCTTTGGTTTTCAGGACATGATTATATGAATAGTCCCCATTCATACTGCGTTTCTGCAGTATAGGTGTCCGTTGTCATGTCAAAAAAGGGATGCCAATGTATACTGTAGCAGTTTCATTCAGAAATGAATAGAGCTGCTACAGTATACGTCAGCATCACTCTTTTTGACGTGATGCTGAAGGATACCTCTAACACTGCGGAAGCGCAGTATGAATGGGACGCAGTGTAGGGTCACATAGAGCGCATCCGCAGCATATTTCACACCGCGGATGCCCCCAGCAGTCACAAGGGCGAGATCACTGCTGTGGCTGGGTAGCTCAGTGTGTCTGTCATGACTGCCGGCGGGAAATCCACCGCTATTAGTGGACACACAAAGCTACCCAGCCGCAGCAGGGAGCTCATTATTGTGACTTTTGGCGGGCATCCGCAGCACGTGATATGCTGCGGATGTGCGCCATGTGATCCTACACATTATACATTTTTATTACATTTATTTAATAAATGTGTTTTTATTATTTTATTTTACTTTTTACACTTTTTTCACACTTTTTTTACACGTTTTTATTTTTTTACACTTTTTTTTTATACTTCTTGTTTTTATACACTTTTAATTATTTTATTTTTTTCACTTATTTTTTAATGCTTTGGAATACTTCGTATTCCAAAGCATTGCAGATATATGGTGCCTGCTAGTTTTACACTAGCAGGCAGCATATGAGGACGTGCCTCTGGCACGTCCTCACAGGCAATAACCGGGGCAGACCTGGGGGTCCTTGTAAAGACCCCCGGCTGCCCAGGTAAGCAGCAGCACCCCGCGATCATTGCGGGGTGCTACAGGAGAGAGACAGAGGGAGCACCTCTGTCAAAAATCCATACAGCTCGCGGTCGCTTCCGACCGCTGCTGGAAGGGTTAAACTGCCGGAACCGAAGTTGTCTTCGGTCCCGGCAGTGCGGCAGGTTCCCGCCCGCTGGGGATCACACACAGCACCCTGCGATCGCTCTGCAGGGGTGACAGAGGGAACTCCCTCCCTCTGTCATAGCACTTACAGCCCGTGGTCACTTCCGATGGCGGCTGTAAGGGTTAAACTGCCGGGACCGAAGTTTACTTCAGTCCCGGCAGTACGGCAGGGTCCCGGCTGTGTGTTACAGCCGAGTCCCCGCCGCGATCTCGTGGGTGCACTGGGCAGCACCCACCAGAATAATGGACGAGTATACACGTCCTGGTGCGGGAACGTGCATCCACCCTGGACGTGTATACACGTCCATAGTCGTTAAGGGGTTAAACATGCATGGGATAAGCATAAGGCTATCCTTCATATAAGATAGGGCCAGGGACTATTGATAGGATTCAGATTATTGGGCAGACTAGATGGGCCAAATGGTTCTTTTCTGCCGACACATTTTATGTTCCATGTTTCTATTACAAAAACAATGGGCCTCATTTACTAAGCTGAAACCGACCAGTTTTTGTCTGGTTATTTTGTCTGAGACATGTCTGCGCCAGTGTGCGACATTGTGCGCCTGAAAAATCTGACAAACCCTTGCAAAAGGGGGCATGGTCGGCCAATAAGGGGCGTGGTTTCAGAACCCGACCGATTTACTATGGAATTCACAGACAATCCTGTGGGTAAATGGCTGGAAATATCGACCTAGAAAAAGCTGGTCAGAAAATTTTCCCGACTTTTCCCAATAGTGAATAGAGAGGAATCCTTCATGTCTGAAACAACTTTTCCCACTAGCAAAAACCCAAAACTCTTAGACTTCAGACTTTGTTACAAATGGACCACTGCCCACTTCATAGGTGATAAGAGATAAAACAAATTCCTTAATTTACCTTTCAGGCAGTGAACCCTCTGCAGAAGGCAGACACCCCCATGTTGCATTAAAGGAGTACTCCGGTGCACACTTTTTTCATGTTATCCCGTCCGGGTTGCAAAATAAAAGAAAACGCACTTTATCTTACCTGCCAACGAGCCCCTGGAGCTCAGGTACAGGTGTTCGGTCCCCGGGCTGTATTCTTCTTACTTCCGGTTAGCCCGGCACGTCACACGGAGCTTCAGCCTATCACTGGCCGAGGCGGGACATTGCTGCGGCCAGTGATAGGCTGAAGCTCCGCGTGACGTGCCGGGCTAACAGGAAGTAAGAAGAATACAACCCGGGGACCGAACACCTGTCCCGGAGCTCCGGGGGCTCGTTGGCAGGTAAGATAAAGTGCGTTTTCTTTTATTTTGCAGCCCGGACGGGATAACATGGAAAAAGTGTGCACCGGAGTACTCCTTTAACACAGTACAGGCACTCTTCTGCACATAACACTAGGACCCCACTTAATTTGGTCACCAGATCCGGCAGAGAAAAGTCAAAACCAGCTGCTCCCCTATCCTGTCGCTCATTTTTGCACCGTATATGGGTTTGTTGCGAGACTGAAACCCGCCGCATACCACGGTTTTCAATCTGGCTACAAAACCAGATATGGTGCAAAAATGAGCCAACCGGAGTCACTATCTGACTCCAGTTTTCTCATTCAAATGACTGAAATGCAGGGCGGGTCTGATATTTCCCCACTCAATCCGGTGACCGTATTAACTAAACGGGGTGTCAATGCACCTTGTAATGCGACCAGTCTATGGAGTTTTCGGGAGTTTTCAGTATCTTTCAGCTACAGCAACCTTGTAGTTGTGCTTTAACCCCTTAAGGACGCAGGACGTAAATGTACGTCCTGGTGAGGTGGTACTTAACGCACCAGGACGTACATTTACGTCCTAAGCATAACCGCGGGCATCGGAGCGATGCCCGTGTCATGCGCGGCTGATCCCGGCTGCTGATCGCAGCCAGGGACCTGCCGGCAATGGCCGACGCCCGCGATCTCGCGGGCGTCCGCCATTAACCCCTCAGGTGCCGGGATCAATACAGATCCCGGCATCTGCGGCAGTTCACGATTTAAATGAACGATCGGATCGCCCGCAGCGCTGCTGCGGGGATCCGATCATTCATAACGCCGCACGGAGGTCCCCTCACCTTCCTCCGTGCGGCTCCCGGCATCTCCTGCTCTGGTCTGTGATCGAGCAGACCAGAGCAGGAGATGACCGATAATACTGATCTGTTCTATGTCCTATACATAGAACAGATCAGTATTAGCAATCATGGTATTGCTATGAATAGTCCCCTATGGGGACTATTCAAGTGTAAAAAAAAATGTTAAAAATGTAAAAGTAAAAGTAAAAAAAAAGTGAAAAATCCCCTCCCCCAATAAAAAAGTTAAACGTCCGTTTTTTCCTATTTTACCCCCAAAAAGCGTAAAAAACATTTTTTATAGACATATTTGGTATCGCCGCGTGCGTAAATGTCCGAACTATTAAAATAAAATGTTAATGATCCCGTACGGTGAACGGCGTGAACGAAAAAAAAATAAAAAAAGTCAAAAATTCCTACTTTTTTAATACATTTTATAAAAAAAAAAATTATAAAAAATGTATTAAAAGTTTTTTATATGCAAATGTGGTATCAAAAAAAAGTACAGATCATGGCGCAAAAAATGAGCCCCCATACCACCACTTATACGGAAAAATAAAAAAGTTAGAGGTCATCAAAATAAAGGGATTATAAACGTACTAATTTGGTTAAAAATTTTGTGATTTTTTTAAGCGCAACAATAATATAAAAGTATGTAATAATGGGTATCATTTTAATCGTATTGACCCTCAGAATAAAGAACACATGTCATTTTTACCATAACTTGTACGGCGTGAAAACAAAACCTTCCAAAATTAGCAAAATTGCGTTTTTCGTTTTAATTTCCCCACAAAAATAGTGTTTTTTGGTTGCGCCATACATTTTATGATATAATGAGTGATGTCATTACAAAGGACAACTGGTTGCGCAAAAAACAAGCCCTCAAACTAGTCTGTGGATGAAAATATAAAAGAGTTATGATTTTTAGAAGGCGAGGAGGAAAAAATGAAAACGTAAAAATTAAATTGTCTGAGTCCTTAAGGCCAAAATGGGCTGAGTCCTTAAGGGGTTAAAGGGGTTATCCAGGAATCGAAAAACAGACCTAATTTCCTTCAAAGACCGCTCCCTGTCTGTCTCAAGGTTGGGTGTGGTATTACAACTGATTCCATTCACTTCATTGGAACTTAGCCGCAGAACAACACCCAACCTGGAGATAGGGAGTGGTCTTTAAAAGAAATTATCTATGTTTTTCGATTCCTGGATACCTCCTTTAAAGCTGTTTTTATGGGGTAAGGAGTAATTTTTAATCAAGTGATTTACAAATATGTTAGAAATAATGGGTTCATGGAAACCTACTTCTCCCAACAGAATGGATTGGAAAGATTCCTGTAAAAGCATATGTATGAAAAAAATGCAAGTATATGAGAAAAGATATACAATCCTAGAATGGCAGTGGTTAGCGACAAGCCCACACTAACAATAGATGCATAGTAACAGACTGTAGACAACTTCAATGACTATTATGTGTGTAGCTAACCACTTAGAGACAAGTAAGCTTCACCTAATAAATAGTAACAAAAAAATTATCTCCTGTAAGACCAAGCACCAACTACAGTAACCCCCCGACATGCGATGGCCCCGACATATGATAAAATCGACATACGATGGCCTCTCAGAGGCTATCGCATGTCGATGTCAGCATCGACATACGATGCTTTTATATGTCGGGGCCATCGCATTAACTGCTCTCCGACAGCGCAAAATGCTTAAGCTGCTGTCGGATAGCAGTTTAAGCATCCCGGACAGGTTCACTTACCTATCCCCGGCAACTATCAATAAAGTGTATAGTGCTGACTAAGAAAAATAAAAATATATAAAAATTTAAGGGAAGGGTTGAATAAAAAAAAAACATACAATAAGATAAATTTAATCAACTCATAATTCTATAGACTATATCATAGCAGAAGAAATGTCCAGGGTGATGGCTTGAGAACAGCAAATCTTCTTTATTGTTAAAAGCACATAGGACAGCAGGACACCATCTAAATAGTGATGCGTTTTGGCCACAGGCACGTGGCCAATCTCTTTAGATAGCTGATTGTAGCACACTTCACTCCCCGGCTGGCTGCGATCTCCATCTAGTTGCAAGAAACTGAAAATCTGGACTGAAAAACTGTGTGTGCACATAGTCATGATCGTAAATGTTGGCACCCCTGAAATTTTTCTAGAAAATGAAGTATTTCTCACAGAATAGGATTGCAGTAACAAATGTTTTGCTATACACATGTTTATTCCTTTTGTGTGTATAGGAACTAAACCAAAAAAGGTAGGGAAAAAAAGCAAATTGGACATAATGTCACACCAAACTCCAAAAATGGGCTGGACAAAATTATTGGTACCCTTTCAAAATTGTGGAAAAATAAGTTTGTTTCAAGCATGTGATGCTCGTATAAACTCACCTGGGGCAAGTAACAGGTGTGGGCAATATAAAAATCACACCTGAAAGCAGATAAAAAAGAGAGAAGTTTACTTAGTCTTTGCATTGTGTGTCTGTGTGTGCAACACTAAGCATGGACAACAGAAAGAGTAGAGAACTGTCTGAGGACTTGAGAACCAAAATTGTGGAAAAATATCAACAATCTCAAGGTTACAAGTCCATCTCCCGAGATCTATATTTGCCTTTGTCCGCAGTGAGCAACATTATCAAGAAGTTTGCAACCCATGTAGCTAATCTCCCTGGGCTGGACTGAAGAGAAAAATTGATGAAAGATAGTCTGGATGGTGGATAAGCAGCCCCAAACAAGTTCCAAGGATATTCAAGCTGTCCTGCAGGCTCAGGGAGCATCAGTGTCAGCGCAAAATATCTTTCGACATTTAGATAAAATGCTATGGCAGGAGACCCAGGAGGACCCCACTGCTGACACAGAGACATAAAAAAGCAAGACTACATTTTGCAAAAATGAACTTGAGTAAACCAAAATTCTTCTGGGAAAACATCTTGTGAACGGATGAGACCAAGATTGAGCTTTTTGGTAAAGCACATCATTATACTGTTTACCGAAAATGGAATGAGGCCTACAAAGAAAAGAACATAGTACATTCAGTGAAATATGGTGAAAGTTCAATTATGTTTTGGGGTTGCTTTGCTGCCTCTGGCACTGGGTGCCTTGAATGTGTGCAAGGCATCATGAAATCTGAGGATTACCAACGGATTTTGGGTCGCACTGTAGAGCCCAGTATCAGAAAGCTGGGTTTGCGTCCGAGATCTTGGGTCTTCCAGCAGGAAAATGACTCCAAACATACGTCAAAAAGCACCCAGAAATGGATGGCACAAAAGCGCTGAAGAGTTCTGAAGTGTCTAGCAATGAGTCTAAAGATCTAAATCCCATTGAACACCTGTGAAGAGATCCTAAAATTGCTGCTGGGAAAAGGTGCCCTTCCAATAAGAGAGACCTGGAGCAGTTTGCAAAGGAAGAGTGGTCCAACATTCCAGCTGAGAGGTGTAAGAAGCTTATTGATGGTTATAGGAAGCAACTGATTTCAGTTATTTTCTCCAAAGGGTGTACAACCAAATATTAAGTTAAGGGTGCCAATAATTTTATCCACTCCATTTTTGGAGTTTGATGTGACATTATGTCTGATTTGCTTTTTTTCCTCCCTTTTTTGGTTTAGTTCCAATACACTCAAAGGGAATAAGCATGTGTACAGCAAAACATGTGTTACTGCAATCCTTTTCTGTGAGAAATACTTCATTTTCTGGAAAAATGTCAGGGGTACCAACATTTACGGCCATGACTGTATATAATAATCATATATGGTAGACCACGTGACGGGATTACTTAGGACCCGTCAGCTCCGTGCTATCCTGGAACCTCTCTCTCCCACCCAGGTTGACCCCAGGAACATTATGGTCTGACAGCAAGAGAGGGGTATCATCAGAGCGGCACCCTCTGTGGCGTCTCCGGGGAAAGCAGTATGCGGTGGCCGCTGAGTAATGTGGCCGGTAAAGGCCCGGTAGAAGGGAGAGAAAGGAGGAGCCGGGTGGATGTAAAGGACCCAAGGGATAGCTAGAAGCTGACCTCGCGGCCATCTCGGAAACGCTGCAGGTACTTGGTGGACCTGGCGGCATCCCATGCTGTGAGAGAGCAGGGAGCCGCAGGAACTAGGAGAAAAGACTCCTTTGGACTGGTAAGCAAAATCCCAGGAGACTATGTAATGAACTGAGAGGGCTTTTTAAGTACATCAACTTGAAATGGAGGGCTACACCGAGCAGAATGCAAGTAATGGAGGACTGTTTTATACACGGCTCAATGGACCCTCTTCTGAGGGAAGGAGGGGGACTATGACCATAGCTGGGACTAAAACTGAGGGGAAGTTGGAGCCATAAAAGTCAGCTAATAAATACTTTTCTCCCCTGTTTATGGGACTATGTAAAGAACTATGTCTTCTCAGTAAACCTGAACTGATGGATGATTTTTGTTTGTAGGAGAGGATACCCCTATGAAAAGCGGTGGTGTGGCGCAGACATACAATGGGGCAAAAAAGTATTTAGTCAGCCACCAGCCAGAATTCTCTGCCTGAGGAGGTGGTCATGGGGAACTCTGTGAAAGAGTTCAAAAGGGGTCTGGATGCATTTTTGGGAGTAATAACATTACTGGTTATGGATTTTAGATTTATAGGGATAGAACATTGATACAGGGATTTAAAGTGAAAGTAACCCGGCTGCTCAGTCGGGCAGCTTACAGGACCCCGGGAGGGCCCTTACCTGCCTCCTCGGTGTCCGAACGCCGAATGACTGCTCCGTGCCAGGAGCAGTCAAGCCCCGATAACACTGATCACATGCGTGTTAATACACGCCAGTGAGTGATCAGCATGAGAGATCAGTGTGTGCAGTGTTATAGGTCCCTATGGGAGCTATAATACTGCAAAAAAAGGGGGAAAAAGTGTTAATAAAGGTCATTTAACCCCTTCCCTAATAAAAGTTTGAATCACCCCCCTTTTCCCATAAAAAATAAAACAGTGTAAATAAAAATAAACATATGTGGTATCGCCGCGTGCATAAATGTCCGAACTATGAAAATATATCATTAATTAAACCGCACGGTCAATGGTGTACACGTAAAAAATTCCAAAGTCCAAAAAAGCTTATTTTTGGTCACTTTTTTATACCATTAAAAAATGAATAAAAAGTGATCAAAAAGTCTGATCAAAACAAAAATGGTACCGATAAAAACTTCCAATCATGGTCCAAAAAATGAGTCCTCATACCACCCTGTATGTGGAAAAATTAAAAAGTTATAGGGGTCAAAAGAGGACATTTTTAAACGTATACATTTTCCTGCATGTAGTTATGATTTTTTTCCGAAGTACGACAATATCCAACTTATATAAGTAGGGTATCATTTTAATCGTATGGACCTACAGAATAATGATAAGGTGTCATTTTTACAGAAATATGCACTGCGTAGAAACGGACGCCCCCAAAATTTACAAAATGGCGTTTTTTCTTTGATTTTGTCGCACAATGATTTTTTTTCCTGTTTCGCCGTGAATTTTTGGGTAAAATGACTAATATCTAAATAACTAAAATGTCACTGCAAAGTAGAATTGGTGACGCAAACAATAAGCCATAATATGGATTTTTAGGTGGAAAATTGAAAGGGTTTTTGAAAGGTAAGGAGGAAAAAACGAAAGTGCAAAAACTGAAAAACCCTGCGTCATTATGGGGCTAAGAGTCTCCTCTGTCCTCCACATGTTACCTGTATTAACCCCTTAAGGACCGGAGGTTTTTCCGTTTTTGCATTTTCGTTTTTTGCTCCTTGCCTTTAAAAAATCATAACTCTTTCAAATTTACACCTAAAAATCCATATGATGGCTTATTTTTTGTGCCACCAATTCTACTTTGTAATGACGTCAGTCATTTTGCCCAAAAATCTATGGTGAAGCGGGAAAAAAAATCATTGTGCGACAAAATTTAAAAAAAAACGCTGTTTTGTAACTTTTGGGGGCTTCCGTTTCTACGTAGTACATTTTTCGGTAAAAATGACACCTGATATGTATTCTGTAGGTCCATACGATTAAAATGATACCCTACTTATATAGGTTTCATTTTGTCGGACTTCTGGAAAAAATCATAACTACATGCAGGAAAATTAATACGTTTAAAATTGTCATCTTCTGACCCCTATAACTTTTTTATTTTTCCGTGTATGGGGCGGTATGAGGGCTCATTTTTTGCGCCGTGATCTGAAGTTTTTAACGGTACCATTTTTGCATTGATAGGACTTATTGATCGCTTTTTATTCATTTTTTCATGATATAAAAAGTGACCAAAAATGCACTATTTTGGACTTTGGAATTTTTTTGCGCGCACGCCATTGACCGTGCGGTTTAATTAACGATATATTTTTATAATTCGGACATTTCCGCACGCGGCGATACCATTTATGTTTATTTTTATTTTTATTTACACTGTGTTTTTTCTTTTATGGGAAAAGGGGGGTGATTCAAACTTTTAATAGGGAAGGGGTTAAATGATGTTTATTCACTTTTTTTTTGCACTTTTTTTTTGCAGTGTTATAGGTCCCATAGGGACCTATAACACTGCACACACTGATCTTTTACATTGATCACTGGTTTCTCATAAGAAACCAGTGATCGATGATTCTGCCGCATGACTGCTCAGGCCTGGATCTCAGGCACTGAGCAGTCATTCGGCGATCGGACAGCGAGGAGGCAGGTAGGGGCCCTCCCGCTGTCCTGTCAGCTGTTCGGGATGCCGCGATTTCACCGCGGCTATCCCGAACAGCCCACTGAGCTAGCCGGCATGCTTTCGGTTTCACTTTAGACGCGGCGTTCAACTTTGAACGCCGCGTCTAAAGGGTTAATAGCGCGCGGCACAGCGATCAATGCCGCGCGCTATTAGCCACGGGTCCCGGCCGTTGTTAGAGGCCGGGCCCGACCCGCTATGACGCGGGGCCACGCCGTGGCCCCGCGTTATAGATCGGGAGTGGACACATGACGTTCCAGTACGTCATGTGTCCTTAAGGGGTTAATGGCACCTGTTTGAACTTGGTATCAGTATAAAAGACACCTGTCCACAACCTCAAACAGTCACACTCCAAACTCTACTATTGCCAAGACCAAGGAGCTGTCGAAGGACACCAGAAACAAATCCGCTTCGATTCCCTCATCTCTAATGATAAAGTAACAACAGTAATTAAAGCACAGGATGAAGTTAGTAAAGAGAACCAGGATTTAAGGTGGAAAATTGATGATTTGGAAGACAGATCTAGGAGGGCAAATGTCAGAATAATTGGCTTGCCAGAAGGAGAGGAGGGCCCCGATCCAGCATAATTTTGCATGGAATGGATTAAAGAGATGGTGGGAAGTGAGGACTTATCAGAATGGTTTATGATTGAAAGAGCCCATAGAGTCCCAATGGGTAAAGCTACCCCAGGTACATTTATGTTAATAAAGCTTTTATGTGCTAAAGATAGAGACATTCTCTTGAAATTCTCCAGATAAAAAAAGGGAAAATTTAATATGGGTCTGCAAGTATTTACATGTATCTGTATTTTTCAAAAGCAATTCAGAGAAGGAGAGTAGCCTTTAAAGAGCTGAAAAAGAAACTGCAAAATTTGGACATTCCATATTCCCTTCTGTTCCCAACGAGAATGAGAATAATTTTTAGGGGGAAAACGCTCTTTTTTCAAACTCCAGAAGAAATAAGTAAATGGATGGACTCTCAGGGGCTGTAAGATAGTGTACTGAGGAGGATGGGGAGAAGGAGTTAAGTGGAAAGTAGAGAGAGTTGAGTGGTCTCAACTCACTCTGTAAATGTGATTAAAAAAATAGGTCAGGACACAGTTCCATTCTATGCATTCAGAATATGCGGCTGGGGTCTCTGTCCTGATCCATGAGAAGGAAACATTTTTAATACACTGCTCGGAATGCGATTATAGAGGCAGATATGTTTTCTTGTTTTCCAGATGGGAGGAGGAAGAGGTAATTCGTACATTCATTTACATACTTCCCCCATTTAACCTAGTCCTCGAAGTCCTCCAGAAAATAATTAACTTCACTCAAAACAAAAATTTGTATGTAGCAGGAGATTTTAATTGTATGTTTGCTCTGGAAAAGGATTGTAGGGGAAAACTGGGAGGTAAGGGACCAACAGTCTTAGCCAAATTTTGTGAGGAAGCGGGAATTAAGGATGTATGGAGATTCCTGCAACCAGAACAAGAAATTTTTTCATGCTTCAATAGTACACATAGTTCATCCTCCAGGATTGACCTGATTATAGCCAATGATACTGTGATACAGACAATAGGCAAGATGAGCTATGAGCCAAAATGTATCTTGGACCATGCAGTGATAGTAGGTGAGACACATTGGTACCTATGTGAATGGGAAAGGCAAAATTAATATTAATCCACATTGGCTAGAAGTGGATGAAGTAACGAAGGGGATAAAAGAAGAATTAATCGAGTTTAGGGCTATTAATAAAGATACTGCCAATTTGCATATAGTCTGGGATTCGTTAAAAGCCTTCCTAAGAGGCTGTTTGTACAGGAATATAATCAGATTTAAGAGAAAGGTGAGGAAAAAGATCTTATTAATAAAATAAAAGAGGCAGAACAGTAATATAGTAATGTAACTGTAATTAGGGATAAACTAGAGAAAGCACAGAAACAATTTCTGGATTTTTTAATGGAGAAGACACAATACAGACTTCTATTCTGGGGACAAACAAAATTTTCAGAAGCAGGGAAACCGAACAGATGATTAGCAGGTATAGTTAAAAATCAAAGAGAAAGTTGAATTATTGAAGGAATTTATGACGCAAAGGGTAAGTTGGTGCAGGGTAATAGGGAAATGGGTCAATTGCTTTAAAATTCTCTAAAAAATGATATAAGTCAGAAGGAACAGAAAGTGAAGGTAAGATGGAAGAATATCTGTCTACGTGTGCTATCCCGAAAGTAAAAGGTGTGAAAAGATTGGGGTTAAACAGTGAGATTAGTTTAACGGAGCTTCAAGAAGTGTTACTATTAAAGAAATTCAGCGCCAGGATCAGACAGTCTGGTATTCGAGGTATATAGGAAATTTAGTGACCCCCTGTTGCCCTTCCTCTTAGAGGTATTTCCTGAATCTTTAAAGGTGGGGAGGTTATCTCCCTCCATGTTAGATGCTATTATTATTTTAATACCCAAAAAGGGGAAGGAGAACAGGGACATGGACTCATTCCGACCGATCTCCCTGTTAAATACAGATAGCAAAATCTTCTCTAAAATATGGGCCAGGAGACTGGCAAGTTTTGAACCAAATTATAGGGGAAGAACGGGTTCATGCCAGTAAGGAGTATGTTTGCCAAAGTTCAAATATTTTTTTTGAATATTCAAAATAAGGGAGGGGCACCCCGTTCCATCCTGTCACTGGATGCAAAAAAAAAAAAGGGTTCGACAGGGTGGAATGGGGCTTCCTGTTTAAGGTACTGGAAGCATTTGATTTGGGGAATAACTTTGTTAGGGGAGTACAAACTATATACAATAGCACGACAGCTAGAATAGACAATAGTGAATTAACAGGGAGTTTTCAACTTAATAGGGGAACCAGACAAGGGTATCCCCTTTCCCCCATGCTTTTCACATTGTTTGTGGAGCCCTTGGCAGGGAAGATTAATGAAAATAGGGAGTTTGAGGGATTTGGGTTAAAAGGGGAGGGGGGGGGGAATTATTTTATACGCTGATGACATTGTGTTATTTATTAGGGACCCAGTCAACAAGGTTCCAGTGCTTATCAGGGAGGTAGAAAGTTTTGGTCAATTTTCAGGCTTAGGCATAAATTGGGGCAAATCCTGTTTGTTAGCACTTGATAAAAAAAATTGAGGTCCCAATAGGGAAGGTAAAAATTTTGAATCCTTCAGAGAATTTTGAATATCTAGGAATTAGGGTATCTGGACATATTGAGGAATTTGATAAACTAAATCTCGTTCCATTAGCTGAGAAAAAAGAGAATCACAGGGAAAAGAATAGTAAATTTATTAGGAAAAATGTAGTCATTTGTAAAGGTGAAGCATGGAGTCTGAAGTGTAAAGACAAACGAAAAAAGGATCTAGGGGTAATAAATGAGGAAGAATAGAACATAATATTAAAAAAAATAAAATGTTCGTCCGTCAACTTAAATCATCGTATCTCCTAAATGATACATCGTATATACTATTCACCAAAACTATTAAAATATATGGGCTATAAACAGTCGGCCAAATGTCTTAAATGCAGTGAAGAAGAAGATGGATTGAGGTTGTGAATAGATCTATGAATTTTGGAAGAAAGTTTATGGTAAAATTGAGGTAAATTACCAAGCAAAGTTAGAATGTAATTGCAAAAAATGCTATACTGGGATTGGGTGGGGGACACAGAGACAAGGAGGCTAATGAATATTCGTATTAAGAAACTGGATTTTCCCAAGAGCTTCAAGTATGCGAGAATGGATGGGATTTGTAAATAAAGTAAAGAAATATGAAGAGATAATGTATAAAGGGAAAAAGAGAGGAATGAGAACCAGTAAGGGGTGGGTGTTTTGGAAAGGCTGACCTGTTATTCGGTAAAGATACAGTGGTAGTAATGCCAGGCTGGGCAAGAGGGGGGGGGGAGGGGGAGTTTTTGCTATACATATACATTTTATGAAATGTATGTTGTTTAATGCAAAGAAATAAAAAAATATTAAATAAATAAATAAATGTACCGTATATACTCGAGTATAAGCCGAGTTTTTCAGCACGATTTTTTGTGCTGAAAACACCCCCCTCGGCTTATACTCGAGTGAACTCTCCGCCCTCAGTGGTCTTCAACCTGAGGACCTCCAGATGTTTCAAAACTATAACTCCCAGCAAGCCCGGGCAGCCATCGGCTGTCCGGGCTTGCTGGGAGTTGTAGTTTTGAAACCTCTGGAGGTCCGCAGGTTGAAGACCACTGCGGCCTTCGACATCATCCAGACCCCCCACCCCCTTTTGTTTTGTACTCACCTCCGCTCAGCGGGACGTTAAGGTGCGCTGGTCCGGTGCTGCAGGACTGTCCGGTGGGGAGGTCGTCCGGTGGGATAGTGGTTCCGGGCTGTCCATCTTCACCGGGGGGCCTCTTCTCCGCGCCCGGCCCCGAAATAGTCACGTTGCCTTTACGACGACGCACAGGGACGTTCATTAGCAACGTCCCTCTGCGTCGTCGTCAAGGCAACGCTTCTATTCCGGGCCCGAAGCGCGGAGAAGAGGCCCCCCGGTGAAGATGGACAGCCCGGAACGACTATCCCACCGGACGACCTCCCCACCGGACAGTTCTGCAGCACCGGACCAGCGCACCCTAACGTCCCGCCGAGCGGAGGTGAGTACAGAACTAAAGGGGGTGAGGGGGGCTGGATGAAGTCGAAGACCGCAGTGGTCTTCAACCTGCGGACCTCCAGAGGTTTCAAAACTACAACTCCCAGCAAGCCCGGACAGCCGATGGCTGCCCGGGCTTGCTGGGAGTTGTAGCTTTGAAACATCTGGAGGCCCGCAGGTTGAAGACCACTGTATCAGACATTGACAAGCGGTGATAATGAAGGGGGGGGGGCTGATGACATGTGGTGATGATGATGAAGGGGGGGTGTGGGATGATGACAAGGGGATGATGAAGGGGGGGTGTGGGATGATGACAAGGGGATGATGAAGGGGGGGTGGGATGATGACAGGGGGATGATGAAGGGGGGGTGGGATGATGACAAGGGGATGATGAAGGGGGGGTGGGATGATGACAGGGGGATGATGAAGGGGGGGTGGGATGATGACAAGGGGATGATGAAGGGGGGGTGGGATGATGACAGGGGGATGATGAAGGGGGGGTGGGATGATGACAAGGGGATGATGAAGGGGGGGTGGGATGATGACAGGGGGATGATGAAGGGGGGGTGGGATGATGACAAGGGGATGATGAAGGGGGTAGGGGATGATGACAAGGGGATGATGAAGTCGGGGAGGGGATGATGACAAGGGGATGATGAAGGGGGTTGTGGGATGATGACAAGGGGATGATGAAGGGGGGTGTGGGATGATGACAAGGGGATGATGAAGGAGGGGTGTGGGATGATGACAAGGGGATGATGACAGGTGGTGATAATGAAGGGGGGATGATGACAGGGTGATGATGATGAGGGTGTTAATGACGGGGGTCTGGATGATGACAGGGGGGATGATGTATTTCCCACCCTAGGCTTATACTCTTTTTCTCTGTAACTTTTCCTGGGATTTTGGGGTGAAATTAGGTGGCCTCGGCTTATAGTCGGGTCGGTTTATACTCGAGTATATATATATATATATATATATATATATATATATATATATATATATATAATCATAATTCTTGGAACATATATATATATATATATATATATAATTCTGGAACAAGCCCTGCTAACCTAACTAAGCAGTATAACATGGCCTTGGTAACAGAGGTGAGCAAGAACCCAATGGTCATTCCGGCTAGGCTCCAACATACCTGTGTGCAGATGGGAGAACCTTCACGAAGGTCTACCATTATTGCAGCACTCCACCCATCTGGGCTTTATGGCATAGTGGCCAGTAAGACGCCTCTCCTCAGTACTGGTATGTTCACATGGATACACATGCCAGACTGCTAAACAACAGGTAGTTTGTGCTAGCCTTAAAGGGATACTCCTCCCCTAGACATTTTATCCCCTATCCAAAGGATAGGGGATATGATGTCTGTTTGCGGGGGTCCCACCGCTGGGGACCCTGCAATCTCGGCTGCAGCACCCCAGACATCCAGTGCACAGAGCGAACTTCACTCTGTGCCGGATGACTGGTGATGCAGGGCGGAGGCTCATGATGGCTCATGATGTCACGGCCCAGCTCATGAAGTCACAGCCATGTCCCCTCAATGCAAGTCTATGGGACAGCCATCACGCCCCCTCCCATAGACTTGCATTGACGGTATGTGGCCGTGATGTCACGTGCAGGGCGGGGCTGTGACATCACGAGCCTCTAGCACGGCACCCAACGCTTTAAACGAACACTGGGTGCAGCAGGGAGATCGCGGGACCCCCTTTGGATAGGTGATAAGATGTCTAGGGGATATTACCCCTTTAAATTTTCTATTGACTTCATTGGGAGCTAAGGCACTGAACCGAACTGAAAAGAAGTTACATGCATCTTATTTTCTGTGTTTCCCCTGCTCCATGGCAGCCTGGTTTTTGAAGTAACACCACACTGTTTTACCTGTGGAAATGGGTGCTAAATGGAGCTAAGTACAGAGATATTTTTTAATAAAAACCTGATCCTGAGTGCTCTGGTCCTTAGACTTGGCCAAAGGTTCACTTTCCAACAAGAAATTGACCCTAAGTACACAGCCAAGACAACACAGGAGTGGCATAGGAACATGAGAATGTCAAGGGCCCTGACTTGGACCCAATTGAACATCTCTGGAGAGGCCTAAAAAATGGCTGTCCACTGACAGTGCCCATTCTGACAGAGCTTTAAAATCCCCAAACTCAGATGTGCAAATATTGTTGTATCACACCATAGAAGGCTGGAGGATGTAATCATTGCAGAAGGTGCTTTACTGAGTAAAGGGTCTGAATACTTCTGACACTGCAATATTTTCATTTTTGCCTTTTTAATAAATTAACAAAGATTTATAACATTCTTTAAAAAAAAAAAAAAGAAAGGTTCTGAATACTTTCCAATTGTATTTTACATAGTATTATGTATGTATACTTTTTGTTTTCCCTTATGCTTTAGAGTTAGAACAGATATATTTCAGGTGCTGACTAGGACCACTACTCTGGGGCTGTGTAGACTTGTTTCTAAACTAGAAAAAGAGGAATGAAGACAATAATGCAAAGTCAACACCCAACACAAGGCCCTTAGATTAATGGAGGAGAACTAAGTGGATAACTAGGTCTACAAATAGTTTCCGTAGATTCATGTTCCTCGAAATAAGGCCTCCATGTTTGCTTTACATTCAAAATATTGACATCCTTTTCAAAATAAAAAAAACCATGATTTCCAACACCTTGGTATGCATTGCTGACAGGTATTTTCTGCCAGCAGTATAAGTATTCACAACCTTTCACACACCTTCCGTGGCTTGGCTCCTGGCTTCCTCTTTCCGTAAGCTGGAATCTTTACTGTTGAAAGATGTTCCTTTCTTTACATTAGATTGTCATCCTGTAAGGGATTATATGTTCTATTTCTCTAGTAATAACTTCTAATGCTATTGTATGGCTTTAGTTACAGATCATTTTCTTTCAGTTTCTATCATACGTTACATTAGAAAAAAACTAAAGCAAATATATTCATACCTTGAATGGAGCAGCCAAAAAAGAAGATTGCAGCAGCACACATTGGTCAAAAAATTGAGGCTCTTAGCGCACTTTTTTGATCAAAAATGTGTCCCCCATCCATCCACCAAAAAAGTGCGCTAAGAGCCTCAATTTTTTGACCAATGTGTGCTGCTGCAATCTTCTTTTTTGTATACTCTGTATCTGCCACAGCAGTGTGCACCCGTGTATTAGGTTGTTGTGCTGGCTAATTTTCTTTTTGCTTGTATTTACTACACAGGGAGAATGGCACCCTCTTTAGCTGTGCACCCCTCCCCCTTTCTCCCAGGTGGTGTTTTAAATTGTATATGGATCCAGCATGTCACCCAGTCAGAGGCTATATGCCCAGCAGAGGTGAGTTGGTATCTGAGTGTTAGGCTCAGAATGTGTGTTAGGGTCCCATCCTGAATGAGGCCACCTCCCCGTGGTGGATGGGGGACACGTTTTTGATCAAAAAAGTGCGCTAAGAGCCTCAATTTTTTTTACCAATGTGTGCTGCTGCAATCTTCTTTTTTGTATACTCTGTATCTGCCACAGCAGCATGCACCCGTGTATTAGGTTGTTGTGCTGGCTATTTTTCTTTTTGCTTATATATATAGATATATATATATATATATATATATATATATATATATATATATATATATATAGAAATAATGTGAGTGAATGGACGATGGATAATAAGAGTCTAATACAATCTTTTCCACAATCAGTTGCAGCTACTCTTATTATAATAGCAGAATTATTGATGAATACATCTTGGCTTCCATAGTGTTCTTCTAAGAATGTACAACACTCATATTGGGATTATAATAGTCAATCAATATCATTATAGCAATGCTACATACCCAATATCTAATTAGTGCACATGTCATAATCATTATCAAAGGTGCTGAGAATGTAATAAATACATATAGACTTTGTTATAAAAAAAAGGCACATGTGAGAAGAAACAGTCCCCAATCATGATTCGTAGACTCAAATACATAACTATAACCAAAACAAACCATTATAGAAAAGCAGCAAAAGAAAATCCTTCGTTTAACCCAACTAGGACCATACATTTCATCCTGTGTATCCAACGGGCTTCTTCTTTGAGCAACAGGTTGTCGATGTTCCTTCTTCTAGGTCCTAATTGCAATTGGCAGAAACCAATAAATTGTAGATCTCTAAGATTTCCATCATTCAGTAACTGAATATGAGGTGACACTAAAGCATCTGCCCCAGTTTGGATATTACTGAGATGCTGTAAAATCCTTCTCTTTAATTGTGTCGTTTTACCAATGTACACTCTAGGGCATGAACAGATGGCAAAATATGAAATTTTTACTGGAACAATTAATAAATTGTTGAATGTCATATTTGCGTGAATCAATCGGATTAACGTAAAATTTCGTCTTCTGTACAAAGGGCCAAAAGGAACATTGTCCACAGGGGAAAAATCCTACAGTTTATTAGTAAGCCATGTTCCAGGTCTCTCTGGGGTATCCAAATGGCTGTGTACTTACTGGTCCTTTAGATTGCGTCTTCTTTGATATGTAATGCTAGGTCTTGCCCTAATTACTGCAGACAAATCTCTGTCTGATGCTATAAGGTACCAATGTCTGCATAGGATACCCATGATGTTATCAACACATCCATCAAAGGTACCAATACAACGAATACGTGGAGATTGTGTAACAGACCTCGAGTTGACTATGCACACATTGGTACTATGGGTTATTTTGCAAGGGGATAAAACTTATATGTTCCCCACTTTATGTAAACGACTGTAGGTTTTCATGTATATACTACATAATGCTGTTTACAGCTGTGCCACACCCTGTTTGCAGTTAACTGTGTAATGTTTAGAATGGTAGTATTGTCTGCTGTCAATAGACATCAATTTTGTAATTGACACTCTTTTCCAGGAAGTGAGTAGACTGTGGTTGAGGCCATGTGGTATGCACTACTAACCATTACTCAGCTAAGGGACAA
Source organism: Hyla sarda (assembly GCF_029499605.1). Classification (NCBI taxonomy): domain Eukaryota; kingdom Metazoa; phylum Chordata; class Amphibia; order Anura; family Hylidae; genus Hyla; species Hyla sarda. Next base: position 236,659,377 of record NC_079190.1, read on the forward strand.
GACTTAGGCCAGAGGCATGAAGCAGTTCTTTAACAAAGGGCATTGCAAAGCCATAAAAGTCTCAGAGAAGGCTGAAAAGGATGCTGCATATGGAAATTTCAGGAAGAGATCAACTTTGTGAAGGGTGGTGTGTACTGCGTTGTGATGTTACTGTCTGGTATTTACGCTGTGTGCAAGGTATATACTGTAAAAACAGACGTCTAAGGCATTTTCTTTGCCTGGATTCTGTAACTGTCTTACTGTAAACGGCTGAGAGGTGGATTCTCTGTCCTGTGTTGACAATGACTGAACCGTACCAGGGAGCGGAGTCTCAGGTGCCGCTGGTTTTCACCAGAGCCCGGCACAAAGCGGGATGGACTTGCAGCAGCAGGCGGCATCCTGGTTGCTACCCCTGGCACGATCCGTCCACACAGGTTGCCCAGATGTAGCTTGGCACAGAAGATTAGGTGTAGTCAGACGAAGCACGGGTCAGAGGGCAGGCAGCAAAGTAGCGTAATCAGGTCACAGCCACTAGGTCAGGAGGCAGGCTGTAAACTAGCGTAGTCAGGTCACAGGCAATAGGTCAGGAGGCTGCTGGCAAAGTAGCAAGGTCAGGTAACAAGCAGGAGGTCAGGAATACAATAAGGCACACACAATAAGACATTTTGTCAAAGGCACTAAGCACAAAGATCTGGCACCATAATTGGGAGGTGCCGGACTAATATAGGGACTGCTCAGCAAAGAACCAATTATGGGCGTACTGGCCCTTAAAATTTAGCGATGCCGAGTCCGCGCCGGTGAAACCGAGCGGGTGACGAGCCGAGACCAGAGGGAGGTGAGGAGATGCTCGGGGCTCGCATGCGGCGCGTCCCACATAGCGAGATCCCGGAGCCACCGCAAGAGATAGTAGGGGTGTGCTCACGACCGGACAGAATGGCCGGAGCATTACCCATGGCAACGCCCAGGACACGCATGCGGGTGCTTCCCGCACTGTGAGTCCCGGAGCCACAGGAGACAGGGGAGAGGGAGTGCTCACGGCCATTCATTCTGGCAGAAGCACTGCCCATAACAGATTCCCAGTGTATATGCATAGTAAATAGTGGAATAAACAGATTCCTTATAACTTATATATATGTATGTATATGCGTAGCTAATAGTAGAATAACTATTCAATATAAACAGATTTTGTGCAGATTTTCTATATTTAATAGTGTTGAGGTAATATTTAGTTAAGATCCCAAAATTCTTTTAATAACTATCTTCTTTGGAGTAAGAAAGGGAGATACATTCTGGACAAGAAAGATAGCATACCCATTACTTTGGTGTGTGGGAGTATTTAATTTGACTTCCCAATAGTTATTTATTCGTATATAGTAAACATACTAGGACATTTCCATACATTACAAGATTACATTTCACCCAATGGAAGGATACGTTTAGGCGATTGTTTCCAAGTAGAGGTACACAAAAAGCATCTGGAACCAGTTACTAGTAGAGGGAAATAGAATACAGACAGTACAGTTGGAAAAAGACACAGAAGTTAAATTATGAAAAAAAAAAAAAAAAAATATATATATATATATATATATATATATATGTATATATATATATATATATATATATATATATATATATAAAATGTACAGCTTATAGTGGAATGAACACATATTTGCTAGACTTGAAGAGCAGGATATACACGCACTAGCCGCTTTATTAGACACACCTGCTCATTTGCTGCTTAACTTAAATAGCTAATCAGCCAATAACATGGCAGCATCCTAATACATTTAGGCATGTAGAGGTGGTCAAGACAACTTACTGAGGTTCAAACCGAACATCAGAATGGTGAAAAAAGGGTATGTGGGAGACAATTTCTTGGTACTAAGTGTACCAATTGAGCATTGTTTAAACATGACAACCTACCTGAGCATTGTTGCTTATTATGTCCATCCCTTTATGACCACAGTGTACCCATCTTCTGATGGCTACTTCCAGCAGGATAATGTACCATGTCACAAAGCTCACATCATTTTGTACTAGTTTCTTAAACATGGCAATGAGTTGTACTTTTATGGCCTTTACAGTCATAATGTCTCAATCCAATAGAGTACCTTTGGGATGTGATGGAAAAGGAGATTTGCATTATGGATGGGCAACCAACAAATCTGCAGCAACTGCTTGATGTCATTATGTCCATATGGACCAAAATCTCAGAGGAACCTTGTAGAAAGTATGACAAGAAGAATGAAGGCAAAAGGGGGTCCAAGCTGATACTAGTGAGGTGGACATAATACAGTAACCCCCCGACATGCGATGGCCCCGGCATATGATCAAATCGACATACGATGGCCTCTCAGAGGCCATCGCATGTCGATGTCAGCATCGACATACGATGCTTTTATATGTCGGGGCCATCGCATTAAGTGCTATCCGACAGCGCAAAATGCTTAAGCTGCTGTCAGATAGCAGTTTAAGCATCCCGGAAAGGTTCACTTACCTATCCCCGCTGCTCCAGGTCCACTTCGCGATCCTCCGGCATCTTCTGCATCTTCTCCGGTGTCCGGGCCTCGCTTTCCGGCGTCGTTATTACGTCGCTGCGCACGCCGTCCCGGCGCAGCAACGTAATAACGTAAACAGAAAGCGAGGCCCGGACACTGGAGAAGATGCGGAAGAAGCCGGAGGATCCCGAAGAAGACGCCGGAGCAGCGGGACAGCATCGGGAGCGGTGAGGACGCGGTCCGGAGCGGCGTGGACAGGTGAGTATTAAATGCACTTTTTTACATAGCACGAATCCCTAAACATACGATGCATTCGACAAACGATGGGTCGTTTGGAACAAATTACTATCATATGTTGAGGGACCACTGTATAGTGGCTAATGAATGTTTATCACCATTGCATTCACATTCAGAAAATGTGATTCTATACCAATAACACCTTCTTGGTGCATTATATTTTTTGCCAATGAGTGTAACTTCCCAAAGTTGAAGCTCCATTGTGCTATAGAGCTCCAAAACTCCTGTAAAGCCCAGGACAGATTCTAACTTTCCTGCTGCCTAAGGTGAAAATTGAAGTGACACGAGATTTGCCCCATTTGAAATTAAAGATAGAGGTTTTTTTTAACCTTTTAGAAAACAAAAAATTTTGAAAATAAAAATAAAAAATAAAAGGGGGATTTAAAGGGGTACTCCGGTGAAAACCTTTTTTCTTTTAAATCAACTGGTGGCAGAAAGTTAAACATATTTGTAAATTACTTCTATTCAAAAATCTTAATCCTTCCAGTACTTATTAGCTGCTGAATGCTACAGAGGAAATTCCTTTCTTTTTGGAACACCGATGACATCACGAGCACAGTGCTCTCTGCTGACATCTCTGTCCATTTTAGTAACCATGCATAGCAGATGTATGCTAAGGGCAGCATGGTGGCTCAGTGGATAGCACTGCTGCCTTGCAGTGCTGGGGACTTGGGTTCAAATCCCACTAAGGACAACAATAAAAAAGTGTTATTATTATTATTATAGTAACGTCATCAGAGAGAACTGTGCTCGTGATGTCATCAGAGAGCATTCCAAAAAGAAAAGAATTTCCACTGCAGTATTCAGCAGCTAATAAGTACAGAAAGGATTAAGATTTTTTTATTAGAAGTAATTTACAAATATGTTTAACTTTCTGCCACCAGTTGATTTAAAAGAAAAAAGGTTTTCACCGGAGTACCCCTTTAAGTGACTTTGAACAGGGCAAGGTTGTTGGTGCCAGATGGGCTGATCTGAGTATTTCAGAATGAATTAACACATTCACTACCAGTAGATTTAGCAATATTTGCTAAATAGATAAAGGACAGGAGGAAAATGATTAAGGCATAACATTAACCCCTTCCCGCAGAATGTCATATATAAACGCCGGGTTGTGCAGTGCGTTCGCGCATCCCGGCGTTTATAAATGACATGCAGTTAACCCGGCGATGCGCAGCATCGCACGGGTTAACTGGCAGAAGTCCCGCTGTTTCCAGCAGGGGACAACTTCTGCTTCACCCCCAGGATCATCAATTGATGGTCCTGGTCAGCGATCACTGTGATTGGTCCCTGTGGACCAATCACAGTGATCTGGGGTGAAAGTTCAGATCCCCCGCACTGCCCGCCCCTGGAAGTCGGGCAGAACAGGGGACGAAGGCTGCAGTGGCTCGCGGGGACCTGCGGCATTCGGGGGGAACACGTGGGGACCGGCGGACTTACCTGATCCAGCGGCGGGACCGAGGAGCAGCGCGGGACCGGCCACGTGGACGAGCAGCGACGGGTAAGTATGTGGTCCTCAGAGGCAGCAGTGAAGATCTTCACTGCTGCTTCTAGGAGTCTGAAAACTACAACTCCCAGCATGCCTAGACAGCCTTTGGCTGTCTGGGCATGCTGGAAGTTGTAGTTTTGCAACATCTGGAGGGCCTCAGTTTGGAGACCATTGTATAATGGTCTCCAATCTGTGCTCTTCCAGCTGTTGCAAAACTACAACTCCCAGCATGCACTGACTGTCCAGGCATGCTGGGAGTTTTAGTTAAGCAACATCTGGCCCTTCAGATGTTGCCGAACTACAACTCCCAGCATGCCCTTCAGCTGTCTGGGCATGCTGGGAGTTGTAGTTTTGCAACAGCTGGAGACACACTGGTTGGGAAACATTGTTTCTAACTCAGTGTTTCCTAACCTGTGTGCCTCCAGCTGTTGCAAAACTATAACTCCCAGCATGCACTAAAAGACCATGCATGCTGGGAGTTGTAGTTTTGCAACATCTGGAGGGCCCCAGTTTGGAGACCATTGTATAATGGTCTCCAATCTGTGCTCTTCCAGCTGTTGCAAAACTACAACTCCCAGTATGCACTGACTGTCCAGGCATGCTGGGAGTTTTAGTTCAGCAACATCTGGCCCTTCAGATGTTGCCGTACTACAACTCCCAGCATGCCCTTCAGCTGTCTGGGCATGCTGGGAGTTGTATTTTTGCAACAACTGGAGACACACTGGTTGGGAAACATTGTCTGTTTCTAACTCATTGTTTCCTAACCTGTGTGCCTCCAGCTGTTGCAAAACTATGACTCCCAGCATGCACTAACAGACCATGCATGCTGGGAGTTGTGGTTTTGCAACAGCTGATGCAAGCCCCCCCCCCCGCCCCGCCACCCCCGTGAATGTACAGGGTACATTCACATGGGCGAGGCTTTTACAGTGGGTTTCTCGCATCTTGAGATGCAGCAAATTTTGCGCTGGGAAACTCGCTGTAATCCCCCGCCCATGTGACTGTACCCTAAAAACACTACACTTCACTAACACAAAATAAAATAAAAAGTTAAAAACACTACATATACACATACCCTTACACAGCCCCCCTCCCCCAATAAGAACGTCCGGTACACCACTGTTTCCAAAGCAGAGCCTCCAGCTGTTGAAAAACAACAACTCCCAGTATTGTCGGACAGCCGTTGACTGTCCAGGCATGCTGGGAGTTTTGCAACAGCTGGAGGCACCCTGTTTGGGAATCACTGGCGTAGAATACCCCTATGTCCACCCCTATGCAAATCCCTAATTTAGGCCTCAAATGCACATGGCGCTCTCACTTTGGAGCCCTGTCGTATTTCAGGGCAACAGTTTAGGGCGACATATGGGGTATCGCTATACTCGGGAGAAATTGCGTTACAAGGTTTGGGGGGCTTTTTCTTCTTTAACCCTTCATGAAAAGGAAATGTTGGGGTCTACACCAGAATGTTAGTGTAAAAATTTTTTATTTTTTACACTAACATGCTGATGTTGTCCTATACTTTACATTTTCACAAGAGGTAAAAGGGAAAAAAGCCCCCCAAAATTTGTAACGTAATTTCTCCCGACTACAGAGATACCCCATATGTGAGCGCAAAGTGCTCTGGGGGCGCACAACAAGGCCCAGAAGGGAGAGCGCACCATGTACATTTGAGGTGATTTGCACAGGGGTGGCTGATTGTTACAGCGGTTTTGACAAACGCAAAAAAAACAAAACCCCACATGTGACCCCATTTCGGAAACGACACCCCTCACGGAATGTAATGAGGGGTGCAGTGAGAATTTACCCCCCCACAGGTGTCTGACGGATCTTTGGAACAGTGGTCCATGAAAATGAAAACTTGTACAGCCCACTGTTCCAAAGATCTGTCAGACACCAGTGGGGGGCAAATGCTCACTGTACCCCTTGTTACGTTCCTCAAGGGGTCTAGTTTCCAAAATAGTATGCCATGTGTGTTTTTTTTGCTGTTCTGGCACCTTAGGGGCTTCCTAAATGCGACATGCTCCCCGAGCAAAATTTGCTCTCAAAAAGCCAAATATGACTCCTTCTCTTCTGAGCATTGTAGTTCGCCCATAGTGCACTTCAGGTCAACTTATGGGGTACCTCCATACTCAGAAGAGATGGGGTTACAAATTTTGGGGAGTAGTTTCTGCTATTAACCCTTGCAAAAAGGTGAAATTAGGGGGGAAACACACATTTTAGTGGAAATTTTTTTTTTTTTTTTTTTACATATGCAAAAGTCATGAAACACCTGTGGGGTAATAAGGCTCACTTTATTCCTTATTACATTCCTCAAGGGGTCTAGTTTCCAAAATGGTATGCCATGTGGGTATTTTTTGCTGTTCTGGCACCATAGGGGCTTCCTAAATGCGACATGCCCCCCGAGCAAAATTTGCTCTCAAAAAGCCAAATATGACTCCTTCTCTTCTGAGCATTGTAGTTCACCAATAGTGCACTTCAGGTCAACTTATGGGGTACCTCCATACTCAGAAGAGAAGGGGTTACAAATATTGGGGGGTATTTCCTGCTATTAACCCTTGGAAAAATGTGAAATTTGGGGGGAAACACACATTTTAGTGAAAAAAAAATAATTTTTTTTTACATATGCAAACGTCGTGAAACACCTGTGGGGTATTAAGGCTCACTTTATTCCTTGTTACGTACCTCAAGGGGTCTAGTTTCCAAAATGGTATGCCATGTGAGGGTTTTTTGCTGTTCTGGCACCATAAGGGCTTCCTAAATGCAACATGCCCCCAAAAACCATTTCAGAAAAACGTACTCTCCAAAATCCCCTTATCGCTCTTTCCCTTCTGAGCCCTCTACTGCGCCCGCCGAACAATTTACATAGACATATGAGGTATGTGCTTACTCGAGAGAAATTGGGCTACAAATATAAGTATACATTTTCTCCTTTTACCCCTTGTAAAAATTTAAAAATTGGGTCTACAAGAACATGCGAGTGTAAAAAATGAAGATTGTGAATTTTCTCCTTCACTTTGCTTCTATTCCTGTGAAACACCTAAAGGGTTAAAATGATGACTGAATGTCATTTTGAATACTTTGGGGGGTGCAGTTTTTATAATGGGGTCTTTTGTGGGGTATTTCTAATAAGAAGACCCTTCAAATCCACTTCAAACCTGAACTGGTCCCTGAAAAATAGTGAGTTTGAAAATTTTGTGAAAAATTGGAAAATTGCTGCTGAACTTTGAAGCCCTCTGGTGTCTTCCAAAAGTAAAAACTCGTCACTTTTATGATGCAGACATAAAGTAGACATATTGTATATGTGAATAAAATTTTTTTTTTATTTGTAATATACATTTTCCTTACAAGCAGAGAGCTTCAAAGTTAGAAAAATGCAAAATTTTCAAATTTTTCATCAAATTTTAGGATTTTTCACAAGGAAAGGATGCAAGTTACCACAAAAATTTACCACCATGTTAAAGTAGAATATGTCACGAAAAAACTATCTCGGAATCAGAATGATAACTAAAAGCATTCCAGAGTTATTAATGTTTAAAGTGACAGTGGTCAGATGTGCAAAAAACGCTCTGGTCCTTAAGGCCAAAATGGGCTTGGTCCTGAAGGGGTTAAAGGGGTTGTGTGGCCAAAAACTTTTGATGGCTTATCCACAGGATAGGCCATTAATGGCTGGTCAGTACTGCTGTGGTGCCTGAAATAACAATGTATGAGGGCCTGTAGTCTTAACTCCATACACTGTTTGTTGAGGCGACTCAGGATAACTGCAGAACAGCTTCCACTGAAGTGAATGGAAGCTGCTTTATTCATTTTGGGAATATTTTTGCTATGAAGGGGTATCCTTGGTCTGAAACACTTTTTAGTAGATGGTATATGTGAAATTAAAATCCAGATGAATGCCAGGACCCAAAGATTCACAGAACAATGAGCAGTGCGTCACACTGCCTCCGCTGGCTCCACTGGCTTGCTTTCCTCCTATAGCACATCCAAATTCTATCTTTGACCCAGGTAAGTGACACGTATGCATGTCTATATTATGTGAAAGAAAAAGTGAGTCATTAGACCATGGACCAGTTTTGTTGCAGTCATTTTGGAACAGGATAGTGACTTTTTCAAACTGTTATCGCACAGTTGAGAACATACAGTTTTCTTTGTCAGCTTTGTAGCATTATCATAACCCTCCAATAGAAATAAAGTTCCTAGCCTGAACCCTGAAAGACAGCTCCATATCATAATCTCTGAGGCTAGTCACACTGCTGCTTTGCCCTACCCTTAAGCCTCCATTAGGCTCTTTTTTTCCCAGCCTTTAAGAGACGTTTTTGGGACAGGGCACATTGGGCAATAACGGGTCCCAATGCATCCCATTTACTATAATTGGGTACTTCAGGTGCCGTTATTTTTTAGCAGGACTAGCGGGAGAAAAAGACGTTGCAGGCAGTAATTTTTCTCCCGCTATTTTTACTGCAATTAACTTATATCCAGTGCTAGGGTCCATTGGGGACATGGAATTGCACATTTTAACTGTAGTTTTGTATATGTCATTTTTGTTTTGCTTATGTAATACATATTTATCATACTATCACAGGGGGTTGATAAATTTGGAGCACAAAAGCAAAACAAAAAAGTCGTAGCTGAGACTTTTGTGAGACTTTTTTGTGAATTTGCTCACGTACAGGAGTTTTGTACTCCAGGTCAGACCTGGAGTAGATTAGCGACTTTTTTGTAAGGGGTTTGCAACTTTTTTTTTGCCTACGTGCGACTTTCGCACATCATAAATACCTGACCACTGCAAAGTGAAAACTGAAATGTGCTTAGGTAAGGCTGTTTGTAACTTTTTGCTTACTTTGTACACAAAAAGGCTCTAAATACCTTGATAAATGTCCCCTCATGTAAATTGGTAAGACTGACTCTGGACTCCAATGCAAGACAGTATTGCTAACCACTAAACAATCATGCTACCCATAGTGATTTTCTTTTGGCTGCACAGTTTTGGCCACATTAAAGTTGTGCAGATCCTTACACTTTCCTTTTCTCCATTATTTTGACATATCAGAGATTATATGCATAGGCATATCTTAATATGGTAAATATGGAATCTTGGCTAATAGATACAAAATCACTGATAAACAACTGTTAGGGGTAGGGTCACACATGCCGTATTTTTCTGCGTATTTGCTGCTGCATATTTTCCTACCCATTGAAGTCAATGGGTAGCAAAATCAGCTGCGTATTTTACTTCCCTTTGACTTCAATTAGTAGGAAAATATGCAGCAAAATATAGCATGTGTGGCTCTACCCTTATGCTTTATGTTATGTGTTGGAGTTTTGTCAAGTTGTAAAGCTTGTTAAGGGAGTCTACTGTAAGAAACATAATTTCCTCGATGTTTTCATATCACCTCTATTGCAAATGTATTTACAACCAACGGCCGGACTAAAGAGAAACACTTGGCTCTCTCCATCATTTCAGATCCTAAAAGGTACAATACCCCTTATCTCTCTATGTGCTAGTAATGGAAGATTTCATTTGAAACATCAGACAACACCCTAACATCAAAGGCAAAGAAACAACAAGCATTCAACATAAAACTGCTTTTGCCGACGACCTTGTGATAATAATGTCAAAGCCAACAGCAAAAAGACCAGCTATCATCTTTGATCAATTTTGGAATTATCTAACTTAAAAATAAGTTTAGATATTCAGAGACTGTAGGTCTAAATATAAACCAGCCCCAAATTGAAACCTACAACCTAAGTCGCCATTTAAACCTAAAATGTGAACTATTTGGGCATAAAGTTATTCTAGCATTGACCAGACCTATTCTTATTGAATTATTTGCTGTCATGAATGTGTTAGCTGATTGGTCAGCACCCTTAATCTCCTGAAGATTAGGGTTAGAGTACTTTATTTATAGGAATTTGTGATTTTTTTTGTCATTATATGAAGGATTATAGCTACTAATTTATCAGACCATTCACTGTAACAGCCAAGACTTTCACACTGCACAGTAAGAAATGCTGCGTAGTAAGATGACAGAAAGACTTGCATTCGTATGTTGTTAGATTTGCAATTAGAGCTGTTAATAACTTTTCGGAGCGAGACACCATTCGAAAGCATGTGTGCAGGAGGAAATACAAGGTAAAAGGGGAAAAAACATGTAAGTCAACGAACCTAAGAACCAAACAGGAACAACCAATGACACAAAAATAATAGCAGATCAGGCTCACTCCAATAAAAATCACCTTGTCCCAGCAATCCACATTTACTCCATATCCCAAGGAGAAAAATAGATAAATAATCTAAAATAAACTGTATGTGGAGCTCAAGGCTCACTGGACAAAAAGAATGTATAAATCCTATAAATGTATTTAAAACATATATACATGTGGACCAGTCAGCATATTGTACAGGGCTATCACCCAATGGGCTTTTGTAGGTGCAACCCTCTCTTTATAATAATAACAACACTATAATGATATAAACTGCATAAGCAATAAAATATAAACTTATCAGTCAATATTAAAAACACTATTGATGATAACAATGCCCCACAAGATCATAGATCGTGCTGCTTTGCTATATTAATATTTTCTGTACAGTATGGTGATGCAACAGTTCTGTAAACGGTTTAGGTAGCAGTTATAGATCTTATAGCAACCATATGCTCCATACACTATGAAAATTGGTAATAGAACAGTTCTGTAAATGTTTTCATATAGTAGTCAGAGATCTTTCAGCAACCATATGCAGCCGCTTGGTACTATGTACCTCTCACCCTCCAATGTACGGGTCACATGGATCCACGGATCACACATCGGGTGAGAGGTACATGGTACCAAGCGGCTGTATTCGGTTTCTATAAGATCTATGACTCTATGAATTTACAGAACTGTTCTATTACCAATTTTCATATAGTATGGAGCATATGGTTGTAATAAGATCTATGACTGCTACCTAAACCGTTTACAGAACTGTTGCATTACCATACAGTATGGAAAATATTAATATAACAAGGCAGTGCGATCTATGATATTGTGGGGCATTGTTATCATCAATAGCGTTTTTAAATATTGTCTGATAAGTTTATATTTTATTGCTTATGCAGTTTATATTTTTATAGTGTTATTATTATATAGCAAGGGTTGCACCCACAAGGGCCCTAATCAGAGGGTCTAGCTGTTGCAAAACTACAACTCCCAGCATCTATCTTTGATTTATCATCTGTCTACATGTTTGTCCATCTATATTATTACAGATGCCCTATAGTATGGGAAGCTTATCTATCAGAAGTAGTGTTCACTTTGTCTCCTTGAAAAAATAGGGTATTTTTTTTAAAATACAGAAACATTGGTTAGTCATAACTCGCTGAACAAGCCAGAGCAAAACATGCCTGATTTGTCTTGTTTTTAGCTACACATGGAAAGCAAATGTGTTACAATGCTTCAATGATTTAAAGACAAGACTACACGGTTTGCATATGAATAATGCGCATATGAACTTGTGAAACTCCTCACTTGTTACAGTTGCTCTTCTTTAGAAAAGCTCTTAATAAAGCCGGACAGGTCCCTTGTAAGCACAAGCCTCTTAGTTCCCTTAAAAGAATCAGCAAATCATCTGTCAGGAAGTGTTACGGGGCTGGACACGTGAAGTTGTTTCTACTTAGTGATTAAAGTTCTGGTTCTGTGAGTCACAAAGCGGTGAGCTGACACTCTGCCCTCTATACTGGATACTGTTGTTGTTCATCAGGGTGCCACATTTGGCAAACTTTTCCATTAATACGGCTACTGAGAATACCAGCCTGACCTAAATCTGAGTAAAGCCTTTCTATTCATTTCTATGGAGGGAGGACGCTCACAGTCACGTCATGGACTGTTCATTTGTTTCCCTAACAGATTCACCATTTTATACAATGAAGGTTTCATCTGCCACGCGAATCTATATTTACCAGCGTCTTACTTACAGCCTTTGTCATAGGCAGATTGTTTTTAGGCATCAGTACACAGGGGTAAAGGCGGCTCCTATTCATTTGTATGTTCAGCGGAGGGAACCTCATTACTATGCAGACACTCCACATTACACTAGGCTGCACTAAAGCTCATTATTCTTCGTTCCTCTTGGTTCCTAATTGACATCCATTGACAAGACATCGCCATATAATTATTCATTATGAAATCCTTACAAAAGTCAACAATATGGTCATTTCCTGCTTGCTACTTCTAAATTGCATTTAACTTATTCACACACATGTCTACATGGCAATCATCAGCCATCATTTTAGTACATTGCCCTAGAGCTTTTCTACCTTTATTTAATGGGACCACTCTATAAAGAAGAAAAAGAACTTCAAAGAAGATATCTATCAACATGAATTTTTTTTTTTTATGAAAGCCTAGCCTCAATGACAGAAGACTTTATTCCCACAATTGTATGTTTACAATGGCATCAAGTGTACTCCTTTCAGTTAGCGAACCATCTTAATCCATAGGTAAGGAAGCATGCTAAAAACTTACATCAGTAAATTAAGAAGTGTGTATGAAATTGGATAAAAAAAACTATACTTCATATAGTAGACTAGTTGAAATAAAAAAATAAATCGACAATACCTTACAATACAAATTAATTTTCCAAATTAATTTCAGATACAAGCAGTTAGCTTTTAAATGGCTGTGCAGTAAACTCTTATTTTACTGCAATACTATGTGGTTACTGCTTGTAGCTCTGCTCATTTGAAAACCACATGACTTAAACATAGAAACATAAAATGTGTCTGCAGCTGAAAACTTTTCAGCCCATCTAATCTATTCTGAATACTATCAATACTCCTTGGCCCAATCTTATATGAAGAATGCATGCACTTAGTATGTCAGTGCAGCTACAGCGCTTCTGCAGCCATATGTTTCCTGGAATGTGAACACTATGTGTGAACCAAGCCTTAAAAATAAGGCAAAGCAGAAAAAAAACACAATAAAACCCACCAGCACATGTACTTCTGTTGATATGTCTTATTTTTCCACCTTCAGTACGTACACTGGTGCAACAGATTATACAGCTTAGACTTTAGTATGGCAGTCAATGGAGGGAAAACTATTGATCTACATTGCCCAATGATTGCCTTCAAAAGAGCAAAAAATACATAGGTTTACTGATTTGTGATGGAAGTGATTACTAAAACGGTTTTACTAAGGCTCCTTTCACGGCAGTGTGACGGCCATCGGGGCCGCCGGAGAGAATACTGCTTGCGCCGTCTCTTTCTCTCTTTCTCGGTATTCCCGCTGAAAAACAGTATGCCAGACGGACCTCATTGACTATAATGGAGTCCATCAGGACCCGCTGTTGCCTGTTGCACCCCATCAAAATGATGGCCGTCAAACTAAAAAATTATTAAAAAGAGAGTTTGACTGCAATTCTCGACGGGGTGCAATGGCAGTGTGAAAGAGGCCTAAGAACAGAGGTTGTCCAACCTGACATGTTTTTAGGAAAATGAGAGTAGAAACATTTATTAAGGACAGCTTTTTGGTCTTTGCAAAGGTGTTTGACAATGTACCACAATATGGCCTACTGGGTAGAATAAAGTCTATTGGTTAGGATAGTATAGTTTAAACTTGGAGTGAAAACATGTTCAAGGACCATAACCAGAATGTTGTGGTCAATTAAATATTTCTCTTTATTTCTACATCATTAAAGAGAAACTTGAAGCTGTAGTTGCTGATAACAGCTGCAGACACCATTGGATAGCTGTTAGAATATAAAGAAAACAGTACCTTTCCTGGAGCTGATGGTGGTTACCAAACATATAAAATCTCCTTTTTATATTTCTCAGCCAAGTGTCAAGGAGGCAGGACTGAGCTACTAAAGTGCCACAGCCTGGTATACCTCCTTGCTTGCTTTCACTTCCCAGCCTCTCCTTGACTGAAGTAGGTCCAATGTACAGGAGAATGCTCAAAGGGGAATTTCTTCCCTTTTGATTGGGATTGGTGGGTGTCCCAGAGGATGGATCACCCAAATCATAATGTTGCTTATACAGAAAAATGAAAAAGTTATAGGTTGTCAAAATAGAAGGATTTTAAACATACTAATTTGGTTAAAAAGTTTGCGATTTTTTTAAGCGCAACAATAATAGAAAAATATATAATCATGGGTATCATTTTAATCATATTAAGCAACAGAATAAAGAACATGTAATTTTTACCGTAAATTGTACGGCGTGAAAACGAAACCTTCCAAAATTTGCTAAATTGCGGTTTTCTTTTTTCTTTCCCCGCACAAATAGTAATTTTTTGGTTGCGCCATACATTTTATGGTAAAATGAGTGATGTCATTACACAGGACAACTGCTGCAATAAACAAGCCCTCATACTAGTCTGTGGAGGAAAATATAAAGGAGTTACGATTTTTAGAAGATGAAGAGGAAAAAACAAAAATGCAAAAATAAAATTGGCCTGGTCATTAAGGTCAAAATGGGCTTGGTCCTTAAGGGGTTAAGGGAATCAGGCAGCTGTATTTGTTGCTAAAAGCCACAGACACTACTGGATAGCTGTTAGGGTATAAAAGCAAACTATATCTTTCCTGGAGCTGATGGTGGTTATAAAACTTATAAAATCTTCTTTTTATTTCTCAGCCCAGTGTCAAGGAGGCGGGAATAGGATTGGTGGGTGTCCCAGAAGGTGGATCACCAAAAATCATAGTGTCCCTTTATTTGTAACATGAATAGTAGTTTAGCGTATGATTTTGACGTTTGTAGCAGTTTCCCTCTGTTATGCATTGGTCCTGTGAAGCTCTTTGGTAGTGAATACATGCAAAGATGTTCAATAACGTTCTAGAGATACTTGATTCCAAATATTATTATTATTTGGATGCCAAATATATAAACATAATCTGTTTAAAACGTTTTATTTGGTAAGTGACCAGGTTAGTTTCTCATCATATTTAGCAGAGCAATTACTATAGTCACTATGTTCAGAAAATTGTACTGTATAAAATATTTCTCCCTGTAGTACATGCAGTAGATACACAACTTCTCACTAGTCTGTACTGTGCACTGGTTT
The DNA here is from genome assembly GCF_029499605.1 of Hyla sarda. Classification (NCBI taxonomy): domain Eukaryota; kingdom Metazoa; phylum Chordata; class Amphibia; order Anura; family Hylidae; genus Hyla; species Hyla sarda. The sequence goes on from NC_079190.1 coordinate 236,674,671, forward strand.
ATATTGTATAGTAGTATATAGCACCTGTATAATTTCTTTCCAAAATACATATACCACTAAATACTTCCTGACAAACCAAATACTTTTAAAGACATCTACACAGTAGTAGAGGTCTCATCTTCTTTACCTTAATCAGATAATAGGAGACATATTGCTTCTTTGCTCTTGGCACTGATGTTGGATTTGACAACTCTTTCCTAATCTTCTAATTGGTCTGAGCTGATAGAGGCCAAAGCTTATCCATCGCACATCTCCTGTAATCTGTCTACCCCCATTGCTGTTAAGTCTTGGCCACAACTGATGTTTTTGCAAGACAAAATCTTAAAACCATTAGTGGTCTAGTTGGATTAAGAGGTATCAAGTGGTTTAGAAAATGTGAGCAGACAGATCCAAGAGACAAACATTTGGATCAGCTTTTGGGGGTCTTATCTTCTGTGTTAATAGACTTTTCTTTTTCTTCTCTGACTGATATATAATGTCAAGAAATCACCATCAAACGTATTGAGCTGTATAATGCCTAATATTAGACAGTACTGTATTATAATGTAATAGCCCATAAAATGAATTATTACCTTAAAATCTGTTATCATTGCGAGCTTGCTCTTAAACATGACTACTTGTTTTTTATTTTTTAGGCACTTATCATACTGTGTGTCACAGTCTGTTGGAAGTATACATTAGGGATGGTATTTGTTTTTGACTGGTTGCTGTAATATTCCATACATCAAAAAGAAAGCAAAACTCCATTATACACACCATATACCAGCTAAATGGAGGCCTCCGAGGCCTCCATCTGTTGAAAAAGAGACATGTGTCTTGTGTACAGAGTTTTTCCTGGCACATATGGCCAATGTGCAGGGGAAATGCAGTGTTAAAAAAGCCTCAAATATGTATTTCTCATGCACAATAAGATAGACCCCTAAGTATTTATGATGTGTCTATGATATATAGTTCTGGACAAATAACAACCCCTGTTTTGCAGCTCAGGTCTCCTGCATTCCTGCGTGTTCCTTCTCAAGCAATCGCTTACACATCTTATCCAGTGTCCAAAGGGCTGTCACGCCCCCCTCGCATAGGCTGGCATTTGAGGGGGTTGAGCGTGACATCACATGGGGGCGGAGCCATGACGTCACAATGCTCCAGCCCTGTGTTCGCCGGTAATCAGACCCGGAGCGAACATGCCTCGGGGACTGATTTTAATGGGGTGCTGTGTGCGAGATCCTTTGGATAGGGGATAAGATGCCTAAGCGACGGAGTACCCCTTTAAAAAGAGGACTGAACAAGGAACAGAGAAAGTTTACATCTGGCTCACTGCAGTATAGAAGTTGAGGAGGAGCTCGATTAGGAAGTGGGCACTGACACAACAGGACAGTGATGATGATGACAAGAATGACCATGATGATGACCAACCATGGCAGTATGGGTAGGAGATTAAACCATCCGTGTCCTTGGAAAAGCTAAAAGGTAGCGTGCTGTTTGCTTCGTTGCTTGTGCATTCACAGCAAAGATATGAGTACTAGATATAAACACTTTTAAACCCTCCATTATTTCTACCACTACCCGCTCTAATAGTACTATCACTACTCCTGCTGTCTAATGGCTACTACTACCTCCAGTCTACCACCTCTCCTGTAGACTCGCTACTACTACTTCCAGTCCACCACCTCTCCTGTAGACTCGCCACTACTACCTCCAGTCCACCATCCCTGCTGTCTACTCGCTACAATTACTACTAGTCCTCCGCCCCTACTGTCCATTCTCTACTACTACAACCAATCCACCACCCCTACTGTCTCTACTCTTGGGCTTACATAAGCTCAGATCCCCTCTTCTGAACTTTGTTTTACTCTGTACTTCTGCTGATGCTGCCACTTAAACCACCACCTCGACTTCTGCTACTACAAAGCCTGCACAACCAGATGATCCCAAAAAGAAATATTTTTTTTTACTTTTCATTTGTAAAAAAAAAAAAGCCATTTCTCCTTCACTTTTTGCCAGTACTGTTGCTACTCCACCAAATGGAGCAAGTGCTCCAAGACCTATGGCAACTTGTTCTTCCCAATCACTTTTGGACCACTTGGAAAAAGCCATTGTATCTGATACCTCTCTAGGCATTTTAACATCAGAGGGCAATTGGCAACAAAATAAAAAAACATTTAAAATTTTAGAAAGCATACAATATCTGCTGGTTCAATGTGTTTTAAAGCAAAGAGTAGTTACAAGTTATTACACTTAGCCTTAAAACCAGTTCAAAAGTAATTCTCTACACTTATAAGGTGACTTAGCAGTGATATTTATGAGTCTTATTCGCTCAGAATTTGATCTGGTGAACCTGCTCAATTGATTTTTTTTTTGGTGTAGATGTATGCTATACATTAGGCTAGTGAAGAGACAAATTCTCTATACCAAGTAGGTGGTATATTTAAAATCCTATGCCTGGTTTGTTAATCACTTTAAGCTCGACAGAGCATACAATAAAATGAAATGTTGCTGCCCCTGTAATATTTACAAGCAATTAATTGACACTACGTGAAGAGCCAAACACTAATAAAACAAGACGGAGCAGATGACCAATGTGAGTGCTAACTGATAGAAGTGATATACACTGCAGTAATGTAGACAACACCATCTGTCATATTAAACGCCTCCTGCAATTGTTCTATCATAACTTTCAGCAGTTTTTTTTATGTTTCAAGGACATCTGCTGAAGTTCTTCTTATCAATGGTGACAAAAGTCTCTTTGTTATGACACATGCAGGGACTGGAAATTAGTACAATTTATATTTAACTATTTCATCACTGGGGGGTCCTTGCAGCCTTAATATCCAGAAGAAAGTATTACTATTTGTAAAAAATGTTTTTAACCATTAAATAAGAACAACAACAAATAATAATAATAATAATAATAATAAGTTATTTTTCACCAGACTACTCCTTTAACAGAGGCGCCTACCCAAACTATATGGAAGCAGCTATTAACAGAGGGGCCTACTCAAAATATATAGGGGCTCCATATAGTTTAGGTAGGCCCCTCTGTTAATAGTTGCCCCCATAGTTGTTATAGGCTCATCTGTTAACAGTTTCCCCCATGTTAAATTGATACTTAAAACTTGGAAATGTTGGGGAAAAAAAACTGTTACATTAAGGAGTTTATGTGTCCCCAAAGACACTTAAACAATATATATACATTATCAGGATTAGGTACTGAGTACCATATTACTGTTTTTTGTGGGATATGACAGATAAGCTTTAGAAAAGTATGTAGAGAGATATAAGCTTACAGAAAATCACAGGATTACATTTTATTCAAATCTACTATGCTTTTAGGAATACAGTACATAAGAGTTTGTTTGATATACAGAACCATCACATATAGTTTGTTATGGAGTATATAGGAAAAAAAGATATGGGCCAATATTTATCAAACTGTGTGAGTGATTTTTCCCACAACAACGAATCACAGCTCAGCTTTCACGTTACCAGAACTAGTTAGCATATGAAAGCTGAGCTGTGATTGGTTGTTGTGGGAAAATCTCTTATCTATAAATTGCTTAGCCAGGTAGTAACCCTGATAGCAGCAAAATGACAGCCTTATATATTTAAGGAGGAAGACTGGGGGCATATTATTACAAATATAAATCTGTTTTCAATAAACTCAGGAATAGATTGATCCAATTTAAATTGTTATAAAGATCTATCATTTCCCATTGAGTTTACATTAGTCCAGATACAAAGATACCTCTAATTGTCCTGGATGCATGAATGTTCATGCAGATTTTATGTACGTCATATGGAGCTGCTAAGGGATCTGAATATATTGGCAGGAGATCCTTAGAACAATTAATAATAAAATATTCCTTGCATATGTAGATAATCAGATATGCGATAATGCGAGATCAGGACAACCTAGGACAAAATTTGGTAGCAATTTTTTTTTATATTTTGTTAGATTATTGATATTAAGAGTCTGGTTATTAGCTTGAACCTCCAGTTAGAGAATGGTTGGAGTTAGGGAAAAAAATTAGGAAATATGAAACAATGCTAGTGAAAGAAAGAATGGAAGCTGGGGTGCATATGGCCCTAGGAGCCTAGCTCATAATAGTTGAGAAAAAAGAGGGGGAAAAGGAGGAAATTTATGATCCCTTCTTCTGTGTCCAGACACAAAGCTAAGGAATCAGACATTGCTCTACGTCCGATAACAGATGCTGCTTCATATTACCCTGCATAATAAAGACCCTGTCTTTCTGGAACATGTCATCTGAGTAGAGTGCTAGATTCATTGGACCATGCAGTTTTCCCTTATTTGTTCTCCAGGAAGTCATCTGACATAATGTTGTTTTTTTTGTTTTGTTTTTGTTGTTTTAAATAATTTTTTGCTAACCAAATATTTTTCACCTATTCCCAGTCTCTTGTTCCCAGTAAGTCCAGTCAAGTGTTTATTTTTCATTCATTCATTTAGTCAGTTACTGTTTTTTTTGAGTCTGTGGGCTCCAAGTCCAGAATCCTCAAGTCTTCGCCAAACAGATCTTACATTTTTAGAACTCCAATTTTTGATCCATGAACACCAAAGTACAATTTCATCATACTTTCCTTAAAGTATCTTTATGTCACAAGATTTGTGAAGTGACATTTTTTAAAGATCATGATTAGAGATGGGCGAATCGAAGCTGACAAAGTCTAATTTATTCTGAATTTCATGAAAAATTGGATTCTGAACGAATCCGAATTTTCTCGTACTTCATGGTAACAAATCGCTTCATTCACTACATTTTGTGCGGGCCGGGGGACTAAAATGGCAGCTATACGTGTGAGGATATGGGGCAAGGAAGTCTGGGAAGGCAGGTAGGCGGGATCAATCTGAATCACATGGCGGCGTGCAGCCTATCAGCAGCCAGCCTGCCCTGTGATGTCACAGCCCTATATATTCGGCAGCCATTGCAGAAGATGGGCATTTCCCATTTTGCTGAGAGAGCAGAGACTGTGTGTGTGCACTAAGCACCGTTACTGACAATACAGATCTTTACAGCGGCGAATCCAATCACGTCAAGCCCACATTCTTTCTGGCTAGAGAGAGAACAGACAGGGTGTGGTCAATAATCTGCGTTACTGACAATACAGATCAGCACAGGGGAATCCATTGACCTCAAGCCCGCATCACTGCAGGCAGACAGGGAGAGTTTAGAAGTCATTTCATAGTCTGCCAATTGAGATCATCACATGAAGCACTCCCCATTCAAAGACTGCAAGCAACTATAGTGCAGGCAGGGACAGTTCAGAGAGAGAGAGTACACTTTTTTTTCTGTTGCAACCGTACTGGGGTGTATTACTGTACACACTCCGCAGTTCAAATTTTTTTTTCTGGTTAAAGCTAATAGTGAACCGTAAGTATAAAAGCTCTCTGTAGCCCGGAAATAGCCATTTTTAATAGTGATTTGCCACAAATATATTCGGATCGAACCAAATTTTTGGGGAAAATTCATCAAATCGGCCGAATCCAATTTTTGAAAAATTCACCCATCTCAAATCATGAAATTGAAGTGTTACCCTTGCAGTGTTCCAGATATGAATCCAGTAGAGGAATTATGTGTAGTTCTTAGGTCAGAAATGAAAAAAAAAAATGCAAACAAGCAACAACTGATAAAAAAATGTGTCAGCTTGAGCATGCAATGCCTGTATGACTGAATACTTCAAAAACTTGTTGACTCTGTGCCTCAATGGGTTAAATCTGTGATATTGCCCGAAGGGTCCTTTATTAAGCATTATTTTCTATAAGTACATGTTTTTGTTGTAAAACAAAGCATATGTAGTATACGTCAGTATTGAGATACAAGGCAAAACAGTAAAAATGTTCCTTTTTAAATCATTTCTATTAGTTTAGACAACAGTGTGTGTGTGTGTATATATATATATATATATATATATATATATATATATATACATACATTTCCTCTGACTTTTTATTGTAGTTGCAGTTTTAGTCTGGTATATAGTGCTTTGCCTAATACTTTTAGATTATTTTCAGTTTATTGCTCTATAACTTCACCTGTTATATGTGTTAATATCAATGACATATAATGGGGCTAATTTCTATAAAATGAAGAAAATGTGCATTTCTGCACAATGACATCACTGTACAAGAACTTTTACACAATAGGTATTATTATATAGTCATCAGACACGCTAAATATATGGTGTCACGCGCAGAGAACTAATGCAGGCCACAGGTCCAACAATGCGATGGTTAATGTATCAAGCTTGTGCTCATAATAAAATTCCACAATGTGGAAAGTACAGTTAATACCACAACTAGATATCATAACACAATGGTTGTTTTTTTAATATGTGTGGAAGATGAAGGGTTTTATTCAGACATGGTCTTCACGTGCTGTAGGTCATGGAACATGTACTATATGATGTGCTTTCATCCTGAGGAAGGAGGGGGTAACTGGAGACAGTAAATCCAGTTTTCATTCTCCTTTCCTAAATACTTTTTTCTATTGTCCTGGTCTAAATTATACATAAACTTACATTCAATTCGTAATGACAACTATATAAGAGCCGCTCACACGGGGGTCCCTGCGGTGTAGTCTTGCCCTTTACCAGCCAGCTAAGATTAACAATACAAGGCTGATTTAATCCCCCTGGCTTCACTTTAGTGTTGTTGCTAGATGAGAAGTTCTACTTCAGCAGTATTCTGGAGGTCTTAAAGAGCTGTTCCCTAAATCATTTCAAATTAGTCAGTGAATTCTCACATTCACACACTCACTTTACCACTAGTGCTGCAATGTTTAGCCCCTGTGGGGGAACCAAACCAGTGCTACAATGTTTAGCCCCCTGTGGGGGAACCAAAGCCTCCGTTTACTATATTTATTCACAGAATGACCTTAGATCTGCTCAATAAGTGATCATGTTCAATGTACAGTTACTTCATTCATTATTATTGACTAGTGACATTAAGTGATATTTATTGATACAAAGAATTAGAAGGATTACAGTCTAATAGAGATGAGGCAGATTTATTAACTGAAATGTTCTAGAGTTTTGTTGATAATGGGATGGACTATATGGCATGAAGTGTCAAGGGAAAGGGATGTGGCTGTGTGGATTCATATATCTATTATACTACAAAATGCACATTATGGGGGGAATTTATCAAATAATGAAGATTTTTTTTTCATGGTGAAAAGTCGCCAAAAAGTCCGTGCGAAAACACTGTTCACAGTAAAATCTCTAAATGTGGATGCAGTGGTCAGGAATTTATCATTGCGACTTTCAGTGGGGAAAGCCACAAAAAAAAAAAAAAAAAAAAAGTAGCATACCACAGCAAAATGTTGCAAGTCACCGCCAGGTCAGACCTGGCCTACTAAACTGCCTGTGGAGAGCACTTTTCGCACAAAGGCTCTATGGAAATGATAGGGGTTGTAGTTTAGCAACAGCTGGAGGCTCCCTGTTTGGAAACACTGCTTTATGGTAGTTCTCATCAGGGGAGAGCGACATAAATGTTCTAACCAATTTTCCGTGTTTTTCTTTTATCATTAATATTTCAGATCCATGTATGCAAAGGACTACTTCAGATTCGGTGGACTTCATTGATGACCAGCGTTTTTTTTTGTTTAAAATTAATAAAATGGTTAACAGTGGCTTGTGGGGGAGTGTTTTTTGGAATACATTTTTTTTAATGTGTCAAGTTTTTTTTAGACCCAAAAATAGCTAGCGCTAGCCCCCAATTATTATCCTGGTACCCACCGCCACAGGGGTACTGGGAAGAGCCAGTACCAACAAGGCATATGCGGTAACAGATTGGCATTATTTAGGCTGGGGAAGGCCAGTAACAATGGTCTACGTCTACCCTGGTAAAGTCAAGCTGTTGCTGCTTGGTTGGTATCTGGCTGAGTATAAAAAAAGGGGGAACCACAGACTTTTTTTTTTAATATTCAATTCTTTATGCAAAAAAAAAAAAGATGTTTGGTTCCCACTAAGTTTACTAACCTCCCACCCTGTGGATGCCCATGGGCCATGCTCACACAATAATCTTTGTGACTATCCTATACATCTGATCACAGAAAAGAAGATCAATATAACTTTAAATCACAAAAAAGGTCATGTTCACTAGATACTGATGCAAGGTCAAATTTAGAACCTATTCCCACTATGATTGAGACCACCCACATCTAAAAGTGGTTTGCAAAAAGCCATGCACATGCCACAAAAAGATGCCGTTCAGATGTATTAAACTGATTTTCATTTGCAAAACAGTCTGCAACATATTTTCGCATCAATGAGAATAAAAAAAATGGGGCATACATATCATTGCTGAACTTGTAGGAATTACCTTTTAAAGGATACCTCTCATTTCAAAAAGATGCCCACCTCTGCCCGATTGTCATGATGAAAAAACTCCTCTCTTCAGTATCTACAAAACAAATATCTTAGATTCTGCATTTTTCAGCGTGGAGGTGGCGGCAGCATGAGGAGACCATATAGTGGCTGAATGACACAGTGTGGAGGTGGTGGCAGCATATAGTGGCTGAATGACACAGCCTGGAGTTTGCGGCAGCATGAGGAGAACATATAGTGGCTGAATGGCATAGCCTGAAGGTAGCGGAAGCATGAGGAGACCATAAAGTGGGTTAATGACACAGCCCGGAGTTGGCAGCAGCATGAGGAGAACATACAATGGCTGAATGACACAGCCTGGATGTGGCAGAAACATGAGGAGACCATATAGTGGCTGAATGACGCAGCCGGGAGGTGGCAGAAGAATTAGGAGAACATATGGTGGCAGTATGAGACAGCTTGGAGATGGCATCAGCATAAGGAGAACATATGGTGGCAGAATGAGATAGCCTGGAGCTTTCATCAGCATGAGGAGAACATATGGTGGCAGAATGAGACAGCCTGGAGCTTTAATCAGCATGAGGAGAACATATGGTGGCAGAATGAGTGGTGCGGTGGGTGGCAATACCAGAACCCGATGACGAAGGTGGATTGAAAAAGGAGAACTTGGCATCAGATTTGTGGCATCAGGCGGGTTGCAGGATCAAAATAGTAGCTAAGGCAGATAGGCAGAAGAAAACAATCTCTTTTGTAAAAGTGTTAGTGGGCACAAGTAAGTATTGAGGATATGCCTTACGTAAAACTTAACTTTTAATATTATGCTTAGGATAAAATATATGGACCGATTTTTTTTTTTTTAAATCAAACAAAAGGAAAGGTGTGGTAAAAACACCATATGCCAGATACACCACCAAGTATTGACGTGATGCAAAGACCTCTAAAAGGTGGAAGAGAACAACGTATGGTCAATTGTAACTGGTGGGGGTAAAAACTTCCCCTGTAAGGCCCTACTCTCACACTTTAATTCCCTTCTTGGCAAGTGTTACTCGCCCTAAAAAGGGCAGCCCCACACAGGAACCTCTCCCTATTTCCACCTACAAACACTGCCATTTCTAAGGGTTTTTAGGTGGAAATAGGGATTGGTTCCTGTATGGGGCCGCCCTTTTTAAGACGAGTAACACTTTCCTCGAAAAGGTGGAAGGGTACAACGTATTGTCCATTGTAGAAGGTGGGGGTAAAAACTTCTCCTGTAAGGCCCTACTCTCACCCTATTAACTCCCTTCTGGGCAAGTGTTACTCACCCTTAAAGGGCGGCCCCACACAGGAAACTCTCTCTATTTTCATCTAAAAACCCTGGGAAATGGCAGTGAGCGCAGAGGGCCCTGCAAGTCAGACCTGCAAGAGGATTGACGATAGCGCAGATAGGCATCGGCCAACTGACTACATAGGATGTCTCTGTAGTAGGTCAGTTAGTCCTTCCTCTCAGTGGGTGTAAAAGAGGCCCCCATTTTGTGGCGGTAGCGAGGGTCCAATAAGGTGGAGAGCCAGAAGTCATCCCGCTGCCGAATGGTGACAATTCGGCGGTCACTACGCAAGCAAGTGAGCATGCATTGTGCCATTTGTGCAAGTGACTCGGAGGGACTCCCTGCCTCCATCTCCACTGAAAACTGCCACGGTGTGTCTGTGTTGCCTTCCTCATAACCCTCTAGCTCCTCTGGCTGCTCCTGCTCCTCCTCTCCTTTCAGATGGCTAGAAAAATCTCACGAAACCTAAACTGTGCTCCACCGTGCCCCTCCCCCTCCTCCAGTTCAGCCCCCACAGGGCTCATGTGGCCTGAGATATAGATGCCATGTCTCCAGTGCCCTGACCAGCCATTGTTTTCAACTACATGTTGTAGTAGATGAAGCAGTGGAATGACGTTGTTCATCCCGTAATACTGGCTACTGACTAATAATGCAGCTTCTTCAAAGGGCCTGAGCAAATGGCAGGTGTCACGTATGAGCTGCCACTTGTTGACATTGAAGTTGCACAGGGGAGTCCCCCTATCCGCTTGGATCATCAAGAAATCGGTGACTGTTTTTCTCTGTTCATATAGTCGGTCCAACATATGGAGGGTGGAATTCCAACGTGTGGAAACGTTGCAAATCAGACTATGTTGGAGAATGCCACTCTGACGCTGCAGCTCAAGGAGAGTGTGCTTTGCAGTGTACGAGTGGCTGAAGTGCATACAAAGTTTCCTTCCCATTGTTAGGATGTCTTGTAGATGGGGGGAACACTTCAGGAACCGCTTGACAACCAGACTGAACATGTGTCCCATGCAGGGCGCATGTCTCAGGCTTCCTTGTCACAGCGCAGACAAGATGTTCTTCCCGTTGTCGGTCACCAAGGTTCCCATTTCCAGTATTCGTGGAGTAAGCCATGATTTGATTTCTTGATGAATGACTTTTAGCAGTTCCTCCTTATGTGAATCCGTTCGCCAAGGCAAACCATGTGAAGAACAGTGTGACACTGCCGTGCCCTGCACACATGGTATGCTGAAGGGCCACTGAGACTTGTCTGGGCAGTGTAGGCTGAGGCTACGGTGGAGGATGTGGAGGCGGAGTCACACACTGTCACAGGACCAACGGCCTGAGAGTGTGGAGGCAGAAGTGGCGTTACCTGTCCAAGTTGCTGTTGTGGCTGTGCAGGAACCACATTTACCCAGTGGGCAGTAAAGGACATGTATTGTCCCTGCCCGTAGTTACAGCTCCACACGTTGGCGCTGCCGTACGCTTTGGTACACACTGACAGGCTCCAGGACTGGCCCACCTTCTGTTCCACAAAATTTTGCAGGGCTGGTACTGCCTTTTTAGCAAAGAAATGACGGCTTGGGACTCTCCACCTTGGCTCGGCACAAGCCATGAGTTTTCTGAAAGGTGCAGAGTCCACCACTTGAAAAGGGAGGGACTGCAGCACCAGCAACTAGGACAGGAGCACATTCAGCTTCTGCGCCGTTGGATGAGTGGGCGCATACTGTTGTCTACTGTAAAAGACAGAAAAGGGAGGGCACACTGAATGGAATATTCACCTGTATGATGTATGCAGTCAGCCTTGGCGATCTATGTAAGTAGTGCCTCCTGCGGGTGCATATACTAAAGATGAAGTATCAATAATTGCAGCATAAAGAAGATGTATATGCACTCATTGCTCGGTACAGGTCACTGCATTCCGGGTCAGGGTTAGCTGGGTATCAGCGTAGACGCATCTTGGTAGCGGTTAGAGGCAGAGGCTACCAAGATGCGTGGTGAGTGCACATACACCTTCTTTATGCTGCATACTGTTGTCTCTTGGAAATGGCTTCACCGATGGATTTCTGGCGGAATGACTGACTCGAAGAAAATGGAGCAGGAGCATCTGGAGCGACAGAATATGGGTGTGACACACAGCTCCCTTCTGCTGAGGTGGTCGAGCTTTGGCTGGCTGAAACAGGGAGCTGCGTGCCACTGGGTGATGTAGCAGGCTGGACCACCACATCAGAGCCATAGTTCTCCCAGGCCGCTTTATGGTGACGCTGCATATGTTGATGCAGGGCCGTGGTGCCAACATTGGGACTTTGACCACGCTGCAACTTTTGCTGACACATCTTGCATGGGGCCAGGTTAACATCCTCCAGATGCTTGATGAAAAACTGCCACACCGCTGAGTAGCTGATTTTCCAACCAACAGTCCTCACTAATTGACTGCTACTGCAGGACTCCAGGAACCCCTTTTCCATTACCTACCGGGAAGGTAGGCTGCCACGAAGCAGGTGGTCTACCCCAGGCACATATGGTCCAGACTTTCCACTTCTGCCACCATGTTGACTGCCAACCATGCTACCACCTTGCATGCTCAGTTCCCCCTCACAGGCAACCTGCATCCCTCTTCTCCTGATGATGATGAAGCCCCATTCTGCACCCGGCTCCCAAGTGTGATCGGCTTCATCATCATCGAGATGTATCTGCACGTCACTGATGTCCTCCTCAGGTTCGTCAACAGTGTCTGCTTCAGTAGCCTGAACGCTCGCTACACCACCTCGCACGCCACTCTCCCCATCACTACTTGCCCGCCTAGCGGAGGAAGCAGCGGACATCTCCTACACTTCTTGGCTGAGCAGTAGCTGCTGACTGTCCTCTATTTGATCGTCCTCACTGAATAGTGGAGCTGAACCCACAGCATAAGATACTTCTGGGGGGGGGAACAGCATAGGACAGAGGCAATTGTAGGACAGGTACTGCTCCCGGGTCATGCCAACTGAGGGTTGTGTCTGAGGAACCCACCGACTGTTGACTGGGGGTGTCAGATATCACTTGTGATGAAGTGGATGACCGTGTTATCCAAATGTTGACAGCAGAGGGGTTGCTGGTTGAGACATGACCGCTAGCTGAATTTAGGCCTCTGCCACTCCATTGTGCATGTCCTGGCACTTCTTTGCCTGACATACTTAGTGCGTATATGGTTGGAGTACAATACGCTCCACTAAGCTTAAAACAGTATTTGTCTGCAACAACAGCAGGTGTGTACTTTTACCTGGCCTTTCACAGTATCTAGGCCCTTAAGACTTGAACAGGAGCAAAATGGTACACCACTTAGATGCAAGTATGTGGTATACACTTATGAGGGGAGGACAATGCTCTCCAGTACGCTTAAAACAGTATTTGCCTACAATACCAGCAGGTGTGTACTTTTGGCTTGCCTTTCACAGTATCTAGGCCCTTAAGACTTTAACAGGAATAAAATAGTACACCACTTAGTGCATATATGGTTGGAGTACAATACGCTCCACTACGCTTAAAACAGTATTTGTCTGCAACAACAGCAGGTGTGTACTTTTACCTGGCCTTTCACAGTATCTAGACCCTTAAGACTTGAAGGGGAGGACAATGCTCTCCAGTACGCTTAAAACAGTATTTGCCTACAATACCAGCAGGTGTGTACTTTTGGCTGGCCTTTCACAATATGTAGGCCCTTAAAGAGGTACTCCGCCCCTAGACATCTTATCCACCAACTGAGCAAACTGAGCAAACTCTGTGCGTAATTATGGGCAATACAGGGGCTGGAGCATCCTCATGTCACAGGTCCGCCCCTCCTGACATCATGGCCTGCCCCTAAATACAAGTCTATGGGGGGGGGGCCCCCTCCCACAGACTTGTATTAAGGGGGCGGGCCATGACATAATGAGGGGCGGAGACATGATGTCACAATGCTCCGGCCCCTGCATTGCCCGTCATTACGCACAGAGCGAGTTTGCTCTGTGCAGTAATGACAGCGGGGTCTTGCAGCCAATATCCCCTTTGGATAGGGGATAAGATGTCTAGGGGAGTAGTACCCCTTTAAGACTTTAACAGGAACAAAATAGTATACCACTTTGATGTACGTATGTGGCATGCACTTATAAGGGGAGGACAATGCGCTCCAGCATGCTTAAAACAGTACAGTGGTCGCTCAACATACGATGGTAATTCGTTCCAAACGACCTATCATTTGTCGAATCCATCGTATGTTGAGGGATCCGTGCAATGTAAAGTATAGGAAGCTGTACTCACCTGTCCCCGCCGCTCCGGACTAGGTCCTCACCGCTCCCGATGCTGTCCCGCTGCTCCGGTGTCTTCTTCGCGATCCTCTGGCTTCTACCGCATCTTCTGCAGGGTCCGGGCCTTGCTTTCTGGTGACGTTATTACGCTGCTGCGCCGGCGCCACGTGCGTAGTGACGTAATAACGATGCCGGAAAGCGAGGCCCGGACCCTGGAGAAGATGCGGAAGACGCCGGAGGATCGCGAAGTGGACCCGGAGCAGCGGGAATAGGTAAGCGAACCTGCCCGGGATGCTTAAACTGCTATCCGACAGAAGCTTAAGCATTTTGCGCTGTCGGATAGCAGTTAATGCGATGGCCCCGACATATAAAAGTATCGTATGTCGATGCTGACATCGACATGCAATGGCCTCTGAGAGGCCATCGTATGTCGATTTTATCATATGTCGGGGCCATCGCATCGCATGTTACTGTATTTTTCTACAACACCAGCAGGTGTGTACTTTTAAAGAAAACTTGTGTGTGCAGCTCACAACCAACATCCGAGGTATATGTGGTTAAAAAGATCAATCCCCATTGATCAACATATAATAAAAAATTTAATAATATTTTAACCACACCTCAAGGATGATACACAATGAAAAAAAATTACAGACAGTTTGATTGATATGAATGCAAAAATTGTTTATTACACAATATTATTCACAAAATAAAAACAATTAAAATAATTTCATAAAACACAAAAGTATATAGCACTGATAATATCTACCATTTGGGCCCCAATGGCAAAAAAAAATCAGAACACTGATAGTGTTTGCTTTAGCACTTGTAATCTGATCGTTCAGAAAAAGTTCACTAGTCCGGAAATTGTATGTCAGAAAATTAATGTGTATGAGAAATCTCCAAAAAATAAAGCTATAGTATGCTACCCACAGTTTGTCTGCAATGGTTTTATTGTCATTTACTCACCGTGTCTCCGACCGGTGGTCCCGTACTGCGACGGACCGAGTGTGAAAAGTCCTGCGGCTAATTTGATGTTATGGGCGCTGCGGCACTTGTAGTTGCTGTATGAAGCTCACAGAAATGGTGGGAGCATATACTCCGGCAGGAGGCTCCAATGAATAAGTATCTCAGTTGTAACAGTCCTCCTCTCAGGCAGCACTTGAATGGAGAGGTTGATCGCGATCAAGTCATGCAGCAGACAGCATACCCGGTGTTGTGGAGATACAGGGGCAGTAAGTGGGTCTCGTGGATTTCTTTATGCTGGCTTTTATTGTGATAATATGCAGATTAGAAGTGCATTTTATAAAGTGCTATATCTGGATAATAAGAACGCCATGACGCGTTTCAGGGTACTTGGATCAACCCCTTCCTCAGTAGGCGTAAGGTATAAAAGACAGCAGTAAAGACTCTTTTTATATGGTCAATCCACATGTGTTTCTCATTAGTACAAGGTAGATTGAACCTGTGGAATGGACTCAAAGCACACAAAAACAATGTATCAGATACATGGATCTTGATGGTAACAGGATACCAATAACAGGATACCAATAACATATAAATAAATTCCTATGTATACTTTATTCTAAATACATTTGTGGCAACTGACAAATAATGTATCCTCCAAAAATTGTACCTTTGTGTGTAAAGGAAAAGCTATTTATTATGGACCCATATATAGGATCTGGTAGCATAACGCTGCTGGGCCCTATGTTGGTATTCACACACATTTCAGTAAATTGTCATGAGATGGCGTAAGTTGTAGTCTGAATTGTTACTTATATGTACATAGTGAAACACACGGGGGAGATTTATCATGTGTGTCTAATTTAAGTCTGTGTTTAGAGCAGTGCATGTGTTAGACATCGGTCTAATTTGCGCCAAATTTACCAAAAGTCACACGAACTTTGTTAAATTTGTCGCAAGATCTTCCCTCCTCCTTCCCTGGTCTATATTAGACAGAGCGTATATCACTCACACCCTCTCCAACTTCAGAAGCTGCCTTGTTAGTTTAACTCAGGTAGGTACTCCTTATATAGGGAATTTGGCTGTTCCCCCTTGCTTCCTTAATCCTGTACTCTTCAGCTAACCAAACTATGTGCATTTCCATTTTATTGCACCTTTTTGAAAGCAGGTGTTTGCTGTCTTGCCTCATGGAGTCCTCTGTAACCTCCTCACCTGATGACTCTCCTCCACTGGCACCCCTTTCTGGCCAGGGGGAATCTGTTATTGGCAGCAGAAAGCGTAAACTCAAGTCCAAAAATTTCTCCCAGCGCGAAACGGAAATTTTTGCTGAAGAGGTTTGTTTTTTCTCTTTATTTTTTTATTTAGTTTTCTTTTCATTTTTTTTTTATTTTGCCATTCGTACGTTCTGACCTATGGTGCTGTGGACAGTTCCTAATATGGGCAACAGATGTCAGCAGAGAACAATGTGGTGTTGTCCTTGGTGTTGCACTGTCAAACAGCTTGTAGGACCTACAAAATTATACTTGGGAAGACATTTCCGCCAGGTTTGCCTTGGTCTGAAGTTTCCGCGTATATAGGCGATTTGCGACTGTCGCATACGAGGTTTGCGAATGTCGCACATGATAAATACATGACTATGAACAAAGTCAGTCTATTTTAGACATTTATGCTTTCGAGGAACAGAAAAGTTCTAAACCATTTGTCGCAGAAAAGTCACAAAAAAAATAGACTGCGACAAACCATGCGACAAATTTAGAGGAGAAAAAAAGAGTCTAAACAGCTTAGCAAATCTCCCCCACCATATCCAATATGTTTCACTATGTTCGTATAATATATCACGATCAACCTCTCCTTTCAAGTGCTGCCTGAGAGGAGGACTGTTACAACTGAGATCCTTATTCACTGGAGCCTCCTGCCATTTCTGTGAGCTTCATACAGCAACTACAAGTGCCGCAGCGCCCATAACATCAAATTAGCCGCAGGACTTTTCACACTCGGTCCATCGCAGTATGGGACCAGCGGTCGGAGACATGGTGAGCAAATGACAATATAACCATTGCAGACAAACTGTGAGTAGCATACTATAGCTTTTTAATTTTTGGAGATTTCTCATACACATTAATTTCCTGACATCCAATTGCCGGACTTGTGGACTTTTTCTGAACGATCAGATTACAAGCGCTAAAGCAAACACTATCAGAGTTCTGATTTTTTTAGCCATTAGGGCCCAAATGGCAGATATTATCAGTGCTATATACTTTTGTGTTTTATGAAATTATTTTAATTGTTTTTATATTTTGAATAACATTGTGTAATAAACAATTTTTGCATTCATATCAATCAAACTGTCCGTAATTTTTATTCATTGTGTATCATCCAGGTGTGTACTTTTGCCTGACCTTTCACAATATCTAGGACCTTAAGACTTTACCAGGAACAAAATGGTACACCACTTAGATGTACGTATGTGGTATGCACTTATGAGGGGAGACAATGTGCTCCAGTACGTTTAAAACAGTATTTGGAGGTGGCGGCAGCATGAGGAGACCATATAGTGGCTGAATGACACAGTGTGGAGGTGGTGGCAGCATATAGTGGCTGAATGACACAGCCTGGAGTTTGCGGCAGCATGAGGAGAACATATAGTGGCTGAATGGCATAGCCTGAAGGTAGCGGAAGCATGAGGAGACCATATAGTGGGTTAATGACACAGCCCGGAGTTGGCAGCAGCATGAGGAGAACATACAATGGCTGAATGACACAGCCTGGATGTGGCAGAAACATGAGGAGACCATATAGTGGCTGAATGACGCAGCCGGGAGGTGGCAGAAGAATTAGGAGAACATATGGTGGCAGTATGAGACAGCTTGGAGATGGCATCAGCATAAGGAGAACATATGGTGGCAGAATGAGATAGCCTGGAGCTTTCATCAGCATGAGGAGAACATATGGTGGCAGAATGAGACAGCCTGGAGCTTTAATCAGCATGAGGAGAACATATGGTGGCAGAATGAGTGGTGCGGTGGGTGGCAATACCAGAACCCGATGACGAAGGTGGATTGAAAAAGGAGAACTTGGCATCAGATTTGTGGCATCAGGCGGGTTGCAGGATCAAAATAGTAGCTAAGGCAGATAGGCAGAAGAAAACAATCTCTTTTGTAAAAGTGTTAGTGGGCACAAGTAAGTATTGAGGATATGCCTTACGTAAAACTTAACTTTTAATATTATGCTTAGGATAAAATATATGGACCGATTTTTTTTTTTTTAAATCAAACAAAAGGAAAGGTGTGGTAAAAACACCATATGCCAGATACACCACCAAGTATTGACGTGATGCAAAGACCTCTAAAAGGTGGAAGAGAACAACGTATGGTCAATTGTAACTGGTGGGGGTAAAAACTTCCCCTGTAAGGCCCTACTCTCACACTTTAATTCCCTTCTTGGCAAGTGTTACTCGCCCTAAAAAGGGCAGCCCCACACAGGAACCTCTCCCTATTTCCACCTACAAACACTGCCATTTCTAAGGGTTTTTAGGTGGAAATAGGGATTGGTTCCTGTATGGGGCCGCCCTTTTTAAGACGAGTAACACTTTCCTCGAAAAGGTGGAAGGGTACAACGTATTGTCCATTGTAGAAGGTGAGGGTAAAAACTTCTCCTGTAAGGCCCTACTCTCACCCTATTAACTCCCTTCTGGGCAAGTGTTACTCACCCTTAAAGGGCGGCCCCACACAGGAAACTCTCTCTATTTTCATCTAAAAACCCTGGGAAATGGCAGTGAGCGCAGAGGGCCCTGCAAGTCAGACCTGCAAGAGGATTGACGATAGCGCAGATAGGCATCGGCCAACTGACTACATAGGATGTCTCTGTAGTAGGTCAGTTAGTCCTTCCTCTCAGTGGGTGTAAAAGAGGCCCCCATTTTGTGGCGGTAGCGAGGGTCCAATAAGGTGGAGAGCCAGAAGTCATCCCGCTGCCGAATGGTGACAATTCGGCGGTCACTACGCAAGCAAGTGAGCATGCATTGTGCCATTTGTGCAAGTGACTCGGAGGGACTCCCTGCCTCCATCTCCACTGAAAACTGCCACGGTGTGTCTGTGTTGCCTTCCTCATAACCCTCTAGCTCCTCTGGCTGCTCCTGCTCCTCCTCTCCTTTCAGATGGCTAGAAAAATCTCACGAAACCTAAACTGTGCTCCACCGTGCCCCTCCCCCTCCTCCAGTTCAGCCCCCACAGGGCTCATGTGGCCTGAGATATAGATGCCATGTCTCCAGTGCCCTGACCAGCCATTGTTTTCAACTACATGTTGTAGTAGATGAAGCAGTGGAATGACGTTGTTCATCCCGTAATACTGGCTACTGACTAATAATGCAGCTTCTTCAAAGGGCCTGAGCAAATGGCAGGTGTCACGTATGAGCTGCCACTTGTTGACATTGAAGTTGCACAGGGGAGTCCCCCTATCCGCTTGGATCATCAAGAAATCGGTGACGGTTTTTCTCTGTTCATATAGTCGGTCCAACATATGGAGGGTGGAATTCCAACGTGTGGAAACGTTGCAAATCAGACTATGTTGGAGAATGCCACTCTGACGCTGCAGCTCAAGGAGAGTGTGCTTTGCAGTGTACGAGTGGCTGAAGTGCATACAAAGTTTCCTTCCCATTGTTAGGATGTCTTGTAGATGGGGGGAACACTTCAGGAACCGCTTGACAACCAGACTGAACATGTGTCCCATGCAGGGCGCATGTCTCAGGCTTCCTTGTCACAGCGCAGACAAGATGTTCTTCCCGTTGTCGGTCACCAAGGTTCCCATTTCCAGTATTCGTGGAGTAAGCCATGATTTGATTTCTTGATGAATGACTTTTAGCAGTTCCTCCTTATGTGAATCCGTTCGCCAAGGCAAACCATGTGAAGAACAGTGTGACACTGCCGTGCCCTGCACACATGGTATGCTGAAGGGCCACTGAGACTTGTCTGGGCAGTGTAGGCTGAGGCTACGGTGGAGGATGTGGAGGCGGAGTCACACACTGTCACAGGACCAACGGCCTGAGAGTGTGGAGGCAGAAGTGGCGTTACCTGTCCAAGTTGCTGTTGTGGCTGTGCAGGAACCACATTTACCCAGTGGGCAGTAAAGGACATGTATTGTCCCTGCCCGTAGTTACAGCTCCACACGTTGGCGCTGCCGTACGCTTTGGTACACACTGACAGGCTCCAGGACTGGCCCACCTTCTGTTCCACAAAATTTTGCAGGGCTGGTACTGCCTTTTTAGCAAAGAAATGACGGCTTGGGACTCTCCACCTTGGCTCGGCACAAGCCATGAGTTTTCTGAAAGGTGCAGAGTCCACCACTTGAAAAGGGAGGGACTGCAGCACCAGCAACTAGGACAGGAGCACATTCAGCTTCTGCGCCGTTGGATGAGTGGGCGCATACTGTTGTCTAGTGTAAAAGACAGAAAAGGGAGGGCACACTGAATGGAATATTCACCTGTATGATGTATGCAGTCAGCCTTGGCGATCTATGTAAGTAGTGCCTCCTGCGGGTGCATATACTAAAGATGAAGTATCAATAATTGCAGCATAAAGAAGATGTATATGCACTCATTGCTCGGTACAGGTCACTGCATTCCGGGTCAGGGTTAGCTGGGTATCAGCGTAGACGCATCTTGGTAGCGGTTAGAGGCAGAGGCTACCAAGATGCGTGGTGAGTGCACATACACCTTCTTTATGCTGCATACTGTTGTCTCTTGGAAATGGCTTCACCGATGGATTTCTGGCGGAATGACTGACTCGAAGGAAATGGAGCAGGAGCATCTGGAGCGACAGAATATGGGTGTGACACACAGCTCCCTTCTGCTGAGGTGGTCGAGCTTTGGCTGGCTGAAACAGGGAGCTGCGTGCCACTGGGTGATGTAGCAGGCTGGACCACCACATCAGAGCCATAGTTCTCCCAGGCCGCTTTATGGTGACGCTGCATATGTTGATGCAGGGCCGTGGTGCCAACATTGGGACTTTGACCACGCTGCAACTTTTGCTGACACATCTTGCATGGGGCCAGGTTAACATCCTCCAGATGCTTGATGAAAAACTGCCACACCGCTGAGTAGCTGATTTTCCAACCAACAGTCCTCACTAATTGACTGCTACTGCAGGACTCCAGGAACCCCTTTTCCATTACCTACCGGGAAGGTAGGCTGCCACGGAGCAGGTGGTCTACCCCAGGCACATATGGTCCAGACTTTCCACTTCTGCCACCATGTTGACTGCCAACCATGCTACCACCTTGCATGCTCAGTTCCCCCTCACAGGCAACCTGCATCCCTCTTCTCCTGATGATGATGAAGCCCCATTCTGCACCCGGCTCCCAAGTGTGATCGGCTTCATCATCATCGAGATGTATCTGCACGTCACTGATGTCCTCCTCAGGTTCGTCAACAGTGTCTGCTTCAGTAGCCTGAACGCTCGCTACACCACCTCGCACGCCACTCTCCCCATCACTACTTGCCCGCCTAGCGGAGGAAGCAGCGGACATCTCCTACACTTCTTGGCTGAGCAGTAGCTGCTGACTGTCCTCTATTTGATCGTCCTCACTGAATAGTGGAGCTGAACCCACAGCATAAGATACTTCTGGGGGGGAGGGAACAGCATAGGACAGAGGCAATTGTAGGACAGGTACTGCTCCCGGGTCATGCCAACTGAGGGTTGTGTCTGAGGAACCCACCGACTGTTGACTGGGGGTGTCAGATATCACTTGTGATGAAGTGGATGACCGTGTTATCCAAATGTTGACAGCAGAGGGGTTGCTGGTTGAGACATGACCGCTAGCTGAATTTAGGCCTCTGCCACTCCATTGTGCATGTCCTGGCACTTCTTTGCCTGACATACTTAGTGCGTATATGGTTGGAGTACAATACGCTCCACTACGCTTAAAACAGTATTTGTCTGCAACAACAGCAGGTGTGTACTTTTACCTGGCCTTTCACAGTATCTAGGCCCTTAAGACTTGAACAGGAGCAAAATGGTACACCACTTAGATGCAAGTATGTGGTATACACTTATGAGGGGAGGACAATGCTCTCCAGTACGCTTAAAACAGTATTTGCCTACAATACCAGCAGGTGTGTACTTTTGGCTTGCCTTTCACAGTATCTAGGCCCTTAAGACTTTAACAGGAATAAAATAGTACACCACTTAGTGCATATATGGTTGGAGTACAATACGCTCCACTACGCTTAAAACAGTATTTGTCTGCAACAACAGCAGGTGTGTACTTTTACCTGGCCTTTCACAGTATCTAGACCCTTAAGACTTGAAGGGGAGGACAATGCTCTCCAGTACGCTTAAAACAGTATTTGCCTACAATACCAGCAGGTGTGTACTTTTGGCTGGCCTTTCACAATATGTAGGCCCTTAAAGAGGTACTCCGCCCCTAGACATCTTATCCACCAACTCAGCAAACTGAGCAAACTCTGTGCGTAATTATGGGCAATACAGGGGCTGGAGCATCCTCATGTCACAGGTCCGCCCCTCCTGACATCATGGCCTGCCCCTAAATACAAGTCTATGGGGGGGGGGGCCCCCTCCCACAGACTTGTATTAAGGGGGCGGGCCATGACATAATGAGGGGCGGAGACATGATGTCACAATGCTCCGGCCCCTGCATTGCCCGTCATTACGCACAGAGCGAGTTTGCTCTGTGCAGTAATGACAGCGGGGTCTTGCAGCCAATATCCCCTTTGGATAGGGGATAAGATGTCTAGGGGAGTAGTACCCCTTTAAGACTTTAACAGGAACAAAATAGTATACCACTTTGATGTACGTATGTGGCATGCACTTATAAGGGGAGGACAATGCGCTCCAGCATGCTTAAAACAGTACAGTGGTCGCTCAACATACGATGGTAATTCGTTCCAAACGACCTATCATTTGTCGAATCCATCGTATGTTGAGGGATCCGTGCAATGTAAAGTATAGGAAGCTGTACTCACCTGTCCCCGCCGCTCCGGACTAGGTCCTCACCGCTCCCGATGCTGTCCCGCTGCTCCGGTGTCTTCTTCGCGATCCTCTGGCTTCTACCGCATCTTCTGCAGGGTCCGGGCCTTGCTTTCTGGTGACGTTATTACGCTGCTGCGCCGGCGCCACGTGCGTAGTGACGTAATAACGATGCCGGAAAGCGAGGCCCGGACCCTGGAGAAGATGCGGAAGACGCCGGAGGATCGCGAAGTGGACCCGGAGCAGCGGGAATAGGTAAGCGAACCTGCCCGGGATGCTTAAACTGCTATCCGACAGAAGCTTAAGCATTTTGCGCTGTCGGATAGCAGTTAATGCGATGGCCCCGACATATAAAAGTATCGTATGTCGATGCTGACATCGACATGCAATGGCCTCTGAGAGGCCATCGTATGTCGATTTTATCATATGTCGGGGCCATCGCATCGCATGTTACTGTATTTTTCTACAACACCAGCAGGTGTGTACTTTTAAAGAAAACTTGTGTGTGCAGCTCACAACCAACATCCGAGGTATATGTGGTTAAAAAGATCAATCCCCATTGATCAACATATAATAAAAAATTGAATAATATTTTAACCACACCTCAAGGATGATACACAATGAAAAAAAATTACAGACAGTTTGATTGATATGAATGCAAAAATTGTTTATTACACAATATTATTCACAAAATAAAAACAATTAAAATAATTTCATAAAACACAAAAGTATATAGCACTGATAATATCTACCATTTGGGCCCCAATGGCTAAAAAAAATCAGAACACTGATAGTGTTTGCTTTAGCACTTGTAATCTGATCGTTCAGAAAAAGTTCACTAGTCCGGAAATTGTATGTCAGAAAATTAATGTGTATGAGAAATCTCCAAAAAATAAAGCTATAGTATGCTACCCACAGTTTGTCTGCAATGGTTTTATTGTCATTTACTCACCGTGTCTCCGACCGGTGGTCCCGTACTGCGACGGACCGAGTGTGAAAAGTCCTGCGGCTAATTTGATGTTATGGGCGCTGCGGCACTTGTAGTTGCTGTATGAAGCTCACAGAAATGGTGGGAGCATATACTCCGGCAGGAGGCTCCAATGAATAAGTATCTCAGTTGTAACAGTCCTCCTCTCAGGCAGCACTTGAATGGAGAGGTTGATCGCGATCAAGTCATGCAGCAGACAGCATACCCGGTGTTGTGGAGATACAGGGGCAGTAAGTGGGTCTCTTGGATTTCTTTATGCTGGCTTTTATTGTGATAATATGCAGATTAGAAGTGCATTTTATAAAGTGCTATATCTGGATAATAAGAACGCCATGACGCGTTTCAGGGTACTTGGATCAACCCCTTCCTCAGTAGGCGTAAGGTATAAAAGACAGCAGTAAAGACTCTTTTTATATGGTCAATCCACATGTGTTTCTCATTAGTACAAGGTAGATTGAACCTGTGGAATGGACTCAAAGCACACAAAAACAATGTATCAGATACATGGATCTTGATGGTAACAGGATACCAATAACAGGATACCAATAACATATAAATAAATTCCTATGTATACTTTATTCTAAATACATTTGTGGCAACTGACAAATAATGTATCCTCCAAAAATTGTACCTTTGTGTGTAAAGGAAAAGCTATTTATTATGGACCCATATATAGGATCTGGTAGCATAACGCTGCTGGGCCCTATGTTGGTATTCACACACATTTCAGTAAATTGTCATGAGATGGCGTAAGTTGTAGTCTGAATTGTTACTTATATGTACATAGTGAAACACACGGGGGAGATTTATCATGTGTGTCTAATTTAAGTCTGTGTTTAGAGCAGTGCATGTGTTAGACATCGGTCTAATTTGCGCCAAATTTACCAAAAGTCACACGAACTTTGTTAAATTTGTCGCAAGATCTTCCCTCCTCCTTCCCTGGTCTATATTAGACAGAGCGTATATCACTCACACCCTCTCCAACTTCAGAAGCTGCCTTGTTAGTTTAACTCAGGTAGGTACTCCTTATATAGGGAATTTGGCTGTTCCCCCTTGCTTCCTTAATCCTGTACTCTTCAGCTAACCAAACTATGTGCATTTCCATTTTATTGCACCTTTTTGAAAGCAGGTGTTTGCTGTCTTGCCTCATGGAGTCCTCTGTAACCTCCTCACCTGATGACTCTCCTCCACTGGCACCCCTTTCTGGCCAGGGGGAATCTGTTATTGGCAGCAGAAAGCGTAAACTCAAGTCCAAAAATTTCTCCCAGCGCGAAACGGAAATTTTTGCTGAAGAGGTTTGTTTTTTCTCTTTATTTTTTTATTTAGTTTTCTTTTCATTTTTTTTTTATTTTGCCATTCGTACGTTCTGACCTATGGTGCTGTGGACAGTTCCTAATATGGGCAACAGATGTCAGCAGAGAACAATGTGGTGTTGTCCTTGGTGTTGCACTGTCAAACAGCTTGTAGGACCTACAAAATTATACTTGGGAAGACATTTCCGCCAGGTTTGCCTTGGTCTGAAGTTTCCGCGTATATAGGCGATTTGCGACTGTCGCATACGAGGTTTGCGAATGTCGCACATGATAAATACATGACTATGAACAAAGTCAGTCTATTTTAGACATTTATGCTTTCGAGGAACAGAAAAGTTCTAAACCATTTGTCGCAGAAAAGTCACAAAAAAATAGACTGCGACAAACCATGCGACAAATTTAGAGGAGAAAAAAAGAGTCTAAACAGCTTAGCAAATCTCCCCCACCATATCCAATATGTTTCACTATGTTCGTATAATATATCACGATCAACCTCTCCTTTCAAGTGCTGCCTGAGAGGAGGACTGTTACAACTGAGATCCTTATTCACTGGAGCCTCCTGCCATTTCTGTGAGCTTCATACAGCAACTACAAGTGCCGCAGCGCCCATAACATCAAATTAGCCGCAGGACTTTTCACACTCGGTCCATCGCAGTATGGGACCAGCGGTCGGAGACATGGTGAGCAAATGACAATATAACCATTGCAGACAAACTGTGAGTAGCATACTATAGCTTTTTAATTTTTGGAGATTTCTCATACACATTAATTTCCTGACATCCAATTGCCGGACTTGTGGACTTTTTCTGAACGATCAGATTACAAGCGCTAAAGCAAACACTATCAGAGTTCTGATTTTTTTAGCCATTAGGGCCCAAATGGCAGATATTATCAGTGCTATATACTTTTGTGTTTTATGAAATTATTTTAATTGTTTTTATATTGTGAATAACATTGTGTAATAAACAATTTTTGCATTCATATCAATCAAACTGTCCGTAATTTTTATTCATTGTGTATCATCCAGGTGTGTACTTTTGCCTGACCTTTCACAATATCTAGGACCTTAAGACTTTACCAGGAACAAAATGGTACACCACTTAGATGTACGTATGTGGTATGCACTTATGAGGGGAGACAATGTGCTCCAGTACGCTTAAAACAGTATTTGTCATGTTCCAAGTTACAATCTTTTCCGCAGCACAGACTGGCCGTGTCTTTCCTCCTTCACAGTGCAGACATCAATAAGTGACATAATCGTGCCTGCACTATGTCGAGGCAGTGATCACAGTCTCATCACAGTGTAGGCGGCATAAGAGCCAGCTCTCACCTGTATGCACATGTGCGCACACAGCTGAAAGAGATGCTTGCTTGTCTACGGATTTGGGGTACTTGTTCTGGATTCCCAAATAGCCTAGCGTACCTTAGCTCTGCTGCAGGCTCTTATGCAGTGCCCGATGTGAGAACTACTGTAGGTAATGAGGTTACTGATCTTTGGCGGTCTGCACTCCCCCCAGGGAGTGCGCCCACAGCAGGGGGTGGATTTGCCAAAGTTTTGGTATGCTACTAAATACACCACCCTTAATGTAAAACATCATACCCCCTGACTGTATAATTCCAACCATAACCTGATATTTATTTCCAATATTTCACATAAAATGTATGCCTATCTGACTATTTCTTGAATTGTCAGTCAAGTAATCAACCCACATAACTTGGGAACAAGAAGGCATATCAAGGAACTGTAAATCAGGATCAGGGCAACCTATGCTATTTAAGGAAAGTAAGATCTCACTTTGGTTGACCACAGGTCTTCTTTAAAGGGGTACTCTGGTGAAAACCTTTTTTCTTTTAAATCAACTGGTGCCAGAAAGTTAAACATATTTGTAAATTACTTATATTAAAAAATCTTAATCCTTCCAGTACTTATTTGCTGCTGAATGCTACAGAGGAAATTCCTTTCTTTTTGGAACACTGATGACATTTACGGATGACATCCGTTTTAAGTTCGGTCACAAAACCGGATATGGGGCAAAAATGAGCCAACCGGAGTCACTGTCTAACTCCGGTCCGCTCATTAAAGTGAATGAGAAGCTGTGAGCATCCGACTGGGATACGTGAGCTCCTGGTTTTGAAATTTCCCAGCCGGACCCGACAGCCATAGGCAGCAAACGGAGTGTGAATGCAACCTTACAGATTCTGTATCTGTATTAAAAAAAATCATGGGATGCAGCATTGTATGATTTATTATAGAGGTATTCTCCCCTAGAGGCAACAGATAGTGACACATCGAGTACCAAAGGATGCGTATACCTAGTGCAGACATAATACTGGCAGAAAGGTTTGTTGCTAGGCAACCCCCTAAATTCGTACTGTCTCCAGGTTTCTGGTTTAATGTCAACATTAAAACAGCTTTTTGACAAATTCATTGATTTGGATGTAGTATACATCCTCAGATAAACCGTTACTGGTACTGTACTTTGGAACCTTATTGATTAAACTGCTAGTTAATGTGGGCCATTCTAAGGGGAAAGTAGGGCACATCTGTTATGTAGATATGGCAAATAAAACACTTGTCATCTCTTCTTTATCTGTACTTAATAGGAATGCACAGTAAAACCTCCATATGCTGAAGAAAATATATTAGTTTGTCCATACAGTAAATTGTATAACATTACATGATTATTACCTCCAGTCATATCTGCAAATCTGAAAACCAGCCAAGATTAAGACTTAGAAAATATTATAAAGGAAATACTTTTCACAAAGTGGATAACAATGAACCCAATATCCAGTGATTGAAGCCCGGGCTTGCAGTTCCCAGGTGTTTGTTAAGAAGGAAGTAATTTGGAGTTTGTGATGAGAGAAGCTTTTTACCAGAAATGAGCAGCCAAGCCCAATACGGAATGCATTCTATGCCAAAAGCTGTTGTGCATTACATATAAAGCATTGTTGTGGCTGCTTTAAGTAACAATTTCAGAAATACATTGGCACAATAGGAGCTGAGCTCTTTGCAGAGTGAACATTAAACACAAGGTTTAAAGGAACAATAAATATATTTATAGTCCTGGGTGGGATTGCAACCTTTTCACACGTTCCTGTGCCTAAGCTTGTAAAAGGCCTTATGAAAAATCAAATTGTATTAAAACACTTTATTTTGGTTTTAACAAATTATGCAGAGAAGTTAAGCCTGAACTTACAGCAACTCATTCTGCACAATTTTTCTTTCCCCCAGATCTGTTCTATCAGGATTTTCTTTTAGAATTTCCTAATGTGTTCCAAAAGCAATACAGTCCATGTATAGCTAACATATGACATCAAAGTGTTACGGTGATCTTAAAGAACCTATCAGAAGTGACCATTATTTGTTTAAGGTCCAAGAAGGGAAGAAAAGCTTGGATTAGTGACGAACCCCTTTTGGCTCTCATTGGCATTTTATGGCTTTTCTTTTGCATGGTCTATAGGAAATAGCACATAGACAGCTAATTCCTCCTCTCTGAGGGCCACATGGTACTGTGCTCAGCTGAGCAACATTATTCTACAAGTAGGTGGTCTTAGTATCAACACCCCCAGCTGTCACAGCATCATAAATGTCATAAGATTTTTAAAATGAGATGAATACTTTAATACTGTTCATTCAAAGCAAGGATACATATATTAAATCTAAGATATACCAGTTGTTACTTTTGTTTCCATCGTCAAAGTTTCCATCGTCCCTCTGAGACCAGCCCCTACATCCAAAACAGGAGATCCACACCCCCTCTCCCACCCGGAACAGGCGACCACCGACTATTGCATCCAGGTGGAGAATTAATGAAAAGGTGACCACATGCAAAACTAATATTTTCTTGTGTAAGAACATGCAAAAGGAATCACGTCAGGCACTACATAGATAGTACTTGTGACTTTTGGGAACAATTTTCCCATGATAGAGAACAAACACTGTATGGAATCCTCGAAAAGTCACTGTGATGTGCTAGCACTTAAATCAAGCTGTATAGCAGAGACAATCCATAAATCCAAGAAAAGAAAAAGGATGCACTCTCCTACGTGGACATCGTTTCACTTCCTTTTTATCTCTCCATGCGGATACAGACCTGTAGAGCAGAGGAACGGAGGAAATCCATGGAGCGGGGAGCAGAGAGATGCAGCTCTCACGTGCAAAGGGGGCGTACCACTGAGACTAGTTTTGCATCTTCTTCCTGTCAGCTGTACGTCTACCTGTGGTAAAGTGATTACTTATAGCAGTGTTAGGTAACCATAGAAACTGTAAACAACTTAACAATAACACCAAATGTGAAAAAAAACAAGTTAAAAGCAAATTAATTAATTAATGGAGGGTGCTACTTCTAGTGCTATTCCAACAGAGGAAGATATGTCTTTTTTTAAGGGAGGTAAAAAATCCTCCTTTAATCCTCCAATAACCTCAGGTAGTACCATTAATATTTTTTACAGGGCGGTCTAGAGTATAACATCACCAAAAATTAAAGGAAAGCCATAAGATGGTTAGGCTCCCAAAAAGATCTACATAATACTAAAGCTGACAACGGCAGAGCTATAGTTGTGTGGACTACGTCTGCATATAACAAAGAAATTGACCGCCATTTAAGTGACAATACTATCTATGAGAAACTAAAAGAAAATCCCACCAGATGCACTATGGAACAACTCAGGTAATTTTTTAGGTAATTTTTCCAAGGTGGAAAAGGGAGTACTGTCAAATAAAATGGCTGAAAAATTAATCCCTGACATCCCAAAACCTGCAAAGTGATATGTGTTACCAAAGGTGCACAAGAATATTGATAGCCCTACCGGCTGTCCAATCGTAGCTGGTATAGGGTCCATCACTGAGGCACTTTCGAGCTATTTAGAATGGCTCCTGGCTCCACTCTTAAAATGCATTCCCACACTATTAAAACACACAAATGAACTGCTAGGTGCTTTTGCCAATTTTGTTTGGCAGGACTCATACAAGTTAACATTTATAGATGTCGAGAGCCTGTACACCCGCATCCCACACGATGCGGGTGTACAAGCTATGAATGTCTTCCAGTCCAAAACAGATAAGTTCACTTTGTGGATGAAGCTCTTGATTTTGGAAACAACACATTTATGCATGAGGGGCACAGCCATGGGCACGCCTATATCATGCACCTATGCAAATATTTTTTGACTGTGTTTGAACAGAGGTATGTTTTTTGTTCTAGGAACCCATATGTACACCACATAAAATATTATTTACGATATGTGGATGACATATTGATAGTATGGAAGGGTACTAGTGATGATATTTTAAAATGTTGTGACCTATTTAAACAGTCAATAACATAAACATGTTGTTCACCAGTCAATATGGAGGGGATACCCTTGATCTTAGGAAACCAATTGCAAGGAATTCCCTACTACACTATGCAAGCTCACATCCACCTTATGTAATAAATAATATCCCATATAGCCAAGTGCTTAGATTAAAAATAGTCAAAAGCAATCCTAAAAATTATGAAGAACAAGTAAATGAAGTGAGCAATCGACTAAAGATCAGAGGGTATCCACAGAATATAATAGAAGGAGCTTATAAAAAGGCACAATGCAGAACAAGAGAGGGATTACTAAAACCAAAACGAAAGGATAGGAACAATTATAATGTATGTGTTTTTTCCTTCGTCAATACAAATATGAATGATTGCATAAGAAGAAGTATTATTACTAACTGGTATCTTTTTGAGCATGATACAGATCTGCATAATTTGGCCGAGGAAAACCCCATCATTACATTTAGACATACAAAAACAGTAGGAGATTGCAATAAAAATGAAAAACGCAGAACACAAAAGAGAGAACAAAATTGGCTGGAAAAATTGACCCCAAAGGTAATTTCCCATGCAGGAATTGCAACTATTGCTGCTACAACCTTGCAAAAAGGAATTCTATTATAGGAGGAGAAAATATATTTGTTGATCAATTTATTTCCTGCCAAACATTCTTTGTGTATGCCATAATTTGCACTTGCGGCTATTTTTATATAGGCAAGACAAAACAAAAATTATGTATACGAATAAGGGAACATTTCTATTCGCTCTGCACTGGAAAAGGAGCCACCGCTTTATTAATCATATGTGCAAGGCGCATGATAGTAATCCAAAGGAATTAAAGTTTGCTGGAGTGGAGCGAATAGAAAATGTCGGGTACATCGCCATGAAGAATTGCTTCAAAAAGAAGCTTTATGGATCATGAAGTTGAAAGCTTTAGGTCCTTTGGAACTAAATGAGCAAAATGATTTATCCCTGTTCAAATAAATCACATTCCTGTGTCGTGATTATTTGCTTTTAACTAGTTTTTTTCACATTTGGTGTTATTGTTAAGTTGTTTATAGTTTCTATGCTTACCTAACACTGCTATAAGTAATCACTTAACCACAGGTAGACGTACAGCTTACAGGAAGAAGACGCAAAACTAGTCTCAGTGGTATGCCCTCTTTGCACGTGAGAGCTGCGTCTCTCTGCTCCCCGCTCCATGGATTTCCTCCGTTCCTCTGCTCTATATGTCTGTATCTGCATGGAGAAATAAAAATGAAGTGAAACGACGTCCAAGTGAGTGAGTGCAGCTTTTTTGGATTTATGCACTAATAGTTTCTTGACTCCCATTGAAATGATTAGAGAGCTTTGGACATGGACCTGCACTTGTACAGAACAGTACATCTGCAAAGCTGTGTGTGGTAGCCCAGTAGGGGAGTTGTTACCCCGTACCCTTGCTGCCCTGTCAGGCAGCCTCCCTTCAGTATCCCCTGGGCCCCCCCCCTGCATCTGTTCTACTGTAATTATATATTATCCCCTATGTTATGTATATAAGAATGTTGTATCTTTAAGAAAGGTTAACATGTGATTACCAGTTGTCATGTGAGTTATCATGTGATTGTTACCCAGGAGGTATCAGTGACCAGGTGACTTGAGGTACCGCTGGTCTTCACCAGATCCTGCTGCAAGGCAAGATGGGCTTGCTGCGGCAGGTGACACCCAGGTCGCTACCCCTGACATGGCTTGACCACACAGGTGTACTGGCCCTTTAAATTTCAAAGCTCCGATGCGTGCCCTGAGGGACGGGGACA
This sequence comes from Hyla sarda, assembly GCF_029499605.1. Classification (NCBI taxonomy): domain Eukaryota; kingdom Metazoa; phylum Chordata; class Amphibia; order Anura; family Hylidae; genus Hyla; species Hyla sarda. Next base: position 236,706,910 of record NC_079190.1, read on the forward strand.
CGCGTGCCAGAGCTGAGAAGCAGCAGAAGAGGCTGCAGAGGTATATGGTAAGTGATGGGCTGGGATTCGCATGCAGGCGCGTCCCGTGATACGAATCCAAGTCCCGCCGGTGGCAGGGGAGAAGGGAACAATGCGCTTGCGGCCGGTGCGCAAGGTGTTACAGTCTGGTCTCCCCCTCCTTTTGCGGTTCAGAAATTTCTTGAGTAGTTCTTGGTCCAGGATACTGTCTTGCAGCTCCCAAGACCTTTCCTCTGGCCCAAATCCTTCCCAGTCCACAAGAAAGAAGCGTTTTCCTATGACCAGCTATAAGAGGGTACCTTAAAGTGGATATATTTGGAGGATAACCACACTTTGTCCCCAGGAGAGAATTCGGGAGGAAGGCGTCTTTTCTTGTCCGCTTGTGACTTCATACGGGTCGTGGCATATAGAAGGGAGTGACGAGTCTTCTGCCAGTTGGAGGCAAAATTCTAGTTCGTCAGCCATAGGAACTCCAGAAGAAGAGGAAAAGGGAAGAGGAGACCACAAAGAAGGGTGACGTCCCAGTGGACCCAGAATCCCTATGGTTGTAAGAAAACTTGGCCCAGGGTAGTAAATCGGCCCAATCATCTTGGCGAGCAGAGACAAAATGGAGATAGTCCCCCAAGACCTGGTTCACCCTTTGGACCTGACCGTTGGATTGAGGGTGGTAAGTTGAGGAGAACTCCAATTTAACTTGGAGACGTGAGCAGAGAGCCCTCTAGAACTTAGAGACGAACTGAACTCCCTGGTCGGAGACAATATGAGTAGGCAACCCATGGAGCCGGAAGATATGACAAAGGAATAGCTTGGCAAGCTGCGGTACAGATGGTAAACCAGGCAAGGGCAAAAAATTTACCATTTTAGAAAATCGGTCCAAAACAACCCAGATGACCGTTTTGCCGCCAGAAGAAGGAAGGTCAGTTATACAATCCATTGCTATGTTGGTCCAGGGCAGCTCAGGAACTGGCAAAGGATGTAGTAGACCAGCAGGCTTGGCACGAGGGGTCTTGTCCCGGACACAGACCGAACAGGAAAGAACTAAGTCAACAACATCCTGTTTTAAAGTTGGCTACTAGAGATGAGCGAACTTACAGTAATTCGATTCGTCACAAACTTCTCAGCTCGGCAATTGCTGACTTTAGCCTGCATAAATTAGTTCAGCTTTCAGGTGCTCCGGTTGGCTGGAAAAGGTGGATACAGTCCTAGGAGTCTCCTAGGACTGTATCCACCTTTTCCAGCCCACCGAAGCACCTGAAAGCTGAACTAATTTATGCAGGCTAAAGTCAGCAACTGCCAAGCCGAGAAGTTTTTGACGACTGTAAGTTCGTTCATCTCTATTGACCACCAATACTGTTGGGAGATAAGTTGCAAGGACTTCCGAATACCGGCATGTGGAATGACCCCATTTCAAGACTCGGAGTCTTAGATGGGGAGTTATGTAAGTCTTCCCAGGAGGCAGGTGCTGAAGACTTGCTGGTTGAGGGTGAGGTTCTTGGCCTTGTAATTCAGAGAATCTTGATAGAGCGTCAGCCCGAAGATTCTTTGCTAGATGGAAGTGAATAAAAAAGTCAAATCTGGAGAAGAACAGAGACCAGCGAGCCAGTTGAGGGTTGAGACGATGGGCAGTCTGTAGATAGAGTAAGTTCTTGTGGTCAGTATAAATAGTAAGCGGATGTACAAGTCCAAGAGTCCAAGAGATGATGCCATTCTTCCAAGGCCAACTTGATAGCCAAGAGCTCGCGATCTCCAATGGAATAATTTCTCTCTGCAGGAGAGAAGGTCTTAGAGAAAAAAAATGCAGGTTACAGTTTTTCCTTTGGAAGATTTTGTGTCAAAACTGCACCTGCACCAACTGAATAAGCATCCACTTCCAAAATAAAAGGCTTTCCTGGATCGGGTCTTGACAACACGGGAGCAGAAGCAAAGGAGGACTTTAACTGTTTGAACGCTTCTTCGGCCTGAGGAATCCAGACTTTCGGATTAGCAGTTTTCTTGGTTGCAACCAAGGTGGAGTAGTGAGGAATAAATTGCCGATAATAATTGGCAAAGCTGAGGAAGCGCTGAATCGCTTCAAGCCAAAAGGTTGAGGCCATTCTAGTACAGCGGACAACTTGTTAGGATCCATTTGTAGACCTTGACTGGTAACAATATACCCCAGAAATGGAAGACTGGTCTTTTCAGAAGTACACTTCTCAAGTTTTGCATAGAGATGGTTGTCTCGGAGACGCTATAAAACTTGGCGGATGTGTGAACGATGAGTGTGAAGATTGGGCGAGTAGATGAGAATGTCATCCAAATAGACGACACAGGAATATAGGAGGTCACGAAAAATGTCATTGATAAACTCCTGGAAGACTGTTGGAGCATTACAGAGTCCGAATGGCATCACAAGATACTCGATACCTGTTAAACACAGTCTTCCACTCATCCCCATCTCGTATACGAATCAAATTATGTGCCCCATGAATGTCTAGTTTAGAGAAGATCCTGGCACCCCAGATGATCAAATAATTCTGAGATTAAAGGAAGAGGGTAGCGGTTATTTATTGTAATTTTATTCAAGCCTCGGTAGTCGATGCAAGGTCTCAAGGACCCGTCTTTCTTTTCCATGAAGAAGAACCCGGCTCCGGCAGGGGAAGAAGACTTCCTGATAAATCCCTTCTGAAGATTCTCCTGGATGTAATTAGACATAGCCTGAGTTTCAGGGACCGACAAAGGGTAGATTCTGCCCCGAGGAGGTGTGGAGCCAGAAAGTAGGTCAATAGAACAATCATAGGGACGATTTATGTTTTTCACTGAAGACATCAGGAAAATCCCGAAGGAACGAAGGCAAACCAGGCAGAGGACAAGAAGATGGTTCCAACTTAGACAAACGTATTTGAATACAGTGGTTTTTGCAATGCGGTCCCCAACAAAGAACTTCTCCAGTTTTCCAATCCAGCTGCGGAGCATGGAGTTGCAACCACGGTAGACCAAGCAGGAGAGGAGAAGTACAATGAGGGAGTACATAGAAAGACAAGTTCTCCTTATGCAAGGCTCTGACCTGCATAGACAACAGTTAAATACAGTACAGCACAGTACAGTACAGTTTTTCTCCATTGACCGTAGAGATGTACAAGGGCTTTAACCGGCAAGATACAGGAAGAGGATACCTATGTACTAGGGAGGCGTCAATAACAATTTCCCAAGGAACCAATAGTCCAAGAAGGCAAGAACAAAGACAATCTCTTTGGAGGGTAGAAAAATCTGGACCGTCAAATTTAAGCGTGGAGAGGTGGTATTCCCACCTAGGGAGGCCTCTCCCACAAACCATAGGTGCAAGCGTTTTCCTGTGACTGTGGACGTAGAGAAAAATCTTTTAGGAAGTTATCTGCACTGGTGCAGTATAGGCATAGATTCTCAGTTTGTCATGAGTCCTTTTCTGCAGGGTCAGACGAGACCGATCCACCTGCATAGCCACCACTTCTGGAGGCAACGTAGAGGGTTGCGGTGGTTGCTGGAAGATAGGTGCCAGACGAGGAAAGTGCCGGGGTCGTGCAGACTCCCTTTCTTGGCAAAGTTCCTCACGTCGCTCAGAGAAACGGATCTCAATCCGGGATGCCAACTGTATAAGTTCATTCAAGTTAGATGGAAATTCCTGGGCAGCAAGGGCATCCTTGATATGACCAGATAATCCTCTCTTGAAGGTGGCGCAAAGAGCTTCATTGTTCCATGATAACTCCGATGCCAGGGTACGAAACTGAATGGCATACTCGCCCACAGAGGAGTTGCCCTGCGAAAAACTCAACAATGCCATCTCAGTGGAGGCTACTCAGGCTGGTTCTTCAAAGACACCCCGAAATTCCATCAGGAAAGCCTGGAGATCGGTTGTGAGAGCATCACTGCGATCCGAAGGTAGAGTTGTCCAGGCCAAAGCCCTTCCAGTTAAGAGCCTGATGACGAAGGCCACCTTTGCTCGTTCCATATGGACCTGTTCTGCCATGAGTTGAATGTGCATTCAACGAAACCACGAAACCACGACAGGACTTAGGATCCCCCTCATATTTCTCTGGACGAGACAATCAGAGTTTCATTCCGGAGAAGACTGCAGGAGCGGGAGGCAGCACTGGAGCAGGAAGAAGCTGTGGTTGTGGCGGTTGTTGTTGAGCAGTTAGCAATTGCTGCATCATGGCGGATAACTGGCTCAACTGCTCTGTCTGCTGGGCCAACTGCTGTGACTGGAGCGCCATGATACAAGCAAGATCCGGATTACCTGGCAGAGGAACCCCAGCGGGATCCATGGCCGGATCTTGCTGTTAAGGAGCTGGATGTGGATCCTCTAACTTGTGTGGCTGATGACTCGGACCGTATTGGGGAGCGGATTCTAAGGTGCCGCTGGTCTTCACCAGAGCCCACCGCAAGAAAGGAAGGGCTTGCTGCGGTCGGCGACACCGAGGTCGCTACCCCGGAAACGGCTCAATCACACAGGTAGCTGGGCAAGGCGAGGTACCGAAGGATAAGGCAGTAGCGTAGTCAAACATAGCAGAAGGTCAAGGCAGGCGGTAAAGATGCGGAGTCAAATAACATAGCGGGAAGGTCTGGATACACGGGTAAGTCAAACAGGCAATATGGAACGCTTAATCTCAGGCCAAGGGCACTGAAGATCCGGCAGGGAAGTATGGGAGATGCAGGGACTTATAGAGTAGAGTCAGTAAGTAACGGGCTGGGATTCACATGCGGCGCGTCCCGAGATGCGAATCCCAGTCCCGACGGTGGCAGGGGAGAAGGGAACAATGCGCTCGCTGCCGATGCGTGCGGTCGGAGTGCAAGGTGTTAAAACCACTGCAAGTCCCAGCAAGCCCTTAAGGTCTCTGAAGTCATTGGTCACCTCCGTGGGCCTGGCTACGCTGTATAGACTGTACCATCTGTCACTCAGTAAAGCTATTGTTGCCCGTAACTTGGCATCAGAGTCATTATTGCCCCTGTGCCTAGCCCAGGATCCAGCAGTATACCTTCGGGTGGTATTGAGGATACACCATGCCCTGGCATCACAAATACAAGGGGTTAATGCCATCTGCCCCAGGGTAATTCCATCTGCCATGCTTCACACCCAATACCACATGTGTTAAGACTCTTATTTTGCTCCCTGATCTGTAGTTTTTATCTGTACTATAATGGGGTATTTAGGATTTTTTTCACCTCTCTCTATTTCATTTTTTCCTTGGATATACCCCTTACTCAGCCACTGATATATAGATTCACTTAGCATTCATGAAGGGAATAGGGTTTGTCCAGTTAACTAAACAATCTGTGTATGTTGCCAAAATGCATATAAAGCAACTTACTAGTATATATTCTTATCAAAAGTTAACAGATCATCCATGTCTGATGTTTGTTATGACACGACCGACTGGGGGAGACTGCCTTCTTGCCCATCCATTGTAAGGGATGGATCGACAGCTTGGAGTCGGTCCCTCCCTGTGCTACAGTGCAGTGGCGAAAAAAGTTAATATATACATAGTCGGTCACAGGCCAGAAACGGAAACGGAAAACTCCTAGACAACCAGATACACCAGACAGGATACAAATACTAATGAAGAGAGAAAAAAATGGAACCTTGTCTAGGCGCTGTTCGCAGATCCAGGTAAATGAAACATGAATATGAATGGAAAGTAAAGTGCCCGGAAGCACTGCGTTTATTAATAGAGTTTCCAATGACGCGTTTCAGAGGGTATTTCCTCCTTCCTCAGATTGACAGATCTGAGGAAGGAGGAAATACCCTCCGAAATGCGTAATTGGAAACTCTATTAATAAACGCAGTGCCTCCGGCACTTTACTTTCCATACATATTTGTGTTTCATTTACCTGGATCTGTGAACAGCGCCTAGACAAGGTTCCGTTTTTTCTCTCTTCATTTCTTCTTGATCGTACTGGAGAAGAGTTCATCCTCTCCTGTTGGACCCTGGGCCGTGCAGTTCGCTTCCACGTGCTGAGTAACCCTAAGGGGTGATATGCCTATTTCTACATACTTCTGGTGAGCAGCCATTTTATAGATTCGCTGCTCCCCTAGTCCCTGATTGGGACACAGATACCCTTGGTAATATACGAGGCGCAGCCCTCTCCCCTTTTTTCTTTTTCCACAGGATACAAATACTAAAAGGGCAGAATATAAACAGGCAAACTGATCAGGAACATAGGACACTGTTCACAAACATATACAAGTACAAAGTACAAAGATCAGATCAACCAAAAAGGATATAAATATAGAACACTGTTCACACTGGACAAAGATAACTAACAAATAAATTAGTTCCAGAACACAAGACTGGGAAACTGATGAGTCAGCATAGACTACAGGAACAAACAGGAATAAAAACTCAATCCCCCAGAAAACCTCCAGAAAACACGCGAATGTCTTGTTACTAGAACTCAATCTCCCAGAGTCCACCATGGAGCACAAAGATATCTTGTACTAAAACTCAATTCCCCAGAGTCCCATTAAAAGGTCACAGGGGTGTTGTTACAAAAACTCAGAAAGCGGATACAAGAAAACTCAGTGTGAACAGCGACATAGCAGAATATAAATACAATCCTAAAACTGATTAATGAAACACATTAATGAACTAATGAACATATACAAAACAAGACTAATTAACCATTGCTAAAAAGATAAATGCGCAAGCAGACATAGAAGTATAATGCACAGACATCATAACAGCATTATTGCAAGCAGACAAAGTGTATTGCACTAAATAACCAGGAACTAGAATGCAGACTGAGCTGGAGTTATATAGTCACACCAACCTTGCACATGGGTGAAAGGCTTAAATTGGTACTCCGGTGAATACTTTTTTTCTTTTAAATCAACTGGTGGCACAAAGTTAAATGTATTTGTAAATTACTTCTATTAAAAAAATCTTAATCCTTCCAGTACTTATTAGCTGCTGAATGCTACAGAGGAAATTCCTTTATTTTTGGAACACTGATGACATAACGAGCACAGTGCTCTCTGCTGACATCTCTGTCCATTTTAGCAACCATTCATAGCAGATGTATGCTAAGGGCAGCATGGTGGCTCAGTGGTTAGCACTGCTGCCTTGCAGTGCTGGGGTATTGGGTTCAAATCCCACTAAGGACAACAATAAATAAAGCGTTATTATTATTATAATAACGTCAGCCGAGAGAACTGTGCTCGTGATGTCATCAGAGAGCATTCCAAAAAGAAAAGAATTTCCTCTCAATTCACAGAGATCAAGGCTCCCTCCCTCCTCCCCCTCCATTGCTGTCAGTACGGGACAAGACCAGTGATATGAACGGGGGATCTAGTATTACATAGTTACATAGTTAGTACGGTTGAAAAAAGACATACGTCCATCATATTCAACCAGGGAATTGAAGGGTAGGGGTGTGGCGCGATATTGGGGAAGAGGTGGCATTTTATATTTCTTCATAAGCATTAATGTTATTTTGTTCCAGGAATGTATCTAACCTTATTTTAAAGCTGTTAAATTTTCCCTCTGTTAACATGTGCTGTTCCATAAGTTGAGAAAAATTATATAATAATAAAATATTATATAACCAGTCCTCAAGGGGTAGTGGAAAAAAGAAAAAAGGGAAAAGGATTAGGAGAAAAGGGGGTGACAATAAACAATATACAGTAATAGTGATAATAAATGGTAATAAAAAGCCTGAAAGGGTACAATGAATTAAATAATCTTAAACATTTATTAAATTTTAATAATACAATCAATACCCGAGCAGGGCCCTTGCTCAGGTATTAAAAATATAGAATAAAGTGTCCTAAAATATGATGCTAAAAATTGCCAGCCATCTCAGAAATGAAAAAAAAAATAGTCTATAGTAGCAAAAAAATTTACAGCAAAAACAAGTTTACATGTGCGAATTGAGGTAGACTTAAATGTCATTCATCAAAGTGTTGAGAGGAGAAGTTAGTAAGATGCCGGTAATTGTATCCAAAAAGTAACAAAATTGTAATAGAATGCTGATACAGTTAATTATAGGATTAAAGCGATACTTTACCGCTGAGTAGACAGAGCTTGTAGGCAGCTGAGTGTCCCTGAAAACGGCAGATTCCAGAGAGCAATAGCAGTAAGTGTCCGCATGGACGATGTCCGGTGCTCAGATCATCACTGCCCTGGCATGGGCATGTGGATACCTTGATGTGGCAATGTATGAGTGCGCTTCTCCTGCGGCAAGCACTCGCTTTCGGTACAGCAGTAACCGGCTTTGGATATTTGTGCGTTGAGAAAATCACTCTGCTTGGCACGGATCGGCAGCCGGCCTATAGGGGAGTTTCAGCAGAGTCGGCGTCCGTGTGCAGTGTGAATTGCGCGCGATTTGCAGTGGTCCTCAAACTGGGGTACTGCAGCGCTGTCAAGACTGGATCGGCTGGTATAGCGGCTATTAGCTGGTGAGATGGATATGGCAGTAGTAAAATACCAAATCCTTTAAACCCTATTTTAAAGCTGTTAAATTTTCCTGCTGTGACCAGTTCCTGAGGTAGACTGTTCCATAAGTTCAGAGTTCTTATGGTAAAGAAGGCCCCTTGAGACTAAACCTTTTCTTCTCCAAAAGGAGGGAGTGCCCCCTCGTCCTTTTTCTCCATATTTTTTGTATGGGCCATTAATATACGTATATACATTTATCATATCCCCCTTAAACGTCTCTTCTCAAGACTAAACAATTGTAACTCCTTTAATCGCTCCTCATAACTAAGATGTTCCATGCCCCATATTAGTTTAGTCGCACATCTCTGCACCCTTTCCAGCTCCACAGTGTCCCTTTTATGGACAGGCAACCAAAACTGAACAGCATATTCCAGGTGAGGCCGTACCAATGCTTTATAAAGGGGGAGTATTATGTCCCTGTCCCTCGAGTCCATGCCTCTTTTTATACATGACAATATCCTGCCGGCTTTGGAAGCAGCAGCCTGACATTGCATGCTATTCTGTAGTCTGTGATCTACAAGTACACCCAGATCCTTCTCTACCAGTGACTCTGCCAGTTTAATCCCCCCTAAGACATACGACGCATGCAGGTTATTAGTACCCAGATGCATAACTTTACATTTATCCACATTGAACCTCGTTTGCCAAGTGGATGCCCAGATAAGGCTCATTAGATAAGGCAGATGGGAGCCCATTCTGACAAAACCAATATTACTGGGTACAGCTTTTCGTTACTGAAACTATTATTACTGTGAAATAGGAAGAAACACAACTGAAATCGATGATCTGTGAACTTTAGATGATAACACTATATTAGTGAGGAACACTAGATTAGTAAGTTGCTTCATTATAAACATGTACTTTATTATACATTTTGATACCATATACAGGTTGTTTCTTTCGCTGGACAACCCATTAAAGCTCAAGTTACATATATCAATGTTTCAATTTGTTTTGAGTGATGGTGCCCCTTTAATAATTTTTATTTACCTGGTCAGTTATGATCAAGAATAAAACTTTGATGTTTTGGAACATTTAAACTAGGCAATAATTGTAAGAAACATAGCAATAGTTGCTACCACCAAATTATAGCTTTACTGTAAAATAACCAGAAGTCTTGAAGGCTATACAGAGTACATCGCAATACAGCTGTAATAATATAATCAGACTAAGACTAGTATAAATCCAGGTGGGATGCAATTGCACGGGGTGCTCCAGAAACATAGTACAGCCATTCTGCTATTACACTGTGAGGGTCCAGACTCCAGAGAGATATTGCTGATTTTAGAGATAGCTTAGTTGGAGGCTACTTGAGACCACTTAATTTACAGGAAAAATCATGAATACATGGTCTGCAGTAATAATGGAAAGTCCAGACTACATAGTCTGTTGTAATGAGGGGGGGGACTTTTAGACCACATAGACTGCTGTAATAGGGAGAATTCCAGACTATATAGACTGTTGTAATGAGAGGAGTGGGGGTGGGGGTGGGGGATCAACATCTAGACTACATAGACTGCTGTTATAGGGAGAGGTCCAGACTACATAGACTGTTGTAGTGAGACTGGTGGGGTGAGATGGGGGGACATCTAGGCTACATAGACTGCTGTAATAGGGAGACATCTAGACTACTTAGACTGCTCTAATAGGGAGAAGTCCAGACTTCAAAGACTGTTGTAATGAGAGGGGTGCGGTGGGATGGGGGTGGGGAAACATCTAGACTATATAGACTGCTATAATAGGGAGAAGTCCAGACTACATAGACTGGTATAATGAGGGGGGTCATCTTGACTACATAGACTGCTGTAATAGGGAGAAGTCTAGGCTACATTGATCACTATAATAGGGAGATGTCCAGACTGCATAGACTAGTGTAATGAGGGAACATCTAGACTACATAGTCAAAGTGTAATTTCCCCTAGAAGCAATTCCACAATGTGTTGTATGGAGGCACCACATGATGCCACATACGGAGTTATAAGACTTCATGTGCTTGTGCTCAGGCTCCATGCACATTTAACAGTTATAGTAGACAGGTTTTATGAATTATGATATTAATGTTAACAGGTACAAGCGGTCCTGCACATGGTATGAGATGAACTAAATGAATGTTCGGAACACTGATATACACATAAAAAACCTTTGTCAAATAATGTATTTCGGGAAAAAGTGTGATGTAAAATGTTTGATACCATTCCACCAAAATGCATCAAGGAATGAAAACACTATGGAAAAGCCATGGAGACCGGTATTGTGTAAAATAAGAAGGTGTAAATAGGGCTCTGACCATAATTATAAAAACCTGCAGTCATTTGGCATAACCTAAATTATTAAGTGGAATAGTCTTTGCTAGAAGGAATAGTCTTTGGTAGAACATGTTTAATAACCTCTCTGTTCTAAGCAGGATTATGAGAAATGTCTTGCTCCCAAACTTGTGTTCTTGGGACACGTGCTATGGTAAGAACTATATCTGCTTCTACCCAAGACTCAAGAAATGTCTTAAATTAAAAACTATTTCTGGTTGTGATTGGTCTATAATTGTCTATAATGTTGAAATTTGGGCCCTGGGTGATTGTTTGTGAGGGTGACACATTATATTACTTACATAGACTCTTACACTAAGACTTTAGTATATTGGTGAAAGTCTGTACTAGAGATGAGCGAACTTACAGTAAATTCGATTTGTCACGAACTTCTCGGCTCGGCAGTTGATGACATCCTGCATAAATTAGTTCAGCTTTCAGGTGCTCCTGTGGGCTGGAAAAGGTGGATACAGTCCTAGGATGATATAAGTCATCAACTGCGGAGCCGAGAAGTTCGTGACGAATCGAATTTAGGCTTTGGACTCTTTCATTCTATTTTGTGGACGTTTTTGTCTTTTTTTGCTGATGTTTGAGTGTGGCTTTCTCCCACAGGCAATATGCTTTATTGTCGCAGTTTTTCGGCAACATTTCATATAAATCCTGTGATTCACAGATCATGTAATGTGACAAAAGCTGAAAAAGAACATTTAAATGTGTTTTTTAAGTAAGAAAAGCAAACAAACAATGGAGGTCTACGAGAGAAAAATGTCACAACATGCCTGAAATAGCGCCAACCTAGAATTCTTTTTTTTAAAGCCACTGACTCAAAAAATGCTCCTAAAGTAAAGAAACGCACCACAAAAAAGGTCTTGTTTGTAGGGCATCTTAGGCCGGGTTTACACAGCTGTAAAAACATCAGAAAATTGCCTGTAACAAATAAATTTAATTGAAAATATTTTTGTAAAAAATGCTATGAAGATCGCTTGAAATTCAGATTTTTTTTTACCATGAAAAAACAAAAGTTACAATTGTGTTAAAAAGAAAAAGCTGCAAATCTTACCGTTATATATTTTCCCAGTGTAAGTTCCATTCCTGCTTTTGGCTAAAAGTATTGGCCAAAATACTGACCACAGTACTATCTGTGAGCCCTAGGGTGGTTTTGTACTCAGTGGGGGAGATTTATCAAAACCTGTGCAGAGGAAGAGTGGTGCAATTGCCCATAGCAACCAATCACATTGCTTCTTTCATTTTCCACAGGCCTCTAAAGAGGCCTGTGGAAAATGAAAGAAGCAATGTGATTGGTTGCTATGGGCAACTGCACCACTCTTCCTCTGCACAGGTTTTGATACATCTCCCCAAGTGTTTTTTCTCCTTTATAAAAAAAAAGCATGTATTTTTCTCTGCATTGTTTGTCCAAAAATTCTGTGGTCAGATATTAAATACAATATAATGGGGGAGATTTATCAAAACAGGTCGAGAGGAAAAGTAACTGTTGCCCATAGCAACCAATCAGATTGCTTCTTTCATTTTTCAGAGGCCTTTTCAAAAATGAAAGAAGCAATCTGATTGGTTGCTATGGGCAGGACAGGTTTTGATAAATCTCCCCCCATGTGTTTTTTTGGCTGCATTGTTCTGATATTTTTGTTTTTCTTAAACATCGCATACCCTATAATGGCACTGTGGTTCCTCCATAGGCTTCTCCTTAGAAATTGCATATTTACATTTTTTTTAACAATAATACATACAGTTAGAGTGTTAGTTTTTGCTGCAGTTAGGATGGATTTAAAAAGAATGGCAAATATATAAAAAGGAAATGTAAAATATGTGTAGCTCACTTAGGATAAAAGAAATAATGTGCTTGAGGTTAAAGGTGTTGCCTTCACCCAAAAGGCCTAATGTAATATGTAGAAATTATAAATAAAAAATATTTATGTGAACCAGTCCTCAAAAGCACAGGGGAGAGAAAAAGGAAAAGACTAGTGGAGATGGGATCCAAGAAATGGTCTTTATTATATAAAAAGGATATATATGGCCAATCGCCTAGCAGGGCCCTTGCTAAAGGCGAATGGAATATACTGGGTAAAAAATAGATATAATAAAAAATACAGAATATAGTAGGATTAAAATGAGATAAATATGATGGGTAAGTAGCACCAAAGAAAATTCATTAATTAAATATCTGCTGCATATATCAGGAGAAAACGTTCTCAGTCCATGTAATTCATAGGGATATTTCAATGAAAAATCCACAAGAAATGTCCAGAATGAAAAGTCCCAATTAGTTTGGGTGTGTCCGGAGTAACGATATATGGTAGTGAGTGTAGCCACAATAGCTACAATAGGAAATTCATGGACAGGTAATGCAGACAATGTGGCAAACACTGTCAGCGATGAAGATGCCAAGTCTCGGTGCACAGCACCACTCACCCTCCTTTGGAGTCCTCAGGTCCGGGCTGGCACGGCTGAGTCCGGCACTCTGGATATCAATGCCCGCCTGGGTGGTATGCTGGGTGAATGGCTGAATCTCCGGGGGTCCGAGTGTCCTGGGCTGGCACGGGAGGCGTCCGGCCTTGGGGAGGATGATGTCCAGGAGTAACTCTGCCGACCGGGGCTGTGAGAGGATGCAGGTAACAGGTGGTGCGGATTGCACGTATGAATAAGGTGCTAACAGCGCGCGTGCAGCAGTGGTCCCGGAATCGTGGGCATCCAGCTGTTGCAATTGGAATATGGCAGATACAGTCTATTTTAAGTGATATACACTTATGGATAAGGTGCAGATAATGGGCTAGACGCGTTTCAAGGCCGCGGGCCTTTTCTTCAGTAGCTATAGGTGTGTACACCTATAGCACACCTATAGCTACTGAAGAAAAGGCCCGCGGCCTTGAAACGCGTCTAGCCCATTATCTGCACCTTATCCATAAGTGTATATCACTTAAAATAGACTGTATCTGCCATATTCCAATTGCAACAGCTGGATGCCCACGATTCCGGGACCACTGCTGCACGCGCGCTGTTAGCACCTTATTCATACGTGCAATCCGCACCACCTGTTACCTGCATCCTCTCACAGCCCCGGTCGGCAGGGTTACTCCTGGACATCATCCTCCCCAAGGCCGGACGCCTCCCGTGCCAGCCCAGGACACTCGGACCCCCGGAGATTCAGCCATTCACCCAGCATACCACCCAGGCGGGCATTGATATCCAGAGTGCCGGACTCAGCCGTGCCAGCCCGGACCTGAGGACTCCAAAGGAGGGTGAGTGGTGCTGTGCACCGAGACTTGACATCTTCATCGCTGACAGTGTTTGCCACATTGTCTGCATTACCTGTCCATGAATTTCCTATTGTAGCTATTGTCGCTACACTCACTACCATATATCGTTACTCCGGATACACCCAAACTAATTGTGACTTTTCATTCTGGACATTTCTTGTGGATTTTTCATTGAAATATCCCTATGAATTACATGGACTGAGAACGTTTTCTCCTGATATATGCAGCAGATATTTAATTAATGAATTTTCTTTGGTGCTACTTACCCATCATATTTATCTCATTTTAATCCTACTATATTCTGTATTTTTTATTATATCTATTTTTTACCCAGTATATTCCATTCGCCTTTAGCAAGGGCCCTGCTAGGCGATTGGCCATATATATCCTTTTTATATAATAAAGACCATTTCTTGGATCCCATCTCCACTAGTCTTTTCCTTTTTCTCTCCCCTGTGCTTTTGAGGACTGGTTCACATAAATATTTTTTATTTATAATTTCTACAAATATATAAAAAGGATTTATACTATAACAAATATATACAAAATACTGTATCATACATAGCGCTGCAAACCGCATTAAAGCTGTTTTAAGCCTTTACGCCGGTTTCACGCAAGTGTATTAAATGCACATTACAGACGCAAGTGCTGGGCTTACAGCTGTCAGTTTGGATCATTAGACCCATGGTCAGGCTGGGACTTGTATGTGTTATATGAACGTATATATGCGCATTTTATACACTCGCATGAAATCTGCCTACAAGTAACCTGGCATCTGCTCTCTTTGTAGTCCTATGTGACTGTCACCATAAGTATGATAGGTATTAGTTGGATGACAGATAGTTTGCCCACTATTGTTTTCCCAACATATGCTTATTTACTGGTTTCTTGAAATATTTGCGTGTATGTTATCAAAAAGATTATATTTATCTCTCCATCAGGCAGGTATAAACACATAGGATAAAGCTGGCGTCAGTCAATGAATGAACCAGTGTTTTATTTTCTTTGAGCCCTTTGTCTTAAGTCTGCATGTAGTGAGTGGCTGAACAATGTAACTCACACTTAGCCTTGAAAAGATTCATAAGAACAAACATACTTTACTGGAAGATTTGTCAGCTATATGTATTTTATTTAAGTAAGAATTTCAGCAGAAGATTAATGATCTTTCCTTCTGAAATGTTCTTTATACTGGAGGAAGTTATAAAAAAAGTTGCAAATATAGATACTTTTTTTTTCCATTTTTACTGTAAAATGTATTGTATTACATTTTTATTAGCTGATGACACTAAAATAATAATTTCCTAATCACAAATTATATTTTTTCTTTTTGAATTACTGCTCAACTGCTAAGGTAGAAAATCCTTAATGTCGAACAATGTAATATTATTATTAATATTATGGATTTATATAGCACTCTTGGTTCCAGGGCACTTTTCATATGGTTCCAGGGCACTTTGATATTGCATGATGGGACGTGTGCTGTTTTATCAAACTGATGTTATAGTAAATCACAGTGGTGGAGTAAGTTAAGCTGCTGGATGTTTGGGGCACTGTCTATAAATAGCCCCTGCCGCCATTTTGTAGTGTTGTTGCCACAAGTTTGCCTCTTGAAAACGCCGTGGAGACGGCGAAACATGTAGAGGCGGCATTCTAGCGTTTTTAGTTGATGTTAGAGTAGGCGCACAGGGCTACTGCAGAACCCTTTATAGTGGAGCAATGATGCTCAGATCTTACAAGCACTAACCTACCTGACATCCCATTTTTAACATTAATCTCACTGGGTTTATATCATTTTATTTTAATTGGATATACAATAAAAGTTATGTTTTAGGGGGTACTATTTAGAGGTGTATTGCACCCCAGGCTACGGCCTTGGGGTTAGGTAATTAGTTGTGTTTCTTGGCCTCTTTAGTCCCCTTTTGGTCTAATTTGATTTAAGTTAAGCTGCATCATTATTTATGGCAGAATTTGGAGTTACTTTAGATCCAGTTCATTTGACCCCTTGGATATCATGGCTTACTGTGGTATCTTCTATCCATTCATTTGTGCCCTAGCTGTCAACCTTGAAATTGCACCCTAGCAACTTTTCCATACACTTTCATTGTGCACATTATTACATTAACCTGTTCGGGACACAGGGCGTATGCATACGCCCTGCATCCCGAGTCCTTAAGGACTGAGGGTGTATGGATACGCCCGTGGAAATTCCGGTCCCCGCATCCCGGCACATCGCCCAGGGGGGTCCTGAGACCCCCCCATGTCGGCGATCAGAGAAAATCGCATGTCAATTCAGCCATGCGATTTTCTCCAATTCCGGGCTGATCGGGTCTCTGGTGACCCGATCACCCGGAAAATAGGGCTGAGCGGAGTTTTCAGCGACAGCCCCGATCAGCCTAAGGGATAGGAGTGAGGTCGCAGAGCTGCGATCTCCTCCTATCTCCTTCCATTAGCAGAACGGAGTTCTGACCAATGGCAGCGCAGGACAGGGGGTTGCCAACCCCCCATTCTGCCCACCCCTGGATGTCGAGGGGATCGTGGGAAGAAGATGGAGGCCGTACCTGCAGGAAAAGATGCCTGGGGACCCGGGATCTTCGCTGGAGACTGCTGGATCCTGGCTCAGGTAGGGAATCGTCGGTAGGGGGGTTGGGGGAATTGAAAGTGAAAGTAAAACGATCTTTACTGTGGCAACCACTAGGGAGGCCGAATTGCAACTCCCAGCATGCCCAGAATGGGCATGCTGGGAGTTGTAGTTTTGAAACATCTGGAGGGTTACAGTTTGGAGACCACTGTTACAATGATGTCCAAACAGTAGCCCTCCAGATGTTTCCAAACTACAACTCTCAGCATGCCTGGACTGCCCAGGCATGCTGGGAGTTGTAGTTCTGTAACATCTGTCCCTTCAGATTTAGCAATTTTCATGAATTTTTTGAAAATTGATGCTCTACTTTGAAGCCCTCTAATTTTTTCAAAAAGCAAAAATATGTCGATTTTATGATGCCAACATAAATTGGACATATTGTATTTGTGAAGAAAAATAAAATTTCTTGTGAATATCCATTTTCCTTACAAGTAGAGAGCTTCAAAGTTAGAAAAATGCTAAATTTTCTAAATTTTCATGAAATTTTGGAATTTTTCACCTAAAAAGGATGCACATAGCGCCGAAAATTTACCACCAAAATAAAGTAGAATATGTCACGAAAAAACAATCTCAGAATCAGAATATCAGAAAATCGTTTTCGCGTTATTAATTCATAAAGCGACGGTGGTCAGAATTGCGAAAAAGGGCTCAGTCCTTAAGGGGTTAAAACTTTGACCATATTTTATTCCTATTTTATGGCCGTATATTGCTAATGATTTTACGATGTGTAAACATAGCCTTAATACGTCAATAACAAAATAAAAATGTTATGGCTCTTGGAATGTATCGACTCAAAAATTAGGATAATTGAATACAAATATATTATTGTATTAATAATATGTATAACTGAACAAAGTACGTAGGATGGAGGAAATGTTGGCTTCTGACAGGGATGTGCTTGAGGCCTTTATTGGTGTGTGGCTATCTTGTGTGGCTAGTCTCAGGAACTTTTGGCTTGGGTAGGTTAAATTGATCAATGGACATTGCCCTATTCGTGGTACCCCCTTCCTTCCCCTACACTTTCCTCCTCCCCCCCTCCCCCCGGCACTACTGTTTCCCATCTAGGGTCGTACAACTAACTTGGGTTGCTATTATGCTTATTTACAAGTGGATGATGGGAGTTGTGATATTGCTTTTCACTTTGAATACCATTGTGTTTCAGGCCTTCCCTGTATTTTTTTTTATCATGCTGTGTTTACTACGACCCTATATACATCCTTTTTGTGCTACCTGCACATGTGACCAATATTATTGTTTATGCTATTGTTTACTGTTTCTTTGTAAAATCTTAATAAACACTGATTTACCATAATATGTATAAATCTGTATTCAAGCAGACAGTACTTTAGTATTTAACTCTGAGGCTTGGTTTACACTATGTCTTTTCAGGTGTATTTCATTTGTAAAAATGAATCCGTAAAATCGCTGACAAAGTGTGTGTGTATTTTTAATATTAATGTGCTCTATGTAAGTCTATGGGAAAGTGTTTGTTTATGCCCACAATAGGTAAAAAATGGACATGTTAATAGGGGACATGTCACTTATTAATGCAGCTGAAAAAAATATGTCAGTATTCTTACATATTGGGGGAGATTTATCAAAACCTTTCCAGAGGAAACGTTGCTGAGTTGCCCATAGCAACCAATCAAATTCCTTCTTTCATTTTTGAAAAGGCCTCTGAAAAATGAAAGAAGCAATCTGATTGGTTGCTATGATTTCATTGCCATATACATCCTATGGTTAATTTTAATCTCCTCTGCTTTAAACAAATACTCATGTATACTTACAAATTGAATTATCATTCCTGCCCAATGAATCCTTATATAAAATAATCCCTATGAAACCACTACCACTATCTATCAATGTACCAAGCAACAATTAAGCCATGTTCACAAACGGTCAAAAAAAGGGATGTATTTTATTTATGTTTGAAAATGTGGCTATAAATACAGTATGGCTTCGTTTTGTTTTACAGTTTGTGAAAATTGCCTTAAGCAGGCGATTCGTCACAAACTTCTCGGCAGTTGCTGACTTTACACTGCATAAATAACTTCAGCTTTCAGGTGCTCCGGTGGGCTGGAAAAGATGAATACAGTCCTAGGACAGTCTCCTAGGACTTTATCCACATTTTCCAGCCCACCGGAGCACCTGAAAGCTGAACTAATTTATGCAGGCTAAAGTCAGCAACTGCCGAGAAGTTTGTGACGAATCGAATCACTGTAACTTCACCCATCTCTACATATGACTCATTCTTATATTTTCTACCAAATTCAAAGAACCAAATTCAGCCAAAAATATGGACTATTGTTGTCTTTAGTGCCGGTTATGGAATATCCATGTCCCTCTTCCTCTTGGACACAAGCTGATATAAACTGCTTGCTTCCTCTCTACCCAATAGATACCAAGGATTTTAACCTACCGTGTCAATTCCTCGTTCCCAATTCACTAGAAATCTATGGCACAAAAAAAATCTCCACTCTTGGCCACAAGACATAGTATTATTCAACATTACAATTATCTACTATACATAAATAGCATCAACATATTATGCATTGCTGTACAGAGCATCTTATCACTCACATTCGTCCTTGCCCCCAATATAGAGGAAACCCATACAAGCACGGGGGAAATATACAAACTCTGTGTAGATGTTGCTTTTGGTCAGATTTCAACCAAGGACCCAAGTGCAACAGTGCAAACCACTGAGCACCTGTGCTGTCCAATATCTTAAGTTCTCCATAGTAACTAGACCTCAGAGAGTTCCACCCAAAGGTCATTAGGGACTTATACTATATATTTTATTTACCACTACTATTTCCTAACCAGACCCCAGCCAATTGACACCACATTGAGCTGTTAGATCCCAGTGCATCAATCATTCCCAGTCAAGGTATTGTTGCCCAGCTCCACCTCCTCCAGCTGGCAGCAGATATGAACTATCTTCTTCCGGCTGATCAACTGCAATAGTAAACTATATTCTTGTACAACTCAACCACCTACATAGAGTGGTTCTCTAGTGGGCCAAAGGTCTACAATACAATCCTCCCTACAGGCGACTAGGATTAGGAGTAACAAGGTTTCCCCAGGGTCACCCAAAATTAAGCAACTTTGTATATCATTGACAGTTGAATGCACCAGTGAGAACCAAGCATTGGTGAGTGCAGGTATTACTAAGTTTCAGAATAGATCATCCAATAAGATGATTGGTGGGGTTACATTACAAAGCTTATAATACTATCAATGTCATGAGAACTGTCTCCATATATGAGACTAATATAAATGTGTTCTCCTTTACAGCTTTATGAAGTATGTTACCAACTAGTCATGGACTTCTACAAAACTCTAGTAAAGTCCAAAATTTCAGAGCGATAATAACATCTGCAGCCACCGATATTATAGAGCTGTGGTAAGCTTCACTTCCATCTCTACGTTCCGAAAGCTGAAAGCGCTGTCAGTCTTACATTTGGCACAACATTTTGGTTGTATCACTGCCAGGCCACCCAGGTATAAAAAGACCCTTACAAGATTCCCAAATATTTCCTTCTATATAAAATACTTGTTAGGAATCCGCATGCATTTAACACTCATTTTCATGCTAAAATTCTGCCTCGGCATCACTTTTTACCGGATTCTCTTGTGCCAGCCAAATAAAATTCTCAGAAGGAAAGAAACTGTATCCACATTGAATTTTTGCACTACAGTTTATTAATATTTGCACTAACCAGATGGTAGAAAAGTCTTGTAGTTTATTAAACTCCCAGAAAACTTTAGTTATTGAGGTTGAATATTTATATGGGCCATATGACATTTTTACATTAAATTAATGTGTCAATCATTTATTTTATTTTTTTTAATAAAATCTGCCATACTTGTATCTGACCAATAAATACATTTACAGCTTGTAGATTGGAGCATATGAACACATCTATGACATATGTTCACACACGCTGACTTTTTGGCCAAAATAATGTGCCTTTAGGCTCAAACTAATGGTAAACTTATTTACTGCAAACACTTTTGGAGAATAAACACTCCTAAGATCAATTCCCAATAAAGAGATGTGAAAATAGAAAAAAAAGATATGCACTTTTCCTAGAGATCAGGGTTTTTTTTTTTTTTTTGTAATGCAAAACTGTTGGATGTACTAAGGTCAACCTTATCCACATGTAACCACAGTATATTGAAATTATGCTATTTTTTTCTCTCTCCTCTAATCTAAGTAGTGTCTGTTCAGTCAATGTTAAAATGGGGTCAAGAATGTATATGGTGAAGTACACTCACTAGCCACTTTATTAGATACACCTTGCTAGTACTGGGATGACCAGATTCTTCATGGCATACTTTGTACAAGGTGAAACATTCCATGATATGAGATTTTGGTCCATATGGACATGATGACATCATGCAGTTGCTACAGATTTGTCGTCTGCACATACCTGCTGCCAATATCCTGTTTCACCACATTCCAAAGGTGTTCTATTGGATAAAGATCTGGTGACTGTGGAGGCCATTAGAGTACAGTAAATTCATTACCATGTTAAAGAAACCAGTTTGAGATGATGTGAGCTTTGTGACATGGTGCATTATCCTGCTGGAAGTAGCCATCAGAAGATGGGTACACTGTGGTCAAAAAGGGATTGACATGGTCACCTCAGCAACAATTCTCTGTTGTGTTAAAAAAGAAGTACCATGGGGAAAAATGTATCCCCTATCCAAAGTTCTAGATCACGGTGGGTCCGACCGCTGGGACCACCCGCAATATCCTGTATGGGGCCCCAGCTCTCCCCGGGAGTGGCGTGCCCCATCCCTCACACTAAGGGGGGCCGCCACACCCCTCCAAATATCTCTATGGGAGTGCTGGAGATGACCCATATATACATATGGAGGGGGCGTGGTGGCCCCCGCTTTGTGTGGGGGGGTGTGACGTGCCGTGGATAGGGGATACGTTTTTACCTATGATATTTCTCCTTTAAATGATGCTCAACTGGTACTTAGGGACCAAAAGTGTGTCAAGATCCATGCGTTCATGTTGTTTACCTCAAATTCTGACCCTGCCATCTGAATGTCGCAGCTTGAATTGAGACTCAACAGACCACTTAACATTATAAAGTCTTTCATTGTCCAATTATGGTAAGCATGTAACCTCAGCTTCCTGTTTTTGGGCATTCAGAGATGGTATTCTGTATTTATTGATTGTAATGAGTGGTTATTTGAGTTACTGTTGCCTTTCTTTCATCTCAAACCAGTGTGCCCATGCTCCTCTGATTTCTGAGACGAGCAAGTAATTTTTGACCTCACACCTGCCAAACACTGGGTATCTTTTCTTTTTTGGGACCATTCTATGTAAATCCTAGAGATGGATGTTGTCACGATGCCGGCTGGCAGGAGGTGGATCCTCTGTGCCAGAGAGGGATTGGCGTGGACCGTGCTAGTGGACCGGTTCTAAGTCACTACTGGTTTTCACCAGAGCCCGCCGCAAAGCGGGATGGTCTTGCTGCGGCGGTAGTGACCAGGTGGTATCCACTAGCAACGGCTCAACCTCTCTGACTGCTGAAGATAGGCGCGGTACAAGGGAGTAGACAGAAGCAAGGTCGGACGTAGCAGAAGGTCGGGGCAGGCAGCAAGGATCGTAGTCAGGGGCAACGGCAGGAGGTCTGGAACACGGGCTAGGAACAAACAAGGGAACGCTTTCACTAGGCACAAGGGCAACAAGATCCGGCAAGGGAGTGCAGGGGAAGTGAGGTATAAGTAGGGAGTGCACAGGTGGAAACTAATCAAGGTAATTGGGAAGATTGGACCAGGCACCATCATTGGTGCACTGGCCCTTTAAATCGCAGAGACCCGGCGCGCGCGCGCCCTAGGGAGCGGGGCCGCGCGCGCCGGGACAGGACCGACGGAGAGCGAGTCAGGTACGGGAGCCGGGGTGCGCATCGCGAGCGGGCGCCACCCGCATCGCGAATCGCATCCCGGCTGGAGGCGGTACCGCAGCGCACCCGGTCAGTGGATCTGACCGGGGCGCTGCAGTAACGAGGATGAGGCGAGCGCTCCGGGGAGGAACGGGGACCCGGAGCGCTCGGCGTAACAGTACCCCCCCCCCTTGGGTCTCCCCCTCTTCTTGGGGCCAAAGAACCTGAGGACCAAAAACTCAATTTTTCCGTGATGAGGTCCGAGGCACATTAGGAGGGGTTCCGTGCGGTAACGCACGGCACAGTCCAATCTTTCATTGTTAACACAATTGATGTAGAGGGGTCTGGCGAGACTGGTCACAGGGACGTTGAACCTGTTGATAAGAGAGGCCAAAAAAAAATTTCCTGCAGATCCGGAATCCAAGAAGGCCATAGTAGAGAAGGAGATGGTAGAGGCAGATATCCGCACAGGCACAGTAAGGCGTGGAGAAGCAGAGTTGACATCAAGAACTGTGTCACCTTTGTGCGGAGTCAGCGTACGTCTTTCCAGGCGGGGAGGACGGATAGGACAATCCTTCAGGAAATGTTCGGTACCGGCATAGTACAGGCAAAGATTCTCCATGCGGCGTCGTGTCCTCTCTTGAGGTGTCAAGCGAGACCGGTCAACTTGCATAGCCTCCACGGCGGGAGGCACAGGAACGGATTGCAGAGGACCAGAGGAGAGAGGAGCCGGGGGGAAAAAACGCCTCGTGCGAACAAAGTCCATATCCAGGCGGAGCTCCAGACGCCATCCGGAAGAACGCATGTCAATGCGAGTGGCAAGATGAATGAGATCTGACCGGGGCGCTGCAGTAACGAGGATGAGGCGAGCGCTCCGGGGAGGAACGGGGACCCGGAGCACTCGGCGTAACAGATGTGTGGGTAAATCCCAGTAGATCAGCAGTTTCGGAACTACTCAGACCCGCCTGTCTGGTACCAATAACCATGAAATGTTCAAAGTCACTTAAATCCTCTTTTTGTCCTGAACACATCCACATGCCTAAATATCATTTGAATATCCCCCTTTTCTCATTTAAAAAAAAAATATATGTAAGCAAAAATAAACATACACATATGTGGTATCGCTGCATGCGTAAATGTTTGAACCATAAAAATATAACATTAATTAAACTGCAAGTTCAATGACATTCCAAATTCTAAAATTGCTAATTTTTGGTCATTTTGTATACCCTAAAAAAACAAATAAAAAATTATCAAAAGTCCCATCAAAACAATAATGGTATCAATAAAAACTTCAGTTCATGGTGCAAAATATGAGCTCCTCATATATCCACGTATGCAGAAAAATAAAAAAGTTATAGGGGTCAGAATATGACAATTTTAAACATACTAATTTTGGTGCATGTAGTTATAATTTTTTCTAAGTAGTAAAATAAAATAAAACCTATATAAATTAGGTATCCTTGCGACCGTATGGACCTACAGAATAAAAATGTGTCATTTTTACTGAAAAGTGCACTGTGTAGAATCGGAAGTCCCCAACAGTTACAAAATTGGGTTTTGTTTTTTTCAATTTTCCCCACAAATATATTTTTTATGTTTTGCCGTAGATTTTGTGGTAAAATGATTGATGTACAGTATGCTGCTTTATAACCTTGCTCGATGTCCCATAAGTGAATTTAGATGTTTTTTCTTATGCCATCCCAGGCATTGGTGGTCTAGGACAAGATAAGAAGGCCTATGCTGAAGAAAGGTTTATTACTTTAGACAATATAATCCTTGTAAGGAATTATTATATCTTATACATTGTACAGAAAAGGGCAAAAGATGAGCATAACCACTGAATATAAAACAATATCTTTATTGAATAATCAAAAAAGAGCAAAGCATAAAGAAAAACAAAAAGATAATCGTCATTACAAAATCATGTGTCAGCAGATAATAGATGGTCACAAAAAACAATGGACCTTCGCATTCAACACTGTTTTATAATCAGATGTTATTTGTATGTGGGTAATAGTGATTACATTGTGGGGGATAGTAGCACTCTATTTCACTAAAGAGCACAGTGCAACAACTCCGAATGGTATCTGGGCCACTACCTTCACAGGCTCGATAATATATTAACCAGTCCCTCCCCATGCATAGATCACATGATTGCTCACCCATAATGATGCCGGTCCTGTGTAGCCCCGACATACGTTTTGTCACCGAACTTTATCAAGGGACGAACTTTATCAGCGTCCCTTGATAAAGTTCGGTGACGAAACTGGTACAAGAAATGTAAGGAGACTCCCTTATAGTAAATAGCCAGGAATTTGCTTTAAGAAGCCTACCCTTTGGCAATGGTGCAAAACCTGTTTCTGTGCAGGTATCTCTTCAAAGGCTTTTTTCTTATTTCTTTCCATAATCCCTTACATGTAACTCTCACATTTAAATAAACTTTCAATTGCTCTCTTGCACTGTAAGACGAAGTCTATTTCCTATCATAGAATGTGTCCCTTTTAAATGAATTTGCCATGGCTTCTGAGAGTAATGCAATTTTTAGTGTACTCATTGTCCTGACTTTGGGAGTTGGAATCATAGTCAATAGAAGTTATTAATCGCCTTACGCAAAACAAATATGACAAAAATACTACTGCATTTATTGTCAATTTTAACATGACATTATTTTGCTTTATCAAGTTCCCTTCTAATGTACACATTGCTTGTAGTTAGTAAATAACTTGATTTGCAAACCTTTATTAGAACATTTTCACATGGACTAAACCAGAGTGGTCTTTAAAGCTAAAATAATGGCCCTCATTTACTAAGCCGAACCCAACATTTTAAAAGAGTTTTAACCCCTTAACGGCGTATATTTACGTCCTGTGGCGTCTCCTGCGATACAACGTGGGGTCATGCGGTGACCCTGCGTCAAATCGGGTCGGTTGCTGGGACCCATGGCTAATACCGGACATCACTGATCGCTGTGATGTCTGGTGTTAACCCATTAGACACGGCAATCAAAGTTGGTAGCCGCGTCTTAAGTAAAAAATAAGCAGTCGGGCTGATCGGTACCACC
This sequence comes from Hyla sarda, assembly GCF_029499605.1. NCBI lineage: Eukaryota > Metazoa > Chordata > Amphibia > Anura > Hylidae > Hyla > Hyla sarda. Next base: position 236,732,558 of record NC_079190.1, read on the forward strand.
AGGATCAGGTTTCCAAAAAACGTTGTAAATAAAAATAAATATAAACATATGGGGTATCGCCGCGTGCGTAAATGTCTGAACTAAAAAAATAATAATTCCAAAGTCCAAAATAGCTTATTTTTGGTCACTTTTTATACCATAAAAAATGTATGAAAAGTGATCAAAAAGTCTGATCAAAACAAAAATGGTACTGATAAAAACTGAGCCCTCATATATCCCCGTATACGGAAAAATAAAAAAGTTATTTGGGTCAGAAAAGGACATTTTAAACATATACAATTTTTGTCCATTTAGTTATGATTCTTTCCAGAACTAAAACAAAATCAAACCTATATAAATAGGGCATCCTTTTAATCATATGGACCTACAGAATAAAGAGAAGGTGTCACTGCGTAGAAACGGAAGCCCCCAAAAATTACAAAATGTCGTTTTTTTCCCCCATTTTGTTGCACAGTGATTTCTTTTGGTTTCGTCATAGATTTTTTGGTAAAATGACTGATGTCATTACAAAGTAGAATTGGTGGCACAAAAAAAGCCATCATATGAGTCTGTAGGTGCAAAATTAAAAGGGTTATAATTTTAAAAGGTGAGGAGGAAAAAACAAAAGTGCAAAAATGGAAAAACCCTTAAGGGGTTAAAATAGGGGCATGGCTTCTCAAAAAATGGGCATAACCTAAACACCAGATAAAATGGTCGGGACTTTCCAAAGCATGGTTATTATGGCCAATATACATAAATAAGGTAAACCCAAATTTAAAAGACTTGTTCACTTAACTCGCCTTTCATCCTGAGTTATAGGAGTAGTCCAGTGCTGAAAAACTTATGATATACTCCTTAGGTTAGGGGATAAGTTTCAGATTGCAGGGGGGTCCAACCGATGGGGCCCCCCCACGATCTCCTGTACGGGGCCCCGTCAGCCCGCGGGAAGGGAGTGTGTTGACCACAGCATGAAGCGGCGGCTTACACACCCCCTGAATACAACCCTATGGCAGAGCTGGAGTGCTGCCTTCGGCAATCTCCGACTCTGCCATAGCGATGTATTGAGGGGGCGTGTCGGCTGCCGCATTGTGCGGTGGTCGACACCCGCTATCTGGCCAGCGAGCTGGGGCCCCATACAGGAGATTGCGGGGGGCCCCAGCAGTCGGACTCCCCCGCGATCGAAACTTATCCTCTAAGTTTTTCAGCACTGGACTACCCCTTTAATAGTATATAGGGACAAAACTGTGCAACCAGGTGTGAAGAAATTTTCACTGTGTATTTTAAATGCTGTTGTTTTTGATGTTTGCATTGTTTCATGGTAGTACTTTCTAACATTATCTGTGGTTTATTAACCCCTTAAGGACTCAGGGTTTTTCAGTTTTTGCACTTTCGTTTTTTCCTCCTTACCTTTTAAAAATCATAACCCTTTCAATTTTCCACCTAAAAATCCATATTATGGCTTATTTTTTGCATCACCAATTCTACTTTGCAGTGACATTAGTCATTTTACCCAAAAATACACAGTGAAACGGAAAAAAAATCATTGTGCGACAAAATCGAAGAAAAAACGCCATTTTGTAAATTTTGGGGCTTCCGTTTCTACGCAGTGCATATTTCGGTAAAAATTACACCGTATCGTTATTCTGTAGGTCCATACGGTTAAAATGATACCCTACTTATATAGGTTGGATATTGTCGTACTTCTGGAAAAAATCATAACTACATGCAGGAAAATGTATATGTTTAAAAATGTCATCTTCTGACCCCTATAACTTTTTTATTTTTCCACGTACAGGGCGGTATGAGGACTAATTTTTTGTGATCTGAAGTTTTTATCGGTACCATTTTTGTTTTGATCGGACTTTTTGATCACTTTTTATTCATTTTTTAATGGTATAAAAAGTGACCAAAAATACGCTTTTTTGGACTTTGGAATTTTTTGGCGTGTACGTCATTGACCATGCGGTTTAATTAATGATATATTTTTATAGTTCAGACATTTACGCACGTGGCGATACCACACATGTTTATTTTTTTTATTTACACTGTTTTATTTTTTTATGGGAAAAGGGGGTGATTCAAACTTTTATTAGGGAAGGGGTTAAATGACCTTTATTAACACTTTTTTTTTTTGCAGTGTTATAAGTCCCATAGGGACCTATAACATTGCACACACTGATCTCTCATGCTGATCACTGGCTTGTATTAACACGCCTGTGATCAGTGTTATCGGCGCTTGACTGCTCCTGCCCGGATCTCAGGCACGGAGCAGTCATTCGTCGATCGGACACCAAGGAGGAAGGTAAGGGCCCTCCCGGTGTCCTGGAAGCTGTTCCGGACGCCGCAAATTCACCGCGGCGGTCCCGAACAGCCCGACTGACTAGCCGGGATAGTTTCACTTTCACTTTAGAAGCGGCGGTCAGCTTTGACCGCCGCTTCTAAAGGGTTAATACCGCACATCGCCGTGATCGGTGATGTGTGGTATTAGCCGCGGGTCCCGGCAGTTGATGAGCGCCGGGACCGACGCGATATCATGCGGGATTGCGGCGCGACCCCGCTTCATATCGCGGGAGCCGGCGCAGGACGTAAGTATACGTCCTGTGTCGTTAAGGGGTTAAATAAGTATTGTGTGGCTGCCAGGAAAAGGGGTATGGCTGCCAGGAAAAGAGGACATGGTTGCTGAAAAGAGGGCATGTCCCCGACATTTTCGAAAAATCCCAACATATTTACTAAGGTTTTCACAGAAAATGTGGTGGATTTGAGTTCTGGAAAAACCCACAGCTCAGAGCATGAGTGAAAAAAAAGCAAAATGTAGGGAAAAGTGCAAAATTAGGGAAAACTCGTGGAAAAATACCTGTTGGGAAAAAAAATCCACAAAGAAACCTACACTCCACTCTTAGTAAATCAGGGCCATTGACTTTAGTTTTTTTTGTGTGTGTGTAAATATATATATATATATATATATATATATATATATATACACACATATTTTAACTTATGTGGGCTGTATTCTAATTTAATGTGAAGGCTTATTTTCTCACACGTCGTGAGATCCTGTCTTTTTTTTTTTCTTGTCTGGATTCTCTTCTTATAGTGTATGTTTTAGTGTCATAATAAAATTCCAGATTTTATGTACAGAGTTGTCCTATATAGTGTGTCATTTTTATAAGTGGATATACATTTTTACACTGGACAGTATTCTATCTTTTGGGTACCATTCTGATTCTTTTTTGGTTATACACATTATCAATAGTAATATGCCCATTAAAAATCATAAAAATCTGTCAGAATGGTCCCTATAAACCCAGTTTAAAGCTTGCCATACAAACAATACAAAGAGGAGAGGGCAGGTGTGAGGACCACATACAGTATATATTACATTGTTGGCCATTCCCACCAAAATTGGCAGGATTCATTGACATTCATTTAATGTGCATAGGCTACTGAGTATGCATTATGCATTTTTGTATGCATTATACAAGTATCAGCAATGCATTCATTTACATATAAGTATATTTAAGGAGTTATCCCAAAATTAAAAGTTTTTCCCTATCTGATTACTAGAGGTCTCTAGGACTTCCACCAATCACTATAATGGAGGTTAATTGTCCCCTGAGTGAACACAGAAGCCTGTCTATCTTTCCATTCACTGTCTATGGGACTTTGCAACATTGCCGAGCTCAGAACTCGGCAATGTTGAGACTGGTGGGAGCCACAGTGGTCAGACCCCCACTGATAGATAGTATCCTGTGCATAGTGGATAACCTTTCATCTTGAAATAACCTCTTTAATCATACCTATAAAGAGGAGATTAAATATTCAGCTTTGCTTTGAGTTGTCTCCAGTCCCTTATCCTTACTCCAGTCCCTGAAATGTTTTCTAGTCCCATCACCATAAATGCAACATCCACTGTCCAGTACAAAATCTGTAACTAACTTAAAGAGAATCAATCATCAGATTTTACCTTATTTAACACTTGGCAATGCATTATATAGGGTAAAATCTTTATCCTCACATCCCCGGGGGATGCTCCTGCCCCAGGGATGGTGAGGATATGAAGTTATAAGCTAGTCACCGCTGCGCCCCTAAGTAGTCCCCTGGGCGGGAAGCTCCTCTCACCTAGCTCGTTACTTTGGCTGGCAGCGACGCCCCCCCCCCCGCTTGATTGACGGGTCATCGCGTCATCGCTCAGCTCCGTCTGTTCAGTGAGCAGACAGCTCCGTCTGTTCAGTGAGCAGAGCGGGGACGCGGCCCATCAATCAAGCGGAGAGGGCGTCGCTGCCGGCCTAAGTAACAGGCTAGGTGAGAGGAGCTCCCCGCCCAGGGGACTACTACCGGCACGGCGGTAACTAGTTTATAACTTCATATCCTCACCATCACTGGGGGCAGGAGCATCCCTCAGGGATGGGGAGGATAAAGATTTTACATTATATAACGCTTTGCCAAGCGTTATATAGGGTAAAATCTGATGATTGGTTCCCTTTAAAATACAAGAATAAAAGAGTCAAAAGTGACACAAACAAAGCAACTTCTCTTTTGGAAGACATGAGAAAAGTTGTTCTTTTGAAGCGGTAGAATTTTACCTATGTCAACATGTCGGCCAGCCTAGTGCTTGGTGTCAAACCTGCTGCTGTGTTTAAATCACTTATTCTGCAGACTGCAGACAAGAATAGATTCAGCCAAGAAAAACAGTGTCTTTTCAGAAATGCAGAATGAAAGAAAATAAATGGTTTGTCTCAAGCTCGGGACGAGAAAGTCGTGTTTCAGGCACACCTCTTGTGCTTGTAGGAAATAGGTTCTCAGCTATTGAAGAGCTCCCTGTTGGATACATTCACTCTCCTCTTACATACTGCTTTGTGCGCTACGAAAACAGACAAATTCGCAGTTATTGTTTGATTCCTTACTTCTTCAGCTATACATCTTAACGCCCAATGTATTCCTGGGAATACAAGTAATCCTTATACATTCTGGGGGAAGGCACTTTCACTAGTACAGACTTAACTAAAAATGACTTTATATTTCCCTTTGTAAACACACTGTTATCTTAAGAGTTAAAGTCATCCTTCAGTTACCGGACCAAAGCGCTATTAGCTGTGTGTCATCTATTCTGGTAGGATTAGAGGAGGCATGATCTCACAGACCCCAGGCTTGTACACAATAAAAAAAACAAATATAATTATTAACAGCAAACACAGTAACCGGGCTTCATGTTGTCTCAACTCTCTCTTGGGTTTGGCCGGTTAACTTTTAAAGAAAGTTCATATGAAGAGCAACTGCGATGATCAAATGTTTTACCACTGGGAGATTAATGCAGGTGTTTTCTTTCATCAGACCTTTTGACTTGGATCCTGAAGAATAGCATGTTCAAACCCAATGTGTACACAGAGAATAAGGAGCTTTCTCTCATCAGACTTATTGTCGTCGGAGAGATTCAATAGCGTGTTAAAGATGAAAAAATCTCAAATCAGGGTTAAGTTGTTCATTCAACGTCAATCTGTAATTTTCCCATAATTTGTCAGTTTACTATATTTTTATGTTAGGTTTTCATTTGTTATGTTTAGAACTTTGAAGGCTCCAGTCAAAACTGGAAAAATCAGGTGTTAGGCATCCTTCACACTTAGTTTTGTTTTTCTTGTCTACTTTTTTTTGTTTTGTAAAAAAATGCTATAATTTTTCTGTGTTTTTCACAAGAGATTTTAGAGTAGAATTTTTCCAGACACATTTTTTCTCTTTTTTTTTCTAGACATTTTTTCCAGTTCTACAGAAAGGCCTTAAGAAGAACTCCTTAAAATGGCACCTCTAAAGCTGAAAACATTATAGACTTTTTGGGGTGCATTTAATATATCACTATTCACTTTAAGCTAATATCTAGCCACAGTATTTTTGCCAGAAAAAAAAACCACTGCATAAAACAGTTCAAACATGTTGACTGATAGAAATGATAGTAAATTTGATAGGCCACCATTGCCAAAACCCTTTTATGTTGCGTAAACCCAAATTGTCAAAAGTGACAAGTGGACCACAACTCCGCCAAAAAGTTGCAGATTTTTTTTTAACCTGTTGGACGTAAATGTACATCTTGAACTGCTGGGACTTATCCCACCAGAACGTGCTTGCATCATGTACGGCAAGTCATGGCTGCTTTCACCTACTAACCCCTCAGATGCCATGATCAATGCAGATCACGTCTTCTGCAACATTGCGGCACTTTGAATAAATGATTGGATTGCCCTCAGCACAGCTGCGGGGATCCGATCCTTCACGATGGCGGACGGAGATCCCCTCACCTGCCTCTGCTGCTCTCCCGGGGTCTTCCTCTCTGGTCTGACATTGAGCAAACCAGAGAAGAAGATGTCTGATAATACTGATCAGTGCTATGCCTAGTAGCAATCATTGCAGTCCAATGATTGCATAAAAAGTGAAAAAAAGTCCAAAATTGCTGTGTTTTGGTCACATTTCATACAGCCCCGTATATGGAAAAATTAGAAAGTTATAGGTGGTTAAAATAGGGCAATTTTAAGCATACTTTGTGAAAAAAGTTAGATTTTTTTTTTAAAGCAGTACAATAATAGAAAACTATGTAATCATTGGTATCATTTTAATCTTATTGATTCACAGAATAAAGAAAAAGTGTACAGCACCAAAAAGAACCCTTAAAAACTTGCCAAATTTCTAATAATACATTTTTGGGGTTTGCCGTACATTTTTTAGTAAAATGAGTGATGTAATTTCCAAGTACAATTGATCAGGCAAAAAACAAGCCCTCACATGGGTCTGTGGATACACGTGTCTGTGGATGGAAATATAATTATGGCTCTTAGAAGGCGAGGAGGAGAAAACGAAACACAAAAAAAATGCAACGCAAAAATAAAATTGGTTGTGTCTTTAAGGGGTTATCCAGAAAACTGACATAAATGTTTGATAAATTCCTCCCCTTGTGTGACTTTAGCCTCATTGTGGTTTACTGGTTATGGTCTTTGGAGAATATTAGATTTACCCTTTTTCTTTACACAAAGTTTTAGTGCCATTTCTTGCCCAAAAAGGGCATTTCACAATGACAGTTTTTTTTGATTATGCATGCATTTTTCTAATCTGATCTTTGTTTTTTTTCTGCTGGATTTTTCCCATAATAAATCATTTGATTAATCCATCCTGTGATTCATTGGTTCCTCTTTAAAATATATGATTTGTAACAGAAAATTGCCACAAAAATATGAAAATCAAATTTAGAGAAGTATTTTTGTAATCAGAAGAAAAACAGTAAATGTTTCTAGGAGGAATTGCCAGAAACAGCTTAAAAGCATATGTAGTATTTAAAAAAAAAAAAAAAAATACTATGAAAAAAACACATTAAAAAGCACTTTTTGTAGTAATTTTCAGAACTCAACCTGAAAAATGCAACAAAAACATGTAAATTTTAAAAAAGATTTTACATGTCACTTGTTATGTAGTTTTTAAAGGCATTGCCAGGAGAAGGTTATAAAGAGAAATAAGATATCTAGGAAAGAATCTACTTTTACTTTTTCTTTTTTTTTTCCTCAAATCCAATTCTAACTTTGGCTTAAAGGGAATATGTATCAGGATCACCTGCATGCAAGGCTTGTAGTGTGGGTGACACTGATGACAATCAAATTAATGAGTCCCACCAAACTAATGAGTCCCCCCATAGTTACACCTGGTCAGTATCTTCATGGTAACTCCTCCTCCCTTTTGCAGAGCAGAGTGGAGCTCCATTCTGCGTCAGAGGAGGCTCAGCATGAAGATGCCAGCTGGACGTCACCATATGGGAAGTTTGGGACCCCCCCCCCCATGTACCAAGCATTTCATTTGCATCAACCAAAAACTCAGGAATTCGGAGCAACGAAGTGCTTACAACAGATTAGTGTGAGTGACACTGATGACAGATTCTCTTAAAAAAAAAACTGTGTTAAAATGTTGAGTGTGTTTTTTACGTTGAGGCCAGACATTTGCGATGTAACCCTTTAAGCACTCTTTCAGCAATATCCAGTATTTCATTATTGGAATTGCTATTTGAAGAGGCAGATGTGCTCCAAATCAATGCAAAAAATGTAGAGAAAATGTAAATTCTTCATGGTTCTCCCTTCATGGTTCTCTGCACACAGAGTTTAGCTAAAGTAAAGGTATTATTCATTATTTAAGGATATGAAAAAAGTGATCTGATTAATTATAATGAATTTTTTCTTACTGCAGAAGACTCAATGTATATCCAATAAAGAAGAAAAATAGATGCGTGTACTAGCTAAGTTTTCTGAATCTACATAAGCTCTGCCAATGTACCCTCCCGCCATTTTGCTTTAAAGGAGCTATTTTTGTTTGGTTTTTAACCGGTGGGTCCGGTATCCTTCTCCAATCCCAGACTGCTTTTGGGGCCCAATACATCACACTGCAACTCAGTGAATTCTCAGCTGCTGCAGTGTCCCACCATGGCCAGTGACTGGCCGAGTGACAATGTGACATACTGTATATGTCTTATTGCCGCTCAGCCAATCACTGGCTGAGGTGAGACACCACACTGACTATTGATTGGCTGAACTGCAGCATGACGTATTTGGCCCCAGAATCAGGAAGAGGATCACACCTGGGACTGGAGCAGGATATCGGCGGGAGAACTGGAGGTGAGTAGAGGTTTCTTCTTTTTATATATTACACAATGGGGTATAGTTCGAGAAAAAAAAAACTCTCACATGATAACTCTTCTAATGGAAACATTATGTATCACGTTGTCAAACCTGCTTCTCAGAACCACTTAAACCACCTTAACCTTGTTTTATGTTAAAGACTCAGGAGTCGCTCTTCACCTTAGGAATAAAGCAGATTTGATGGCAAAATATTTTAAGTAAATAATAAAGTTGGCAAAGCGATTAGAACTCATGTATGTTCTTAGGGCTTTAACCCAGATCACTTGAAAAATAAGAAGTTGGTGCCAAGACTTTGATACAAAAAGTATTTGTACCCAGTGCCAAACTTTTTTTCTTTACTTTATGACAATTTTAGTACATTTTCAAATAATTTCTTTTACATTTTTCCTATACTTACATAAATAAAAACTTTCAGTCCTTTTCTATGTTTGTCTGTCTTTGTATTCTATTAATTCTTTCTTTAAAGAGAATGTAGGAATAGTAGTGGGTTGTACTGATAAAAAGCCTTTCACAGAAGGTGATGTTAGATGTTTGCTGGATCCTGATCTTAAAAACCCCATATTTGTTAAGTATAATGATGTACAATAGTAAAACACAAAAGGTTGGAAGAGTTCATTTATTCCTTAGCAGTATTTGTGTTCTTCCATTCAGGTCACTTGAAGAAAATACATTCCTCTGTGGACTTAGAATGCTAATATAAGTACTAAAACAACAAGCCTTGGGGAAACTCATGGAAATGTAATCTGTATTTGTTATAAGAATTAAGTCAACAATCTAACCTGTCTGTTCTACAGATCAAACCCTAAACAATTCTGAAGAATGTTTCTCAGTTGCCATTGATGGAGGTAAACAATTAGTTAAATAATTATGTCTAGGGGCAAAGTCCAAGTGCCCCCCTCCCAATATCTGGAAATGGGGATTTACCAAATTGTATTTCAAACACATATGGCAGATGCTTTCTGTGTCTGTCAATAGAAATAGCACAATGACCTTTCTTTTTATTTTATTTTTTTACAAATATATCTCTGGCCAGGTTGAATTGATGAATGCTTGCTTTGTCAGGATGTCAAGAAGACCGCAATTCTTAACTGCTTACAGGGATTTCTGGGAAGCAGAAAAGGTATTACTTCTCCTCACTTGCTGGTGGCTCACTTCCAGCTTGATCCCCTCTCAACAATATAAAAACCATGGCCACACGTGGTAACTACGACATAGTACCTGTCCTACTATATTAAGTGGGGAGAACGTTATACTACTGAGATAAGACCAAGCTGTAAGGGAGCTGCCAGAGAGTAAGAAATGCCAGCGGTCAAACATTTTCTGTAAGTCTTCACAAAGTTTTCACACACTGTTGCTGGTATTTTGGCCCATTCCTCCATGCAGATCTCCTCTAGAGCAGTGATGTTTTGGGGCTGTCGCTGGGCAACACAGACTTTCAACTCCCTCCAAAGGTTTTCTATGGGGTTGAGATCTGGAGACTGGCTAGGCCACTCCAGGACCTAGAAATGTTTCTTATGAAGCATTCGTTGCCCGGATGGTGTGTTTGGGATTATTGTCATGCTGAAAGACCCAGCCATGTTTCATTTCCAATGCCCTTGATGATGGAAGGAGGTTTTCCCTCAAAATCTCACGATACTTGGCCCCTTTCCTTTACACGGATCAGTCATCCTGTTCTCTTAGCAGAAAATCAGCCCCAAAGCATGATGTTTTTACCCCCATTCTTCACAGTAGGTATGGTGCTGTTTGGATGCAACTCAGCATTCTTTTTCCTCCAAACATGACTAGTTGAGTTTTTACAAAAAAGTTCTACTTTGGTTTCATCTGACCATATTACATTCTTCCAATACTCCCCTGGATCATCCAAATGCTCTATAGCAAACTTCAGACGGGCCCATACTGGCTTAAGCAGGGTGACACGTCTGGCATTGCATGATTTTAGTCCCTGCCAGCGTAGTGTGTTACTGATGGTAACCTTTGTTACTTTGGTCCCAGCTCTCTGCAGGTCATTCACTATGTCCTCCCGTGTGGTTCTGAGATTTTTGCTCACCGTTCTTGTGATCATTTTGACACCATGGGGTGAGATCTTGTGTGGAGCCCCAGATCGAGAGAAACTATCAGTGGTCTAGTATGTCTTCCAATTTCTAATAATTGCTCCCACAGTTGATTTCTTATCACCAAGCTTCTTGCCTATTGCAGATTCAGTCTTTCCAGCCTGGTGCAGGTCTACAATTTTGTTTCTGGTGTCCTTCGACAGCTTTTGGTCTTGGCCATAGTGGAGTTTGGAGTGTGAGTACTTGAGGTTGTGGACAGGTGTCTTTTATACTGATAACAAGTTCAAACAGGTGCCATTAATACAGGTAACGAGTGAAGGACAGAGGAGACTCTTAAAGAAGAAGTTACAGGTCTGTGAGAGCCAGAAATCGTGTTTGTTTGCAGGGGACCAAATACTTATTTTCCACCATAATTTATAGATAAATTCTTTAAAAATTAGACAATGTGATTTTATGGATTTTTTTTCTCATTATGTCTCTCATAGTTGAGGTATACCTATGATGAAAATTACAGGACTCTCTCATCTTTTTAAGTGGGAGAACTTGGACAATTGGTGGCTGACTAAATACTTTTTTTTGCCCCACTGTAGGCTGTTAGTTGGATTAAACAGTGAGACCAAGTTATAATAATATTTGAACCAAAAGGATCTCAACCATACATTAGTTATCATACATTAGTTGAACTTTTTTTTAAGGGTTATCCACTTCTGCAAACCCCATTTTCAAATACTCTAGTAGGGAATTCTGAATTTAAAGGGTACCTCTAATCAAACTTTGGCAAATGACAGCACTGAACACATCGTGTACATTGACATGTATTTCATATTCATATGAGCCAGAGCTTCCTGTCCCATCTTCAAAGCAGCTGTCTCCAGTGCAAGACAGTGGTCTCACACTGGAGATGGTTGCTACACAAAGTGGTCAACTCAATCTCATACTGCAGGCGTGGAGCAAGGAGAACAGCTCCCTGTTCCAGTGTTTAGATGCCAAATTTGTAAATACATGTCAATTAAAAATGTAGACACATTTCTCTCACAGTTTAGAGAGTGGTAACAAGGAGCATCTGGAGGACTGGAGGTGAAGTGGAGGACTGGATTGTCCTTTGCTACACAGACAAGATATTGAAAATGTACTGCCAGGTTTCCCCACAGATTTAGGGTGATCACAAGGACTTCCAGCAGTGCGGACTCTTTGTGGTCTTCTTATTATCAAGGTACCCCTCTAACAACCCTTTAAACTGTTATAATTGTGTGACAGGAAGCAAGGAAGGTCACTGGTATATCAGAAATGTGAAAAATGGTTTGGTATGAAGAACATATATTGGATTTACTTGGCTAGAAGGAGGATTACTATTAGGCTTGGTGAAGTAGCGTCAGGACCTGATGAAGTAGCGTTAAGCTACGAAACAGCTGTTCACTCTTTTGGGGAGAGGTCCCGGCACCACCGCCTGCTGCGTACCCAGCTGCACCATGCACTTTGTACAGCTTCACGAATAAAAAGCAACGTTCTATAGCAGAAGCCTGGTGAGTGCCATCCTTACTTTTTCTCTTGGATACATTACATGGAAGCATTTTGTGCTGTCTAGGATAGAGTACCACCTGAATTGCATCACCCCCGCTGACAGATTTTAGGCTGTAATGCAATCGGACTTACTACATCCCCTTGTATGTAGTGCCAGATAACCTGTATCTCACATCACTATTAGGCTGTTAACCAAAATCACTTCATCTGAGCTTTTAGGGAGATTTATCATTGTATGTAAATTATATTTTTGCTAAAAATTTGTCCCTAAAGTTTTCCCAGTTTCTTTTTTGCAACTTTTTTTGTGAATTTTTAAGTAAACAATTTTCTCATCGTTGTGTTGGTATTTCAAAATCAAGGGGGGAGATTTATCAAAACCCGTCTAGAAGAAAAGTTTATGAGTTGCCCATAGCAACCAATCAGATTGCTTCTTTCATTTTTCAGAGACCTTTTCAAAAATGAAAGAAGCAATCTGATTGGTTGCTATGGGCAACTGAGCAACTTTTCCTCTGGACAGGTTTTGATAAATCCCCCCCGAAGGTGTTTTTCTGAAGTGGTTATAAATTTATCATGTTCGATAATCCCTTTAATGACATCAGGCGTACATGTACATCCTGGTACTGCTCCTGTTATATGAAGCATGCTCAGGAGCTGAGTGCACTTCATACCCGATGAGTCCCGGTTGCTATAAGCAGCCAGGAACATTGGCAAATGCCTAGCATTAACCCTTTAGATGCCACGATCAAAGCTAATTGGGGCATCTAAAATGGGAAAAATCAGACTTCGGTAGCTCAGGGGAGCTGATAGGGACACCCATCGCAAAATCCTGATCAGCTGAGAGGATGGAAGATGGAAAATTGAAAGCGTTAGAAAAAAACAAAGTACAAAAAAAAAAAACCTGATGTCCTTAACCCCTTAACGACAATGGACGTAAATGTACGTAATGGTGATATGGTACTTAGCGCACCATGACGTACATTTATGCACCGCCATGATCGCGAGCACCGGAGCCGTGCTGGCGTCATGCCCGGCAGGTCCCGGCTGCTGATGTCCACCATTAACCCCTCAGATGCCATGATCAATACAGATCACGGCATCTGCAGCAGTGCGGTACTTTGCATGGATGATCGGATCGCCGTCAGCGCTGCCGCGGGGATCCGATCATCCAGCATGGCGGCCTGAGGTTCCCTCACCTGGGTCTGGCCGTCTCCGGGGGTCTTCTGCTCTGGTCTGAGATCGAGCAGACCAGAGCAGAAGATCACCGATAATACTGAGCAGTGCTATGTCCTATACATAGCACTGAACAGTATTAGCAATCAACTGATTGCTATGAATAGTCCCCTATGGGGACAAAAAATGTGTAAAAAATAAATAAATAAAAAAAATGTAAAAAAAAGTAAAAAATTTGAAAAATTCTCTCCCCCAGTAAAAAAGTAAAACGCCCGTTTTTCCCATTTTACCCCCAAAAAAGCTTAAAAAAATTATTAATACACATATTTGGTATCACCGCATGCGTAAAAGTCTGAAATATTTAAATATATTGTTAATTATCCCGTACGGTGAACGGCGTAAATGTAAAAAAATAAAAAAAAGTCCAAAATTGCTGCTTTTTTGTCACATTTTATTCCCCAAAAAATTAATAAACATGTATAAAAAGTAAAACCTAAACAAATGTGGTACTGATGAAAACTACAGATCATGGTGCATAAACTGAGCCCTCATATCGCCCCATATACAGAAAAATGAGAAAGTTATAGGTGGTCAAAATAGGGCAATTTCAAACATACTAATTTTGTTAAAATGGTTTAAGATTTTTTTAAAGCGGTACAATTATAGAAAAGCATATAACATGGGTATCATTTTAATTGTATTGACTCACAAAATAAAGAAAACATGTCATTTTTACCAGAAAGTGTACAGCGTGTAAACAAAACCTTCCAAAATTTGCTAATTTGCGGTTTTCTTTTAAATTTTCCCACATAAATAATATTTGTTTGGTTGCACCGTACATTTTATGGTAAAATAAGTGATGTAATTGCAAAGTACAATTGGTGATGCAAAAAACAAGCCCTCATATGGGTCTGTGGATGGAAATATAAGAGAGTTATGATTTTTAGAAGGCGAGGAGGAAAAAACGAAAATGCAAAAATAAAATTGGTCTGGTCCTTAAGGCCAAAATGAGCCTGGTCCTTAAGGGGTTAAAGAGTAATAAAGTCACAAAATTTGCAAAATATGCAAAGTAGTGTCCTGAAGTGTTATAAAAAAGTATACTAGCACCATATTTGTCACATGCAATGTGACAAACACAGGAAAAAAGGGTGGGTAAAAAAACATTGATAAACATTTATAAATTCCACCTTTGCAAAACCTAAGAACACATCCAAAAAATTATCTAGTGTGATAAATACAGTGTCCGTGTATAGGAGACACCACAAGAGTGCGCCAAGCTGTTTGGTTGCACGAGCACATACAGATTTCCAACAAGACCTAGGAGCAATGTTACATTCAGAGATCTTGGCAATAATGTTTACTGGTGGAGTTCGTGTCTTCAAGTCCATTTACCCTTACAGCACAATGATGACACAACAAAACACAAAAAAATGGCATTTCCTGTTCCATGTTTCATTTACACAGTGTAAGTGATGTCCTAAGCCTAAGTATTATGACAGTAAGGACAGTAAAAAGTTGTAATCTTCAATATTGATGCCAATAATTTTAATGTTGATACTGGTTGTCTCAGTCGTCCAGTAGATGAAGCCTCTCCATTGTAGGTGCTGCCAACAAATACTCATATTGATCCCCTGAGCTTCCAAGGACTGGCACTCAATAGAAAGACACTTCCCATATAGGTTTTCTCTTAAATTTGGCAAATAAGACACAGCTCCCTGCTTTTCCCTGTAGAATATACCAATAAAGGAAAATACAGATATCTGTTTTGGCCATGTGTGAATACAGTTGCAGAGTATAAGTTCATTTTTTTTCATATCAACTGGCTCCAGAAAGTTAAACAGATTTGTAAATTACATCTATTAAAAAATCTTAATCCTACAGTACTTATCAGCTGCTGAATTTGAGTTGTTCTTTTCTATCTGACAACAGTGCTCTTTGCTGACACCTCTGTCTGTCTCAGGAAGTGTCCAGAGCAGGAGAGGTTTGCTATAGGGATTTGCTGCTACTCTGGACAGTTCCTGACACAAACAGAGGTGTCAGCAGAGAGCACTGTGGTCAGACAGAAAAGAACAACTCAACTTCAGCAGCTGATAAGTGCTGGTTGGATTAAGATTTTTTTTATATAAGTAATTTACAAATCTACTGTATAAGAAGAAAAATGTCAGAGTGGCACCACTAGTTATCCTGGACATAAATCACTGATTAATACTTGGAACTGAAAAGGATACAATAAGTGGGTATTCAGACCTGGGAACCTTGTCCTGTGGTTGTGCTAGGATCAATGAAATCAATGTAAGAAAATGAGACTAGGTAATACAACAAAGGTAATCCTGCACTCACCGCCCAGGTACTGTGTGTTCAGCTCATCTCAGGAGTGTATCATCCGACAGACAGGTGTGCTTGGCGTGGGGCGCTTAGAGGCCTATGAGCGCCCCACGCCAAGCACCCTGTCTGTCGGATGATACACTCCTGAGATGAGGTGAACACACAGTACCTGGGCGGTGAGTGCAGGATTACCTTTGTTGTATTAATTTACAAATCTGTTTAACTTTCTGAAGCCAGTTGATATGAAAAAAAAAATATATATACATGTTTTTCACCGGAATACCCCTTTAAGTACTAGGACTGATGAATAGTTTTGTTCTCAGTTTCAAATGCATTTTAAACTTTATTTTTATTCATATAATAGACAACAACACTTCAGCATGGATCGCTGTGGATCCAAAGATATTGGAATCGGTTATATTTTTTGGGGGTAGTAAAATGAGTATAGGAATCGTAAATGAAACTTAGCACCAATTTGGACACTTTCTTTTTTTAAATGCTACAGTTTTGAGTGAATTCAAAAAGAATGGAAAAAGGAATGAATAATACTGCCCCATTCTACTAGATACACTTCAGGTTTTGGCTCACATAACTGAAACACAGTGGTGTTCTTCCAAAACAAAAATGCTGTATGTTAACTCATCCTTAGGCTATGTTCACACTTCAGAATTTTTGTGTGGAATTCCGCTTGAAATTCTGCATGGGAATTCCACTGCAGCAGAGTCCCGTTGAATTCAATGGGATTTTGCTGCGCTGTGCATACAGCTGTTTCCAGCACGGATGTTACGCCGAGCGCTCCAGGTCCCCGCTCCTCCCCGGAGCGCTCGCAACATCCTCGCAATTGCAGCGCCCCGGTCAGACCTGCTGACCGGGTGCGCTGCGATACCTCTCCCAGCCGGGATGCGATTCGCGATGCGGGTGGCGCCCGCTCGCGATGCGCACCCCGGCTCCCGTACCTGACTCGCTCTCCGTCGGTCCTGTCCCGGCACGCGCGGCCCCGCTCCTTAGGGCGCGCGCGCGCCGGGTCTCTGCGATTTAAAGGGCCACTGCGCCACTGATTGGCGCAGTTGGCTTAATTAGTGTGTTCACCTGTGCACTCCCTATTTATACCTCACTTCCCATGCACTCCCTCGCCGGATCTTGTTGCCATTGTGCCAGTGAAAGCGTTTCCTTGTGTGTTCCTAGCCTGTGTTCCAGACCTCCTGCCGTTGCCCCTGACTACGATCCTTGCTGCCTGCCCCGACCTTCTGCTACGTCCGACCTTGCTCTTGTCTACTCCCTTGTACCGCGCCTATCTTCAGCAGTCAGAGAGGTTGAGCCGTTGCTAGTGGATACGACCTGGTTGCTACCGCCGCTGCAAGACCATCCCGCTTTGCGGCGGGCTCTGGTGAATACCAGTAGCAACTTAGAACCGGTCCACCAGCACGGTCCACGCCAATCCCTCTCTGGCACAGAGGATCCACCTCCTGCCAGCCGAATCGTGACAGTAGATCCGGCCATGGATCCCGCTGAAGTTCCACTGCCAGTTGTCGCCGACCTCACCACGGTGGTCGCCCAGCAGTCGCAACAGATAGCGCAACAAGGCCACCAGCTGTCTCAACTGACCGTGATGCTACAGCAGCTACTACCACAGCTTCAGCAATCATCTCCTCCGCCAGCTCCTGCACCTCCTCCGCAGCGAGTGGCCGCTTCCGGCCTACGACTATCCTTGCCGGATAAATTTGATGGGGACTCTAAGTTTTGCCGTGGCTTTCTTTCACAATGTTCCCTGCACTTGGAGATGATGTTGGACCAGTTTCCTACTGAAAGGTCTAAGGTGGCTTTCGTAGTCAGCCTTCTGTCTGGGAAAGCTCTGTCATGGGCCACACCGCTCTGGGACCGCAATGACCCCGTCACTGCCTCTGTACACTCCTTCTTCACGGAGATTCGAAGTGTCTTTGAGGAACCTGCCCGAGCCTCTTCTGCTGAGACTGCCCTGCTGAACCTGGTCCAGGGTAATTCTTCCGTTGGCGAGTACGCCATCCAATTCCGTACTCTTGCCTCCGAATTATCCTGGAATAATGAGGCCCTCTGCGCGACCTTTAAAAAAGGCCTATCCAGCAACATTAAAGATGTTCTGGCCGCACGAGAAATTCCTGCTAACCTGCATGAACTTATTCATCTAGCCACTCGCATTGACATGCGTTTTTCCGAAAGGCGTCAGGAGCTCCGCCAGGATATGGACTTTGTTCGCACGAGGCGTTTTTTCTCCCCGGCTCCTCTCTCCTCTGGTCCTCTGCAATCCGTTCCTGTGCCTCCCGCCGTGGAGGCTATGCAAGTTGACCGGTCTCGCTTGACACCTCAAGAGAGGACACGACGCCGCATGGAGAATCTGTGCCTGTACTGTGCCGGTACCGAACACTTCCTGAAGGATTGTCCTATCCGTCCTCCCCGCCTGGAAAGACGTACGCTGACTCCGCACAAAGGTGAGACAGTTCTTGATGTCAACTCTGCTTCTCCACGCCTTACTGTGCCTGTGCGGATATCCTCTTCTACCTTCTCCTTCTCTACCATGGCCTTCTTGGATTCCGGATCTGCAGGAAATTTTATTTTGGCCTCTCTCATCAACAGGTTCAACATCCCGGTGACCAGTCTCGCCAGACCCCTCTACATCAATTGTGTTAACAATGAAAGATTGGACTGTACCGTGCGTTACCGCACGGAACCCCTCCTAATGTGCATCGGACCTCATCACGAAAAAATTGAGTTTTTGGTCCTCTCCAATTGCACTTCCGAAATTCTCCTTGGATTACCGTGGCTTCAACGCCATTCCCCAACCCTTGATTGGTCCACAGGAGAGATCAAGAGCTGGGGTACTTCCTGTTTCAAGGACTGTCTTAAACCGGTTCCCAGTACTCCCTGCCGTGACCCTGTGGTTCCCCCTGTAACCGGTCTCCCTAAGGCTTATATGGACTATGCTGACGTGTTTTTCAAAAAGCAAGCTGAGACTTTACCTCCTCACAGGCCTTATGACTGTCCTATTGACCTCCTCCCGGGCACTACTCCACCCCGGGGCAGAATTTATCCTCTGTCCGCTCCAGAGACTCTTGCTATGTCTGAATACATCCAGGAAAATTTAAAAAAGGGGTTTATCCGCAAATCCTCCTCTCCTGCCGGAGCTGGATTTTTTTTTGTGTCCAAAAAAGATGGCTCCCTACGTCCTTGCATTGATTACCGCGGACTTAATAAAATCACGGTAAAGAACCGCTACCCCCTACCTCTTATCTCAGAACTCTTTGATCGCCTTCAAGGTGCCCACATCTTTACCAAACTGGACTTAAGAGGTGCTTATAATCTCATCCGCATCAGGGAGGGGGACGAATGGAAGACTGCATTTAACACCAGAGATGGACACTTTGAGTATCTGGTCATGCCCTTTGGCCTGTGCAACGCCCCTGCCGTCTTCCAAGACTTTGTTAATGAAATTTTTCGTGATCTCTTATATTCCTGTGTTGTTGTGTATCTGGACGATATTCTGATTTTTTCTGCCAACTTAGAAGAACACCGCCAGCATGTCCGCATGGTTCTTCAGAGACTTCGAGACAATCAACTTTATGCCAAAATGGAGAAATGTCTGTTTGAATGTCAATCTCTTCCTTTCCTAGGATACTTGGTCTCTGGCCAGGGATTACAAATGGACCCGGATAAACTCTCTGCCGTCTTAGATTGGCCACGCCCCTCCGGACTCCGTGCTATCCAACGTTTTTTGGGGTTCGCCAATTATTACAGACAATTTATTCCACACTTTTCCACTATTGTGGCTCCTATCGTGGCTTTAACCAAGAAAAATGCCAATCCCAAGTCCTGGTCTTCCCAAGCGGAAGACGCATTTAAACGGCTCAAGTCTGCCTTTTCTTCTGCTCCCGTGCTCTCCAGACCTGACCCATCTAAACCCTTCCTATTGGAGGTAGATGCCTCCTCAGTGGGAGCTGGAGCGGTCCTTCTACAAAAAAATTCTTCCGGGCATGCTGTTACTTGTGGCTTTTTTTCTAGGACCTTCTCTCCGGCGGAGAGAAACTACTCCATCGGGGATCGAGAACTACTGGCCATTAAATTGGCACTTGAGGAATGGAGGCATCTGCTGGAGGGATCAAAATTTCCAGTTATCATTTACACCGATCACAAGAATCTCTCCTATCTCCAGTCTGCCCAACGGCTGAACCCTCGCCAGGCCAGGTGGTCGTTGTTCTTTGCCCGTTTTAACTTTGAAATTCATTTTCGCCCTGCCGACAAGAACATTAGGGCCGATGCCCTCTCTCGTTCCTCGGATGCCTCGGAAGTAGAGGTCTCTCCGCAACACATCATTCCTCCTGACTGTCTGATCTCCACTTCTCCAGCCTCCATCAGGCAAACTCCTCCAGGGAAGACCTTCGTTTCTCCACGCCAACGTCTCGGGATTCTCAGATGGGGTCACTCCTCCCACCTCGCAGGCCATGCGGGCATCAAAAAGTCCTTGCAACTCATCTCTCGTTTCTATTGGTGGCCGACTCTGGAGACGGATGTTGTTGATTTTGTGCGGGCCTGTACTGTCTGTGCCCGGGATAAGACTCCTCGCCAGAAGCCTGCTGGTCTCCTTCATCCTCTGCCTGTCCCCGAACAGCCTTGGTCACTGATTGGTATGGACTTTATTACAGACTTACCCCCATCCCGTGGCAACACTGTTGTTTGGGTGGTCGTTGATCGATTTTCCAAGATGGCACATTTTATTCCTCTTCCTGGTCTTCCTTCAGCGCCTCAGTTGGCAAAACAATTTTTTGTACACATTTTTCGTCTTCACGGTTTGCCCACGCAGATCGTCTCGGATAGAGGCTTCCAATTCGTGTCTAAATTCTGGAGGGCCCTCTGTAAACAGCTCAAGATTAAATTAAACTTCTCTTCTTCTTATCATCCCCAATCCAATGGGCAAGTAGAAAGAATTAACCAGGTCCTGGGTGACTATTTACGGCATTTTGTTTCCTCCCGCCAGGATGACTGGGCAGATCTTCTACCATGGGCCGAATTCTCATACAACTTCAGAGTCTCTGAATCTTCTGCTAAGTCCCATTTTTCGTGGTGTACGGCCGTCACCCTCTTCCCCCCCTCCCTACTCCCTTGCCCTCTGGTTTGCCCGCTGTGGATGAAGTGACTCGTGATCTTTCCACCATATGGAAAGAGACCCAAAATTCTCTTTTACAGGCTTCATCCCGCATGAAAAGGTTTGCCGATAAGAAAAGAAGAACTCCCCCCATTTTTGCTCCCGGAGACAAGGTATGGCTCTCCGCTAAATATGTCCGCTTTCGTGTCCCCAGTTACAAACTGGGATCACGCTATCTTGGTCCTTTCAAAGTCTTGTGCCAGATTAATCCTGTCTCTTACAAACTCCTTCTTCCTCCTTCTCTTCGTATTCCCAATGCCTTCCATGTCTCTCTCCTTAAACCACTCATCATCAACCGTTTCTCTCCCAAACTTGTTTCTCCCACTCCTGTTTCCGGTTCTTCTGACATCTTCTCCGTGAAGGAGATACTGGCCTCCAAGACGGTCAGAGGAAAAAGATTTTTTTTGGTAGATTGGGAGGGCTGTGGTCCTGAAGAGAGATCCTGGGAACCTGAGGACAACATCCTAGACAAAAGTCTGGTCCTCAGGTTCTCAGGCTCCAAGAAGAGGGGGAGACCCAAGGGGGGGGGGGGTACTGTTACGCCGAGCGCTCCGGGTCCCCGCTCCTCCCCGGAGCACTCACAACATCCTCGCAATTGCAGCGCCCCGGTCAGACCTGCTGACCGGGTGCGCTGCGATACCTCTTCCAGCCGGGATGCGATTCGCGATGCGGGTGGCGCCCGCTCGCGATGCGCACCCCGGCTCCCGTACCTGACTCGCTCTCCGTCGGTCCTGTCCCGGCACGCGCGGCCCCGCTCCTTAGGGCGCTCGCGCGCCGGGTCTCTGCGATTTAAAGGGCCACTGCGCCACTGATTGGCACAGTTGGCTTAATTAGTGTGTTCACCTGTGCACTCCCTATTTATACCTCACTTCCCCTGCACTCCCTCGCCGGATCTTGTTGCCATTGTGCCAGTGAAAGCGTTTCCTTGTGTGTTCCTAGCCTGTGTTCCAGACCTCCTGCCGTTGCCCCTGACTACGATCCTTGCTGCCTGCCCCGACCTTCTGTACCGCGCCTATCTTCAGCAGTCAGAGAGGTTGAGCCGTTGCTAGTGGATACGACCTGGTTGCTACCGCCGCTGCAAGACCGTCCCGCTTTGCGGCGGGCTCTGGTGAATACCAGTAGCAACTTAGAACCGGTCCACCAGCACGGTCCACGCCAATCCCTCTCTGGCACAGAGGATCCACCTCCTGCCAGCCGAATCGTGACAACGGATATTCCATTTTCTGTGTCTGCAAAAAGAATGAACCTGTTCTTCATTCTTTCTGCGGACACCTCACAGAATGTATAGCTATCTATGAGACAGCACATTCCTGTGCGGTCCTAGTGACAGAGATTTTCCGTGCGGACATTCCGACATGTGAACATAGCCTTAGGGTACATTCACACTATGACATTTCTGGTCCTCGAAATTTCACTTTGAAATTTCGGTGCAGCAGCCTCCCATTGTTTTCAATGGGCGTTAGCTGCACCATGCAACAATATTAGAATATCATGCTCCACTGAAAGGATACACATGTTCATTCTTTTGGCAGAATCTGCTTGAATATGGATTGCTGTCTAAGGAGACGGCACATGTCCCAGCGGTCTTAGTGCCAATTGATTCAGTTGGTGCGTGTGACCAACAGAATCGCTGTAGTGTGAATATACCTGTACACTGACAGGTAACACCAGTTAAATCAATGACATTTAGTTTGAGACTCAAAATGATTTGACAGGCACCTGGGTGCATTATGTTATCTGTGAAATGTATACACGTAATGCATTATTTGAGTGGTCAAGTCTATGTATATATGGTGTGGATAAGTGATCTGGGTTGCCAGCACCTTTGGTAAGATGAGTATTGTGCCCTCGAACTTGTGGACTAATAGAACTCTTCCCTCCACCAGTCTAATACTGAACTCCTGTGAACATTACTTGAAAAGTAAGGTTGAGAGGGGACTGTAAATTGCACATCATTCTCAGGATCAGCAGTGGCGTAGCTATAGAGGTCACAATGGTCGCTATCGCGACCGGGCCCCTTAGCCAGGGGGGCCCACAGGGCCCCCCTGCCACATTAACATGATGGATGCGCTGCCATCATGTTAATAAATCAATATGACAGCCACGGCTACCAGACCTGTCCGTTCGGCAGTAGCAGAGTCTGTATGGGGACCTGGGGACAGTGCGGTGGCATCAGGACCTGGAATAGCTGGGGACAGCATTAAGTGAGTGGAGGAGGAGGGGCCCTGCCCCTCTCCTTCCGTAGTGTAGCCTGACCGCCCGCTTATTTGCCCGCCCGCTCGCACGCTTGTTCCTCCGTCCGGCCACCCGCTCGCTCACCCACCCACCCGGCCGCCGTCCGCCCGGCCACCCGCCCGGCCACCCGCTCATCCGCCCGGCCATTCAGTGTGGAGCTTTCCCTTCCCTCCAGCAAGCCGACCCCGCTATCCTGCCAGGTATGACTTAAAACACTGCTCAATATAAATGTACGGCGCCGTTCATTTACGGCATGGCTATGAAGTTAGTGCCGGAGCTCCTGCACTCACTTCATAGTAGTTGCACAAAGTGACTTCCTCAGACACCTTAAGCCAGTGGTTTCCAACCATGGTGCATTCAGCTGTTGTAATACTACAACTCTCAGCATGCCTGGACAGACAAAGGTTGTTTGGGCATGCTGGGAGTTGTAGTTTTGCAACAGCATCCTGGTTGGAAAACTTTGGCTTACAGTAAATGTTAACTTTTAGAATTTTTTTTTTTTATATAATGTTTTATTATCATAAAACATTTTGTAATGATTAACATTAGTGTAGGGGCACACATAACAGATCCGCAGTGTATTTTACTCTGTGGATCTGCCAATGACCCGAACCTATAGGGTGCCTCCAGCTGTTTTCCACCCTGTGTGCTACTTGCAGCAGCAATTCGCCGTTACGAGCAGCCACACAGGGACCTGCGAGTTGCCGCAGGCACATTCTGTGTACTCACGGACATCGCGGAGCGGCTCATAGCGGCAGATTGCTGCTGCAAGCAGGACATGGGGAAAACAGCTGGAGGCACACTATAGGGTCAGGTCATTGACGGATCAGCATCGTAACATACACTGCTGATCCATTACGTGTGACCCTACCCTAAGGGTACGTTCACACGTGTATTTTCTGCTGCAGATCTGCTTCTGCAGATTTTGCTACCCATTGAAGTCAATGGGTAGCAAAATCTGCAGAAGCAGATCTGCAGCAGAAAATACACACGTGACCGTTCCCTAAAGCAGTGGCGTACCTAAAGTATGGCGAACCCGGGCCCTGCCAGGAGCACACACCTGGTGGGGGCACAGGTCACCAAAGCGCAGGGGGGCCCCAAGGCATTTTTTTGCCTCAGGGCCCTGTGGTTTCTAGCTATGCTCCTGAGGATCAGTCATCATCACAGTGAAAAATAACTCCTTGCCAACTCCTAAAATCCCTGGTCAATAACCATTTTCCAGTACTCTAGTATCTATGCTTGTAATATTTGAACTCCAGGCTCTATTTGTACTCCAGGCTCTAAGTGAATTCCATATTTCAACTTTCCCCAGTCATAAAGCTTTCAAAAAAATCCCTTTCTGTGTTGGTTTGGGATCATTCTTTTTGTAGATGTGGAGGATATCCCCTTATTATAGTTTTGGGGTGTCCACAGATATCTCTGAGGTCCCATACACTTGTAACTTCTCTTTGCTTGGCAAGCCAATCCTGAGCCTCTGCTGGGTACCTATCTGTAAGCACATGTCCACAAAACTTCTCCAGCTTTAGTCACTGCTCAGTTCCTTTCCTTGTGCAGTCCTCCATCTTCTGGACAATGTATGTAATTGCAGGATAATACAGAACAATAATACCAGGGGGTTACCTGGTTATTGTAAGTATGAGAGATATCAGGTCAATCCTGAGCTGCCTTTATTGTTATACTAACTTTAATTCTGGTAATATCTCTAAAAACTGTTGATTACCCTTTTTATTTTTTACTTGCCTGCCTTCACACTTGCACAGCTCTTTTATGTTTTTGCATTGTGGCTGGGCACATTATTCTGCATTATTCTGCTGAAAGAGGCCACTGATATTACAAAATGCTGTTACCATTAAAAGAATGTACTTAGTACCACATGAATGTCAGGACACAAGATTTCCCAATAGAACATTGTCCATTGTACCACATTACCTCCTAGAGCTTGCATTCTCCCCATAGTGCATGCTGATGGTATATTCTTCCCAGATAAGTGACGCAGAAGCACCTGGCCTTCCGCTTGATGCAAATCTTTTGTAAATTATTTGCAAGTGCCTGATGAAAAATCCAGTGTGGGTTATAAACTGGTTGCACCTTCAAAAATTTTTATAAGACCTGAAATAAAAGTTTGTCTGTAATCTAGACTTATTGATTCCATCTGGAGAAACACCTTTTGGTAAGCAGTCGTCCAACCCCCTTGAAAATCATCGTAAGTATTTTTGGCAACTCCGCTGCTGTGTCTCTGCTCCTGTCACAGCCACTCCTACCTCATTATCTGTTTATAAAAGATGGCTGCACCATTGTATGAAGAAGAAGTTTTTGCCTTCTGCCTTTTGTTTCAACCCTGTTTCTCATACTGTAGATCATAAACTCTTGTGAGTAGGGCCCTCACTCCTCTTGTTTTATTTGTTACCTAGTGTATAAATTCTGTAATGTTGGTTTATTGTGTATAAATATACAGCCACTATACACATGAATGTTATTGTAATGATTATTAATAATAACAATAATAATACTATTATTAATAATAATCATATCACCTATTATTTCAGGTGTCCACACCTACCCCACCTTACCTAAGAAAAGGTTCCATTTGAGGATTTGTTTTAAAGCGTACCTGTCAGAATCCCCCCCCCAAAAAAAAAAAAACTGTTATATGTTGCTCAGTACCTCACCCTTATCATGTACATCTAATCTTGATGTGTATATGACCTATATTTCTCTAAGTACCTTTATTCACTTGCCATCATTGATCAGTGAGGTTTCTGGACATCTCCTCACTCTGATGACTTCTCCCCCTCCCTTACGCTGCTCTGACTCACAGAGGGCCAGTTCTGGACCTGACTACAGCCATGTCAATCACTCATGGTGTCCATGACATGTCCATGACCACTGGACACTGCAGGACTGGTATGTGTCCCAGAAGGCAGGGGGACTCCTTGTGGACACTTTTTTGACTGGCTTTTTCAGTATGAAATACTGAAAATTTTCTGATGAAAGCTTTTGCAAAACAAATTGCTTTTGCATGCTTTATAACATATCAAATGTTATTATGATTATTAACCTGTGCTGCCCACCCTGACCTGTTTGTCTGTTTCTGACAATTCAACTTCACTGCCAGCCCCAGACCCTGGTCTGTACCTGAACTTGTCCCTGCCCGATCCTCCAAGGCTTCAGACCAATGTGTCTTGGTTTGTTGGACCAACTGCTCCCCTCACTGGGACTAATCTCTGAGGCAGGGACCTTTTAGCCATTTGCAGTGAAATCTAGATCCTTATATGAGGGTTTAAGGGTAAAAACCAGGTGGGATACTTAGACAATGTCCTCAAGAGCATATCAAAGCCAAACCAGATTAGTGGTACAGCAGGTCCACACCTGTTTCTCATTATAGCAGCTATACATCCCTATACTCACCGATCTGTGATGCACTGTGTTTGGAGACCTTTTGTTCATAGTCAGCTTTAGCTTTCACAGCAATATATGCAACAGTGACTCTTCTGTAGAATTGGACCAAATGAACTAGCTTTGGTTCCCCACCTGCAACAGGATGGTTCCCCAGATCATCACACCAGGGGCAGTGTCTTGCTCCAAGGCAGGATTGAAGCACTTACCACCAGGTTTCCATACCCCCACATAGAACCTGTAGGATTTGCCGCTACAGTTCCAGTCCATATTAATGCAGTTTCCGCATCCACATTACCACTGCAAACCAATGTGGCAGGACACATAAATGGTTCAGTGATACCAAATTTCCTTCTGCTAAGTGCCTAGATATCGTCCAGGCAGAGACAGGTGTGTGTAATATATGCGTCTAGATTCCTGACAGTGAAAAAAGCAGAGCTCCTAACAGCTTGATTAATATGTCCTACATAGCTGCCAATTTTATGACTATCTTGCTTCTCTCAGTCTAATGATGCTCCCTTCTCAAAGTCTGTCAACTGGAAAAGATGTTATCCTGTGTGTCGTAGAGACATTCTTAGCAGTCATGGATCTCTCACATAGACATACACTACCCAAAAGTACTCTATGAGAGCCTTTTTTAAAGGATAGTTGGGGAAGCAATTTTATGCTCCTTTGTGACAGTGTCTAATCAGACCACACCTGTAATGATTTTCATATCTGCCTGAGACAATCTGCATGCCAAGTTTTGCAGCAATCCAACATTTCTATCTGGGTGCATTTTTTTGTTGTTGTTGTCAATGAGTGTATTTTCTTTTATTACCTTGTAGCAACTAATATAGTGTTATTATCTAAAGTTAACAGATCACCTATTATAGCGGTGGTTTCTTAAGCTGTTACAGAACTTTACAGCCTGAGCAGCAGCCCTGTCCCTCCTCCCTTTCCCTAGTGTCAACTTGGAACTGCAGTCATGTGAAGGAGATTGATAGAGTACAGTAAGTTGAGAGAGACAGAAGCTGCAGAGACTACAAAAAGACTACACAAGAGCTTATTGTCAGGGCTGTATTTGCTGCTACTGGCTGACCAGTGCCTAGGGTGGCACCATACACTAATCCCAACCTGCTGCTATGGTCCTGGAGGTTCCTTTCCTAGGTTACATACTGACCTCTCAAGCCTTTCGCAGGGATTTTGCGAAGGTCCAAGCTAGAGATGAATGAACTTTTGAAAAATTCGATTTGGCCGAATTTATTCATGATGAATCTGTATTAGAAACTGCCATTTTTGGGCTACAGAGAGCCTCAATAGGGGTGTAGAACAGTTTGCTTTGTTCTGACATGCATAGGGAGTGTGCTGTGTCAATGAAATAATACTGTTGTTCAGTCTGACATGCAGATTACATGCCACACTATTAGAATCACTGCGGCAGAGCATCTGAATGTGGCAGCAGGGAGACCATATGGCGTCAAAATTTAAGTGAGTAAATAGATTTTTTAATGTCATTTTTATTTAATTGAATTTGGCTTTAAAGAGAGTAAATAGTTTTTTTAATGTAATTTTTATTTACTTTAATTTGAAAGTATTGAGCTGGCGTTTTGCTGCGAGGTGAGCTACCACCTGTTCCAGCCCATGCCTCTCACCGCCCCTGCCCCTTCCACTGTCTTACTCTTTTGTGGGACTGCAAATGTTTCATTTAATCAGTAATGGTTAATTGTGATCGCTCCAACCTGTTTCATTGGATTCTTGTGGTAATTCCACAGCTACTATATGAGGTCAATGACCATAGGGCCTCAGTCTTGAAAAGATTAAATCAAATTTTTTTAATTGAAATTTAAGATTTTGAAATGGAAATGTAAGTTTACACTCCCAAGTTTTAATATCCTGGGCCCCGGAGTGGGGTTACAGAGTACCAAATTTAACAAGGAGTCACATGTCCCAAGGCGGCACAATGACAGAGTCTGGAGGTTGCATCAGTATGAGGAAACCATATAGTGACTGAATGGCACAGCCTGGATTTGGCAGCAGCATGAGTAGAACATATAGTAGCTGAATGGCACAGCCTGGAGTTTGTGGCAGCATGAGGAGACCATGTAGTGTCTGAATGGCACAGCCTGGAGGTGGATGAAGCATGAAGAGACCATATAGTGGCTGAATGGCACAGCCTGGAGTTGGCTGAAGCATAAGGAGACCACATAGTGCCTGAATGGCACAGCCTGGAGGAGGCTGAAGCATGAAAAGACCATATAGTGGCTGAATGGCACAGCCTGGAGTTGGCTGAAGCATGAGGAGACCATATAGTGGCTTAATGGCACAGCCTGGAGTTGGCAGCAGCATGAGTAGAACATATAGTGGCTGAATGGCACAGCCTGGAGTTTGTGGCAGGATGAGGAGATAATATAGTGTTTTAATGGCACAGCCTGGAGGTGGTTGAAGCATGAGGAGACCATATAGTGGCTGAATGGCACAGCCTGGAGTTGGCTGAAGCATGAGGAGACCATATAGTGTCTGAATGGCACAGCCTGGAGGTGGTGAAGCATGAGGAGGCCATATAGTGGCTGAATGGCACAGCCTGGAGGTGGATGAAGCATGAGGAGACCATATAGTGGCCGAATGGCACAGCCTGGAGTTGGCTGAAGCATGAGGAGACCATATAGTCACACTATACTTAGAGTAACACTTGCCAAGAAGGGAATTAATAGTTCAAGAGTAGGGCCTTACAGGGGAATTTTTTTACCCACACCTGTTACAATGGACCATGCGTTGTTCCCTTCCACCTTTTAGAGTTCTTTGCATCGCATAAATACTTGGTGGTATTGGTGGCACGTGGTGTTTTTTGCACACCTTTCCTTTTGTTTGATTTAAAAAAAAGTTGGGTCCATATATTTTATCCTAAGAAAAGGTAAGTTTTACGTAATGCATATCCTCAATACTTACTTGTGGTCTAATGCAGAGGAATTTCTGAAACTAGGGACCAGCACCTTCATTATGTTTTGCAGTATCCATGGCAGCGCAATGAGAGAGCCTGGAGGTGGTAGCATCAGCATGAGGAGACCATAGATCAGAACAATTAGAGAGCCCGGAGGTGGCAGCATCAGCATGAGGAGACCATATGGCGGCACAATGACAGAGCGTGGAGGTGGTAGCATTAGCATGACAAGACCATAGAGCAGAATGAGAGAGCCTGGAGGTGGCAGCATCAACATGAGGAGACCATATGGCGGCACAATGACAGTGCCTGGAGGTGGTAGCATCAGCCTGAGGAGACCATATGGTGGCACAATGACAGAGCGTGGAGGCGGTAGCATCAGCATGAGGAGACCATAGAGCAGCACAATGAGAGAGCCTGGAGGTGGCAGCATCAGCATGAGGAGACCATATGGCGGCACAATGACAGAGCGTGGAGGTGGTAGCATCAGCAGGACAAGACCATAGAGCACAATGACAGAGCCTGGAGGTGGTAGCAGCAGCATGAGGGCCATGCCAACTGAAGGTTGAGTCTGAGGATCCCACCGACTGTTGACTGGGGGTTTCGAATGTCACTTGGGATGAAGTGGATGACTGAGTGAACCAACTAATCACGGCCTTTTCCCATGGTTTATAGTTGGAAATAAGGAGAGGTTCCTGTGTGGGGCTGCCCTTTTTAGGACGAGTAACATTTGCCAAGAAGGGAATTAATAGCAGCACAATGAGAGAGCCTGGAGGTGGAAACGTCAGCATGAGGAGACCATTGATCAGCACAATTAGAGAGCCTGGAGGTGGCAGCATCAGCATGAGGAGACCATAGAGCAGCACAATTAGAGAGCCTGGAGGTGGTAGCATCAGCATGAGGAGACCATATGGCGGCACAATGACAGTGCCTGGAGGTGGTAGCAACAGCATGAGAAGACCATATGGTGGCACAATGACAGAGTGTGGAGGCGGTCGCATCCGCTTGAGGAGACCATAGAGCAGAGCAATGAGAGAGCCTGGAGGTGGCAGCATCAGCATGAGGAGACCATAGAGCAGCCCAATCAGAGAGCCCTGAGGTGGCAGCATCAGCAGGAGGAGACCATATGGCGGCACAATGATAGAGCATGGAGGTGGTAGCATAAGCATGAGGAGACCATAGAGAAGCACAATGACAGAGCCTGGAGGTGGCAGCAGCAGCATGAGGGCCATGCCAACTGAGGGTTGAGTCTGATGAAACCACCGACTGTTGACTTGGGGTGTTGGATGTCACTTGGGATGAAGTGGATGACCCATCAATCACGGTTTCTGGGTTGCTGGTCGAGACACGACTGCTAGCTGACAACGGGAGCTCAGACCTCTCGCTGCGACTCCAGCTGCCACACGCCCCTAATCTGCTGCAACCTGTGTCTACCCTGATGAATTTAGGCCTCTGCCAGTCCTCTGTACATGTCCTGGCACTACTCTGCCGGACATACTTATTGTGTATATGAGGGGAGTACAATATGCTTCACTACGCTTAAAACAATATTTGTCTAGAAAAGCAGCAGGTGTGTACTATTGGCTGTCCTTTCACAGGATCTAGGCCCTTGACAGATTAACAGGAACAAAATAGTACACTACTTATATGTACGTATGTAGCATGCACTTATGAGGGCAAAGAAATGCGCTACAGTACGCTTAAAAATGCATATTTTTGCATAACACCAGCAGTACACAACAGTATGTACTAAACCCAAAATTGCACTCTCTAAAAGACTATTAGGAATGGACTGCTGGGTATGTATTATATCGTCTACAGACTAATATAACCAGCAGACCATTTGTTGTGGAACAAAGAGGGCAGAAAAATGCGCTACAGTACGCTTAAAAAACGTATTGGAGTAAAACACCAGCCGGTGATTACTTTTGCCTGGACTTTCACAGAATCTAGGCCCTTGACAGATTAACCGGTTCAAAATAGTACACTCCTTAGATGTAGGTATGTGGTATCCACTTTTGAGGGCAAAAAAATGCGCTACTGTACGCTTAAAAACATTTATTTTTAGTAAAACACCAGCCGGTGACTACTTTTCCCTGGCCTTTCACAGTATCTAGACCCTTGACAGTTGAACAGGTACAAAATAGTACACTACTTAGATGTAGGTATGTGGTATGCACTTATGAGGGCAGAAAAATGCGCTAGAGTAGGATTAAAAAATGTATTGGAGTAAAACACCAGCCGGTAATTACTTTTGCCTGGACTTTCACAGTATCTAGGCACTTGACAGAAGACTCTATAATGCAGGACGGTGAAAAACACAAAGAAATCCTTTTAAAAATAAAAGGGTCCCTCAGCAGGCACGACAGCATGAAAGACCCCATTTGCTCAAGGTTGGATGCCGAGCTACTCATGTCTCGTTCCTCGTCCTCAGTGATGTCAGGGAAGGTATCATCTTCTTCCCCCCAGCCACGTTCAACACCACGGGAACCAGATAGGTGACAATGAGCACCCTGGGATGCCTGTTGTGGTTGGTCTTCCTCCTCCTCTTCAAAGCCACATTCCTCCTCTGACTCCTCTTCCTCACAATCCTCTTCCAGCATTGCCGCAGGTCCAGCAAGCGATGCTGATAAGGCTGTTTCTGGTGGTGATGGTGACCACAACTCTTCCTCTTCACGCTCATCTACTGCCTGATCCAGCACTCTTCGCAAGGCACGCTCCAGGAGGAAAACAAATGGTATGATGTCGCTGATGGTGCCTTTGGTGCGACTGACTAGGTTTGTCACCTCCTCAAAAGGACGCATGAGCCTACAGGCATTGCGCATGAGCGTCCAGTATTCCCTGCTCCGCAGATGATGTCCTAGCACCCCGGTCATACAAATATTCGTTAACTGCTTTTTCTTGTTGGAGCAGGCGGTCGAAGATTAGGAGAGTTGAATTCCAACTTGTTGGGCTGTCGCAAATCAAGCGTCTCACTGGCATGATGGACAGAGATGTCAGCAGAGAGTACCAGAAAAATTAGGCATGCACACATGGCTGAAAAATGTGGTATTATTGCAGTCGCTGCTGTAGCAGAGGCCAGAAAAATTGCAGCAGCAGAAAAAGTGCAGCACCAGAGGCCAGAAAAATTAGGCATGTACACATAGCTGAAAAATTTAGTA
Source organism: Hyla sarda (assembly GCF_029499605.1). Lineage (NCBI taxonomy): Eukaryota > Metazoa > Chordata > Amphibia > Anura > Hylidae > Hyla > Hyla sarda. The sequence continues at coordinate 236,765,149 of NC_079190.1, forward strand.
TTGTAGCAGCAGCCAGAAAAATTTCTGTTTGTTTCCCAGCCAGAAAGTGCCCTAAAACATTGCGGCTTGAACCATAGTTGGTGGCGGATAAGTCATGCAAGTCATCCTTGGTCGCCACCTTACCCAGATGGAACGTGATTGGTCGGATTCTTCAAAAAAGAGTTGCCGCCGATGCCTCTTGGAATCCTCCAAAGAGGAAATACATGTCCCATCCCTGATTGGTCACCACCCGGACCTTCCCAGCAGCGATTGGTCGAATTCTTAAAAAAAGATTTGCCTAGGAATCCCCCAAAGAGGAATCATACGTCTTTAACCTTGTCGCCGCCCGGACCTGCCCAGCAGCGATTGGCTGAAAGATTTGAAAGACATCCTGCCGCCACCAGCGGCAAAGACTTGCAACCTGAACTCATACGTCCCCTCTCTGATTGGCTCACTCGACATCCCTAACAGCCAATCGGAGTTAAGCTTACCATCCCCATGCCCATGTTTGTTTGACATCCCCTCACCGACTTTTTCCTATGACAGCGTAACTGTACACAGCCATGTACGGCACGTTCCTTATTGGTCGCCCCCATACCATCCAGCAGCGAGTGACCAATCAGCTTCAAGAGGCCCGTCTTCATTCAAAATCCACCGCGGCAACCCTGCACAGCGTCACCAGGTTTACCCAATGCACAGTGTAGGTGATATACCTGCCCTGACCATGCTTTGCAGACCAGGTATCAGTGGTCAGATGGACCCTTGCCCCAACACTGTGTGCCAGACATGCCATTACTTCCTGTTGCACAATTGAGTACCGGTTGGGGATTGCCTTTTGTGCAAAGAAATCTTGGCCGGGTACCTTCCACTGCGGTGTCCCAATAGCTAAAAAAATTTTTTTAGCTATTTTTATTTTAATTTTTTTTTTTTATTTGTTTTTTTTTTTAATTCATTTTTTAAAAGCTGGCGGGCTATGAGTTCAAACAAGCCAGCCGTCAGACGCCGGGCTAGGGGGTGACCTTGTGACATTGGCATCTTACGCTCAAACATGTCCTTGACAGATGTAGACGTAGAGTAGACGCTGTAGGCCTGACACACGCTTGCAGACAACTAACTGCTATTCAATCTATTACAGTCAAAAATTTTTTTTTTTTGTTAAATTTACACAACTGTCACACCACATATGATTTGCACTAGTGTGACAATGAGCCCAGCAGGCCCAAAAACTCCCAAGTGTGAAGTGAACTAACTGATTTTATTTCACAGCCAAAAAAAGGAATTTTTTTTCCAAATTTACATTACGGTCACACCACATATGATTTGCACTAGTGTGACAATGAGCCCAGCAGGCCCCAAAACTCCCAAGTTTGAAGTGAACTGACTGATTTTATTTCACAGCCAAAAAAGGGAATTTTTTTCAAATTTACATTACGGTCACACCACATATGATTTGCACTAGTGTGACAATGAGCCCAGCAGGCCCCAAAACTCCCAAGTTTGAAGTGAACTGACTGATTTTATTTCACAGCCAAAAAAGGGAATTTTTTTTCAAATTTACATTACGGTCACACCACATATGATTTGCACTAGTGTGACAATGAGCCCAGCAGGCCCAAAAACTCCCAAGTGTGAAGTGAACTGACTGATTTTATTTCACAGCCAAAAAAGGTATATATTTTTTTCCAAATTTACACTATGATTGGTCACCCCAAAGATGATTTGCACTAGTGTGACAATGAGCACTAAGGGCCAAAAGACTCCCAAGTGTAAAGTGAAGTGACTGATTTTATTTCACAGACAAAAAAGGAATTTTTTTTGCACAAGTGTCACACTAAATGTGATTTGCACTAGGGTGCCACAATTTGCCCTGCAGGCAAAAAAACTGGCAACTGTGACGTGAACTGACAGTGACTGGTTTTATTTAACAGCCAAAAAAGGTATTTTTTTTAATTTGCACAACTGTCACACCAAATATGATTTGCACTAGTGTAACAATGAGCAAAAAAGCTTGACAGCGGAGTTCCCCTTTTAAGCAGTGGTCCCCAACCAGGGTGGCTCCAGCTGTTGCAAAACACACGGACTGATATATTTCAGCCCTTTGAATACTGTAGTAGTTAGTTGCTTTAAAGAAAAAAAGCTTGCCAGCGGAGTTCCATTTTTAAGCAGTGGTCCCCAACCAGGGTGCCTCCAGCTGTTGCAAAACACACGGACTGATATCTTTCAGCCCTTTGAATACTGTAGTAGTTAGTTGCTCGAAGGAACTTAGGTTTTATTCTGGAGTACCCCTTTTAACCAGCGGTTCCCTCCCAACCAGGGTGCCTCTAGCTGTTGCAAGACACACAGACTGATATTTGAGCCCTAAAAAGGGCTTTTTTTTGGGTGCTGTCGTTAAAGCAGATGTTACACTAGTGCTTTAGGAGTAAACTGGACCCTGAATACACCAGCTAGCAGCAACCTAGCTATCGCTTTCCCTATACAGCAGGAGCAGCTTCTCTGACCCTCCACTTCCTAAGCCTGCAGCATGCTGAATGAGGGTAAAATGGAGTCTGAGCAAGAGGTAGGAGTGTCTGGAAGGGAGTGACTGCTGCTGATTGGCTGTAATGTGTCTGCTGACTCTGACTCACAGGGTCAAAGTTTACCGCAATGTTAAAGTATAGGAGGCGGATCGAACTTCACATATGTTTGCCCGGCGAGGCGAACGCGAACATGCTAAATTTGCCGGGAATTGTTCGCCGGCAAACAATTCCCTACATCTCTAATTAACAGGTACAAAATAGTACACTAATTAGATGTGGGTATGTGGTATGTACTTATAAGGGCATAAAAATGCACTACAGTACTACACAACAGTGCTGTAGCACATAAAAGCTGTGTACTAAACCCAAAATTGCACTCTGTCAAAGACTATTAGGAATGGACTGCTAGGTTTTATACTGTCTACAGACTACAGGGTGGGCCATTTATATGGATACACCTTCATAAAATGGGAATGGTTGGTGATAATAACTTCCTGTTTGTGGCACAATAGTATATATGAAGGGGGAAACTTTTCAAGATGGATGGTGACCATGGCGGCCATTTTGAAGTTGGCCATTTTGAATCCAACTTTTGTTTTTTCAATAGGAAGATGGTCATGTGACACATCAAACTTATTGGGAATTTCACAAGAAAAACAATGATGTGCTTGGTTTTAACGTAACTTTATTCTTTCATGAGTTATTTGCAAGTTTCTTACCACTTATAAAATTTGTTCAATGTGCTGCCCATTGTGTTGGATTGTCAATGCAACCCTCTTCTCCCACTCTTCACACACTGATAGCAACACCGCAGGAGAATTTCTAGCACAGGCTTCCAGTATCCGTAGTTTCAGGTGCTGCACATCTTGTATATTCACAGCATAGACAATTGCCTTCAGCTGAGGTTGTAAATCAAGCGAGGTCAAGAGTGGATCGGATTCCACGTAATGATTTATTTAAAACCAAAAATAAAAAGAGGAAAAATAATAGGTGCGTCTTCTCATTTCAGAATTCCCCTATGAACCACAAAATCAAACAGGCGATATTAAACAACTGGTTCATGTTAGAAAGAGATGAGGACCTCAAAGAGGTCACAGAGAATCGGCCGATAATAACTTACAAACAAAATAAAACCCTGCAGAACTATATCAAAAGAAAGCAAGAATATAAATCGGACACCACCAATTGGTTAAGAGATGCAAGGCCAAAAGGCAACTATGCCTGCGGTTCTTGCTCCTTTTGCCAATACAATAGCAAAAGTGACATTATTAAATTAGGTGAGCATACCATCAAAGTTAACCAGTTTATTACCTGTAGATCTACATATACGGTGTATTCTCTTACCTGTGGCTGCAGTTTTTACTATATAGAGAAAACCATCAGACCCCTTTTTCACCTAGTTCGAGAACATCTTCGATCACTACGCACAGGTTCAGGGGCACCGAGATTTATGAAACATATGACAGAATGTCATGGTGGTCGCCCCGAGACACTTAAATTTGCTGCTATAGAAAGGGTAGAAGCTCCTGTGAGATTTAGTGACAAAGACTTGCAACTATTGCAGAAGGAGGCTTATTGGATTCTACGTTTAAATGCGACAGGCCCGTTAGGTCTCAATGACCGAAACGAAATGGGCGTCTCTTTCTAGTTTTTTTCTGTATTGGCACAGTTTATATCCTTTAAGCCTCATTCAATCTTGTTGTCTCTGTTTGAATTTGTTTTTAACAGGATTTGTTGTCCCACTGTGTACATACATTTTTTATTATCCACTGCGGGCAGCATTTGCCCAGGGTATTGGAGATTGTGTACATGTATCCATGGTAACACATCAGCCAGGGTCCTTTTTAAGCACACCTTCTTACCTGTGATGTAGTAAGGGCCTTAAAAAGCACCGCTGTGCACGAGATGGTGCTGTAGCCCGCGACTACCTCCTTTCCTCCTGTTCCGCTGCACTCCTGATGTCTTTGACCTGGATGTTCGTAATAAAGTCAAGTTTTATACTGCTGAAGTGGTGAGTGCGCTTGTTTTACCTTTTTCTTATCTTGGATTTGTCTGCTGCTTTCACAAGCTTGCACCACCACCACCTATGCACAGGACAGACCTGCTGCTCTATTGTCAGTATTGGACTCCATGCACGTTTAATACCCTACAGTGGAGTGCCAGGTACATATTTCTCTACATAGACAATTGCCTTCAGATGACCCCAAAGATAAAAGTCTAAGGGTCAGATCGGGAGACCTTGGGGGCCATTCACCTGGCGCACGACGATCAATACACTAGATGTGTTTCCCTCTTTATGCACTGAAGCTGGCACGTTCCCTGAGTTTTTCCAGCAAGATGGTGCACCACCACATTATGGGTGTCAGGTCCGGGCATTCCTAGATGAACAGTTTCCTGGAAAGTGGATTGGTCGTCGTGGGCTAGTTGAATGGCCCCCAAGGTCTCCCAATCTGACCCCCTTAAACTTTTATCTTTTGGGTCATCTTAAGGCAATTGTCTAGGCTGTGAAGATACGAGATGTGCAGCACCTGAAACTACGGATACTGGAAGCCTGTGCTAGCATTTCTCCTGCGGTGTTGCTATCAGTGTGTGAAGAGTGGGAGAAAAGGGTTGCATTGACAATCCAACACAATGGGAAGCCCATTGAACACATTTTATAAGTGGTCATAAACTTGTAATTAACTTATGAAAGAATAAAGTTACATTAAAACCAAGCACATAATTGTTTTTCTTGTGAAATTCCCAATAAGTTTGATGTATCACATGACCCTCTTCCTATTGAAAAAACAAAAGTTGGATTCAAAATGGCTGACTTCAAAATGGCCACCATGGTCACTACCGATCTTGAAAAGTTTCCCCCCTCACATATACTAATGTGCCACAAACAGGAAGTTAATATCACCAACCATTCCCATTTTGTTAAGGTGTATCCATATAAATGGCCCACCCTGTAGTATAACCAGCAGATGATTTGTTGAGGAACAAAGACACAGAATTGGGCTGAAAAAATATTCCTGCCTCCTCTGCTAAGGTTTATGAAGTTGAGGCAGCTTGTTGAAATGTATGAGGCAACACACAGCTATCTGCCCTTCTCTGTAATACAATGCTTTAGAAAGGGACTGGGAGGTTAATGGCTGCAGTAAAAATCCTTTTCAGTGAAAAAAGCACTGCTCTCTGTCCACCAGAACGCTGATGTGACTAGGAGGTGAAACGCTGCTGGAAAAAGCTTTTCTGTATAACACACACACACACACACACACACACACACACACACACACACAGGCTTTCTGTCCTATCTCTCTGCAGTGTAATGAATTAATTCACTAGCCGGAATATGGCTGCCAATTATATAGGGCTGTGACATCACAGGGGTGACTGACTGCTGATAGGCTGCATCCTGCATGTGATTCAGGGTCCTCCCGTATACCCGCATTGCCTTCTAAGAATCCCTTGCCCCATGTCCTCACATGTGGACCTGCCATTTTAGATACCCTGGAGTGCACTAATTGGAGTTTAATGAAGTTATTTGCGCAATAGAATCGCGGCGATATTCGCATTCTTTGTGAATCAAATTTTTTCATGAAATTTGTAACGGATTCATATTTGTCAGTTTCGATTCGCTCATCTCTAGTCCAAGCCATTGTGGACTGTGTCTGTCCTTCCTCTCTTAAGGTATTACTTCATCTTTTTCTTGGGTTTGAAAAATTATTAGCCGAAAATGTATTCCCTGTAATTGCCAAACCATTCACAAACATGACTAGGAAAGGGGCAAACTTTCTTCATAGGCAACCTAAGGCAATTTTGGCCTTTAAAAAGAGAGAGAGAGAGAGAGAGAGAGAGACAGAGAGAGAGAGAGAGAGAGAGAGAGAGAGAGAGAGACTAATACAACGCACTCAAATTGGCATCTCAATTTGTTGGTCATTATGGAGTTCTTTTGGAGATCAAAAGGGTGAGATCTCCAAGATTCTGGATTGCAGAAAGGTCCAAGGGGCCTTACAGTACTTGGGCCATTGGAAGCGTTATAATCCTGAGGAGAGGTTGTAAGTTTGTGCTAGAGATTTTTATGCTAATCTTCAAGTTGATAAAAGGTTTTATGAAGATCAATCTGAACAAACATCTCTGATAGCTTGGAGTCCTGAGGCCCTTCATAAAAAGGCAAGGTGGTACTATCAGAGACTTACCTTCCCTTGCTGCTGCATCATGTCTGGTCCCAGGGAGAAGGTGCCGGAAGCATTTTGATGTAATTATGTCACTGTGAAGCAGTCCCAGCTAGCCAATCAGCTGAGGGGCCAGTGTTCAGATGGTGGTGGGGCATTTAAATGGACATCTGATTGTGATCGATACCCTCAGTGGTGTTATTTGTACACCTGCATTCCAGACCCTGACTATTGCCTGTTTACTGATTTGGACCTGACTCTCCTGGTTTTACCCCTGCTTTGTATTACTCTGGTTCTGGTTTGGTTCTGCTGGTTGTTCTCTTGGTTCTGACTCTCGAGCTTGTTTCAATTGTTAAACAATTCAATGACGGTGCATTTTCTTTTTCTCATGATCGTAAGCAAGGGAACCCTGACACTGTACAGAAACTCTATACTCTTACATTTATATAAAAATAATAGTATGAAGTTAGCTTTTCAGTAGTGCTTACTTTTTTTTTTATTTAAAAAACTATTGTATATGAAACTACCTTCATGCTTTTAAAATTCTATTATTCTTTTTTTTTTTTTTAGATAAGAGTGGATCATGTTTGCATGTTTTTACTTAAAATTGTCTGTGACCTCTGATGTAATATTGGTAACATGCACCTACCTATCTGTAGGTGGCAGCATAACATAAACCATGCATATTAATCAGCTATAAATTGTAGTGGAACATGTGTTAATAAAAAGATAATATCAACAAATACTGTATAGACTTATTAAGAACAGTACTATACTGTACAGGAAACATGTTTTTTTCCCCAGTGTTATTTCTATAATTTGTGCTGTATTGCTTTCTTTTAAGGTGATACATACACTGTTGGTGATTTTTTTATTTTTATGAAATAGGACATACAGTTCATTGGCCTGACTTTATATAAGTATTATACGTGTAGACTTTAATACTTCTTATTAAACACAGTACATTTTAAACCAGAGGACGCTGTAGCATGTGATTTTTTTCTTTAATTTTGCATGCTAGCAGCTTATTATTCTTATCCCTAGTCTTTTCTTTTATCCAGCATTATATTACCAAGGATCTATTCTGTTTCTGCATGTGTTTTGATTTATAGCACGGAAAATGTTTTCTTTTAACAAGAATATGCATTTAACAGTATTTTATTGGGGCCTGTTTTACCACAAATCCAAAGCTTTTACCTTTTTTTTCCAAAGGTTACTCTCTGGCCAGAAATGTTCACTTCCATTAAACTGTTTATCTGTTTGATTTAGGTTATTTTTATATTGGGGATTGTTATTACAGGGTGTAAGACCATATCCTTAGCTTTTTTTCATGTAGGGTTCCTGTGCAGACAGTCCTACTCTAGTGCGGAGAACAATGAATTATGACAGCAATTAGACACAGTTAGTTATGTGATATTTCTGCTTAACTTCACCTTGGTATTGGTCAGAGAATTAGATTAAGGGAAATCATGGGCTAAAATATAATTCACAAGATAACGACTGAGGATTTATTCATCAAAGTATTTTAAGGTAGAATTTCTTATTTACTTTGCATTTGAAGCATAATGGGGCACCACATGTTTGTCTTTTGGGTGTAATACTGTCATATGTGACATATTTTTTAAACATTGCAGAGAATTTACACATTTGGCAAAACTTCATCAATTGGGATACTTTTGTAATAGGGTTAGGCTAGGTTCACATCAGCGTTGAGCTCCATTCAGAGGAGTTCCACTAGCCAAGTCAGTTCAAATAACGGGAGTTGAGCTGAGAAAAAATTCTACATGTCCTAATTTATTTCTCCATTCAACTCCTGTGAAACAACGGACCCCAGACAGAAACCGAACGGAACCCATGCAGAGTCAGCATAACCCGTTAGGTATTGTTGTTTGTCACTTTAACGGACGAAGCTCCCGAACTGAGGTCCAACGCAGGTCTGAACTCGACTTTAGACTGTAATAATAGCCGATTGTAAATGTAAAAGTTATTTTAATTTACAAGTTACAGATGTTATGGGTTCACAGCTTTTATTGTCTGTTTGCTCTTGATGGGTATACAAATTGGTAACTTAAGCCTTAGTCTTAGTATGTTCTAAGAGAAAAAATATAGAAAACACTTGTATTTTATCTAAAGATAGGAAAACTATAAACATATATGGCATAATATGAAGCTTCTCAAGTGAAGGCAAAAATTAGGATAGAGCTTTAACCTTTTCAGGACGCCGGGCGTATGCATACGCCCTGCATCCCAAGTCCTTAAGGACGTGGGGTGTATGCATAAGCCCGTGGGAATTCCGGTCCCCGCCACTAGCCGGTTGGGGACCGGACCGGGATGCCTGCTGAAATCCTTCAGCAGGCATCCCGACACATCGCCGAGGGGGGTCCTGAGACCCCCATGTTGGCGATCGCAGAAAATCGCATGTCAATTCAGACATGTGATTTTCTGCTATTCCGGGCTGATCAGGTCTCAGGTGACCCGATCACCCGGAAAATAGGGATGATCGGAGCTGTCAGTGAGAGCCCGGATCATCCTGAGGGATAGGAGCAAGGTTGCAGTGCTGCGATCTCTTATCCCCTGTCATTGGTCAGAACTGATTCTGACCAATGGCAGAGCCGGACAGTGGGTTGCCATGGCAACCCCCGTCCTGCCCACCCCTGGATGTCGTGGGGAACGTGTGGAGGAGTTGTAGTTTTGCAACATCTGGAGGGTCCCAGTTTGAAGACCACTGTTACAGTGGTGCCCAAACGGTAGCCCTCCAGATGTTGCCAAACTACAACTCTCAGCATGCCTAGACTGCCCAGGCATGCTGGGAGTTGTAGTTCTGTAACATCTGTCCCTTCAGATTTTGCAATTTTCATGAAATGTTTGAAAATTGCTGCTCTACTTTGAAGCCCTCTAATTAATTTTTTTCAAAAAGTAAAAATATGTCCATTTTATGATGCCAACATAAAGTGGACATATTGTATTTGTGAATAAAAATAAAATTTATTATTATTTTCCTTACAAGCAGAGAGCTTCAAAGTTAGAAAAATGCAAAATTATCAAACTTTTCATGAAATTTGGGGATTTTTCACCAAGAAAGGATGCAAGTAACGCCGAAAAATTTACCACCAAAATAAAGTAGAATATGTCACGAAAAAACAATCTCAGAATCAGAATATTCGGTAAAAGCGTTTTCGAGTTATTAATGCGGAAAGCGACGGTGGTCAGAATTGTGAAAAAGGGCTCAGTCCTTAAGGTGAAAAAGGGCTGCGTCCTTAAGGGGTTAACCTAAAATGTGCCACTTATAATACTGGTAGGAACGTAGTTAAAGCTCATAATGACCTAGGCACTTGAACCATAAGGGTGATACCACACATGGCAGAATTTTTTCAGGCAGATCTGCCTCAAATACGCAGTAAAAGCTACTAGCCTTGCAAAATTTTGTTAAGGATACAGTACATTGTAAAAGATACATTTTAAAGATGCATTTTGAAAAAATGTTCAACTGTTCAGGCCCATGTGGATTTCACAAAAGTGGGGAATTTATAGATTTTTTTGTCTTGGCCAAAGCATGGCAGCGGCAATAGCTACATCAAAAGTATTCATATTTTTTTCAACCCACTTAAGAGGAATGTATCTCCTACATTTAGTTCCTGGTTAGAGCCAGATTCTGAAATGTGTTCTTTTTCTCTAATCTATTTTTTTGTACATAATTATGTGGGCAGCCATCTTGCCCATGCTGTTTTTTTAACAGCATTTAGAGATATGCTTTACTGCAAGTCCCATAAACGTAGGCAACAATAGAATGAAGTTGTTCCATTAACATAAATGAAAGAGCTGACTGGTCGTGCTCAGTGGTCATTCTACAGGGAGTGGGAGGCTGATCTGTGAGGAACAGCTATTGTGTGTACCTCTGTTATCTTTATGCTGGTGTCACCTTTCACTATAATCCTGTCTGTAATGATATGGAGGAGACTGTTGGAATGGCACAAAGATTTGTAACATGGTTGATGTTCCTCAGACATTTAATGTGGATAAGTACAAGATTATACACCTTGGGCATAAAAAACATAGAGCAGAGTATAGAATATGTGATACGGTCCTAACTTTAGTATCTGAGAAAAGGGATTTAGGGGTCATTACTTCAGAATAAAGGTAGGCAGACAATGTCATAGAGCAGCAGAAAATGCTAGCAGAATTCTTAAGTGTGTGATGTCCCAGTAGAGATGTAGCGAATTGTTTGCCGGCGAATAGCTCCTGGCGAATTTAGCATGATTGCGTTCGCCTCGCCGGGCAAACATATGTGAAGTTCGATCCGCCCCCTATACTTTAACATTGCGGTAAACTTTGACCCTGTGAGTCAGAGTCAGCAGACACATTACAGCCAATCAGCAGCAGTCCCTCCCTTCCAGACCCTTCTACCTCCTGTACGGATGCCATTTTACCCTCATTCGGCATGCTGCAGGCTTAGAAAGTGGAGGGTCAGAGAAGCTGCTCCTGCTGTATAGGGAAAGCGATAGCTAGGTTGCTGCTAGGTAGTGTATTCAGGGTCCAGTTTACTCCTAAAGCACTAGTGTAACATCTGCTATAAGGACAGCACCCAAAAAAGCTCTTTTTAGAGCTCAAATATCAGTCTGTGTGTCTTGCAACAGCTGGAGGCACCCTGGTTGGGAGGGAACCGCTGGTTAAAAGGGGTACTCCAGAATAAAACTTAAGTTCCTTCAAGCAACTAACTACTACAGTATTCAAAGGGCTGAAAGATATAAGTCCGTGTGTCTTGCAACAGCTGGACGCACCCTGGTTGGGAGGGAACCGCTGGTTAAAAGGGGTACTCCAGTATAAAACTTAAGTTCCTTCAAGCAACTAACTACTATAGTATTCAAAGGGCTGAAAGATATCAGTCCGTGTGTCTTGCAACAGCTGAACGCACCCTGGTTGGGAGGGAACCGCTGGTTAAAAGGGGTACTCCAGTATAAAACTTAAGTTCCTTCAAGCAACTAACTACTACAGTATTCAAAGGGCTGAAATATATCAGTCCGTGTGTTTTGCAACAGCTGGAGCCACCCTGGTTGGGGACCACTGCTTAATAGGGGAACTCCGCCGGCAAGCTTTTTTGCTCATTGTCACACTAGTGCAAATCATATTTGGTGTGACAGTTGTGCAAATTAACAAAAACTTTTTTGGCTGTTAAATAAAACCAGTCACTGTCAGTTCACGTCACAGTTGTCAGTTTTTTCCCCTGCAGGGCAAATTGTGTCACCCTAGTGCAAATCACATTTGGTGTGACACTTGTGCAAAAAAAAAAAAAAATACTTTTTGGGCTGTGAAATAAAATCAGTCACTTCACTTCACACTTGGGAGTCTTTTGGCCCTCAGGGCTCATTGTCACACTAGTGCAAATCATCTTTGGGGTGACCGACCATAGTGTAAATTTGAAAAAAAAACAAAAACTTTTTTTGGCTGTGAAATAAAATCAGTCAGTTCACTTCACACTTGGGAGTTTTTGGGCCTGCTGGGCTCATTGTCACACTAGTGCAAATCATATGTGGTGTGACCGTAGTGTAAATTTGAATAAAAAAATCCTTTTTTTGGCTGTGAAATAAAATCAGTCAGTTCACTTCACACTTGGGAGTTTTTGGGCCTGCTGGGCTCATTGTCACACTAGTGCAAACCATATGTGGTGTGACCGTAGTGTAAATTTGAAAAACAAATACATTTTTTGGCTATGAAATAAAATCAGTCAGTTTACTTCACACTTGGGAGTTTTTGGGCCTCCTGGGGTCATTGTCACACTAGTGCAATTCATATGTGGTGTGACAGTTGTGTAAATTTAACAAAAAAGAAAATAACATTTTGACTGTAATAGATTGAATAGCAGTTAGTTGTCTGCAAGCATGTGTGTCAGGCCTACAGCGTCTACTCTACGTCTACGTCTGTCAAGGACATGTTAGAGCGTAAGATGCCAATGTCACAAGGTCACCCCCTAGCCCCGCATCTGACAGCTGGCTTGTCGGAACTCATAGCCCGCCAGCTTTTAAAAAATGAATTTAAAAAAATAAAAAATTAAAATAGAATTTTTTTTTTTTAAATAGCAAAACATTTTTTTTTAGCTATTGGGACACCGCAGTGGAAGGTACTCGGCCAAAATTTCTTTGCACAAAAGGCAATTCCCAACCGTTACTCAATTGTGCAACAGGAAGTAATGGCATGTCTGGCACACAGTGTTGGGGCAAGGGTCCATCTGACCACTGATACCTAGTCTGCAAAGCATGGTCAGGGCAGGTATATCACCTACACTGCGCATTGGGTAAACCTGGTGACGCTGTGCAGGGTTGCCGCGGTAAATTTTGAATGAAGACGGGCCTCTTGAAGCTGATTGGTCCCTCGCTGCTGGATGGTATGGGGGCGACCAATAAGGAATGTGCCGTACATGGCTGTGTACAGTTACACTGTCATAGGAAAAAGTCGGTGGGGGGATGTCATCCAAACTTGGGCATGGGGATGGTAGGCTTAACTCTGATTGGCTGTTCGGGATGTCGAGTGAGCCAATCAGAGAGGGGACGTATGAGTTCAGGTTGCAAGTCTTTGCCGCTGGTGGCGGCAAGATGTCTTTCAAATCTTACAGCCAATCACTGCTGGGCAGGTCCGGGTGGCGACCAATCAGGTTAAAGACATATAAATCCTCTTTGGGGGATTCCTAGAGGCATTGGCGGCAAATCTTTTTTGAACAATTCGACCAATCACATTCCGTCTGGGTAAGGTGGCGACCAAGGATGACTTGCATGACTTATCCGCCACCAACTATGGTTCAAGCCGCAATGTTTTAGTGCACTTTCTGGCTGGGAAATAAACAGAAATTTTTCTGGCTGCTGCTACAGCAGCGGCTGCAACAATGCCAAATTTTTCAGCCATGTGTATATGCCTAATTTTTCTGGTACTCTTTGCTGACATCTCTGTCCATCATGCCAGTGAGGCGCTTGATTTGCGACAGCCCAACACGCTGGAATTCAACACTCCTACTGTTCGACCGCCTGCTCCAACAAAAAAAGCCGTTAACGAATATTTGTATGACCGGGGTGCTAGGACATCATCTGCGGAGCTGGGAATTTTTTTGCCACGTTACTGGACGCTCATGCGCAATGCCTGTAAGCTCATGCGTCCTTTTGAAGAGGTGACAAACCTAGTCAGTCGCACCGAAGGCACTATCAGCGACATCATACCATTTGTTTTCCTCCTGGAGCGTGCCCTGCGAAGAGTGCTGGATCAGGCAGTAGATGAGTGTGAAGAGGAAGAGTTGTGGTCACCATCACCACAAGAAACAGCCTTATCAGCATCGCTTGCTGGACCTGTGGCAATGCTGGAAGAGGATTGTGAGGAAGAGGAGTCAGAGGAGGAATGTAGCTTTGAAGAGGAGGAGGAAGACCAACCACAACAGGCATCCCAGGGTGCTCATTGGCACCTATCTGGTTCCCGTGGTATTGTACGTGGCTGGGGGGAAGAAGATGATACCTTCCCTGACATCACTGAGGACGAGGAACGGGACATGAGTAGCTCGGCATCCAACCTTGAGCAAATGGGGTCTTTCATGCTGTCGTGCCTGTTGAGGGACCCTTTTATTTTGAAAAGGATTTCTTTGTGTTTTTCACCATCCTGCATTATAGAATCTTCTGGACTTTATGATAATTTAAACTTGAATTTTCCAGAGTACTAACCATTACACCAAGGAATGCCCGTTGCGTGTGATTTTTTTAACTTACATTTTCAAAAGTAAAATACAGAGAGGGAAGAACTCTGTTTCTTTATTTGATGAAAAATTTTATTTATTTCTTTGTGTGTTTCTCCGTCCTGCATTATAGAGTCTTCTGGACTCTTGGATATGAGCTTGTTCTTATTCTTCAGCCATGTGTACATGCCTAATTTTTTTGGCCTCTGGTGCTGCACTTTTTCTGCTGCTGCAATTTTTCTGGCCGCTGCTACAGCAGCGGCTGCAACAATACCGACTTTGTTAGCCATGTGTACATGCCTAATTTTTCTGGTACTCTCTGCTGACATCTCTGTCCATTTTAGCAACCATGCATATTAGATGCATATTAGATGTATGCTAAGGGTAGCATGGTGGCTCAGAGGTTAGCACTGGGGCCTTGGGTTCAAATCCCACTATGTGCTGCCTAAAGGGGATCTAACTATGTGCTGTCTAATATGGGGAAATCTATGTGCTGCCTAAAGGGGGATCTAACTATGTGATGCCTAAAGGGGGCTAAAGCACGTTATTCCAAAGAATTTAGGAATGTTAGGTGATTTATGCCCTTTATGGATTAAAACCAGACTCTGCATCAACTATGTAATTTTCCATGGGAGTTTTGCCATGGATCCCCCTACAGCACGCCACAGTCCAGGTATTAGTCCCCTTGAAACAACTTTTAAACCCCTATTTTGGCCAGAAAGAGTCCCTGTGGGTTTTAAAATTCGCCTGCCCATTGAAGTCAATGGTGGTTCGCAAACATTTGCGGAAGTTCTCGTTCGCGTTCGTGAACCGAAAATTTTATGTTCGCGACATCACTATGTCGCAGTACAGGATATCATTCCACAGTCCTATCAGCTTGAGTCCCTGTACGTCATCAAGGCTCACCTGCAGTGTTTTATTTACACAGTTTAGTTTTTTTTTTGTTCTTTTTTTATATGGGAAAAGGGGGATGATTCAAACTTTTAATAGGGAAGGGGTTAAATGACCTTTATTAACTTTTTCCCCCCACTTTTTTTTGCATTGTTATAGCTCCCATAGGGGGCTATAACACTGCACACACTGATCTTTTACACTGATCACTGCAAAGGCATATCTTTGCATAGATCAGTGTTCTAGGGGCTCGAAAACTTTTGTTTTGGACGCGGCAATCAACTTTGATCGCCGTGTCTAAAGGGTTAATAGCGCAAGGCACAACGATCTGCACTATAAGCCCAGGGTCCCGGCTATCATTAGCGCCCAGGATCGACCCGGTATGATACGGGGTCACGACGGGACCCCGTTTTAAATACCGGGACCGGGCGCAGGGCATACAGGTACGCCCTGCGTCCTTAAGAGGTTAAAATTGTCATCTTCTGACCCCAGTAACTTTTTTATTTTTCCGCATATGGGGCTATATGACGGCTAATTTTTTGCGACGGGATCTTTAGTTTTTATCTGTACCTTTTTTCCATAGTTTTCATGGAACTTTTTGATCGCTTTTTATACATTTTTTTATGGTATATAAAGTGACCACAAATCCACAATTTTGGACCATGTGGTTTATCTACCCTTCCCTTATATTTTAATAGTTCAGACATTTATGCACGCGGCAATACCACGTATGTTTATTTTATTATTTGATTTAAAAAATGGGAAAAGGGTGGGGTTCAAACTTTTATTCGGAAGGGGTTAATTCATTTTTATTAACTTTTTTTTAACACTATATATATATATATATATATATATATATATATATATATATTAGCCCATAGGGGGCTATAACATGCAATATTTTGATTGCATACACTGTTTTGGTCATTTTTGAATGCTGGCGGTTCTTTCACTCTAGTGGTAGCATGAGGTGGAGTCTACAACCAACACAAGTGGCTCAGGTAGTGCAAGGTTTGCTATGTCTGTCAGCGTAGTGTCCAGAGCATGGAGATGCTACCAGGAGACAGGCCAGTACATCAGGAGACATGGTGGAGACCACTCAAATGGTCAGAAACAGACTCCAGGAGGGTGGTACGAGGGCCCAACATCCACAGGTGGGGGTTGTGCTGGATGTTTGGCATTTGCCAGAGAACACCAAGATTGGCAAATTCGCCAATGGCACCCTGTGCTCTTCACAGATGAAAGCAGGTTCACTCTGAGCACATGTGACAGAGTTTGGAGACACCATAGAGAACGTTCTGCTGCCTGCAACATCCTCCAGCATGACCGTTTTGGCGGTGGGTCAGTAATGGTGTGGGGTGGCATTTCTTTGTGGGGCCACACAGCCCTCCATGTGCTTGCCAGAGGTAGCCTGACTACCATTAGGTACCAAGATGAGATCCTCAGACCCCTTGTGAGACCATATGCTGGTGCGGTTGGCCCTGGGGTCCTCCTAATGCAAGACAAGGCTAGACCACATGTGGCTGGAGTGTGTCAGCCCGTTCCCCAGACTTGAATCCGATTGAGCACATATGGGACATCATGTCTCGCTCCATCCACCAACGCCACCTTGCACCACAGACTATCCAGGAGTTCCCCAGGCATTGTAGGGAGGTCATACGGGCACGTGGAGGCCGCACACACTACTGAGCTTCATTTTGACTTGTTTTAAGGACATTACATAAAAGTTGGATCAGCCTGTAGTGTGGTTTTACACTTTGATTTTGAGTGTGACACCATATCCACACCTCCATGGGTTGATACATTTGATTTCCATTGATCATTTTTGAGTGATTTTGTTGTCAGCACATTCAACTATAAGACAAAAGTCAACAACAAAAAACGTGGTCTCAATTGGCTGGAGGTGCACAACCCCAAATGCAGTCGTGCATATATACTGGGGGAGCAGATCCTGCCCTTGTAGTCCATTGCTAGGGGCGATCCCCAGCATGAAAATGCATACAATGGAGGATGCCTGCAGCGGACTGCAAGTGCCACAATAAAATCCTACACCAGATAAACGGTGTGGATGTGTAACAATTAGAATAATCCAATACAGAAATTTAGGTGCACTACTGTGGTAGATGTATACAATGACATTGGCTAATCCCTCAACACTGATGTTAAAATTGAGACATTCGCCAGTGTATCCTTATATTAAGGACACACCAGAGCCCGCACACCAACGCCAAGGTTTCTCAGATATAAGACAAAAGTGTTTCATATGATTAGTTCCTTCATTCATTCAACTCTAGGATGTGTTATCTTAGTGCTCCCTTAATTTTTTTGAGCAGTGTATGTTTTGTAATAAATATGATGTTGGGTCTTGATCTCCATATATGCTAGTTTCCAATATTTGAGTGCATGGGTTATTATGTTTTCAACAGGGGAAGAACATATGCATTTTGGTCACGATACTCTGGCCACACAATCTTAAAGGGTAGCTCCCACCATCCTATTTTTTTTTTGCTAGCCCGTTCCCCCCCCCGCTACGACACTAGCCCGTTCCCTCTCCCCCCCGCCCCGCATACCCCGTTCCCTCATTACACTTGCAGTTACTGCAGAGTCCGGCAGCGGGCGTGCAGGGACAGCGGCGGCAACGAGGCGGCGGCGATGTGCGGGAGGAGTGGCCTCCCAGCCAGTGGCCGTGGAGCCAATGTGCTCGCTCCCGCCTATCTGATTGACAGGCAGGGAGCGAGTGCAGCCTAACTGAAAAAGGACTGATTGCCACTCCAAAATCAGTCCTTTTTCAGTAGCCGGTTTTTAAATGTAAATTAAACCTTTTTAATGAAAAAAAATAAATAAAAGTATATTAGAGATATGTTGTACTACATAAGTACTACAACATATCAAAAAATAAAGTTGGTGACAGTGCCCATTTAAATCAGTCTTTGGTAGAACATATTTGTTCCAGGTTTATTCTATTATTATGTGTGACACTGCATCTCTGATGGCATAGTCAGCACAAGATTCTGTGGGGGAGATTTATTAAAACCCGTGTAGAGTAAAAGTTGACCTGTTGCTCATATCAACCAATCAGATTGCTTCTTTCCCCCGGCTCTGCTCGGGGCCCCCCAGCCAGCCCGGGGCCCCAAGCAATTGCTTGGTTTGCCGGTCCGGTAGCGACGGCCTGACTGTACTGTCTCACTATGCATATTGCTGATAAAATGTGTATATGCAAAGGGGACTGCTCTGCTAGAACGCATTCATTGGTTACTATGCAGATGCTAATAACGTCCGAACAGGGAACAGATTTCATCCTGAGCATGCATTTTAACAGATAGGGTGACGTTGAACTTTCTTGGGTGAATAAATCCACTTTTTTCCCATATTTGCAGCGCAGTGGTGCCTTTTTTTTGCTTAGACATGAATTCAAATAGATCTGTAACTTTCCCCTGTTTATTGTTATGCAACCACATCCATAGATATA
The DNA here is from genome assembly GCF_029499605.1 of Hyla sarda. Taxonomy (NCBI): domain Eukaryota; kingdom Metazoa; phylum Chordata; class Amphibia; order Anura; family Hylidae; genus Hyla; species Hyla sarda. The sequence goes on from NC_079190.1 coordinate 236,783,866, forward strand.
AAACTCAATGGCCCTCATTTACTAAGAGTGGAGTGTCATTTTGTGTTTCTTTTTTGTGTTTTCAACCTTTTTTTTCACTTGGTATTTACTAATCTGTCGCACTTTTCACGATTTTTTTAGTCGCAGGGAAAAATTCTGTAGCACAGTAATTTCTGTTGCACGGTTCTGTCGCATGGTAATTTCTGTCGCATGGTTTTCTGTCACACTGTAAATTCTGTCGCAGGCAGGTTTATTTCTGTCACAGGGTTTCTTCTACAGAAGTATAAATGTGGGAGGTAGGAATCCCAGCAGGGGTTTCATTGACCTTCCAGTGATATCCGACTTCGGCACTGGAGCGCTACACTGGCGTGGTGACACAGGAGTCGGGTATAGATTCGTAATGTCTTTTTATTGAAAATCATAAAAAGTAGCAATGCATGGTAGGACTACGCGTTTCTGAGGGGCTCCCTCCTTCCTCAGGTCCGAGTTACAGTGTGTGGATACAGTACTATATATATACATATTTCCATGAATACATTAACCCATTAAACATTTGAAGTTTGCCTGGTCTGAATGCCATTGGAGGCTGAGTATGACGTCTCATGGTCTATTGGTGGTGTATAGAAATGCATGGGCTAGATCTATAACATTGTGATTTTTGGCCCATCGAAATCAATGGGACCATTGTGGTCTATGGAGATCTTGTGGCAAACAGGGTAGAAAGCTAAACAGCATGGTCCTGGTAGTAATGTGGATGGGAGACCCTGGTGTAGGTTCAATTACCTGGTTGATATACAGTGTTGGGATTATACTTTAATTAGGATAGACATGATTTTTTGAACTGTAGGAACAAGGTCAATTGAATACCACACATTACCTCCTGTTTCAATTAACCTAGTTCCCACACTTTCTTAACTATCAATTGACCCATATATGTCTATCTTAATTAAAGTATAATCCCAACATTGTATATGAACCGGGAATTGAACCCACACCAGGGTCTCCCATCCAGTTTACTACCAGGACCCTGATGTTTAGCTTTCTACCCCATTTGGCACAAGATCATCATAGCCCACAATGGGCCCTTTGATGTCAATGTGCAAAAAATCACAGTCTTATAGATCTAGCCCATTCATTCTATAGACCACCAATAGTCCCTGGAGGCTGACATCATACTCAGCCTCCAATGGCATTCAGACCCGGCAAACTTCAAATGTTTAATGGGTTAATGTATTCATGGAAATATGTATATATATATATAAAGTACTGTATCCCCACACTGTAACTCAGACCTGAGGAAGGAGGGAGACACATATAGATAGATGTATTAAATGAGTATATATATATATATATATATATATATATATATATATATAGATATATATACAGTGGTCCCTCAACATACAATGGTAATCCGTTCCAAATGAGCCATCGTTTGGAAATCTTACAATATCTTTACCACAACCTGAGGACAGGATATGAGGATTAGAAATGAGGATTAGATATGGGGATGGGATATGAGGACAGGATATGAGGACGGGATAGGAGGTCGGGATATGAGATCGGGATATGAGGTCAGGATATGAGGTCGGGATATGTGGTTGGGATATAAAGATGGGATATGAGGATGGGAAATGAGGTCAGGATATGAGGACGGGATATGAAGACGGGATATGAGGACGGGATATGGGGTCGGGATATGAGGACGGGATATGGGGATGGGATATAAGGACGGAATATGGGGGCAGAATATGGGGATGGGATATGAGCACGGGATATGAGGACAGGATATGAGGTTGGGATATGAGGACAGGATATGAAAACAGGATATGAGGTTGGAATATGAAGGGGGATTTAAGGACAGGATATGAGGACAAAAGCTTCCTCCTTTGTTGCTTTTCCTCCCCCACAAGGATAAGGTAGGAAAAATTGGGCAGCGCTGGGTACTCAGCTAGTATCTAAATAAACATAGGGCTGTCCATTGACATGGCTCTTTAGTAAACTACTTATGCATTTTTGATAAATCGTGTAAATAGCATTGTGCAAAGCATGATGAAAGTGCAGTGAACCCTGCCATTGGAATCCGTCCAAGACTTTACATCTCATGTGTATGAGGAGCTTTGCCTTTGTACTGCTCCAGATAGTCATGTATTGTTTTGCCATTGTTGTTATTTTTATTGTGTAGATAAATTATTTTTTTTATGTATAATACCTTGAACATTAAAGGGATTTTTGGTTTGTGTGAGACTACTTTTGATGTTTGCTTTGGGCCTTAATATGATGCAGACACAATACATGAAAGCTCTCGCTCACTCTGTGTTACACCCATTAACACAAAAGTTGCAATGTTTTCTGAGATGCTTTTATTGAATCACCAGTTATCCTGAACTTTTCACAGCTTGAACCAATAGTACATCACCAATAATGAAGGCTTCTCTTATGTGATGTGGTACAATAGGCCCAAAACAAGCACAGATCAATGGGAATACTAAACATTTTGAAAGCACAACTTTTGTCAGGGAATCTTTTTTATACGTTGGCTGTTGCTGCCAGACAATAACAGGATGATATTTCAGCAGGTGTGCCTTTCTTTCCTCAAACACAGGTCGTTCCAACTTCTACAAAGCTCATGGTTTCAATAGGGGATGGAAAATTCTACTGTGAGGCTTTCCTTCACTTACAGTATGTTTTTTTATTTATTTTTTAATACAGTTAAGTGTACAGATACATGCACATTTGCCAGTCTTAAAGGGGTATTCTGGTGAAAACCATTTATTTTTCATATCAACTGGCTCCAGAAAGTTAAACAGATTTGTAAATTACTTCCAGTGGCGCATCTTCCGTTTGGCGGGGGGGTCCCTTACGACTGCAGGGGAGCCGAGCTGACGTTACATCACTGATGTGTGGCATCAGCTGTCCTGACTGCTTCCTCCCTAGTCCTGGGGAGGAGCATAGACCGGCATTAAGCACGGGCCGGGCCTGAAGGTTTCCAGCATGCAAGTAGCACTAGAGCCTGTGCGTGTGGGAAGGAATGTCTGACATGTATGTATTCAGGGTCGGTTTAACGTAGCAGCGCATAAGAAGGAGAATAAAAAAGTGGGCATGACCTTTAAATGGGCGTGGCTTGTGAAGTGCGGAAGGTTTTATCATCGCTGGACACTACTGTCAGGCTTGTCCTTTTTTTTTTAACCTTAAGTTGTAGTACAACTTCCTGGGAGTTGTAGTTGTGGGACTGCTGCTGGGCCATTGGCTGTCACTGCATGTTGAGAGTTGTAGTTTTGGGACTGCGGCCAAGCCGTAGGTTTGTGTCAAAGCAGGCTGGGAGTTGTAGTTAGGACAAAACCAACTTCCAGTTTGCCCTGACAGCCTATGGCTCTGCAGCTGACCCAACACTACAACTCCCAGCATGCCCTGACAGCCTGTTTCTTTGCAGCAGACCCAACACTACATTTCCCAGCATGTTGCACTATAACCTGTATTATACTACTATAAAGTGTAACATGTTGGGAGTTGTAGATTAGGTTTGGGTCAGCTGCAGAGCCATAGGCTGTGTCAGGGCATGCTGGGAGTTGTAGTTAATAGTTAGTCCCTTAATGCAAGCAGACTGCCAGCATGTGGGGGCACAAATAAGTATATAATCAATACAGGGGGACCAAATGATTTTCATTTTTGCACTTTAGTTTATTCCTCCTCCCCTTCTAAAAATCTTAACACTTTCAATTTTGCACCTACAGACCAATATGAGGGCTTGTTTTTTGCGTCACCAATTGTACTTTGTAATGACAAACTCATTTCATAAAAAAAATCTGTAGCGAAACAAACAAAAAAAAAATGTATTTGTGGGGTGAAATAAAAAAAGTGGGCTTCCATTTCTACGCAGTGCATTTTTTGGTAAAAATGACACCTTATCGTTATTCTATAGGTTCATACCGTTACAAGGATACTCATTTATATACCGTATTTTTCGCCATATAAGATGCTCCGGCATATAAGACGCACCCAATTTTAAAGGAGGAAAATCTAGAAAAAAAAGATTCTGAACCAAATACTGTAGTAAAATATTTTATATCAGTATAGTTCCCCCACAATAGTTGGCAGTATAGTTCCCCCACAATGGTAGGCAGCTCCCCCCCCCCACAATGGTTGGCAGTATAGTTCCCCCACAATAGTTGGCAGTATAGTTCCCCCACAATGGTAGGCATCTCCCCCCCCCACAATGGTTGACAGTATAGTTCCCCCACAATAGTTGGCAGTATAGTTCCCCCACAATAGTTGGCAGTATAGTTCCCCCACAATGGTAGGCAGCTCCCCCCCCCCCCCACAATGGTTGGCAGTATAGTTCCCCCACAATAGTTGGCAGTATAGTTCCCCCACAATGGTAGGCATCTCCCCCCCCCCCCACAATGGTTGACAGTATAGTTCCCCCACAATAGTTTCCCGCTCTCGCCCGCAGCAGCCTCGGGTGTATATTCGCCGTATAAGATACACCAACTCCCCCCCCCCCCCCCCCCCCCCCCCGTTTTGGGGAAGAAAAAGTGCGTCTTCTACGGCGAAAAATACGGTAGGTTTTATTTTATTTTACAAATTAAAAAAAAATTATAACTGCATGTACCAAAATTAGTATGTTTAACCGCTTAGGGACCAAGGCCGTACAAGTAGGCCTTCGCTCCCTGGTACTTAAGGACCAGCCCAGTGTTCCAAAGATCTGTCAAACGCCAGTGGGGTGTAAATGCTCACTGCACCCCTTATTAAATTCTGTGAGGGGTGTAGTTTCCAAAATGGTGTCACATGTGGGGGGGTCCACTGTTTTGGCACCATGGGGGGGGGGGCATTGTAAACGCACATGGCCCCTGACTTCCATTCCAAACATGGGAACTTGACGTCCACACATGGGGTATTATCATACTTAGAAGAAATGGGGTTACAAATTTTGGGTGGCATTTTCTCCTATTACCACTTATAAAAATGTACACATGTTACACATCCGACTTTAACAAAAAGTCTTCAAACACCTGTGGGGTGTTAAGGTTCACTGTACCCCTTGTTACATTCCTGAAGGGGTGTAGTTTCCAAAATAGTATGCCTTTTTTTTTTTTTTTTTTGCTGTTCTGGCACCATAGGGGCTTCCTAAATGTGACATGACCCCCAAAAACCATTTCAGAAAAATTTCCTTTCCAAAAGCCAAATGTGACTCTTTGTGAGCATTGTAGTTCACCCGCAGAGCATTTTACATCCTAACATGGGGTATTTCCATACTCAGAAGAGATGGGGTTAAAAATTTTGGGGGCATTTTCTCCCATTACCATTTTTGAAAATGGTAAATTTTGGGGAAAAAAACTGCACTTAAGTGAAAAAATTATTTTTTTCATTTACACATCCAACTTTAAAGAAAATCGTCAAACACCTGTGGGGTGTGAAGGCTCACTGGACCCCTTGTTATATGCCTTGAGGGGTGCAGTTTCCAAAATAGTATGCCATGTGTTTTTTTTTGCTGTTCTGGCACAATAGGGGCTTCCTAAATGCGACATGCCCCCCAAAAACCATTACAGCAAAATTCACTCTCCAAAATCCCATTGTCGCTTCTTCCTTTCTGAGCTCTCTACTGCGCCCGCTGAACGCTTCACATACAGATATAAAGTATTTCCTTACTCGAGAGAAATTGGGTTACAAATTTTGGGGGCTTTTTCTCCTATTACCCCTTGTAAAAAAAAATCTAAAACTGGGTCTACAAGAACATGCAAATGGAAAAAATGAATATTTTGAATTTTCTCCTTCACTTTGCTGCTATTCCAGTTGAAACACCTAAAGGGTTAAAACACTTACTGAATGTCATTTTGAATACTTTGAGGGGTGCAGTTTCTATAATGGGGTCATTTATGGGGTATTTCTAATTAAAAAAAATTCCGATTTTGAAAATGTTGTGAAAAATAGGAAAATTGCTGCTGAAATTTGAAGCCCTCTGATGTCTTCCAGAAGTAAAAACATGTCAACTTTATGATGCAAACGTAGACATATTGTGAATCAATATATCATTTATTTGGAATGTCTATTTTCCTTACAAGCAGAGAGCTTCAAAGTTAGAAAAATGCTAACTTTTCTATTTTTTCATAAAATTTTGGAACTTTTCACCAAGAAATGATGCAAGTATCGACAAAAGTTTACCACTAACATAAAGAAGAATATGTCACGAAAAAACTATTTTGAACTCAGAATGAAAAGTAAAAGCATCCTCAGTTGTGCAAAAAGAAACCCCCCAAAAAAACGCTCTGGTTCTTAAGGTGAAAATGGGTTTGGTCCTTATGGGATTAACATTTTCATCTTCTGACCCCTATAACTTTTTTATTTTTACGCATTCGAGGCTCTATGAGGGCTCATTTTTTTGCGCCGTGGTCTGTAGTTTTTATCAGGACCATTTTTGTTTTGATGGATCTTTTTGATCGCTTTTTATACATTTTTCTATGCGCAATTTTGGACTTTGCTATTTTTTTCGCGTGTACGCCATCGACAGTTCGGTTTAACCAACCTTATATTTTAATAGTTCGGACATTTATGCACACAGCAATACTACATATGTTTGTTAATTTTTTATTACATTATTTTATTTAAAAAATGGGAAAAGGGGGTGTGGCTTTCCTATGGAGGAGCGAGGACGTGCTCTACCTCGCTCTGCACTCCTACCGACTTCTATCCCTGCTATTTAGCTGCTGAACCCCACGAACCCGCTCTCATGCCTGGCTCCAAGAAATCTAAAGAGTCTGCGGACCTTTCCAGTCTGGATACCGGCGGCATCGTCCACTTTTTCAGCAGTCAGGCCACCTCTGAAGTCTGCACGCCTACCTCCAAGATGGCGATGGCCACGAGATCCCGGTACATGGTGTGTGACACAGAGCATGCAGGGGCTGCCTCCCCACTGCTGTCTCAGGAATCCGGGCTGGGGGACTCGGATGAGGAGGACTCGGAAGGTGACTGGGACATTAAAGGGGTATTCCGGGCAAAAACATTTTATCCCCTATCTCAAGGATAGGGGATAAAATGTCTGATCGCGGGGGGCCCACTGCTGAGACCCCCCCTCGATCTCCCTGCAGCACCCCGCATTCTATGCGGGGACTGTGTCTCTAGTTTCAGAAACCTCCGGGTTTCTGGGACTGGGGACGTGACATCACGCCACGCCCCCTCCATTCATGTTATTCAGGTAGTGTGTGTGTGTGTGTGTGTGTGTGGGGGGGGGTTGGGGGTAAGAGTTTTGGGCTTTGCTTCTCATAGGCTTTCACTTCCCAACATAGGGAAGATGATCAGCGGTTTGTTTTGCTCATATTTTTTGTTTCTCTTCGTTGTTCTCTCTCTTTCTCTCCTTTTCGTCCTTCTTCTTTTTTCTTGTTCCTTATAGTGTCTGTCTCCCTCCCTTCCTCATGTGTCTTCCCTTTCCTCCCTCCCTACCTCAGTTCACCATGGATTCCCCAGCTGTTTGTTACTTTAACATAAAGGGGTTTAACATCCCTGAGAAGCAGCGGCAGATCCTCTATCACCTTCATAAGAAGGGTGTTTCTGTGGTTCTTTTTCAGGAAACCCATTTCAACTCTTCCTCCTGTCCGTCCCTTAGGGACCGTAGTGACTCTGTTTGGTACCACTCTATGAATCCTGCTAAGTCTAAAAGGGTGTCTATTGCTTTTCACAGGACTTTTCAACCTACGGTCACTAAATCGCTATCTGTTTTTACAATTCTCTCATGCTTCTCAATTGTTTAATTGTTTACGGTGGTTTATGTTTATTTTCCTAACCAGGGAAACGTCGCTTTTTCACTGGATTTGCTGGCCTGTCTAATTGCCTTTGCCGGTTCCTCGCAGATTATTATGGGAGGTGACCTCAATTAGGTCTGGGACCCAGCTACTGATTCTTCCTCAGGTACTGTAAGTCTTCCCTCTCTTTTGCAGCGCTCCGTAGATTATGCAAGGAGTTCCACTCCCGTAGGTTAATGGATCTATGGCATACATTACATCCTGATGTTAAGGATTATACTTACTATTCTCCTGCACACTGATATTTAAGTAGGCTGGATATGATTTTTCGGAGCCATCCCCTCCTTTCCTTATCCCTGAGGGCCTCTATTGCCACTATGGTATGGTTCTACCACCCCCTGTATTGGCCAAGCTACATCTCGCTCAGCATACTCCTCGCCCTTACTCCTGGAGGCTTAAAGATCACCTTCTTAACCCCTTAAGGACTGAGCCCTTTTTCCCCTTAAAGACCAGAGCATTTTTTGAACATCTGACCACTGTCACTTTAAACATTAATAACTCTGGAATGCTTTTATTTATCATTCAGATTCAGAGATTGTTTTTTCGTGACATATTCTACTTTAACATAGTGGTAAAATTTTGTGGTAAGTTGCATCCTTTCTCGGTGAAAAATCCCCAAATTTGATCAAAAAAATGAACATTTTGCATTTTTCTAACTTTGAAGCTCTCTGCTTGTAAGGAAAATGGATATTCAAAATACATTTTTTTTGGTTCACATATACAATATGTCCACTTTATGTTTGCATCATAAAATATATGAGTTTTTACTTTTGGAAGACACCAGAGAGTTTCAAAGTTCAGCAGCAATTTTGAAATTTTTCACAAAATTTTCAAACTCACAATTTTTCAGTGACCAGTTCAGTTTTGAAGTGGATTTGAAGGGTCTTCATATTATAAATACCCCACAAATGACCCCATTATAAAAACTGCACCCCCCAAAGTATTCAAAATGACATTCAGTAAGTGTTTTAACCCTTTAGGTGTTTCACAGGAATAGCAGCAAAGTGAAGGAGAAGATTCTAAATCTTCATTTTTTACACTCGCATGTTCTTGTAGACCCAATTTTTTAATTTTTGCAAGGGGTAAAAAGGAGAAACTTTTTACTTGTATTTGAAACCTAATTTCTCTCGAGTAAGGACATACCTCATATGTCCATGTAAAGTGTTCGGCGGGCGCAGTAGAGGGCTCAGGAGGGAAGGAGCGACAAATGGTTTTTGGGGGGCATGTCACCTTTAGGAAGCCCCTATGGTGCCAGAACAGCAAAAAAAAAAAAAAAAACACATGGCATACCATTTTGGAAACTAGACCCCTCGGGGAACATAACAAGGGGTAAAGTGAACCTTAATACCCCACAGGTGATTCACGACTTTTGTATATGTAAAACAAAACAAAAAAATTTTTTACCTAAAATGCTTGGTTTCCCAAAAATATAACATTTTTAAAAAGGGTAATAGCAGAAAATACCCCCCCAAAATTTGAAGCCCAATTGCTCCAGATTCAGAAAACAACCCATATGGGGGTGAAAAGTGCTCTGCTGGCGCACTACAGGTCTCAGAAGAGAAGGAGTCACATTTGGCTTTTTAAAAGAAAATTTTGCTCTGGGGGCATGCCGCATTTAGGAAGCCCCTATGGTGCCAGAACAGCAAAAAAAAAACAACACATGACAACCATTTTGGAAACTAGACCGCTCAGGGAACGTAACAAGGGGTAAAGTGAACCTTAATACCCCACAGGTGATTCACGACTTTTGCACATGTAAAAAAATATTTTTTTTTTTACCTAAAATGCTAAGTTTCCCAAAACTTTTACATTTTTAAAAAGGGTAATAGCAGAAAATACCCCCCAAAATTTGAAGCCCAATTTCTTCCGATTCAGAAAACACCCCATATGGGGGTGAAAAGTGCTCTGCTGGTGCACTACAGGTCTCAGAAGAGAAGGAGTCACATTTGGCTTTTTGAAAGCAAATTTTGCTCTGGGGGCATGCTGCATTTAGGAAGCCCCTATGGTGCCAGAACAGCAAAAAAAAAAAAACACATGGCATACCATTTTGGAAACTAGACCCCTCGGGGAACGTAACAAGGGGTAATGTGAACCTTAATACCTCACCGGTGATTCACGACTTTTGCATATGTAAAAAAAAAATGTTTTTTTACCTAAAATGCTAAGTTTCCCAAAAATTTTACATTTTTAAAAAGGGTAATGGCAGAAAATACCCCCCAAAATTTGTAACACAATTTCTCCCGAGTACGGCGATACCACATATGTGACCCTTAACTGTTGCCTTCAAATACGACAGGGCTCCAAAGTGAGAGCGCCATGCGCATTTGAGGCCTAAATTAGGGATTTGCATAGGGGTGGACATAGGGGTATTCTACGCCAGTGATTCCCAAACAGGGCGCCTCAAGCTGTTGTAAAACTCCCAGCATGCCTGGACAGTCAGTGGCTATCTGGCAATACTAGGAGTAGTTGTTTTGCAACAGCTGGAGGCTCCGTTTTGAAAACAGTAGCGTACCAGACTTTTTCATTTTTATTGGGGAGGGGAGGGGGGCTGTGTAGGGGTATGTGTATATGTAGTGTTTTTTACTTTTTATTTTAATTTGTGTTAGTGTAGTGTTTTTAGGGTACAGTCGCACGGGCGGGGGTTCACAGTAGTTTCTCGCTGGCAGCTGTTGCAAAACTACAACTCCCAGCATATACGGTCTATCAGTGCATGCTGGGAGTTGTAGTGTTGCAACAGCTGGAGGCACACTGGTTGTGAAACACAGAGTTTGGTAACAAACTCAGTGTTTTGCAACCAGTGTGCCTTCAGCTGTTGCAAAAGCTACAACCCCCAGCATGTACGGACAGCGGAAGGGCATGCTGGGACTAGTAGTTATGCAACAGCTGGAGGCATACTACTTTGGCTGGGGATTGTATTTATGCAACAGCTGGAGACACACTGGTTTGCTACTTAACTCAGTTTTTCACAACCAGTGTGCCTCCAGCTGTTGCAAAACTACAACTCTCAGCAGTCACCGACAGCCAACGGGCATGCTGGGAGTTGTAGTTATGCAACCAGCAGATGCACCATTACAACTCCCAGCATGCACTTTAGCTGATTGTGCAAGCTGGGTGTTGTAGTTATACAACAGCTGAAGGTACACTTTTCCATAGAAAAAATGTGCCAACTATAAGTCCCAGCATGCCCATAAGGGAATGCTGAGAGTTGTGGTGGTCTGCCTCCTGCTGTTGCATAACTACAGCTCCCAGCATGCCCTTTTTGCATGCTGGGAGCTGTAGCTAAGCAACAGCAGGAGGCTGTCACTCACCTCCAACTGCTGCTCCACGCCGCCGCTGCAGGTCAGTCCCTCGCCGTCGCTCCTGGGGCCCCAATCCCAACAGGGAAGCCGGGGATTGGGGTCCCCAGCTCCCGGGGACTTCTTCCCGCACCCGCTCACAACCTCCGGAAGAGGGGCGGAGCGGGTTGGGGGAATGACACCCACAGCAGGCGCCCTGATTGGTCGGCCGGGAAACCGGCCGACGAATCAGGGCGATCGTGAGGTGGCACCAGTGCCACCTCACCCCTGCTGGCTATGGCTGTTCGGGGCCGTCAGAGACGGCCACGATCAGCCAGTAATTCCGGGTCACCGGGTCACTGGAGACCTGATTGACCCGGAATCCGCCGCAGATCGCTGGACTGATTTAGGGCCTAAGGAGCTGTCAATTGCTACTGCGGACCTTAAAAAACAGTAAAAATCCTGGGCCCGATGGGTTTATGGCCTGCTTCTATAAGGCCTATAGTGACATCTTATTGGCGCCCTTATTGGCTTCTTATAATGCCATTGCTGGAGGTGCCTCTTTTCCTCCTCAGACCCTAATGGCACATATTGTGGTCATCCCTAAACCCGATAAGGATACTAGCTACTGCGGTAATTATCGCTCCATCTCCTTAGTATAGATCTTAAATGATATGCTAAACTGCGGGCTTCCTGCCTTGGTCCACTGCTCCCTTCACTGATACACACCGACCAGGTCAGGTTTGTTATGGGCAGAGAAATTAGGGATAATACCCTTAAGTCATTCTCTCTCATTGCTGCTGCCAGATCCCATCGTGTCCCTATGTGTTTGCTCTCTGTTGACGCTGAGTTGGGACTTTTTGAAACCGTTGCGCCAAAATTGTAAGGGACTTTTTGTCTGCAATATTTTTATGTCGAGAAGTGCTTGTGAAATAGAGGGGGAGGTGAAGAAATGTTTATTGTCTGCCATTGTGAAAAGTGTTGAAGTTGTGCACCACTGTGTTAATCTCTGGTTAATCTGGTTGCTGCTCCGCCCACGTCAGTCCCAAGCGGTGACGCCTCTTCAACTCAGCGAGGAGGAACCAAAAGGATCGCCCTGTGTTGCACAGGGGAAGACTTTCTTGACCGGACTCAAACAGAAAGTTCCCTGGGTGCAGCCATCTTAGAAGTTCCCGGCTGCTGCGATCATGCTGGGCGGTTGTATACATAGTCAGCGCTGCACCGCAACTTCTGAAAGCCTCCGGTACCCAAATCTGTTATTATTATCCCATTACTCTCCGCAAATCTGGTTATTAAGTCTCCTGTTACCGAGTAACTGCAAAATAGAGGGGAGTGTCTGCTGTTGTTACTCCCGTTATATAAACTGAAGCCGCTGCAGCACCTCGCCAGCTTTCTTAAAAGGGAACGCACCTCATCTTTCTTAAAGCGACAGCGCACTCAAAAAAATCTACAAGATGTCTGAACCGAGCACCACAGATCAACTGGGCACTATCGCCCCTCCAACTCCCGTGGTGAACACGCCACCTGGTCCAGCAGCTAGTGTCCTAGCTCCTGGAAGTATCAACAACCCTGGTGTTCCAGCAACCGCACCGGTATTCATGGGGAATCCTGTCCTTCCTACCAATGATGGAGACCCCTTCACCCTGAGGGATTTCAAAGAGAGGATGCAGAGCTTGTTTGTTTTTCCCTCTTTCCCTCCTAACCAACAGGTGCAACTGCTAACAGGACCGTTACAAGATGACATCCGCACCTGGCCATTAGAGGTACATCTCCAGCTGTATCAAAGGCAACAAAAGCCAGGTGAGACCCAGAGAGTGTATGCTGTAGCTCTACAGAATGCCCTAGAGACTGTCCAGAAGTTAGATGGTATAACTCCCGAGCAGGGCAACAAAGTGTTAATGGACAGATTTATTGATGGAGCCCATAATAAGTGGGACAAGGCCCAACTGACAATGTTAGTAGTCCAAAACCCCAACATCTAATTTCCTGCTTTTAAGAGACTAGCTATCCAAGAGATTGAGTCCGAGTCTGAGGTTGAAGATGTTTGTACTCCCCTTGCACCTGCTCAGGAACCACTAGGGGCGGCAGTCAGGCCTGTACCATCACCGTCCCCTGTCCCCGCCCCAGTACAACCTACTCTGCCAGTCACCACAGCCTCAGATCTACACAGTGTTAGGCAGGACATTGAGCAATTGACTAAAGCTGTTAGGCCAGCTCCACCTGACCGTGAACCGGTCTTACCTAGAAAACCTGCCCCTGCTCCCTGCAATCCCAGCTACCGTAACCCTCTGCCCAATAGATATTCAGGGACTCAGAGACCTCTTTGTACTTTTGTAACAAGCCCGACCATTGGAACATGCTGTGCTGGGATTTAAACTAATTCACCCTGAGGTCGAGGACCAGCCCTCAGGAAAACTGAGGACCAGCCCTCATCAGGTATAACCCCTGAACAAAGAGAGGATGCAGAGCTTGTTTGTTTTTCCCTCTTTCCCTCCTAACCAACAGGTGCAACTGCTAACAGGACCGTTACAAGAGGAAATCCGCACCTGGCCATTAGAGGCACATCTCCAGCTGTATCAAAGGCAACAAAAACCTAAATCAGGACTCTCACTTTATGTCACAGTAGTTGCAGATAATGGGCAACCAGTCCTCAAGCATGGATACTGGGAGCAAACAATTTAATTGGGTGAACATGTACTTACAGGGCAGGGAGTGATTGTAACTAATGTGACAGATAAGGGGTCTGCCGCATTTATATTGGGGATGAACATTATGAGAAATTGTTTTACTGAGATACTAGATGCTTTGTATGCCTCTATTCCCCATATGCCACCTTCTAGCAAGGCTAGATCTGCAGAGTACGAGTCTAAGACATCAGGTTGGTGACCTTGCAACCCAACACTGAGACCATCATATGGTTCCGTGCATGTTCTGGAGTCAAGAATCGGGACTATCAGGCCCTGCTGGAACCCATGCAGCTAGAAGATCACCCATTAGCCCGGGCTGCGAGAAGCCTCGTCACCGTCTCAAACGGAAGAGTGCCAGTACAGCTGGTGAACCTGTCTGATTCTGCTACTGTCTTACCTAAGTACCCTCCAGTGGCTCAGTTGTACCTCCTAGAGTCGAGAGATTGAGGAGTCGCTTACTGCCCTTGAGTCTGCTGCTTACTTTTCCACCCTGGACTTAACCAGCAGGTACTGGCAAGTGCCCATGGCCTCGGAGGATCAGGAGAAGACCACCTTCGTGACACCCATGGGGTTGTTTGAGTTCAAAAGTATGCTGTTTGATGGAAAGGTGCCTGGGACATCTGAATTTCCAAAGTGTCTTATTGTACCTGGATGATGCCATTGTGCATTCCAAGTCTTACCAGGAACACCTCAGTCATCTGTCAGACGTCTTTCAATCCTGATCAAACATGAACTGAAGATGAAATCATCGAAGTGTAATTTGCTCAAACCCCAAGTCCATTATCTGGGCCACGTTGTCAGCGCAGAGGGAGTTCAACCAAACACTGAAAAGGTGGATGCTGTTAAGAACTGGCCTACACAGCGCACAGTGAAGGATGTCAGGAGCTTCCTGGGATTCACCGGCTACTACCACCATTTTATTCCATCTGGGAGACGGAGTCCAATGTCTACGAAGTCCAGAAGTCAGGGTATGAGCCACAGGTCGTCCACAGAAACCGTATCAAAATCTGTCTAAAAGAAGATCTCCCAGCAGCTCCACCACCTCCATGTACCAGACCAGTCCGTGAATATATGCCTGGGGAAGGGATACATCCCTACATGGATTTTTCTATGTTCTTGCCCACTCAACCCACATACCTCTGGCTACTGGCTTATTCCCATTGGCTCCATATGGGCCAGCTCCCAGAGCTCCTGAAGAAATCCCTGCAACTCCAGCCCATGTACCGGCTCCCACCATACCAGCAGTCTCTATCTAGCTGGTCTTGGATTCAGTTCAGGATCAAGTTCAAGTTCCAGTGCCTACGGAAGAAGTACCTGCGGAGCCTCCAGATGTCACTCCAGTTCCTGATTTTCAAGAGGTGGTGCTGCACAAGTCCCAGCTGTCTACTCAAGGCCAACTGCCCGCTAGGTACAGAAAATAAAGCACTTATATATATAAAATAGTCACTAGTAACACCTATTAGTGCATCAGAATTGTGTAGTCTTCAACAAATGTTGTCCATTGTAGTTTCATGTATTGATATAGAGAGTCAGTATAAATGTATATTAGAGAGTAATGTAAGTACATTTAATGTACAGAAGATAGCCATGTACAATATTCGTCAGTGTATATTCAGTCCATAGTAGCTATCAAATGTAAAATATTTAATGCCTATTGTTTTCCTGTCCACCGTGCACAGGGTTCTCTTGTGGCCAGAGAGATCACCTGATAAGTGTAAGTAGCACATAAAAGTAGCAGAGCTATTGTGTACATATAACTTGTCATGTATTGTGGAAAAGTAAATATAACTTCTATTCAATTGTTACAGGGAGAAGTAGCATATGCTGATAGGCCCCGTTAGCACAGGCATCAGGGTAGAGAGCCTCAGGCAGCCCGATCCACATCAATTCCCACCAAAAAGCAGTTGTCAAGTCAAAAGAATTCACACAGCAAATAGTTGATTTCATCCTGGTTGAGTACTCCTTTGCACATGAACATTCGAGGACACTGTTCAAAATGCCACATGGTAGAAGGGAAGACAGGAAAAGGCCGGGTATAAGGCGCAAACCACTCCAGACGTCTCTTCAAAGGTAATATAACTTTATTACAGCCACATACAACGCGTTTCGAGGCACATGCCTCTTCTTCAGGTAACAGGCTTATACTGTCCCATGGGAAGCTCTGCCTTTTTTATCTTATAGAGACAATTGTTACAAAATACCACATGGACTCTTCCCCAGTTTATCACCTCTGTGCATGACCAAGGAAGTAACCAAGGAAGGTGCCAGTGACCAGGTGACTTGTTGGTGAACTATGGGACCCCTATAAATTACTCCCTTATATAGCAGGGAGGAGCTAGCCTAGTGAGTCTAGAGTTTGCTGGGGTTCAGTGAAGACCTGAGAGTGTCTGGTGTCCTGAGGGAGACCAAGATCTTACCACGCAGCCACGCTTCCCTCATCAGTGAACCCCCTTCAGGTGAAAGTCAAAGCCTGGTAAGCAAATACAGGGGAGAAGTCTAGTCCGCATAGTCAAGTCTGTCAAGTGTACCTCAGTAAAGTGCCATTGGTCCATAACCTTGCATCGGAGTGATTATTTGCCCCATGCTTGGCCCAGGAACCAGCGGCCATACCTTGGGTGGTGTAGAGGATAACCACGCCCTGGCGTCACAAATACCAAGGGTTAATAACATCTGCCCTCATCACACCCTCACCACATTATCTAATCCATATAGGGGAGCAAAGTATTTAAACCAAATATGTCTCCACACTGTGTCTAATTCATATACGGGGGCACAGTATATAATTGTTTATTTATAGGGACACAGTGTGGGGGCAAGAGCTGGGCCCAACTACTGTATCTGGGCACAGAGTGGGGCAGAACACATGGGGAGTTTGTAAAGAGGTGAGAATGTTTCTGGAATGAGGACCCTAAAATGTTTTTCTAGAAGATTCTGTGGAGACTAGTCTTAGCTGGAGAAATCTTCATGATGGCCTATGCTAGATAGAGAAGAAAAGGAAAATTGAACTAGATGTGGACTAGATCACTAGATGTAACAGTATGATGTATATCACTGCATGACGTGACATCTCATTTAATTTAATTAAACACACAGGAGAGGAGAAAGGTGACCAATAACCACCGCCGACTCTGACCCTGACCAGCGACCTAGGGCTATGTAAAACCATTTGCTCCCCTGCCTGCCTCTATTTACTGCTGCTGCACCTGCCACTTGATTTTTCATTTACCTAAAAGGTAGCTCAAATTCTATTTTCCACGCATTGTGTGAAGTCTGAACACAGTTTGCAAATCACAATGACAATGACATGATATATTTATTTAGTATAGTATTATTAGTCACACATTGTTTATGAGAATGTGTATTATTGTATTATCCTAATGTAGGCAGGATACAGCATGTGTGTATCTAATCCTTTAGGGTAGGGTCAACCGGACGTATCCACAACATATTTTATGCTGTGTATCTGCTGACAATGGACCCTGCAGTGTGCCTCCAGCTGTGACTGCTCATGGCAGCAATCCACTGCCATGAGCAGACACACTGTGATGTGCGATTCGCCGCACACATGAGCAGTATACTTGCACAAATCGCGGTTGCTCTCGGCCGAGCTCAGGGAGCAGGGGGAGCGGCCGTGATGTGTGCGAGTACACTGCACATGAGCGCGGCGACTTGCACAATGCAGTGTGTCTGCCCATAGCGGCGGATTGCCGCTACGAGCAGGAACAGCTGGAGGCACACTGTAGGGTCCATCGTTGGAGGATAACATACAATACGGATCTGTCTGTGTGACACTACCATAAAGGGAATCTATCATCAGTATCACCTGAACTAACCGGTTGGTATAGTAGGCTTGTAGTGCAGGTGACACTGATTAAAATAATACTTACCTGCGGTCGATTATATAAGTAATTAAAAAATGTTTTGGGTGGGGGTGGGGGGCGTCTAAACAGCACCTCGCCAGGGGCGCAAGGCACACTAGGTACACCTCTGATTACTTCTATTGCAAAATCTTAATCCTACTTATCAGCTGCTGAAGTTGGGTTGTTCTTTTCTATCTGACAACAGTGCTCTTTTCTGACACCTCACTGTTCAGAGTAGGAGCAAATCCCCATAGCAAACCTCTCCTGCTCTGGACAGTTCCTGAGACAGACAGAGGTGTCAGCAGAGAGAACTGCTGTCAGACAGAAAAGAACAACTCAACTTCAGCAGCTGATAAGTACTGGAATGATTAAGATTTTTTAATAGAAGTAATTTTCTAATCTGTTGAACTTTGTGGAGCCAGTTGATTATCTATCATTTTTGCTTCCTATTCCTTTCCCCACTATTTCTGGGTGATAAACCTAAGAATATATCCTAAGTTGTGCATTATAATAACCATGGCTGCTTGTATCTACCATACTCAACCAGTGCATTAAGGTTCTATTCACATGAAGCAAGCGGAAAATCAGAAGTGTGAATGGGAGTGTGGAATCCCATAGAAGTCTATGGGCTTTTATTGAGGTGGAATTCCGCAAGCAGAAATTCTGCCATGTGAATAGACCCTTAGATATATCCAAAGGAAACTGCAATAGGCACTCTAATTTACTTATTATTTAAATTGAATAAAGGCTGCTTTCAAGACATAAATCACATTATACTTTGGATGCTTTTTCAGTGTGGGAAACACATAATTCTGCACCTAATAAACCTGTTCTGGAAAAGTACTACTGCTGTCTTGGAGTCCATTGCTATATGCTTTACATTATATACTACTTGAGCATTGTGAAATTTCACTGTGAATGCTATCTAATTATTATGGGAAAAGAGGATATATAAACTATAAAAGTACAGATCAATAAACGTGCTGAAAAATCAGAAAAGCATTATTGCTCATTTGGAGTCTGTACCTATATGCTATATACTATATACTCCTCAATCATATTAGTCCACCAGTACTCAGCTTAGAAAGTACAGGATGTGTATGTTGTTTTACTGTTTGAACACCAGGTGGTGCCATACTATCTAAGAATATGTAAATTGATCCTATACATTCATGCATGGCAAATATTGTTATCTAATGATTTATACAATAAATGTAAACACTGCCAAGAACATCAGTGATAAGCAGAGAAGAAATATCCACAGTAAAGGTAGAAGGATCCAGCGCTGCGGACAGCAAAAATTCCAAAACTTTTATTATGTTATTTTAAAATCCATATTGTTAACAGTTTATATGACTCAGATCCTTCAATCGTTGGATGTTGTTTTGATTGTTGTCCAATACGTTTACATTCAACACTTGCCGCTTGATAAACAGACTGCAGGATTACCTTATCTACTGGCTACGTGATTTATACCTTTACTTTATTTTTCTATTTTTGAAAGAGTATTTTTGTAAATGCCAGGACAGAATTTCTCAGGCACAGAAGTTGGAGAGCAGCTATATCCCCCCTGAGCATATGCAATGTATGACTTACACTGATCATGACAAAACTTTTTTTCCTCTAGTTGTAGAGGATACAGAAAGATCTCTGTACTGTCCATTCACATATTTGTACATTGTAATCAGATCGTCCCTAAGACGTCTTTTCTCCAAACTAAATAATCCCAAGATTGATAACCTGTCTTGGTCCAGTAATTCTCCCATACCATTAATTATCTTTGTCACCTTCCTTTGTACCCTCTCCAGTTCAGATGCTCAAAATTGGACACAATACTTCATATCTGATCTGACTAATGACTTACACAGAGGCAAAACGATGTTACTGTCACAAGCCTATATGCCTCGCTTAATACATCACATGACTTTATTAGCCTTGGTACCTGCTGCCTGGCACTGTTCACTAAAGTTGAGTTTACTATCCGCAAGTTTCCCCAAGTCGTTTTCTGTATTATTTATTACATAATTGTTAATTTTGTTTTTTACAGTGCATAACCTTACAGTTATCCACATAAACTTTATTTTCCATGTCTGTGCCCAAGCCTCCAGCTTCCCCAGATCCTTCTGTAATATTATATTATCTTCCTCTGTGGTTATCACCTTACCCAATTTAGTGTCATCTGCAAATATCAAAATTCTACTCTGTAATTCCTCTACAAGGTCATTAATAAGCATATTAAAAATAAGTTGACCCAGTACTCCAGTACCCCAGTGCGGTACCACACTTGAAACTGTGACCAGCGCACATTCCATTGATACTCACCATCTGCTTCTTATTACTGAGCCATTTACTAACCCATTTTCATATATTCTTTTCTTGCCCTAGCATCCTCATTTTCTGTACTAAACTTATGTGTGGCATGGTATACAACATCCACAGCTTCACCCCGATCCAATCTATAACTGACCTCCTCATAGAAGCTAATCAGATTAATGATAGGGCCGATCCCCCAACATATGTTAAATTTACAGGCCCATAGTTTCCACAATCCTTTTCTGACTCCTTTTTGAATGTTAGTACCACGTTTGCTAAGCGCCAGCACTGTGGAAGAATCCCTGTCATTATAGAATCTTTAACTATAAGCAATCAGGGTTTGTCTAGCATGTTACTTAAAGGGGTAATCCAGGAATTGAAAAACAGACCTCTTTTCTTTCAAAGACCACTCCCTGTCTGTCTCCAGGTTGGGTGTGGTTCTGCAGCTCAGTTTCATGAAGTGAATGGAGCCAAGTTGTAATACCACACCCCTCCCCCTTTTTTACTTGTACGGTCATTTCTGAGCAGGCTGTAACCCTGTATATTAACTGCCCAGTCATGGCTTGTATTTCTGGCTTATTCCCACTGTATCGTAGTCTTCTTCTAACATTAATAGTTTCATTTTTTTATATCCTATTATTTAGGCTTTTTGAATTAGTATACATACACCTAATGTTTTTATTCATAATTTCTTTCCTCTTATCAGTCACCACCCCCGCTTCACCCCCAGTTTTATTACTATCCCCAGCTCTCCATCTATTTCCCCCTCTTTATTGTAGTTTCCCTCCCCAAGTCCCTAGTTTAAACACTTCTCCACCCTTCTGGCCATCTTCTCCCAAAGCACAGCTGCACCCTCCCCATTGAGGTGCAGCCTGTCACTACCGTAGAGGCTTTATCAGACAGAAAAGTTGGCCCAGTTCTTCACGAACTAAAAACCCTCCTTCCTACCCCAGTCAACCTCTTGAACTCTTTTTCATGTCCCTCATATCATTCCTGAACAATTGTTGCAGTGTGGAAGGGTGTAGTATCCTGCTGAAAGATGCCACTGTCATTAGGAAATACTGTTGTCATAAAGGGGTGTACTTGGTAGGCAAGAATGTTTAGGTGGATGGTACATGGTAAAGCAGCATCCACATGTCAGTACCCAAAACGGTTTCCCCAGCAATAAATTATACTTTTTCCCTTAAAGGGTACTCCGGTGGAAAACAATCTTGTTTCAAAGCAACGGTGCCGAAAAGTAAAATTTGTAAATTACTTCTATTAAATAATCTTAATCCTTCCAGCACTTATCAGCTGCTGTAGTTGAGTAGTTATTTTCTGTCTGACCACAGTGCTCTCTGCTTACACCTCTATCCATGTCAGGAACTATCCAGAGCAGGAGAGGTTTGCTCCTGACACAGACAGAGGTGTCAGCAGAGAGCACTGTTGTCAGACAGAAAGAACAACTCAACTTCCTCTGCAGTATAAGCAGCTGATAGGTACTGGAAGGATTAAGATTTTTTTTATATAAGCAATTTAAAAATGCTTTTAACTTTCTGGAGCCAGATGATATGAAAAAAATCCAGGCTTGAGCAATCAACTGCTGATAACACTGATCCCTGCCATTGCAATGCAATGGCAGTGATCGGTGTATTGAATCAATGTACTGCAAGTTAATAAAGATCATTTAACCCCTTCCCTTATAAAAGTTTGAATCACAAAACCCAATACAAATTGCTCATGGGATGGTATCATACCCCGGAGCTGTTAAATAGATTGAACCCTGACATCCCCCCTGACGGTGGCTGGAGGTGTGGGGTTGGTTTGGGGTCGGTATTTCATATCTTCTTGTCCTGTCCTCTTATAGTGGACTATTGGAATAAAGTGCAGGGTCTGCTCTCTGAGGTTTTGGGTGTGTTGGTCCCCCTTGACCCTCTTATCTACCTTCTTCAAATTTCTCACCCTGCTCTGTCTAGAAAACTGTTTAAGCTTTTTATGCATTTAGTTTTGGCTGCTAAAACCCTTATTGCTAAATGCTGGAAGAGGACCCTGCCCCCTTCCGAGTCTGACCTGTTGTCTCGCATACGTGAGATCCGTTCTCTGGAATCCTAAATGGCCTTCTTGAATAATACTATACTTCCTTCCTTTCATTCTTGGAACCCTGGGATCGCTTCTCTAAAAACCAACCGCCTTTACTTTCCCTTCTCTCTTTCTTATCTCCTTTTCTCTTACTTTTCATATCTGCTTCCTTATGTGTGGAAATGTCCTTTGTGTAGGTCTCTGTGCTTCCCCCTGTTTGTTCCCCCCCCCCCCTTCCCTTGTTATTGGGCTCTGGCCCCTCTTTCCTATGATTGCTGGCATACCGATATTTGATGCTTGTTTGTCCTTTTCACTTATACCTGCTGATGATGCTACAGTTACGGATTTCTATGTTGGTGCCAGGGGCTGGCAGAGCACTTTCCGTTGTTGTATTAGCCCAACCAGGTCCTTTCACGTACAAGCTTTATTGTACTGTTTGTTTAGCATCGATCGTTCCTGGGCTTTGGCCTAACTACTGTTTCTGTTTTTCCCTGTTTGGATTTCTAATTATGAAAATTCTTAATAAAAAATACAGTAAAAAAAAAAAAAGTTTGAATCACCCCCCTTTCCCCCCACCCCCCATAAAAATTGTGTAAATAAAAATAAACGCGTCGTATCGCCGCATGCGTAAATGTCCAAACTATAAAAATATATCATTAATTAAACCGCACAATCAATGGAGTATGCACAAAAAAATTCCAAAGTCCAAAATAGCGTATTTTTGGTCACTATTTACCGTATTTATCGGCGTATAACACGCACTTTTTAGGCTAAAATTTTTAGCCTAAAGTCTGTGTGCGTGTTATACGCCGATACACCCCCAGGAAAGGCAGGGGGAGAGAGGCCGTCACTGCACGCTTCTCTCCCCCTGCCTTCCCTGGGGTCTAGAGCGCTGCTGTCGGCCCTTTTCACCCCCTGGTTACCCTGGTTGCCGGCGCCGCTGCCCCGTTGCCTCCCCCCATCCCCGGTGGCATAATTACCTGAGTCGGGTCCGCGCTGCTCCAGGCCTCCGTCGTGCGTCCCCGGCGTCATTGCTATGCGCTGAACGGCGCATGACGTCAGAGCGCCGCGCCGTGCATAGCAACGACGCTGGGGACGCACGACGGAGGCCTGGAGCAGCGCGGACCCGACTCAGGTAATTATGCCACCGGGGATGGGGGGAGGCAACGGGGCAGCAGCACCGGCAATGGGTGCCGCTGCCCCTTCTCTCCCCCTGGCTGTCGGCGCCGCTTCTCTCTCCCTGGCTATCGGCGCCGGCACCGATAGTCAGGGGGACAGAACGGGCAGCGGCGCCGATAACCAGGGGGTGAAAAGGGCCGACAGCAGCGCTCTACACCCCAGGGAAGGCAGGGGGAGAGAAGCGGGCAGCGACGGCCTCTCTCCCCCTGCCTTTCCTGGGGGTGTATCGGGGTATACACGCGCACACACGCACCCTCATTTTATCATGGATATTTGGGTAAAAAACTTTTTTTACCCAAATATCCTTGGTAAAATGAGGGTGCGTGTTATAGGCCGGTGCGTGGTATACCCCGATAAATACGGTATATCATAAAAAAATGAATAAAAAGTGATCAAAAAGTCAGATCAAAACAAAAATGGTACCGATAAAAACTTCAGATCACAGCACAAAAAATGAGCCCTCATACCGCCCCGTACATGGAAAATAAAAAAGTTATAGGGGTCAGAATAGGACAATTTTAAACGTATACATTTTCCTGCATGTAGTTATGATTTTTTTCAGAAGTATGACATAATCAAACATATATAAGTAGGGTATCATTTTAACCGTATGGACCTACAGAATAAAGATAAGGTGTCATTTTTACCGAAAAATGTACTGCATAGAAACGGAATGGCGTATTTTCTTCCATTTTATCACACAATGATTTTTTTCCGTTTTGCTGTAGATTTTGGGGTAAAATGACTGATGCCATTACAAAGTAGAATTGGTAGCACAAAAAACAAGTCATATTATGGATTCTTAGGTGCAAAATTGAAAGTGTTATTTTTAGAAGGTGATGAGGAAAAAACTAAAATGCAAAAACTGAAAAACCCTCCGTCCTTAAGGGATTAATGACCAGGCTCTTTTTTTAAATGTTTTTTATTTGAAATGTGTCTCTTTAAATGGTAATAACTACAGATGAGCAAATTTTCGAAAAATTTGATTTGGAATCGGTACAAATCGCTATTAAAAATGGCTATTTCTGGGCTACAGAGAGCCTCAATGGGGGGGTAGAACAATTTGCCTTGTCGTATCATGCATAGGGAGTGTGCTGTGTTAGTGAAATAATACTGTTATTCAGTATGACATGCAGATTACAGGCATCGCTATTAGAATCACTTCCGCAGTGCGTGTGGATGTGGCAACAGGGAGGCCATATGGCATCAAAATTGAAGAGATTAAAGAGATTTATTTAATGTAATTTTTATTACATTTAATTTGAAATTATTTATATTTTTTGAGTACCCATTCTGGTGAGCATCGAGCTGGCGGTCCGTCGCGAGGCGAGCTACCACGTCGACGACCATAGGGCCTCAGTCTTGAAATGAAAAGATTACATCGATTTTTTTACATTTAAATTTAAGATTTTGATTAGATTCACATGTTTATTGTTCCGGGTGCTCGAAGCATTTACTTTGAACTGTATGACCACAAAACCGAATTTAAGTCAAGGAGTCACATGGCGGCACAATGACAGGGCCAAGAGGTGGCAGCAGCCTGACAAGACCATAGGGTCTCACAATAGAAAAGATTAAAGATATTTTTGAAAATTTATTTCAAATAGATTACCCTAAAATTTTTTAGGTAATGTCCCAGCAGCATAAGAAGACCATAGGGCATCGCAATTGAAAGGATTAAAGATATAGTTTCAAATTTAAATTTAAGATTTTAAATAGATTATTATAAAATTTTTTAGGTAATGTCCCAGCAGCATGAGGAGACCACATGGCGGCACAATGACACAGCCTGGAGGTGGCACAAGCATGAGAAGACTAAAATGTGGCAGAATGACCAAGCCTGGAAGTTGCAGCAGCAAGAGGAGACCATCTGGTGACCGAATGACAAAGCCTGGAGGTGGCGGCAGCCTGACCAGACCAAAGGGCATCACTTTTGAAAAGATTAAAGATATTTTTTTAAATTGCATGTGGCCATGTTAACATCCTCCAGATACTTGATGAAAAACTGCCACACTGCAGAGTAGCTTGCCCGCCTAGCGGAGGAAGCAGGTGATGTCTCCTCCACGTCTTGGCTGGGCAGTAGCTGCTGACTGTCCTCTAGTAGATCGTCCTGACTAAAAAGTGGAGATAAACCCACAGCATAGGATACTTCTATGGGGGAGGGAACAGAATAGGACAGAGGCAATTGGAGGACAGGAACTGCTCCCGGGCCTCACCAACTGATGGTTGTGTCTGAGGAACCCACCGACTGTTGACTGGGGGGTGTCAGATGTCACTTGTGATGAAGTGGATGACCAAGTTAACCAGTCAATGACTGCAGATAGGTTGCTGTTCAAGACACGACCGCTAGCTAATACTCGGAGCTCAGTCCTCTCGCTGCGACTCCTGCTGCAACTCGCCCCTTCTCTGCTGTGACCTCTATCTGCACCTGATGAATTTAGGCCTCTGCCACTCCTCTGTGCATGTCCTGGCACTTCTCTGCCTGACATACTTAGTGCGTATATGAGGGGAGTACAATACGTTCCACTACGCTTAAAACAGTATTTGTCTACAACAGCAGCAGGTGTGTACTTTTGGCTGGCCTTTCACAGTAACTAGGCCCTTAAGACTTTAACAAGAACAAAATGGTACACCATATAGATGTACCGATGTGTTATGCACTTATGAGGGGAGTACAATGCGCTCCTGTACGCTTAAAACAGTATTTGTCTACAACACCAGCAGGTGTGTACTTTTGCCTGGCCTTTCACAGTAACTAGGCTTTTGAGACTTTAACAGAGACAAAATGATACACCACATGTACGCACAGGTTACACTTAATAGAGGACAATACGCTTTTAGTGCTCTGCTCACCCTAACTGGCTGGCTACTATTAGCTTTTCAGTTGTTGTACACACCAGTGCTGAAGCACACAGTCACTGTGTACTACACCCAAAATTTCACTTTCTCTCTCAATCTCACTCCATTTCATATCAAAGCTTCTAGGCTGAATTTGGGCCTGAGGTGATTCACTGCTGTAATACACCCACAACTGCACTTTCTCTCAATCTCTATCCCTTCCCTATCAGTGCTTCTAGGCTGGATTTGGGCTTGAGGTGATTCACTGCTGTAATACACCCACAATTGCACTTTCTCTCTCAATCTCACTCCCTTCCCTGTCAGTGCTTCTAGGCTGGATTTGGGCTTGAGGTGAATCGCTGCTGTAAACACCCACAATTGCACTTTCTCTCTCAATCTTTCTCCCTTCCCTATCAGTGCTTCTAGGCTGGATTTGGGCATGGGGTGAATCGCTGCTTTAAAAAAGCTTTTCTGTGCAACACACTGCTCTCTGTCCCTCTCTCTCTGCAGTAGAACGCTGACGTGAGTGGCCGCATGATGGCTGCCAATTATATAGGGCTGTGACATCACAGGCGTGGCACGCTGCTGATAGGCTGCATGCGGCATGTGATTCAGGGTCATTACGCTGACCCTTGTTCAACCCTTCCCAGGATTCCTTGCCCAACATCCTCACATGTGGATCCGCCATTTTAGATGCCCTGTAGCCTGGACCACACTAAACTGCCATCACACCCCCTCCCATAGACTTGTGGGGGCAGGGTGTGATGCCACACGGGGAGGAGTCGTGATGTCAGGATACTCCGGCCCCGTAGTCGTGACCCGGTAGACTCTGAGGCTGCAGCGCTGCGTGCAGCTCCCAGAGGTGGGTGCTTCATGCGAGATAGCGGGGGTCACCAGCGGCGGGACGACCGCAATCAGACATCTTATCCCTATTCTAATATTTGTGGGGAGAAATTGAAAAAAAAGGAAAAAAAAGTTGAAACTTTTGGGGGCTTCTGTCTCTACTCAGTGCACTTTTCGGTACAAATAACACATTGTATTATTACATGCTACTTTTAAAAAATTATAACTTTTTGTACTATAATTAGTATGCCTAAAATTGTCCTCTTCATAATTCCCCCGCCACCCCCCCCCCCCGGTATATGAGGAAGTATGAGGGCTAATTTTTTGTGGTGTGGTCTTCAGTTTTTACTGATACCATATATGTTTTGATGGGACTTTCTGATCGGTTTTTATAAAATGTTTTTTCTGTTATTAAAGCGACCAAAAATATGCAAAAATACGTTTACACCATTGACCGTGCAGTTTAATAAACATAATTTTAATAATAGTTCGGACATTTACGCACATGGCGATACCACATATGTTCATATATATTTTTGTTTACATCATTTAATTTAAAAATGGGAAAAGGAGGGTTATTCAAACTTTTATTCATATTAACTTTTTTACACTTTATTCACTATGTTTTATTCTCTATAGAAGACTATTGCATGCAAAACTCAGATTGCATACATTGATCAATGCTGTTCTATAGAACAACATTGATCAGTGTCATCGGCGCTGCATTGCTACAGCCTGCCATGGCTGGCTGCAGCATAGGAGCGCCGATTAGATGGCAGGGAAGTAGGAAAGAGACCTACAGCTGATTTCTCTGTGATGGTCCCCATGAGCTACCCTGCGCTATTGACAGTAGTTTTTGCAACTTTTAAATGCTGTGATCAATTTTTATTGCGTCCTCTAAAGGGTTAATGCTGGAAATTGGCCTGATCAGCGATGTCCGGCATTAGCCACGGATCCTGGCGGCTGATAGCTGCCGGGACCAAGCGAGTATGATGCTGGCTCAGCTTGCTTCATACCTGCCATACCACTGTGACGTTTAAAGACAAACCTGGCAATGTTCAAAAGTTCGACAAGCCACGAATTCCCCCAAGTTTGGATCAAATCCGTGTTCGGGGTCTTGGCTTGCTCAACTCTATCCTTTAACCCCTTGGTGACCATGACATAGATAGTATATATACATGTTGCGCATGTCAATTAGTTAACCCTTTATAGCAGAATTGAAAAGTAGAAATGATAGCTGCTGGATTTTTTTTTAGGGGGAGGGGTCTGATTTGCACCTCTGCAACTTGATTGGGGGTGCCTATCAGTTAAAGGTTATCCACCATAAGGTGATTTTAGTT
The DNA here is from genome assembly GCF_029499605.1 of Hyla sarda. NCBI lineage: Eukaryota > Metazoa > Chordata > Amphibia > Anura > Hylidae > Hyla > Hyla sarda. Next base: position 236,812,034 of record NC_079190.1, read on the forward strand.
CGTACCTGGAAAACAGTAATGGACATGCTTAGGAAGTATCTGCGCTTGTCTTGGGGCTAAATGGCTATGTTGTGAGATTACCTTAACACTGTTCCTCCCTCCCACACATCAGCCACCCCACCCATTGAAACATAAATGAGCTGCATTCAGCTACATTCAAATCAGTGTGGTTTTCAATCAGGGTGCCTACAGCTGTTGCAGATTGATCTCTCTCCCACCAAGAGATCCCTCCACCCATTGAAGCAGACAGGCTCCCTGTCATCAGCTGACTAGTGAGTCAGGTCTTGGCCGCATTGCAAGCTGGGAAAGTCATTTTGTATGCTGGTAAAAATAAATATTGGGGTGAAAATCACAGAAGAATTGTGAGAAAACCATCACACACAGGTACAGACACTATATTATGAACTAAACTAACTTTATAGCCCCTGTAGCATAGTGAAATAAATAAAAAAAAAATCCTGGAATACCCCTTTAATATGGTGGGTAAAGGCCTTTTGAAAGCCTGAGTGCCAACCACATTGGCTCTGCTTATACAGTCTGCCTAAGGCAGACTGTACTCACAGATTGCCGATTCAACTGATCATTGTTATGCAATTGCATAGCATTAATCAGTATATGCAATTCAGGGATTGATTATAAAAAAGTGTAAAAGACATAAGTAAACATATTTGGAATCACAGTACATTAGGGGGGAATTGATCATTACATGCAAAAGGGCAGAGTGACAAAAATTGATCAAATTGTTTGCACAAGCCCCACATTTAAGCAAAACATATTGTGGGAAAACATCCACCAGATAGCTGCTGGAATTTTTTTTGGTGGTAGGGGTCTGCTTTGCACTCCTGCAATTTGATTGGGGGTTCCTATCAGTTAAAGGTTATCCACCATGAGGTGATTTTTGTACTTACCTGCCAGACAGTAATGGACATGCTTAGGAAGGATCCGTGCTTGTCTTGGGGCTAAATGGCCATGTTGTGAGATTACCATAACCCTGTGGCTAGCTTTTTGTGAACTTGTATTTCCTGTTTGAGTTTCCTTTTTTGCCTACAAATCCCATCATTCCTTTTTCCTCCCTCCCACAAATCAGCCACCCCACCCATGGAAACATAAATGAGCTGCATCCATTCAAAGGACCTGTGTTTTTCAATCAGGGTGCTTACAGCTGTTGTAAAAATACAATTAGTTGCAGATTGAGCTCTCTCCTACCAAGCAATCACTCCACCCATTGAAGCAGACAGGTTCCCTCTCATCAGCTGACTAGTGATGTCAGGTCTCAGCCGCATTGCAACCTGGGAAAAGTCTGAGACAACAGTCAGTTTGTATGCTGTTAAAAATAATTATTGGGGTGAAAATCACAGAAGAATTGTGAATTACACAGGTAAAGACACTTTATTATAAACTACATCAATTTTAGAGCCCCTGTAGCATAGTCAAATAAACAAATTCCCGGAATGCAATGCAATGTTATTTAATGCAATGTTGAAGAGGTACTCCACTGGAAAACATTTTTTTTAATCAACTGGTACCAGAAAGTTTAACAGATTTGTAAATTGCTTCTATTTAAAAATCTTAACCCTTCTAGTATTTATCAGCTACTGGATGTTCCAGAGGAAGTTCTTTTCTTTTTGAATTTCCTTTCTGTCTGACACAAGTGCTCTCTGCTGCCACCTCTGTCCATTTTCAGAATTGTCCAGAGTAGGAGAAAATCCCCATAGCAAACCTATCCTGCTCTGGATAGTTCCTAAAATGGACAGAGGTGTCAGCAGAGAGCACTTGTGTCAGACAGAAAAGGAATTCAACAAGAAAAGTACCGTATTTATCGGCGTAAAATTTTTAGCCTAAAGTCTGTGTGCGTGTTATACGCCGATACCCCCCCCAGGAAAGGCAGGGGGAGAGAGGCCGTCGCTGCCCGCTTCTCTCCCCCTGCCTTTCCTGGGGTCTAGAGCGCTGCTGTCGGCCCTTTTCACCCCCTGGTTATCGGCGCCGCTGCCCGTTCTGTCCCCCTGACTATCGGTGCCGGCGCCGATAGCCAGGGGGAGAGAAGCGGCGCCGACAGCCAGGGGGAGAGAAGGGGCAACGGCACCCATTGCCGGCGCCGCTGCCCCGTTGCCTCCCCCCATCCCCGGTGGCATAATTACCTGAGTCGGGTCCGCGCTGCTCCGCTGCTCCAGGCCTCCGTCGTTGCTATGCGCTGAACGGCGCGGCGCATGACGTCAGAGCGCCGCGCCATGCATAGAAACGACGCTGGTCCCCAGCGTCGTTGCTATGCACGGCGCGGCGCTCTGACGTCATGCGCCGCGCCGTTCAGCGCATAGCAACGACGGAGGCCTGGAGCAGCGGAGCAGCGCGGACCCGAGCAACACGGACCCGACTCAGGCCTGGAGCAGCGCGGACCCGACTCAGGTAATTATGCCACCGGGTGGAGTGCCAGAACGGGCAGCGGTGCCGATAACCAGGGGGTGAAAAGGGCCGACAGCAGCGCTCTAGACCCCAGGAAAGGCAGGGGGAGAGAAGCGGGCAGCGACGGCCTCTCTCCCCCTGCCTTTCCTGGGGGTATATCGGGGTATACACGCGCACCCTCATTTTATCATGGATATTTGGGTAAAAAACTTTTTTTACCCAAATATCCTTGGTAAAATGAGGGTGCGTGTTATAGGCCGGTGCGTGGTATACCCCGATAAATACGGTACTTCCTCTGGAACATACAGCGGCTGATAAGTAATGGAAGGGTTGAGATTTTTGAATAGAAGTAACTTACCAATCTGTTTAATTTTCTGGCACCAGTTGATTTAAAAAAAATTTTTTGCAGGGGAGTACCCCTTTAGTACGTATAGATTTGTATATACATACTTAATCCTTTAATATTTAAATACAATGTTATTAAATTTAAATCTGTAAAATAAAATTGAAACAAAAACCTCTTTAAAAATGTCCCAGGTTTAAAACAAGCTGCTCCTTTGTGCTGTCCAGGTTATTTGCACGTATGCCACCTGTTATTTTCCACATTGTGCAAACTCTTCTTGACTTCATTGTAAATAAAGCCATATTCCTGTCCAGTCAAACATCTGTTGTGCTCCACTCTACATTACATTGTACTGATATTATTTTTGTGTGTATTATGTAATCTTGTATAAATCTGCATTCTCTGGCTGGATAAGTTATTGGCTATGTTTAATAGTTATGGCCCTTCTACATGTTTAATATTACCAGTTATTGTGGAGTGAGATCTCTTGCCAATAGGAGGAATTTGTTGGGTGAAAAGCTTACTGTGAATTGCAAATTAAACATAAAATTCTATGACTGTAACAAATATGAAGTGTCTTAGAATGTTGCACTAGTAATAATTCCCCTTATCCTACAAAATGTGTATTAGCCCTAAGGGAACATTCTCTTAATAAAAATAGTTCTCTGTCTTCAGTCGTCCAATTAGTGGATCTCTTGGACGTGCAGCGACTAACAGTATATCATGTACTCCGGAACAGCTGATGCCCTTCTCCAAGTGATTCTCTATTTCTAAATCCCCATAATAGAGTAATAAAGAGGTAATGATGTAAAGTACACATATGGCTATACACAGCAGACTATCACATGTCATTTGGCTTTTCCATATGAAGCTGTTGTGTCCAAATTATGTAATGATGCTGAATTGATTTTTGGAGGTATGGGGTAAATTGTGCAAGGTTTATTTATTTATTATAGGTACAGTTTATTTCTATGTAAAATGTTAAACAATACAAATAATATGCCTATATATATATATATATATATATATATATATATATATATATATTGTGGCTATTGAATATAACAAAAATAAAACTATGGCTGGTTTCACACAGGTATATTATATAGACTTTTTTAGCATTCTGTGGCGGTAGTGGTCATGGTATGATGGTATTATTTGTTCCTTGAATGCTGGTTTTATTGATAATATTGGTCTCAGTATACAGAATTTGGTCAGTAACACTATGACAGTAATATGTATGATGATAATATTCCTCCTTGTATACTGTTATTATTTGTAATATTGGTCTCAGTATACAGGATTTTGTCAGTAACAGTATGATGGTAATATGTATGGTGATAATATTCCTCCTTGTATGCTGGTTTTATTAGTAATATTGGTCTCAGTATACAGGATTTGGTCAGTGACAGTATGATAGTAATATGTATGGTGATAATATCCCTCCTTGTATACTAGTAATATTGGTCTCATTATACATGATATGCTCAGTAACAGTATGATGGTAATATGTATAGTGATAATATTCTTCCTTGTATACTAGTAATATCGGTCTCATTATACAGGATTTGGTCAGTAACAATATGATGGTAATATGTATGGTGATAATATTCTTCCTTGTATATTGGCATTATTGATAATATTGGTCTCAGTGTAAAGGATTTTCGGATTTTCACATGCAATGCTTCAGTTCCACCATAGAACCTTTTTCAAACATTGCTGTATTTCTTCTGTGACATATATGTATATACAGTGGGGATCAAAAGTTTGGGCACCCCAGGTAAAATTTTGTATTAAAGGGGTACTGCGGTGCTGAGACATCTTATCCCTATCCAAAGGATAGGGGATAAGATACCTGATCGCGGGAATCCCGCCGCTGGGGACCCCGGGATCATGCACACGGCACCCCGTTTGTAATCAGTTCCCGTAGCGTGTTCGCTCCGGGACTGATTACCGGTGACTACAGGGCGGCGTGTGACGTCACTCCCCCGCCCCTGTGTGATGTCACGCTCCGCCCCTCAATGCAAGCCTACGGGAGGGGGCATGACAGCTGTTTTTCCTTTTCTCCCTACGGGGTACCTGGTTCCTGTAGCTCTTGTTCACGGTCCTGGAAATGCCCAGTTATTCCGCAATGGTAGAGTTCTGGGGAATGGTAGAAGATGTCCTGATGGCGATATCCTAGAGAAACACGGTGTCCGGGTGGGTCACAGCGGGTATATGCACAGGGAGATCTGCTCCGGCCGGTAGCGTCTCACCGGTGCTACCACGCTGTCAGCTAGTCAGAAACACACCGCAATCTGTAAACTGTTATGTGACGTCACACTTACAGCAGGGCACAAGGGCCAAACAGCAAGACAACGCGTTTCGGTCGGGACGCCGACCTTCGTCAGAGATAAGTGATGGTGACAGGTTGCAGTTATTTATACCTGATTCCCCCTGGTAGTCCGGTGTTTCTCCCCTCAATAGTCCAGCGGATTTCTCTAGTGGATCCCCGATTTTGGTTGCAATTTTAAATTGCATATAGTCTATGATCAGGTGGCATTCACAGGATAGTCCCTTACCACATAAAACAGTCCCGCACATTAAATAAAGTGCCCTAACGTGATTCCCTGATTTACACTTTCATATATGCAGTGGCCCTGAGCTGTTATCACAGAAAATGCATTGGAAATGCATCTATCCAAAATGTCCAGTCTGAATTGTATCCTAAATGTCATATGTTAAAAAGTGAGCAATGCTAAGCAAAAAACTGGCAGTTCCTTTTCTCCTATAGCCGGATTTTTTACTAATATTTCTTTTCCTCCTATAGCCAGCTATATTGAGACACATTTCTTGTTCATTTTATTTATTTATTTATTTTTTAAGAGCTTTTTAGAGAAAGGCAAACAACTCCAGGTCCATATTTAAACCAAATGGAGACAGGGTGTTAAGGTTAAAAATCCAGCGGCTTTCTGCTCTCACCGCTATATGGTCTCCCATTCTCCAATGTTTTTTTAACCTTTTCTATACCAAAAAAATTTGATTGTGCAAAAGAGGCATCATGCTTTTCCGTATAATGTTTTGAAAGGGGGTGACCCAAAAATCTACGTTCAATGTTGTAGATGTGTTCCCAAATTCTTGTTGATAGGAGGCGTTTTGTTCTCCCTACGTATGTCTTGCCACAAGGGCACTGTATCCCGTACACAACATCCTTGGATTTACAGTTGATATGGGACTTTATAGAGCACTTAAAAGACCCATCCCAGCTTTCCACTTTATATATCGATTTTTATTACAGTGTACACAGTGAGCACTATCCTGAAGTATCCCTCACTAGTGCTAATCAACAGTAACTACGAGCCTGCTAGTTTGTATCATAAGGAAGTTACAACATCGGCAAAGAATAAGTGTAACTATTACAGGACGTTGTTCAATGTGAGTCCTACCAATATTAACTGTGCATACATCATTAACTGTGTGTGAACTCATCTAAGGACTCCATCTATACATTTTATTTTGTTTCTGATTATTATCATTACCTTTTTTTCTAAAGGAGACCTCCACCCAAAAAGAAAAAAAAAGAAAAATTTATTTTCACTTCATCAGAATAAAATCAACCTTACCTTTTTTTATCCTCCACAGTGTCCCTTTTTCTCAGTAAATAGTTAGATTTTATTTCCATCATTTATACTTTCAAAATAACAGAAAACAAAAAAATGCACCGGAGTACTCCTTTCAAATTGAACTTTTTGGCCGGAATGAGCAAAGGTACGTTTGGAGAAGAAGGGGAAAAGAATTTAATGAAAAGAACCTCTGTACAACTGTTAAGCATGGGGGTGGATCAATCATGCTTTGGGGTTGTATTGCAGCCAGTGGCACAGGTAACATCTCACGAGTAGAAGGAAAATGGATTCAATAAAATTTCAGCAAATTTTGGATGCTAACTTGATGCCATCTGGGAAAAATCTGAAGTAAAAGAGGATGGTTTCTACAAATGGATAATTATCCTAAACACACCTCGTAATCCACGGGGGATTACATCAAGAGGCGTAAACTGAAGGTTTTGCCATGGCCTTCACAATTTCCTGACTTCAACATAATTGAAAATTTATGGATAGACCTTAAAAGTAGACATGTACAGAACCAGAAATTTCGTTTCTTTTCGTTTAGTTCGTTTTCAAAAATTTTCGGTTCTGTGAATATTCGGAATGCTGTTAATTCGTTATATTCGGTTTTCGGATGCATAGGCTAAATATTTTTCGTTTTTGGATGCATTCGTTTATAACATCGAATGCATTCATTAATTCGGATCTTTCGTTATATCTGTAAAATTCGTTAAATTTAGCATTCGTTACTAAACGAAATGCACATTAGTTTCACTTGTTGATCCTCCTTTGTAATAAATAGCAGGTGTTATTCTTGTTGTTTTCACCTTTTTTTGCAGTTTTCTCTGTGTAGGAAGGCAAGTTTTCCTCAGGTAAACCCAATGAAAAAAATCTAATTCATTCCTTACATTCGGTTTACTGATAACATGCATTATTCGTTCTACTTTATTTAACGAATGCATTCGTTAACTGTATATTCGTATTCTTTTTCGGAAATATTAGATTATTTTTTTCGTGCATTCGGATTGTAACGAACACCCGAAAACGGGAAAATTTGTTAAGTTTAGTATTCGTTCCGAAACAAATTGCACATGTCTACTTAACCCCTTAAAGACGCAGCCCTTTTTCAGCTTAAGGACAGAGCCCTTTTTCGCAATTTTGACCACCGTCACTTTACAAATTAATAACGCGAAAACGCTTTTACCGAACATTCTGATTCTGAGATTGTTTTTCGTGACATATTCTACTTTATTTTGGTGGTTATTTTTCGGCGTTAAGTGCATCCTTTTTTGGTGAAAAATCCAAAAATTTCATGAAAATTTTGAAAATTTAGCATTTTACTAACTTTGAAGCTCTCTAATTGTAAGGTATATGTATATTCCAAATAAATTTTATTTTTCTTCACAAATACAATATGTCCACTTTATGTTGGCATCATAAAATGGACATACTTTTGCTTTTTGAAAAAATTAGAGGGCTTCAAAGTAGAGCAGCAATTTTCAAAAATGTCATGAAAATTGCTAAATCTGAAGGGACAGATGTTACAGAACTACAACTCCCAGCATGCCTGGGCAGTCGAGGCATGCTGAGAGTTGTAGTTTGGCAACATCTGGAGGGCTACTGTTTGGGCACCACTGTAACAGTGGTCTCCAAATTGTGACCATCCAGATGTTGCAAAACTACAACTCCCAGCATGCCCAGACAGCCTTTGGCTCTCTGGGCATGCTGGGAGTTGCAGTTTGGCCCCCCTAGTGGTTGCTACAGTAAATATCGATTTACTTTCACTTTCAATCCCCCCCCCCACTGTCGATTCCCTACCTGATCAGGATCCTGCAGGCTCCAGCGAAGATCCCAGGTCCCCAGGCATCTTCTCCTGCAGGTACGGCCTCCATCTTCTTTCCAGAGCCCCTCGACATCCAGGGGCGGGCAGAATGGGGGGGTTGCCATGGCAACCCCCTGTCCTGCGCTGCCATTGGTCAGAACTCCGTTCTGACTAATGCCAGGGGATAGGAGTAGATCGCAGCTTTGCGACCTCACTCCTATCCTTTAGGCTGATTGGGGCTGTTGCTGACAACTCCGATCAGCCCTATTTTCCGGGTGATCGGGTCACCAGAGACCCGATCAGCCCGGAATTGGAGAAAATCGCATGTCTGAATTGACATGCGATTTTCTCCGATCGCCGACATGGGGGGGTCTCAGGACCCCCCTGGGCGATGTGCCAGGGTGCCTGCTGAATGATTTCAGCAGGCATCCGGCTCTGGTCCCCAACCGGCTAGGGGTGGGGACCGGATTTCCCACGGGCGTATGGATACGCCCTCGGTCCTTAAGGACTCGGAATGCAGGGCGCATCCATACGCCCTGTGTCCTGAAGAGGTTAAAAGAGCAGTGCGTGACAGACATCTCAAAGAACTGGAAGACTTTTGTAAGAAAGAATGGGCAAAGATACCTCAAACAAGAATTGAAAGAATCTTGGCTGGCTACAAAAAGCATTTACAAGCTGTGATACTTGCCAAAGGGGGCAGTACAAGATATTAACTCTGCAGGGTGCCCAAACTTTTGAAGACGCCCTTTTTTGGTTTTCTGTTATTTTGAAAGTGTAAATGATGTAAATAAAATCTAACTTTTGTGCAACACAAAAAGAGAGAAACACAGCCGCACATCCACCATATGTAATTTGATCTACTTGCTTCTCAGCATAATTTCAAAAACTAACAGGTTGTTAGTATACATTTTGATCAAAAAGTACAAGCCCACTCGCCACGTCAAGGCCACCTCATTAGAGTGGGTCCCTAAGCTGACACTGGCGTAGCCCCCGGCGGCCACCACTGCCCCCGAAACCCCATGCCCAATGGGGCAGCGACCCAGTGGCCAGGCAGCCCCACTACTGCCCGACCAAGCCCCTGGCTCTGGGCCACTCCACCCCACAGACAAAGCATCACAGAAACAATGGCCGCCACAGAGAACCACACCAGTATGAAACCTGGGGGGGGGGGGGGGGGGTTGGGGGTTAATGCTAGGCTTTACATGACTTTTCTATTCACTGCTTAGGTTAACTGTGTAAGCAGGGTCCTTACTCCTCTTGTTTGAATTACTATCATGTAATTCTATAATATCTGACTGTCTATGTACCCACAGATTTGTAAAGTGTTGTGGAATAGGTTGGCACTATATAAATACAGTTTATTATTGTTATTTTATCTATTGATCAGTAATGTTACTCATATTGTAACGCAATGCATTGAGTTCAAGTGTCTCTGCTTTTCTCTTTACCATGTTAACATCAAGAGCCCCTCAAAATGCCATCAGCCAGAATGCCATCGCCATGGTGTGCTGTGGGGGAATTATCTCTAAAAAGACATATGTTCATTAAGCATACAAGAGAAAAGGGGGGGGGGGCTCAACCAAACATACCATAGTAATGATAATAAGTGGTGCTACTAACAGCAAAGCCACTTAGATACAGCACAAGGAGAAAAAAATAAATTGCTGCAAAAAGTGCACACCCAATCAATAATTCATTCACAACATGGGAAGGGGTCATCTGCAAAGATGACAAATATAGAGCTGCTACTCCAGGTTTGCACACCATCAAATAATACTGATACACAAACAGTCAATATGAATAACTACCCACGTTATATGTTCATCAAGTTGAACAAGTTGAATACGTTCATCAAGTTGAACAAGGGTATACCTCAAACGTGAGGAGAGGCTATAAATTAAGGGGAGGGGCGTAGGTCCATTTTATAATTTTTTTTCTCCCTATTAATTCAGTGCAAGAAAAAAAGACAAAAGTCTTGAGCCAATCAGCTTTACAGAGAAAAACATTTCCTTCTGATCCTGAGTGGTGATCAGACAAGGCGAACATCCTAAACAAGATTTCTAGACATAAACATAAGTGTTGATGTTATTTAATATTATCAGTTTTTGAAGTTCTAACTACTGCTATGTCCAGCTCCTGATATAGTCTATTCCACTGATTCTCAGTTCTTATGTTAAAGTAAGAAAGAAAGAAAGGGAGGAGAGAGAGAGAGAGAGAGAGAGAGAGAGAGAGAGAGAGAGAGAGAGAGAGAGAGAGAGAGAGAGAGAGAGAACAAACATGTTATTTGTATGTCTTGTATGTCTTCAGATGCAGGATAACCTTTCTATGGGGTGGAGAATTGAACTGCATACTCCATACGCCGCAATATCTGTCCATGTCTTCTATAATACTCAACTGTATCCTGCTGTCCTTAGATGCAGTGTTTTAACTTTGTATGTTGTTATTTAGGCTATGTGCCTAAGGATAATTCTTGAGGCTTGGTATCACCTACCATGTGAAATTATTTCTGGCAGTAGGTTAACACTCCTGTGCCGAGAGGTGAAATTGACATCGGTTAACATGTTATTCACAGTGCAGAAATTTTACTTATTGATGGCTGGTGATAGTTCACAAAATGTGAATATAAAATCGTATCAGTTTGCATTTAAATCTACCTTAATGATACGTTTCCCATCTAGTTAAGGTAAAAGCCAGAAAAGAAAGACTAGTTTAGAATTATTACACTTTAATTTAGAACTTTTAAAGAGAGCATGGTTTAAAAAAATGTAACAGGTCTTGTCATTTTAGTGACTATTAAACTAGGAGCAGGGCAGCATGTAACATATGTGGGATATGGATAAATTGAGATTTTTACAAGGAACATTTTCACCGGAAACACATACCAAACAAAAAGATATATCTACCCTGTGGTAACATTGTACATTAAAACATAACTTTGATTCAATTTTAAAACATACGGTAATAATCTCAATTAAGGACATCACAACAATAAATCATGAAGAAATCTGCTATAAGGAGAAGGTAATATATACCTGATACCTGTGTCACAGTGAGCTATGGATCTAGGTTATATTATTAAAGGGGTATTCCAGCCCTAAAAAACGCATCCCCTATCCACAGGATAGGGAATTAGTGTCTGATTGGGGGAAGAAAGGGGGGTTCTGACCTCTGGGAAACCCTGCAATCTCAAGAAGCCGTGGCCCTCCACATGGAATAAAGCTGGGGATGACACACTTTCCATTAGTTTTCTATTAACTTGGGTATCTCCAGTGCTCTCATAGACAATAACTCAGGGCTCCATTTTGAACATATGTAGATTACCAGTCATCTCTAGTTCTGTTAATGGGGTGCCACCCTCTGCCCTTTCATGATGACACCCAATGTAGGCATGTTAGGGAGGCTTTCCCTTAGCCACTCTCGTACTTTAATATTAGACGCCAGCACTTCAGAGATGCAGGCATCTTAAAATGGCAGCAGCACACTTGGTCAACAAAATGGAGGCTCTTGGCGCACTTTTTGATCAAAATGTGTCCCCTCATGCACTATAGTTATCACTGCATTACAAAGAATGCTTGCCAGTTATTGGATACCTTATATACAATAACATTAACTATATGCCACTTCTGTATGGGGCCTAATTTTCTACTTTCCTATCATATCCTATCTAATTCTATCCACCTTAACACTTTTCATGTCTTCTTTCCCTGAGGAACTTGTGTATGTCATATGGGAAAAAACATTGGAGTCTTTTGATCATTCATGAAAGGTTATGGAGTTTTTTTTTATATGGGCTGTTGTGGCTTTTGTGCCAGTTTTACATATTTGTAAATAACTGTACCTCCGAAATCAAATGTGCAGTTGTGCCAACCTACTATAATAAGCAATTGATTCATGTTTGGTTATATGTGAACCCAAATGCTACATACATTTGTTTGTTTACCCTCTATCTCTTTTGTTGATCTGTAGTTAAAGGGGTACTCCGGCCCTAATACATTTTATCCTCTATCCAAAAGATTTATGATCACGGGGGTCCCGCCGCTGGGGCCCCGCACCCCCTCCCATAGACTTGCATTGAAGAGCAGAGCGTGACGTCACACGGGGCCGGAGTCGTGACGTCAAAATACTCCGGCCCCGTCGTCATCACGCTACACACTCGGAGCCTCCAGCGCTGTGGATAGCTCACAAAGGTGGATGCGCAATGAAAGCGGCGGGACCCCTGCAATTATACATCTTATCCCCTATCCTTTGGATAGCGGATAAGATGTATTAGGGCCGGAGTACCCCTTTAATCACTGGGTAGCAAAATGACTACCTATTGTGTGCAATTTTCTATCCTTCTTTCCCTATGATTCCTATTCCTACATTCAACATTATAACTATTGGCTAGAGAGGGTTAGTCTTCAAGTTGGGGTTACTTTTATCAGGGTGAATGCTCTAATTAGGCAGGGTCCATTGGGCTAGGTTGGTATAATGCTGGGACAAGCCATTATTTTCCATTAACATTATCCTTTGGGGTCTGACTTCCCTACAAACTGCACTCCACTGCTTGTTGTTAGGGGAATTCCATCTCTAGAAGCCAAGAGTGAACACAGAAAGTGGATCGGGGACATAGCTTATGGTGTGCATAGGAGAGAACCTGTTTTATTTGTAGCTTATTATCAGCATAATCATCATCATTATTAGAAGCAGCAGCTACAGCAGCAATTCAATGCTTAGACCAGGGCTGTTTTTGTGATAGAAACCTTCCTATTAGTGTACTGTAAATGATGGCTTGCACAGTGACAGGCTGTTTAGTCAAGTGCCCTCTCTTTAGCACTATGTCATGGCAAAGTATAAAGGAGTAGGTATAGGTTGACCATATTTCCATAAAACAAAAATGGGACATTGGGATAGCTAAAACTGGACCAGATTATATATAGGTGTAGGCCCCTATATTGCCAGTATATATAGCTATAGGCCCCTATACTGCCCCCATATATAGTTTTAGGCCCCTTAACTGTGACCCTGGAAGTGGTCCTCTGCTCTCCCTCCCACCAGAAACCCATGGACATTAATTGCGGCTGCCCTGATGAGTTTGAAGGGGGGAAGATAGGGTCTGTAAGGAGGAGACAGAGGGGAGAGATGAGTCTAAGAGGAGGACAGAGGGTTCTAAGAGGGGGACAATGGGATACAGAGGAGGACAGATAAGTCTAAGAGGGGGCAGCAGGGTCTGATATGGGGACAAGGGAAACAAGAGTCTGTAAGGGGGCGGTAGAAGGGTCTGGAGCAGGACAGAGGAGACTGTAAGACGACACAGATGACTATAGAAGGATAGAGGAAACTGGAGTGGGACAGTACAGGAGTTGGATTAAGATGAACTGAAGAGAAACTGTGTTTGGTAGCATTAGATTCAGGGGTATAGTGTGTGGCAGTATTATATTCATGGGTACAGTGTGGCATTACTATATTCAGGAGTACAGTGTGTGGCAGTTTTATTATATTTAGGGGTACAGTGTGTAGCAGTATTATATTCAGGGACACAGTATGTGGCAGTATAAAATTCAGGGCACACTGTGTAGAAGTATTACATTCGGGCACAGTGTGTGGCAGTATTATATTTGGGGACAGTGTGTGGCAGTGTTATATTCAGGGGCTTAGTGTGCAGGGGCTCAAGTGAAAAAAAGGGCACTTCTCCAGTAGTGTAGCAATACATTTGGGGACCTCCCTATGAGATCTACTGAGGGGGCTCCTATATACACTGTTACCCTCCCACATGTTCTCCCCCTCCATGTTATTACTCCCCTAAACACACTGTCACCCCCATCACACAGCCACACTTACATTAAAGAGGAGATCTGGAGGGAGTTTTTTTTTTTTTTTTTCATTGTGAACAATGCCAATTCGGCAATATATATATATATATATATATATATATATATATATATATATGTGTATATATATATATATATATATATATATATATATATATATATATAATTTACCCTTACTCACCTTCAGCGCTCCCACAGTGCCTCTAGTATCCTGCTTCACCCTGGTGCAATCCTCTTCCTGAGTGGAAGTATGACACATTAGGTCCTGTCACCTGAGCCCAATGTGTCATACTGCCGCTCAGCCAATCACTCATCAAAGCAGGACATTGCAGCAACCAGTGATTTTTCCACACTCACCTTGTCACCTTTACCCATTAACACAGATCACTATACACAGACCAGCATAACCTCCATATAAGTGTAAAAAAGTTAAATAAATGCCCAGTATTATCACAACAAAAACACCAAACAAAACCTATACATAATAGCTATTGACATTTTCTTAATAACTTGTACAATAAAACGAAAATGTTATTTAACCCGCACAGTAAACAATATAAACAAAATGCAAGAATCGTTAATTTTGGTCCAAAACGTGGAAAAAAGTAGTTAGGAGTAGTTAGGAGTAGCTGTATTAGTCCAGTGATGCAAAATGCAAAATCATCTGTAGTTGCAGTATCTTGTAATACCTTTTTTATTGGACTAACAAGATTTTGTGGAGACGAGCTTTCGGGATTCCTCCCTTTATCAAGAAATGCTTATGACTTGATAAAGGGAGGAATCCCGAAAGCTTGTCTCTACAAAATCTTGTTAGTCCAATAAAAAAGGTATTACAAGATACTGCAACTACAGATGATTTTGCATTTTATATATATATATATATATATATATATATATATACCCCTACCCCCCACCTATTCCATGGGACTTATATATCCTTAAAGGAGAACTCCGGCAAAAAAAAAAACTACCGTAATCCCCTATCCTGTGACAAGTGGCTGATCACGGGAAGTCCGAGTGCTGGGATGGGACCCCGATGCTCTCACTGAGGAGCGCGTCACATCTACTGGTAGACGCCACACCCTCCATTCATTCCTATGGAAGTGCCGTTGATTCCCAAGTGCCGTACTTGGGTCTTTTCAACGCTCCCATAGAAAAGAATGGAGCGCGTTCTGGCTGCAGCACGTGGTCCTTACTGATCGCCAGGTCCCGTCCCGGTGATCGTGGGGGTCTTAGAGCTTGGACCCCCTGCGATCAGCTACATTTTTTTTCCCCAGCTGATTTCTCCTTTATTAACCACCCGCCCTCACATGCATGGTGTTTATATCAGCGCCTCCAGCTGTTGCAAAACTACAACTCCCAGGTCAACGGCTGTCCGGACATGCTGAGAGTTGTAGTTTAGCAACAGCTGTAGGCACCCTGATTGGGAAACACTGGTGTGTCTGTGTATCTGTACAAATAGATATAAAGAAAGGAATGGGCAGCACCAGAAGGTGTTGTTGGTGCAAGCTGGATAACCCGGTCACAGGTCCAATAGATCCACAAAGCAAAACAGCAGCACTCAAGTTTCCATGAAGAAAAAGGTGTGTGGCTTTATACAACCAAACAACATAGGCGACGTTTCAGCCGTCTCGCATGGCCGTTGTCAAGCCCTTGACAACGGCCGTGCGAGACGGCTGAAACATCGCCTATGTTGTTTGGTTGAATAAAGCCACACACCTTTTTCTTCACGGAAACTTGAGTGCTGCTGTTTTGCTTTGTGTACAAATAGAAAGATATACACATACTCTCCCCCCCCCCCATCCCAGGCACTTACAGGGAGATCTTTAGTCTTCCGGCTGCCTTACTCCCTCACATGACCTTACAGTAGGCGGGAAGTGTATAAAGGACAGAGATAGCAGTGTGTGTGTGGGTCTGCTCAGATTATTATTTTTTTATTAAAGGGCCAGCACTTTTATCTCAAAGAAGTTTTATTTAAAAAAAATGCAGAGATATTTAGCCAGGGGGAGGAGGAGAAAACATCTGAGCTGCTTAGTGTAATGCTGTCTCCTCTCCTAGCAGAACCAGGAGCATGCCTAACAGTAGAGGAGAGGGAGCCAAGAAGATGAGCTGAGCAATCCCAGCCCCTGCACCTATCCTCCCCACCCTCCCAATTGATAGTCTGTACACTAAAAACAGGGCCACCATCAGGAATTTTGGGGCCCCATAAAGTCATAGGGGGTTATTTATCATTGTGTTCTAATCCTTTTTTTGGTCTTAATCTGCGAATTTTAATTAATTTCACGCTAATTGCGGGATTTTTACGCGTTTATTTTACAAGTTCTAAATTGCGTAATTTTGACCTTTTGGTGTTGTTAGACCATTTTTTGACAGTGACGGATGCAGTGGTCACAAATTTATTATCTGCCTGTTTTAAATTTTTTCGCAAATTTTTCTGCAAATACTTTAGTGATCCAAAAAAAGTGATGGAGATACCTTTTTTAATACAATTTCGTACCATAAAAAAAAACATAATAAAAAAGATACAGTAATGATTTGAAAATTATATTTAACGAAAATTCTCTTTTTTATAACAAAATCCTTATACATTTTTAAACAGGGATCAGGCAGGGCACTAAAAATGTAGTCGACAATAATAAAAATATATTGTGTGTATTTTTCACTTTTTTTTCTTTATTTTTTTTCATTTTTTAGGTAGTACTACACACTGTTCCATGATGGGAGTAGTAGTACCTGTACTAATTGACAGATCACCCCAAGTCCGTTGCGATCCTCCTGTATAATGTATAGATGCAGCCAGCCGCTGTTCTATGGTCCCCTGCACTGCCGTATATATACACCGATGCATATTTCCCGCAGAGCTGTGATTGGCCAGATGGTCCCAGCCAATCACAACTCTGTGGGAAACATGAATAGGTGTATATATACGTCAGTTCAGGGGACCATAGAAGACAGCCGGCTGCATCTATACATTATACAGGAGGATCACAGCGGGTGTCAGGAGTGACATCCGCTGTGATCTTTCCTTAACTGCAGGTACTACAGCTCCCAACATGGAACAGAGTTTGCTCCATGATGGGAGTAGTAGTACCTGCAGTTAAGGACAGATCACAGCGGGTGTCACTCCTGACACTCAATGCGATCGTCCTATCTATTGCAGGGATGCAGAGCTGCTCCATACAGCACTCCGCATCTCTGCACTATACTCCGGCCGGCCAGTGATGTGAATAGAACATTTTGCTATAAGAGCGGTGATTGGCTGCAACCATCCGGCCAATCCTTTTTTTATTCACATCACTGGCTGGCCCAGTATAGTGCAGAGATGCGAGCGATGTGTAGAGCCGCTCCGCATCTCTGCTATATTATGTACGATCGCATCGCGTGTCAGGAGTGTCACACCCGGGTGATATGTCTATTATTGGTACCCAATACATTTTGAAAAAATTTATTGGGTACCAATACTCCTGAGCCTTGTTGTGTGCCTACAGAGCATTTTACGCCCACATATGGGGTAATTCTCAGGAGAAATTGCATTGAAATTCCTTTTAACACTTGTCAAAATAAATAAGTATGGGGCAACCCCAGCATGTTAGTGTAAATTTTTTTTACACTAACAAGCTAGTGTAGCCCCCAACTTTTCCTTTTCATAAGGGGTAAAAGGAGAAAAAGCCCCCCAAAATTTCTAGTGCAATTTCTCCCGAGTATGTAAATACCCCATATGTGGCCCTAAACAGTTTCCTTGAAATACGACAGGGCTCTGAAGTGAGAAAGCACCATGCGCATTTGAGGACAAAATTAGAGATTGCATAGGGGTGGACATAGGGGTATTCTACACCAGTGATTCCCAAACAGGGTGCCTCCAGCTGTTGCTAAACTCCCAGCATGCCTGGACAGTCAGTGGCTGTCCCGAAATGCTGGGAGTTGTTGTTTTGCAACAGCTGGAGGCTCCGTTTTGGAAACACTATCATACAATATGTTTTTCCTTTTTATTGGGGGGGGGGGGGGACAGTGTAAGGGGGTGTATATGTTATGTTTTACCCTTTATTATGTGTTAGTGTAGTGTAGTGTTTTTAGGGTACATTTGCACTGGCGGGTTATGGTGAGTTTCCCGCTAGGAGTTTGCGCTGCGGTGAAAAATTTGCCGCAGCACAAACTTCAAGCAGGAAACTTACTGCAAACCTGCCCGTGTGAATGTACCCTGTACATTAACATGGGGGGGGCAAACCTCCAGCTGTTTCAAAATTACAACTCCCAGCATGTACTGACAGGCCGTGCATGCTGGGAGTTGTACTTTTGCACATTGGTTGGAAAACCGTCAGTTAGGTTATGTTACCTAACTCAGTATTTTCCAACCAGTGTGTCTCCAGCTGTTGCAAAACTACAACTTCCAGCATGTACTGATCGCCGAAGGGCATGCTGGGAGATGTAGTTATGCAACAACTGGAGGTACACAACTACAACTCCCAGCATGCCGAGACAGCTGTTTGCTGTTTGGGCATTCTGGGATTTGCAGTTTTACAACATCTGGAGGGCTACAGTTTAGAGACCAGTGCGCAGTGATCTCCAAACTGTGGCCCTCCAGATGTTGCAAAACTACAAATCCCAGCATCCCCAAACAGCTGTCTGGGCATGCTGATAGTTTTAGTTTTGCAACATTAGGAGGGCTACAGTTTAGAGACCCCTGTATAGTGGTCTCAAACTGTAGCCCTCCAGATGTTGCTAGGCAACTCACCAGCTTCTGTAGGATCCAGGGAGCCAGCCGCATAACATCGCCGCCGACAGATCCCCCGTCACTCGCAGCCTCCGCAGATCGGTAAGGTGGTGGACTTCGGCGCCGTTCCCTGTCAGTTTCCCCGTCCTTCCACGCCTATTGTGGGTGAACGGGGAAACTGAAAGTAAACCCTGATTTGCTATTGGTTGTCGCTTCTATATGACCAATAGCAGGGATAGGAGGGGTGGCACCCCTGCCACCTCACTCCTAGCCCTACAGGGAGATCGTGGGTGTCTTGGACAACCGCGATCCCCCTTATATTCCGGGTCACCATAGACCGGTAATGACAAGGAATCGCGCAAATCGCCTGTGTGAATTCACCGACGATTTGCCGTAATCGCCGACATGGGGGATCTGATTACCCCCCTGGGCATTTGCGCGGGGTGCCTGCTGATAGATATCAGCAGTCACCCTGGTCCGGTCCCTGTCCGGCGGGGACCGAAATTCCCACGGGCATACAGGTACGTCCTGGGTCCTTAAGTATCAGGGTGTCAGGATGTACCCGTACGCCCTGGGTCCTTAACAGTTTAAAGGAGTCTTAGTGCAGGACTTACAGTACTTCCCCAGCTTTATAAAACTCCTGAATAGCAGAATACTAGTGTATGTAATGGCAGAGTACTAGTGTGACACCTGTTACTTCACTCCATGTCATCTCTCCAATATGGCTGCTTGACCAGACAGATATTTCCCCCATATACCCATGAAGTGCCCCACACTGTGAATACACACATAAATCCATACATAGACAAACATTGCACAGATACAAACACATGCACATTACATATATACATTCATAATGCTAACAGATATACACAAATGATTAGGCTCAGCATATATATATATATATATATATATATACGCACACACACACACACACACACACCTTCTTTTTATGCAGGATTGAGCAGCTCCAGGGGTTCCACATCTTGTGTGACTTCCAGTTTCAGTTTCACTTTAGTTCCAGGCTGTGCACCTTGCAGCCCTCCCCTCCTCCTATTCCCCAACTGCAGAGCTGTATAAAGCAAGAGGCCAGGCGGGAGAGGGGTCCAGGAGATAGGAGAGGGGCAAGGTACATTTTCTTGCCTGTATGTGGGGAAGTGTTGATCCCCAGAGCTTCTAAGCAGATAGGCTCTGCAGAGTCTAGGCAGGGCATGGGAGAGGGGAAGAGATAGGCCCCCATGATTTTAGCTTAGTAAGGATACCTTCAGACGAGCAGATTTTCGCGGCGTATTTCGCTGCGGATACGCCGCTAAAGGACCCTCTGTATTCTGCCTTTACATGTGCCTGCTCAGAGCGGCAATACGCTGCTACGAGCAGACACACTGCAATGTGCGAGTCGCATGCGCAGTATACTCGCACATCGCTGCTGCTCATTGAGCAGGTGGGGCGGACGCGATGTGTGCGACTCGTACATCGTTTCAGTGTGTCTGCACGCAGCGGCGTATTGCCTCTCCGAGCAGGAACATGTAAAGCCAGCATATAGAGGTCCTTCAGCGGCGCATCTGCAGCGTAAAATACGTGTGAACGTACCCTAAAGGAGCTTGTTCTTTTTACTGACATGCAGTGTGGAGTGCAGGAGAAGGGGGGTGAAAGAGTCGGCAGCAGCGGGCCCCTATACATAGGGCTTCTGGTCCGGGCCCCTGACGGCAGTGCTGCCTACACTGCCCTGATGGCGGCCCTACTAAAAAGCAGGAGCTGCTGCCGTCCGAATCCTGTGCTCTGTCTCTCCTGTATTGCACAGTGCAATTTAGGAGCGCCAGAGGATGGGATTCAGAAGCTACCTAGTACAGCCCCCAAAACACCCCCTTCCCTCGCATGATGACGGCCCTGCACACATAAAATTTTATTTATATAATAAACCATAATAGGCGAAAAAGGGCACCTGACAGAGGGGCATCAAAAGTGCAGGGGCTCAAGCCCCCTTTCTAGTCTTTGTGGGCACGTCCCTGGGCACAGTGTGCAGTATTATATTCATGGGCATAGTGTATATGAGTATTATATTCATGGGCACAGTATGTGGCAGTGTTATATTTAGCAAAACTATATGTCATTATTATATTTAGCTGTATGTGGTAGTAATATTTTTGGGGTACAGTGTGTGGCAGTATTATATTTAGGGACACAGTGTGTGACAGTATTTTATTCAGTGGTGTAGTTTGTGATGCTGTTGTCTTTAGGGAGTACAGTGTAAGCTGCTATGAGTTTGTCTTGTTATAGAATAATAACTGCTGAGGTGAAACGCTAAAGATGTCTATGTGTCAAAACAACAGAGAAGAAAAATAAGTCACTGTGGTCTCTACTAGTGTTGAGTGTGAATATTCAAAATGCTAAATTTTTACTGCGAATATCGGCACTTAGCGATTTTGCAAATATTTAGAATACAGCGATATATATTTGTATTGACAATGATGTGTACTGTGTAAAAAAAGTGATAATTCCTCCCTGCTTCCAGCTTGTGGTCCATTAATTTACCGTGTGAGTCGGTGTGGAGCGCGAATATTTGTATATGCGAATATGCAAATAGTCGCGAATATCAGCACTTCCAGAGGACACTTCTTTTAGGTGAAAAATATATTTGCACATGGGCACTATGCAAATTTCATTACGAATTTTTGCATGAAAAAAGGGAACGAATATGCAAATTTCGCGAACATAGGACGAATATGTGTCCATATATTCACAAAATATCGCAAATTCGGATATGGCCCCTGCCACTCATCACTAGTCTCGACCGAATCAAGAGTAAAAGAAAGAATTACAGAAAATATGTCATATTGTGTATTCAGTCTGTGTCTCATCAGTTATGTAATAAGGTCTGAAGCAATAATGGATAAAACAACAACTCTCAGCATATCCTTACTATTGCTTAGGTCTGGGAGCTGTAGTTTCATGTGGTAAAACCCCAGCATGCCCTAACCTAATCTCCTGGATGGACTTCTCTAGTTTTGCAAAGTTGGTATATTTTATTATTGCAGCACACTAAACAGCAGGCAGTGCTCACAACAAACAGGGAACCTGTTAAAAATTTGAAGCCCACTTCTGACTCTGCATTTCACGCAGCTGCACCCTCTGAGCTCAGTTCAGAGGGTGACATTGGCACAGGATCCTACAGAAACCTGGCATTTGATTTGCCAGACTTCCATAGTGTTATGAGGCTCCTGGGCAGCACATGGTGGGGTATGAGGAGGGGTTTGTAGGGAAAATTAGGGACCCTGTTTTATTTGGTCCAGGGACCCTGAGTGTTGTTGGTAAACTCCTGCCCCCATACTGCCCCAAATCCTGCCCCTGTATGTAGTTTTAGGACCCTATATTGCCCCCATGTACAGTTATAGGCCCTCACTTCTCTATGCCCCATATATAGTAGTAGGTATGTGGCCCCTGCAGACATACAGCCCCCAGTGGCCACTGCATGGAAGATATGGAGGTAGATAGCGGGAGAACGGGAGCACAGAACAGGACCAGGTAAGTATGGTTGTCATCAGTGTCAACTGCCTCTGTCTACTGACAGGTTAGTGCAGGTGACACTGATGACAGATTTCCTTTAGGGTGCGTTCACACATACAGGATCCTGCGCAGATTTGGTGTGCAGGATTTGTAACTGCCGATTAGATGCTGTGCTCAGTCATTTAGTTTACATTGAAATCTGCAGTAGAAAATCCTGTGCATCAAATCCTGCGCATTAAATCTGTGTACGTGTAAATGTACCCTTAACCCCTTCCCGACCTATGACATACCTGTACGTCATGGGTGGCAAGGTGTTCCCGACCCGTGACATACAGGTACGTCATGAACATTACTGCCGCTACTCGCGGCATCCCGCAGCGCCCGGAAAGATGGTGGCTATCACTGATAGCCAGCCATCTTACCGTGCAACCACGGGGGGTTTCGTCCCCCCCCCCCCCCAGCGATCGCTGCTATCAACTGGTCAAATCTGACTAGCTGATAGCAGCGTTTCGCTATGAGAATACTTAGCAGCGCGGTGTGTGAGTCCGGATCACGGGGATCGGGACACACACCGCTCTGCTAAGTGTCCCTGACCCGTCCCCCGGCGTCACTTACCCGTCCGAGCGGTGTCCCGAGCGGTCCCGGCGGTCCCGGCGTCCTCCATGCGGTCCCGGCTGTGCTGCGTCCCGGAGGTGAGTTTGCAGCAGCAGTGCGGCATCTTCATTGGCAGCAGTGAGATCGCCTTTGGCTTTCTGGGCATGCTGGGAGTTGTAGTTTTGCAACATCTGGAGGCCCACAGTTTGGAGACCACTGTATAATGGTCTCCAATCTGTGCTCTTCCAGATGTTGCAAAACTACAACTCCCAGCATGCTAAGTCTGTCCAGGCATGCTGGGAGTTGTAGTTCTCTAACATCTGGAAGAGCACAGATTGGAGACCATTATACAGTGGTCTCCAAACTGTGGACCTCCAGATGTTGCAAAACTACAACTCCCAGCATGCCCAGACTGCCCAAGAATGCTGGAAGTTGTAGTTCGGCAACATCTGATCCTTCAGATATTGCCGAACTACAACTTCCAGCATGCCTGGGCAGTCTGGGCATGCTGGGAGTTGTAGTTTTGCAACAACTGGAGGCACACTAGTTGGGAAACATTGTCCGTTTCCTACCTCAGTGCCTCCAGCTGTTGCAATTGTTGCAAAACTATAACTCCCAGCATGCACTGACAGACCATGCATGCTGGGAGTTGTAGTTTTGCAACAACTGGAGGCACACTGGTTTGGAAACACTAAGTTTGGTTGCAAAACACTTGAAAGTTTATTACTTAACTTAGTGTTTCCAAACCAGTGTTCCTCCAGCTGTTGCAAAACTACAACTCCCAGCATGCACGGACAGCCAAAGGGCATGCTCGGAGTTTGCAACAGCTGGATGTTTGCCCCCTCCCCCCAATGTGAATGTACAGGGTACACTCACATGGGCGGAGGTTTACAGTGAGTGCTGCAAGTTTGAGATGGCGCAAATTTTGCGCTGCAGCTCAAACTTCCAGCGGCAAACTTGCTGTGAACCTCTGCCCATGTGACTGTACCCTAAAAACACTACACTACACTAACATTAACCTAAAATAAAAAGTAAAAAACTCTACATATACACATACCCCTACACAGCCCCCCTCCCCCCCCAAAAATGAAAAACGTCTGGTACGCTACTGTTTCCAAAACGGAGCCTCCAGCTGTTGCAAAATAATAACTCCCAGTATTGCCGGACAGCCATTGACTGTCCAGGCATGCTGGGAGTTTTGCAACAGCTGGAGGCACCCTGTTTGGGAATCATTGGCATAGAATACCCCTATGTCCACCCCTATGCAAATCCCCAATTCATGCCTCAAATGAACATGGCGCTCTCTCACTTTGGAGCCCTGTCGTATTTCAGGGCAACAGTTTTGGGACACATATGGGGTATCGCCGTACTCGGGAGAAATTGCCTTACAAATTTTGGGGGGCTTTTTCTTCTTTAACCCCTTATGAAAAGGTGAAGTTGGGGTCTACACCAGCATGTTAGTGTAAAAAAAAAAATTTTTTACACTGACATGCTGGTGTTGCCCTATACTTTTCATTTTCACAAGAGGTAAAAGGGAAAAAAGACCCCCAAAATTTGTAACGCAATTTCTCCTGACTACGGAGATACACCATATGTGGGCGCAAAGTGCTCTGGGGGCGCACAACAAGGCCCAGAAGGGAGAGTGCGTCCACTTAAAATCCACTTCCAACCTGAACTGGGCCCTGAAAAATTACGATTTTGAAAATCTTGAGATAAATTGGAAAATTGCTGCGGAACTTTGAAGCCCTCTGGTGTCTTCCAAAAGTAAAAACTTGTCAATTTTTTCATGCAAACACAAAGTAGACATATTGTATATGTGAATCAATATGTAATTTATTTGGAATATCCATTTTCCTTTCAAGCAGAGACTTTCAAAGTTAGAAAAATGCAAAATTTTCAAAATTTTCATGAAATTTTTAGATTTTTTACCAAGAAAGGATACAAATATCAGTGAAATTTTACCAATAACATAAAGTAGAATATGTCACGAAAAAACAATCTCGGAATCAAAATGATAAGTAAAAGCATTCCAAAGTTATTAATGTTTAAAGTGACAGTGGTCAGATTTTCAAAAAATGCCCAGGTCATGAAGGTGAAAATGGGCTGGGTCATGAAGGGGTTAAAGGGGTTATCCACCATAAGGTGATTTTAGTACGTACCTAGCGGACAGTAATGGACATGCTTAGGAAGGATCTACGCTTGTCTTGGGGCTAAATGTCTGTGTTGTGCGATTAACATAACACTGTGGCTAGCTTTTTGTGAACTTGTATTTTCTGTTAGATTTTTCTTTTTTTGACTACAAATCCCACAACTCTAATTTCCTCCCTCCCACACCTCAGCCACCCCACCCATTGAAACAAAAGACCTGTGGGTTTCAATCAGGGTGCCTACAGCTGTTGCATTAGTTTCAGATTGATCTCACTTCCACCAAGCGATCGCTCCACCCATTGAAGCAGACAGGCTCCCTGTCATCAGCTGACTAGTGAGTCAGGTCTAGGCAGCATTGCAAGCTGGGAAAAATTCGAGACAGCAGTCATTTTGTATGCTGGTAAAAATAAATAGTGAGGTGAAAGACTGCAGAGACCCCATATCTCCCACGTCAAACACCCTAGTCCTTTCCCCAACTTAACTAATGAAATGAAGACAAACACAAATTAACTTTTATCTGTGGGTGAGTGTAGGCCACAGCTTTATTATAAATATGATTTATTTTTTATTTATTAAATAACTGTAGAAAACGAAACCGTATAAATTAACTCTGTTCATCCTGAGAGGTACTGCTACACCCTCCGGTGCAGAGGTCTACCCCAGGATGTAAACTCTTCACTCTTTTACCGCCAGCTGTGACTACAAACATAACACAAAAACAAACACACCAACAGGGGAGGGAGGGCGGGACAAAAATCTCCGGGTCAGAGGGGCAGAGTGAGGTGCAGGAGGGGGTTGAACTCCTTTTTAACCAGGTGGGAGGGGGATAAAAAACCCGGGAAAAAACGCAGACCCATGATTGGTGTAATCCCCAGCTCCCCAGTCACTAGGCAGCTTTAGCAGGGAGGGGGAGGAGGAGCAGGGAGACACAAAGTCTAGAGCTGGGGAAAGGAAAAATGATTAACCCCTGCAGTGCTTTACAACTTAAGCTCTGCAGTCAGAGGGCAAACCAGTTATACACGGCTTGCCCCAACAATCACATAAGAATTGTGAGAAAACCGTCATACACAGGTACAGACACTATATTATAAACTACACTAACTTTACAGACCCTGTAGCATAGTCATATAAAAAATTTCCCGGAATACCCCTTTAAGACGATCCTGGTGTTTCTGAATATCATCTCACCATGCTAAGTGCCATTTCCTGCTGGTTTCAGCAGTTTCAGCATTCAGATGTTTAGTCTTTCCTGACACTGCACAGCTGTTTTCTACTGGACGTGACAACTGCTTAGTCAGTATCCTAAATAAATGGTTTGTTCCTACTGGAAATTTATGGCACATGCTCTATTTTAAAACACTTGCTTTTTGTTCTTGCCAGAGTAATAAATAATCAATTTTTTCAGTGAAATTATGACTGAAAAGGACTAATCAAGAATTTCCATTTTCAATATAACACACGAGCAATGCTTTTTATGTGGTCAAGTTAAACACATCAATAAGCTGTCGGATGGTCTTTGATCAATAATTATGTGTTTAGAAATACAATTTACAGTTATGTTTGTTCGGATAATTTAATGTTTAACACAATTTTACTATACTATTACAAAGAATAGGAAATCTGTTTGTAACTCATCTGTGGCATGCTGCTTCCCTTCTTGCACCTGTTTTTTTTTAATAACAGATATGATCAATGATGGATTGTGGTTAGTCTGTGTTCACATGGTCACAAATATCAGGAAGCAGCCATTCTGTCCCCCTTTTTTAAGCTTATTTGAGGCAGTTACTGGAGTTCCTGATTGGTTAGCCTCTCGTTAAATATCCCTGCAGCTTTTGCAGCTCTGTGTATTATTTTTCTATACTTTGTTCTAGTCTTGTTTTGTGCTACTTACTCCAGTTTGTGCTTGGTTCATCAATTTATAGTCCTGCTATTTGTACTTTGAAGCTGCTGCTGTATATCTCAGTTTTTCTTTGCAAGTTTCTGTCTTTTAGTTTTCTGCTCAGCTTTGTTTGTGTCTTAAGATTGTTAGGGTTAGTTATATGTATTTATTTCTGTTCTTTATAATATGCTTCCTTCTTGACTGCCTTCACAAACATTTGTTTGTGCCAATATTCATTTTATCATATCTGGTTCTGATTGTCTACTGGTAAATTACTATTTTTGTTTCCTTTTTTTTTGCTCTGTTATAGTCTTAAATTTAAACATGTATTCAATCTGAAACCTCTTCCCTCGATTAATATTTATGATATTACAAAAACCCCTGAATCACGCGCTCATCGGATGATTTTTGAGTAAAATGGAAAACACCTTGTGTAACTATCTAACTATATATGTCTGCATCCGGCCACGTCAGCATAATGTACCTTGAACAGACACGTATCATATAAATAAGCCTGAGACTTTTCAATAAACTGGAAAATACTCTATTGATACTCTAAGCATTGTGTGTCTCCAATATATCGTACCAGGCCTAATCATGGGGGTCTCCTACGAACCAGTCCTGAGCTCTGATAATTGATCCAACATTGTGTCATGAGTACTTTTATTTTCCAAGATTATACCATTTGATGGCCTAATCTCAGCAATCTCAGGATAGGCCATAAAATGCTGATCAGCTGAGTGCTGACACCAAGCACCACCGCTTTGTTGTACACCTATGAAGACGTAACAGTATTGTATTTTTCTGTATTTTAAATGCATTTCTTTCTTTTTGGATAATCTCATAAATATAGTGAAAAAAGCAGATTCATGTATGAGGAAGTAGCTGTTTACTTTGGATAATGAAATTGCAGTAGAAATAGTTGGGGTTTGTTTATGACCTATAAATATTACTTTTATGTAACGTGTCGTACATTCAGACTAGACAATATTATGGTTTCCGAAAGGCCCAGTTTTTAGTGACAGAAATGCTTTATGACTCATTCAAAGGGCAATCAAATCTTGTTACAATATTTGTTTCCAAAGGAAATGGTGAAATCAGGTCAAGTGCGGTAATATGAGACACCGCTGGATTAAAGTTCATTAATGAAAGAAACTGTAACCTTAGGAATTTGTTAACCTAACCAAGCTTTCCTATCAATTTATGTACCATACGTAGGAATTGGCTCCAACTGAAATAGAAGAACTAATCTTATTTTCATTAGTTACATGCTTGTAATAAATATAAACGTATCTACAGTAGTTTAGCTACTATTTAAAGTCCTGATTTTTGTTAGTCTACCAGAATGTTTTGATTCTGTATACAGATATCACTATCACGACCTTTATGTTGCCCACCTCCTACCAGTTAGCTTTGACTGAAAGGGATGTTCCTAATGTTAAAACTTATCACCTACAGAGATGAGTATAAAATGGTAAAATGAAAATTGGTGGAATCATACTGTCCCCCCACCTTTACTCTATCAACTCTCTATTGCCATGTGCACACAGATGTATTTTATTTTATGACCGCACAACAAGGCTCAAGAGTGAGAGTGCACTATGTACATTTGAGGCCTAAACTAGTGATTTGCACAGGGGTGGCTGCTGGTTACAGCGGTTCTGACATAAACACAAAAAAATAAATACCAACATGTGACCCCATTTTGGAAACTACACCCTTCATGGAATGTAATAAGGGCTATAGTGAGCCTTAACACCCCACAGGTGATTGACAGATTTTTGGAACAGTGGTCTGTGAAAATGAAAAATGTAATTTTTCATTTGAACAGCCCACTATTACAACATCTATCAAACGTCAGTGGGGTGTAAATGCTCACTGTGCCCCTTGTTACGTTCCTTAAGAGGTGTAGTTTCCCAAATAGTGTGCCATGTGGGGTGTTTTTTGCTGTTCTGGCACCATGGGGGCTTCTTAAATTAGACATGCCCCGCAAAAACCATTTCAGCAAAATTCGCTCTCCAAAATTCCATTGTCACTCCTTCTCTTCTCCCCTAGTACGCCCACAAAGCACTTTACATCCACATATGAGGTATTTCCTAACTCAAGAGAAATTGGGTTACACATATTGTGGGACTTTTTCTCCTTTTACCCCTTGTAAAAATAAAAAAATATGGGTCTACCAGAACATATTAGTGTAAAAAATTAAGATTTTGAATTTTCGCCTCCACATTGCTGCTATTCCTGTGAAACACCTAAAAGGTTAACAAACTTCCTGAATGGTATTTTGAATACACTGAGGAGTGAAGTTTTCATAATGGGGTCCATTATGGGGTATTTCAAACATAAAGACCCTCAAATTCACTTCAAAAGCTGAACTGGCCACTGAAAAATTCAGATTTGGAAATTTACTTTAAACATTTGAAAATTGCTGCTGAACTTTGAAGCCCTCTGATGTCTTCAAAAAGTAAAAACATGTCAACTTTATGATGCCAACATAAAGTAGACATATTGTATATTTGAATCAATATATAATTTATTTGGTATGTCTATTTTCCTTACAAGAAGAGATGCTAAATTTTCAAATGCAAAATTTTCAAATTTTTCATGAAATTTTGGAATTTTACACCAAGAAATGATGCAAGTATCGATGGAAATTTACCACTAACATAAAGTAGAATATGTCATGAAAAAACAATCTTGGAATCAAATTCATAAGTACAAGCATCCAAGAGTTATTAATGCTTAAAGTGACAGTGGTCAGATGTGCAAAAAATGCTCTGGTCCTTAGGGTCAAAATGGGCTCCGTCCCCAAGGGGTTAAACAACAACTAAGACCAACTGCGACAATAGAACACCACAAAAACAGGGTAAACCAATGATAAATGCCCTCCAGTGTTCTTTTCTTTCCATACTTCAGTTTTGTGTCTGCGAACATAGATCTGATTTGACCTGCCACAAAGCTCCAGTTTTGTCACATCTGTCCAAAGAACATTCTCCTAGAAGCTTTGTGGATTATCAATATGCATTTTAGTAAATTCCAGTTTCACTTTCTTGATTTGATCAAGAGTGATTTCCTTTCAACAGTGGTGTCCTCCTTGGTAATCTTCCATAAAGTCCACTTTGGCTTAAACAGTGATGAATGCGATGAGTGCGATCTGACACTGATAAACCTTGTCCTTGGCGTTCACCTCTTTGGAAGTTGTTCTGGTCTCTTTGGTCACCATTTGTATTATCCATCTCTTCAGTTTGTCATCAATTTTTTACTTTGCAGCCACATCCAGGGAGGTTGACTATAGTCCCGTGAACCTTAAACTTCTGAATAATAATATAACATCAAGCTGCTTGGAGATGATCTTATAGCCTTTACCTTTACAATGCCTGTCTATAATTTTCTTTCTAATCTCCTGAGACAACTATCTCTATAGCTTCCTATGGTCCATGTTCAATCTGGTACAAATCATGATACCAAACAGCACAGTGACTACTTTTCACCCTGTAAATAGGCAGACTGACTTATAACAGGTTTGGATATTGCAGGACACCTTAGTTTAACATGTCCCTATAGTTAAATTATTCCCTATTTTTTATAGAGGGACCATCATTTTTGTCCAGTTCAGTTTAATTAATTTATTTTTCAAAATGATTCTGTTCACCGCAAAACAATGTCTGATTTTCATCAGTTAATTTTCAGTAAATGTTTATTCATTATTACTGATGTCAATTTCAAGTTATTTTAGGGAGCATTGTGGGTTTTTCTGTCTTTAACACAAGAATGGCAACAATTGTTTTCCATTTCCACATGTATGTATGTTAAGTACTTAACCATTGAATGACGCAGCCTTGTTTTAGCCTTTAGAACAAAGTCAATTTTCATTTTTGCATTATGTTTTTTTCCTTCTGGCCTTCCATAACCATGTCATCCATAACTCTTTCAATTTTGCTACGTACAGGTCAATATGAGGGCTTGTTTAATGTCGGACCAATTGAACTATGCAAAGGCCACACAAAAAATATCTTTGCAATGTTCCGTTTCTACATCTTTTAAAGGGGTACTCCGGTGCTTAGACATCTTATCCCCTATCCAAAGGATAGGGGATAAGATGCCTGATCGCGGGAGTCCCGCCGCTGGGGACCCCCGGGATCATGCCCCGTTTGTAATCAGTCCCCGGAGCGTGTTCACTCCGGGACTGATTACTGTCGACTACAGGGCGGGCAGCGTGTGACGTCACGCCCCCGCCCCCGTGTGATGTCACGCTCCACCCCTCAATGCAAGCCTACGGGAGGGGGTGTGACAGCTATCACGCCCCCTCTCGTAGGCTTGCATTGAGGGGCGGAGTGTGACATCACACAGGGGCGGGGGCCTGTAGTCGCCATTAATCAGTCCCGGAGCGAACACGCTCCGGGGACTGATCACAAACGGGGTGCCGCGTGCATGATCCCGGGGGTCCCCAGCGGCAGGACTCCCGTGATCAGGCATCTTATCCCCTATACTTTGGATAGGGGATAAGATGTCTAAGCACCGGAGTACCCCTTTAATAATTTTGGGGTCAATACAGTATCCAATAGATTTTGTTTTATTTTACTACTTTTAAAAAATTATAACTTTCTGTAACACTTTTATTTTCGTATACAAGGATGTATGAGGGCTCACTTTCTTCACTGTAATCTTTACATTTTATCGGTAACATTTTTGTTTTGATGTTAGTTTTTGATTGGTTTTTTAATTATTAATTTTGCATATGAAGTGACCAAGAACTTGGTAATTTTTTTGTGTTACACACCAGTCCAAATTCTTCATGGACTGTTAACACTAAATGATCTAAAAATATGTAATTTCATGTTAATGTATTCCTGGCCATCACTTAAAGGGGTAGTCCAGTGGTGAAAAACGTATCCCCTATCCTAAGAGTAGGGGATAAGTTTCAGATCGGGGGGGGGATCCTACCGCTGGGGCCCCCCGCGATCTCCTGTAGGGGGCCCTGGCTCGCTGGCCAGATAGCGCGTTTTGACCACCGCACGAAGCAGCGGCCAACACACCCCCTTAACACAACTCTGTGGCAGGGCTGGAGATTGCCGAAGGCAGCCCTCCGGCTCTGCCATAGAGTTGTATTGAGGGGGCATGTCAGCCGCTGCTTTGTGCAGTGGTCAACACGCCCCATTCCCACGGGCTGTCGGGGCCCCATACAGGAGATCGCGGGGGGCCCCAGCAGTCGCACCCCCCATGATCTGAAACTTATTCCCTATCCTTATGTCATAGAGTAGGAAAGGGTTAAACATCTTTACAAGGAAAAACATATCTGGTTTCTTTTTAAAACAGCACGCCTGTCCACGAGATATGTGTGTTAATTTAGCTCAACACCATTGGCTTTAAAAGTGTCAAACTACAATATTAGACACTATTCGTGGACATGTGTGGTGCCATTTCTGGAAAAAGGGAGCAATGTATCTCTATGGGTTTTGCATGGGTGTAATACAGCCGCATTTTTGTGTCCATATTACTACTGCAAGTCCCAGCCCGACTGCATTTTTGATGACCCGAACTGGCAACTGCCAGTTACGGTTAGCAGATTCAATTCCAGGCCAGGAATTTATGACTACTAAAGAGAACACTTGGTATCCATCATACATAGACTTCTGTGTTTAAAAAACATATACCACAAGGTATAAACTTTATTTTTACTGTATCCTGCTCTGTGCTATTTCATGTCCCAATAAAAATAATTTCTTTTTAGCTACTATCTGGTGATTGGAGCAAAAAGAAAGTGGAAAACAAAGTGGAAATTACACGACCATATACTAGCACAAATAACAGAGCCATTTCTGGAAAAAGGGAGCAATGTATCTCTATGGGTTTTGCATGGGTGTAATACAGCCGCATTTTTGTGTCCATATTACTACTGCAAGTCCCAGCCCGACTGCATTTTTGATGACCCGAACTGGCAACTGCCAGTTACGGTTAGCAGATTCAATTCCAGGCCAGGAATTTATGACTACTAAAGAGAACACTTGGTATCCATCATACATAGACTTCTGTGTTTAAAAAACATATACCACAAGGTATAAACTTTATTTTTACTGTATCCTGCTCTGTGCTATTTCATGTCCCAATAAAAATAATTTCTTTTTAGCTACTATCTGGTGATTGGAGCAAAAAGAAAGTGGAAAACAAAGTGGAAATTACACGACCATATACTAGCACAAATAACAGAGCCATTTCTGGAAAAAGGGAGCAATGTATCTCTATGGGTTTTGCATGGGTGTAATACAGCCGCATTTTTGTGTCCATATTACTACTGCAAGTCCCAGCCCGACTGCATTTTTGATGACCCGAACTGGCAACTGCCAGTTACGGTTAGCAGATTCAATTCCAGGCCAGGAATTTATGACTACTAAAGAGAACACTTGGTATCCATCATACATAGACTTCTGTGTTTAAAAAACATATACCACAAGGTATAAACTTTATTTTTACTGTATCCTGCTCTGTGCTATTTCATGTCCCAATAAAAATAATTTCTTTTTAGCTACTATCTGGTGATTGGAGCAAAAAGAAAGTGGAAAACAAAGTGGAAATTACACGACCATATACTAGCACAAATAACAGAGCCATTTCTGGAAAAAGGGAGCAATGTATCTCTATGGGTTTTGCATGGGTGTAATACAGCCGCATTTTTGTGTCCATATTACTACTGCAAGTCCCAGCCCGACTGCATTTTTGATGACCCGAACTGGCAACTGCCAGTTACGGTTAGCAGATTCAATTCCAGGCCAGGAATTTATGACTACTAAAGAGAACACTTGGTATCCATCATACATAGACTTCTGTGTTTAAAAAACATATACCACAAGGTATAAACTTTATTTTTACTGTATCCTGCTCTGTGCTATTTCATGTCCCAATAAAAATAATTTCTTTTTAGCTACTATCTGGTGATTGGAGCAAAAAGAAAGTGGAAAACAAAGTGGAAATTACACGACCATATACTAGCACAAATAACAGAGCCAAGTAAAGCAAAAATATCTGTGCAATGCAAACAATAGAAGAGCCATATAGCACATGAATAAAAGAGTCATACAGCATAAACTACGGAAACATTGGGCTGAGCCATAAAATACATAAATAAGAGTATTATAATATAGTGCAAATAGAGCACATACCAGAGCTCATACAGAGAATAAATAACATACAAATAGCTAAATAGTGTACAAATGACTTTGTTAAAATTAAAATAATTGTACCAAACAGTACACAAATTGTAGAGCACTAAACGTGTCCACATACTTCAAGACTCTCTTAACCCCTTAAAGGAAAACGGTTACCCGTTCACCCGCACTATAACCCGATACACTGGGTGAACAGGAGACCAATGCTGGGTTTCGGACTGCTATACCCACCTGCAGTCCGGAGCCCCGATCACTCCAAGGTCCACCTCTTCCAGTGCTGACTACTGAGCGTGCCTACTGAGCTCTCACATGACCGGCGCTTATGAATATTTAAATCTAGCCGGCGGACCAACCTGAAAGCGCAAGTCAGCGCTGGAAGAGGGGGACCTTTACCGGAATCGACGGGTGTGCTGCTGGAATCTTTTCTTTGGCTGGATATATATAAATATATTTTATATATATTTTTTTACTATTCTTTAGTTATCCTGTTCACAGCGCTGTGCTGTGATATTCTTTAGTTACCATAGAGGACAATTACAAGCACTGAACAATGCTGTTCTATAAAAAAGCACTGATGCATTGCTCCAGGGCCCTCCCGCTGTCCTCTCAGCTGATTGGGACCCTGCGATTTTTTAAATGATTTTTCCTATTTTAATCATTGGGATCAACTCTGATCGGAGATGTCTGACATTAGCCGTGTGTCTTGGTTGCTGATTGACGGGACCCAACGAGTATGAAGTGCACTCAGCTCCTGAGCGTGCTTCATATGGCGGAAGCGAGTGCAGGACATACATATATGTCCTGCTTACTTAAAGAGTACCTTTCATGATCTTGTTAAATTTTATAATCCTCCCAGTTCCCTGCCCCCATCATGATAAAACACCCCCGCCTTTATTTTTATTATTTGTTAGTTTTCTATCTTGATATTGCTCTGTATTTTCTGCTCAATCTCAGTCAGATTCACAGACTGGGAAGAGGCATTACCCAGCAGGCGTGACATCATCTGAAGCAATACAGGAGAGAACTTCCTCCCTTACTCTGCTATACACAGCCCAGAGCAATTCAGTGTGAGAGGAGCTATGATTGGATAACACACGCCCCTCAGCATTTCCTGATTTTGGACTTCTGCCAGGCCAGCAGGAGTTGACAGTCTGTGCAAAAGATGGGGGAAAATGTGCTCTGGACAAGTAGGGAGACAACTATTGATAGCTTTTTTAAACACAAATAAAACATAGAAAACATAATTTTTTTTAAACAAAGTACATTAAAAAGATTTTTTTATTTACCATAAGGAGTGCAATAGCAAAAATTTGTTGTAATGAGAGTGCCAATTTAAGGGGTTAATTCCATGGACAGGCATATTCACATTAACACAACCAGGCAAACCCCTTTCTTGCCATCACACCCATAAAAAGTCTAGGCCAAGCTTTTATGTGGCATTCTCAGTAGGGCCCTCAAAATTTTTGGGGTGAAGTTCTCAGGTGCACCTATGCTATCCACATACAGATGGGAGGAGATTTATCAGAACCTGTGTAGAGAAAGAGTGGTACAGTTGCCCATAGCAACCAATCATATCTTTCATTTCTCTTGTTAAAAAGGAAATAAGCAATCTGATTGGTCCCTGAGAGCCTACATTTTTTCCTTATGTAATGTACCTGATACTTTTTTGGTTCTTGACAATTACCTTTAACCATTGTCCTATTTGCATCAATAGTTAACTGTGTAAATGGATGTAAAATGATCTGATTTTATTCGGAAGGGTTTTTAATATGTGAGAAATGAAATCTTCATACATGGATTTAGCTGAGATTTATGATTCATTATATAGTAGTGGCTTGGATGACAACTGAATACAGCCGCAATCAAATATAAGCCTAACACTATGTTTACATTGTATTTTACTTGCTTCGGAGGGTTTAATACCCTGTCCAGCACTAATCCCGCTCATCCAAGTGTATCTGAGAATGCTTCCAATATTGGCAATAACTAGCTAATAGTATGTCTATCTTTGAATGCAATATTTTAATTCATTAAGCTAATATGAAGAATTATATTATGGAATAAAATATGCACTAACCAATTAACTTAAAACTCTGTGTCTGATTATTTTGGTCTGCAAGATGTGTTAATAGTGTGATATACTGTTCCTGTATTACCTATAATAAGATTGAGATTGGACTTTATTACATACATATTAAAATAATTTTGGAAAAATTTAGTCAGTGGGGTTGTAGAGGAACATAGGCAGATCAGATCTCCAGGAACAGTGCCACTGTAGTCCATTAGAAGAGTCTGGTATTACATTTAACTTCCTTTTTATGTGAATGAGATTGAACAGAAATACTGTGGTAGGTGGAGGATTGGAATAATGCATATTAGTATGGAAGGGATACCTTGCTGGCTGGTTGTCAGTTTGTGATGCCAGGAGGATGGTAGAAATGTGTATGGGTGGTGATTATGGTGGTTGTAGTCCTGATAACAATTCTTTTTACCATGACTCCAAATGAAGCGATTACATGTATCAAAGCCTCGGGAAAGAATTCTCAAAAGCCAGGATTTTGCATAACTACTTTACTTAAGTGTACAGGTCCAAATAATACAGGTTAAAGTTGAGATGCCACAGACATAGTTTGGTTACACTGCAGTAGTTTAATTACACTGAAGTAGTACAGCTTAGTGAGCAGCCGTAGTCTGGTGGAGATAATGGGACTTGTAGTACCTCTTGTGATTTGGACTTGTGGTAGCCCTGGGGGGTGTAGGGTAGTTGGAATGTTGTGGTAGGTAAGGGGTTAATGTTAACCCTAGAGTTTGTGACGCCAGGCTGAGGGCTGGTATGCTGAGGTCATTCTCCGGCCTATCGCCGCCCTTCCCAGAAACGATAGGTGCATGTAATAAAATGACTGAAGGTCCACAAGATACTTGAACTTGAACAAACTTTACTTAAGTGCTTGCAGTACATCCAATGAACAATGACAGTCTCAGGCAAACAGTCTCTATATATCTCAATGACTGACAATTGTTGCGGACCTTGAAATGATATTAAAAGTCTCTGAATTTAGGGTAGTTATTGCAGATCCGTCCGGATTTAGGGGATAGATAAGGTCCGGTGATCTTGCAGAGTGCGTGGGGATTTATACACTCAGAAATTAGAAGTTATCGGCCATCGCCGCAAGGTACAGGCCTAGACTCACAGATCTCAGCAGCGCAGATGCTTCTTGCTTGCTTGCACAGGAACAAGAGAGAACAAGAGCAGATGGCCGCCGCTCCCTTATATGGGCAGGGGGCGGGGCTAATCTAATTGGTCCGAACACCTGTCACTCACTGTAACACAGTGTGATAGGTTTGACTACGTCACAGGGACCTCCAAAGGTCCTCAAGCAGAAATACCATAGAGTTCTCCTGATCACATGACCCGCAGGTCCTGCTACGCTATGGCAAGGTAATTAACTATTTATTTACATTTATACAATCCTATAGACATAAATCCCAAATGGTTACTGGATAGTTACTATCTGGATAAGAGGTGACTAGGGGTGAACTAGAAAATTGGGACCCCGATGTCCTAGGGACTCTGGCTATGGGGACCACAATAGAAGGTATCGGATAGGATACGGTACCGGGACACCACAGACTCTAGACTTTATCCTGATTTGGTAGAAACTTGACAGACTTGACTTATTCTGACTGGGTTGATTTTGATGCTTGACTTGACTGAGTACTTAGCTGATGTGCTGGAAGAACTGAAAAATAGAATATATTCTGGCGGTCAATTCGTAACAGTGTAGCTCAGCGAATCGCTAGAGCTGTAGTGTCTAGCCTCAGACCGTGATTGTTTAAGAGGCAATGTGATATATTGAGCCCCCACCCCAGTCTCTTTCCTGTTGCTGGGGCCTAGTATGTCGAATTGCCGCTTACCCAATCACTGTCTGAGGCCAGACACTGCGCCAGAGATTCTACACTGTGACAAATTGACCCATGGCTCCAGGAAGAGGAGGCTGGAAGCAGCGAAAAGGGAGGAACAGAGGGACTGTAGGAGGTAAGTAAAGGTTTTTTTGAATGCAGGCACCCAAGGTATATTTTTCAAAAATGCTATTCGACAGATAAGCCTATCTTAAAGGCTCTCTTATCACAATGATATAATGATATATGATTTTGTGGTAAGCTTGTGGTGGTGTAGGGTATATGCGGTGTAGCTGTGTGGCGACTAAAGGGTATTTGGTTAACCCTTAACACTCGTGATGCCAGGGTGAGGGGTCCTCTGTATATACTTGTCCTATCGCCACCCATCCCAAGAGCGATAGGTGTCACGATTTGGCTGGCTGGAGGTGGATCCTCTGTGCCAGAGAGGGATTGGCATGGACCGTGTCGGTGGACCGGTTCTAAGTTGCTACTGGTATTCACCAGAGCCCGCCGCAAAGCGGGATGGTCTTGCAGCGGCGGTAGCAACCAGGTCGTATCCACCGGCAACGGCTCAACCTCTCTGACTGCTGAGATAAGCGCGGTACAAGGGAGTAGACAAGAGCAAGGTCGGACGTAGCAGAAGGTCAGGGCAGGCAGCAAGGATCGTAGTCAGGGGCAACGGCAGGAGGTCTGGAACACAGGCTAGGCTGATTAAAACCTCATGCGCCAATCAGTGGCGCACCGGCCCTTTAAATCGCAAAGACCCGGCGCGCGCGCGCCCTAAGGAGCGGGGCCGCACGTGCCGGGACAGCACAGATGGGGAACGGGTCTGGTAAGCGAGTCAGGATGCGCATCGCGAGCGGGCGCGTCCCGCACCGCGAATCGCATCCCGGCTGGGAACATTATCGCAGCGCACCCGGTCAGCAGGTCTGACCGGGGCGCTGCGAATAGGAGAATGCTGTGAGCGCTCCGGGGAGGAGCGGGGACCTGGAGCGCTCGGCGTAACAGTACCCCCCCCCCTTGGGTCTCCCCCTCTTTTTGGAACCTGAGAATTTGAGGATAAGATTCTTGTCCAGGATGCTGTCCTCAGGTTCCCATGACCTCTCCTCTGGGCCGCAATTCTCCCAATCAACCCAAAATTTTTTTTTACCTCTGACAGTCTTGGATGGCAGAATTTCTTTCACCGAAAAAACGTCAGAGGACCCGGAAACTGGAGTGGGAGAAACAACTTTGGGAGAGAAGCGGTTGAGGATGAGTGGTTTAAGGAGAGAGACATGGAAAGCATTGGGAATACGGAGAGAAGGAGGAAGAAGGAGTTTGTAAGAGACAGGGTTGATTTGGCACTTGATTTTGAAAGGACCAAGATAACGTGGTCCCAGTTTATAACTGGGGACACGAAAGCGGACATACTTGGCGGAGAGCCATACTTTGTCTCCAGGAGAAAAAATGGGGGGAATTCTTCTTTTCCTATCAGCATGTTTTTTCATCCGGGATGAGGCCTGTAAAAGAGAATTTTGAGTCTCTTTCCATATGGTGGAGAAGTCCCGAGTCACCTCATCAACAGCGGTCAAACCAGAGGGCATGGGAGTGGGAAGGGGGGGGGGGGGGAGAGGGTGACGGCCGTACACCACGAAGAATGGGGATTTAGCGGAAGATTCAGAGACTCTGAAATTGTACGAGAATTCGGCCCATGGTAGAAGATCTGCCCAGTCATCCTGGCGGGAGGAAACAAAATGTCGCAAATAGTCACCCAGAACCTGATTAATTCTTTCTACTTGCCCATTGGATTGGGGATGATAAGAAGACGAGAAGTTTAATTTGATTTTGAGTTGATTACAGTGGGCCCTCCAGAATTTAGACACAAATTGAACGCCTCTATCCGAGACGATATGCGTAGGCAGCCCGTGAAGGTGAAAAATGTGTATAAAAAATTGTTTCGCCAACTGAGGCGCAGAAGGAAGACCTGGAAGAGGGATAAAATGTGCCATCTTGGAGAATCGATCAACGACCCCCCAAATAACTGTGTTGCCATGGGATAAAGGTAAGTCAGTAATAAAGTCCATACCAATCTGAGACCATGGTCGTTCAGGAACAGGCAGAGGATGGAGGAGACCAGCAGGCTTCTGGCGAGGGGTCTTGTCCCGGGCACAGACTGTACAAGCCCGCACGAAATCAACAACATCAGCTTCCAGGGTAGGCCACCAATAAAATCGAGAGATGAGCTGGATGGATTTTTTGATGCCAGCATGGCCTGCGAGGTGTGAGGAGTGTCCCCACTTGAGAATCCTGAGGCGCTGGCGTGGAGAGACGAAGGTCTTCCCTGGAGGAGTTTGTCTGATGGAAGCTGGAGAAGTGGAGATCAGACAGTCCGGAGGAATAATGTGTTGCGGGGAAGCTTCCACTTCAGAGGCATCCGATGAACGAGAGAGGGCATCAGCCCTAATGTTCTTGTCAGCAGGGCGAAAATGAATTTCAAAGTTAAAACGGGCAAAGAACAACGACCACCTAGCCTGGCGAGGGTTCAGCCGTTGGGCAGACCGAAGATAAGAGAGATTCTTGTGATCAGTGTATATAATAACTGGATATTTGGATCCCTCCAGCAGGTGCCTCCATTCCTCAAGCGACAATTTTATGGCCAGTAGTTCTCGATCACCAATGGAGTAGTTTTTCTCCGCCGGAGAGAAGGTCCTAGAAAAGAAACCACAAGTAACAGCATGTCCGGAAGAATTTTTTTGTAGTAGTACTGCTCCAGCTCCCACCGAGAAGGCGTCTACCTCCAGCGAGAAGGGCTTAGATGGATCAGGTCTGGAGAGTACGGGAGCAGAAGAAAAGGCAGTCTTGAGATGATTGAATGCGTCTTCTGCTTGAGGAGGCCAGGACTTAGGGTTGGCGTTTTTCTTGGTTAGGGCCACGATAGGAGCCACAATAGTGGAAAAGTGCGGAATAAATTGTCTGTAATAATTGGCAAACCCCAAAAAACGTTGGATAGCACGGAGTCCGGAGGGGCGTGGCCAATCCAATACGGCTGATAGTTTATCTGGGTCCATTTGTAGTCCCTGGCCAGAGTCTAAGTATCCTAGGAAGGGAAGAAATTGACATTCAAAGAGACATTTTTCCATTTTGGCATATAATTGATTGTCCCGAAGTCTCTGAAGAACCATGCGGACATGCTGGCGGTGTTCTTCTAGGTTAGCAGAAAAAATCAAAATATCGTCTAGGTAAACCACAACACAGGTATATATAAGATCACGAAAAATTTCATTTACAAAGTCTTGGAAGACGGCAGGGGCGTTGCAAAGCCCAAAGGGCATAACCAGATATTCAAAGTGTCCATCTCTGGTGTTAAATGCGGTCTTCCACTCGTCCCCCTCCCTGATGCGGATGAGATTACCTCTTAAGTCCAGTTTGGTAAAGATGTGGGTGCCTCGTAGGCGATCAAAGAGTTCCGAGATAAGAGGTAGGGGATAGCGTTTTTTTACAGTGATTTTATTAAGTCCGCGGTAATCAATGCAAGGGCGTAAGGAGCCGTCTTTTTTGGAAACGAAAAAAAATCCAGCTCCGGCAGGGGAGGAAGACTTGCGGATAAACCCATTTTTTTAATTCTCTTGGATGTACTCCGACATGGCTTGTGTTTCCGGAGCAGACAGAGGATAGATTCTGCCCCGGGGTGGAGTAGTACCAAGGAGGAGGTCAATAGGACAGTCATAAGGCCTGTGAGGAGGCAAAGTCCATCAGC
This sequence comes from Hyla sarda, assembly GCF_029499605.1. Lineage (NCBI taxonomy): Eukaryota > Metazoa > Chordata > Amphibia > Anura > Hylidae > Hyla > Hyla sarda. The sequence goes on from NC_079190.1 coordinate 236,853,628, forward strand.
ATAATCCAGATAGGCCTTGGGGAGACCAGATATCGGAGGAACCACAGGGTCTTGACTGACAGTACAGGGAGCAGGCTTAAGACAGTCCTTGTGGCAAGAAGTACCTCAGTTCTTGATTTCCCCGGTGGTCCAATCGAGGGTTGGGGAATGGCGTTGAAGCCACGGTAGTCCAAGAAGAATTTCCGAAGTGCAGTTAGAGAGGACCAGAAATTAAATTTTTTCGTGATGGGGTCCGATGCACATTAAGAGGGGTTCCGTGCGGTAACGCAAAGTACAGTCCAATCTTTCATTATTAACAGAGGCGATGTAGAGGGGTCTGGCGAGACTAGTCACCGGGATGTTGAACCTGTTGATGAAAGAGGCCAAAATAAAATTTCCTGCAGATCCGGAATCCAAGAAGTCCATGGCTGAGAAGGAGAAGGTAGAAGAAGAAATCCGCACAGGCACAGTAAGACGTGGAGAAGCAGAGTTCAAATTAAGGGCTGTCTCACCTTTGTGCGGAGTCAGCATGCGTCTTTCCTGACGTGGAGGTCGGATAGGACAATCCTTCAAGAAATGTTCGGTACTGGCACAGTACAGGCAAAGGTTCTCCATGCGGCGTCGTGTCCTCTCTTGAGATGTCAAGCGAGACCGGTCAACTTGCATAGCCTCCACGGCGGAAGGCACAGGAACGGATTGCAGTGGACCAGAGGAGAGAGGAGCCGGGGAGAGAAACCGCCTCGTGCGAACAATGTCCATATCCTGGCGGAGCTCCTGACGCCTTTCGGAAAAACGCATGTCAATGCGGGTAGCAAGATGAATAAGTTCATGCAGGTTAGCAGGGATTTCTCGTGCGGCCAGCACATCTTTGATGTTACTGGATAGGCCTTTTTTAAAGGTCGCGCAGAGGGCCTCGTTATTCCAGGACAATTCGGAGGCGAGAGTACGGAATTGGATGACGTACTCGCCAACAGAAGAATTATCCTGGACCAGGTTCAGCAGGGCAGTCTCGGCAGAAGAGGCTCGGGCAGGTTCCTCGAAGACACTTCGAATCTCCGTGAAGAAAGAGTGTACAGAGGCAGTGACAGGATCATTGCGGTCCCAGAGCGGTGTGGCCCATGACAGGGCTTTCCCAGACAGAAGGCTGACTACGAAAGCCACCTTTGACCTTTCAGTTGGAAACTGGTCCGACATCATCTCCATATGCAGGGAACATTGTGAAAGAAAACCACGTCAAAATTTAGAGTCCCCATCAAATTTGTCCGGCAAAGATAAACGGAGGCTGGATGCGGCCACTTGCTGCGGAGGAGGTGCAGGAGCTGGCGGAGGAGATGATTGTTGAAGCTGTGGTAGAAGCTGCTGTAGCATCACGGTCAGTTGAGACAGCTGGTGGCCTTGTTGCGCTATCTGTTGTGACTGCTGGGCGACCACCGTGGTGAGGTCAGCGACAACTGGCAGCGGGACCTCAGCGGGATCCATGGCCGGATCTACTGTCACGATTCGGCTGGCTGGAGGTGGATCCTCTGTGCCAGAGAGGGATTGGCGTGGACCGTGTCGGTGGACCGGTTCTAAGTTGCTACTGGTATTCACCAGAGCCCGCCGCAAAGCGGGATGGTCTTGCTGCGGCGGTAGCAACCAGGTCGTATCCACCTGCAACGGCTCAACCTCTCTGACTGCTGAGATAAGCGCGGTACAAGGGAGTAGACAAGAGCAAGGTCGGACGTAGCAGAAGGTCAGGGCAGGCAGCAAGGATCGTAGTCAGGGGCAACGGCAGGAGGTCTGGAACACAGGCTAGGAACACACAAGGAAACGCTTTCACTGGCACAATGGCAACAAGATCCGGCAAGGGAGTGGAGGGGAAGTGAGGTATAAGTAGGGAAGTGCACAGGTGAAGGTACTGATTAAAACCTCATGCGCCAATCAGTGGCGCACCGGCCCTTTAAATCACAAAGACCCGGCGCGCGTGCCCTAAGGAGCGGGGCCGCGCGTGCCGGGACAGCACAGACGGGGAACGGGTCTGGTAAGCGAGTCGGGATGCGCATCGCGAGCGGGCGCGTCCCGCATCGCGAATCGCATCCCGGCTGGGAACATTATCGCAGCGCACCCAGTCGGCAGGTCTGACCGGGGCGCTGCGAATAGGAGAACGCTGTGAGCGCTCCGGGGAGGAGCGGGGACCCGGAGCGCTCAGCGTAACAATAGGGAGGAATATTAAATGATTGTCCACAACCTGAGGTTTCAGAAAACTGTCGGAACTTTTACTGCAGGTTTTATGCAAAATTAAACAGGAACAGTCTTTGTACAAGAAAAGTCTATTAGGATCCTGACAGTTGGTTGGGACCTTGTGAGTTTTAAGCTCAGGAGATTTATATGCGCTGTTCTGCTTGATTTAGAGGGATTAAGTTTAGGTCCAGCAGTCACGCAGACTTTAGCGGGGAGTTGTATTGTAACTCACGTTTTGGTAAGTTGCGGTATTATCAGGCTTCGGCCTGGTCTTGTCTTTGAAAGTTGCACGGATCTCTCCTCTCTGCTAGTCCAGAACCCAAGAGAGTGAGGATTGTCTGGCAGGGGCAGGGGCTGGCCTTGAGCTCATTGGTCCATACCATCTGTCAGTCACTTTACACAAGGAATTATGGTCTAAACATTATGGTCTGACCTACACACGTGACCTAGGAATGTCCTTTAACATACCCTAATAGAATTAACATTAGTCACATGACCGAAGGTCCTGCGACACTGTATACACAATTAAATATACATACACAAACATCACAAAATCAAAGAAGGAAGAGGTGACTAGGGACTATCCCACCAGGAGGACCCTACCAGAATGAAGTAACTCTGGCTTTGGGGACCACCATACAAGGTACGGTATACTATACGGTACCGGGACACCACAATTTGCACTAAATGTCTGTGCCATTTTAGAGAAGCCATAGCTGTAACTAATGACTGGGAACAGGATTCTAAGTCATTTAGGACAGGCTGCCAACCCTCATTGACAGAGCTCTCCCTATGTGCATATGAGGATTGATCTATCAATCCGGGCCAGTGGACCACTCTATGATTCTGTTTGTGGCCTATTGATTCCATAAAATCAAATGGAAAAAATATGGCCATTTTTGAGCCATAGAATGGCCATTTTAAAGCTCAAAAATGCCAGAATTTCATTACCAGCAACTTCATCTACTGTACTACATGAGTTCATTTAAAGCTCAAGAAATTAGTTTAATGAACAGAAAGGAAAGCAGGGGGTTAAAAAAGAAATTCTTATGTAAAGAATCAGGTAATGCCATAATAGATAGTAAAATGCATTTAAAAGGCCCTACAGAAGAGCAGGGCCTACCAACATCGAGAGGCTCTTACCTCTATGCTACCTGATCACCGATCTTCTTAACCCCTTAAGGACCAAGCCCATTTTGGCCTTAAGGACCAGGCCACTTTTATTTTAGCATTTTTGTTTTTTCCTCCTCGCCTTCTAAAAATCATAACTATTTTATATTTCCAACCACAGACCCATATGAGGGCTTGTTTTTTGTGTCACCAATTTTCCTTTGTAATGACATCACTTATTTTACCATAAAATGTACGGCACAAATGAAAAAATATTATTTATGTGGGAAAATTGAAAAGAAAACCGCAATTTAGCAAATTTTGGAAGGTTTTGTTTTCACGGTGTACACTTTATGATAAAAATTACATGTTTTCTTTATTCTGTGGGTAAATATGATTAAAATGATACCCATGATATCTGCTTTTCTATAATTGTACCGCTTAAAAAAAATCTCAAACTATTTACCCAAAATTAGTATGTTTGAAATTGAAATTGACATTTTTTATACATTTTTTTGGGAATAAAATATGACAAAAACTCAGCAATTTTGGACTTTTTTTTAAACGTTTACGCCGTTCACCGTATGGGATAATTAACAACATAGTTTGATAGTTCAGATAGTTTCAGACAGGCAAAACCAAATATGTTTAATAATTTTTTTTCCCGCTTTTTGGGGGGTAAAATGGGAAAAACGGATGATGTACGTTTTTATTGGGGGAGGGGATTTTTCAAATTATTTAACTTTTTATTTTTACATTTTTTTAAACTTTTTTTGACTATTTGTAGCAATCATTTGATTGCATAGGGCATAGCACTGATCAGTGTTATCGGTGATCTTCTGCTCTGGTCTGCTTGATCTCAGACCAGAGCAGAAGACCCCTAGAGATGGACGGACCCCCGCGGCAGCGCTGCGGGCGATCCGATCATCCATTTAAAGTACCGTACTGCCGCAGATGCCGTGATCTGTATTGATCACGGCATCTGAGGGGTCCCTGGCTGCTGATAGAAGCCGGGACCTGCCGCACATGACGCGAACACCGGTCTGGTGCTTGCGGTCATGGCAGAGCGTAAATGTATGTCATGGTGCATTAAGTACCACGGCACCATGACGTACATTTACATCCATTGACGTACATTTACATCCATGACGTACATTTACATCCGCCCCTCGTGACGTCACGGCCCACCCCTTTCAATACAAGTCTATGGGAGGGGGGCGTGGCAGTTATCACGCCCCCTCCCATAGACTTGCATTAAGGGGGCGTGTTGTGATGTCATGAGGGGCGGAGCCATGACATCACGCTGCTCCGTCCCCTGTATAGCCCGTCATTACGCACAGAGCGAACTCGCTCTGTGCTGTAATGATAGCGGGGTGCCGCAGCGGGGATCCTAGGGCTCCTCAGCAGCGGGACCGCAGCGATCTGACATCTAAAAATCATAACTCTTTTATATTTCCTTCCACAGACCCATATGAGATCTTGTTTTTTTGTGTCACCATTTGTACTTTGTAATGACATCACTTATTTTACCATAAAATGTACAGCGCAACCAAACAAATATTATTTATGTGGGAAAATTGAAAAGAAAACCGCAATTTATCAAATTTTGGAAGGTTTTGTTTTCACTCTGTACACTTTATGGTAAAAATGACATGTTTTCTTTATTCTGTGGATCAATACGATTAAAATGATACCCATGTTATATGCTTTTCTATAATTGTACCGCTTAAAAAAAAATCTCAAACCATTTTAACAAAATTAGTATGTTTGAAATTGCCCTATTTTGACTACCTATAACTTTCAAATTTTTCTGTATATGGAGGGGTATGAAGGCTAATTTTTTGCGCCATCATCTGTAGTTTTTATCTATACCACGTTTTACTTTTTATTAATTTTGAAAAAATTCTTTTTTTTATAAAATGTGACAAGAAAGCAGCAATTTTGGATTTTTATTTTTTATTTTTTTATGTTAAGGCAGTTCCCTGTACGGGATAATTACCAATATATTTTAATAGATCAGATTTTACGCACGTGGCGATACCAAATATGTGTATTAATTATTTTTTTTTACGCTTTTTGGGGGGTAAAATGGGAAAAACTGATGTTTTACATTTTTATTGAGGGAGGGGAATTTTTAAATTTTTTTACTTTTTTATTTTACATTTTTGTAACTTTTATTTTTTTTTACACTTTAATAGTCCCCATAGGGGACTATTTATAGCAATCCTTTCATTGCTAACACTGTTCAGTGCTATGCATAGAGGACCTGCCACGCATGACGAACATTCATGGCGGTGCGTAAATGTTCGTCATGGTGCCTTAAGTACCACTGCACCATGACGTACAGTTACGTCCATTGCCGTTAAGGGGTTAAAAATAGTGTAACATTTTTAAAAGTAGAAAAAAAACTATAAAAATTCAGAAATATTTCCTTTTTGTTTTTTTTACACTTTAATAGTCCCCATAGGGAACTATTTATAGCAATCATTTCACTGATGTTAATTAGAATTAGAGGAGGTAAAAACAAAAAGGCAAAAGGGAAAGGTGGCCCAGTCATTAACCTGTTGGGGACGGAGGGCGTACAGGTATGCCCTCGCATCCTGGTACTTAAAGGGTTTGTATGGTGGTTCTTTTTTATAGTTATATGGTGCAAATCATTATATTTAGCTCACCAGTTCTGTGCTTGGTTTATTTTCCTTGTCTGGTGTTCTTTTGTAGTTATTTTAAAATCTTCCTGGAAGATACTGTTTGTTACTGGCTTCCTGTGACTGGCGCTCACATTTTTCACTCAGTGTTGTCGGCCATGTTGTGAGTGCCATGTCACTTACTCAGCTGTGACATTTTCTGCTAATGATCAGCCAACAGCTGTTCAGAATGGACTCTGCAGCACCTATCTTCTTGCTTGTTGAGCACATGTCTGTTCCTTGCTGTGCAGTGTCCTTAGCAACCCACTTACTTCTGAGCAGACTCCTGCAGTGCTGAGGGACTACTACTGTTCCCATCATGGAACAGGCAGGTTTTCATGATGGGAGTAATAGTTCCTGGCTGCTGGAGTCTGCCATCAGCTGGGGAGGCTACATTAGTGTCTGTACTATTACCCCCATCATGGAACAGAGTCTGTTCCATGTTGGGGGGGTAGTAGTACAGGGGCTCAATGATTGATCGCAGCGGGTCTCACTTCTGACACCCGATGCGATCAGAAGTTATACAGCAGGGAAGCGAGCGGCATGCTGCTCTACTCTGCGATGTATATACTGTTTAAACATCATTTTTAAATCCCCAGCGGGGAATCCTGAATGGCCGGCAGCAAGGAGGCATTCAGGGCTTTTTAAATTACTACTGTGTTAACCCTAAATGTATGCCCCTGTGCATATTTTTTTTGCATAAGTTTATTCCCCCCCTATGTCTGTGTCCCCCCTATGTCCATATCCCCCCCATGTCAATTCCCTCCCCCCCCCCGCGGCTGCCTGCTCCTCCTCATCTTCTAGGAGGAGCAGCAGCAGGGACATGTCGGGCTGCGGCAGAGAAGGAATGAAGCCAATATGTCCGTGATGTTGGCTCTATTCATTTATTCTCCACCGCAGCCGCTGCCCGACATGTCCCTGCTGCTGCTCTGCTCCTAGAAGATGAGGAGCAGCAGGCAGCCGGGGAATAAGACCACTGGGGTGGATATAGACACGGGGGGATATTGACATGGGGGATATGGGCATGGGGGGGGGAATAAACTTATGCACACTGGGGCCAATAAATTATTACAAATATGGACGGGGCATACATTTAGGGTTAACACAGTAGTAATTTAAAAACCCTGCTGGGAGCCCTGGATGGCTCCTCGGTGCCGGCCATTCAGGGCTCCCCGTGGGGGATTTAAAAATGAAAGTTTAAACAGTATATACATTGCAGAGTAGCGCAGCATGCCGCTCGTTCCCCTGCTTTATAACTTCTGATCTCATTGGGTGTCAGAAGTGAGACCCGGTGCGATCAATCATTCAGCCCCTGTACTATTACCCCAAACATGGAACAGACTCTGTTCCATGATGGGGGTAGCAGTACAAACACTAATGTAGCCTCCCCAGCCAACGGCAGACTCCAGCAGCCGGGGAACTATTACTACCATCATGGAAATCAGCCTGTTCCATGATGGGAGTAGTAGTAGTCCCTCAGCACTGCAGGAGTCTGCTCAGAAGTAAGTCAGTTGCTAAGGATGCTGCACAGCAAGGAACAGACATGCGCACAAGAAGAAAGAAGATAGGTGCTGCGGAGTCCGTTCTGAACAGCTGTTGGCTGATCATTAGCCAATGACTGCCACAACCGATAAATCAGTAAAAAAAAAAAAAATGTGCGAATGTGATTACCATATTCATGAGGGGCAGGGCAGAGGGCCAGCTGGGAGGAAGAGAAGTAGAAAACATCACAGCTGAGTAAGTGACGTGGCACTCACAACATGGCCGACAACACTGAGTGAAAAATGTGAGCGCCAGTCACAGGAAGCCAGCAACAAACAATATCTTCCGGGAGGATTTAAAAATAACTACAAAAGAACACTAGAAAAGAAAAAGAAACCAGGCACAGAACTGGTGAGCTAAATATAATGATTTGCATCATATAACTATAAAAAAGAACCACAGGACAAATCCTTTAAAGACGGATGTCAAACCTGTACGCCCTCCATATTTCCAATCACCACCGCTCACTTGGCGGTGATCGTACCAGGATGACTGCTGATATCTATCTGCAGGCATCCCGTGGCAATGCCCAGGGGGTCCTGAGGCCCCCCCCCCCCCCATGTCGGTGAGCGCCACAAATCGTTAGTGAATTCAGACCGGCGATTCCAGGCCAATTGGGTCACTGGTGATCTGATCGCTTGACAAATAAGAATGATCGGAGCTGTCAGAGACAGCCCTGATCATCCTAAAAGATAGGAGCGAGGTGGCAGGGGGGTCCTCCTCCTTCTATCCCCTGCCATTGGTCGATCTGGACTGAACGACCAATGGCAGTTGGGAGCAGGGAGGTTAAAGTTAATTTCCCCCACTCTGCCCACCGATTGAAGTCCGGGCAGAGTGGGGGGAACAAGTGCGGAGAGGGGGGGGGGGGGGGAGCATGGCCAGCTTACCGGGCGGCATCGGAGCGGCAGCGGTGGCAGGGACATAGGGCGGCAGCAGGAGGAGGAAGGCCAGAAAGTGCGGTGGTGGAGGAGGCTGCAGTGAAGATCGCTGGTAAGTGATCTTCACTGTGGTCTTCTAAAAGTTGCAAAACTACAACTGCCAGCTTGCCCAGACGGCCAATGGCTGTCTGGGCATGCTGGGAGGTTTTTGTTTTGCAACCTCTGGAGGGCCACAGTTTGGAGACCACTGAGTAGTGGTCTCCAAACTGTGGGCCTCCAGATGTTGCAAAACTGCAACTTTCAGCATGCACTTGTCACGGATCGGCAGGCTGGAGGTGGATTCTCTGTGTCAGAGAGGGTTTGGCGAGGACCGTGTCGGTGGACCGGTTCTAAGTAGCTACTGGTTTTCACCAGAGCCCGCCGCAAAGCGGGATGGTCTTGCAGCGGCGGTAGCAACCAGGTCGTATCCACCGGCAACGGCTCAACCTCTCTGACTGCTGAGATAGGCATGGTACAAGGGATAAGGCAAGAGCAAGGTCGGACGTAGCAGAAGGTCAGGGCAGGCAGCAAGGATCGTAGTCAGGGGCAACGGCAGGAGGTCTGGAACACGGGCTAGGAACAAACAAGGGAACGCTTTCACTAGGCACAAGGGCAACAAGATCCGGCAAGGGAGTGCAGGGGAAGTGAGGTATAAGTAGGGAGTGCACAGGTGGAAACTAATCAAGCTAATTGGGAAGATTGGGCCAGGCACCATCATTGGTGCACTGGCCCTTTAAATCAAGAGAGCTGGCGCGCGCGCGCCCTAGAGAGCGGAGCCGCGCGCGCCAGAGCATGACAGCCGGGGACCGGGATAGGTAAGTGACCTGGGATGCGATTCGCGAGCGGGCGCGTCCCGCTGTGCGAATCGCATCCCCAACGGCCATGACAGTGCAGCGCTCCCGGTCAGCGGGACTGACCGGGGCGCTGCAGGGAGAGAGACGCCGTGAGCGCTCCGGGGAGGAACGGGGACCCGGAGCGCTCGGCGTAACAGTACCCCCCCCCCCCTTGGGTCTCCCCCTCTTCTTGGGGCCAAAGAACCTGAGGACCAAAAACTAAATTTTTTCGTGATGAGGTCCGATGCACATTAGGAGGGGTTCCGTGCGGTAACGCACGGCACAGTCCAATCTTTCATTGTTAACACAATTGATGTAGAGGGGTCTGGCGAGACTGGTCACAGGGACGTTGAACCTGTTGATAAGAGAGGCCAAAAAAAAATTTCCTGCAGATCCGGAATCCAAGAAGGCCATAGTAGAGAAGGAGAAGGTAGAGGCAGATATCCGCACAGGCACAGTAAGGCGTGGAGAAGCAGAGTTGACATCAAGAACTGTGTCACCTTTGTGCGGAGTCAGCGTACGTCTTTCCAGGCGGGGAGGACGGATAGGACAATCCTTCAGGAAGTGTTCGGTACCGGCATAGTACAGGCAAAGATTCTCCATGCGGCGTCGTGTCCTCTCTTGAGGTGTCAAGCGAGACCGGTCAACTTGCATAGCCTCCACGGCGGGAGGCACAGGAACGGATTGCAGAGGACCAGAGGAGAGAGGAGCCGGGGGGAAAAAACGCCTCGTGCGAACAAAGTCCATATCCAGGCGGAGCTCCAGACGCCATCCGGAAGAACGCATGTCAATGCGAGTGGCAAGATGAATGAGTTCATGTAGGTTAGCAGGAGTTTCTCGTGCGGCCAGAACATCTTTAATGTTGCTGGATAGGCCTTTTTTAAAGGTCGCGCAGAGAACCTCACTATTCCAGGACAACTCGGAAGCAAGAGCACGGAACTGAATGGCGTACTCGCCAACGGAAGAAACACCCTGGGCCAGGTTCAGCAGGGCAGTCTCGGCAGAAGAAGCTCGGGCAGGCTCCTCGAAGACACCACGGACCTCAGCGAAGAAGGACTGGACTGTGGCTGTGGCAGGATCATTGCGGTCCCAGAGCGGTGTGGCCCAAGACAAGGCCTTTCCAGAAAGGAGACCACGGCAGAGTCTAGAGTCCCCATCAAATTTGTCCGGCAGGGACAAGCAGGGGTTAGGAGCGGCCGGTTGCTGCGGAGGAGTTGCAGGAGCCGGCGGAGGAGATGGTTGTTGCAGCTGCTGTGTCTGTGACAGAAGTTGCTGTATCTGCGGCTGCAGCTGCTGTATCTGTGACTGAAGATGCAGTGTCACGGAGGTCAAGTATGCCAGCTGGTGATTTCGTTGGGCGATCTTTAGGGCTTGCTGGGCGATCACCGTGGAAATGTCGGTAAGACTTGACAGCGGCACCTCAGCGGAATCCATGGCCGGATCTACTGTCACGGATCGGCAGGCTGGAGGTGGATTCTCTGTGTCAGAGAGGGTTTGGCGAGGACCGTGTCGGTGGACCGGTTCTAAGTAGCTACTGGTTTTCACCAGAGCCCGCCGCAAAGCGGGATGGTCTTGCAGCGGCGGTAGCAACCAGGTCGTATCCACCGGCAACGGCTCAACCTCTATGACTGCTGAGATAGGCATGGTACAAGGGATAAGGCAAGAGCAAGGTCGGACGTAGCAGAAGGTCAGGGCAGGCAGCAAGGATCGTAGTCAGGGGCAACGGCAGGAGGTCTGGAACACGGGCTAGGAACAAACAAGGGAACGCTTTCACTAGGCACAAGGGCAACAAGATCCGGCAAGGGAGTGCAGGGGAAGTGAGGTATAAGTAGGGAGTGCACAGGTGGAAACTAATCAAGCTAATTGGGAAGATTGGGCCAGGCACCATCATTGGTGCACTGGCCCTTTAAATCAAGAGAGCTGGCGCGCGCGCGCCCTAGAGAGCGGAGCCGCGCGCGCCAGAGCATGACAGCCGGGGACCGGGATAGGTAAGTGACCTGGAATGCGATTCGCGAGCGGGCGCGTCCCGCTGTGCGAATCGCATCCCCAACGGCCATGACAGTGCAGCGCTCCCGGTCAGCGGGACTGACCGGGGCGCTGCAGGGAGAGAGACGCCGTGAGCGCTCCGGGGAGGAACGGGGACCCGGAGCGCTCGGCGTAACAGCACTGACTGTCTGGGCATGCCGGGAGTTGTAGCTTTGAAACATCTGAAGTGGCACGGTTTGGAGACCACTATACGGTGGTCTCCAAACTGTAGCCCTCCAGATGTTGCAAAACTACAATTTCCAGCATGCCCAGACAGTCAGGGATGCTGGGTGATGTAGTTCTGCAATATATGGCCCTTCAGATGTTGCAGAACTACAACTCCCAGCATGTCTAGACAGTCTGTCCATGCCTGGACAGAGTTGTAGTTTTGCAACATCTGGAGGGCTACAGTTTGGAGACCACTACTTAGCGGTCTCCAAATGTTCTTCCCCAGTTGTTGCATAAGTACAACTCCTAGCATGCCTTTCGGCTGTCAGTGCATGCTGGGAGTTGTAGTTTTGCAACAGCTGGAGGTGCACTGGTTTGAATCACTGAGCTAGAGTCTGTTTCCTAACTCAGTGGTTCCCCATCAGTGTGCCTACAGCTGTTGCAAAACTACAACCCCCCCCCCCATGTGAATGCACAGGGTACATTCACTTGGGCGAGCGTTTACAGTGGGGTTCCTGTCTCCCAGTGGAGAACTCACTGTGAACCCCCGCCTGTCTGAATGTACCCTAAAAACACTACACTACACAAAATAAAAAGTAAAACACTACATATACACACCTTTACACATCCCCGTCCCCCCAAAAATGAAAAACATCTCATACGGCAGTGTTTCCTAAACAGAGCCTCCAGCTGTTGCAAAACAACAAATCCCAGTATTGCCGGACAACCATTGACTGTCCTTGCAGGCTAGGAATTTTGCAACAGCTGGAAACACCTTGTTGGGGATATACCAGCGGGATAGTGTAAAAAAAAGTACACTAACATGTTGGTGTTGTTCCATACTTTTCATTTTCACAAGAAATAAAAGGAGAAAAAGACCCCCAAAATTTGTAACGCAATTGCTTCAGAGTACGGAAATACCCCATATGTGGACGTAAAATGCTCTGCGGACGCACAACAGGGTTCAGGAGTGAGAGAGTGCTATGTACATTTGAGGCCTAAATTGGTGATTTGCACAGAGGTGGCAGTTCTGACATGAACACAAAATAAAACACCCACATGTGACCCCATTTTGGAAACTACACCTCTCAAGGAGCATAACAAGGGGTATAGTGAGCCTTAACACCCCACAGGTCTTTGATGAATTTTCGTTAAAGTTGGACTTGAAAATAAAAAAAAAAAAATTTCCATGAAATGCTGGTGTTACCCCAAATTTTTCATTTTCACAAGGGGTAATAGGAAAAATTCTTCCCACAATTTGTAGCCCCATTTCTTCTGAGTAAAGAAATACCCCATACCTGGATGTAAACTGCTCTGCTGGCACACTACAGGGCTCAGAAGAGAAGGGGCTTTTGGAGAGAGAATTTGACTTGAATTGAAAGCCATGTGTGTTTTCAAAGCCCTCATGGTGCCAGAACAGTGGACTCCCCACATGTGACCACATTTTGGAAACTACATCCCTCACGGAATGTAACAAGGGGTACAGTGAGCATTTACGCCCCACTGATATCTGACAGATTTTTTGAACAGTTGTCCGTAACAATTAACATTTTTTTTCCCATTTGCACAGCCCACTGTTCCAAAGATCTGTCAGACACCTGTGGGGTGTAAATGCTCACTGTACCCCTTGTTACATTCCGTGAGATGTGTAGTTTCCAAAATGGGGTCACATGTGGCGGAGGGGGGGGGGGTCCACTGTTCTGGCACCATGGGGGCTTTGTAAACGCACATGGCCCCTGAATTCCATTCCAACCAAATTCTCTCTCCAAAAGCCCAGTGGCGCTCCTTCTCTTCTGAGCATTGTAGTGCGCCTACAGAGCACTTTATATCCACATATGAGGTATTTATATACTCAGAAGAAATAGGGTTACACATTTTTGGGGGCTTTTTCTCTTGTTACCCCTTGTGAAAATGAAAAATTTGGGGTAACACCAGCATTTTATTGAAAAAAATAATTTGATTTTATTTTTATGTCCCACTTTAACGAAAGTTCAATCACCGGAGGGGTGTTAAGGCTCGCTTTACCCCTTGTTACATTTCCTGAGGGGTGAAGTTTCCAAAATAGTGTGCCATGTGTTGTTTTTTTTTTTACTGTTCTGGCATCATGGGGGTTTCCTAAATGCGACATGCCCCCAAAAACCATTTCAGCAAAATTCGCTCTCCAAAAGCCCAATGTCGCTCCTTCCCTTCTGAGCCCTCTAGTGCACCCACAGAGTACTTTACATCCACATATGAAGTATTTCCTTACTCGAGAGAAATGGGGTTACAAATTTTTTTTTTTTTTTGGGGGGGGGGGGGCATTTTCTCCTATTACTCCTTGTGAAAATGAAAAGTTTGGGGTAACACCAGCATTTTAGTGTTAAAAATCACATTTTTTATTTTCACGTCCCAATCACGTGACAAAAAGTTTGTCAATCACCTGTGGGGTATACAGACTCAATTTACCCCTTGTTACGTTCCTTGAGGGGTGTGGTTTCCAAAATAGTGTGCCAAGTATTTTTTTTTTATTTATTTTTTTACTGTTCTGGCATTATGGGGGCTTTCTAAATGCAACATGCCCCCCAAAAACCATTTCAGCAAAATTCACTCTCCAAAATGCCATTGTCGCTCCTTCCCTTCAGAGCCCTCTAGTGCGCCCACACGAGCACTTTAGATCCACATATGAGGTATTTCCTTACTCAAGAGAAAATGAATTACAAGTTTTGCAGGGCCTTTTTACCTTTTACCCCTTATCCCCTTATAAAAATGAAAAAAAAATGGGGTTACAATAACATGTTACTGTAAAAAATGGATATTTTGATTCTTCTCCTCCATTTTGCTGCTATTCCTGTGACACATCTAAAGGGTTAACAGACTTTTTGAATGTCATTTTGAATACTTTGAGGGGTTCAGTTTTCATAATGCAGTCTATTATAGGGGATTTTCAACATAAATACTCTCATATTCAGTTCAAAACTTAAAGGGGTATTCCAGGAATTTCTTTTATTTGACTATGCTACAGGGGCTGTAAAGTTAGTGTAGTTCATAATATAGTGTCTTTACCTGTATGTGACGGTTTTCTCACAATTCTTCTGTGATTTTCACCCCACTATTTATTTTTAACAGCATACAAAATTACTGTTATCTCGGATTTTTCCCAGCTTGCAATGCATCCGAGACCTGACTCACTAGTCAGCTGATGACAGGGAGCCTGTCTGCTTCAAAGGGTGGAGGGATCAATCTGTAACTAATGCAACAGTAGGCACCCTGATGGTCTTTTGATGGATGCAGCTCATTTGTGTTTCAATGGGTGGGGTGGCTGATGTGTGCGAGGGAGGAAAATGGAATTGTGGGATTTTTAGTTAAAAAAAGAAAAGTCAAAAAGGAAATACAAGTTCACAAAAAGCTAGCCACAGTGTTATGGTAATCTCACAACACAGCCATTTAGCCCCAAGACAAGCGCGGATCCTTCCAAAGCATTTCCATTACTGTCTGCCAGGTTCATACTAAAATCACCTTATGGTGGATAACCCCTTTAACTGGTCCCTGAAAAATTCTGATTTTGAGTTTTTTTTAAAAACATTTGAAAATTGCTGCTGAACTTTGAAGCCCTATGATGTCTTCAAAAGTAAAAACATGTCATTTTTTTGATGCTAACATAAAGTTAACATATTTTATATGTGAATCAATATGTAATTTATTTCACATGTCCCTTTTCCTTACAGGCAGAGTGCTTCAAATTTAGAAAATACAACATTTTCAAATTTTTTCTTAAATTTTGGTACTTTTCACCAATAAATGATGCAAGTATCAACAAAAATTTACCACTAACATAAAGTAGAATATGTCAAGAAAAAACTGTCTCGGAATCAAATTCATAAGTAAAAGCATCCCAGAGTTAATAATACATAAAGTGATAGAGGTCAGATTTGAAAAAAATTCTCCCGTCCTTAGGGTCATAATGGGCTCTCCTTCCCCAAGGGGTTGAAAACAGCAACTTTTGAGCTGTCCTTGATATAGTTGGGTGAAGCAAATGGTAGAACACTTTATTTCTGTCCTCAATCCATTATTTTGCAGATGCAGGGATATCTGCGATTAGCGTTGAGCCCGGTAAAGAAGCGAGCTACATCTATCGAAAGGGGTCTCAGCAATGGTCAAAACAGCTTGAAACTTTTGACATGTCTGCATGACAGTCAAAAGTTTTTCTTGATGACAGTAACACTTTAAGTAAAGTCATCTGCTCTAAATATTTGGTCTGTGATCTATACTTTGAGGGAAACATGTTGGCCCCTTTGAAGACAGAAATGTTTTATCTGCACTCCACTATAGGATGGAAGACACTCTTATCTATAGATTTGTCAACAAATAACTCTCCCATTTCTGCTTGAGGCATAGACAATTATTATTATTGTTATTATTATTAATGTTAGTATCAAATAAAAATTTAATTTATAAAATAAAACATTCTATTATGATGATATTATTATTGTTTGTTCTTTGTTCTAGACTGGCAGTTTGATTCTTTTTTGCCTGTTTCTTGTATGCACTTATATTATCTACACTGGCTAATACACAACTCTTCAGTGAGCTTGCTGTGTGGAAAAATACAAGTACCCTCTGTAGTGAGGTTGGCATTGCTCCTCCTGGCTCTTTCATGTGGTGTAATTTGTTTGAAAGCCGCTTTTTTTTTTTTATTGCAGCAAAGCTCTTAGCCTTATTAGCTTTGTCTGATTAAGTGACCAAAATGACAAACAAGGTTGTCCTATGTTCATCCTCTTCCGTCTTTAAACTGATAATCACCTTTAACAGGCTAGCTTGTATGCAACTGTTGTGTCAGTCAGCAATACCAAGAGGCCAATAAGAAGCATTTATCAAGCTAAGCACTTGATCTGTAACGGCACATCAGCTGGAGATGAGGTCTAAGATGTAAGATGAAAGTTGCTTTTAGCATTAAGTAGGACATTTTATTATCTGAGATTTCAAGTAGGTTTTCTTGCTAATCCAAACATCTTTCCACTTTAAAATGTTGACAAGGTCTTACTTCAGCTTAAGTGGGAAGTATGGTAGCTATTGTCAAGGGAGACATGGTCAAAGGTGCTTGTACTAACCCCGTTGTAAGTTCCTGGAATTGTAACGGGTTATAGTTTACCATGCAGCAATGCGTGTGTGATATGCACACCTCCTTAGGAATGTACTGTACAGTATATTACAGAATATGAAGCTTTATGTTGAAAATGGTGGGCTTTTGAAATATGTACAGTGGGGCAAAAAAAAAAAAAAGTATTTAGTCAGCCACCAATTGTGCAAGTTCTTCCACTTAAAAAGATTAGAGAGAGACCTGTAATTTTCATCATAGGTATACCTCAACTATGAGAGACATAATGAAAAAAATCCATAAAATTATATTGTCTGATTTTTTAAAGAATTTATTTGCAAATTATGGTGGAAAATAAGTATTTGGCCAATACCAAAAGTTCATCTCAATACTTTGTTGGCAATAACAGACGTCAAACATTTACTGTAAGGATTCACAAGGTTTTCACACACTGTTGCTGGTATTTTGGCTCATTCTTCCATGTAGATCTCCTCTAGAGCATTGATGTTTTGGGGCTGTTGCTGGGCAACATGGACTTTCAACTCCCTCCAAAGGTTTTCTATGGGGTTGAGATCTGGAGACTGGCTAACCTTGAAATGCTTTTTACTAAGCAACTCCTTTGTAGCCCGGGTGGTGTGTTTGGGATCATTGTCATGCTGAAAGACCCAGCCTCGTTTCATCTTCAATGCCCTTGCTGATGGAAAGAGGTTTTCACTCAAAATTTCACGATACATGGCCCCATTCATTCTTTCCTTTACACAGATCAGTTGTCCTGGTCCCTTAGCAGAAAAACAGCTCCCCAAAGCATGATGTTTCCACGCCCATGCTTCACAGTAGGTATGCTGTTCTTTCTCCTCCAAACACGACGAGTTGAGTTTTTACCAAAAAATTCTACTTTGGTTTCATCTGACCATGACAATCCCCCAATACTCTTCTGGATCATCCAAATGCTCTCTAGCAAACTTCAGACGGGCCCAGACATGTACTGGCTTAAGCAGGGGGATGTGTCTGGAACTGCATGATTTGAGTCCCTGGCAGTGTAGTGTGTTACTGATGGTAGCCTTTGTTACTTTGGTCTCAGCTATCGGCAGGTCATTCCCTAGGTCCCCTTGTGTGGTTCTATGATTTTTGCGCACCGTTCTTGTGATCATTTTGACACCACGAGGTGAGATATTGCGTGGAGCCCCAGAAATTATCAGTGGTCTTGTATGTCTTCCATTTTCTAATAATTGCTCCCACAGTTGATTTTTTCCCACCAAGCTGCTTGCCTATTGCAGATTCAGTCTTCCCAGCCTTGTGCAGGTCTACAATTTAGTTTCTGTTGTCCTTCAACAGATATTTGGTCTTGGCCATAGTGGAGTTTGCAGTGTGACGGTGTCACATAAACACATAAATTAGTGCAATTTTGCTGCACAGATTTTGATCAGTTTTTTTTTTTTTTTTTTATAAAAACAACATGGAACCAGTTTACAAATGCATGTGATTGTACTGCCATGTAAAAAAATGTTTTTTTTTCTGTCTTACATTGTTGGTACACTGGTATAATAATTACTATTAATTAAGGGGAAGAAGGCTGCTGTGGGTGTAGTGAGTGGGATTATAGATAAAAACTTGCAAGCTTAATTTCCTGCCAGTACTCCTGGGCTATACAGTTGTCAGTGAGAGGTAACATGCAATCTGCTGCTTAACTCTCATCATCAGATGCATCAGAGAATTCCAGCAACACTGAAGCGGCCTTTCAATGTGAAGCTTAACAGGGACTGAATGGCAGATATACAGTGATTATTTTTTGCAGCATAATGCAAATATACCTTTCTGAACCTCTTAAAGTGTACCTTTTGCAAACATTTTTACAGAATGAAGATAATAACATTATATGTATATTTGTAATATACAGGGTGGGCCATTTACATGGATACACCTTAATAAAATGGGAATGGTTGGTGATATTAACTTCCTGTTTGTGGCACATTAGTATATGTGAGGGGGGAAACTTTTCAAGATGGGTGGTGACCATGGGGCCATTTTGAAGTCGGCCATTTTGAATCCAACTTTTGTTTTTACAATAGGAAGAGGATCATGTGACACATCAAACTTATTGGGAATTTCACGAGAAAAACAATGATGTGCTTAGTTTTAACGTAACTTTATTCTTTCATAAGTTATATATAAGTTTCTGACCACTTATAAAATGTGTTCAATGTGCTGCCCATTGTTTTGGATTGTCAATGCAACCCTCTTCTCCCACTCTTCATACACTGATAGCAACACTGCAGGAGAAATGCTAGCACAGGCTTCCAGTATTCGTAGTTTCAGGTGCTGCACATCTCGTATCTTCACAGCATAGACAATTGCCTTCAGATGACCCCAAAGATAAAAGTCTAAGGGGGTCAGATCGGGAGACCTTGGGGGCCATTGTGAGGACAAGCAGGGCTCTGTGCAGTGAGGACAAGTAGGGCTCTGTGCACTGAGGACAAGCAGGGCTCTGTGCACTAAGGACAAGCAGGGCTCTCTGCACTAAGGACAAGCAGGGCTCTGTGCACTGAGGACAAGCAGGGCTCTGTGCACTGAGGACAAGCAGGGCTCTGTGCACTGAGGACAAGCAGGGTTCTGTACACTGAGGACAACAAGCAGGGCTCTGTGCACTAAGGACAAGCAGGGCTCTGTGCAGTGAGGACAAGCAGGGCTCTATGCAGCGAGGACAAGCAGGGTTCTCGTATTATATGCATTTCTTTCTTTACTGAAATCAACCAGCGAAACAGTTAACGATAAGATACAGTGAACAATTCATTATTTGCTTCTTATTATAATTTCATATATTTCCATTTATTATTTATTGTAATATTCCTTTTTATTCTTTATCATTTATCCTTCCTCTTCAAATAATTCCTTCTTTTTCATTATTTCCCCCATATTTCTCTTTATTTTACACTCTCCTATACCTAGCAACGATCCTGGTAGTATTTTTTATACTTCGTCACTACTTACCTGGCTCGAGCAGTTCCCCGTTGCTCACGTGACTTAGTGTCCTTGTACTGTACAGCTCCTCTCACCATTGTCCCGACTCATATCGTCGGCGTTTCCCGCTCTTCCTGTCACTCGCCGTCTTCTGCCTTCACTGCGGTGTCGCTCCGGTCTGAATAGGTCTTCTGTCAGCATCTTCCATCACCTCCGATCTGCTGTTTGGCTTCCTGTGATTATAATCACACGGCAGCCGTCCACCAGTACTCCTACGCCACCTTCATAGGTACAAAAGTGTATATACATCTACACTTCTATTGTATTATTTCATTAATAAATAACTGGACATTTTCTAAATATTGTACATATTTTTCTCTTCTCCTTTATGTTTTCGCTACCTTTTCCCATTATCCTTATTATTTTATTAACTTATATTGTCATGTCTGCTCAAGACTCCTCTGTCCCTCATGATAGGGTTTTTATGACAGGAGATCAAATACATTCACTTGTAAATGAGACTGTTACTAATTCTGTACAGATGGCCGTCCAGTCTGTCATGGCTTCCATGCAGGATACCATCACACGCTCTGTGGCGGTCGCTATGAACCAAAATGTCTCTCAAAAATCTCCTAACATATTACCTCCATCTCCTAATGACCAATACTGGTCTGCTGAGGACTCTGCAACGTAATCCTCAAAAAATATTAAACATATAAAAAAAATCCTCAAAAAAGAGGCATGTTACCTATGACGACCATACCTCCGCTAAAGTGCCTAAACTGCACAAGTAAGGAGCATGTCAAGGCTCATCACCTATGTGTAGCCACATGTCTGGTGCTGTTTTCATCACACCCCAGACCCTCTGCCTGTGAGGAAGAAAAATACATACAGGCTCAGAAAGCCTCTAAGAGAGAAAAAACAAACTCTTTTCAGGAGTCTTCCAGTGATTTGTCATCTGCTGACTCTGATTCCTCAGATCATGATATAGCTGTATTCTTTTACGTATGGACAACATATCAGCTGTCCAATATATTAATCGCTTAGGCGGAACAAAATCCAAACTTCTCACTAACATTACCAAAGAGATTTGGCAATTTTGCTTAGACAGGAATATTATCTTGAAGGTAGAATACCTTCCTGGCCTCTCCAACACTGTGGCGGATTGGAATTTCTGCTACCTGACGGACTCCAACGATTGGAAGTTAGATCCTGTCATTTTTCAACAAATCAATTTCCTATGGGGTCCTCTTCATTTGAATCTGTTCACTTTCCTCTTGAACAGTCAGCTCCCAAAATTCTTCAGCTGGCGACTGGATCGGGAAGCTTCAGGAGTGTATACCTTCCTTCAAACATGGCCTTCTGATCTACTTTATGCGCCCTTCTCCCCAGAATCCTGATCCAAGTCCGCATTCATAAAGCTACTTTAATTCTAATTACCCCATGGTGGCCATCTCAGGCTTGGTTTCCCCAGATCCTGGGAATGGCGATCGACATTCCAAGACTTCTTCTGACTAATCCATGTCTATTACAAGATCCATTGGGATCTAATTGGGCTGGACCTCTAATTGGGCTGGACCATTTGTCCCTCCTAGCCTGGAAAATTTCAGGTCTTCCGGATTTATCCAAGAACTTTCACTATCTTCTAAGAACATCCTCTCTGACGCCTGGGCTCCAGGTACCAAAGCAGCTTATCGATTGGCCTGGTAACTTTGGGTTTGTTGGTGCTCACAATGAAAACTGGGTCCCATACATGCTTCTATAGTCCACATTTTACATTTTCTTTCAGAATCTTTTGATTCCAGTAGAGCTTACTGTACTTTGAATTTATATTGCTCTGCTATATCTTTCAGTCATGCTCCTATGGACGGTATACAAATTGGAAAACATTCTTTGATTAGCAAATTATTAAAAGGAATTCACTTTACCCCCTTAAGGACCACAGGTTTTTCCGTTTTTGAACTTTCTTTTTTCCTCCTCACCTTTTAAAAATCATAACCCTTTCAATTTTGCACCTAAAAATCCATATGATGGCTTATTTTTTGCGCCACCAATTCTACTTTGCAGTAACATCAGTCATTTTACCCAAGAAACTACGGAAAAATGGGGATAAAAATCATTGTGCGACGAAACTGAAGAAAAAACACAATTTTGTCATTTTGCTCTTGGGGGCTTCTGTTTCTACGGAGTAAATTTTTGGGTAAAACTGACACCTTATCTTTATTCTGTAGGTCCATACGATTAAAATGATACCCTACATATATAGTTTTGATTTTGTCGTACTTCTGGAAAAAATCATAACTACTTGCAGGAAAATTTATACGTTTAAAATTGTCATCTTCTGACTCCTATAACTTTTTTATTTTACTGCATATGGGGCAGAAAGAGGGCAAATTTTTTGCGCTGTGATCTGAAGTTTTTAGCGGTACCATTTTTGTATTGATTGGACTTTTTGATTGCTTTTTATTAATTTTTTTCCTGAAATAAAAAGTGACAAAAAATACGTTATTTTGTAATTTGTAATTTTTTTGCGCATACGCCATTGACCGTGCAATTTAATTAATGTTATATTTTTATAGTTCAGACATTTATGCACTCGGTGATACCATATATGTTTATATTTATATTTATTGATATGGTTTTTTTTTTATAGGAAAAGGGGGGTGAATTGGACTTTTATTAGGGAAAGGGTTAAATCACATTGATTTACTTTTATTTACACTTTTTTTTGCAGTGTTATAGCTCCCATAGGGGGCTATAACACTGCACACACTGATCTTATACACTGATCACTGCAAAGCCATAGCTTTGCATTGATCAGTGTTATTGGCGGTCGATTTCTCAAGCCTGCATCTCAGGCTTGGTGCAATCAATCACCGAACGGACGCGCCGGAGGAAGGTAAGAGGACCTCCGCTTGCGTCCTAGCTGATTGGGACACCACATTTTCACTGCGGTGGTCCGGATCAGCCCCACTGAGCAGCCGGGAAGCTTTTACTTTCATTTTAGACGCAACGTTCAACTTTGAACGCCACGTCTAAAGGGTTAATAGCACGCGCCACCGCAATCGCTGCCGCGCGCTATTAGCCCCGGGTCCCGGCATAAGTTACATGCCGGGACCGACCCGATATGACACGGGGTGACCGCGTGACCCCACGTTATATCGCGGGAGCCGGCCAAGGACGTAAATATACATCATTGGTCGTTAAGGGGTTAAATTACCTCCCTGTCCTAAGTATCATTCTACTTGGGATGTGAATATCCTTTTGGACTTTCTACTATCTTGAGACAATAACGATTCCCTTTCCCTTAACTCACTATCCTCCTTTGTCTGATTTCCATAAAAAGGGTATCAGACATTAAAGCTTTGGATGTTTCTCATAGACAATATTTACCACATGGTGTCCAATTTTCCATTTTTAGATGGGCAAAAACCAATTTACACTCTGTGTTCTATCCTTCTTTCCCTCATCAGGAAAAGTTATGTGTGGTTCGCTGTTTAAAATCTTATGAAGCCAAAACAGCTTCCCTTAGAATTCATCCTTTCTCTCAATTACTCATTTCATATTGCAAGCCTTATTACCCAGTTTCCTCTCCTACTTTGGCTAGAGGGATTCAACAATCCATGTCCATGGCAGGCATAGATACTTCAATTTTTGGTGCTCACTCCACCAGAGGTGCTATGTCTACCAAACTGGTCCAATCAGGAGGTTCTTTATCTGATATTCTCAAAACTGCTAATTGGTCTTCAGAATCTACCTTTAAGACCTTCTATTTTAAACCTGATTCTCATATATCTAAGTCTATACTTTAATCTATTTTGTTATAGATTTGTTTTATGTTTACTTTTATATTATTAGCTTTGATGACAGAAAATATGGCTTTTATTAAAGACAGGAGGCAAATATTATCCCTCCTATGTACCCATTCATATAACATTGTTTTTTTTCTTCATTTCAGATGTTTGAATTGTTCTTTCTTTCTTCTGGTTTCTACCAAGAGTTTTTTCTTCAACTTCGAGATTCCTTATTGGTTACTGGATATGTTTGTTTATTATGCAGATTTCCCTTCATCATCAAAGAAAGAGGGATAACTGAATACACCAATGACTTATATAACCTTGCATATGTAATGATTGGCCAGGCATGATGTCAAACATATTTGTCTGCACTTTTAAAGTTTTTTCACTGTATCTTATCGTTAACTGTTTCGCTGCTGGTTGATTTCAATAAAGAAAGAATGCATATAATATTCGCCTCCTGTCTTTAATTAAATTCATATTTTCTGTCATCAAGACTAGGAAAATCTCCAATTATAGTCAAGCCCTTGCCAATAGTGAACTGGAAACAGTTATTGTGGTCGTGTGCAGCAATGGGGATATTTCAATAAACCTACTTAAATTGTTTCCTTTTATTTTACACATTGCTTAAAAGCTGTTTAATAATTTTAGATCAGAGTCAGTTTGTTCCATAACAGAAAAACAGTATTTTTTTTTCAAGGGCATATTCTGCATTTTCCTTCTCTATAACTTCTGGATTGTATCAGTTTCCTGCTTTCATTCTATAGCAAGTACATTTAAGAGAATAAAAATGTTCAGGCTACTTTAAAAGGGTACTTTGGTTAAAAACTAATATTTTCTAATCACCTGGTACCAGAAAGTTAAACAGATTTGTAAATTACTTCCATTAAAAAATATTAACCCTTCCAGTGCTTATCGTGTGCTGTATACTACAGAGGAAGTTGTTTAGTTCTTTCCAGTCTGACCACAGTGCTCTCTGCTGACACCTCTGTTCGTGTCAGTAACTGTCCAGAGTAGGAGCAAATTCCCATAGTGAACCTCTCCTGCTCTGGTAAGTCCCTGACATGGCCAAAGGTGTCAGCAGAGAGCAGTGTGGTCAAACTGAAAAGAACTACACAACTTCCTCTAGAGCATACAGAAGCTGATAATCACTGGAAGGATTAAGATTTTTATATTGAAGTAAGTTGCAAAGCCGTTTAACGTTCTAGCACCAGTTGATTTAAAACTTTTTTTTTTCACCGGAGTACCCCTTTAAAGGGGTTATCAAACAAACAAAACAAACAAAAGGGGTTATCGGACAAAAACATATTTATTATATAGTTCATATAAATAATAATGTTAGTCATATCAATGGGCCAACATTTATCATTACTCCAATACAGTTTTTTGTGTCTAGAAAAGGCCCAAAAAAGGCGCAAGCAGGGTTTATTTGTGCCTTTTTTGCGCCATTTGGTTCACACATTTCTGCTGATTTTGAGTGGCAATCCACTGATTTTGGCAATACACATGATAATGAAGGGTTTTATGAACTGCACCTTTTTGTGAAAAGGCACAAAAAAGGCACAACGCCACTGAAAAGTCTCTAAACTACACCAGCCCAGACTTAGCTTAGCTCCTTCCATAGCCAGCACTCCACTCCACCCATTTGGCCCAGGCGTTTTTAATTAGCAGGAAACTGCATAGGGTTTCCTCCTACCATTCTCCAAGCCCTCTGGCAATGAGCACATGTTACTGGTGTGGTTCTCTGTGGATGCCATTGTTTCTGTGATGCTTTGTCTGTGGGGTGGAGTGGCCCAGAGCCAGGGGCTTGGTCGGACAGTAGTGGGGCTGACTGGCCACTGGGTTGCTCCCCCAGTTGGGCATGGGGTCTCGGAGGCGGTGGTTGCCCCCGGGGGCTACGCCAGTGTAAGTTTAGGGACCCACTCTAACGAGGTGGCCTTGACGTGGCTTGTACTTTTTGATCAAAATGTATACTAACAACCTGTTAGTTTTTGAAATTATGCTGAGAAGCAAGTAGATCAAATTACAAATGGTGGATGCGCGGCTGTGTTTCTCTTTTTGTGTTGCACATTAGTACATTAATACATTTGGTTCTCCTACAAATTACCAACAGACAAAAAATAAAGGTGTAGAAAAATGCTTCACTTACACCTACAATGATAAATGCCGGCCATGGTGTTAAAAAATAAACCAGTTAACAGTTATGACATTTACTGACATACTATGGTGCCATCTGGTGTTTAAACTGTAGAGCAATGTGTATGTCCACCTAATGGGCTGAGTGCTGGAGGACTTGACTGATTAATCACTATCCTCAAAGTCATTTCTCTTAGGCCGGGTTCACACCGGAATTCCACTTTTGTATTTCGGTTTAAAATTCCTGCTGCATGAAGGTAAAATGCAGGTGAATGGGTTTTCTGTTAACTTATTCACCCTGTGGAATTTTCTGGGTGGAATTTCTGCCAGAAAATTCTGATCAAATAATTTTCCAGAACATCGAACCTACTCAATGTTCATCCAGAATCAGTGCCACAGACGGCAATGTTGGGACAGCAATGTTCATACACTCTGCGTCTGCATGTAGAATTTCCGGTCGCAAATTTTCCGGCCGCAGATTCTGTAGCGTGAACCTGGCCTTGCGGTGATCAAAATAGCTTTGTATCCTGCTTGACAAGTAGTAGTTTGGGAAATTAAGGAAATTGATTCATCCCAGAACCCATCCCCAGCAGCCGCTAAAGGACACATGGAAAAAAAAATTAAGACTACCTTACAGAAACACTATACATTCATTTAAAGCAGGTGTTAACAGCCTTTTAGGACCTGAATTTTTATCTACACCACATGAGCATTGACTGCCAATGGTGTGACCGAGGGTGTCCCATCCCTTGTTCTGACTGCCTAAATGCTATGGTCATTGTCATCAGTGTCATCAGTTTTATGCTGCCCAAACCACAGGCAGCATAAAACTGATGCAGGCATTACAATCCTGGGGCAATTTAAATTGATGTAATAAGCTACGGCTGTTCTTCACTGGCTTGAGTGACGTGTCTCTCTGTAGCAGTGTAAGGGGAAGATGCATCACTCAAGCCAGCCGGGTGGGGAGCAGCCACTGAGAGCCGCCCCATGGATTAGTTACCCACAGGGCCGTCTTTAATTTTGATTGGACCCCGGGCAAGCAATCCCCCCCCCCCCCCATAGCAGTGTTCCCGCACATTAGTTAGACAGCATAGTTCCCCCACATTAGGTAGACAGCTTGTTTCCCCACATTAGGTAGACAGCATCGTTCCCCCCACATTAGATAGACAGCAAAGTTTCCTCACATTAGGTAGACAGCATAGTTTTCCCACTTTAGTTAGACAGCATAGTACCCCCCACATTATGTAGACAGCATAGCACCCCCACATTAGGTAGACAGCATAGTTCCCCCACATTAGGTAGACAGCATAGTATCCCCACAGTAGGTAGACAGCATAGTACCCCCACATTAGGTAGACAGCATAGTTACCCCACATTAGGTAGACAGCATAGTTTTCTTACATTAGGTAGACAGCATAGTTTGCCCACATTAGGTAAACAGCATAGTACACCAAATTAGGTAGATAGCATAGTTCTCCCACATAAGTTATGCAGCAGTTAGACACATTAGGTTAGACAGCACACTACCACCCCCCACCTGACCGACCAACACACAATAACAGACATACACTTACAGACACACACTAACAGACATACACTTACAGACACCCTCCCCATTTGGTAATAGCACCTCTCATCATCTGTCAGCAGGATCTGCTGATGGGGGTGCTACTGCCCCCCCCTTGCAGTAGCACCCCAATCATCCATCGGCAGCACCATCTTCCTGGGGGTATGTGTTGCTGGTGGATGATGAGGGTGCTGCTGCCCCCCCCCTTTGCAGTAAGAACCCCAATCATTCATCTGCAGCACCATCTTCCTGGATGATGGAGGTGCTACTGTCAGGGGGATGATCCTGCCCATGGATGATGAGGGTGCTGCTGGCCCCCGGGCAGTAGCACCTCCATCATCCATCGGCAGCACCAGGCTCCTAGATGATGGGGGTGCTACTGCCAGGAGGATGATCCTGCCAATGGATGATGGGGGTGCTATTGGCCCCCCTCCCCGGCAGTAGCACCCCCATCATCAATCGGCAGCACCATCCTCCTACCATCCTCCAGCAACCCCCCTCCCGCACCCCTGATTATCTTGGCACCCCTGATCATCTTTTAGCTCAGCAGACCCACCCCAAAGCCTAGAGCCCCCCAGCACCCCCTTTCTCCTTGGCAGTCGCTTACCAAGGTCAGGTACACGCCACTCTTCCTTGCTGACTTGCTCGCTTCAGGTGTTCTGACTGACCTGCACAGGTCAAGTTGGCACCATCCACAAAACTGCGCCCACCCACCGCTGATGTCTCATCACGTAGCACTACAGGAGAGGAGTGGTGAGGACCGGGGGGGATGGGGGGCACCTGGCAGCTGGGGGGGGGGGGGGGAGTGAAGAACTTTCGGCACCAGGCAGCTGAGTACCAGGGTGGGGGTTTGCTAGTGAACATGTCGGGGGAGGCTAGTTGCTTTAGCATGGGGTTGAAGAGCTAGCTGCTTTAGGCCCCCAGGAATGACAGGGCCAAGGGCAGCTGCCCCTTTTGCCCAGCGTTAAAGAGGGCCCTGGTTACCCGGGTCCTGGCAGCATTTTTAAACTATTAGTACTCTGATATGTCAAGGTGCATCACAGTAATTCATAGAGTCCCAGGATTGCGATCCATATGCCAGTTTTATGCTCCTCACAGTTTGGGCAGTAGAGAACTAATGACACGTTCCCTTTAACTACAACATTTGTGGGGGTTGTGGTTAAATGATGGGAATATAGTTTTCTCTATTCCTGGCCATTTCAGCAGGATGTTGGCTATATAACACAGTTTATTTCAGGGGTGGACAGGAGTCAGTAAAAGCAGTATGTTCACAACAGTGTGTTCTACAGCTATGGACCCCTGAATGCATTTTGGCTATCTTGTGTGTTCTGACACCTTTCTATCATGAACTTTGATTTATCAGCTCTTCTTTGAGATCAGAACAGATGGGCTAGCCCCTTTACCCTACGTACTGTAAAGGGGTACTCCAGCGTGGAGCTAATTGTTCCGAACGCTGTTTTTGTGCTGCGGGGGCTGACCACAACCCCTCGTGACATTACCGCCACACCCCCTCAATTCAAGTCTATGGAAGGGTGTGTGACACACCCCCTCCAATAGACTTGCATTGAGGGGGCATTGTTGTGACATCACGAGGGGGTGTGTCTGACCCCCGCAGCACGAAAACAGCACTTGGAACATTTGGTTCCATGCTGGCCAGTGGAGTACCCCTTTAACCTACATCAACCCTGTCACTGACTAACTAGTTGTCCTGTTTTGGACCACTTGTGCTAGATTGTAGACCCTTTGTGGTGGCCCAGTGCAGGAGTTGCACCCCTGGACCCTAGTTGCCCTGCCTGGCAGACTCCATACAGTGACCCCTGGGCGTCCCATGCACTTGTGTTCTACCTACACAAATCCCTTAAATGCCTATGTTATACCATTTAACGTAAATAAAATGTGTTATAGCTTTAAGACCTGTTGTCATGTGATTGACCTGTTGTCATGTGATTGTAACCCAGTGAGGTATCAGTGAACATGTGATCTAAGGGTGACCTATTGGACCCCTCCTAGTCTCCCCCATATAGGCACTGAGTGGAGCTATCTCTTTCTCTTATGCTCTAGTATGCTGAGTTGCAGTAAGGTCAAATCCTGAAAGAGTGTGTGTGGAGTCCAGAGGAGGCTAACTACAGTTAGTCAAGCAGCCACGGATTCTCAAGTCCATTGCCCCACAGGTCAAGTCAAAGCCTGGTAAACTACAGAAGGGGTGAAGTCATCCAAATTGTCCAAGTCCACTATAAATCTCAGCAAGCCCTAAGGTCTCTGAAGTAACTGGTCACCTTCATGAACCTAGCCAAACTGTATAGATTGTTACATCTGTCTGACTCAGTAAAGCTGCCGTTGTTCCACAACTTGGCGTCAGACCCATTATTTGCCCCTGTGCCTAGCCCAGGATCCAGCGGTATTCCTTCAGGTGGTGTAGAGGATAAACCACACCCTGGCATCACAAACACAAGGGGTTAATACCATCTGCCCTAGGGTAATTCCATCTGCTTTCATCACACCATCACCAAAACATTTGGCATCCTACGAACAGGATACAGGTGTGCACCTTATGCAAAAAGTACCCCCCAGTCTGAACTCTGTCCAGTTTTGCAGAGCAAAATTTGCATGCCGATGCAAACAAAGTTTGCGCCAGAAAGGGTACTGGACTTTGTCAGTAAAAAGTGTTTAATCCGAGGCGCTTGTGAAATAGAGGGGGAGGCGAAGAAAAGACTGTTATCTGCCATTGTGAACTGTATAGAGTCTGTACCTGGAAGAGTTAACTTGGTCTGCACGCGAACGGTCGCAGCTCCACCCTGTCAGTCCCCAGCGGTGACGCCTCTTCATTACAGCGAGGAGGAACCAAAGAGCCGCCCTGTGTTGCACAGGGGAAGATTTTGCCGAGCGGACCAAAACCGGAAGTTCCCTGGGCGCAGCCGTATTGGTGGCTCCGGTTGCTGCACTCATCTACCAAGTACCCGCTACAGCGCAAACTCTGCAAACACCAACGATTGTTAAATGCCAAGTCTCTGGTGCCTGAAGCTGTCAGCACTGCCACGTTATTGTCTGCAAGTCTGGTTGCAAGACTGTCCATTACCAGGTACCTGCGAAATAGAGGGGGAGTGTCCACAATAGTGCCCCCATCAGTCAAGCTGGAGCCTCTGCAGCACTTCAGCAGTCATCTTAAAGGGGAAATCCCCCTATTCTTCTTAAAGCAACAGCACACTCAAAAAGCAATGGGATGTCTGAACCCAGCACCACACATCAACCAGGCCCCAGTGCCCCTTCATCTCCAGCGGCAAGCATCAAGAGTCCTGGTGTTTTAACATCTGCACCGGTATTCATGGGGAACCCTGTCCTTTCTACCTACAATGGAGACCCTTTCACCCTGAGGGATTTCAAAGAGAGGATCCAGAGCTTGTTTGTTTTTTACTCTTTCCCTCCTACCCAACAGGTACAACTCCTAACAGGACAACTCCAGGGACCTGCACTAGAGGAAGTCCACACCTGGCCAGCATCTGAGAAGGTGACGGTGGAGCAGATCTTTGAAGGGCTGTTCCAGGTATTTGAGTCACATTCTTCATCAGAGGTACGTCTCCGGCTGTATGAAAGGCGACACAAACCAGGTGAGACCTTGAGAGCATATGCTGTAGCAATACAGAATGCCCTAGAGACTGTCCAAAAATTGGATGGTATAACTCCCGAGCAGGGCAACAAGGTGTTAATGGACAGATTTATTGATGGAGCCCATAACAAGTGGGACAAGGCCAAACTGAGAATGTTAGCTGTCCAAAATTCTAATATGTAATTCCCTGCTTTTAAAAGACCGAGAGTCCTATTCAACTGTCCGCAGTCCAAGCGACAATATCAGTGGCTATGGCTTCAGACTTACAGGTGATACAGGAAAGTCAAAGTCTTTTGGTGGCGCCACTTGTCCTGCTCAAGAAGAAAGACAGAACCATCCACTTCTGTATCAACTACAGGAAACTGAACAATGTCACACATAAGGACCCTTATCCTTTGCCAAGGATTGAAGAGTCGCTTACAGCCCTCGGGTCTGCTGCTTACTTCTCCTCCCTGGATTTAACGAGCGGATACTAGCAAGTGCCCATGGCCGTGGAGCATCGGGAGAAGACCGCCTTCGTGACATCCATGGGGTTGTTCGAGTTTAAAAGTATGCTGTTTGGGCTACGCAATGCCCCTGTTATGTTCCAGCGTCTGATGGAAAGGTGCCTGGGTCATTTGAATTTCCAAAGTGTCTTGTTGTTCCTGGACGATGCCATCGTGTATTCCAAGTTTTACAGTCTTCAGTCAGACGTCTTTCAAGTCTTGATCAAGCATGGGCTGAAGATCAAACCATCCAAATGTCACTTGCTTAAACCTCAGATTCTTTATTTGGGTCATGTTGTGAGCACAGAGGGAGTGCAGCCCAATCCTGAAAGGTGGAAGCTGTCAAGAACTGGCCTACCCCGCGCGTGGTGAAAGATGGCAGGAGCTTCCTGGGATTTGCTACTACAGCTGCTTCATTCCACACTTTGCCTAAATTGCAGAACCCCTCACAGCTTTCCTATGTGGTACGCCAAAGGAGAACTACAACTTAAGACTACCCATGGAATGGGCCGAATAGTAAGATACAGCACTCCGAGCTCTTCAACTTCTGCTGATGTATTCAGAATACAGTCAGCCATTCCGGCTATATACTGATGCCATTTTTGAAGGTCTGGAAGTTGTCCCAAGTCCAGGAAGGACAAGAGCGAGTAGTTGCCTATGCCAGTCGTAACCTGCGAGGAGCAGAGAATAACGATGCTAATTAAAGCTCATTCAAGTTGGAACTTCTCGCCCTGGTATGGGCCATGAGCGAAAAGTTCAAAGACTATTTGGCTGCCCTGCGTTTTACTGTCTACACAGATAATAACCCATTGGCCCACCTGAACACTGCAAAGTTAGGTGCTATCGAAAAGCATTGGGCTTCAAAATCAGCCAATTACAATTTCACCATCAACTACAGAAGTGGCAAGTCAAATGTCAATGCCGATGTACTGTCTCGGATGACCCCCGGCGAAGAGCCACCCGTCGAAGGCATGTGGGAAGATGTGGAGATGCCCCCATTTTATCAACGGTTCGTTAACCAGGATGTTAACCGCCCTCATGGACGGTAAATCCAGGTCCGAAAAGGTTAAAGAAGACCTATACACCTGGAAGACTCTTCAGGACGAAAGTCGAGTCATGGGGGATATGTTGGACTACCTTCTGGCAAAAAAGGGCTCAGTGTGATTATGAGTTGAAACGTCTGTGGCGACAGAGGAAGCGACTGTTTGTGTACAAAGGACTGTTGTACTGAAATTCTTTGAATTTGGTCTCTGGTGATCAACTTCATCAGATTCTGGTTCCCTGAAGAGACCTGGTGATGGTCTTCAACGCATACCATGACCAGTCGGGACACTTTGGAGTCCACAAGACCGAATCCACTGTCCGGCAAAGATTCTATTGGATTGGAATGCGGAGCAACATTGAGAAATGGTGCAGTGAGTGTACTGTCTGTTACGTCCCCAAGAACATGCGCAAGGACGCAAGAGCACCCCTCCATTTTATTCAGAGTGACAGACCGAACCAGTTGGTCACCCTAGACCATGTGAAATTGTCTCCTACCCGGTCACGGCTATATCTTTGCTCTCACCATGGTGGATCTTTACTCCAAGTGGGTTGTCGTTGTACCTATCAAAGGTCTCACAGCCAAGACAGCGGCCCAGATGTTCTACTCCAAATGGGTGCAAACCCGTGGGTGTCCGAAGTCCATCTTAACTGACCGTGGAATGGCTTTTTGAGGCCCAACTCTTCCAAGAACTATGTCAATTCCACGATTGCAAGAAGCTCCGGACCACCGCCTATCACCCTCAGGGGAACGGGATTTGTGAACGTATCAAGCAAGTCTTCATCCATATACTGTGAGCAGCTTCTGTGTCAAGGCAAGAAGAATGGCCCCGATTACTGCCAGAGTTGTTGGAAATTTACAACAATACAGTACACTGCTCCACCGGATACACCCCCTTCTTCTTGATGATGGGTCGACATGGCAACTGCCGAAAGACCGAAAGTTTGGGTTGCAGGCCCCGATCAACAATTCCCTGGAGTGGGTCTCGGACCATCAGAGGAGGATGCAAGAGGCTTAGGAGATTGTCAGCAAGAAAATGGGTGAGGCCTAACAAAGACAACAAGAAGATTACAACCGGCATGCCTCCGCCAAACCACTTCAATTGGGTGATAAAGTCTGACTACGGAAGTTCCCAAGAACTAACAAATTGGACTCCATCTGAGAGACAAAACCCTATACGGTGACAGCCATACCTTATCTTGAGACCGATGTATACGAAGTACAGAAACCTAGGTATGAGCCACAAGTCATCCATCAGAATCGTATCAAGCTCAGTCTCAGAGAAGATCTACCAGTGCTCCCAGCTCCCTGGTACGTCCCTGGTGAGGGGATTCACCCATCTATGGATTTCCCTGTTTTCTCCTAATCAGCCAGCGTTCTTCTGTGTAACTCCAACCCCGGGACTAGTTCAACCCACGCCAGTCCTGTCACCGTTTGCTCCAGCCTATACACCTGCTTCCAGAATGCCGACCATGTCTCCAACATCTCCAGCGCAAATTCCAGAAATCCTGAGTCCATTAAGTTCTGAACCAATTCCAGCTACGGCAGAAGAGCCATCTGAAGCTCCAGAAGCTCCACGGGTTCCAGATTCTCCAGTGGTGGTGCTGCGCAAATCCCAAAGGTCAACACAGGGATAATTACCAGCCAGGTACAGAGAATAGTCATAGTACCTTTTATAAAGTCTAGCCACATTTAGTCAGTCTAGCATAGATAATGCTGATGTCATGTACATAGTGTTTTGTATATAAACTAGTCAATTCTCATGTCTAGCTAAAATGTATATTATCCAGTCCATACATAGTCAGAAACGTGTAAATGTCTAACCATTTTCCTGTCCATCATGTACAGGGCTCTCTACTGGCCAAAGGGTTCCCCTGAAATATAAGACACATAAGACAAGTCCACACCTGGCCAGCATCTGAGAAGGTGACGGTGGAGCAGATCTTTGAAGGGCTGTTCCAGGTATTTGAGTCACATTCTTCATCAGAGGTACGTCTCCGGCTGTATGAAAGGCGACACAAGCCAGGTGAGACCTTGAGAGCATATGCTGTAGCAATACAGAATGCCCTAGAGACTGTCCAAAAATTGGATGGTATAACTCCCGAGCAGGGCAACAAGGTGTTAATGGACAGATTTATTGATGGAGCCCATAACAAGTGGGACAAGGCCAAACTGAGAATGTTAGCTGTCCAAAATTCTAATATGTAATTCCCTGCTTTTAAAAGACCGAGAGTCCTATTCAACTGTCCGCAGTCCAAGCGACAATATCAGTGGCTATGGCTTCAGACTTACAGGTGATACAGGAAAGTCAAAGTCTTTTGGTGGCGCCACTTGTCCTGCTCAAGAAGAAAGACAGAACCATCCACTTCTGTATCAACTACAGGAAACTGAACAATGTCACACATAAGGACCCTTATCCTTTGCCAAGGATTGAAGAGTCGCTTACAGCCCTCGGGTCTGCTGCTTACTTCTCCTCCCTGGATTTAACGAGCGGATACTAGCAAGTGCCCATGGCCGTGGAGCATCGGGAGAAGACCGCCTTCGTGACATCCATGGGGTTGTTCGAGTTTAAAAGTATGCTGTTTGGGCTACGCAATGCCCCTGTTATGTTCCAGCGTCTGATGGAAAGGTGCCTGGGTCATTTGAATTTCCAAAGTGTCTTGTTGTTCCTGGACGATGCCATCGTGTATTCCAAGTTTTACAGTCTTCAGTCAGACGTCTTTCAAGTCTTGATCAAGCATGGGCTGAAGATCAAACCATCCAAATGTCACTTGCTTAAACCTCAGATTCTTTATTTGGGTCATGTTGTGAGCACAGAGGGAGTGCAGCCCAATCCTGAAAGGTGGAAGCTGTCAAGAACTGGCCTACCCCGCGCGTGGTGAAAGATGGCAGGAGCTTCCTGGGATTTGCTACTACAGCTGCTTCATTCCACACTTTGCCTAAATTGCAGAACCCCTCACAGCTTTCCTATGTGGTACGCCAAAGGAGAACTACAACTTAAGACTACCCATGGAATGGGCCGAATAGTAAGATACAGCACTCCGAGCTCTTCAACTTCTGCTGATGTATTCAGAATACAGTCAGCCATTCCGGCTATATACTGATGCCATTTTTGAAGGTCTGGAAGTTGTCCCAAGTCCAGGAAGGACAAGAGCGAGTAGTTGCCTATGCCAGTCGTAACCTGCGAGGAGCAGAGAATAACGATGCTAATTAAAGCTCATTCAAGTTGGAACTTCTCGCCCTGGTATGGGCCATGAGCGAAAAGTTCAAAGACTATTTGGCTGCCCTGCGTTTTACTGTCTACACAGATAATAACCCATTGGCCCACCTGAACACTGCAAAGTTAGGTGCTATCGAAAAGCATTGGGCTTCAAAATCAGCCAATTACAATTTCACCATCAACTACAGAAGTGGCAAGTCAAATGTCAATGCCGATGTACTGTCTCGGATGACCCCCGGCGAAGAGCCACCCGTCGAAGGCATGTGGGAAGATGTGGAGATGCCCCCATTTTATCAACGGTTCGTTAACCAGGATGTTAACCGCCCTCATGGACGGTAAATCCAGGTCCGAAAAGGTTAAAGAAGACCTATACACCTGGAAGACTCTTCAGGACGAAAGTCGAGTCATGGGGGATATGTTGGACTACCTTCTGGCAAAAAAGGGCTCAGTGTGATTATGAGTTGAAACGTCTGTGGCGACAGAGGAAGCGACTGTTTGTGTACAAAGGACTGTTGTACTGAAATTCTTTGAATTTGGTCTCTGGTGATCAACTTCATCAGATTCTGGTTCCCTGAAGAGACCTGGTGATGGTCTTCAACGCATACCATGACCAGTCGGGACACTTTGGAGTCCACAAGACCGAATCCACTGTCCGGCAAAGATTCTATTGGATTGGAATGCGGAGCAACATTGAGAAATGGTGCAGTGAGTGTACTGTCTGTTACGTCCCCAAGAACATGCGCAAGGACGCAAGAGCACCCCTCCATTTTATTCAGAGTGACAGACCGAACCAGTTGGTCACCCTAGACCATGTGAAATTGTCTCCTACCCGGTCACGGCTATACCTTTGCTCTCACCATGGTGGATCTTTACTCCAAGTGGGTTGTCGTTGTACCTATCAAAGGTCTCACAGCCAAGACAGCGGCCCAGATGTTCTACTCCAAATGGGTGCAAACCCGTGGGTGTCCGAAGTCCATCTTAACTGACCGTGGAATGGCTTTTTGAGGCCCAACTCTTCCAAGAACTATGTCAATTCCACGATTGCAAGAAGCTCCGGACCACCGCCTATCACCCTCAGGGGAACGGGATTTGTGAACGTATCAAGCAAGTCTTCATCCATATACTGTGAGCAGCTTCTGTGTCAAGGCAAGAAGAATGGCCCCGATTACTGCCAGAGTTGTTGGAAATTTACAACAATACAGTACACTGCTCCACCGGATACACCCCCTTCTTCTTGATGATGGGTCGACATGGCAACTGCCGAAAGACCGAAAGTTTGGGTTGCAGGCCCCGATCAACAATTCCCTGGAGTGGGTCTCGGACCATCAGAGGAGGATGCAAGAGGCTTAGGAGATTGTCAGCAAGAAAATGGGTGAGGCCTAACAAAGACAACAAGAAGATTACAACCGGCATGCCTCCGCCAAACCACTTCAATTGGGTGATAAAGTCTGACTACGGAAGTTCCCAAGAACTAACAAATTGGACTCCATCTGAGAGACAAAACCCTATACGGTGACAGCCATACCTTATCTTGAGACCGATGTATACGAAGTACAGAAACCTAGGTATGAGCCACAAGTCATCCATCAGAATCGTATCAAGCTCAGTCTCAGAGAAGATCTACCAGTGCTCCCAGCTCCCTGGTACGTCCCTGGTGAGGGGATTCACCCATCTATGGATTTCCCTGTTTTCTCCTAATCAGCCAGCGTTCTTCTGTGTAACTCCAACCCCGGGACTAGTTCAACCCACGCCAGTCCTGTCACCGTTTGCTCCAGCCTATACACCTGTTTCCAGAATGCCGACCATGTCTCCAACATCTCCAGCGCAAATTCCAGAAATCCTGAGTCCATTAAGTTCTGAACCAATTCCAGCTACGGCAGAAGAGCCATCTGAAGCTCCAGAAGCTCCACGGGTTCCAGATTCTCCAGTGGTGGTGCTGCGCAAATCCCAAAGGTCAACACAGGGATAATTACCAGCCAGGTACAGAGAATAGTCATAGTACCTTTTATAAAGTCTAGCCACATTTAGTCAGTCTAGCATAGATAATGCTGATGTCATGTACATAGTGTTTTGTATATAAACTAGTCAATTCTCATGTCTAGCTAAAATGTATATTATCCAGTCCATACATAGTCAGAAACGTGTAAATGTCTAACCATTTTCCTGTCCATCATGTACAGGGCTCTCTACTGGCCAAAGGGTTCCCCTGAAATATAAGACACGTGTAGTGACAGAGTTGTCATATAAAGGTAATATCGTTATATTGTCTAGAAATGTATATTGTGTATATTGTATATGTATATTGTGATGTCCTGATCAGCTAGGATGCA
This sequence comes from Hyla sarda, assembly GCF_029499605.1. Taxonomy (NCBI): domain Eukaryota; kingdom Metazoa; phylum Chordata; class Amphibia; order Anura; family Hylidae; genus Hyla; species Hyla sarda. Next base: position 236,891,319 of record NC_079190.1, read on the forward strand.
AGCGATCGGAGCCCTCCGGCTATCATAAGCCGCTGGGACTGACCCGGTATGATGCGGAGTCACGGCGTGACCCCCTTTTAAATACCAGGAATGGGCGCAGGGTGTACAGGTACGCCCTGCGTCCTTAAGAGGTTAAGCCAAGTGCAGATTTCATTAAAGGAGTACTCCGGTGGAAAACTTTTTTTTTTTAAATCAACTGGTTCCAGAAAGTTAAACAGATTTGTAAATTACTTCTATTAATCTTAATCCTTCTATTAATCTTAATCCTTCCAGTACTTACTAGCTGCTGAATACTGCAGAGGAAATTTTTATCTTTTTTGAACATAGAGCTCTCTGCTGACATCACAAGCACAGTGCTTTCTGCTGACATCTCTGTCCATTTTAAGAACTGTCCAGAGTAGGAGAAAATCCCCATAGCAAACATATGCTGCTCTGGACAGTTCCTAAAATGGACAGAGATGTCGGCAGAGAGCACTGTACTTGTGATGTCAGCAGAGCGCACTGTGTTCCAAAAAGAAAATAATTTTCTCTGTAGTAATGTAATTGCAATGATAGTTATATCTCCTTACAATGGTTGTACAGTCCTATTGGCCAATAACAAGATACAAAAGATACTTGCAGCACTCCAATGCAAGGTTACGGAACAACGGCACTTTACTGAGGCAGACAAGGTATTAAAGTCTTTACAGCTCAGTTAAGGCCCAAAGAGATGCTCAGTGAACTTTAGGAAGCTTGTTGGCTCGCTGGGACTTGTAGTGGACTTGGACTGACTTGTGCAACCCTGAATTTAGTAACTGACAGATATGACTGACTTTAATATCTTGACTAGACTTGTCCCCTGTATTTTTGCTTACCGCCAGGCTTTGACTTTCCCCTGCAGGGATTAACTGGTAGTAGCTGCGTGGCTGCGTGACTAGGCCTCTCTCAGAAACACCAGACAACTGCTCAGGTCTTCACTTGACTGTACCTCAGCTAAGACTCAACTCAGAACTGACTGTCTAGTTCCTCCCTGGTATATAAGGGAGCAATTTGAAGGAATCCCATAGGTCACCAACAAGTCACCTGTTCTTCTTGCACTTTCCTTGGTAACATAGGCCTTGACAACAACAGAGGCATAAAAATACAGTACATTAACTCATACATAACTTTATAGAATACACAGAGTCCTTAGGAGGGATTAGGGCCCAAGAGAACACTTAAATGGAAGCCGCCACACAGGACGGGCAGGTGTACAGGATAACAACTCCTGTACTACTGGGCCACCACAAATACATGGATAGCATAGATAAAAAAAAACAACCAATGCCCCCCCCCCCCCCATATAAAAATATTTCTACTGCTTATATACTTAGCCACCCATTGGCTTCATGATCTATGCAGAAGACTGGCCCAAGTGATGAGGAGAAGATAACTCCCTAACTGTCCCCTTGCTGCCTAATGTTTTCCACTCCGTAACAGGCACTATTTTAACAAAATAATGTTATTTACCTCACCTGTGAGTTGTTTTAATGCATTAGCTGATTGGTGTTACTTTTACTTGCACACTAAAAGTAAATTATGCAATTCCCAAACTTACCAGTAGATGTCCTCATGGCTAAAGAATACCATGTTCTTACACTTACTTGCTTCAGTACATGTTTGATAACTGTTGTCTTTTTTTGTTTTTTGTTGAGATGCCACTAGTAAGCATTTTTCAAGTAAAATAATGTAGTCAGTCTATCACGCTCTTCTCTGTTTGAGTTTTCTATAGTATAATAAAGTGAATAATGCAAACAAAGTACTGCCAAACACAATAAATAAGCCCATAAAACGAAAATTTAAGTTTTCTATAGTATAATAAAGTGAATAATGCAAACAGTACTGCCAAACACAATAAATAAGCCCATAAAATGAAAATTTAGCGTAATTCCATGCTTACCTAAATTTGATAAGCCAACACAGCTGAAGTGTTCACATTTAGTGACATACTTTGTACAATAATTTGACTCTTGTAATAAGCAGAGACTTGGCAAGGGGTTTTGTCTGATCAGGTACTGCAAGTGCAAGGTCAATTCTGCTTACACAGAAATTGATATGCATTTTTTCCATTCACTTTTGTAGTTTTATTTTGTTATATTTCAATTAGAGTTAAATAAAAATAGTTTAAAAAAGTAATCACTCTTCATTTACACCATTGTACTAATTAAAAAGACACTTCACCTTTAATTGGCACTAACTACACTATTTGGGGGAGATTTATCAAAACCTGTGCAAAGGAAAAGTTACCCAGTTGCCCTCAGCAACCAATCAGATTGCTTCTTTCATTTAGCAGAGGCTTGTCAGATTCTATATGGTTAAAAGATTCTGACTGGTTCTTTGTTTGTTTTGTTGCCGAGTTACACCTAGCTGTCTAGCTGGTCAGCTGACCGCTTAATGAGAGCACCTGTGAGTTGCCTATTTAACCTGGCAGTTGGCTCTCAGTCAGTGCCTGTGAAAGAGTCTTTTAATTCCAGTAGCTAGCGTGTATTCCCTGTTTCTCCTGTATAACCCAGCATCTTTGACTTTTGGCTCTAATCTCAACTTCTCTCTGGTATTAGCGACTTGGTACTTTGACTTCTCCTGGCTTTGGCGCTGTTAGTTGACTCTGGACTATCGTGTGAGTGTGTAGTCATATTTTGTTAGTCTGTTATCCCACTGTCCTCGGATCTAGTCAGTGTCATTGTAGTTTATTATTTTGACTAGTACACCCCTCACATATACAGGAAGGCACTGTCTTCGTGGTTACGGACCTATCGTTTAGGGCAGGTATGTAAGTAGGCAGGGATAGGGGAGCGGGCGAGATTAGTGTGCACTCTTTGCCAGCCCATACGTGACATTTTCACATTTTCATTAGCAAAAATACCTGCATTTGCTAAGATGGAACCAATGATGGCTTTAGTAGAGCAAGTGCAGGGATTAACACATTTAGTGCAATCCCTTGCTAAAAGGGTTCAGGCTCAGGAAACAGTTAATGTTCAGCCAGTGGTCTGTCCTCCAGCTATTTTGAGTGAACCAAAAATTTATCTTCCTGACCGCTTTTCTGGTGACCGAAAGAAATTTGTTGTATTCAGGGAGAGTTGTAAGCTGTACTTTCGCCTGAGACCACAGTCTACTAGCACAGAGGTTCAGAGAGTAGGATTTATAATATCTTTGTTGCAAGGAGATCCCCAGGAGTGGGCATTCTCTTTACCTTCCTCGGCTCCTGAATTAAGTTCAGTGGAGGCTTTCTTTTCTGCTTTGGGCCTTCTTTATGATGAACCTGACCACGCAGCCTTTGCAGAGTCGCAGCTGGTTAATCTTAAGAAGGGACGGAAAATGGCTGAGGAGTACTGTGCTAATTTTCGGAGATGGTGTACTTCGTCTGGTTGGAATGATCCAGTCCTTAGGTGTCAGTTCAGACTTGGTTTATCTGATTCTATTGAGGATGTTCTTGTAAGTTATCCATCACCTGATTCATTAGAAAAAGCCATGACTGTAGCAGTACAACTTGACAGACGTATGAGAGAAAGAAGTCGAGAACGGATCTCTTCTGTTCCTCACTCTCCTTCCTCCATGTTTCCTTCTTTTCCTACCTCTCATGTCTTTTCTGGGGAACCCATACAGATAGGGAAGTTATCCCCTCGGCAGAGAAAATCCCTTCGGAGGAAAAACAACATGCGTTTCTTTTGTGGAGAGAAGGGACATTGGATCCAGAATTGCGCCAAATGCCAGCAGTTGGGAAACGCCAGCGACTAAATGACAATCGGGGAGGTAATTTGGGCACACAAATATCTCCAAAATCATCTTCTAAAATCTTGTTACCCGTTCAAATATGTTTTCAAAAAAGAAAAATATTTAGTAAAGCATTTGTTGATTCTGGTTCTGCTACTAATTTTGTTGATCTGAATTTTATTAAGTCTTTGAATTTACCCTTGAAATTGTTGGAGAGCCCGATTCCCATTACTGGAGTGGATTATACACCCTTGTCAGGGGGTAGTGTCAGTTCTTCCACTCCAGAGGTGGGATTACTGGTGGGTTCTCTGCATTTAGAAAAAATCACATTTTATGTTCTGGAAAATTTGTTGGTAAATGTGATTTTGGGATTACCTTGGTTAAGGAAACAAAATCCTGTTTTTGATTGGTCCTCTGGGGAACTCATCAAGTGGGGGTCTAAATGTATAAATAAATGCATTACTATATCTGTTGCAACTCCCGGTGTGGTCCAAAGTAATCTACCCGAATTTATTTCTGATTTTTGTGATGTTTTTTCTGAGGAGGCCTCCTCTGCTTTGCCCCCACAGCGAGATTATGAATGTGCTATTGATCTTGTACCTGATGCCAAGTATCCTAAAGGGAGAATTTATAATGTGTCTGGTCCTGAAAGGGAAGCTATGAAGGATTATTTTCATTCAAGTTTACAAAAGGGTCATATTCGTCCATCTGTTTCTCCCATGGGAGCAGGGTTCTTCTTTGTAGCAAAGAAGGATGGAGGGCTTAGGCCTTGTATTGATTATTGGGGTCTGAACAAGATCACAGTCAAAAATCAATATCCATTGCCTTTAATTCCAGACTTGTTTAATCAATTACAGGGGGCACGTTGGTTCACTAAACTGGACCTTTGAGGGGCTTATAACTTGATCAGAATAAAAGAGGTTGATGAATGGAAGACTGCTTTTAATACCCCTGAGGGCCATTTTGAGTATCTGGTAATGCCTTTTGGTCTCAGTAATGCACCTGCAGTCTTTCAGAACTTGGTCAACGATATTTTTCGTGAATTTTTGGGTAAATTCCTAGTAGTTTATCTAGATGATATTCTAATTTTTTCTCAAGATTGTTCATGTCATGTGGACACTGAGCCAAAACAAATTGTTTGTTAAACAGGAGAAGTGTGTTTTTGGTGTCAAAGTACAATTTTTGGGGTACATCTTATCTCCAGGACATTTTAAAATGGATCCTGAGAAGGTTAAAGGGGTAGTCCAGTGGTTAAAAACGTATTCCCTATCCTAAGGATAGGGGATAAGTTTGAGATCGCGGGGGGTCCTACCGCTGGGGCCCTCTGCGATCTCTTTGTACGGGGGCCAGGCTCTCCGGCCAGATAGCGAGTGTCGACCCCCGCACGAAGTGGCGGCCGACACGCCCCCTCAATACAACTCTATGGCAGAGCCGGAGATTGCCGAAGGCAGCGCTTCGGCTCTGCCATAGAGTTGTATTGAGGGGGCGTGTCGGCCGCCGCTTCGTGCGGAGGTCGACACGCCCCCTTCCCGCGGGCTGTCTGGGCTCCGTACAGGAGATCGCAGGGGGCCCCAGCGGTCGGACCCCCCGCGATCTCAAACTTATCCCCTATCCTTAGGATAGGGGATAAGTTGTTCACCACTGGGTCACCACTGGACTACTCCTTTAAGGCTGTATCTGACTGGGTGTGTCCCACTTCTTTAAAGGCACCACAGAGGTTTTGGGGCTTTGCAAAATACTATAGAAAATGTATAAAGAATTTTTATATTGTTGCAAAACCATTGACTAATCTGACTTGTAAAGGGGCAAATCTGGTTAACTGGTCTCAGGAGGCGGAAGCCACTTTTGAACATCTTAAGGGATGCTTCATTTCTGCTCCAATTTAAGTTCAACCAGATCAGAACAAGCCCTTTATTGTTGAAGTAGATGCTTCTGAAGTTGGTGCTGGAGCAGTTTTGTCACAGGGAACTGCTTCTTTGACTAAGTTACGTCCTTGTGCTTTCTTTTCTCATAAATTTTCCACAGCTGAACAAAACTATGATGTTGGAAACTTTTGGCAATCAAGTTGGCTTTTGAGGAATGGAGACCTTTTCTTGAAGGGGCAGTTCATCGGGTCACTGTAATTATTGACCATAAAAATGTAACCTTCCTGTAATCTGTCAATCATCTCAATCCTAGTCAAGCCCAGTGGGCCTTGTTCTTTACTCGGTTTGACTTTGTTATTACTTATCGACCGGGTACTAAGAATGTCAAATCTGATGTCTTATCTCAAAGTTTCAGTGCTTCTCAGTCTATAGACTCTAATCCAGAGACTATTCTTCCAGAAGGTGTGGTTATTTCTGCAGTGTCTGAGGATTTAACTTCTGAGATTTTTGGGTAATCAAGGCTTGGTTCCTCCAGAGACTCTTAGAGGCAAGATCTTTGTACCTAGTCAGTTTTGCCTCCGTATAATTGAGGAGTCTCATTGTTCCCCATTAGCAGGTCATCCTGGTATCCGGGGTACAAAGAAATAGCTTCAAAGGTCAACCCTCAACAGGGATGGGGAAGCTTTTGTTGCCTCTTGTGAAGTTTGTGCCCAAGCAAAAACTCCTCGGACACGTCCTGCAGGGTAGTAATGTCCATTGTCCATTCCAAAAAGGCCCTGGACTCATATTTCTATGGATTTTATGACTGATCTGCCTCCATCTGAGGGAAAAACTGTTCTATGGGTGATGGTGGATAGGTTTAGTAAACAGTGTCATCTCATTCCTTTGAAAAATCTCCCTTCGGCCCAAATTCTTGCTGACTAATTTTTAAACCCTTAAGAACGCAGAGTTTTTTCGTTTTTGCATTTTCATTTTTTCCTCATCACCTTCTCAAAATCATAATACTTTCAATTTTGCACCTAAAATTCCATATTATGGCTTACTTTTTGCGCCACCAATTCTACTTTGCAGTGACATTAGTAATTTTACCAAAATATGCACAGCGAGGCGGGAAGAAAATTAATTGTGCGACAAAATTGAAGAAAAATGGCATTTTGTAACTTTTGGGGGCTTCCGTTTCTACGCAGTGCATTATTCGGTAAAAATGATATCTTATCTTTATTCTGTAGGTCCATACGGTTAAAATGATAGTATTTATCGGTACCATTTTTATATTGATCTGACTTTTTGATCGCTTTTTATTCATTTTTTCATGATATAAAAAGTTACCAAAAATACGCTATTTTGGATTTTTGAATTTTTTTGCACGTACGCCATTGACCGTGCGGTTTAATTAACAATATATTTTTATAGTTTGGACATTTCCGCATGCGGCGATACCACATATGTTTGTTTTTATTTTAATTTACACAGTTTTTTTTTAATGGGAAAAGGGGGGTGATTCAAACTTTTATTAGGGAAGGTGTTAAATGCTCTCTTTAAACTTTTTTTTTTACACTTTTTTTTTTGCAGTGTTATAGCCCCCCCTGGTGGCTATTTCACTGCACATACCGATCTCATACACAGATTACTGCATTGACACGGCAAAGATCAGTGAAATCAGCGGTCAATTGCTCAAGCCTGGATTTCAGGCTTGGAGCAATCAATCGCCGATCGGATGCAACGGAGGCAGGTGAGGGGACCTCCGTTCGCGTTCTAGCTGATCGGGAGATCGCGATTTCACCTAGTCAGTGTCTTTGTAGTTTATTATTTTGACTATTACGCCCCTCACTTATACAGGAAGGGACTGTCTTCGTGGTTACGGACCTGTCATTTAGGACAGGTACCTAAGTAGACAGGGATAGGGGGGGGGGGCGAGATTAGTGTGCACTCCTTCCCAGCCCATACGTGACAGGCCTTGTTAAAAATGAAAGACATAAGATGATTGGTTGCTATGGGCAACTGGGCAACTTTCCCTCTGGAAAGATTTTGATAAATCTCCCCCTTTGTGCTTACAGCTCGAGTACTCAAAAGAAAATCTCTCATTTATTGTGATAAAGGCCCTAAGACATCTTATCCCCTATCCAAAGGATAGGGGATAAGAGGTCTGATCGTAGGGGTCCCGCCGCTGGGCACCCCCACAATCTCTCCTCCCCCGCGATCAGACATCTTATCCCCTATCCTTTGGACATGGGATAAGATGTCTTAGGACCGCAGTACCCCTTTAAGAAAGCAAACCTGTTTATCACAATAAATGAGAGAATTTCTTTTGAGTACTCCAGCTATAAGCAAAAAGGTGGAGATTTATCAAAACCTGATATAGGGGATAAGATGTCTTAGGGCCAGAGTATCCCTTTAATATATAAAAATGTGTCTAAAGTTTTAGCGACTAGGAGTCTCCCTTTCATTGAATTTGCTATTCACGGCCTGTTGTTAGGCTCACTCAATCTCTAACAACAGAAGCTCCAAGACTGCAGGGTGTGTGGGAGCAGGGGAGGGGGTTGGCGTCATCAATCACAGGCTGCTCAGGACCTCCAGCTGGGGTGTTGCTGATCAGGCATCAGGGGTTTATTAACCCTTGTCACTCATGACGCCAGGGTGAAGATTAAATGCTGAGGTAATGCTGGGCCTATCGCCACCCTTCCCAAGAATGATAGGTGAGTGCAGAATAACGGATTGTCCACAACCAGTGCTTAGCTGAAAACTTGTAGAAACTTTACTGAAGATTTTCTGTAACATACAGCAGTAACAACAGTCCAGATAACAGAGTCTATATACAGCTGAAGCAGCGATTGACAGGTGGTTGGGACCTTGTAAGTTCTCTTTAGTTTAGGAGGATTCTTGTAGCATAGATCCGCTGGATTTAGGGGTAGGCTTAGGTCCAGTGATCTTGCGGAGATAGCGGGGGATTGTAAGAACTCACAATCTTTAGCATAGGCTGAGGCCGCAAGGCTTAGGCCTAGTAATTGTCTTTGTAAGTTGCGGAGGTCTTACCTCATCCAATGTCAGCAACCCAAGAGAGCGATTAATGGCTGCAGCTCCCTTATATGGGCAGGGGCTGAGCGGTTTTGGATTGGTCCATACAGCTGTCATTCACTGTTACATTGCATTGTGGGTGAACACCTGACACAAGAACCACCAAAGGTCCTTCAACAAATCATAGAGTTCTGAACACCGAGTCACATGACCTAAGGTCCTGCAACGCTAACAGGTAGGCATTTAAATACACATATATATATTTATATTTAGATGAATATTAGCTAACTGAGGGGTGACGAGGGGCTAAATAGAAAAGAGGGACCCCACCGTTCCTAGGAACTCTGACTTTGGGGACCTCTACCAAGGTGCGGTATGCAATACGGTACCGGGACACCACACTTGCTTCTAGTTACATTTATCTACACACATGAGTGTACTGTTATTTGTCATTGTATATGTTATACACAGGGCTGGAACAAAGATTTTTGTCTACACAGCAAAGGTGCATTTAGGTTCCCCCCACTTTGACCTCACCACAAAGACCTCCTGTCCACATGTCCTCTGCTCCATCTCTATCTGGCCATGTCCTCTGTTTTGTTCCTGTTTACCTAGCTCTGTGCCCATCTGACGATGTCCCTTGCTCTGTCCACATCTCTCCTACTCTAGCTGTCGCAATCTCCTTTGGTCTGTCACCGTCTCATCATTTTTGCCTTTGCCCCAATCTCCCCTAATTGGTCCTCATCTCACCATGTCCCACTTTTGTCCTCATCCACTCAGCTCTGTGCCCATCTGCCCATATTGCTTGCTCCCTGGCTTTAAACCCTTTTCCTTTGGGCCAGCGAAGCATGCCTAAATATCCAGCTTAAAATTTGAATGTAAACACCTGCAACATTGGACCTAAGGAAGCCCTCCTGCTGTGTGAGAACATCTTTGGCCAGTGACATGAGGAGGCAGGATTGAAATTCCGGAATCTCGTGCCAGTGGTTGGGGAGTCTAAGTTCTCTGCCCCCCACAAACACCTCTGCACCCTACGGCAGCAGCTTAATCAGCTTAATGGTAGTCCCAGCAATGGCTATACAGGCTTCTGAATCAAACGTACTAGAGGACAAACTACATTCTATCCAGAAGACTTAGAGACAGTTATAGCAAGGAAAAAAAATGCTTTGCAAAATGCATTTATGTTTTACTATGGGAGTCAATGGCGATATTTAACTCCTTAACGACGCAGGACGTATATTTACGTCCTGCGCCGGCTCCCACGATATGAAGCGGGATCGCGCCGCGATCCTGCATCATATCGCGTCGGTCCCGGCGCTCATCAACGGCCGGGACCCGCGGCTAATACCACACATCGCCGATCGCGGCGATGTGCGGTATTAACCCTTTAGAAGCGGCAGTCAAAGCTGACCGCCGCTTCTAAAGTGAAAGTGACCCGGCTGCTCAGTCGGGCTGTTCGGGACCGCTGCGGTGAAATCGCGGCATCCCGAACAGCTGACCGGACACCGGGAGGGCCCTTACCTGCCTCCTCGGTGTCCGATCGACGAATGACTGCTCCGTGCCTGAGATCCAGGCAGGAGCAGTCAAGCGCCGATAACACTGATCACAGGCGTGTTAATACACGCCTGTGATCAGGATGAGAGATCAGTGTGTGCAGTGTTATATAGGACCTATAACACTGCAAAAAAAAAAAGTGTTAATAAAGGTCATTTAACCCCTTCCCTAATAAAAGTTTGAATCACCCCCCTTTTCATATAAAAAAAAATAAAACAGTGTAAAAAAATAAAAATAAATAAACATATGTGGTATCGCCGCGTGTGTAAATGTCCGAACTATAAAAGTATATCATTAATTAAACCGTGCAGTCAATGGTGTACGGGCAAAAAAATTCCAAAGTCCAAAAAAGCGTATTTTGGTCACTTTTATACCATTAAAAAATGAATAAAAAGTGATCAAAAAGTCTGATCAAAACAAAAATCATACCGATAAAAACTTCAGATCACGGCGCAAAAAATAAATGAGTCCTCATACCGTCCTGTACGTGGAAAAATAAAAAAGTTATAGGGGTCAGAAGATGACATTTTTAAACATATAAATTTTCCTGCATGTAGTTATGATTTTTTCCAGAAGTGCGACAAAATCAAACCTATATAAGTAGGGTATCATTTTAACCGTATGGACCTACAGAATAATGATAAGGTGTAATTTTTACCAAAATATGCACTGCGTAGAAACGGAAGCCCCCAAAAGTTACAAAATGTCGTTTTTTTTCCGATTTTGTCGCACAATGATTGTTTTTTTCTGTTTCGCCGTGCATTTTTGGGTAAAATGACTAATGTCACTGCAAAGTAGAATTGGCGATGCAAAAAATAAGCCATAATATGGATTTCGAGCTGGAAAATTGAAAATTGAAATTATGATTTTTAAAAGGTAAGGAGGAAAAAACCGAAAGTGCAAAAACGGAAAAACCCTGAGTCCTTAAGGGGTTAATGCTGTATGCTTATGTGACTGTATGCCTCTTTTTGAATCCCCCTCCTACTTTTAGCTTCAAAACAGTATTTCCAAACCTGACAAATCTAGTAAAACCTGATTGTGTAGGAGTACTCTAAAAGTGTGTTAGCTGATACATATGAAGTAGGGGTATGTTCACACAGGTAAAACCCATGTGATTAGTGACATGGGAACCACAATTTCCAAATAAAAATTTACCTGGTTTTAACTCAGACATGTTTTTTAAATTACATCATGAAAATTATCAAGTTTGGATTGGTAAAGTGGATCCCTCAGCATGTTATGAGTTATTATCATTTTTATCTTATTATCATATATCATATATTATCATTATCATATTATCATTATTATCATTTCCTTAAGATTCTGTATAGCATTCCTTATCCCTATACTTCTCAATTTACAGGTTTCTTCACCCCTTTAAAACTCTGAGGAATTTACCATGTAAAAGGAGGATCTTAAAATCTATTATAGTAGTCTTTTCCCACAAAAACACTTGGATGTATGTCATCTGATACACGCTGGACAAGCAATATTTTGGCTAGGAATATGTGGTGACATTCAGTTGTGGCATTACCACAACCTCAATGGTTTCCTGTGGTATACAAGGTTTCAGGGAAACTTTCTGACCATCACAAAAAATCAAACTAGTTGTGAGGCTATCTGTGACCTTGTTTTCCATAGGGAAAAATTAAAGGGGTACTCCGGAGGAATTTTTTTTTTTTTTTAAATCAACTGGTGCCAGAAAGTTGAACATATTTGTAAATTACTTCTATAAAAAAATCTTTATCCTTCCAGTACTTAGCGACTGTATACTACAGTGGAAGTTCTTTTGTTTTTCGATTTCTTTTTTTTCCTGTCCACAGTGCTCTCAGCTTACACCCCTGCCTGTCAGCAGCATAGATTTGCTATGGGGATTTGCTCCTGTTCTGGACAGTCCCTGATACGGACAGAGGTGTCAGCAGAGAGTACCGTGGACAGAAAAAAATAATTGAAATAAAAAAAAGAAAATAACTTTCTCTGTAGTATATAGCAGCTAATAAGTACTGGAAGGATAAATATTTTTTAATAGAAGTAATTTTACAAATCTGTTTAACTTTCTGGCACCAGTTGATAAAAAAAAAATAAAATAATAATAATGTTTTCCACCGGAGTATCCCTTTAAGCTTGTATTGCAATAATTCAACAATTTTACTGGGGCAAATGTCCCTGACCAGCCAAACCCTAATGGTGTTTTCCCATGAATCAAAAATATGGGTATTATTTTAATATCAAGAAACAAAAAGACAGGCAAAAAAAAAAAAAAATATATATATATATATATATATATATATATATAAAAATAAAAACTTGGTAATGTGTAGAAGTCACTGTAACCTAGTAGCCCCCAGATCAGTGATTCCCAACCGTGGCGCCGTGGGATTTTTCCGTGATTTATTTTTAAATTTTTTTATTTTTTTAAATGTCCCGCCCTGGCCTGCGCGCTTATGTCTGACGGCGCATGGGGGAAGGGAAGCCTGCATGCGCACTGCGCACACACCATCCCCCCGCATCCCCTGTGTCGCCCTCTCCCTTGCGGCGCAGTGAGCTGAAAATGGTGCCCTGGGGCGGAACGAGCTGCATCTGCGCCGGACTCCCGTGCCTGCCGTGGAACTGCAATCTGCGCGGGCCGGCTTGCTTAAGGTACCGTACCCTTTCCACCCCTCTGTTACCCCTTCTCAACCCTGTCCAACCCCCCCCCACCACCACCGTCACTCAGGTCCACCCTCTACCCTCCGTCCCTCTTGTCCACCCCCCTGTCATCCATGTCTGCCTTGTCCACCTCCCTGTCCATCCCTGTCACCCATGTCTACCCCCCCTGTGATCCATGTCCGTCCCCCCTGTCATGCATGTCCTCCTTGTCCACCTCCATGCCCATCCCTGTGACCCATGTCCACCCCCCCTGTCATCCATTTCCGCCTTGTCCACCTCCCTTTCCCCCCCCTGTCACCCATGTCCACCCCCCTGTCACCCATGTCCCCCCCTGTCACCCGTGTCACCCATTTTCACTCTCCTGTCATCCCTGTCACTCATGTCCACCCCCCTCTCACACATGTCCACCCTCCTATCATCCCCGTCACCAATGTCCACCCCCCTCTCACCCATGTCCACCCTCCTGTCATCCATGTCCACCCCCCTCACCCATGTCCACCCCCTCTCACCCATGTCCACCCTCCTGTCATCCATGTCCGCCTTGTCCACTTCCGTGTCACTCATGTTTACCCCCTGTAGTCTACCCTGTCACCCATGTCCACCCTCCTGTTCACCCATCTGTCCCTTTGTCACCCCAGTCCACCCCTCTCTGTCACTCCTGTCCCTCTTTTACCCCCTTGTCACCCTTGTCCACCCCTCTGACCCCCTGTCTCCCATGTCCACCCTCCTGTCATCCATGTCCACCCCCCCATCCAACCCTCTGTCACCCCTGTCACCCATGTTCACCCTCCATTGTCCACCCCTCTGACCACATCCTTGTCACCCCTGTCCACCCCTGTCACCCCCTATGACCCCGTCACCAATGTTCATGCTTCTACACCCATCTGTCACCCTTGTACACCTCCCTACACCCCTCTGCACACCTCCCTACACCCCTCTGTACACTCCTCTACACCCATCTGTCACCCATGAACACTCCTCTACACCCCTATATCACCCATGTACACTCCTCTACACCCCTCTATACCCCTCTGTCACCCATGTACACTCCTCTACACCCCTCTGTCAACCATGTACACTAATCTGTCACCCATGTACACTCTTCTACACCCCTCTGTCACATATGCACACTCCTCTACACTCCTCTGTCACCCATGTGCACTCCTCTACACCCTTCTGTCACCCATGTGCACTCCTCTACACCCCTCTGTCACTCATGTGCACTCCTCTACACCCCTCTGTTATCCATGTACACTCTTCTACACCCCTCTGTCACATATGCACACTCCTCTACACTCCTCTGTCACCCATGTGCACTCCTCTACACCCTTCTGTCACCCATGTGCACTCCTCTACACCCCTCTGTCACTCATGTGCACTCCTCTACACCCCTCTGTTATCCATGTCACTCTTCTACACCCCTCTGTCACCCATGTAAAAAAAAAGTGCGGAGCCTAATAGGTTTGTTTTGCAGGTTTAACGGTGAAGAATTGTGTGTGGAAGAAATCGTGATGATGGCCCAGACCAGATGGAGAAGAGAAGGCAACGATGCAAATTAGAGAAGACGTCATTAGTGAGTTGCTGTATAAAGCAGCACTTTAAACTACATACCCACTGATAAAGTTAGATATAGTGCATTGCGTTTTTTACCATTGTTTCCCTTTTTTTTTTCTTCTTTTTGCTCGTCAACCTCTGTAATGCCCCGCAGCGAAAAAAAAATTCTGAGGTGTGCTCCGACCCATTCTTTATTGTTGAATGAAAATGAAAACTAAACACACACAATTAAAATACTATGTGCTTCTTTGCCCTATAAGTAGGTAGTATAGGTTAGACTGTGCGGTCACATGAATCCGCTGATGTTATCACTGTGGTAACTGCCTTGGGGTGTAGTGTAGTTGGGGTGTACGCTGAGGTAAATCTTTGGCCTATCATCACCCTTCCCAGAAACGATAGGTGCGTGCCTAAATGAATGAAGGTCCACAATAGAGATGAACTTGAACTTGCATAAACTTTACTGAGGTACTTGCGGTACATCCAATTAACAGCAACAGTCTTAGCAATACAGTCACTATACAGCACGGCAGTGATTGACAGATGCTGAGGACCATTGACTTATCCAAAGGATTATTAGAATTAGGATTGGAGCAGAGATCCATCCGGATTTAGCGGTCTATTTAGGTCCGGTGATCTTGCAGAGTTAACAGGGATTGAGATAACTCACAGTTTTGTAAAGATGGCCGTTGCCGCAAATCTTGTGCCTAGTCACTGCTGATGACAGCTGCGCAGATCCTCCTCCATCAGCAGCCCACGAGGAAAGAGCGTGAGTAATGGCCGCCGCTCCCTTATATGGGCAGGGCCGTTTTGGATTGGTTTGTGTCAGCTGTCACTCACCGTTACAATGCATGTTGGGTGATCACCTGACTTCCTCCAAAGGTCCTTGAACCAGAAACCATAGAGTTTTGGAACGCACATTGAACACATTGAATTTGAATAATTTTAACTATTAAAGGGGGTGACAAGGGGCTAACTATTGATGAGGACCCCGCCGGTACCTAGGGACTCTGTCTTTGAGGACCTCACCACAAGGTAACGGATGCAATCCGATACCAGGACACCACAAACCCCCTTACTTAAAA
The DNA here is from genome assembly GCF_029499605.1 of Hyla sarda. Classification (NCBI taxonomy): domain Eukaryota; kingdom Metazoa; phylum Chordata; class Amphibia; order Anura; family Hylidae; genus Hyla; species Hyla sarda. The sequence goes on from NC_079190.1 coordinate 236,906,767, forward strand.
CAAGTCGACCCGATGCCTGTCCCCTAAGGCAGAGGGACTAGGGCAGGTAGAACAGGATTGCTAACAAGACAGAATCTATATCCTGACAACACTTTTATACACATTAGGTACTTTTAAACCTACTAGATATTTTTCTAGGCATTTTAAACATTTTTAGACTAGTAATCTTACTAGACACTCATAAAGGCTTCCAAGACATTTATGAAGCTATCTGGACAATTATAAAGCTATCTAGACCTTTAGTTTCTAGCTTCTTAGACATTTTAATTAAGCTTACTATACATTTTAAAGCTTACTAGACAATTAGGCAGCTATCTGTCCTTTAGTTGCTAGCTCCTAAGACATTTTTTTTTAGCTCTCTTACACATTTTATGAGGCTAACTAGACATTAGTACATCTCTCTATACATTTAGCTTCAAGCTGACTAAACATTTTGGAATCTCACACACAATTTTTTTTCTTTTTGCCAACAATGAGTTACCTGTTAGTACACAAAAGGTATACTGGCTAGCCGGAAGCTAGGTCACAGTAAGTTTGGCTGCTAGGGTCTATCAGCTAAATGCTACTTATCCCTAGAGCACTTCAAAATAACCTACCTAGGTTACCTTTAGAAATACGTGTTTAATTGTATACTCGCAAGAGCACCTACTGGCCAGGTAGAGCATCTCACACACGTAACACAGAGAAGAGAAATATGAGTGTACCTAACAGTGGCAGGAATTGGGTATCAATATGCTACAATTCCTAAGTGTTTCTTGAATGTGAGATACATTTTGTTTTTGTGTATGTACCGAAGTAGACTGAAGTAGTACATTTAAGTGAGTAGTCTAGAGTACTATGTGTGCAAGTACTATCTTAACCCCTTAAGGACATAGGGCGTATCCATACGCCCCCGTTTCCAAGTCCTTAAGGACCGAGGGTGTATGGATACGCCCTGAGCATTTCCGGCCCCCACCGCTAGCCGGAGCCGGAGCCGGATGCCTGCTGAAATCGTTCAGCAGGCATCCCGGCATATCGCCCAGGGGGGTCATTATGTCCCCCCATGACAATTCAGTCCAGCGATCTGCGGCGGATTCCGGGTCAATCGGGTCTCCAGTGACCCGATGACCCGGAATTACTGGCTGAACAGCCAGAGTCTGCAGGAGTGAGGTGGCACTGGTGCCACCTCACGATCGCCCTGATTCGTCGGCCGGATTACCGGCCGACCAATCAGGGCGCCTGCTGCGGGTGTCACTCCCGCAACCCGCTCCGCCCCTCTTCCGGAGGACGTGAGCGGGTGCGGGAAGACGACCCCCGGTGCTGGGGACCCCGATCCCCGGCGTCCCTGTTGGGATCGGGGCCCCAGGAGCGACGGCGGCGAGGGACAGTCCTGCAGTGTGGATCGTTGGAGGTGAGTGACAGCCTCCTGCTGTTGCTTGGCAACAGCTCCCAGCATGCAACAAGGGCATGCTGTGAGCTGTAGTTATGCAACAGCAGGAGGCAGACCGCCACAACTCCCAGCATGCCCTTATGGGCATGCTGGGACTTGTAGTTTTGCAACAGCTGGAGGCACATTCTTTCTATGGAAAAGTGTACCTTCAGCTGTTGTGTAACTACAACTCCCAGCTTGCACAATCAGCTAAATTGCATGCTGGGAGTTGTAGTGGTGCATCTGGTGGTTGCATAACTACAACTCCCAGCATGCCCGTTGGCTGTCGGTGACTGCTGAGAGTTGTAGTTTTGCAACAGCTGAAGGCACACTGAGTTAAGTAGTAAACCAGTGTGTCTCCAGCTGTTGCATAACTACAATCCCCAGCCAAAGTAGTATGCCTCCGGCTGTTGCATAACTACAAGACCCAGCATGCCCTTCCGCTGTCCGTACATGCTGGGGGTTGTAGCTTTTGCAACAGCTGAAGGCACACTGGTTGCAAAACACTGAGTTTGTTACCAAACTCGGTGTTTCACAACCTGTGTGTCTCCAGCTGTTGCAAAACTACAACTCCCAGCATGCACTGATAGACCGTACATGCTGGGAGTTGTAGTTTTGCAACAGCTGGATGTTTCCCCCCCCCAATGTGAACGTACAGGGTACACTCACATGGGCGGAGGATTACAGTAAGTATCCGGCTGCAAGTTTGAGCTGCGGCAAATTTTCTGTCGCAGCTCAAACTGCCAGCGAGAAACTACTGTGAACCCCCCGCCCATGCGACTGTACCCTAAAAACACTACACTACACTAACACAAAATAAAATAAAAAGTAAAAAACACTACATATACACATACCCCTACACAGCCCCCCTCCCCAATAAAAATGAAAAACGTCTGGTACGCCACTGTTTCCAGAACGGAGCCTCCAGCTGTTGCAAAACAACTACTCCCAGTATTGCCAGATAGCCACTGACTGTCCAGACATGCTGGGAGTTTTATAACAGCTGGAGGCCCCCTGTTTGGGAATCACTGGCGTAGAATACCCCTATGTCCACCCCTATGCAATCCCTAATTTAGGCCTCAAATGCGCATGGCACTCTCACTTTGGAGCCCTGTCGTATTTCAAGGCAACAGTTTAGGGCCACATATGGGGTATCGCCGTACTCGGGAGAAATTTGGCTTCAAATTTTGTGGGGTATTTTCTGCTATTACCCTTTTTAAAAATGTAAAATTTTTGGGAAAACAAGCATTTTAGGTAAAAAAAAAATTTTTTTTTACATATACAAAAGTCATGAAACACCTGTGGGGTATAAAGGTTCACTTAACCCCTTGTTACGTTTCCCGAGGGGTCTAGTTTCCAAAATGGTATGCCATGTGTTTTTTTTTTGCTGTCCTGGCACCATAGGGGCTTCCTAAATGCGGCATGCCCCCAGAGCAAAATTTGCTTTCAAAAAGCCAAATGTGACTCCTTCTCTTCTGAGACCTGTAGTGCGCCAGCAGAGCACTTTTCACCCCCATATGGGGTGTTTTCTGAATCGGAAGAAATTGGGCTTCAAATTTTGGGGGGTGTTTTCTGCTATTACCCTTTTTAAAAGTGTAAAAATTTTTGAAAACCAAGCATATTAGGTAAAAAAAAAAATTTTTTTTACATATGCAAAAGTCGTGAAACACCTGTAGGGTATTAAGGTTCACATTACCCCTTGTTACGTTCCCCGAGGGGGTCTAGTTTCCAAAATGGTATGCCATGTGTTTTTTTCTGCTGTTCTGGCACCATAGGGGCTTCCTAAATGCGGCATGCCCCCAAGAGCAAAATTTGCTTTCAAAAAGCCAAATGTGACTCCTTCTCTTCTGAGACCTGTAGTGCGCCAGCAGAGCAATTTTCACCCCCATATGGGGTGTTTTCTGAATCGGGAGAAATTGGGCTTCAAATTTTGGGGGGTATTTTCTGCTATTACACTTTTTAAAAATGTAACATTTTTGGGAAACCAAGCATTTTAGGTAAAAAAAAATTTTTTTTTTTTACATATGCAAAAGTCGTGAAACACCTGTGGGGTATTAAGGTTCACTCTACCCCTTGTTACGTTCCCTGAGGGGTCTAGTTTCCAAAATGGTATGCCATGTGTGTTTTTTTGCTGTTCTGGCACCATAGGGGCTTCCTAAAGGTGACATGCCCCCCAAAAACCATTTGACGCTCCTTCCCTTCTGAGCCCTCTACTGCGCCCGCTGAACAATGAACATAAACATGAGGTATGTGCTTACTCAAGAGAAATTGGGTTTCAAATACAAGTAAAAATTTTCTCCTTTTTTACCCCTTGCGAAAATTGAAAAATTGGGTCTACAAGAACATGCAAGTGTAAAAAATGAAGATTTTGAATTTTCTCCTTCACTTTGCTGCTATTCCTGTGAAACACCTAAAGGGTTAATACACTTACTGAATGTCATTTTGAATACTTTGGGGGGTGCAGTTTTTATAATGGGGTCTTTTATGGGGCATTTCTAATATGAAGACTCTTCAAATCCACTTCAAACCTGAACTGGTCCATGAAAAATAGCGAGTTTGAAAATTTTGTGAAAAATTTCAAAATTGCTGCAGAACTTTGAAGCCCTCTGGTGTCTTCCAAAAGTAAAAACTCGTCAATTTTATGATGCAAACATAAAGTAGACATATTGTATATGTGAACCCAAAAAAAAATATTTTGAATATCCATTTTCCTTACAAGCAGAGAGCTTCAAAGTTAGAAAAATGCAAAATTTTCATTTTTTTCATCAAATTTTGGGATTTTTCACCAAGAAAGGATGCAAGTTACCATAAAATTTTACCACTAAGTTAAAGTAGAATATGTCACGAAAAAACAATCTCGGAATCAGAATGATAACTAAAAGCATTCCAGAGTGATTAATGTTTAAAGTGACAGTGGTCAGAATTGCAAAAAACGCTCTGGTCCTTAAGGTGAAAAAGGGCTCGGTCCTTAAGGGGTTAAGGGTAAGTTACCCTGTTATTTTTGTTGAGACAGGTGCTAGCGATTGGCGACTAGAAACAATGTCACTCTCGGAGAAGCCAAGAGAGTCACCCATTGAGCAACTACTAAAACACCTTTTAGCATTTTTATACCTTTGTACATGTGTACAAGTATTATTTATATTTTTGTGTTTGGTGTACACGTGCATATAGTGGGCAATTTTCTGTGTACAACCTTTACTTACTTTTTATGTACACAGACCTGACATGTACTCAGACTTTTTATGTACACAGACATGAAGCTACCTACAAGGTTCAGGCGCATACACCTGATAAGTGCAACATTTAGCAGAGAGTCCTATAAATATAGGGTTATGTACATAGAACGGACGTGTAAGGATCTGCAGTCCACCTACACTAGTAGTCTATGGGAAACATGGCTTTACCACAATCAGCTGGGCACAAAACTTACGAATCTTCTACTGGCTAGGAGTCTCTTGACCTAATGGTCAGGCACAAAGCTTGATGGTCACGTTGCTGAGCTTAAAACTGGAACAATCTTAGCACAGTCCTGCTAGGCACATGTCTTGAACTTTGTTATTGTAAAACAAAAGTGATTAGCACAGAAAAGCAATAAACATTACTTTACAGTCCTTCAAAAGACATTTCTTCTGAATCTTCTTGTGCCTCTAATAGTTCCTCTATATCTGCCAACATCTGGAGCAGGCGAGGAGTTAATGTAACTCTCCCACACCACATTGGTGAGAGTAGAATGGGCAACAGTAGGATTTAGGGTAGACCAGCGGCTTACTGGCCGGGATCACAGTTGGTGCACAGGGTTTTAGCACCCTCGCCATATCAGTAGTGGGGCAAAACACTTTCGTCGGTACCCTGGAAGCAGGCAAACTCTCCATGTCAGAAGAGGGCCTTGGTACATACGTTGGTATCTGTGCAGGAGGCAAACTCTCATTGCTCCGAGAGGGCCTAGGTAAGTGCGTTGGTACCTCTGGAACAGACAAACTCTCATTGCTCCGATAGGGTCTAGGTACGGTCTTTGGTGCCCGCAATTTAGGCTTACTTTCTTTATCTTTAGCAGGACTTGGCACTTTACTGTACACAGAAGATGATTGATGCTGTAGAGGCTCCTCCTCCTTGAGTACGTTGGTGGAGGCATCAGGAGCAGACCACTTCGGCCCCAGGTTGAAGGGATCCGATTCCCAATCTGTAGACGGAAAGTATTTGAAGGGAAGCTGTGTTGGGGCTGTTGGTCTTGTGACCGCTGCAGCCCATTCTCCATGCAGGCTCTGGACAGGGGTGTACTCCACAATTTCACCCACCTCCAAGGAGTAGAACTTCTTATGAAGATATGGCCTCTGTACTGCTCACCGGTTTACGAGGATGGTTTGCCCTGTATGGCAATCTAGGAGTGTCGCATAACCTCTTACCTTGTCGAACTTGGCCACAGTTGCTCTTTGTCATTCTAGAGGCTCCTCCCCTTCTCGGGGATGGTCCCATTTGCGGATAAATAAAGCTTCCATTTCTTTAGTATTCTCCTGGTAGCGAATTCTTTCCCCAGGAGGCAAATGCACATGCTTAGGGGCGTACAGTTCTCTGTGTCAGGCCTTTAATCTGTCCATCAGTTCAGCCAGCTCGGCTTCTTGATGGGCCCTTTCCCTTTGCGCGGCTGTAATTGGTGGGAGTGGCTTCCCAGGTATCGGTTGTAGAACCACGTGCATATACTCGATGAGTCCCGGCTCACCCCCAAAGATCCACTGGGGCAAATCTGGTGAGCACGGTTGTGCACTCGGCAAAGCAGATAGGGGAATTTTAGCTTTAGGGCTGGAGGAGGAAGAATGGGCCGCCTCTGGCGGGGTACTCACCGCAGACTCCTCCGATGGGATCTCAGCCCACGAGCCCCAAGTTTTGTGGGGAGGGGACAGTCTCACCGGCGATGCACCTCCAGGTGTTCCTGCGCTCTCCGCTGGAGGTGTCTCTGGCCAATCGTCATCATCATCAGGCAGTGGGGGGAGATTGCAGGCCCCCTCTTCGTCTAATGACAACCGCTGCAGACAGTCAACAAGTTCTTGGAAAAGTCGGGCTGCAACTGCCACAACTTTCCACTCTTTCGGCGCCATATTGCCATCTTCACCACGTGGAATGCTGTTCTCCGCCATGTCTGTACTCTCCGGCTCCCTGTGCAGACTGAAGAGGTCACTGTGCGTGATGTCTTTTATAGTGGGATTCCCCAAAATGGCGGCTGGCAGGAAGGACGTCATCGGTGCAGCCCCGACTTCCGGTCCTTCCAGAGACGACTCCTGTATCTCCAATTTCCCTTTCGGCTGTGATACAGAAAATTGGCAGCCACGCCCAGGGGCGGGGCATGGTGCAGCGCGGGCCTTCTTCGCGCACTTTTCCGGCAGCAGTTTAGCTCCGCCTGTGACCGGACCAGAGGATTGCAGCATGAACTCATTGCACAGTTTACACATCTTAGTTGCAGATAAATTTTCGCCTCCCCCTTACTTTTCTCGTGGCCCCTTTGTATGGCGCACCATGGACACCGCTCCCGTACACAACAACACGGTTCACAGAACATGAATAGTAATGAAGGTTCATTACTTGGGGGGGGAGTACACTTTCACTAGTGGCAACAGTAGTAGGCACACACCCGAATCCTGTTCGTGCGACGCCAAAAAGGCTTTGTGGTAACTGCCTTGGGGTGTAGTGTAGTTGGGGTATTGCTTCGGTTTATGAGGGGTTAATTTAACCCTTTTCACTTGTTACGCCAGGGTGAGGGTTAATATGCTGAGGTGAATCTTCGGCCTATCGCCACCCTTCCCAGAAACAATAGGTGCATGCTTAAATGAATGAAGGTCCACAATAGAGATGAACTTGAACTTGCATAAACTTTACTGAGGTATTTAGGGGTCTATTTAGGTCCGGTGATCAATCCCTGAGTTAAAAGGGATTGAGATAACTCACAGTTTTGTAAAGATGGCCGTTGCCGCAAGGCTTGGGCCTGGTCACTGCTGATGACAGCTGCGCAGATCCTCCTCCATCAGCAGCCCATGAGGAAAGAGCGTGAGTAATGGCCGCCGCTCCCTTATATGGGCAGGGCCGTGTCAGCTGTCGCTCACCGTTACAATGCATGGTGGGCGATCACCTGACTTTCTCCAAAGGTCCTTGAACCAGAAACCATAGAGTTTTGGAACGCATCACGTGACCCGCAGGTCCTAACAACCACGTGACAACCAGGTGACAACCAGGTACGTACAATTTATTTACATATTTACAAATTGAATTTGAATAATTTAAACTATTAAAGGGGTACCTAGGGACTCTGTCTTTGGGGACCTCACCACAAGGTAATGGATGCAATCCGGTACCGGGACACCACATCACCATATATCAAGTTAGCACCTCTGCAGTAGGTGCTTGTAGGCTGCAGGACACAGTAATTAAAATCGCTGGCAAGATGACCCCCTCAACGTTTTGCCACTTGGCTTTGCCAAGAGGCTAATAGGCACTGCATGTCAAGAAAACCGGAATGAGGTTTATAAAACCTTCTATCATGACATTATTATGACGGCAATCCAATAAAAATTGTGGTTGTTAATTGATATATCTGTGTTCCAATCAGACGCCTCTAAGATCATGATTGACAATTGGACACCACCATACATAATGCACTACGGAGTGCCCAAAAGAAGAAAGACAAGTGGCACTGTTAGATTTGCTACTTTCACCAGAAACATCAATGATACGGGCTGCGCAGAAGGAGTGGCAATCTGTTAGATTCTAAAGTTCCTTCCGTTATATATGCGCATGCGTTACTTACCTGCACGCTGGAAACTGCGCACAGACTTAGAATATAAATGAAATAAGTGTGTAGATGCGCAGTGTCAGTTGTGCTAACTGATAGACCCTATCGGTAAGTAATTTAGTTATTATGCGCATGCACTAGCTGTGTGTTTAGTTTTCATTTTCATTAAACAATAAAGATAAGTTAGTTCACTAATTTTATTTGGTTGGTAAACATAGGGATTTAGTGACCACCTAAGGTGGTTTATGATTAATGGTTCAAGGTACCCTTCCAACCAAAGGTCGCTATAAGTGTGCAGGCACTAAATAGCGAAACTCCAAAATTGAAAATCAAATAGAAAAAAAAAGAAGAAAACGGAGTCACTTGCTGATAATAATTTTAGGTACCATAGGAAAAGCTTTATTGGCATAAGAATAAAATATAATTGCATAAAAATGACAAAAAGGAGGAGACAAACATGAACTAACAAAGCAGCACAGCAAAAACTGGTACTAGAAAGTTATACAGACTTATTTTTAAAAATATTATGCCTTCCAGTACGTATCAGCTGTTGTATACTGCAGAGAATATTGTGTAGTTCTTTCCAGTCTGACCACAGTGCTTTCTGTTGCCATCTCTGTCCATGTCAGGAACTGTCCAGAGCCAGAGCCAATCCCCATAGCAAACCTATTCTGCTCTTTGGCCAATTACAAAAAAAAAAAACAACAACATAGAAATCTACAACAAAATCGAACATCCCCTTCCCTTATTACCCTTCACTATACTAAGACTTAAGCCTGCACTAAAAAAAAACAAAATGGTATTTTGAGTTAGGGAATAGAGAAATGACTATCCTCCCCATTAGAGCTAACACTAATCCCATAATATTTAATCTATGCACCCCAAACTTTATAGAATTTAGTCAAGGTTTTTCTTTGATCCATATTCTAAATTTACACCTCCACTTTTATAATCAATTGGTGCAACGTAGGGGCATTTGACTGCCGACACATCATTCCAATTATTTTATATGCTTGATACTTGAAAAAAGTTTTTAGCTAACATATATTGCGATTAACACATGACCCACCGCACCCCTCAAACCGCCCACAGTCTCCACAGTCTGGTTAAGCACATTTAATACATCTGTGCACAACTTAATCTGGGGTCCCAAGCCAACACCAAACCCAACCGCTAACATGCTCAGATTGCCCCATCCTCCAGTGGTTGTATTTATTTTTGGGTGATCAGCTTAAAAACTTACTAAATGAAAGTAATATGAAAAATTCATAATTGTACTTCATTATACAAATGCTATATTTTGGTAAATTACAGAATATTTGATCATACTTCTGTGCTCCTTCATACATTTGCATAATATAACAACTAAAGGTTGGGGCATTTCTTCAATGGGAACCCATTTCTGGAATTCATTATGTGACATAAAGAAGAGTTACCTGTAAGGATTAAGATCAGTTCGGAGCTCCTGCAAGAATTTAAATGAAACAGAAAAAGAATAACAACCTGACCCCGCAGATCAAAGAGGAAATGTCACTAATTATTTAAGATGGACACTTATGGATACGTTTAATGGCAAAAGAAGCGGATTTCCCCTGCATGTGGATCAAATCAGAGATATCTTATAATTGACTCTTTACAAGACCAGGCTACTATGTAATGGACTAGATATTAAAAGCCTTAATCATTTTAAAACTAGTTTCCTACTTTGTTTGAGAGGACCTATAATACTAAGCAGTATTTTACAAGTTAAGAAGATTATCCCACTTTGCCTGAAATAGAAAAGGTTTTGGATCTTAAGAAAATGTGGGATCTTTAATGCATTCATCGAGTCATGATGTCGAGCCAGTGCCAGTAAATGTGGAGCAGGCAATTCTGGATTCCCGAACTCTGCTATAGTAAACAGCTGAGATGCTGATAATGGTCCATTTAGTTTCTGATGTCATAAACCAGATTTCAGAGAGACCATTTGGTTTTAATATTATGTATGGTTGTCTGCACGGCTTTAATCCACAACGAAACCCCCAGCTCTCTTCTGTTGTATTCAATAGCTGCATTGACTTACTTTAAATACAGACTTGCCATCATATGTATAGAGCTACCCAACAGAGCATTTTATTATCTAATAATATTCTTGTTTGTCTAGGGCCAAGGCTCTTGTTGCTGGTCATGAGCCAACTTTAAATATAGCTTGAAAAAAACAAGGAAAATGCATAGATATGATGAACTATGGTTTTTACCATGTTGTGTTGATGGAAGGCTGAACTTGGTGGATGTGTCTTTCAGGTGGCTAGCATGAGTGAGTAACATTACATGAATGACATATGATGGATATCTTTGCAATAATACAAGTTTGAGTAAACTATCTAAGTCTAAGTTTCATCAAGATGAATGACATCAATTTAATTTAAGTGACAAGACAATAATAGGGTGTAGGGTATAAAAGCACATCTTAAAGCTCCATGGTCCCAATGCGACATCTCTTTCAGACCTCCTATTTCCATGTAAAAGTTACAATATTGAGGTCTTGTTACATGGCAGAAGGATTAGTGGCCTTTTTTTTTAGAAACAAGTACCAGCTGTCACTGCTACCTCTACAACCCATAGGGTGCATTCACATGTGCGTATTTTTCCTGCATATCTGCTGCAGATTTTGTTACTCAATGACTTCAATAAGTAGCAAAATCTGCTAAAGCAAAACTGCATCAGATTGATTTAACCAATATAGAGCTTTTCTATCTGGAATTAATAAAATAAAATCCAAAAACTCATGTCTTTTAAAATGAATCAGGCATGGATCAGTGTGGAATTTAAAATGTCTATGCCAGATGCCACTGATTTGACAAAACTACCAGCTGCCTGCTGGCTAAAGCTCCCACTAGTCTACCACTGCCTGCTGTCAGCTGGCTACTATAACCACCACCAGTCCACCACTGCCTGTTGTCCTCTGACCACTTTAAAATGACTTTAATATATTCCTAGGTGACCTAGAAGTGTTATACAGGGCGTTATAGCTCTAAGGCAGTGTTATAAACAAGTTTTGAGGGTTACTGCACTGCCAGTTCGCATAGAACTTATATGCTGGAAAAGTTAGCTGTCTAATAGCTGAATAACTGTTTAATATATCCTACCCATTCGCAGCTGCCATTGTATCAAGATAATCAATGTTATTCCCCCCACCTATCAGTAGTTTGAATGATGACCATCTTCCTGCTGATATTACTGCTTTTGAAGAATTCACATTCAACTGAATAAAAGTTATCTACACCATAATAATACAATTACCAAAAAGATGTGCAATTTTTCATAGTACTGAAGCTACTGCATGATATACTGTACCTTTCTATTATTTCTAAATAGTCTTCAGGCAGCCTGCTTAGTGATGCATGTGTTTTAAAGGATTAATCTAATAGCTCATAAAATTGAGCTTTCAGTGTCTCAGTCCCTCTCATCTTGTCTCTGTTCAGGATATGGTAAATGTTAAGGAGCTGTTCTCTTGGAGGTGGATAGTTCACACATGAATTCAGAATGCCAGTGGCAACAAGACATTAAGGAAACATGGGTTTTCCTTCAGTGGTTGTTTTCCTTGCCTTGGCTTAAAATTGTTTTAGGTCGTGAATTGATGTCCACTTTGTCCAAATGTGTGCCAGAAGATGGATCAAGCATCATCATGCTCAGAGAGGTTTTTAATCCAGATGCTGGTTTATGGTTTATGATTATATGCGGCCAAGAAGAAAGTGTAGCATTATCTTCCTCTTTTTTTTTTATATTGTGAAATGTAAAACAGGAAATGAGAGCTAAATACAAACAACATACATCTCAAATTTCTTATTTAATGTCATAAGACATGTTTTATCTTACTAAGATACAGCCTTACATTCCAATTTACTGCAGGGGTTACTTTTTCCTTTAACCAATCATCTTCTATTTTAATCATTTTTATATGCGTTTTATACAAAACTCATGACTAGTAGACTTGTGCACAAGAACATTTTTCGTTTTGTTTAGTTTTTTCGTTTTGAATAAAATTTTCAGTTCGGTAATATATTCGGTTTAGATTTTTGGGATACATTCGGTATTCGGGTGTTCGGTTTGATTTTACAGATACATTCGGTATTCGGGTTTTTATGTTCTTTCGGATACATTTGGTATTCGGGTACATTCGGGTAAATCTTTTTATTCTTTTTTGGACTTTAGCGATGCTAAAAAATTATGGAGATACCTTTTTTATTAAAATTTCGTAGGGTACCATAAAAAAACAATTATAAAAAAGATAGAGTAGTGATGGAAAAAATTGTATCTAACAAAATCTTTTTTTATTATGAAATGTTTATTAATTTTTAAACATGGATCAATTTATGTGAGCAGGTAAAGCACTAAAAATGTAGTCAACAATAATAAAAATGTAGTGTGTGCTCGTTTTTCACTTTTTTTTTTTTATGTAGTACTACTACTTCCAGCAATGGAACACACGGTTCCATGATGGGAGTAATAGTGCCTGTACTAATTGACGGATCGCCGGGGTCCCTTGCGATCCTCTTGTATACTGTATAGATGCCAGTGCATAAGAAGAAAATGAAAGGTCAGCACTCACCAGATTTCTAATTCAGCAGGTTTTATAGCACAATACTCACAGCCATAGTACAGTTCTAGGGGAGACGACGGATGGTAACAAAGGGGGGTACCACAGAGAGGCGACATCAGTGTTTCACACTTAGTAGTGTTTTTTAAAATAAAAAATGTTTTCCAATGTGTTGTGTTTTTTTTAAATTGAATTTTCAGGCTTAGTAGTGGAAGCCGGTCTTATTGACGGAATCCATTACTAAGCCAGGGCTTAGCGCTAGCCTCAAAAACAGCTAGCGCTAACCCCCAATTATTACCCTGGTACCCACCGCCACAGGGGTGCCGGAAAGAGCCGGTACCAACAGGCCCGGAGCGTCAAAAATGGCTCTCCTTGGCCTAGGCAGTAACAGGCTGGCGTTATTTAGGCTGGGGAGGGTCAGTAACAATGGTTCTCGCCCACGTTAGGCTGTTGCCGTTTGGTTTGTATTGTGCTGAAAATGAAAATACGGGGAACCCTATACGTTTTTTTATTTTTATTTAAATAAATAAAAAAAAATGCATAGAGTTCCCCGTATTTTCATTCTCAGCACGCCACAAGGGGCGTTATATACACATACCCTCCCTACACTAACTCCTATAACCCCGACTTGAGGTGGAGGGGGTGATGGATACTCACGCCTCTGGCACAAATACAGCCATTTACAGGCTTAATACTTGTGGCTGCAAACTGTCCCAGCACATGCGCCCTTCAGCTAATCTAACCTGCGCGCTGCTGTGTGTCATCCAGCAAACGCTCGCTCCCGTCGCTGTCTTCCTCCTCAGTGCGCCTGCGCAGAGCAGCGTGCCATCAGGTTAGTTCTCGATACTAGGTGCAGAGAGGAAGCGCACTCTCTGCACCTAGCATTGCGCAGGCGCACTGAGGAGGAAGACGGCGGCGGGAGCAAGCGCTTGCTGGATGACACACAGCAGCATGCAGGTTAGATTAGCTGAAGGGCGCATGCGCTGGGACCTGTGTGTGAATCACACAGAGGTACCAGGGCGGACATACGGGGTAGGCGTGGGGGTGGGCGGGGCATCGCGTACCTCGTGTCACGCCGATCCGACCGTCAGTGGCCTTGAATAAAAGCCTTTTTTGCAGTCATGAAAGCTGCCAAATTTCAGGTAAAACATTGCTATACCCACCTCCTGTACACAGTACAAAGGCTGTGTGCAGGTTATTGCACCAAAATGTCATGACAGTTGCGCTTTAATTCCTCACACACTAACCACCTCAACCCTCATGTCCCCTAGGTTTAACGATATCTCGCGAGACAGCGTTGCAGCTGCCAACTGGTGACCACATGAGCTGATACCTGTTAATGAGAAGCTGTGGAAGTAACGCCCACACTGAATATAATGAATCAATACCAAACCAGGCTGACATCCTAGCTTTTGTATATATTTGCCAACTTACCTTTGTCAATGGGGCAAGGAGGGAACTGTTCTATGCTTGCCAGGCATAAACATAAAGCTATCCCAGGTCCCTGCTATTAAGAGGCAAAATAACTTGTTAGATGAAGGATAACCTGACAACCAGACAGATCTTTGCAGATGATGACCTTGTGAAGAACGTTCACCTGTAGACTAGCCAAGACTCATGTAAATATCTTACCTGAAGACATAACCTGACTAAATACAGTCATGCCCTCAGTCACCAGATGTCAGTAACAGTAACCTACGTGATGTGTGCAAACAAGGCCACCATAATCTAGAAAATGACCCCATGTGTCATAAAGTTATTGCTCTGAAGGTGTGTCAGTAACAATAACCTGCAATGAGCATCGCCTGTGGACATGGCAGGCAACAGGTAAACAACCACCTATGTTTTGAAATGTTCTTGCTCTGAAAAAAGTGTCAGTAACAAGAACCTGAGTGATGCCTCCCCCTGCAGATGTGGCAGCCATAGCGGGTAACAATCACCTATGTGTCTTGGTGTTATGGACTACCACTGTGCCCATGCAATACATGCTGAAACTGCATACCTCAAATGAATTCTGATACCGTATCACCGCACAAAACCTAACACCATATTCAACAAATGAAACCATAAGCCATATGCACAGAGCAGACTCTAACCATAACCATATTCATTACCAATGTTAAAGCCATGAACCAAACAAACACAAAACCTTAACCACCTAACGTGACGGACATGAGAAGACCAGTGACGAGTTGACCCCCTGCAGACGTGGCAGGCCTGACGGGTATATCACATCACATTATTGCACATTATTGCATCACATTATTGCTCTGTAGGCATGTCAGTAACAATAAAGGGCCATGACATGCATACCGCTTAATTCTTAAGACCATATAACCAATAATGTTATCACTATATATACAATCAAATTGATCTAAACAGTGTAAAAAATATAACCATGCACAGAAACAAGTCTATAACCTGCACCACTAGCCTACTAAAACAACTCCCGCATAGTCTTTACCCCAACCCAGAGCGAAAGCTGTAACCAAAAATGAATACATTAACATTCACAGAGCTCTGCTACAGCATACACAGACAATAACTGTTACCACTGTATGCCTAGTACCACATGCTAAAACAGTATACCCCAAACATTCGCTAAACCAGACAAACACTAAAACCATACGCACTGAATAGAAGCTAACCATATGCACCTGACAAAGGCTAGACCAGATGCACCAAACCCATGCTTAAACCTTAACAGCCTAACCTGATGGACGTGAGCAGAACAGTGAGGAAATGAGAACCTGACCGAGACCGCCTGAAAATGCAGGGCCTGAGAGTAGAAGAGTATAGCATTGAAAACTATGACAACTATTAAGAAAAATTAAGTGATGTACTGAACACTCAGACATAATAACCGCACAGTCCTGCTAACGCCACAGCCTGAAACCAACAATTTGTTAACATGAGAAACAAATGCTGCTCGCATGAAGCCTAAAAATGACTGACCTCAGAACGTGGGAAACAGAGCAATGTTATTATGAAAACTGCAACATATGAGAAACCAACACAATTACAATATGGCAGCCTAATGAAAGTAATAGACCAGAACGTATGAGAGAAGTGTGACTAAGCTATGTATGACAACAGCCTAATAAGTTGATAACTGAATGCATTGTTTATTTCCAGTAGGATCGACTGCATAGTAACAGTGCCATAGCAAACCATATATGTAGAAAAGATACCACAGCACAGGCATGCCTGACATATCTGCATTGTGGATGTATATGAAGAACGCATGCTAGAAACCAATGCATGAACTATGCTGTGGTAACAGCGTACATGGTATATATGCTGTAGTAACAGTATGCGGCTTACGTCCCAAGCTTAAACCACAAAGATATGTACCACCTAAAGACATCAATACCATGAGACTACAACCACCTATATGTCTAGACCTTATTGCTCTAAAGGCGTGTCAGTAACAATAACTGTTAAGCTTCCACCTGAAAGCAAAACAAGTACTGTGGGGATATAACCACCTATATGTTGAGGTATTATTGCCCTGAAAATAGTAACAATAATTATGAAAAATCACCTCTCACCTGAAGACGTGTCAGGTACTGTGAGGAATGCCACTTGTGTCGAGTTAATGAAAAGACTACTATGAGAGCGTGTGAACGACTATTATGAGCATGTGTGAATGACTATTATAAGCGCGTATACCTTAGTTGACTACTCTCAGAGCATATACATGAAATGACTACTATGAAAGCGTATACGTGAAATAACTACTAAGAGAGCGTATGCATGAAGTGACTACTATGAGAGCATATACCTAATGTGACAACTATGAGAGTGTAAGAGTGACTACCATGAGAGTATATGCATGAAATGACTACTATGAGAGCGTATACATGAAGTGACAACTATGAGAGCGTAAGAATGACTACTAAGAGCGCGTATACATGAAATGACTGCAATGAGAGCATATACATGACATGACTACTATGAGAGCATATGCATGAAATGACTAATATGCGAGTGTATACGTGAAATAACTACTATAGGAGATTATACATGCAGTGATTGCTATGAGAGCGTCTACATGAAATGACTGCTATGAAAGCATATACATGAAATGACTATGACTACTATGAGAGCGTCTACATGAAATGACTGCTATGAGAGCATATCCATGAAGTGATTACTTTGAGAGCGTGTATGTGAAATGACTATAATGAGAGCGTAAGAATGACTACAATGAGAGCATATACATGGAGTGACTACTATGAGAGCGCAGAAAGACTACTATGAGAGCGTATACCTGAAGTGACTACTATGAGACTACTGTGAGAGAGTAGACATGAAAATACTGCTGCAAGAGCGTATATGTTGCATGACTACTATCAGAGCATATACATGAAATGACTACTATGAAAGTATTTACGTGAAATAACTACTAAGAGAGCGTATGCATGAAGTGACTACTATGAGAGCATATACCTAATGTGACAACTATGAGAGCGTAAGAGTGACTACCATGAAACAATATGCATAAATGACTACTATGAGAGCGTATACATGAAGTGACAACTATGAGAGCGTAAGAATGACTACTAAGAGCACGTATACATGAAATTATTGCAATGAGAGCGCATACATGACGTGACTACTATGAGAGCATATGCATGAAATGACTAATATGCAAGTGTACACGTGAAATGACTACTATGGGAGATTATACATGCAGTGATTGCTATGAGAGCGTCTACATGAAATGACTACTATGAGAGCGTCTACATGAAATGACTGCTATGAGAGCATATACATGACGTGATTACTTTGAGAGCGTGTATGTGAAATGACTATAATGAGAGCGTAAGAATGACTACTAATGTTACATGACTACTATCAGAGCGTATACATGAAATAACTATTATGAGAGCATATACATGAAATAACTATTATGAAAGCATAAGCATGACTACTATGCGAGCATATACATGAAATGACTGCTATGAGAGCATATACATGAAGTGACAACTATGTGGGCATAAGAATAACTACTATGAGAGCGTGTATATGAAATGACTATTATGAGAGCATTAGAATGACTACTATGCGATCGTATACATGAAATGACTGCTAGGAGAGCATAATAATGACTACTATGAGAGCGTCTACATGAAATGACTGCTATGAGAGCATATACATGAAGTGATTACTATGAGAGCGTGTATGTGAAATGACTATAATGAGAGCGTAAGAATGACTACAATGAGAGCGTATACATGGAGTGACAACTATGTGAGCGGGAGAAAGACAACTATAAGAGCGTATACCTGAAGTGACTACTATGAGATTACTGTGAGAGCGTAGACATGAAAATACTGCTACAAGAGCGTATATGTCTCATGACTACTATCAGAGCGTATACATGAAACAATTATTATGAGAGCATATACATGAAATGACTATTATGAAAGCGTAAGCATGACTACTACGTAAGCATATACATGAAATGACTGCTAGGAGAGCGTATGCATGAAATGTCAACTATGAGAGCGCAATAATGACTACTATGAGAGCGTATACATGAAATGACTGCTATGAGAGCGTACACATGAAGTGACAACTATGAGAGCGTAATAATTACTACTATGAGTGAATACATGAAATGACTTTTATGAGAGCATAAGAAGGACTACTATGAGAGCGTATACATGAAATGACTATTATGGGAGCGTAAGAATGACTACTTTGAGAGCGTATACATGAAATGACTGCTATGAAAGCGTATACATGAAGTGACAACTATGAGAGCATAAGAATGGCTATGAAGAGCGTGTATACATGAAATGACTGCTATGAGAGCAAATACATAAAGTGACTACTATGAGAGCGTATACATGAAATCAATACTCTGAGAGCGTGTACGTGACAAGACTATTATGAGAGCATAAGAATGACTACTATGAGAGCGTATACATGAAATAGCGGCAATGAGAGCATATACATGACGTGATTACTAAGAGAGCGTATACATGAAATTATTATTATGAGCGTGTTATACGTGTAGAAAAACATGAGCATGCTTATCTGTATAACAGTACATGTGGGTTATCCCATAAAGAAAACATAACGTGTACTACGTATAAAACCCATGAAAATTATTCCATCGGAGACCGTGAACTGTTGGCGATTAAGTTGGCCCTTGAGGAGTGGAGACATCTTTTGGAAGGATCCCTTCACCCCATCACCATTTTTACAGATCACAAAAATTTGTCTTATCTCCAATCCGCCCTGTGGCTAATTCCTCACCAGGCTAGGTGGTCGTTGTTTTTTGCCCGTTTAAACTTCCAGATCCATTTTCGTCCCGCAGACAAGAATGTCAGAGCCGATGCTCTATCTCGTACCACCGATGCCTCTGAAGCCGAGACCCTTCCTCAGCACATCATTCCCCCTGAGTGCCTGATCTCTTCTGCTCCTGCTTCTCTGGTAACTGTCCTTCCAGGAAAGACTTATGTTCCTCCCTGTCTTCGCCTCCGGATCCTCAAATGGGGCCATTCCTCCCTTCTGGCTGGTCACGCTGGAATCAAAAAGACTTTACAGTTGATTGCCAGACACTATTGGTGGTCCTCCTTGGAAAAGGATGTGACCGATTTCGTACGAGCCTGTACTATATGTGCACGTGACAAGACCCCTCATCAGAAACCTTCAGGACTTCTCCATCCGCTGCCTGAATAGCCTTGGTCCCACATAGCCATGGACTTCATCACTGATCTTCCTGTATCCCATGGCAACACTGTCATTGTAAGGATCCGGACTGGTAGCAGGAAGCGGTACTGGAAGTGGATCCCCTGTGTCAGTGAGGGATTGGCGTGGACCGTACCGGAGGATCGGTTCTAAGTAGTTACTGGTTTTCACCAGAGCCCGACGAAAGCGGGATGGACTTGCTGTGGCGGTAACTACCAGGTCGTGTCCTCCGGTAGCGGCTCAACCTCACTAACTGCTGAGACAGGCGTAGTACAGAAGGGGCAGGCAGAGGCGTAGTCAGACATAGCAAAAGGTCAGGGCAGGCAGCACGGGTTCAGAGGCGGTAGTCGTTAGCAACGGGTTCGGCAACAGGCAAGGAGTACACAGAAAACGCTTTCTCTAGGGCACAAAGGCAACAAAGATCCGGCAAGGGGAGGAAGGGGCAGGATACATTTATAGGGACAGCTAAAATTGGGTTGGGCCAGGCACCAATCAATGGTGCACTGGCCCTTTAAATTTTACACAGCCGGCGCGCGCGTGCCCTATAGTGCAGGGACGCACGCGCCGGGAACCACGTGACCGGGGAGCAGAGGAGAGAGTCGGAGCGGGTGCAGGTAAGTGAAGATGGGACGCGGGACGCGCAGGGACATCCCGCAGCGCGGACCGCGTCCCCGCCCGTGACAGAAACAGAGTGTCCCCGGTCAGTGAGTCTGACCGGGGCACTCTGCGGGGACAAACGCAGTGAGCGCTCCGGTCCAGGAGCAAGGCCGGAGCGCTCAGCGTTACAGTACCCCCCCCCTTTGGTCTCCCCCTCCTCTTGATACCCAGAAACCTGAGGATGAGATTGCGATCCAAGATGTTCTCTTCTGGCTCCCAAGATCTTTCCTCAGGACTGCAATCCTCCCAGTCAACCAGAAAAAATCTTCTCCCTCTGACCAACTTAGAGGCCAATATCTCCCGAACGGAGAAGACATCCGAGGTACCGGATACAGGTGTGGGAGAAAGATTCTTGGGGGAGAAGCGATTGAACACTGCTGGCTTGAGGAGGGAGACATGAAAACAGTTTGGAATTCTGAGGGAGGAAGGGAGGTGTAGCTGGTAGCACACAGGGTTGATCCTCTTCTTGACTCTGTAGGGTCCCAAGAAACGAGGACCCAGCTTATAACTAGGGACCCTGAAGCGGATGTACCTAGACGAAAGCCAAACTCTGTCCCCGGGAATCAGGACAGGAGGGGACCGTCGTTTTTTGTCTGCTTGGACCTTCATACGGGAAGAGGCCTGTAGAAGGGAGAGACGCGTCTCGCGCCAGATGGTAGCAAAGTCCCGCACCAGATCATCCACAGCAGGTACACCGGAGGAGGAGGTCTAGGGTAGAGGCGGCAGAGGATGACGGCCGTAAACCACGAAGAAGGGAGACCTGCTGGAGGAAGAAGAGTCCTTGTGGTTATAGGAGAATTCCGCCCACGGGAGGAGGTCGACCCAGTCATCTTGGCGGGAGGAGACGAAGTGGCGAAGATAGTCGCCCAAAATTTGGTTTACTCGCTCCACTTGGCCGTTGGTTTGAGGGTGGTATGACGAGGAGAAATCCAACTTGACTTTAAGCTGTCCACAGAGGGCCCTCCAGAATTTGGACACAAATTGTACCCCCCTGTCAGAGACAATATGCGAAGGTAGCCCATGTAAACGGAAGATGTGCCGTAAGAAATGCTTAGCCAACTGAGGCGCAGATGGTAAGGCTGGCAATGGGATAAAGTGCGCCATCTTAGAAAAGCGGTCCACGACGACCCAAACTACCGTTTTGCCGTGAGATGGTGGCAGGTCCGTAACAAAGTCCATAGCGATATGGGACCATGGGGACTCCGGTACTGGAAGGGGCTGGAGAAAACCAGCAGGTCTCTGACGAGGGGTCTTTTCTCTAGCGCATACAGAAAAGGCCTGCACAAATTCTGTGATGTCCTTTTCAAAGGATGGCCACCAGTATCTCCTGGAGATGAGTTGTACCGTATGAGTTGACTCCAGGATGTCCTGCGAGCAAAGAAGAATGCCCCCACTTAAGGACTTTTTAAGCGTTGACGGGGAGAAACATAGGTCTTCCCTGGAGGGAGACTGCGCAGGTCAACAGGAGCTACGGTGATCAAACGTTCCGGAGGTACTATGTGCTGAGGCTTGACTTCATCTCCAGAGACATCGGACGAGCGGGAAAGAGCGTCGGCTCTGATGTTCTTACACGCAGGACGAAAGTGGATCAGGAAATTAAACCTGGCAAAAAATAGAGACCAGCGAGCTTGGCAGGGGTTAAATCTCTGAGCGAACTGGAGGTAGGATAGGTTTTTATGGTCAGTAAAGATGCTCACTGGGTGTACTGATCCTTCAAGTAAGTGTCTCCACTCCTCCAGAGCCAACTTGATGGCGAGCAGTTCTCTGTCTCCTATGGAATAATTTCTCTCAGCAGGAGAGAAAGTTTTAGAGAAAAATCCACAGGTAACGGACTTGCCTCTCAGAGTCTTTTGCGTAAGTACGGCACCAGCTCCCACGGAGGAGGCGTCTACCTCCAGGTAGAAAGGCTTAGAAGGATCAGGCCTGGACAGGGCTGGAGCGGTGGCAAAAGCAGACTTGAGAGCGCAGAAGGCCTCCTCGGCCTGAGGAGGCCAAGACTTCGGATTAGCCCCCTTCTTGGTCAAGGCCACAATGGGTGCCACAAGGGTGGAGAAATGCGGGAGGAACTGTCTATAATAATTAGCAAATCCGAGAAACCGCTGTATGGCTTTAAGGCCAGAAGGACAAGGCCAGTCCAGGACTGCAGAAAGCTTGGCAGGATCCATTTGTAGTCCTTTGGCGGAAATGATATAGCCCAGGAAGGGTAGACTGGTGCGGTCAAACTGGCACTTCTCGAATTTAGCATAGAGACGGTTCTTCCGCAGACGGGAGAGTACAAAGCGGACATGAGCACGATGTTGATCCAAATCTGAGGAGAAAATGAGGATATCGGTTCTTGACGGTAATCTTGCTTAGACCTCTGTAATCTATACAAGGACGGGGGGAGCCGTCCTTCTTGGTAACAAAGAAAAAACCAGCCCCAGCGGGGGAGGAAGATTTCTTTATGAAGCCTCTCTGCAGATTTTCACGAATGTACTCCGAAATGGCGAGAGTCTCTGGTGGTGAGAGTGGGTAGATTCTACCCCGGGGTGGAGTAGTACCGGGCACCAAGTCGATAGGACAGTCGTAAGGTCTATGAGGAGGAAGAACTTCGGCCTGCTTCTTACAAAAAAACGGCAGCGAAGCAGTGGTAAGGCTTCGGGAGACCAGGTGGTGGAGAAATGACGGGGTCCCGTTTGACAAGAACAGACTTGAGACAACGACCAGAGCAGGAGGGACCCCATCTCAGGATCTCTCCGGAGGACCAGTCCAGGATGGGACTGTGGCGCTGAAGCCATGGCAGGCCCAAGTGGAGTTCTGAGGAGCAGAAGGGAAGGACCAAAAACTCCAGCATTTCAGAATGCAGAAATCCGATACCCATCTGTAATGGCAAGGTACGGTACTGCACAGTGGCCGAAAGTCTCTCCCCGTTGACCGTAGAAATGAACAATGGCTTGGGCAGACGGACCACAGGGATTTGATGTCTGTCAACCAAGGAGGCATGGATGAAATTGCCAGCAGATCCTGAATCCAAGAAGGCGGAGGCAGTGAAGGTAGACTTGGAGGAAACTGAAAGCTGCACAGATACCTTGAGACGTGGAGAGGAAGTATTCACACCTAGCAACACCTCTCCAACGTTGACTAGGTGCGGGCGTTTCCCTCACGCGGTGGACGAAGAGGACAGTCCTTTAGGAAGTGCTGAGTACTAGCACAGTACAAGCAGAGGTTCT
This sequence comes from Hyla sarda, assembly GCF_029499605.1. Classification (NCBI taxonomy): domain Eukaryota; kingdom Metazoa; phylum Chordata; class Amphibia; order Anura; family Hylidae; genus Hyla; species Hyla sarda. The sequence continues at coordinate 236,930,103 of NC_079190.1, forward strand.
CGTCTCTACGGAGGTTCCTTTCTTGAGTGGTAAGGCGAGACCGATCCACCTGCATGGCTTCGGGAGGCCCAGAAGAGGGTTGCGGTGGATGCTGGAAGATAGGAGCCAGACGAGGAAAGTGTCTGGGATGAGCACTTCCCTTTTCCTGTAGTAGTTCCTCTTGTCTCTCAGCAAAACGCAGGTCAATCCTGGTGGCCAAATGAATAAGGTCACTCAGGTTGGTAGGCACTTCTCGTGCGGCCAGGACATCCTTTATGGCGCTGGATAAGCCTTTCTTAAAGGTAGCACAGAGCGCCTCGTTATTCCAGGAGAGTTCCGAAGCAAGGGTACGGAAACGAATAGCATAGTCTCCCACAGAAGAACTCCCCTGGTACAAGTTCAATAAGGCAGTCTCTGCTGAGGAAGCCCGAGCTGGCTGGATCGTTGCGGTCCCAAAGCGGTGTAGCCCAGGCCAGGGCCTTCCCAGAAAGCAGGCTAACGACAAATGCCACCTTGGCTCGCTCCGAGGGGAACTGGTCAGCCAACATCTCAAGATGAAGAGAGCATTGGGACAGGAATCCGCGGCACAACTTGGGATCACCGTCATACTTGGCCGACATGGACAAACGGACTCTAGAAGTGGCGGCGGCCACCAGCTGCGGCGGGGGAAGCTGGTGCAGGTGGAGACAGCGGCTATTGCTGTGCTGGAAGTTGCTGCAGCATGGCGGTCAATTTTGCCAGCTGTTGACCTTGCTGGGTGATCTGCTGCGACTGCTGGGCCACAACCGTGGTGAGGTCGGCGACATTTGGCAGGGGCACCTCAGCGGGATCCAAGGCCGGATCTTACTGTAAGGATCCGGACTGGTAGCAGGAAGCGGTACTGGATCCCCTGTGTCAGTGAGGGATTGGCGTGGACCGTACCGGAGGATCGGTTCTAAGTAGTTACTGGTTTTCACCAGAGCCCGCCTCAAAGTGGGATGGACTTGCTGCGGCGGTAACTACCAGGTCGTGTCCTCCGGTAGCGGCTCAACCTCACTAACTGCTGAGACAGGCGTAGTACAGAAGGGGCAGGCAGAGGCGAAGTCAGACGTAGCAAAAGGTCAGGGCAGGCAGCACGGGTGCAGAGGCGGTAGTCGTTAGCAACGGGTTCGGCAACAGGCAAGGAGTACACAGAAAACGCTTTCTCTAGGGCACAAAGGCAACAAAGATCCGGCAAGGGGAGGAAGGGCAGGATACATTTATAGGGACAGCTGAAATTGGGTTGGGCCAGGCACCAATCAATGGTGCACTGGCCCTTTAAATTTTACACAGCCGGCACGTGCGCCCTATAGTGTAGGGACGCACGCGCCGGGAACCACGTGACCGGGGAGCAGAGGAGAGAGTCGGAGCGGGTGCAGGTAAGTGAAGATGGGACGCGGGACGCGCGCGGGGACATCCCGCAACGCGGACCGCGTCCCCGCCGGTGACAGAAACAGAGTGTCCCCAGTCAGTGAGTCTGACCAGGGCACTCTGCGGGGACAAATGCAGTGAGCGCTCCGGTCCAGGAGCAGGGGCCGGAGCGCTCAGCGTTACAGTCATCTGTGTGGTCGTTGATCGTTTTTCCAAAATGGCTCACTTTATTCTTCTTCCAGGCCTTCCTTCTGCGCCACAGTTGGTGAAGCAATTTTTTTGCCGATTTTTCGTCTTCACGGGCTTCCCACGCATATTGTCTCGGATAGAGGCGTTCAATTTGTGTCTAAATTTTGGACTCTCTGTAATCAATTAAAGATCAAATTACATTTCTCGTCCTCCTACCACCCACAGTTCAATGGACAAGTGGAGAAAGGGAACCAGATCCTTGGTAATTACCTGCGAAATTTTGTCTAATCCCACCAAGATGATTGGGTCGACCTGTTACCCTGGGCTGAATTCTCATACAATTTCAAAAACTCTGAGTCATCCGCCAAGTCTCCGTTCTTTGTGGTGTACGGCTGTCACCCACTTCCCCCCCTCCCCATCCCCACTTCTTCTGGAGTTCCTGCCGTAGACGAATTGAACTTCTCCACTATCTGGAAGGAGACTCAAAAATCGCTTTCACTGGCCTCTTCTCGCATGAAGAAACATGCGGATAAGAAGAGAAGAACTCCTCCTGTCTTTGCCCCTGGTGACAAAGTGTGGCTCTCTGCCAAATATATTCGGTTTCGTGTCCCTAGCTACAAGCTGGGTCCTTGTTACCTCGGGCCATTCAGAGTCAAAAGTCAAATTAACCCTGTCTCCTACAAGCTCCATCTTCCTCCTTCTCTTCGTATTCCTAACTCCTTTCATGTATCCCTTCTCAAACCTCTCATTCTTAACTGCTTTTCCCCCAAGGTCACCGTTCCTGCTCCTGTCACTGGGTCCTCTGACGTCTTCACGGTAAAAGAAATCCTCGCCTCCAAGGTCGTCAAAGGTAAAAAATTATTTCTTGTTGACTGGAAGAATTGTGGCCCCGAAGAGAGGTCTTGGGAGCCCGAGGACAATATCCTCGACAAGGAACTCATCCATAGGTTCCTGGGCTCCAAAAAGAGGGGGAGACCCAAGGGGGGGGGGTATTTTCACGCCGAGCGCTCCGGGTCCCGCTGCTTCCCTGGAGTGCTCGCGGCGTGCTTCTGTTTGCAGCGCTCCGGTCGGCACCACTGACCGAGAGAGCTGCTTCCTTGTTCTCGGAGGGGACGCGATCCGAGGTGCGGGACGTGCCCTCTCTCAGATCGAGTCCCGTGTCTCTCACCCACCAAGTCCGGCTCTATGAAATTTAGGCGCTGGCTCTATGAAATTTAAAGGGCCAGTGCACCACTTATTGGTGCCTGGAACAATCAGTTCAAAACATATAAAAACCCACTTCCCCTTCCTGTCCTTGCCGGATCTTGTTGCCTTGTGCCCTGAGAAAGCGTTTCTGTGTGTTCCATTGCCTGTGTACCCAGACCTTTGTCGTTGTCCCTGACTACGAACCGTTGCTGCCTGCCCAGACCTTCTGCTACGTCCGACCTTGCTCTTGCCTTATGCTTGTGTACCACGCCTGTCTCAGCCGTCAGTGAGGTTGAGTCGCTATCGAGTGGAACGACCTCGGGGTTACCTGCCGCTGCAAGTCCATCCCGCTTTGCGGCGGGCTCTGGTGAAAACCAGTAACCCCTTAGATTCCGTTCCCCTGGTACGGCCCACGCCATCACCTCACTGACACAGAGGATCCACCACCCGTGTCCTCTCCGCATACCAATCTGGATCCTGATACACATGTACCCCAGAATGGTACCAATGAAAGCGTCAACTTGTCTCCCAAAAATATTTTTGCACCCCAAGGCCCCTGTAATTTTATATGATGACAACAAAATATCCTAAACTAAAAGGATGCCCCAAAATCCACACAGCCCGCCTTCATGTCTGAGGCCTGTGTGAGAGACACGTAGCGCACAAAGGCCACATATGGGATATTTCTAAGTATGTCAGAATTGGTGAAATAAATCTTGAGTTTTATTTCTTTGTCAACACCTACTGTGCTACAGAAAAAAATTGATTAAAATGAAAAATCCACAAAAATATATAATTTAAAAATTATGCCTCCACTTTGCTTTTATTTCTGTAAAACATCTAAAGGTTTAATAAACTTTTTTAATGTCATTCTGACTACTTTAAGGGGTGCAGTTTATAAAATGGGGTGATTTATGGGGGTAACTAACATACAGGTCCCTCAATTCCACTTCAGAACTGAACTGGCCCCTTAAAAATCGGATTTTTCTATTTTCTTGAAAATCTGGAAAATTGCTACTAAACGTAAAAACCCTCTAACATTCTAAAAAAGTTAAAGAATGTTTATCAAATAATGGGAACATAAAGTAGACATATTGTACATGTGAATTAATCATTAATTTGGTGCGGCATGTCTATTTGTCGTGTAAGCAGAAAATATCAATTCATTTTTATACAAAAACCGCTAAATATATCAATCAAAATTTACCACTAATGTAAAGTACAATATGTCACGAAAAAACTATCTCAGAATTGCTTTCATAAGTGAAAGCATTCCAAAGTTATTACCAGATAAGTGGACTCATGTCAGATTTTGAAAATTTGCCTTGGTCATAAAGGTCAAAACAGGCTATTGAGTAAAGGGGTTAACATTGCTGAGTCCTGAACTTGAGTTCAGTATGGAGTGGTTGCAAATAAAGTTATTTTCACTCAAAAGAAAGAGTATGGAGTGGTGACCAAGAATTTGTGCTGCTGCTCCATTTTACCTCCATTCTTTTGGGTGAAAGTCCCAGCAGTCGGGCTCCCATTGATCAGCTACCGTATATACTCGAGTATTAGCCGTTCCGAATATTAGCCGAGGCCCCTAATTTCACCCCAAAAACCTAAGAAAACTTACTGACTCCCCAGTTGTTGCTCTAGTAGCTGCAGGGACCGTCCAGGGAGGGTGAGCCGGGCCGTCCATCTTCACTACAGGGACTGTCCGCATTCCGGTGCGAGGGTGAGCTGGTAGGGGCCGTCCATCTTCACTGGGAGGCCTTTTTCTCTGCTCCGGGCCATCCTCGGACTAGTGAGGCTGCATTGACGCCACCACGCAGGGACGTCCGTGCGCAGCAGACGTCTGTGTGCAGGGAAGCCCCTTACGTCATATGTCTGACCAGCATGGACATCCTTGCGCTGCAGCGTCAATGCAGCATCACTAGTCCGGGGACGGCCCGGAGCGGAGAAGAGTGCCTCCCTGTTAAGATGGATGGCCTGGACCAGCTCACCCTTCCCACCGGAATGCAGATGGTCCCTGCAGTGAAGTTGGACGGGCCGGAGTGGAGAAGAGTGCCTCCTGGTTAAGATGGACGGCCTGGACCAGCTCACCCTCCCCACCGGAATTTGGATGGTCCCTGCAGTGAAGATGGACGGCCCGGCCCACCCCCCACCGGTATGCCTAAAGTGATATATATATTTATTTTTGTTCACTCGTGTATAAGCCGAGTCTTATACTCGAGTATATACGGTAGTTACCACCTATCCTGTAGAAAGGGTATAACTTTTATTTTTGCGATAACTCCTTAACCCCTTAACGACCAAGGACGTATATTTACGTCCTTGGCCGGCTCCCGCGATATAACGCGGGGTCACGCGTCATATTGGGTCGGTCCCGGCATGTATCTGATGCCGGGACCCAGGGCTAATAGCGATCGGTGCCGCGCGCTATTAACCCTTTAGCTGGGACACAGCAGAGGTCCTCTTACCTGCCTCCGGCGTGTCCCCTCGGCGATTGATTGCTCCAAGCCTGAGATGCAGGCTTGAGCAATCGACCGTTGATGACGCTGATCATTGCAAAGCTATGGCTTTGCAGTGAACAGTGCTGGCAATCAGTGTGTGCAGTGTTACAGGTCCCTATGGGAGCTATAACACTGCAAAAAAAAAAGTGTAAAAAAAGTTAATAAATGTGATTTAACCCTTTCCTTAATAAAAGTTCAAATCACCCCCCTTTTCCCATAAAAAAACACCATGTAAATAAAAATAAATATAAACATATGTGGTATCGGCGCGTGCGTAATTGTCCGAACTATAAAAATATATCATTAATTAAACTGAAAGGTCAATAGCATACGCGAAAAAAAAATTCCAAAGTCCAAAATAACGTATTTTTGGTTGCTTTTTATATAATGAAAAAATGAATAAAAAGCGATCAAAAAGTCTGATCAATACAAAAATGGTACCTCTAAAAACTTCAGATCAAGGCACAAAAAAGGAGCCCTCAAACTGCCCCATATACAGAAAAATAAAAAAGTTATAGGGGTCAGAAGATGACAATTTTAAACGTATAAATTTTTCTGCATGTAGTTATGATTTTTTACAGAAGTACAACAAAATCAAACCTATATAATTAGGGTATCATTTTAATCGTATGCACTGCGGAATCTGTAGGCGCTATATAAATAAAATTATTATTATTATTATGGACCTACAGAATAAAGATAAGGTGTCATTTTTACCGAAAAATGTACTGCGTAGAAACGAAAGCCCCCAAAATTTACAAAATGGCGTTTTTTTCTTCAATTTCGTCGCACAATGATTTTTTTTCCGTTTCACCGTAGATTTTTGGGTACAATGACTGATGTCACTGCAAAATAGAATTTGTGGTGCAAAATATAAGCCATCATATGGATTTTTAGGTGCAAAATTGAAAGGGTTATGATTTTTAAAAGGTGAGGAGGAAAAAACTAAAGTGCAAAAATGGAAAAACCTGTGGTCCTTAAGGGGTTAAAATTTTACTTTTTTATTCACCCCTTCCCCATTTTGAGTTTTATGAGTAAAGGGGTTAGGGTAACGACTGGGAGGAGTTGGATGTTCTATTTGATAATTTCAATAAGAATATTTCAATTTATATTCTAAATGTAAATGTTATTCTGGACAAAAAATAAAACAAAAAATATATATTTCAGAAATGTTCTGCTTATATGATATTAAAGATATTTAAAAATGTTAAAAGAGTGGCTTATATCTTTAAAGCAAAGTGGCATACATGTATATTCTGACAATGTTTGGTCCTGGAGGATTGATTCCTTATAGGTTAAATCTCAAATAACAAATAAATTAGACCAGTACCCATTTTCTGTGAATGTAATAATAACCACAGTGTAATGCAATTTAGGGAATTTAGGAGAAAGTGTCCCACCTGTGACATGAAACGGCAATAGGCCTAGCATTCCTGATATTTGTGTTCCCGTATATACATGCTCTGAAGTCTGAATAAATGGTGGATGACATTACTGTGATTAGTGTTGAGGATTATACTTGTACTGTTTAAGGACTTCATGGAGATTGCCTTTTGAACACTGAGCACCGGCACTAACCCTATCTCGGGTGATGCTGACCTGTTTTCTCTTCTCTGGTTATAAAAATAATTAGAGATGAGCAAATTGTATCAGACCAATCTGAATTCATTACGAATTTCATAGAAAATTTGAATCGTAACGAATACAAATATCACTGGCGATCCGATAAAACAAATCGCTTCATTAACTCCATTTTGTGTGGCCCAGGGAACCTAAAATGGCGGCTACATGTGTGAGGACATGAGGCAAGGAATTCTGGGAAGGTTGGTAGGAGGGATCACCCTGTATCACATGGTGGCATGCAGCCTTTCAGCAGCTGTCACGCCCCCTCCCATAGACTTGCATTGAGGGAGTGGGATGTAACGTCACACGGGGGCAGAGTTGTGATGTCACAATCTTCCATTCGCGTGGTCGGGAGCCAGACCCTCCAGCGCTTCCGGAGCAGTAACAGGTGGGTGCTGCGTGCTATATTGCGGGGGTCCCCAGCGGCGGAACCCCCGCGATCAGACATCTTATCCCCTATCCTTTGGATAGGGAATAAGATGTCTAGGGGTGGAGTACCCCTTTAACACTTCCAGTACTTGGAGCTGGAATTACCGCGGATGCTGGTACCAGACTTGTCCTCCAATGGGTCCTCATAAAAGGATTTCAAGTTTGCTCATTCCAAATATCAGGCTCTGTCATTGTGCCGTCATGTGATCTCGCCATGCTGCTGGCGCATTAAACTCGTTAATCTATTAAAAATCTTAATTCTCTTAAAAATTGACATTTAAAAAATCTCTTTAATCTCTTCAATTGTGATGCCATATGGTCTCCCAACCCTGCTGCCACATCCAGACTCTGTCATTGTGCGGCTCTGCGGCAGTGATTCTAATAACGACGCCTGTAATCTGCATGTGTTCTACACCCCCTATTGAGGCTCTCTGTAGCATAGAAATAGCCACTTTAAAGGACATCTGTAGTGCAATATAACTTATCCCCTATCTGAAGGATAGGGGATAAGTTATAGATTGCGGGGGGCTCGAGCCCTGGGGCCCCCCGGAATCTCCTGAACGGGCCCGTGGCAGTATGCTGGAAAGGGGGCATTCCATCCCCGCATGATGCGGCTCCCAACATGCCCCCTCCATGTACCCCATAGAGATACATGGAGCCACAGCTTTCTGCTGGGGACGAAACTTCAATTCCGGCAGACTGCCGCGGCCCCGTCCAGGAGATCCCGGGGGGCCCCAGCGCTCGGACCCCCAGTGATTGGATAGGGGATAAGTTATTTTGCGCTGGAATACTTTAAATAGAAATTTGCTGCAAATAAATTCGGAATAAAAATTTGCCCGAATTGAATTTTTGAAAAATTCGCTCATCTCTAATAATAATCACATTAATAATAATAAAATAATAATTCTGGTGTAACATGCAATTTAGGCTCTGTTTCTCATAGTTGAGTCTTTAGATGGAAGCATATATTCCCTGGTATAGGTATTGTTATGGTTAATATAGCAGTAGAGGACTTATAAAGCCACAATCTGATTGGCCCTGCCTAGACGGTGGTGCAGAATCCAAAGAAACTCCTGCTTTTTGCCCTTTAACCTCCATTAAGAGAGGCAAACTTTAATGCATGTGGAACCCAGGTCATAGTCTCCAGAATAGTCTTAGATTGCTAGCAGTGGTGCTACATATGGATCAATGGTGTGATATAGAAATTGGACTAGAGCTAAGCAAGAAATGTTGTCAGAAGAAATTCGGGGCCAGCATTCATATGTACCAGATGACACACACGTACCAGAAATACAGGGCAAAAGGACTAAACGAGTTGCTAGGTCAAAATGAAGTCACAGGTAAAACAAAGATAAAACCTAAATACAATCATCAGGTAGATTTCTAAAAATCCATGTACCTCAATCACTGTTACGCCGAGCGCTCCGGGTCCCCGTTCCTCCCCGGAGCGCTCGCAGCATCCTCGCATTTGCAGCGCCCCGGTCAGACCTGCTGACCGGGTGCGCTGCAATATCCCTCTCAGCCGGGATGTGATTCGCGATGCAGTGTGTTCACCTGTGCACTCCCTACTTATACCTCACTTCCCCTGCACTCCCTCGCCGGATCTTGTTGCCATTGTGCCAGTGAAAGCGTTTCCTTGTGTGTTCCTAGCCTGTGTTCCAGACCTCCTGCCGTTGCCCCTGACTACGATCCTTGCTGCCTGCCCTGACCTTCTGCTACGTCCGACCTTGCTCTTGTCTACTCCCTTGTACCGCGCCTATCTTCAGCAGTCAGAGAGGTTGAGCCGTTGCTGGTGGATACGACCTGGTTGCTACCGCCGCTGCAAGACCATCCCGCTTTGCGGCGGGCTCTGGTGAATACCAGTAGCAACTTAGAACCGGTCCACCAACACGGTCCACGCCAATCCCTCTCTGGCACAGAGGATCCACCTCCAGCCAGCCGAATCGTGACAGTAGATCCGGCCATGGATCCCGCTGAAGTCCCACTGCCAGTTGTCGCCGACCTCACCACGGTGGTCGCCCAGCAGTCGCAACAGATAGCGCAACAAGGCCACCAGCTGTCTCAACTGACCGTGATGCTACAGCAGCTATTACCTCAGCTCCAGCAACCATCTCCTCCGCCAGCTCCTGCACCTCCTCCGCAGCGAGTGGCCGCTTCCGGCCTACGATTATCCTTGCCGGATAAATTTGATGGGGACTCTAAGTTTTGCCGTGGTTTTCTTTCGCAATGTTCCCTGCACTTGGAGATGATTTCCAGTTTCCTACTGAAAGGTCTAAGGTGGCTTTCGTAGTCAGCCTTCTGTCTGGGAAAGCTCTGTCATGGGCCACACCACTCTGGGACCGCAATGACCCTGTCACTGCCTCTGTACACTCCTTCTTCACGGAGATCCGAAGTGTCTTTGAGCCTCTTCTGCTGAGACTGCCCTGCTGAACCTGGTCCAGGGTAATTCTTCTGTTGGCGAGTACGCCATCCAATTCCGTACTCTTGCCTCCGAATTATCCTGGAATAATGAGGCCCTCTGCGTGACCTTTAAAAAAGGCCTATCCAGCAACATTAAAGATGTGCTGGCCGCACGAGAAATTCCTGCTAACCTGCATGAACTTATTCGTCTTGCCACCCGCATTGACATGGAGGGCCCTCTGTAAACAGCTCAAGATCAAATTAAACTTCTCTTCTTCTTATCATCCCCAATCCAATGGGCAAGTAGAAAGAATTAATCAGGTCCTGGGTGACTATTTACGGCATTTTGTTTCCTCCCGCCAGGATGACTGGGCAGATCTTCTACCATGGGCCGAATTCTCATACAACTTCAGAGTCTCCGAATCTTCTGCTAAATCCCCATTTTTCGTGGTATACGGCCGTCACCCTCTTCCCCCCCTCCCTACTCCCTTGCCCTCTGGTTTGCCCGCTGTGGATGAAGTGACTCGTGATCTTTCCACCATATGGAAAGAGACCCAAAATTCTCTTTTACAGGCTTCATCCCGGATGAAAAGATTTGCCGATAAGAAAAGAAGAACTCCCCCCATTTTTGCTCCCGGAGACAAGGTATGGCTCTCCGCTAAATATGTCCGCTTTCGTGTCCCCAGTTACAAACTGGGACCACGCTATCTTGGCCCTTTCAAAGTCTTGTGCCAGATTAACCCTGTCTCTTACAAACTCCTTCTTCCTCCTTCTCTTCGTATTCCCAATGCCTTCCATGTCTCTCTCCTTAAACCACTCGTCTTTAACTGCTTCTCTCCCAAACTTGTTTCCCCCACTCCTGTTTCCGGTTCTTCTGACGTCTTCTCCGTGAAGGAGATTCTGGCCTCCAAGACTGTCAGAAAGAAAAAATTTTTGGGGGTGGATTGGGAAGGCTGTGGTCCAGAAGAGAGATCCTGGGAACCTGAGGACAACATTCTAGACAAAAGTCTTATCCTCAGGTTCTCAGGCTCCAAGAAGAGGGGGAGACCCAAGGGGGGGGGTACTGTTACGCCGAGCGCTCCGGGTCCCCGCTCCTCCCCGGAGTGCTCGCAGCATCCTCGCATTTGCAGCGCCCCGGTCAGACCTGCTGACCGGGTGCGCTGCAATATCCCTCTCAGCCGGGATGCGATTCGCGATGCGGGAGGCGCCCGCTCGCGATGCGCATCCCGGCTCCCGTACCTGACTCGTTCCCCGTCTGTCTTGTCCCGGCGCGCGCGGCCCCGCTCCTTAGGGCGCGTGCGCGCCGGGTCTCTGCAATTTAAAGGGCCACTGCGCCACTGATTGGCGCAGCAGGCTTAATCAGTGTGTTCACCTGTGCACTCCCTACTTATACCTCACTTCCCCTGCACTCCCTCGCCGGATCTTGTTGCCATTGTGCCAGTGAAAGAGTTTCCTTGTGTGTTCCTAGCCTGTGTTCCAGACCTCCTGCCGTTGCCCCTGACTACGATCCTTGCTGCCTGCCCTGACCTTCTGCTACGTCCGACCTTGCTCTTGTCTACTCCCTTGTACCGCGCCTATCTTCAGCAGTCAGAGAGGTTGAGCCGTTGCTGGTAGATACGACCTGGTTGCTACCGCCGCTGCAAGACCATCCCGCTTTGCGGCGGGCTCTGGTGAATACCAGTAGCAACTTAGAACCGGTCCACCAACACGGTCCACGCCAATCCCTCTCTGGCACAGAGGATCCACCTCCAGCCAGCCGAATCGTGACAATCACCATTTGGCATTTAGAGAATCTCACTTCAAAAACCTGAATACATTATATTAACCATGACAAGTAAATATTTAATACAATGGAAAATATATGGGAATAGAATGACATTAATGTTTTAACTCAATTCAAAGAATATTAAACATAGATAGTGCTTATAAGCATGTCTATAAAAATACAGCACTAGTCCCAAAGTTCATTAAATCATAGGACTGGCAGCTGATATGTGTACTTTCTGTATAGATAAAAACACAAATATTGTTATAAAATATGTATTTTGTGATCTTGCTCATTTGAAACTCTAGAAATGTCCTTAACAGAAGAGACTTTACTGGCAATTGTATGCATCTTGTTACTAAGCAACTTAGCGATGAACTGAAAGATTTAGGATTTTGATGCTGTTCTAATTAATGACAAAAAGCAACTGCACTATGGCATATAAAATAAAGCCTTTCAGGTTGTCCTTTCTGACCTCACTAACTTCCCATCCCCACTTTGTATTGACACTAATGGCTCCGCTCCCCAAGAGAAAAGAAAAAAGTACTCCATTGTAGAACATATGATATTGTGTAAGCATGATTGATGCATGGTGTGTATGCTTTTAGTTCATATTGCCTACTGAATGGTGGAACATTTTCTGACTTGTGCCAAGGGCAAAATGATGAGAAATACACTGATTATGACATGTAATTGGGACGTGACCAAATACAAATGTATTTTAAAATCTTTGATGTCAAGGGGATCAATGACAAGAATTGAATGAGGTATTGTGGACTCTACCCAATTTTGGGCACCTTTTGAACTCTTTTCTTTAAACTGAAGTTGTTATACAAAGCATGAACATGAAAGTAAACAGACATTTAGATAGCATTTTACAGTTAGTTTACATTAATATATTTTATAAGCAATAAAAGTTGTCTATAATGAAATGACTGGATATTTTCTGATGCTTACTAGTAGCAACATAGTATGCAATGCTGTTTAGGGGTTGTATCCATTTAGATCAATTCTTGTCCCAAATGGGACTCAAAGTATAATTTACCTACAGTATATGTCGTATATGTGGTTGTTAGTTTAAGAGGTTCTCCGAAGGATATACTACAAGCAGAAGTCTAGGAAAATATATTTGCTACCTTTCAGGTGTCCAGTGTTACTGATCTGCTTATCAATATAGTAACATCATAAGGTTGAAAAAAGACCAGATTCCATGAAGTATAAACTATAACTCTAATGAGTCCCTACTGAGTTGTTATAGATCTAGAATCCATAACCTGTAATGTTATTAGTCTCCAAAAATGCATCCAGACTCCTTTAAAATTCTTTTACAGAGTTCACCATGACCACCTCCTCTGGCAGAGAATTCCACAGTCTCGCTGCTCTTACAGTAAAGAACCCCCATCTGTGCTGGTGTAGAAACCTTCTTTCCTCTAGACCAGGGGTCCTCAAACTTTTTAAACAGGGGGCCAGTTCACTGTCCCTCAGACCGTTGGAGGGCCCGACTATAGTTTAAAAAAAAAAAACTATGAACAAATTCCTATGCACACTGCATATATCTTTTTTTGAAGTGAAGAAACAAAACGGGAACAAATACATTTAAAATGAAGAGTAATATATATATATATATATATATATATATATATATATATATATACAGCGCTATAAAAACAATATGCCAGCAATAACTTTGCCCACACAGAGACATACAGACTGCACTGCCCATCAATGCAGTCTGATCACTGTCCATCAATGAAGTCTGGTGGAACTCTGCATTTACCCCAGGCTCACACTGGTGCGGGTGCCCTTTAACAGAGGGGCCTACCCAAACTATATGGAAGCAGCAACTATGAATAGAGAGGCCTTCCCAAACTACGTAGGGGGCTCCATGTAATTTGGGTAGGCCCCTCTGTTAATATTTGCCCCCATAGTTGTGGTAGGCCCCTCTCAGAGAGGCCTACAACTATATGGGGGGGAAAACTATTAGCAAAGAGGGGCCTACAACAACTCTATGGGTGGGGGCACAACTTGCCACTATATAGTTGTTGTATGCCCCTTTTTGCTGCTAATTGTTGCCCCCATATAGTCTATGCCTAAATACCTCCTCATCATATCTTTTGCCCAGGCAGCAGGCCCCAGCTCAGCTGCCTGCCAGGCTGCCAACTGCGCTGTATAGTTCTGCTCGCCTCCGCCTCCGATCACATTATATTTTATATATATTTGTTATATACATTTAAAGTGCAGCTCTAGTGCTTATTTCCCACTGCTGCCACCACTCACCTTAGCGCTAGCCAGCCAGTGGAGCTGCGGCGCACCTTGCTCAGTCAGTAGGCAGGCAGCAAAGACTGTCCTTTGCTTCACCACAGCGCTACTGTGTGGCAGCTGTATCAATGCGCAGCGAGCGTGCGGGAGTAACTGGTACCTCCACGGTCCTGCCCGGCGGGCCCGATAAATGTCCTCGGCGGGCCGCATGGGGCCATAGTTTGAGGACCCCTGCTCTAGACGTGGAGGATGCCCTCTTGTTATATATACAGTCCTGGGTATAAATGCACCCCACCCACCTCTATCAGGTGTGTATATAAGGTGTCTTGGATGTTCCAGACCCTGCCATGCTTACTGAACTGTTCACACAGAGGCATATTCACAGTGTAGGGTCCGTCCCAATGAGGCCACCTTATCGCGGTGGGACGGTCCAAGCTATTTGACCGCCGGCGGAGACAAATCTGCGAGCTAAATGCCTCACTATTTCATAGTTTCACATTTGCATCTATTACACCATAGCTGTATAGCTCTCCATGTTTTAACTGCATATTAATGTTTCACCTATATCCTTGTGCTGGCAGTGTGCTGCTGCATTCTTCTGTTGCTGTATATCTAGCCTAGTAGCGTGCACCTGCAGGCCAGGTCCATATAATAGTTTGGTATCAACTAAAGTGCTGGCTGACTTATTCTTTGTCTGTATTGCACATACGGGGGAGTGGCTACCTCCATGTTGGCCTTGCACCCCACCCACCTCTATCAGGTGTGTATATAAGGTGTCTTGGATGTTCCAGACCCTGCCATGCTTACTGAACTGTTCACACAGAGGCATATTCACAGTGTAGGGTCCGTCCCAATGAGACCACCTTATCGCGGTGGGACGGTCCAAGCTATTTGACCGCCGGCGGAGACAAATCTGCGAGCTAAATGCCTCACTATTTCAGAGTTTCACATTTGCATCTATTACACCATAGCTGTATAGCTCTCCATGTTTTAACTGCATATTCATGTTTCACCTATATCCTTGTGCTGGCAGTGTGCTGCTGCATTCTTCTGTTGCTGTATATCTAGCCTAGTAGCGTCCACCTGCAGGCCAGGTCCATATAATAGTTTGGTATCAACTAAAGTGCTGGCTGACTTATTCTTTGTCTGTATATATATATATAGCTGTTGTGAAACTACAACTCCCAGCATGCCCGGATAGACTTTGCCGGTCCGGGCATGCTTGGAGTTGTAGTTTCACAACAGCTGGAGGCCTCCTGGTTTTTAGTATACAGTATTAGGTTTTATATGCGCTGGCCGGCCCCCGTCTGCAGCCACACACGGGAGCCGGCCCGGGCACATAAAAAGAAGTATTCCTATCCCGGAGAGCGCGCCCCCCCAGATGTTGCGCCCGGTGCGGCCGCCCCCCCGCCCGCACCCCCCACGAGTGCCTCTGCCACTGGCAGCGTTTGCAACTTGTACTGTGGGCGGGCAGGGGAGGTGGGTCATTATTGGCACATTTTTTGTTGTTTCGGCATTTCCCCGAAACAGCTATTTTCGGCCGATATGTATCGGCCGCCGATAGATCGGTGCATCCCTAATATATATATATATATATATATATATTAGTCGATTCTGGTTTGACAAACTTGGATACCAGGGACCCAGGTTGCATCTACAGAGCACTAAGATGGAGCAATGATGCTGATCTGAAGGCCGCAAACTGAGGGATGCATATGATAATATTATTGCAATATTCAACAATGAATATTCCAACAATTAGGTGATTCCATCCTTAGATGTCATGGAAGCCTTCAATTGTATTGAAGAGAAAGATGGGATTTGGTGGCTACCTTATAAATTGCTGTTTTATAAAAATCCAGTAGCTTGGATACATATCAATGTTGAGTTATCAGAACCTTTTAATTTGACAATAGGCACTAGACAAGTTGCCCCCCCCCCCCTTTGAAATTTTAAAATGTAAAAAATTATAAATATAAAGTGAGTTAACGGATTTGAATATGGCAGTAAATGTGCAGATACATTTATTTTTAACAAATATGCAAAATTCTGTGAAAAAAATTATTGACTTGGTAAAGGCAGTTTGGTGGATTTTCTGGCTGTAGTATTAAAGGGATAAAGTCCACTTTACTCTCTTAAAGTACATACTTTACTAAATATGACTAAAGTACTAAATAGTACTGAATATCTGATAAAATACTTGGGAATTAATGTATTATCCAATGAAAATAATTATGAGATAATGAGAAAATTGGGAGACAATTTTAAATAATGGAATAATCAATGAATATGGCCACCAGAATACGTATAATTGAAATGATTGTGTTACCACATATTATATGTCTTAATGAACAGCCCTATTTGGATGGGAAAAAAACTAAAAGAAAAAAATTAAGTCTTCTATGGGAAATAACAATACCCTGAATCAAGATTGACTACCTCACTAAACTTATTACCTCATTAAATTATCCAAGTGATCCTGAGAGTTTTTTCGTGACACTTTTTACTTTATATTAGTATTTAACTTTCAGTGAAAAACTCCAAATTTTATTGAATTTTTTTTTTAAATGTGCATATTTCTAAATTTGAATACGGTATCTGTTTGTAAGAAAGATAGTCATGCCACACGAATCAGTGTTTAATTCACATTAACAATATGTTTCGTTTTTGTTGGTATCATTTGGTAAATATCCTATTATGCTTTTAAGGATGTTAAAGGGTCCAAACATTTTCAAGAAATGTTTTAAATCAAATGTTTTAGAGCCCAGTTTTAAAGTGGATTTCATGTGCCCAGATGCCAGAAACCCCCATAAATGGATAAAACAAAAATGTTACTTAATAGCAACTGGAGAACACAGTTAAGAAGCAATGTTATCAACTTCTATGTCATCCCAGGTGAAGTAATTGTCACGATTCGGCTTCCAGGTAGTGGATCCTCTGTGCCAGAGAGGGATTGGCGTGGACCGTGCTAGTGGACCGGTTCTAAGCCACTACTGGTTTTCACCAGAGCCCGCCGCAAAGCGGGATGGTCTTGCTGCGGCGGTAGTGACCAGGTCGTATCCACTAGCAACGGCTCACCTCTCTGGCTGCTGAAGATGGGCGCGGTACAAGGGAGTAGGCAGAAGCAAGGTCAGACGTAGCAGAAGGTCGGGGGCAGGCGGCAAGGTTCGTAGTCAGGATGGGTAGCAGAAGTTCAGGTACACAGGCTTTGGACACACTAAACGCTTTCACTGGCACAAGGCAACAAGATCCGGCAAGGGAGTGCAAGGGAGGAGACTAGATATAGCCAGGGAACAGGTGGGAACCAATTAAGCTAATTGGGCCAGGCACCAATCATTGGTGCACTGGCCCTTTAAGTCTCAGAGAGCTGGCGCGCGCGCGCCCTAGAGAGCGGAGCCGCGCGCGCCAGCACATGACAGCAGGGGACCGGGACGGGTAAGTGACCTGGGATGCGATTCGCGAGCGGGCGCGTCCCGCTGTGCGAATCGCATCCCCAACGGCCAAGACAGTGCAGCGCTCCCGGTCAGCAGGACTGACCGGGGCGCTGCAGGGAGAAAGACGCCGTGAGCGCTCCGGGGAGGAGCGGGGACCCGGAGCGCTAGGCGTAACAGTACCCCCCCCCTTAGGTCTCCCCTTCTCTTTGTCCGGTAACTGCCTCCCCTGGGATGAGGACACCTGGAAAGAATGGAAGGTTTCCTCAACGGCAGGCAGTACAGCAGGAGTGGGAATGGGGAGGGAGGGCAGAGGGCGAGGCCTGGCACGGAGCAGTGTGACACCAGGACGGGGACCATGGGGAGGCACAGAGGCCTGCCTGACGGGACTGGGAGGGGGGGAGAGGCACTTCCTGTGGCAGGCAGAGTCCCAGTTCCTGATCTCCCCGGTGGTCCAATCAATGGTGGGGGAATGAAGCCGGAGCCAAGGCAGACCGAGGAGGACCTCAGAGGTACAGTTGGGGAGAATGAAGAATTCAATCCTCTCAAGGTGGGGTCCAATAGACATGAGGAGGGGCTCTGTGCGGTAACGCACGGTGCAGTCCAATCTGGCTCCGTTGACCGCGGATATGTAGAGCGGCTTGACGAGACGGGTCACCGGGATGCTGAATTTATTAACAAACGACTCCAAAATAAAATTTCCAGAGGCACCGGAGTCCAAGCAGGCCACGGCTGAGAGGGAGGAGTTGGCTGAAGAAGAAATCCGCACGGGTACCGTGAGACGTGGATGAGCAGACTTGGAACCAAGAGACGCCACACCCACGTGAGCTGGGTGCGTGCGTGCGTTTCCCAGGCGTGGAGGACGGATAGGGCAATCCACCAAGAAATGCTCGGTACTGGCACAGTAAAGACAGAGATTTTCTTCCCTGCGGCGATTCCTCTCTTCCTGGGTCAGGCGAGACTTATCCACTTGCATGGCCTCCTCGGCGGGAGGCCCAGGCGTAGATTGCAACGGATACTGTGGGAGAGGTGCCCAGAGATCTGAGTCTTTTTCCTGGCGGAGCTCTTGGTGTCGCTCAGAAAAACGCATGTCAATGCGGGTAGCTAGATGAATGAGTTCTTGCAGATTGGCAGGAATCTCTCGTGCGGCCAGCACATCCTTGATGCGACTGGATAGGCCTTTTTTAAAGGTCGCGCAGAGAGCCTCGTTATTCCAGGATAATTCTGAAGCAAGAGTACGGAATTGTACGGCATACTCGCCAACGGAAGAATTACCCTGGACCAGGTTCAACAGGGCAGTCTCGGCAGAAGAAGCTCGGGCTGGCTCCTCGAAGACACTCCGGAGTTCAGTGAAGAAGGCCTGGACTGTGGCTGTGGCAGGATCATTGCGGTCCCAGAGCGGTGTGGCCCAAGACAAGGCCTTTCCAGAAAGAAGGCTTACTACGAACGCCACCTTAGACCGTTCTGAAGGAAACAAGTCCGACATCATCTCCATATGCAGGGAACACTGAGACAAAAATCCACGGCAGAGTCTGGAGTCCCCATCAAATTTGTCCGGCAGGGACAAGCGGAGGCTAGGAGCGGCCACTCGCTGCGGAGGAGGTGCAGGAGCTGGCGGAGGAGATGGTTGCTGCTGTAGCAGAGGCAGAAGTTGCTGTAACATGGCGGTCAACTGCGACAGCTGCTGTCCTTGTTGGGCAATCTGCTGCGATTGCTGAGCGACCACCGTGGGAAGATCAGCGAGACTTGGCAGCGGCACCTCAGCGGGATCCATGGCCGGATCTACTGTCACGATTCGGCTTCCAGGTAGTGGATCCTCTGTGCCAGAGAGGGATTGGCGTGGACCGTGCTAGTGGACCGGTTCTAAGCCACTACTGGTTTTCACCAGAGCCCGCCGCAAAGCGGGATGGTCTTGCTGCGGCGGTAGTGACCAGGTCGTATCCACTAGCAACGGCTCACCTCTCTGGCTGCTGAAGATGGGCGCGGTACAAGGGAGTAGGCAGAAGCAAGGTCAGACGTAGCAGAAGGTCGGGGGCAGGCGGCAAGGTTCGTAGTCAGGATGGGTAGCAGAAGTTCAGGTACACAGGCTTTGGACACACTAAACGCTTTCACTGGCACAAGGCAACAAGATCCGGCAAGGGAGTGCAAGGGAGGAGACTAGATATAGCCAGGGAACAGGTGGGAACCAATTAAGCTAATTGGGCCAGGCACCAATCATTGGTGCACTGGCCCTTTAAGTCTCAGAGAGCTGGCGCGCGCGCGCCCTAGAGAGCGGAGCCGCGCGCGCCAGCACATGACAGCAGGGGACCGGGACGGGTAAGTGACCTGGGATGCGATTCGCGAGCGGGCGCGTCCCGCTGTGCGAATCGCATCCCCAACGGCCAAGACAGTGCAGCGCTCCCGGTCAGCAGGACTGACCGGGGCGCTGCAGGGAGAAAGACGCCGTGAGCGCTCCGGGGAGGAGCGGGGACCCGGAGCGCTAGGCGTAACAGTAATAACTGCTCCCTTGAATATTATCTAGATAACACTTCCTTCATGTATTGTGCTTATGCCAATATTAGTTGATCATTCTTTTTTTGACAAAACCTGTTAAATATATTTGTATATTTTTTTTTTTTTGCAAGACCTGCTTGATTCATGTTACAGTATCTCAAGTCAAACCCATCTAAAATTTTGTTTTGCTTTTTTTCAACCACTTTTCTATTTTGGACCATCTTTATGCCAACCCTATTAGGAAATATGGCAGGATATTCTAGTCAAGGGAAGATACAAATAATAAAAGCTGAAACAGACTCTTGAGAACTCCAGATACCTCCTTGTCACACATATAGTGTAACCAATCATTTGTGTCTAGGAAGCATTGGCTGCTCTGGGATGAGTAGTCAAGCGGGTCCTGTATTTGAGAATAAAACTGTATATGAAGACACCAAGTCTGGACTGGGACCAAAAGGAGTCCCAGGCATTTTCCCTTAGGTGTTGCACAATTATAACTCTCATCATGCCTGAGGCTGTCTATGCAACGGCTGAGGGAAAATGTAGCAAATTTTGAGAAAATTTTTTTTTTTTGCCAGCCTTTAAAGGGGTTATCCTGGAAAAAATATTTTTTTATATATCAACTGGCTCCAGAAAGTTAAGCAGATTTTTAAATTACTTCTATTAAAAAATCTTAATCCTTCCAATAATTATCAGCTGCTGAAGTTGACTTGTTCTTTTCTGTCTGGCAACAGTGCTCTCTGCTGACATCTCTGCTAGTCTCAGGAACTGCACAGAGTAGAAGAGGTTTACTATGGGGATTTGCTTCTACTTTGGACAGTTCCCGAGATACGTGTCATCAGAGAGCACTTAGACAGAAAAGAACAACTGAAATTCAGCAGCTAAAAAGTACTGAAAGGATTAAGATTTTTTAATAGAAGTAATTTATAAATCTGTTTAACTTTGTGGAGCCAGTTGATATATAAAAAAAGTTTTTTTCCTGGATAACCCTTTAAACTTTTGGCCACAACTGTACACACACAACAGTGAAACATGCCCAACCCATAACCATACAATCTAGGGAGATGTGTGGTCCTGGGCCCACTTAAATAATTTACACAATTAATTTTACACAATAAAATACACAGTTTTTTTTAACCACATCCCTTTCCTTAGGATGCACATGTAATTGAATATCATGATGGAAAAAGGAGCCTTGAGCTCCCATACGCACCCATAGGACACAGGCCCTAAATGAAGGCCAGTGCAATGCTGTGACATTATTGAGTTTTGCTGCTTACATAGGTCTGAAGATACCATAGGAATGAACTGCCCCAATTGTTGTAGGAATGATGGTTGGTTTCATTGGTACATTTAGTGCATGTAGACACCTCAAACATGTGGAGGTGCTATCGATGTGAAGAAGCAGCAAGGGGGCACTGGGAGGGGAACATTAGTTTTTGGGGACAGTGTATTAGGGACATTAAGATGGTAATGTGAGGAGTGCATGCACTTTTTTTTTGTTTTTGAACACCAGCACTATTACATAGAAAAATGCAATAAGGAGGACTATGTATGCACAATTACTACTAAAGAGGCACAATTACAGAGTGTAGATAGTTCGCACATAATTGGATGACACCATTATGACATGGGGCAGATAGGGAGACATTGTTATTGTGCAGGGCACTACTAATATCTGGGGTATTGCTTTGCGGGTTTTGATTCCACAAGGGGAAGTGGCAGACACTGTATTGGGCAGCATGTGGGACATTTGTGTGGAGCTTTGGGATTAAACAGGAAGGGTTTTAGTCAAGCAAGGGGTGAAAAATGTCTGAGCAGTGACCTCTGCAGAAGAATTTGTGGCCCAGAACATGTCTTCTTGGTGTGCTTGGCTGAATGGAGAAGAAATTGGAAAGTGAACTCCAATCAGAGAAGACATTGCCTGTGAGTAACTAGAATTTACTAGAATCACTAATATGGTCTGCAAAGTCCTTGTGTAGAACTTTATAGGAAGCACCTCTGAAGTTTTAAACCAAAAAAACCCGGGATTGGGGGCTAACTCAGACCTTGGGGGACATTTTGCAACACATGATTACAGATGGGAAACATTTTGAATGAGTCATTTATAGTCATTTTGTCTGAATTGGTATGGATGACAACAAACGTAGTTGAAGATATGTTTAGGAATTTGAGAACATTTCTCTACATCTTTCTCCGATGATATATGACACCCATGTTTTAGAATTTTTTTTTAGTTTATGTTTTATATATTTAACCTCATCATATATTGGCAGCAATATACATTAAGTGAATCATTACCTACATAACCCACCTTTTATTGTGTTCTCATTCATACAGTCTACACATTACATACATTACTATACAACTTTCTTTTAGTGTTTATATTGTCGATGCAGTTTATCAAGGTCAATATAATTGCAAATCACTAGAAGAAAATGGATAATGAGACATTTATTATGTCCTTGTATGGACTGTGGGAAAAGTTCTACCATAAAGCATGAGAGGAAACATTCCATGCACCATGCATTAGTAGAAGCCTTCCGTCACACGTAAAAAGTACAGATATATAGGAGCCTTGAGCCTCAACATACTGACGCTGTAAAACAACCATTTAATAAGCCATTAAAATGCCATTGAGTTGGACACATAAAAAACCCAATGAAAAGAAAAGCATTTCTAATAATTAAGATCTTATGTCCCAGATCGACAAGCAATCTTTAAGTGGATTGTTTCTCC
Organism: Hyla sarda; assembly: GCF_029499605.1. Lineage (NCBI taxonomy): Eukaryota > Metazoa > Chordata > Amphibia > Anura > Hylidae > Hyla > Hyla sarda. The sequence continues at coordinate 236,952,479 of NC_079190.1, forward strand.
TGCTAAAATCAGCCCCCATAGAAATCTGATAATCTAAAGATACAACAGGGGTATAAATTTAACCTGACTTTTGCATTTTTTGGTCATAAGGGTTAGCTTGTTATCCTAGGTTGTTTAATTGTTTGGTTTTAGCAACCAGTGTTTGCTTGTTGCCTTTTTGCTGTTTGCTAACGATTGTCCTACATATGTGCAGCTGCAGCTATAAATGATGTGGCATTGCGGTGACAATGCCAAACCTCAATGCTTTTGTTTAAAACTGAAGTTGTATTATTAGGTAGAGCAGGGGTTTATTAGAAAATAGAGTGCCAGGCAAAAAGCGAAGTGTGGCTGTCCGACTTTATTAAGATTCGGAGGACAATAGTTGTATATGACAATCCACTTCAGCATTGGAAATGTTAAAGTGACATCAACATATAGGTAGCAGCATATTTTTTTGCTTTTTTACCTGGTTAACGACCAAGGACGTGTATACACGTCGTTGTGCTGTTAACCGTGTATGATGCGGACTCCTGATTTTTGTAGCTGAGGGCTGGCGTTAATAGCTGACATGCGGCTATTGACCCTTTAGATCGCCACTTTCAAAGCGTGAACACTCCCTGGTGGTCCAGTGGGGTCCACTTCTGAGGTAGCCGGAGAGCACACCTCTCCTTTCGTGCTGGTCCTGGCTCTATGGAACTCTATTTATCTGTATGAGGAATCTAATGATTCTAATGATTCCTCCTAAAAGTCCTCTAAGGGGACTAGTAAAGTGTAAAAAAAAGTTTAATAAAAGTAAAAAAAACACAAAAAGAAAACACACATTAACCCCTTCCTTATTAAAAGTTTTTCATCAACCCCTTTTCTCAAATTCCACATAATAAATAAACATAAAAATATGTGGTACAGCCGCGTGCGTAAATGTCCAAACTATAAAAATATAGCATTAAACTGCACGGTCAATGGAGTATACATAAAAAAATACCAAAGTCACTTGTATACCCTAAAAAAAACATATATAAAAAACAAATAAAAAAAAGTCCCATCAAAACAAAATGGGTACTGATAAAAACTTCAGATCATGGCGAAAAATTAGCCCTCAAAAATCCTTGTACACGGAAAAATTTTAAAGTTATTGGAGTCAGAAGAGGAAATTGTTTACCTACTAATTTTTGTGCATAAAGTTATAATTGTTTAACAGAAGTAAAACAAAATCAAACCTATATAAGTTGGATATACATAAGTTGGATATACATAAGTTGGATATACAGAATTAGGATAAGGTGTAATTTTTGCAAAAAAGGGCTCCGCATAGAATCTGAAGCCCCCAAAAGTTACAAAATGCAGGGTTTTATAGTATAGAAAACAGGGAGAACACAGAAAAAATCTGTGTATTTGACAAATGTGTATGCTAATCTGAAGAAGGGTGTTCTACCCAAAATGCGCCACTGGTGAATAAAACTTGACTTCTATATTATAAAAAAGGAATAAATAAAAAATAAAATAAAAACTATACTGCTACTATTGTCACTTTAAAATGTAAACTTATCTGGATTGCCGCTTTAATGTGTATAACCATCTTAGTGCTAACCACTGGGACCTCATTTATCCCAGGAATGGTAGGAAAATTGTTCCCAGAATGAGCAAGGGTATACTGCATGTGCGGGACCAGCACTCTATTTTTCTATATGGAGCATGCAAGCGTTGCACTCTGCAGTGTTTGTAAGCCCCTCTAGAGAAGAAATGGAGCACTGGCTGTGCATATGTGGTGCATTTTGTGTATTTCGGGGACATTTCACCTGATTGGGGGAAGTCTAAATAGTCAGACCTTCTGATTAGCATGATCTGTCCTATGGATAAACCATGTATGCAATAGGGCTGCACGATATATCGCAAAAGCAATTGAATTGCAATTTTTGCGAATTGTAATATAGCCATACAGCCCCACGGAAAAACATGCGATCATCTGCTCAGGCCAGCCAAAGCAGGTAAAAACAAACTCAAATACAAAAATTCAATGTTTCCTAACCAGGATGCCTCCAGCTGTTGCAAAACCACAACTCCCAGCATGCCCGGGAGTTGTAGTTTCACAACAGATGGAGGCACCATGGTTGAGAATCACTGTGCTAAGTAAGAGGAGCAGGGAGAAACATATAAAAAACCTTATGCTCACCTACTCCCGGTCCCTGCAGATGCCATTTCACTTAGTGTGGTCCGGTGTCTCCTTTCTTCTCTGTACAAGCAGAAGGACCTTTCCCTTTTCAGCCAATCACTGGCCACAGCGGTGTCATGTCAAGCCAGTGGCCCTGGGGGGGCAGATGTGACCGTGGGGGGAACAATATGACAGGGGGGAGAGAATGTGACACTGGGGGAATGTTACAAGGGGGAGAAAGTGGAGGAGAATGTAACGTGGGGAGAATGTGACCTGGGGGGGGGGGGGGGGGGGGGGAGAGAATGTGACCGGGGGGGCAATGTGAAAGTGGGGGGGAATGTGACAGCGAGGGGGAAATGGGAAATGGGTATAATTAAATGGGGGAGATGTGAAATGGGTGGATAAACTTCACCATTTGTTTATTATATGTGTCGCATATCGAAATCACAATATTTAGGCCCATAATCCCAATCGCATATCGTGCAGCCCTTGTATGCAAATATTGGTTGAAGATGACCTAAAGAAAGAGACCTGCTCCATATTTTACTTACTCTTTGCTCCTCTTCTGGTTTTATTTTAGTTGCATGGTTTAAAGGAAATATATGACCTAGATATATATATTTTTTTAATAATTTGACTGGTAACTGAAACTTTTTATAGTTTTTTTTTCTTCTCTAATCTGCTTCTTATTGTAATTCTTTTTTCATTTTATTTATTACATATTATTATGGATGCCACAATTTTTCTGGAGTGTTATAACAATATTTAGAAAGACGTTTTACAGCAAGCCCTATAGAGATAGGTGGCATTAGCTGTTCCATTTATATGAATGGGAAAAATGTCTGAGCATGCTCTGTGACCTTTTTGAAGGTCATTCTACAGCAGAGTTTTTCAAACAGTGTGCCTCAAACTGTTGAAAAATTACAGGGTGGGCCATTTATGTGGATACACCTTAATAAAATGGGAATGGTTGGTGATATTAACTTCCTGTTTGTGGCACATTAGTATATGTGAGGGGGGAAACTTTTCAAGATGGGTGGTGACCATGGCGGCCATTTTGAAGTTGGCCATTTTGAATCAAACTTTGTAGCAACTTTGGGAGCTGGCGGAGGAGATGGTTGCTGCTGTAGCAGTGGCAGAAGTTGCTGTAACGTGGCGGTCAACTGCGACAGCTGCTGTCCTTGTTGGGCGATTTGCTGCGATTGCTGAGCGACCACCGTGGATAGGTCAGCGAGACTTGGCAGCGGCACCTCAGCGGGATCCATGGCCGGATCTACTGTCACGATTCGGCTAGCTGGATGTGGATCCTCTGTGTCAGCGAGGGATTGGTGTGGACCGTGTCGGTGGACCGGTTCTAAGATGCTACTGGTATTCACCAGAGCCCGCCGCAAAGCGGGATGGTCTTGCTGCGATGGTAGCAACCAGGTCGTATCCACCGGCAATGGCTCAACCTCGCCGACTGCTGAGAAGGCGTAGGACAGAAGGACTAGGCAGAGGCAAGGTCAGACGTAGCAGAAAGTCGGGGCAGGCGGCAAGGTTCGTAGTCAATGTGGATAGCAGAAAGATCAGGAACACAGGCTTTGGACAACACTAAACGCTTTCACTGGCACAAGGCAACAAGGTCCGGCCAGGAAGTGCAGGGGAAGTGAGGTAATATAGCCAGGGAGCAGGTGGAAGCTAATTAGGGTAATTGGGCCAGGCACCAATCATTGGTGCACTGGCCCTTTAAATCTTAGAGAGCTGGCGCGCGCGCGCCCTAAGAAGCGGGACAGGTGAGTGACTTGGGATGCGATTTGCGAGCGGGCGCGTCCCGCTATGCGAATCGCATCCCCGCCGGCAATGTCAGTGCAGCGCTCCCGGTCAGCGGGTCTGACCGGAGCGCTGCAGAGAGAGGAACGCCACGAGCGCTCCGGGGAGGAGCAGGGACCCGGAGCGCTCAGCGTAACAGTGTCACATATGAGCTGCCACTGGTTTACATTGAAGTTACTCAGGGGAATCCCCCTATCCACTTGGATCATCATGGAATCGGTGATGTTTTTTGTCTGTTTGTATAGTCGGTCCAACATATGGAGGGTGGAATTCCAACGTGTGGCAAAGTGGCACATCAGACTATGTTGGGGGATACCTTTCTGACGCTGCAGCTCAAGGAGGATGTGCTTTCCGGTGTACGAGTGGCTGAAGTGCATGCAAAGTTTCCTTCCCATTGTTAGAATGTCTTGCAAATGGGGGGTGGGGACACTTCAGGAACCACTTGACAACCAGATTTGATACGTATTCCATGCAGGGCACATGGCTCAGCCTTCCTTGTTGCAGTGCAGATAAGATGTTCTTCCCGTTGTCAGTCACCATGGTTCCCATTTCCAGTTTTTGTGGAGTAAGCCATGTAATTTCTTTACGAATGACTTTTAGCAGTTCCTCCCCTGTGTGACTCCGTTCGCCAAGGCAAACCATGTGAAGAACAGCGTGACACCGCTGTGCCCTGCACACATCGTATGCTGGAGGGGCACTGAGACATGTCCGTGGAGGCTGAGGACATGGTGGGGGAGGAGGAGGCGGAGTTGCACAGTGTCACAGGACCAATGGCCTGAGAGCATGGAGGAGGAAGCAGCCTTTCCATGTTGCTCTTGTGGCTGTGCAGGAACCACATTCACCCAGTGGGACATGTATTGTCCCTGACCATAGTTACAGCTCCAGATGCCAGCGCTGCCATGCACTTTGGTACACACCGACAGGCTCAAGGACTGGCTCACCTTCTCTTCCACAAAATTGTGCAGGACTGGGACTGCCTTCTTCGCAAAGAAATGATGGCTTGGTACTCTCCACCTCGGCTCGGCACAAGCCATCAGTTCTCTGAAAGATGCAGATTCCACCACTTGAAAAGGGAGGGACTGCAGCACCAGCAACTCTGACAGGAGCACATTCAGCTTCTGCACTGTTGGATGAGTGGGCGCATACTGTTGTCTCTTGGACATGGCTTCGCTGATGGATTGCTGGCGGAATGACTGACTCGAAGCAGGAGCATCTGGAGTGACAGAAGATGGGTATGACACACAGTTCCCTTCGGCTGAGGTAGTGGAGCTTAGAATGGCTGAAACAAGGAGCCGCGTGCCACTGGGTAATGCAGCAGGCTGGACTACCACACCAGAGCCACGGTTCTCCCAGGCCGCTTTATGGTGACGCTGCATATGTGGATGCAGGGCCATGGTGCCAACATTGGGACCTTCACCTTCTGCCGACACATCTTGCGTGTGGCCAGAAGGTCCGGATGCTTGATGAAAAACTGCCGCACCACTGAGTAGCTCATTTTCCCACCAACAGTCTGCACTGATTGACTGCTACTGCCGCAGACTCCAGGAACCCCTGTTCCACTACCTCCCGGGAAGGTAGGCTGCCGCGAAGCAGGTGGTCTACCACGGGCACGTTTGGCTCCAGACTTTACACTTCTGCCACCATGCTGACTGTCAACCATGCTACCACCTTGCTGGCTCAGCTGCTGCCTCATGGGCAACCTGCAACCCTCTTCTCCTGATGATGATGAAGCCCCTTCTGCACCCACCTCCCAATTGTGATCGGCTTCATCATCATTGAGTTGTGTCTGCACATCATTGATGTCTTTCTCAGGTTCCTCAACAGTGTCTGCTTCAGGAGCTTGAAAGCTCACAACACCACCTCCCATTCCACTCTCCTCATCACTACTTGCCTGCCTAGCGGAAGAAGTGGCGGATGTCTCCTCCACTTCTTGGCTGGGCAGTAGCTGCTGACTATCATCTAGTAGATCATCCTCACTAAATAGTAGAGCTGATCCCACAGCATAAGATACTTCTGTGGGGGAGGGAACAGCATAGGACAGAGGCAATGGGAGGACAGTGACTTCTCCCGGGCCTTGCCAACTGAGGGTTGTGTCTGTGGAACCCATCAACTCTGTTGACTGGGGGTGTAGGATGTCACTTGTGACGACATGGATGACCATGTAAACCAATTGATGATGGGAGATGGGTTGCTGGTTGAGACACGACCGTTAGCTGATACCGGGAGCTCAGGCCTCTCGTTGGGACTCCGGCTGCCACTTGCCCCTAGTCTGCTGCAACATCTGCCTGATGAATTTAGCCCTCTGCCACTCCTCTGTGCACATCCTGGCACTTCTCTGCCTTACATACTATACTTAGTGCGTACATGAGGGGAGTTCAATATGCTCCACTACGCTTAAAACAGTATTTGTCACCAGAAGGTGTGTACTTTTGCCTGGCCTTTCACAGTAACTAGGCCCTTAAGACTTTAACAGGAACAAAATAGTACACCACTTAGATGTACTCATGTGGTATGCACTTATGAGGGGAGGACAATGTGCTCCATTACGATTAAAACAGTTTTAGTGTACAACACCAGCAGGTGTGTACTTTTGCCTGGCCTTTCACAGTATCCAGGCCCTTAAGACTTTAACAGGAACAAAATGATACACCACTTAGATGTACGCACAGGTTTACACTTAATAGAGGACAATATGCTTTTAGGTCTCTGCTCACCCTAACTGGCTGGCTACTATTAGCTTTTCAGTTGTTGTACACACCAGTGCTGCAGCACACAGACGCTGTATACTCCACCCAAACTCTTGAACTTTCTCTCTCAATCTCACTCCCTTCCCTATCAGTGCTTCTAGGCTGGATTTGGGATTGAGGTGAATTGCTGCTGTGAAAAAGCTTTTCTGTGCAACACATTGTTCCCTGTCCCTCTCTGCAATAGAACATTGATGTGACTGGGAGGTGAATCGCTGCTGTAAAAATGCTTTCCTGTGCAACACACACTGCTCTCTGTCCCCCTCTCTCTGCAACAGAATGCTGATGTAACTGGGAGGTGGATCGCTGCTGGAAAAATGCTTTTCTGTGCAAAACACACTGCTGTCTGTCCCTCTCTCTCTTTGTAACAGAACGCTGATGTGACAGGGAGGCGGATCACTGATGTAAAAATGCTTTTCTGTGCAACATACACTGCTGTCTGAATCAGGTGAATCAGTGCTGGATTAAACCCGCGCTGTTTGACTGTGTCTTTGGGCATGGATACCCTGGATGTATAAAGCATTGCAATCCCTTCAGCAGGGATTTCCTGGGTCAGATGCAGGGCACCCGGCTCAGGGAATGTACAGCGCCCAGCTTTGTGGGACATATCATACAATTTTGTTGTGCCAGTGCTACACGTTTAACATGGGCTACAACTGTATGTCAGTAAAGACAGGGACAGCCCCCTAGCCACTTGTAGCGGAAGGGAGAGATGTGTAAAGGAAACACTACTATAAAAAGTGTATATACTACTACTACTATATGAAAGCACAAAAGAAAACTACTACTGTAGTTTAACCCCTTAAGGACCAGGCCATTTTACACCTTAGGACCAGAGCGTTTTTTGCACATCTGACCACTGTCACTTTAAACATTAATAACTCTGGAATGCTTTCAGTTATCAATCTGATTCCGAGATTGTTTTTTCGTGACATATTCTACTTTAACATAGTGGTAAAATTTTGTGGTAACTTGCATCCTTTCTTGGTGAAAAATCCCAAAATTTGATGAAAAATTTGAAAATTTTGCATTTTTCTAACTTTGAAGCTCTCTGCTTGTAAGGAAAATGGATATTCAAAATATTTTTTTATTTTATTCACATTTCCAATATGTCTACTTTATGTTTGCATCATAAAATTGACGTGTTTTTACTTTTGAAAGACACCAGAGGGCTTCAAAGTTCAGCAGCAATTTTCCAATTTTTCAAAAAATTTTGAACCTCGCTTTTTTTCAGAGACCAGTTCAGGTTTGAAGTGGATTTGAAGGGTCTTCCCATTAGAAATACCCCACAAATGACCCCATTATAAAAACTACACCCCCCAAAGTATTGAAAATGACAATCAGTAAGTGTTTTAACCCTTTAGGTGTTTCACAGGAATAGCAGCAAAGTGAAGGAGAAAATTCACAATCTTTATTCTTTACACTCGCATGTTCTTGTAAACCCAATTTTTGAATTTTTACAAGGGGTAAAAGGAGAAAATGTATACTTATATTTGTAGCCCAATTTCTCTCTAGTAAGCACATACCTCATATGTCTATGTAAAGTGTTCGGCGGGCGTAGTAGAGGGCTCAGAAGCGAAGGAGCGACAAGGGGATTTTGGAGAGTACGTTTTTCAGAAATGGTTTTTGGGGGGCATGTTGCATTTAGGAAGCCCCTATGGTGCCAGAACAGCAAAAATAACCCACATGGCATACCATTTTGGAAACTAGACCCCTAGGGGAATGTAACAAGGAATAAAGTGAGCCTTAATACCCCACAGGTGTTTCACGACTTTTGCATATGTAAAAAAAATATTTTTTTTTTCCACTAAAATGTGTGTTTCCCCCCCAAATTTCAAATTTTTGCAAGGGTTAATAGCAGAAAATACCTCCCAAAATTTGTAACCCCATCTCTTCTGAGTATGGAGGTACCCCATAAGTGGACCTGAAGTGCACTACGTGCGAACTACAATGCTCAGAAGAGGAGGAGCACCATTGAGCTTTTGGAAAGAGAATTCGTTTGGAATGGTAGTCAGGGGCCATGTGCATTTACAAAGCCCCCCGTGGTGCCAGAGCAGTGGACCCCCCCCACATGTGACCCCATTTTGGAAACTACACCCCTCACAGAATTTAATAAGTGGTGCAGTGAGCATTTACACCCCACTGGTGTTTGACAGATCTTTGGGACAGTGGGCTGTGCAAATGGAAAATTACATTTTTCATTTTCACGGATCACTGTTCCAAAAATTTGTCAGACACCTGTGGGGCGTAAATGCTCACTGCGCCCCTTATTACATTACATGAGGGGTGTAGTTTCCAAAATGGGGTCACATATGGGGGGGGTCCATTGTTCTGGTACCATGGGGGCTTTGTAAACACAAGTGGCCTTCAATTCCGGACAAATTTTCTCTTCAAAATCCCAATGGCGCTCCTTCTCTTCTGAGCATTGTAGTGCACCCATAGAGCACTTTACATCCACATATGGGGTATGCTCTTACTCAGAAGAAATTGGGTTACAAATTTTGGGGGGCTTTTTTTTCCCTTGTGAAAATGAAAAATTTAGGGTGACACCAGCATTTTAGTGAAATTTTTTTTTTTTTCACTTTCCCATCCAACTTTAATGAAAATTTGTCAAACACCTGTGGGGTGTTCAGGCTCACTATACCCCTTGTTACGTTCCGTGAGGGGTGTCGTTTCCAAAATGGGGTCACATGTCTATATTTATTGTTTTGTGTTTATGTCAGAACCACTGTAAAATCAGCCACCCCTGTGCAAATCGCCAATTTAGGCCTCAAATGTACATGGCGCTCTCACTCCTGAGCCTTGTTGTGCGCCCGCAGAGCATTTTATGCCCACATATGGGGTATTTCCGTACTCAGAAGAAATTGCGTTACAAATTTTGGGGGTCTTTTTTTCCTTTTTCCTCCCGTGAAAATAAAAAGTAAAGGACAACACCAGCATGTTAGTGTAAAAAAAAAATTTTTTTTACACTAACAGGCTGGTGTAGACCCCAACTTTTCTTTTTCATAAGGGGTAAAAGGAAAAAAAGCCCCCAAAATTAGTAACGCAATTTCTCCCGAGTACGGAGATACCCCATATGTGGCACTAAACTATTTCCTTGAAATACGACAGGGCTCCGAAGTGAGAGAGCGCCATGCGCATTTGAGGACTAAATTAGGGATTGCACAGGGGTGGACATAGGGGTATTCTACGCCAGTGATTCCCAAACAGGGTGCCTCCAGCTGTTGCTAAACTCCCAGCATGCCTGGACAGTCAGTGGCTGTCCGGAAATGCTGGGAGTTGTTGTTTTGCAACAGCTGGAGGCTCTGTTTTGGAAACACTGCCGTACAATATGTTTTTTATTTTTTATTAGGGGGACAGTGTAAGGGGGTGTATATGTTGTGTTTTACTCTTTATTATGTGTAAGTGTAGTGTAGTGTTTTTAGGGTACATTCACACTGGCGGGTTTACAGTGAATTTACCACTAGGAGTTTGCGCTGCGGTGAAAAATTTGCCACAGCCCAAACTTGAAGCCGAAAACTTACTGTAAACCCGCCAGTGTGAATGTACCCTGTACGTTCACATGGGGGGGCAAACCTCCAGCTGTTTCAAAACTACAACTCCTAGCATGTACTGACAGACCGTGCATGCTGGGAGTTGTACTTTTGCAACAGCTGGAGGCACACTGGTTGGAAAACCTTCAGTTAGGTTCTGTTACCTAACTCAGTATTTTCCAACCAGTGTGCCTCCAGCTGTTGCAAAACTTCAACTCCCAGCATGTACTGATCGCCGAAAGGCATGCTGGGAGATGTAGTTATACAACAGCTGGAGGGATCGCAACTACAACTCCCAGCATGCAGAGACAGCTGTTTGGTGTTTAGGCTTGCTGGGAGTTGCAGTTTTGCAACATCTGTAGAGCTATAGTTTAGAGACCACTGCATAGTGGTCTCCAAACTGTGGACCTCCAGATGTTGCAAAACTACAACTCCCAGCATGCCCAGACAGCAAACTGCTGTCTGGTCATGCTTGGAGTTGTAGTTTTGCAAGATCTGGAGGTGCACAGTATAGAGATCACTGTGCAGTGGTCTCAAACTGTAGACCTCCAGCTGTTGCAAAACTGCAACTCCCAGCAAGCCTAAACAGCTCTCTGGGCATGCTGGGAGTTGTAGTTTTTCAACATCTGGAGGGTTACAGTTTAGAGACCACTATAGTGGTCTCAGACTGTAGCCCTGCAGATGTTGCTAAGTAACTCACCGGCTTCCGTTGGATCCAGGAAGCTGCGTCGCCGTCCTCTTCTTCCGCCGATCGTCGCCCGCTGCCGCCGCTGATCGTCGCCGCTGCCGTCGCCGATGGGTAAGTGGATCTTCGGCGCCGGTCCCTGTCGGTTTCCCCGTTCTGCCCCGCCTATTGTGGGTGGGCAGGACGGGGAAACCGAAAGTAAACCCCTCCGCCCCCGATCTGCTATTGGTGGTCGCGTCTAGACCACCAATAGCAGAGATAGGAGGGGTGGCAACCCTGCCACCTCACTCCTATCGATACAGGGGGATCGTGGGTGTCTAGGACACCCGCGATCCCCCTTCTATTCCGGGTCACCGGGTCACCATAGACCCGTATGACCCGGAATCGGCGCAAATCGCAAGTGTGAATTCACTTGCGATTTGCGCCGATCACCGACATGGGGGGGTCTAATGACCCCCCTGGGCATTTGCGCGGGGTGCCTGCTGATAGATATCAGCAGTCACCCCGGCGCGATCCCCGCCCGGCGCGCGGCGGGGACCGAAATTCCCACGGGCGTACAAGTACGCCCTTGGTCCTTAAGTACCAGGGAGCAAAGGCATACCTGTACGCCCTTGGTCCTTAAGGGGTTAAAAACACACTGTGCTAGCAAATTTTGAATGCATTTTAAAGTTAAAGAAACAAAAATGATTCCTTGTTGGGGGTTGCCTGCCTGTGTTAAAACGCACATAGTGATATCGGAAGAAGCGGTCCAAAAATGATAATTTTTTGGGATAAGCAAAATAGTTTGTGCCTGAAAAAGCAATGAAAAGCACTAGTTAGCAATGTTGGATGGAAACATTTGGGTTCAGTCGACAGTTACACATAATTAAGCATCCTATCTTAGGAAAATTGTGTTAATATTTGTAATTGCACCCTTATCTCCATGAAACAGGGACATATCTTAACATAAATCTGTCTCAAAATGTATGTATATGACCAATATAATTTCTTAATATATGTGTTCTTTATCTTTGTATTAATTTTTGAACAATTTAAATAAAAATCATGTTAAAGGAAAAAGCAATGAATTGTTACAAGCCAGCCTAAAATGTTCCCTTTTTGGGTGTAGCAACAGGCGGAATGACTGACTTGAAGTAGGAAGAGAAGGACCATCTGGAGCGACAGAAGATGGGTATAATACATCTTGCTTGTGTACATATATACATCTTGCTTGTGGCCATGTTAACCTACTCCAGATGCTTGATGAAAAACTGCCACACTGCCGAGTAGCTCATTTTCCCACCAACCGTGTACACTGATTGACTGCTACTGCCGCCGACTCCAGGAAACCCTGTTCCACTACCTCCCGTGAAGGTAGGCTGCCGAGAAGCAGGTGGTCTACCCCGGGCACATTTGGCTCCAGACTTTCCACTACTGCCACCATGCTGACTGCCCACCATGCTACCACCTTGCTGGCTCAGCTGCCTGCCAAAAGAAAAAAAGCAACGGCTTCCTCATTTATTCATGCCTGATTTATTTTAACAAATGTGAACATTTCCACATTGCTGGCAGACATTCTTATTTACAAAGGGGTGACCTTGCTGAATTCTCTCTCTCTGACACTACACTAGAGGGTGGGCAAGACACAACACCCATGGCAACCTGGGCAAGTTTGGGCCAATGGTATATCATGGCGACCCAGAACTCCATGGGATCAGGGCTGATGGTTAGGGATGAGCCATTCCAATCTGACGAATCCAAATTCTTTACGAATTTCAGGAAAAATTTCCTTTGCAACGAATGCGAATATCGCCGCGATTCGATCGAAGGATTCGCTTCATTAAACTCCATTTAGTGTGGTCCACGCTCCAGGGCATCTAAGATGGTGGCTCCACATGTCAGGACATGGGGCAAGAAATGCTGGGAAGGAGGGAACAAGGGTAGGCAGGATGACCCTGAATCACATGCAGCTTGCAGCCTTTCAGAAGCAAGCCCCCCTGTGATGTCACAGCCCTATATAATCGGCAGTCATCTTGCGGCCACTCACATCAGCGTTCTATTGCAGAGAAAGAGGGACTGAGAGCAGTGAGTTGCTCAGAAAAGCATTTTTACGGCAGCGATTCACCGCAAGCCCAAATACAGCCTAGAAGCACTGATAGGGAAGGGAGGGAGATAGAGCAATTGTGGGTGTATTACAGCAGCGATTCACCTCAAGCCCAAATCTAGCTTAGAAACACTGATAGGGAAGGAAGAGAGATTGAGAGAGAAAGTGCAATTGTGGGTGAATTACAGCAGTGATTCACTTCAAGCCCAAATCCAGTCTAGAAGGACTGAGAGAAAGTGCTATTTTGGGTGTAGTACACAGCGACTGTGTGCTGCAGCACTGGTGTGTACAACAACTGAAAAGCTAATAGTAGCCAGCCAGTTAGGGTGAGCAGAGCACTAAAAGCCACAATCACCTGCTATTAGTGCTTAATACTGGTTGAGTAGCGGAGTGTATTGTCCTCTATTTAGTGCATATCACGTACGTACATCTAAGTGGTGTACCATTTTGTTCCTGTTAAAGTCTTAAGGGCCTAATTACTGTGAAAGGCCAGGCAAAAGTACATACCAACTGGTGTTGTAGACAAATACTGTTTTAAGCATACTGGAGTGCATTGTACTCCGCTCATAAGTGCATACCACATATGTACATCTAAGTGGTGTACCATTTTGTTCCTGTTATGGTCCTTATGGCCTAGTTACTGTAAAAGGCCAGCCAAAAGGAGTACACACCTGCTGGTGTTATAGACAAATACTGTTTTAAGCATACTGGAGTGCATTGTACTCCCCTCATAAGTGCATACCACGTTTGTACATCTAATTGGTGTACCATTTTGTTCCTGTTAAAGTGCTAAGGGCCTAGATACTGTGAAAGGCCTTATTACTGTGAAAGGCCAATGGTGGACAAATACTATTTTAAGCGTAGTGGAGCATATTGTCCTCCCCTCATATTTGCACTAAGTATGTCAGACAGAGAAGTGCCAGGACTTACACAGAGGAGTGGCAGAGGCTTAAATTCATCAGGAAGAGGTCGCAGCAGACTATGGGCGAGTGGCAGCAGGAGTCACAGCGAGAGGCCTCAGTTCCTGGTATCAGCTAGCGGTCATGTCTTGACCAACAACCCATCTGCCGTCGTCGATTGGTTAACACGGTCATCCACTTCATCACAAGTGACATCTGACACTTCCAGTCAACAGTCGGTGGGTTCCTCAGACACAACTCTCAGTTGGCATGGCCCGGGAGAAGTCCCTGTGCTCCCATTGCCTCTGTCCTATGCTGTTCCCTCCCCCACAGAAATATCTTATGCTGTGGGTTCAGCTCCACTATTTAGTTAGGATGATCTACGAGAGGACAGTCAGCAGCTACTGCCCAGACAAGAAGTGGAGGAGACATCCAATGTTGCCTCCGCTAGGCAGGCAAGTAGTGATGAGGAGAATGGCGTGGGAGGTGGTGTTGCGAGCGTTCTGGCTCCTGAAGCAGACACTGTTGAGGAACCTGAGGAGGACATCAGTGACGTGCAGACACAACTTGATTATAATGAAGCTGATCGCACTTGGGAGCCGAGTGCAGAAGGGGCTTCATCATTATCAGGAGAAGAGGGTTGCAGGTTGCCCATGAGGCAGCAGCTGAGCCAGCAAGGTGGTAGCATGGTTGGCAGTCAGCATGGTGGCAGTAGTGGAAAGTCTGGAGCCAAATGTGCCCGGGGTAGACCACCTGCTTCACGGCAGCCTACCTAGGTAGTGGAACAGGGGTTTCCTGGAGTCGGCGGCAGTAGCAGTCAATCAGTGCACGCAGTTGGTGGGAAAATTAGCTACTCGGCAGTATGGCAGTTTTTCATCAAGCATCTGGAGTAGGTTAACATGGCCACAAGCAAGATGTGTCAGCAGAAGGTGAAGAGTGTTGGCACCACAGCCCTACGTCAACATATGCAGCATCACCATAAAGCGGCCTGGGAGAACCGTGGCTCTAATGTGGTAGTCCAGCCTGCTGCATCACCCAGTGGCATGTTGCTCCCTGTTTCAGCCAGCCAAGGCTCCACCACCTGAGCCAAAGGTAACTGTGTGTTATACCCATCTTCTGTCGCTCCAGATGGTCCTTCTCCTCCTACTTCAAGTCAGTCATTCCGCCAGCAATCCATCGGCGAAGCCATGTCCAAGAGACAACAGTATGCGCCCACTCATCCAACGGCACAGAAGCTGAATGTGCTCCTGTCCAAGTTGCTGGTGCTGCAGTCCCTCCCTTTTCAAGTGGTGGAGTCTGCACCTTTCTAAGAACTGATGGCTTGTGCCGAGCCAAGGTGGAGAATCCCAAGCCATCATTACTTTGCGAAGAAAGCAGTCCCAGCCCTGCACAATTTTGTGGAAGAGAACGTGGGCCAGTCCTTCAGCCTGTCGGTGTGTACCAAAGTGCATGGCCCACTGGGTGAATGTGGTTCCTGCACAGCCATAAGAGCAACTTGGACAGGTCACGCCGCTTCCGCCTCTACTCTCTCAGGCCGTTGGTCCTGTGACAGTGTGTGACTCCGCCTCCTCATCCTCCACCGTGTCCTCAGCCTCCACTGCACGGACAAGTCTCAGTGCCCCTCCAGCATACTATATGTGCAGGGCACGGCGGTGTCACGCTGTTCTTCACATGGTTTGCCTTGGTGAACGGAGTCACACAGGGGAGGAACTGCTAAAAGTCATTCATCAAGAAATCGAATCATGGTTTACTCTTCAAAACTGGAAATGGGAACTATGGTGACAACGGGAAGTACATCTTATCTGTGCTGCGACAAGGAAGCCTGAGCCATGCTCCCTGCATGGCACACGTGTTCAATCTGGTTGTCAAGCATTCCCCCCATCTGCAAGACATCCTAACAATGGGAAGGAAACTTTGCATGCACTTCAGCCACTCTTACACCACAAAGCACACTCTCCTTGAGTTGCAGCGTCAGAACGGTATCCCCCAACATAATCTGATTTGCTACGTTTCCACACGTTGGAATTCCACCCTCCATATGTTGGACCGACTATACGAACAGAGAAAAGCCATCACCGATTTCTTGATGATCCAAGCAGATAGGGGAACTCCCCTGTGTAACTTCCTTGTCAACCAGTGGCAGCTTATACGTGACACCTGCCATTTGCTCAGGCCCTTTGAGGAAGCCACATTATTAGTCAGTCACCAGGATTACGGGATGAATGACGTCATTCCACTGCTTCATTTCTTACAACACGTGTTGGAAACAATGGCTGGTCAGGGCACTTGAGACGTGGCACCTACATCTCACAGGTACATGAGCCCTGTAGGGGATGAACTGGAGGAGGAGGAGGAAGGGGAGGGGCGCAGTGGAGCACAGTTTAGGTTTCGTGAAATTTGCGTTTTTTCTAGTCATCTAACAGGAGAGGAGGAGCAGGAGCAGCCAGAGGAGCTAGAGGGTCATGAGGAAGGTGAGACAGAGGACCCAGACACACCGTGGCAGTATACAATGGAGATGGCGTCCCCCCAAGTCCCTAGGACAAATGGCACGATGCATGCTCAATTGCTTGCATAGTGACTGCCGAATTGTCCCCATTCGGCAGCGTGAAGATTTCTGGCTCTCAACCTTATTGGACCTTCACTTCCGGTACAAAATGGGGGCCTGTTTTACCCCCACTGTGAGGAAGGACAAACTGACCAACTACTGAGACATCCTCCGTAGTCAGTTGGATGATGCCTATCTGCACCATCGTCCATCCTCTCGCAGGTTTGACCTGGGGAGCCCTCTGTGCTCACCTTCCACTGCCATGACTGCTGGGGAGGGGTGGGGTGGCAGGGGCAGTACCAGCTCCATCAGCAGCGGCCTCAGTCTACTGTCGCTGATGAGTAGATTTCTTCGCCTGCATAGTGAAGCAACTCATTTGAAGCAGATAGACCTGGAGCAGGACCTGAACCAGCATGGGGTAGAATACCTTGACATGACCATGCCAACACATCTTGAAGATCCACTGGACTTCTGGGCAGCCAAACTTGATTTGTGGCCACAACTAGCAGAGTTTGCCCTGGAAAAGTTGTCCTGCCCGGCCAGTAGTGTGCCATCAGAGTGGGCGTTAAGTGCCGCGGAAGCTATAGTTACCAGGGGAGAACTCATCTGTCTGTGAAAAATGTGAAGAGACTGACCTGTGTGAAGATGAATCAGGCATGGATCAGCCAGGATTTCCACTCACCAATGTCTAATACATCAGAGTAGATTGACCATGGTGCCACACCAACACTTCACAAATAGTGATGAGCGGCATAGGCCATATTCGAATTCGCGATATTTCGCAAATATATGGACAAATATTCGTCATATATTTGCAAAATTTGCATATTCGTTTTTGCGCATATGCGAAAATATATGCGCATATTTGCGAATATTGAGCCCTCCCTTCTTTATTGTTATAGGGAACTTTGACTAGTGCATTAACTCTGTGACTTTTTTGCTCATTGAAACTAATAGGCCCATTGTGGTCTATGGGGAACTCCCGACATGTAAAACAGTAAGCCAAGCAGGACCTTCTCAGCAGCACATTGGATGGGAGACCACCACGGGTTCAAGTCCCGGGGTGGGACAGAGTGTTACAGTGTTGTGGTTTAACTTTACTTTCCTGGAAACGCTGCTGTGTTGCCCATAGCAACCAATCAGATCGCTTCCTTCATTTTTCAGAGGCCTTTTAAAAAATTAAGGAAGCAATCTGATTGGTTGCTATGGGCAACTGCAAAACTCTTCCTCTACACTGGTTTTGATGAATCTCCCCCACGGAGGGAGATTTATCAAAACCTGTCCAGAGGAAAAGTTTCTGAGTTGTCCATAGCAACCAATCAGATCGCTTCTTTCATTTTTCAGAGGCCTTTTAAAAAATGAAGGAAGCAATCTGATTGGTTGCTATGGGCAACTTCACAACTCTTCCTCTCCACTGGTTTTCCGCATATGCGCATATTCGCGAATATTGAGTCCTCCCTTCTTTAATGGTATAGGGAACTTTAAAGGAGTACTCTGCACACTTTTCTCATTTTATCCCGTCCGGGCTGCAAAATAAAAGAAAACAAACTTTCTCTTACCTGAACGAGCCCCCGGAGCTCCGGTACAGGTGTTTGGTCCCTGGGCTGTATTCTTCTTACTTCCTGTTAGCCCGGCACATCACACGGAGCTTCAGCCTATCACCGGCCGCAGCGATGTCCCGCCTCGGTTGGTGATAGGCTGAAGCTCCGTGTGATGTGCCGGGCTAACAGGAAGTAAGAAGAATACAGCCCGGGGACCAAACACCTGTATCAGAGTGTACCGGAGCTCCAGGGGCTCATTGGCAGGTAAGAGTAAGTTTGTTTTCTTTTATTTTGCAGCCCGGACGGGATAAAATGAGAAAAGTGCGCGCCGGACTACTCCTTTAACTAGTGCATTAACTCTGTGTTTTTTTGCCCAGAGAAACCATTAGGCCCATTGTGGTCTATGGGGATCTCACAGCATGCAAAACAGTAAGCTAAGCAGGACCTTCTTGGCAGCACTGTGGAATGGGAGACCACCATGGGTTTGAGTCTCCAGGTGGGACAGAATGTTACAGTGTTGTGGTTCAACTCTACTTTCCTGGAAAAGCAGCTGAGTTGCCCATAGCAGCCAATCAGATCGCTTCTTTCATTTTTCACAAGGCCTCTGCAAAATGAAGGAAGCAATCTGATTGGTTGCTATGGCCAACCCAGAAACTTTTCCTCTGGACAGGTTTTGATAAATCTCCCTCTATGGGGGAGATTCATCAAAACCAGTGTAGAGGAAGAGTTGTGCAGTTGCCCATAGCAACCAATCAGATTGCTTCTTTCATTTTTGAAAAGGCCTCTGAAAAATGAAGGAAGCAATCTGGTTGCTATGGGCAACTCAGAAACTTTTCCAGGAAAAGCTGCTGAGTTGCCCATAGCAACCAATCAGATCGCTTCTTTCATTTTGCAGAGGCCTTGTGAAAAATGAAAGAAGTGATCTGATTGGTTGCTATGGGCAACTCAGAAACTATTCCTCTGTACAGGTTTTGATTAATCTCCCTCTATGGGGGAGATTAATCAAAACCAGTGTAGAGGAAGAGTTGTGCAGTTGCCCATAGCAACCGATCAGATTGCTTCCTTCATTTTTGAAAAGGCCTCTGAAAAATGAAAGAAGCAATCTGATTGCTTGCTATGGGCAATTCAGCAGCTTTTCCAGGAAAGTAAAGTTAAACCACAACACTGTAACACCCCAGTACTTGATCCCATGGTGGTGTCCCATTCCACTGCACTGCCGAGACGGTCCTGCTTAGCTTACTGTTTTACATGCCATGAGATCCCCATAGACCACAATGGGCCTATTGCTTTCACTGGGCAAAAAATCACAGAGTTAATGCACTAGTCATAGTTCCCTATACCATTAAATAAGGGAGGACTCAATATTCGCGAATATGCTCACATGCGCATAAAATTTCGCATATGCGCATAAAATTTCGCATATGCAAAAAAAAAGAATATTCGTAATTAAGAATATATGGTGCTATATTTGCAATATTCGCAAATTCGCGAATACGCGATATTCGTGATAAAAATTCGAATTGCGAATATTCGCGAGCAACACTATTCACAAATATGTATAGAGCAAAACATGTTTAAGGTGCTGCTTCCCAGTTACAGATATTCCTCCGCATCAGACCACAAGTAAGTATTGAGGATATGCATTAGCTAAAACTTAACTTTTCTTAGGATAAAATATATGTACCCAAAAATTTTTTGAAATCAAACAAAAGGAAAGGTGTGCAAAAAATGCCATGTGCCACCTACACCACCAAGTATTTATGTGATGCTAAGACCTCTAAAAGATGGAGGGGAATAACGTGTGGTCCATTGTAACCCGTGAGGGTAAAAACTTCCCTTGTAAGGCCCTGGGAAATGGCAGTGTTTCTAGGTGGAAATAGGGAGAGGGTTCTGTGTGGGGCCGCCCTTTTTAGGGCGAGTAACACTTGGCAAGAAGGGAATTAATAATGCGAGAGTAGGGCCTTACAGGGGAAGTTTTTACCCCCACTGGTTACAATGAACCATACGTTGTTCCCTTCCACCTTTTAGAGGTCTTTGCATCACATCAATACTTGTTCGTGTAGGTGGCACATGGTGTTTTTTGCACATCTTTCTTTTTGTTTGATTTCAAAAATAATTTGGGTACCTATATTTTATCCTTAGATTATAAAAATTTATTTTACAGAATGCATATCCTCAATACTTACTTGTACAAACTAACACTTTTGCAAAAGAGACCGTTTTCTTCTGCCTACCTGCCTCAGCTACTATTTTGATCCTGAGACCAGCCTGATGCCACACATCTGATGCTAAGTTCTCCTTTTTTTCACCCACCTTCATCACCGGGTACTGGTATTGCCACCCACCCCCCCACTATGTCACATGGTCACTTTCAGGACTCCTGATGCTGCTGCTCCCCCCTCCCGGCTGTCTCATTCTGCCACCATATATACTCCTCATGCTGATGCCAGCTCCAGGCTGCTTCATTCTGCCACCATATGTTCTCCTCATGCTGCTACCAGCTCCAGGCTGTCTCATACTGCCACCATATGTTCTCCTCATGCTGATGACCGCTCCAGGCTGTCTCATACTGCCACCATATGTTCTCCTCATACTGATGCCATCTCCAGCCTGTCTCATTCTGCCGCCATATGTTCTCATCATGCTGCTGCCAGCTCTAGGCTGTCTCATACTACCACCATATGTTCTCCTCATGCTGCCACCACCTCCAGGCTGTGTCATTCAGCCACTATATGGTCTTCTCTTGCTGCCACCAACTTCAGGCTGTGCCATTCAGCCACTATATGGTCTCCTCTTACTGCTGCCAACTCCAGGCTGTGACATTCAGCCACTATATGGTCTCCTTATGATTCCGCCACCTCCAGGCTGTGTCATTCAGCCACTATATGGTCTCCTCTTGCTGCTGCCAAATCCAGGCTGTGCCATTCAGCCTCTATATGGTCTCCTCTTGCTGCCGCCAACTCCAGGCTGTGTCATTCAGCCACCATATGATCTCCTCATGCTTCCCCCACCTCCACACTGTGTCATTGTACTGCCATGTGGTCTCCTCGTGCTGCTGGCACATTAAGTAAAGCTTTTTAGGTTCATGAATATAAAATCTTCAATTTAAATGTTAAAAAATATCCTTAATCTTTTCAATTGTGGGGCCCTATGGTCTTGTCAGGCTGTTGCCACCTCCAGGCTGCATCATTCAGCTACTATATGGTCTCCTCATGCTGCTGCCACCTCCACGCTGTGTCATTCAGGCACTATATGGTCTCCTCATGCTTCCGCCACCTCAATGCAGTGTTATTCAGCCACTATATGGTCTCCTCATAGTGATGCCACCTCCCAGCTCTTTCATTGTGCCGCTCTGCAACAGTGATGCTAATAGCCACGCCTCTAATGTGCATGTCATACAGAATAACAGTATTATTTCACTAAGCCAGCACATACCCTGTGTGTGTTACAGCAAGGCGAAGTGTTTTACACCACTATTGAGGCTCTCTGTAGGCCAGAAATAGCTGTTTTTAATAGAGATTCGCCGCAAATAAATTTGGACCGAATTACATTTTTTCTGAAAATTCGACGAATCGGGCGCATCAAGTTTGTCAAAAATTAGCTCGTCTCTACTCATGGTGTCTGCCAGAGAAAGGGCACAGCTCAGGAATGCATCAGCTCAGGTAGGTAAACTGGTGGGGAACATCCCTATCATGACGATTTTTGTCAGGTTGGAATACTGGATGTAAAAACATAGTCATCATGTACTCCAATGTGAAGTACAGTGACCCCTGTGTTTGGCTGGTGTTTGCTATTGCAATGCAAAAGAACTGCAAAGAGTAGTTATATAGACTTGTTGTCATAATGATCCAGCACAAGCAGTATACTAGTTATGTTTAAAACAATGTTTAATGTACCTGTATATGTAGGTGTACTGTATAGTCAAACTGGTAAGCACTACCTATGCTTGT
Organism: Hyla sarda; assembly: GCF_029499605.1. Lineage (NCBI taxonomy): Eukaryota > Metazoa > Chordata > Amphibia > Anura > Hylidae > Hyla > Hyla sarda. The sequence goes on from NC_079190.1 coordinate 236,974,396, forward strand.
AAGAGCAACGTAATCTCCTTATGAACAGAACTTCATACACTCTCAACTTGTTTCAACTATTATGACAGTGTCCTCAGGGGAGAATATAAACATGTGTCAATACCACATCTCGATGATGTCAAGATACCAAAAAAAGTAACTACTCTAATCTAAAGGCCACAGATTTTTATCAGCTAAGACTGGTGACCATACGAGTCATGTAAGAATCTAACCTGTATGCTAAAGGGGATGGTTAGTTATGACTGCCAAACACAAAATATTCCCTAAATACCTAATGTATGTAAGAAATGGGTAGCAGTGACTATCATACACAACATTTCCCCTATAACCTATAATACATTGACAGACCAGAGTAAAGAGACCATCTGTGATACCTTAATTACATGTCTCTGCACAGTCTTGCTCCTAATGATCTACGACAAATTCAAGCACTGTGCAGGAGCTCGTACTTACTCATAACCTCTGTGCCCCTCCGGAGCCAATCGTCCATTTGCCTAGTAGCCAGGCCTCATTCACATCTCCGCGTTGTCATCATCACTGTCATCTAGTGTTCCTATTATTTAACATTTTTGGGGAGTGAAGAATACATGGGGGGAGATTTGTCAAAACCTGTCCAGAGGAAAAGTTGCTTAGTTGCCCATAGCAACCAATCAGATAACTTCTTTCATTTTTCAGAGGCCTTTTTAAAAATGACGGAAAAAGAAGCAATCTGATTGGTTGCTATGGGCAACTCAGCAACTTTTCCACTGAACAGCTTTTGAAAAATCTCCCCCATGTTGTCTAATTGTTATGTTATGTTTTAAAGATTTTTTTGTATGAGTTACAAAAACAAATATTTACAAATGATGAACTTTTTCCATTTTCATCCCAAAAAAAACGTGTCCCCCATCCACCACGTGGAGTAGGCTTCTTGTCGGATGGGACCCTAACATGCTTAATCCACTCACTTCTGCTGGACATATGGCCTCCGACTGGGTGACATGCAGGATTCACTATGAATTTAAAAAACCTCCTGTGAAACAGGGAGGGGTGCACAGCTAGATAGGGTGCCACTCCCCCTAACTTGCAAAGCAAAAACACAAAAAAGAAAAATAGCCAGCACAACTACCCAAAACATAGGGTGCACACTGCTGTGGCAAGTACAAAGTACACAAAGAGGAAGGTTGCAGCAGCACTATCGGTCAAAAAATGGAGGCTCTTAGCACTTTTTTATCAAAACGTGTCCCCCATCCATCCACGTGGAGTAGGCCTCTTGTCGGATGGGACCCTAACATGCTTAATCCACTCACTTCTGCTGGGCCTCTGACTGGGTGACATGCAGGATCCACTATCAATTTAAAAACCTCCTGTGAAACAGGGAGGGGTACACGGCTACAGAAGGTGCCACTCCCCCTAACTTGCAAAACTGCAAAAAGAAAAATAGCCAACACAACTACCTAATACACGGGTGCAGTATACAAAAAAGAAGTTTGCAGCAGCACTCTTGGTCTCTCTGTGAAAAATGGACATTGAAAGGGTGTGTGGTGGCCCAATGCAGGAGTTGCACCCCTAAACCCTTGCGGCACTGTCAGGCAGACTCAATTTGGTGACCCTTGGGTCCCCCCTGCACCTGTGTCTTGTATATAAATCCTAAGTGCCTATGTTATCCAGTGTATTGTACATAAAATGTGATATACCTTTAAGTGTTGTTGTCATGTGATTGTAACTAAGGAAGGTACAAGTGAACATGTGGCCGACAGGGTGACCTATGGGACCCCTCCTGTGTCTCCCCCATATAAGTCCTGGGTGAAGCTTTCTCACTCTTTTAGTGCTGAGTTGCAGTGAGGTCAAGTCTGGAGAGAGTGTCTGGTTGGCCTATAGTCTACCACGCAGCCACGGATCCACAAGTCCACTACCCCCCCAGGTCCAAGTGAAAGCCTGGCAAGCTGCAAACGGGGTAAAGTCTGTCCAGTCAAGTCAGTCAAGTATTCTGTATGAAGTCAGCGTGGCCCTGCATCAAATTGTCCAAGTCCACTACAAGTTCCAGCAAACCCTGTGTTCTCTGAAGTCATTGGTCACCTCCTTGGGCCTAGCCGAGCTGTCTGACTCAGTAAAGCTGCCCTTGTTCTGTAACTTGGCGTTAGAGTCATTATTTGCCCCCGTGCCTAGCCCATGATCCAGCGGTATACCTTTGGGTGGTGTAGAGGATAAACCACACCCTGGTGTCACGAACACAAGGGGTTAATGCCATCTGCCCCTAGGGTAATTCCATCTGCCCTCATCTCACCCTCACCACAGGTGTGTCTGTGGTAGCCCAGTACAGAATTTGTTATTCTGTACACCTTCCCGTCCTGTGTGGTGGCTTCTATTTCAATGTCCCCCTGGGCCTGAGAGTTGTAGTTGCGTACCTCCAGCTGTTGCATAACTACATCTCCCAGCATGCCCTTTGGCGGTCAGTACATGCTGGGAGTAGTAGTTTTGCAACAGCTGGAAGTATACTGGTTGGTAGGTAACAGAACCTAACTGAAGGTTTTCCAACCAGTGTGCCTCCAACTGTTGCAAAAGTACAACTCCCAGCATGCACGGTCTGTCAGTGAATGCTGGGAGTTGTAGTTTTGAAACAGCTGGAGGTTTGCCACCCCCCCCCCCCCCATGTAAATGTACAGGGTACATTCACACGGGCGGGTTTACAGTGAGTTTCCTGCTTCAAGTTTGAGCTGTGGCAAATTTTCAGTTGCAGCGCAAACTCCAAGCGGGAAACTCACCGTAAAACCCCGCCCGTGTGAATGTACCCTAAAAACACTACACTACACTAACACATAATAAAGGGTAAAACACTACATATACACCCCCTTACACTGTTCCCCCCCCCAATAAAAATGAAAAACGTATCGTACGGCAGTGTTTCCAAAACAGAGCCTCCAGCTGTTGTAAAACAATAACTCCCAGCATTTCCAGACAGCTTGTCTAGGCATGCTGGGAGTTTAGCAACAGCTGGAGGCACCCTGTTTGGGAATCACTGGCGTAGAATACCCCTATGTCCACCCCTATGCAATCCCTAATTTAGTCCTCAAATGCGCATGGCGCTCTCTCACTTTGGAACCGTGTCGTATTTCAAGGAAACAGTTTAGGGCCACATATGGGGAATTTTCGTACTAAGGGAGAAATTGCTCTACAGATTTTGGGGGGCTTTTTCTCCTTTTACCCCTTATGAAAAGGAAAAGTTGGGGGCTACACCAGCATGTTAGTGTAAAAAAAAATAAACATTTTTACACTAACATGCTGGTGTTGCCCCATACTTTTTATTTTCACAAGCGGTAAAAGGAAAAAAAGACCCCCAAAATTTGTAACACAATTAGTACGAGTACGGAAATACCCCATATGTGGGCGTAAAATGCTCTGCGGACGCACAACAAGGCTCAGGAGTGAGAGCGCACTATGTACATTTGAGGCCCAAATTGGTGATTTGCACAGGGGTGGCTGATTTTACAGCGTTTCTGACATAAAAGCAAAAAAATAAATACCCACATGGGACCCCATTTTGGAAACTACACCCCTCACAGAACGTGACAAGGGGTGTAGTGAGCCCTAACACCCCACAGGTGTTTGACGAATTTTCATAAAATTTGGATGGGAAAATGAAAAAAAAAAATTTTCATTAAAATGCTGGTGTTACCCTAAATTTTTTCATTTTCACAAGGGAAAAAAGGAAAAAAATCCCCGCAAAATTTGTAACCCCATTTCTTCTGAGTAAGAAAATACCCCATATGTGAATGTAAAGTGCTCTGCTGGCACACTACAATGCTCAGAACAGAAGGAGTGCCACTGGGAATTTGGAGAGAAAATTTGTCCGGAATTGAAGTGGGGGGTCCACTGTTCTGGCACTACAGGGGGCTTGTAAACGCACATGGCCCCTGACTACCATTCCAAACAAATTATCTTCCCAAAAGCTCAATGGTACTCCTCCTCTTCTGAGCATTGTAGTTCGCCAGCAGAGCACTTGACGTCCACACATGGGGTATTTCCATACTAAGAAGAAATGGGGTTACAAATTTTGGGGGTCATTTTCTCCTATTACCGCTTGTAAAAAATGTAAAATTTAGGGAGAGAATAGCATTTTAGTAAAAATAAAATAAATTTTTCACTTAAATATACAGAACCTTTGCTAAGAAAGGTTGATTGGAGGCACCTGTGGTAAATTCAATTGACTAAACATGATTTTGAAAGAAACAGTCCTGCCTATATAAGGTCTCACAGCTGACAATGCATATGAGAGCAAAAACCATGCCCAAGGAGGAAAGAGGTGCCTATAGAACAGCATTGTGTAGAGGTAAAGATCTTGGGGATTGTGAATAAAAAGTTCCCAAGAGCTCATTAGCCTCCATATAGCTCAAACAGAAAGTGTGGAACAATTGGGACTCTTTCTAGAGCGCGTCCTCCACCAAACTAAGTAATCAGGGGACAGGAACTTAATAAAAAAAATGGACAGAAACACAATGGTCCTTTTGACTGAGCTCCTGTGTTCAGAAGGGAAAAACTTTCACAAGGTCAACCATCATTTCAACACTCCACTAATCTGGGCTTTACGGCAGAGTTGCCATAAAGGAGACTCCCATCAGTAAAAGACACATGAAAGCCCATCTGGAGTTTGCAAAAATGCACCTAAAGGACTATAAGTGTCAGGGACTGACCAGGGGACAGGAGAGTAAGCCCTAAACTGACCCTAAAACATCTTTCCCTGCCTACTTGCCCATCTGGGCGCCGTCCCTCCCTGAGCTAAAGTGCAGGGGCCTTAAAAACACATAATAATAAACAGTTGGTCACAAGCCAGAAACATAACAGGAACATAGAACTCTATGGTATTAAGATCAGAGGACACAAATCAATGAGCAGCACAGGGGACACTATAGACCACTACTATAGAGAAAAACACTAGCTAAGTGATCATGTACTCTATGATCAGTGCATGTACAAAAACTCCAAAGATCCGAATAATGAACTAATAAACATATAGAGTTCTAAATATCGAACAAGGAAACGAATTAGTCCAAACAGACTCCAGGAACAGACAGGAATATAGCATAATCCCCTAGACAACCTCCGGTAGACACAGGAATAACAATACCCTCTGAGTCCCCCACACAAAGGTAAAAGGGGATCTATCGCTAAACTGAAATAATCACAATGACTGATAAAAAGAGGAAAGATGCACTCACCACATCCAATTGCAGAGAAACCTTCTTTATTCGTAGCAGTGTAGTTACAAGTGAGACCCTAGCAGCCAGTGCGGGAGTAGTGTGCAGGACGCTGCAGACATCGCAGGTGTGACAGCTGTTTCCCCCGCGCATGCGGGCTTCGTCAGACCACACCTGATGAAATATTCACAATCCCTAAACCTACAGGAGACACGGGAATGAATCTCCCAGAGTCTCCATGGACCGGTAACAGGGATACCTAGTTAACCCCTTAAGGAACAGGGTTTTTTCCATTTTTGCACTTTCGTTTTTTCCTCCTTACCTTTAAAAAATCATAACCCTTTCAATTTTGCACCTAAAAATCCATATTATAGCTTATTTTTTGCGCCACCAATTCTACTTTGCAGTGACATCAGTCATTTTACCCAAAAATCTACGGCAAAATGGAAAAAAAAATCATTGTGAGACAAAATTGAAAAAAAAAAACGCCATTTTGTAACTTTTGGGGGCGTCTGTTTCTACGCAGTAAATTTTCAGTAAAAATTACACATTCTCTTTATTCCGTAGGTCCATATGATTAAAATGATACCCTACTTATAACGGTTTGATTTTGTCGTACTTCTGAAAAAAATCATAACCACATGCAGGAAAATTTATACGTTTAAAATTGTCCTCTTCTGATCCCTATAACTTTTTTATTTTACCGTTTATGGGCCGGTATGAGGGCTAATTTTTTGCTCCGTGATTTTGTGCCGTGATTTTTAGCGGTACCCTTTTTGTATTGATCGGGCTTGTTGATCACTTTTTATTCATTTTTTCATGATATAAAAAGTGCCCAAAAATACACTATTTTGGACTTTGGAATTTTTCTGCGAGTACGCCATTGACCGTGCGGTTTAATTAACGATATATTTTAATAATTCGGACATTTGCGCACGCGCCAATACCACATATGTTTATTTTTATTTTTATTTACACAGTTTTTTTTTTAAATGGGAAAAGGGGGGTGATTCAAACTTTTAATATGGGAGGTGTTAAATGATCTTTATTCACTTTTTTTTGCATTGTTATAGCTCCCATAGGGACCTATAACACTGCACACACTGATCTTTTACATTGATCACTGGTTTCTCATAGGAACCAGTGATCGATGATTCTGCCGCTTGACTGCTCATGCCTGGATCTCAGGCACTGAGCAGTCATTCGGCGATCGGACACCAGGAGGCAAAGTAGGAGACCCTCGTCATGTCTAACAGCTCGTCATGTCTAACAGCACCGCGATCACTGCTGCGCGCTATTAGCCACGGGTCCCGGCCGTTGTTAGAGGCCGTGCCCGACCCGCTATGATGTTGTGGCCCCACGTTATAGAAAGGACTCAGGACGTACCGGTACGTCCTTGGTCCTTAAAGGGTTAAAACTCAGAAAAACGGATACAACAGGATATAATTATAAAACACTGTTCATACTGAACACGAGACAGGAATAATCGCAATCCCTCAGAAAACCTACAGTAGACACAGGATCAATCTCCCAGAGTCCTGAGTGAAGGAGATGTGATGTCTGGACTAGAGATGGATCGTCACCAGGAAGGTCGAACCACTGGACCAGATGTTGTTGTTGCAGACCCTTTAGCTCTTGATGTTTCTGCGAGTGAGCGGAGAGACGGTGGTGAAGTGAAAGAGAAGTCTGTCAGAGAGCAGAGAAACAGTCAAGAGAGACTGTCCAGGGACTACCTTGAGGCCCAAGGGGCCAAGATCCTTGCAAAGGGGACGACAACCCCTAAAGGAGGAGAAGTGTTGGAACGAGTTGGCTTGAAAGAGCAGGAAGCAAAGCTTCAGCTGCAGAAAAATGAGTTTGCGGCTCTGCAGGATGAACTGTCCAACTCCCAGGATCTTGTGACCAGCAAGGAGAGAGAATTGGAGAGTCTGGCCAAGCAGGTCTCATTCAAGGATGAAGAAGTGAAAGTCCTGTGTGAGGTATATCTGGCTCTACAAAGTGATCACAAGGCTAGGTTGGTAGCCATGGAAGAGCTGGAGAAGGAGAAAGTAGTGATGGCTCATAAGGTGCAGAGCCTGGAGGTGCAGAAGGAAAGGGACCTTAAGTCTCACACAGCTACCTTGGATTCACTGGGAACGCAGCTCTCTGAACAAGAGGCTAAGCTAAAAGTCTATGAGCAGAAAGTGTCCAAGATGGCGCAGCTGAATAAAGACAATTCGCAGATGAGAGAATAACAGCTGTCACTGGAGGATACTGTCAAAAACATGACAGAATTTCTGGAAAGTGAGAAGGGGAACTCTGCTATGCTCAAGAGTGAGCAGCAGAAACATGTAAAGCTACTGGAGACTGAGATGCTTTCTCTAAAAGTGGCGGAGTCTGAGCAATGGACTCAAGAAACGGTAGAGTCTGAAAACCATGATAGGAAGCCACATGAGAAGTCCTCTGAAGCTGAGACTGATGTAAAACCCTATGAAAAGTCCTCTGAAGCTGCAGAAATATGGACATTGGATTGTAAAAATGCTGAGGCAGAGAAGTTCGCTGAGGCAGAAGCTAAACCAGAGATAACTGCAGAAGTCCTGCAAATGGGTGATACAGGCCTGGTTGGCCACCAGCAAAGTTCGGGCGATGGCTGTATCGGTGACAGAAGAAGACAAAGGCCTGGAGCATCTGCCTTGTCCGCACTAGTGTTCAGAGCACTGCACAGACCAAAGTGAAGAACCTGGCGTTGAAAAGGTGTGACATAAATAGAGCCTTTTACAAGGAATTTGTCAAAGGTTACCAAAAGTCTTGTGCTTGGTGGCTGATAAAAGTGCGAATGAAAGAAGGGTGCGACATTTAAGTGGCGCATATAAAATCTGCTGAAGAAGTAAGCCAAGTGCCTCAAAACCTGTTGGACGAAGTTGTTCAAGGAAAAAGAAAGGCAGTTGGACTTTTGAATTCAAGTGCTCCTTCATGGTGGTCTGAGCAGAGGAGGGCATATGTTACAGTGTGGCAATGAAAATGTGTATTTCCCTAGCTAACCCTGGAGAAACTTCCAACTGTGGCCTAATTAATGAGGTAGCAGAAAGGGGATGTGTGTTTAAAAGGAAGTAAGACAGAATAGTTGGAGCTCTCCCCAGAAGACAGCAAGGTGGTTTTGGGGGGAGGCGGGGTCCTGGTGAGGAACACACAGCCCAAGCTGTGAGTGTCCCCCACAGTGAAGTGTGGACGAGACACACAGCAAGAGGTTGCAAACACTGTGTGTGAACAGTGAGTCGAAGGTTGCAGGAGGCATCAGTTTAAACTTTTTTTCATATATCAACTGGCTCCAGAAAGTTAAACAGATTTGTAAATTACTTCTATTAAAAAATCTTTACCCTTCCAATAGTTATTAGCTTCTGAAGTTGAGTTGTTGTTTTCTGTCTAACTGCTCTCTGATGACTCACGTCTCGGGAGCTGTGCAGTTCCTATGGGGATATTCTCCCATCATGCACAGCTCCCGGGATGTGACATCATCATTGAGCAGTTAGACAGAAAACTTCAGAAGCTAATAACTATTGGAAGGATTAATAGATTATTTTTTAATAGAAGTAATTTACAAATCTGTTTAACTTTCCGGAGCCAGTTGATATATATAAAAAAAGGTTTTGCCTGGAATACCCCTTTAACTGGCCGGGAAAAGCCTACCAGTTCATAGTCAGGGCATGCTGTATTGTTTAGTTAGTGACTAGACGGTCTAGGGTTTTGTTTGTTCCTATGTTATGTTTTTATTGATCATGCAACCTATCTAATAAAGCTGGCGAGGGGCCGGACTTGCATAAAGAACTCTTGTTTGCCTGCTGAATGAAGTAGAAACGTGTCCTCTGGCTATGTCAAGGACGATCCCAGAGCTATCATCAGGGAGAAATCCTTACACTAGTTACAACTCAGAAAAACGGATACAACAGGATATAATTATTGAACACTGTTCACACTAAATACAAGACAGGAATAATCGCAATCCATCAGAAAACTTCCAGTAGACACAGGATCAATCTCCCAGAGTCCCCATGGACCAGTAACAGAGATATATAGTTATAGAAACAAAGAAATCGGATACAACAGAATATAATTATAGAACACTGTTCACACTAAACCCAAAACAGGAAATAATTATAGAACACTGTTCACACTGAACACAAGACAGGAATAATCGCAATCCCTCAGAAAACCTCCAGTAGGAACAGGATCAATCTCCCAGATCCCCCATGGGCCGGTAACAGGGATATCTAGTTATAGAAACACAGAAAATGCATAGAAGAGAAAACACAGTGTGAACAGATATATAGCAGAAAGGACATACAAATCCTAAAACGGACTATACAAACACGGATTAAAATCTACTATGAGCATCCTATCTAAACATGGGTAAAAGCCCAGAACATATCAAAGATAAATGCAATGTGCATGCTAAAACAGAGATAGTAGATTAAAAGCTCAAACAAGGAGTGTTTCACCAAAAAGCTCCATAGCAGCATGTTCAGCATGTTAGCAGCAAGACAGGATGTCAAGATGAAATCACCAGCCCAGAGGCTGGACTGAGCACACCTTATATAGACACACCCTAAGATCTATTGGATAGAAAGCCAAAGGCTGTAACTATTCCCTGACCGGGGAACATATAACTGTTCAAACACAGCCAGATCCAATAGCTGTGTGTGAACACAGAACAAGACAGACATGGCACTAAGACTGTGAGAAGCAAGATTCTCTGGTCTGATGGAGCCAAAATTTAACTTTCTATCCTTAATTCTCAGCCCTGCACTGCTCTTCAACTGCCCAATATCATCCCTACAGTGAAGCATGATGTTGGCAGCATCATGCTGTGTTGGTGTTTAAAAGATATTTTTGATGAAAACCTGATCCATTGCACTCTAGACCTTGGATTTGGCTGAAGGTTCACCTTCCAATAAGACAATGATCCTAAGCACACAGCCAGGGCTAAACAGAAGTAGCTCAGTCAAAGATCTGACTTGGATCTAATGGAACATCTCTAGACAGACCTAAATTCACCCTTTCGCATCCACCCTTAGGCTATGTTCCCATGGTAGTGAGGTGGAATTTCACACAAAGATTCCGCAGCAGCAGAGTCCCTTTGAATTCAATGGGATTCTGCTGTACTGTTCACACAGCAGAATTTCCGCACCAGAGACATGTCAATTCATGCTATGCCGGCGTGCCGCATTCAAGGGCAATGTGCGCACAGAGATTTTCCATGTGGACATTGCTGTGTGAACATAGCCGTACCGTGATTGAGAGGATCTACATAGAAGAATGCCAGAAAATGCCCTAATCCAGGTTTACAAACCTTGGGGCATCATATCCAAAAAGACTGGAGGCTGCAATTGCTGTAAAAGCTGCCTCCGCTAAGTACTGAGTAAAGGGTCTCAATACTTATGTCAATGTAACATTTTAGTTTTTCCTTCTTAATAAGTTAGCAAAGATTTCTTATATTCTGTTTTAACTGCCAATATAATGAGAAGAGACTATTAAAACATAACTTTTACTAATGATAGATAAAATATCTTTAAGCTCCAAATCCCATTTCTTGGGAACAAATGTGTGCAGCGCAGCCGAATGTCTCGGCTCCCTGCCAATGCAGGTATGCACTCCACCACTTAAACACCTGCCGGACAGCAGGAGCATACACATGTTACAGCATTGACTGGTTGTACCTGGAGTCCTGCGGTTTTAAGTTTCCCACAGCCTGAAGTGTAATATATCGGCATACTTTACATTATAAGTATTGGACTTACATAGGGCTGTGTTGGTTATCTTATGTAAAAACTACTACATGTAAATCGCACTCATTACAATATTTCTCTTGGTTTCCCCTGAGAACGCCATTATATCTTGGCTGAAACGCGTCAATAAACCATTTAGTCAGCTTAAAGGGGTACTCCGGCGCTAAGACATCTTATCCCCTATCCAAAGGATGGGGGATAAGATGCCTGAATGCGGGGGTCCCGCCGCTGGCGACCCCTGTGATATTCCACGCCGCACCCCATTAGAATCTGCCGCCGGAGCGTGCTCGCTCCGGGTCTGATTACTAGCGATCACAGGGACAGAGCATAGTGACATCACGGCTCCGCCCCCGTGTGACGTCACGGCTCCGCCCCCTCAATGCAAGCATATGCAGGGGACTTTGTCCATGATTATTTCTGGATACAGTACATGAGCTTTTGTTGTATTATATGTACATTTTTTGATTAAATTGTGTTGACCGCAGCTCGCTGTGGAACTGGGGCATCCTCTGAATTTTTTGTCCAGCTGGACTCAGAACATTGCATTCTTTCCCAAGAAATGGGATTTGGAGCTTAAAGCGCAACTGTCATGATTTTTTAACCCCCCAGACTACTATAATGTGGTTTCTGATGACCATAAAGTGACTGCAGCCATACCTTTATCGCTGCTCTTCCTTCTTTTATAACTTATAAAATCTTTTTATTCAGTGGTCAGGCACAGTCGCATTGGTGGGGCTTGGGGTACACAAAATCCTACCTCCGTCACGCCTATCCTCTCTTTCAGCACTAGGACCGCTGTGTAGTAAGACACAGCGGTCCGCAACGAATACAGTGCGCATGTAACCCTCTCAGACTTGTGCGGCGCTGCCCTGAATTGACAGAGCGCGCGCTCGCTTCCTCCCGCCGTCTATGCGCTCAGTGCGCATGTGCTCTACTAGAGGCAGTGAACGAACACCTCTCTGCCTTTATTATCTGCACAACCTGGTCGCCGGGAGTTGGAGAGGACAACAATGGGCATTGTTTTTTGTAGAATATAAGAGCCGGACGGGAGGGGCGCATGCACTGTGGACCGCTGTGTCTTACTACACAGCGGTCCCAGCACTGAAAGAGAGGATAGGCGTGGCTGAGGCTGGGTTTTGCAAACCCCAAGCCACGCCTATCGGACTGTGCTTGACAGCTGAATAAAAGGATTTTATAAGTTATAAAAGAAGGAAGAGCAGCGATAAAGGTATGGCTGCAGTCACTTTATGGTCATCAGGAACAACATTATAGTAGTCTGGGGGGTTAAAAAATGATGACGGTTGCGCTTTAATGATATTTTATTCATAATTAGTAAAAGTTACGTTTTAATAGTCTCTCCCCATTATATTGGCACTTATTAGCAGTCCAAAAATTGTTATTGTCATTATAAGGTACTGAGTGCAAAGTGATGTGATGGTGGAAAACTTTTTTTTCCTTTTTTTTAGCACAAGGAGGCAACATAACATAAGATGAAAAAGTGAAAAGTTCTGAAAAGTTTCCAAATGCATTGTATTTGTGTACAAAAATGACATGAATACATAAGTAAAAGGAAACTTTGAAATAAATCCAGATATTTTAACTCCCTGTGGTTGACTGTAAATCTAGAGACTTTTCAATGTTAAGTGTACATATAATAAAAAAAAACCCTCACAGTGCTATATTTGATTTATAGAACTCATTGCCACAGCTCATGCCATAAAACCTATTCAAAGAATGCATTCTAGTGAAATCTGAAAAGCTACTCATAGTATTGTTTATGCAAAAGACATGACTTAGAATCATCATCTTCTTCATCATAATGATCATCAGCAATTCTGCATGGTCAGCTCTCGATGAGTGTAATTTCCTGCATGCTTGTGAAAACCCTGCTGCAGTCTGGAACAATCCTGTCTCAGTGTCCCTTGGTGTTGTTGATCCTTTAATTTCCTCCAGGCAATGCCTAGAAAGTTTTATGTTTCTCATACAGGCTGCTTATTTAAGGCAAGAAAAAAAAAGCCTACTAACACCTTTTGGCATCAAAAAGGTGCATACCAATTAAGAGGATTCATAAAAAATGGCTAAGTACAATTACTGGGTATATCATGTTATTGCAACATATCTCCTAAACGAAAATGAGGGTTAGTATTTGGCTTTAATGTAAGAAAAAGTTGGATTTTTCAAAAAACAAAACAGCTTGTTACTTGTGGGACTGAGGAACTAAGTTTCACGGCCAACAATCCTATGAGTGATGTAGTGTTAACACATAGCTTTATGGTATGCATTTTGGTGCTTATGAGGCACCAAAATATGCATTAACCCCTTAAGGACTCAGCCCATTTGTGCCCTAAAGGGGTAGTCCGCCCCTAGACATCTTATCCCCTGTCCAAAGGTAACTTGCATCCTTTCTTGGTGAAAAATCCCCAAATTTGATGAAAAAAATGAAAAATTTGCATTTTTCTTACTTTGAAGCACTCTGTTTGTAAGGAAAATGGATATTCAAAATAAAAAAATTTTGGTTCACATAAACAATATGTCTACTTTATGTTTGCATCATAAAATTGATGTGTTTTTACTTTTGGAAGACACCAGAGGGCTTCAAAGTTCAGCAGCAATTTTGAAATTTTTCACAAAATTTTCAAACTCACTATTTTTCAGTGACCAGTTCAGTTTTGAAGTGGATTTGAAGGGTCTTCATCTTAGAAACACCCCACAAATGACCCCATTATAAAAACTGCCCCCCCCCCCCAAAGTATTCAAAATGACATTCAGTAAGTGTTTTAACCCTTTAGGTGTTTCACAGGAATAGCAGCAAAGTGAAGGAGAAAATTCAAAATCCTCATTTTTTACACTCGCATGTTCTTGTAGACCAAATTTTTGAATTTTTGCAAGGGGTAAAAAGGAGAAAATTTTTACTTGTATTTGAAACCCAATTTCTCTCAAGTAAGGACATACCTCATATGTCCATGTAAATTGTTCGGCGGGCGCAGTAGAGGGCTCAAAAGGGAAGGAGCGACAAATGGTTTTTGGGGGGCATGTCACCTTTAGGAAGCCCCTATGGTGCCAGGACAGCAAAAAAAACAAAAAAAGCAAAAAAAAAACACATGGCATACCATTTTGGAAACTAGACCCCTCGGGAACATAACAAGGGGTAAAGTGAACCTTAATACCCCACAGGTGTTTCACGACTTTTGCATATGTAAAAAAAAAAAATTATTTTTTACCTAAAATGCTTGGTTTCCCAAAAATTTTACATTTTTAAAAAGGTTAATAGCAGAAAATACCCCCCAAAATTTGAAGCCCAATTTCTCCCGATTCAGAAAACACCCAATATGGGGGTGAAAAGTGCTCTGCTGGCGCACTACAGGTCTCAGAAGAGAAGGAGTCACACTTGGCTTTTTGAAAGCAAATTATTCTCTGGGGGCATGCCGCATTTAGGAAACCCCTATGGTGCCAGGACAGCAAAAAAAAAAAAAACACATGGCATACCATTTTGGAAACTAGACCCCTCGGGGAACGTAACAAGGGGTAATGTGAACCTTCATACCCCACAGGTGTTTCACGACTTTTGCCTATGTAAAAAAATATATATATTTTTTTTACCTAAAATGCTTGGTTTCCCAAAAATTTTACATTTTTAAAAAGGGTAATAGCAGAAAATACCTCCCAAAATTTGTTAGGCAATTTCTCCTGAGTATGGCGATACTCCATATGTGACCCTAAACTGTTGCCTTGAAATACGACAGGGCGCCAAAGCGAAAGAGCGCCATGCGCATTTGAGGCCTAAATTAGGGATTTGCATAAGGGTGGACATAGGGGAATTCTACGCCAGTGATTCCCAAACAGGGTGCCTCCAGCTGTTGTAAAACTCCCAGCATGCCTGGACAGTCAGTGGCTATCTGGCAATACTGGGAGTTGCAACAGCTGGAAACTCCGTTTTGGAAACAGTGGCGTACCAGACGTTTTTCATTTTTATTGGGGAGGGGGGCTGTGTAGGGGCATGTGTATATGTAGTATTTTTTACTTTTTATTTTATTTTGTGTTAGTGTAGTGTAGTGTAGTGTTTTTAGGGTACAGTTGCACGGGCGGGGGTTCACAGTAGTTTCTCGCTGGCAGCCCAAACTTGCAGCCGGATACTTACTGTAAACCTCCGCCCATGTGAGTGTACCCTGTACATTCACATTGGGGGGGGGGGGGGTGAGAAACATCCAGCTGTTGCAAAACTACAACTCCCAGCATGTACGGTCTGTCAGTGCATGCTGGGAGTTCTAGTTTTGCAACAGCTGGAGGCACACTGGCTGTGAAACACTGAGTTTGGTAACAAACTCAGTGTTTTGCCACCAGTGTGCCTTCAGCTGTTGCAAAAGCTACAACCCCCAGCATGTACGGACAGCGGAAGGGCATGCTGGGACTTGTAGTTATGCAACAGCTGGAGGCAAACTACTTTGGCTGGGGATTGTAGTTATGCAACAGCTGGAGACACACTGGTTTGCTACTTAACTCAGTGTTTCACAACCAGTGTGCCTTCAGAAGTTGCAAAACTACAACTCTCAGCAGTCACCGACAGCCAACGGGCATGCTGGGAGTTGTAGTTATGCAACCAGCAGATGCACCACTACAACTCCCAGCATGCACTTTAGCTGATTGTGCAAGCTGGGAGTTGTTATACAACAGCTGAAGGTACACTTTTCCATAGAAAAAATGTGCCTCCAGCTGTTCCAAAACTATAAGTCCCAGCATGCCCATAAGGGAATGCTGGGAGTTGTGGTGGTCTGCCTCCTGCTGTTGCATAACTACAGCTCCCAGCATGCCCTTTTTGCATGCTGGGAGCTGTTGCTAAGCAACAGCAGGAGGCTGTCAATCACCTCCAACTGCTGCTCCGCTGCAGGTCAGTCCCTCGCTGCCGCCGCTCCGGGGGCCCCGATCCCAACATTGACGCTGGGGATCGGGGTCCCCAGCTCCCGGCGTCTTCTTCCTGCACCCGCTCACGTCCTCCGGAAGAGCGGCGGAGCGGGTTGCGGGAGTGACACCCGCAGCAGGTGCCCTGATTGGTCAGCCAGTAAACTGGCCGACAAATCAGGACGATAGTGAGGTGGCATCAGTGCCAACTCACCCCTGCTGACTATGGCTGTTCGGGGCCATCAGAGACGGCCCCGAACAGACTGTAATTCCGGGTCACCGGGTCACTGGAGACCCGATTGACCCAGAATCCGCCGCAGATCGCTGGGCTGAATTGTTCAGCAATCTGCGGCCATCGCCGATATGGGGGGGGTCATCATGACCCCCCTGAGCGATATGCCGCGATGCCTGCTGAACGATTTCAGCAGGCATCGGGCACCGGCTCCCCCCCCCCCGGCTAGCAGCAGGGGGCCGGGAATGGACAGGACGTACTCCTACGTCCTCGGTCCTTAAGGACTCGGAAACGGGGGCGTAGGAGTACGTCCATTGTCCTTAACGACGCAGGATGTATATTTACGTCCTGCGCCGACTCCCGCGATATGAAGCGGGATAGCGCCGCAATCCCGCATCATATCGCGTCGGTCCCAGCACTCATCAACGGCCGGGACCTGCGGCTAATACCACACATCGCCGATCGCGGCAATGTGCGGTATTAACCCTTTAGAAGCTTTGACCGCCGCTTCTAAAGTGAAAGTGAAAGTGAAAGTGACCCGGCTGCTCAGTCGGGCTGTTCGGGACCACCGCGGTGAAATTTCACAGCGGCGTCCCGAACAGCTTACAGGACACCGGGAGGGCCCTTACCTGCCTCCTCGGTGTCCGATCGGCGAATGACTGCTCCGTGCCTGAGATCCAGGCAGGAGCAGTCAAGCGCCGATAACACTGATCACAGGCGTGTTAATACGCGCCAGTGATCTGTGCAAGAGATCAGTGTGTGCAGTGTTATAGGTCCCTATGGGACCTATAACACTGCAAAAAAAAAGTTTAAAAAAAAGTGTTAATAAAGGTAATTTAACCTCTTCCCTAATAAAAGTTTGAATCACCCCCCATAAAAAAAATAAAACAGTGTAAAAAAAAATAAAAATAAACATATGTGGTATCGTTGCGTGCGTAAATGTCCGAACTATAAAAATATATCATTAATTAAACTGCACGGTCAATGGCGTACGCGCAAAAAAAATTCCAAAGTCAAAAAAAGCGCATTCTTGGTCCCTTTTTATACCATTAAAAAATGAATAAAAAGTGATCAAAAAGTTCGATCAAAACAAAAATCATACCGATAAAAAACTTCAGATCATGGCGCAAAAAATGAGTCCTCATACCGCCCTGTACATGGAAAAATAAAAAAAGTTATAGGGGTCAGAAGATGACATTTTTAAACGTATAAATTTTCCTGCATGTAGTTATGATTTTTTCCAGAAGTGCGACAAAATCAAACCTATATAAGTAGGGTATCATTTTAACCGTATGGACCTACAGAATAATGATAAGGTGTAATGTTTACCGAAATATGCACTGCGTAGAACCGGAAGCACTCAAAAGTTGCAATTTTCTTCGATTTTGTCACACAATGATATTTTTTTTTCCGTTTCGCCGTGCATTTTTGGGTAAAATGACTAATGTCACTGCAAAGTAGAATTGGCAACGCAAAAAATAAGCCATAATATGGATTTTTAGGTGGAAAATTGAAAGGGTTATGATTTTTAAAAGGTAAGGAGGAAAAAACAAAAGTGCAAAAACTGAAAAACCCTGAGTCCTTAAGGGGTTAAGGGGTTAAAATGTATGTCGCAAAAAAATACTATTTGTGTGGAGAAATTAAAAAGAAAACCGCAATTTTGCTAATTTTGGAAGGTTTCGTTTTCAAGCAGTACAATTTAGGTAAAAATTACGTGTTCTTTATTCTTTGGGTCAATACGATTAAAATGATACCCTTGATTATACACTTTTCTATTATGTTGTGCTTAAAAAAAATCGCAAACTTTTTAACCAAATTAGTACATTTAGAATCCCCCAATTTTGAAGACCTATTACTTTTTCATTTTTCCCTATAAGCGGCTATATGAGGGCTCATTTTTTGTACCGTGATCTGTACATTTTATTGATACCATAGTTGCTTAAGTAAAACTTTTAATACATTTTTTATAAATTTTTTGGGAATAAAATGTTATAAAAAAAGCAGCTATTTTGGACTTTTTCTTTTTTACGTTCACGCTGTTCACCGTACGGTATCATTAACATTTTTTTTAATAGTTCAGATATTTACGCACGCGGTGATACCAAATATGTATATAAAAACATTTTTTTACACTTTTTGGGGGTGAAATAGGGAAAATGGGACAATTTACCTTTTTATTGGGGGGAGGGGGTTTTTCAAATTTTTTTACTTTTATTTTTACACTTTAATAGTCCCCATCATTCGATTGCTAATACTGTTCAGTGCTATGTATAGGACATAGCAATGATCAGTATTATCGGTCATCTTCTGCTCTGGTCTGCTCGATCTCAGACCATAGGCAGAAGACCCGTGGAAGACAGCGGAGGAAGGTGAGCAGACCTCCGTCTGCCATGCTGGACGATCAGATCACCGCGGCAGCACTGCGGGCGATCCGATCATCCATTTTAGTGACCGCAATGCTGCAAATGCCGTGATCTGTATTGATCACGGCATCTGAGGGGTTAATGGCGGACATCCGTGCGATCGCAGATGTCCGCCATTACCGGTGGGTCCCTGGCTGCTATCAGCCTCCGGGACCTGTCGCGCATGTCCCGAGCATCGCTGGTGCGTTAAGTACCAGCTCACCAGGAAGAACATTTACGTTCTGCGTTGTTAAGGGGTTAAAGGGGTACTCCACTGCCCCAGTGTTTGGAACATTTTGTTCCAGAAAAAACGTGGTTTCAAATGGCAGGAAATGCTCAATTTTGGTGCACTACTGTGGTAGATGTAAACAGTAACATATGACTAACCCTCAAAATGATGTTAAAATTGAGACATTAGCCAGTTTATCCTTATATGAAGTACATGCCTGAGCCCGCACACAAATGTCAATGTTTCTCAAGTGGCACGGGACCTAACACTAAACCTCGCTGTGCCGTATGGGCAATACCAGGGGCCAGTAGGCAATTACAGCGGCATTAGGTCCGACTCACAGCCTGTTCCCAGTTCACTCCAGTGTAGCTGGGCACATATACAATTGGAGGACGGAGGAAGGCTATGAGCCCCACCCAAGTAGGCTGATATGTTGCTGGCCTCACAGGTGCACCAAAATGCTGGGTGCGGGCTGTGGGGCTCGTGACATCACGGCCTTGCCCCTCGTGACGTCACACCCCCCTCAATGCAAGTCTATGTAGGGGGCATGGTGGCTGCCATGACCCCTCCCATAGACTTGCATTGAGGGGGCATGGCGTGACATTACGAGGGGTGTGGCCGTGATGTCACGACCCGCACAGCCCGCACCCAGCATTCGGAACAAAATGTTCCAAAAGCAGGGGAAGTGGATTACCCCTTTAAAAGAATTATGCAATGCGTAAAAACACTGCATTTCACACTGAATTGTGGCACTTATGTGTTTTTTCAATATGGTAGAATAAGTGGCATGTTATTTGTTACGAGAATATTCCTTGGGAATATGCATCTGAAATGCAAAACTAGAGTCTTATGGACCGTAGGGCAAATTCTAGACCTGGGCAATTGAACGCTGTTCACATCATCTGTCCAGCCTGTGGAGTTTAACAGTGTCTATAGAAATCAGGTGTTCCATTGACCTCATGTTACCGCTCTCAGAACAAGACGATAATGGAGGCTGGAGTGGAGGACTATCTTCTTTAGCAATAAATTCCACTTTTGATTCAGATGCAATGATGGCCAGAGATTGGTCTGGACACACTTGGGCAAGGCCATGAAGAGACCTTGACAAAGAAACATCATACTGGTTCAACTCCAGGGATTATGTTGTGGGGTGGCATAATGCAGGATAGCTGGACCCCTCCAGTCTTCAATCACTAAAAGTTTGGTTTGCCAGCAGGGGATCTTGATGGTTTTCGTGCCTAAGTGAATTTAGTGTGGCAGAACATCGGACAACCTCGGACAACCATTATTAACCTCATTGATATAATCCCATGGTGTGTAAGTGTGTGTATTTCTGTGTGTGGCGATCATATTCAATGATGAATAAATCAAGATGTTTTGAATATTTTGTTTCCATTTTTCTCATTTGCATATCATTAAGAGGTCTATTGATTCTGTGATTTCTGTAAGTCCACAACTTTCTTTTCTTGGTGTAATAAGACAGCATGTACTAGAACAAACAACATGTCATGGCCAGACTGGCCACTTTGTCAAAAACCTTCAAAAATTGCCCGTTCAGGCCACTAAATGTGTTGTTTGTTGTAATACACATCATTTTGGCATATATATATATATATATATATATATATATATATATAAATATAACAATCGACTGCTGCATTGGATATACTTTCTACTGGGCCTGCTATGGCATATCGGTGGGGTACAAGGAGCCAGCAGTTCCCAATAAAAATGAAATACTTCCTTGATGACGATATTTGGCCCCTATTATGTTTTCTTTTATTTCACTTTTTGTTCTGCAGTTTGAGAATTTAGATGGATTCTATGTGACTTGTACTTAAAAATATCAAAACATAACATCATAATGTTATGATTTTAGTTTTTATTAGCGTTATGCACTTTTGTATTGCCTTGTACACTTGCCATTTGTATATGGCATGGTATATGTAAAAAAATAAAATAAAAAAAAATAGAGCATTCTGCAGCATAGCTCCCCGGGAGAGTGCATTCACCCAAGAAATTATGGTTGTGGAGGTGTCATGGACATTAAAAACTGTCCTATGTGATACACAACAAGGGTATTTTCCCTAGATGCAATTCTTTTAGATTACCTCTATAAAGCAAAATCCAGTAGTGCATGATACTTATTCTTATGAATGTATTCACACACGTAATTTGAGATATACAGATGTATAGCCATTCAAGTCCCAAGCAAGAAAATATTGCTTGTGCAATTTGGATGTATTAATGAAAATATAGTTTTATTGTGCATTTGCTTTTTTTTTCTTCATTTTCAAAATTTCCCAATGCAACGAGCATTCATAAAAGTTATACTAGTTGTCTATTTGTGCTGCAATTGCTGCCTGAATACTTACACACACTTTCCGAAAATGCTTAATATTTTGTCTTTGCCCTTGATACAAAAAATATAGCAATGTGTTATTCCTTTCCTTTTTATGTGTACATCCTCTGGGTGCTTTGGTTTCTTCCATACTTCCAACCATACCGCTAATTAGTTTCCTATGAAATGGTCCCTAGTCTGTGTGCATATGTATGTCTTATATAGGGAAATCAGCTATTGGACTGATATGAGGAATATGTTGCCGCTATATAAATAATCAACTAATATTTCACTGATTATCATATGATACAGAAGAGAATGTGCATTACACAGTACGGCACAATACACTTTTTTTTAGCTTTTTTTAATTTTCTGTGCCCTAGTAGTGATATCTATGTTAATTGTGGAAAGGTCGCTTTTAGGATTATTACTGTTATCTGTTACTCTGCATAGACTGTCATTGTCTGATATCTCATTCTTATGGATCAGAGGAAGATTAAGAAAGCACTCCACTTTTTGCACACATGTCACACTCACCATGACTAGTTCTACAGTACTCAGCTACATCCATATGTTTCAATACTGTACACTTTGCTATTTATTTGCTGGAAATTCTCAACCTTCATATGTTAGTTTGGTCTCCTCCCAGCCTGGCAGGAGACTAAACTCAAAAAGTGCCTGAGCTCTCGCAGGCTTCAGGGATGTTGTGCCAGCTGGGAAACGCCCACTTTCTCCTGCCTGGAGCTCATACAATGTGAGCAAGGGGAAAGGTATGACACAGAGCTTTTTAAAGCTCAGAATTTTTTTAAGGGCAGAAGGGGTGTTAGGAGTAGTTAGGTAATATAATCTGAGTTAGTTTAGAAAATATGGTTTGATGACAGTTACTCAATAGAGTTATTTTATCGTCATTGTACAATTCATAGTATAATGGTGTTATTTTACTGTGATTGCAGAGAACAGTATTAACCTGTTGGGGACAAAGGGCGTACATGTACACCCTTTGCCCGCTCCCTTTCTATAACGCAGAGCCATGCCGTGGGCCCGCATCATAGTGGTTCGGGCCTGACATCTAACAACGGACCCATGGCTAATAGCGTGCATCACAGATCGGGGTGTAGTGCTATTAACCTTTTAGACGTGGCATTCAAAGCTGATCACCGCATCAAAAGTTACAAAAATACACTCCCAGCAGCTCATTCGGGCTGATCGGGACCATAGTGGTGAAATCGTGATGTCCCGATCAGCTAAAATGCAGCAGGAGAGTGCCTTACCTGAATGACTGCTCCGTGCAGCAGTCAAGCGGTGATAACACTGATCCTTTTGTCCCTATTGTATAACAAAGCATTGATCAGTGTAAGAAATCAGTGTGTGCAATGTTACAGCTCCCTATGGGGGCTATAACATTACAAAAAAAAAAGGGTGAAAAAAGTTAATAAAGATTATTTTACCCCTTCCCTAATAAAAGTTAGACTCACCCCCCCCCCCCCTTTTTTCAGTACACGGCGCAAAAGATAAAAGTCATAGGGGTCAGAAAAGGACAATTTTAAACATTTAGATTTTCGTGCATGAAGTTATGATTTTTCCCAGAAGTACAACAAAATCAAACCTATATAAGTAGGGTATAATTTTAATCATATGGACCTACAGAATAAAGATATGGAGTAATGTTTACCAAAAAATGTACTGTGTAGAAACAGAAGCCCCCAAAAGTAACAAAATGCTGTTTTTAATTCAATATTGTCACACAATTATTCCCCCCCCCCCCATTTAGCAGTAGATTTTTGGGTAAAATTACTGATGTCATTACAAAGTAGAATTGGTGATGCAAAGATAAGCCATCATATGGATTTTTAGGTTCAAAATTGAAAGGGTTATGCTTTTTAAAAGGTGAGGAGGAAAAAAATGAAAGTGCAAAAATGGAAAAACCCCTGAACCTTAAGGGGTTAAAAACACAACCAAAACACAAGAAAAAATTGTCAGAAAGGCAGTAAAAATGCAAAACTCCTCCCACTCTGTCTGTAAAGCCAGAGACATAATGGGAGACATAGGCAACATTAGAAAATCATTTTAGTGATGAAATACAAATTAATTTGGCTAAAAACTCATGCCTGTCACATCAGCTAAAATGGGAAAGCACAAGGCATTCACAAGAACCTCTAGATTATTCTCTAAGACTGGGTTTCTATTTATTCAGTGCCTGGCTAGGAGAGCCCAACCTAAACTTACCGCAACTGATGCCACAACTGTTGGCATCAGTTGTTTAGGATCTGGCATTCATTACTTGTGCATGCCATACATAGGAACGCAGAAAGAGGCATTCCCCTGTATATCGCCCATGCGGAGTGTTTCACTGTCTAGCGCCCAACTTGAGACACTGGATGAATGTGAACTGTCCCAATCAAATGAATGGGATCAGTTCTACTATAAGTTTCCCTCCATTGCTTTTCTACAGTGCCAGACGGAAATACCACCAGACAACGCACATATATAAAGGAAGCCTAACAAGGAACTATCTATGCCTATTAACTAACTATCCTGAACTATATAAGGAAAAAATCTTTAAAGGAGTCATCCAGTACAGGAAAACTTATCCATTATCCTAAGGATAGGGGATACGTTTTAAATCGCATGGGGTCCGACTGCTGGGAACGCTCCGGCTCTCCCATAGAGTTGTATTGAGGGGGCGTGCTAAACACATGCTATATGGCTGGAGAGCCGGTGCCTCGTATGGGAGATCGTGGGGGGTCCCATCGGTCGGACCCCCAGCGATCTGAAACTTATCCCCTATCCTTAGGATAGGAATTGGTTTTCCTGTACTGAAGAACTCCTTTAAGGATTCCAGTAGCAGCAGCAAAAAAAAAAAAAAAAAAAGGTCTCCTCAATACAGCAAAATAAAAAAAAGAGAAGAAAAAACTGGAAAAAAGTATTTACACTTCTGTCCTGAAAATGCTTCCACATAGTTTTCTAGCCATATATTATATACATTATATATCAGTGCTAAAGTGCTGGAGCTCTGGAGCTGAGTTTTTTGCTATTTCCGCTTTGATGTCCTCACATCATCTCCTGCTTAAACTCTCTAGGCTAAACCTATTCTCATCACGCCTGTGATTCTGTCGTATTCACTCACTATACTCCAGGTAACAATGCTGCCATTGTCTTCAAAACTAAAGTTCAATAACTTGGCATCAAATCTGACTTGTCCTCTTTTTTCATTTCAGACATAATACAATCACTTACATATGGTTGTGTATGAATCCATCAAATTGTTACTTCTATTTCTTATTATCTTCTATCTAGTCATTTGCAATAATATTCTTCTAGGTCTGCCACTTAATCCTATGATGGATTATCATAGGGGTGTTTTGGGTGGGAGCCCAGATCTGTCCTATTAAGTCTCCAAACTAGAGTTATGACGTTGACAAGGGATAAAATAAACACAGGTGCAGATGTTCACACTAAAGTTTTACATATGACATACACTGAGCCAGTAATACTGTGCAATGTAACAGCACTGAGCAATAGGAGTTGTATGTGCAACCATATGCAGCAGTGCACCAGAAATGTCAGCAAACAGCAAAAAATACTTACCGTATATACTCGAGTATAAGCCGTTCCGAATATAAGCCGAGGCCCCTAATTTCACCCCAAAAACCTAGGAAAAGTTATTGACTCAACTATAAGCCATGGGTGGGAAATACATCAACCCCCCTTGTCATCATCCCCTTCTGCATTCATCCAGACCCCCATCATTAACACCCCCGTCATCTTCACCCCCATCATTATGACCCCATCATCATCACCCTGTCATTATCACCCTCGTCATCATCACCCTTTCATTATCACCCTCGTCATCATCACCCTGTCATTATCACCCCGTCATCATCACCCTGTCCTTATTACCCTCTTCATCATCCCCCTCGTCATCATCCCCCTTGTCATCACCGCCTGTCAATCCCTTCGATATCATCCAGACCCCCTTTTGTTTTCTACTCACCTCCCCAGTTGTTGTCTTCTCGGTGGGAAGGAAGGGTGAGCTGGTCCGGGCCGTCCATCTTCACCGGGAGGCCCTCTTCTCCACTCCTGGCCGGCCACAGACTAGTGACGTTGCATTGACGATGACACGCAGGGACGTCCGTTGGCAGCAGACGTCTGTTATGTCTGGGGCATCCCTGCGCATGAACGTCCCTGCGCGGTGGAATCAATGCAGCGTCACTAGTTCAGGGCGGGCCCGGAGCGGAGAAGAGGGCCTCCAGGTGATGATGGACAGCCCGGAACATCTAACCCTCCCCACCGGACGGTCCCTGCAGCATAGATGACCGAAGATGGATGGCCTGGCCCATCCCCTCACAGCTATGCCAGAAGCTTTTTTTTGTTTGTTTTTGTTCACTCAAGTATAAGCCGAGGGGGACTTTTTCACCAGAAAAATCGTGCTGAAAAACTCGGCTTATACTCAAGTATATACGGTATTAAGATTTTTAAAAAATATTTAAAAGAGAATCAAGGTTCCTCTTCTTTCTCTGATGTCACGATGTGGATAGAGATATCTTACAGTATGACTTCATTGTGTGAATTATCCCTGTACTGTGTCACTTTAGTATGCATTATTCTTATCCTGTTATATCGCTTTGTGCATTATTCCTCTATGATTCCTTCTAAAAAGTATTTTTATAGGAGTACTCCGGTGAAAAATATCTAATCTGGGCCGGGATCAGACCCCGACGCTCTCAGTGAGGAGCGCATGTCATCGACCAGTAGACAGTACACGCTCCATTCATTCCCATGGGAGCGCCGATGATGCCTGAGAGCTGTACTGGGGTCTTTTCAGCACTCCCATAGAAGTGAATGGAGCATGTGCAGGCTGCAGCACATGTTCCTCACTGATGGCCGCATATATCACTGCTCGCATGATATATAAGCACTAGGTAAAGTGGAAAGGCTCCATAAGTCGCTATGCACTACTAACTGAGAAGGCCAACAAAACACCTATACCCACGGTGTTTAAAAGGAGAGACAATATGAATAAATGAGAGTATGGCACTCAAGGTTATAGGTCCAGTCAATGTATATAATAAAGTCCTACAATTTATTTAAAACAGTAAAATAATATAATTGTTCCACTAGTGCATCACAGGGCCCTTGTGACACACCTGTGGGGTAATCAGTACTAATACATAACAATAAAATATAATATAATTGATAAGACCACTAAATAAGTCTATCAAATGTAAATTAATACAGATCTGATGGGTATATCGAGATGAAATACTAATGAAAAATATTGAAAAAATTGTCTTGTTGCATACATTAGTTTGGCATGCTGGAACCTTTAGTCCCCGTATGCAGGCAATGAGTATTCCTTCCTGAAGACCACACTAATGGAGACCACGGGTGAGCAAACAAAGAGCAGAGTGCTCACCCATGGCAATTCATTAACATATTAATGAAGGAGGCTGGGCAGATGGAGAATGTAGAGGAGGCAGGGGAGCTGGGTGAGCCTGCTCCTTGCCTCAATTGCGCTCTGGATAGCAATGCAGCAAGAAGTTTACAGTGAAAGAACTCTGCATATACTCAACGGATTCAAGTAAGTGACCCCTCTTTAAAAAGCTGTTCACCTGCACTATAACCCAGTATATTCAGTTTAGTGAGGGTGAGCAGGGTGTTAGATTATCTTTAGGGCTCAAACTTGCCAAGGCCTTAAGGGAAAAAAACACATTGAACAAGGAGATTTTTCATGTTTTTTTTTAATTTACAAAAAAATATTTTCGGTGGCAGTTGCTTGCTGGTGTCTGGCTGGAATTCCACTGAGGATTTTCTAGCAAAAACGCCGTAAAAAATGACCATTTTTCCGCACTGTGTTTTTTTCTGCAAAAAAAGTTGCGTCCAGATGTTAGCTAATAGTAAACTCCAAAATGCCAGATCCACTTGGCATTTTTCAGTGTGGTGTCTTTTTTAATCCTTTGGGCGTTTTTCAGCTATTTTGGGCCCAGAGGCTGGTTTTAAAAAACGCCCTGCAAATCCTAGTTTGGTGTATTTTGCACATAAATTGTGGCGTTTTGCTCCCATAGAATCTATGGAAGAGCAAAAACGCCAAGAAAAACGCCATGTTGGTTTTAACTTTGGCGTTTTTGCCGGTGGTTTTTATTCTTTTTTGGACTTTGGCGATCCAAAAAAGTGATGGAGATACCTTTTTTTTTAATAAAAATTTGGTAGAGAACCTTAAAAAAAAAAAAATTATAAAAAAGATACAGTAGTGATTGGAAAAAATTGTATTTAACAAAATTTATCTTTTTTATAACAAAATTTTTATTAATTTTTAAACAGGGATCAATTTATGTGTGCGGGCAGGGCAATAAAAATGTAGCCGACAATAATAAAAATGTAGTGTGTGCGTGTTTTTATTTAACTTTTTTTTAGGTAGTACTACTGTTCCCAGCATGGAACACACTGTTCCATGATGGGAGTAGTAGTACCTGTACTAATTGACAGATCGCCGCTGGTCCATTGCGATCCTCCTGTATAATGTATAAATGCGGCCGATGTGATTGGCCTGATGGTTCCATCCAATCACAACTCTCTGTGGGAAATATGAATAGGTGTATATATACGTCAGTGCAGGGGACCATGGAAGAGCAGCCGCCAGCATCTATACATTATACAGGAGGATCACAGCGGGTGTCAGGAGGGACATCCGCTGTGATCTTTCCTTAACTGTAGGTACTACTGCTCCCAACATGGAACTGAGTGTGCTCCATGCTGGGAGCTGTAGTACCTGCCTTTATAGACAGATCGCAACAGGTGTAAGAAGTTTCACTCGCTGCGATCTGTCTATTAATGGAGGTACTACAGCTCCCAGACTTTATGTTCATGGGCCTGCAGAGCTTTGTAATGGGCCCAATGTTTTTAACTGCCAGCAGATGTCTCATCCTAGAAAATACTGAAGAACATACCCCCTATCTGCAGGAGTTTTAGATCGCCCCTCCATATCTCCTTTACAGAGCCTTGGACAAAAGTGGGGGCCATCACAACCCCTCCATATATCTCTATGGGAGAGCCTTCCGGCTGTCTTCAGGATCTCCCATACAGATATGTGGAGGGGGCATGGTAGCTGCTCCCGGGGAGAGCTGGGGCTCTGTACCGTAGATCGCAGGAGCCCCTGCAATCTAAAACTTATCCCCTAATCTGCAGATAGGGGATATGTTTTTCAGAATTTTCTAGGATTAGATTTTTCCTTTAAGGTCCATCGACCCGTCTAATCCGTTGGCTCACATTTGGATCAATGGCAGGCTGTCTCCCTCTTTCCGAGTTCGTAATGGAGATAGAAAGGGTGTCCTTTGTCACCTCTGCTGTGCCACCTCCTTACTATGAAGCGTCTTGTTTTCAAGCCCATGTTTGGGTTGTACTCCTCTCCAACTGGTTTGTTTAAATTTTATTTTTGTAGCTGTGCAAGCCTCTAATACACCCTTTTTGGTAAGTATACAGGACTTTACCTGCTCTCTCACCCTACAACCGTGTCTTGTACACCTTATTTTTCCTTATTTTGTGCCTTGTTTTTGATTTGTTTATTAAACTCACAAAAAAATCTGATGTACTATAAATGCTATGTATTAAAACATTTAACAAAAATGCGCCAAAAATTAAATTTTTTTAAAATGTAAGATATTTATTTAATATTTTTTTAAGGATACATAGAATGTTCATTTTTATATTCTGTGTGCACAAACACTTTCCCATAGACTTACATAGATCACGTTCATTTTGCAAAAATTGATTACAAATCTTCCGCCAATTTAACAGATGATTTTTTTTTAATATATTATACACCTGAAAATACACTGTGTGAGCATACCTTTTAAGCTCACGTGTGCTTATATCAGTTTAGCCTCATTCACACGTCTGTATAAAAATACAGATCATATACAGATGTGTAGTATCTTTTTTTGTTGTATATTCAGTCTTTGTTCAGTTTTTCATGAAAAAATATTTACTATTTTGGGCTGTGTGGGTGACATTGCTTAAATATGGATGTCATAAATGGAACAAAATGGAAGATGCTTTTTTTTAAAATAAACCTATTGGGGGACATGTATCATTATTTGTGTATGGTAGAAGCATTTTACCCCTTTTCCCGAATTCTAAATTATGTGCAGAAGCGCTAAATTTATCAATCAAGTGCAATGAGCTTCATAAATTGCGGGTAAATATAGTAATCTCCTAAATCCACTCTTTGGAAAATAGAATCAATGATTTAGAGCATCTTGCTACGTTAAGTCCAAGATGGCTTATATTTGCGCAAAAAAACCAGCTCTTGCGGCAAAATTTTTGGTGTAAAAAAAAAGTACGCAGGTAATAAATCCATGCGTACTATAGATGTCACTCCAAGGTACCCTGATTCAGCCACATCTGGAGGACATGCTCTACCAAAACGTGCGCAAAAAAATTGCGCAAAAAAAGGGCTTGCGCAAAATTTTGCGCAAAAAAATACACACAAAACAGGGGTAAAATCTTTGATACATGTCCCCCATTGACTTTTAATACAGATCTGTGAAAACATGTTGAAAGAAATGCACACATAAAAAAACAGATTTTTTTATTTATAAATTTAATAAATATGTCATAAATCTTCACCATTTCTTTTTTCATATATATATTAAAAAAAAAAAAAAAAACAGGAATAACATGGATACAAAATATGAAAGAATGAATGCGCTCTTTGGGATAAATTGTAGTAGGCGATGGAGGTCTAAAATCATAAATTGACGTATCTTTTTTGATATTGTACTTGCTTGTTAACATGATCTCTACTGTGTCAGAATAAATAATGGAACACCTCAGTTCCGTTCTATGGACATACTTGGCGTTACAGACAGATAACAGATTACTGGGTTGGAATAGCTTTTACAGCACAAGGTATAGTAACTAAATGCTGTATGATTTAAATAACATAAATGTTGTGTCTGCATTTGAATCATAGACATAAATATTTGACATCACTTGCTACTAATGAAAAATCTTCTTTGTCTGTTTTATGGTTTCAACTAAATGTACATACATTTAGACGACTTTACTTTCTCAGTCTCTGCTGCTTTACTCAGAGCAGTTATAAGACTATCACAGGTTGTTGAATTTTACACAATATTTTAGCCAGAGAGGCTACGTATGGACTTGTCACTTGATCGTGTTTCATGTCTTAGTACATAGGGATAAGACTCAAAAGGCAGCAGAGATGTCCCCTGCTGCATGTACAATTCATTGTAAAACTCCCACAAAGTATTTTTATTTTTTTATTTTTACAATTTCTTTGCAGCATTGAAGCCATTTTCTTATGTTTATTGAAAACATAGTCAGGTTGGGTTCACTCATTGTAAAATCAAAACCAAAAAACTACAGTAAATTAGGTATAAAAAGCTATAACATAAACTATAAAATGCATTATACAGATTGCAAGCACTGATCAATGCATTGCCATAGCATAGCATTGATCAGTGTTATAGCCGCTTGACTGCTCCTGCCTGGATCTCAGACAGTAAGCAGTCATTCAGTGATCGGAGGCGGAGGAGACAGGTAAGGGACCCTCCTCCTGCATCATAGCTGATCGGGACACCGCGGTTTCACTGCGGTGGTCCCGATAAGCACAACTGAGCTGCCGGGAAGCTTTCACTTTCACTTTAGACGCGACGATCACTTTCACTTTAGACGCGACAACCGATTAGCACAACTGAGCTGCCGGGAAGCTTTCACTTTAGATGCGGCGATCAACTTTGATCATTGCGTCTAAAGAGTTCATGCCGGACATCTGCCTGAACAGCGATGTCCGGCATTAGCCACGGGTCTCGCCTGCTGATAGCAGCTGGGACCGTGCGGGTATGATGCGAGCTCAGCCCCTGAGCTCGCTTCATAAATCTGCCATGCAGCAGCGCCGTTTAGAAATGGTGTTTTGCGGCAAAGGTTAAAGTCTATGGAAAAATGGCAGTGCACACATTGTATATAATAAAACTGCAGTGATTCTAACATTTGAATAACCCAGCAATTAAAGAGTTAAAGGAGAACTCTGACAGAAGATTTTTTTTTCCCTTCTAATTATGGCCATTGTGTGGGATATTAACATCTACATAGCTCCAGTGCTATGTCCAGCATTGCCTCCGATGTCCTGCTTCAGTCCCACACAGCAATCGTCTTTCTCAGCGAATCGCTGGCTGAGGTCTGACATCACTGCAGCTAGAGATTTTATGACACATAAAAAAGGGCATATTTAAAATGTAAAATGTGAACAGACCAAACCCATTTTTTGTGTTTTTCTTTCTTCAGATTCGGTGACCAGTTTTTTCTTTACATAAAATGGGCTGTGGGGAAGTGTTTTTTGTAGACTTTGTTCGTTATTGTGGCTTGGAATGTAATTTTTCTTTTCTTTTTTTTTTTTAGGGTGGATATTCTGGAGTACATAACATTTGTTCTTTGAATTTTTTTTTTTAAAGGAGAAATGGATTAAAAAAAAATTACTTTTTTTCTGTGTTATTTTACACCGTTTGTGTTTTAGTTCAAATATTATGTTTGTTTTTTTTCCTTGTTATTATAATTGTGCCAGAACCATATATCTTTTTTTTCAAATGCAAAGTAAAAAGTAGATGCAGCACTACTTAGTTATTCTAGAAGAGAGTGCCAGCGTCCTAGACTTGATTACAGTCTTAAAGGAGTAGTCCAGTGGTGATTCAGTGGTGAGCAACTTATCCCCTATCCTAAGGATAGGGGATAAGTTGCAGATCGCGGGGGGTCCGACCCCTGGGGCCCCCCGCGATCTCCTGTACGGAGCCCCGACAGCCCGCTGGAAGGGGGCGTGTCGACCTCCGCACGAGGCGGCGGCCGACACGCCCCCTCAATACAACTCTATGGCAGAGCCGAAGCGCTGCCTTCGGCAATCTCCGGCTCTGCCATAGAGATGTATTGAGGGGGCGTGTCGGCCGCCGCCTCGTGCGGGGGTCGACACCCGCTATCTCGGCGGAGAGCCGGGGCCCCGTACAGAGAGATCGCAGGGGGCCCCAGCGGTTGGACCCCCCGCGATCTCAAACTTATCCCCTATCCTTAGGATAGGGGATAAGTTTTTCACCACTGGACTACCCCTTTAAATAGCAAACCATGGCACAGCACTGCAAATGTACATCCAAATAACGTCTACTGTTGTATTGTTCAGTACTATAAGCCATCTTCTTGTATAACCTGAATCTCCAGGCTGCACAAGAAGTTTACCGATCCTGCATAATCTATTTAGACTTCATGGACCCCCGTGATTGCACAGAGGGGGTTCCGATGAGCCCACCTGAAACCTACAGTTTCCCTATAGATGCCATGATTGGCATTGATCACAGCATCTATGCGGTTAATGGCAGACATCAGCAGGATCGCTGATGTCCACCATTATCGGTGAGGTCCCAGCTGCTAATAGCAGCAGGAGCTTACCTGCTATGTAGCAAGCGCTGCTCCTGCTCTCTGCATGAAGTTACTCGCTTCAGCACCGTACATTTACGGCACGTGTCCTTTAAGGGGTACATTTTTATGCACTGTGTCCCCACTATCAATTATTACTCACCGTTCTCCCACTATTATTCTGCACTGTGCTTTATTATTGCGCACTTTGCCTCTTCTATTAATTATTATGCACTGTGCTCATTCAATTAATTATAATGCACTGTGCCATCTATTGCTATTATGCCCTGTGTATCTTTTCTTTGCCTTCTCTATTAATTATTATGCACTGTGCCATCTATTAATTGTTATGCAAAGTGACTTATTTCATATTATGCCATGTGTTTTTTTTTTTTTTGCCTCCTCTATTTATTATTATTATGCACTGTGTTCCCACTATTATTACTCACTGTGTCCCCTCTATTATTACTCACTGTGTCCCCTCTATTATTACTCACTGTGTCCCCACTATAGTTATGCACTGTGCTTTTTCTATTTCTTATTGCGCACTTTGCTTCATCTATTAATTATTATGCACTGTGCCATCTATTAATTGTTATGCACTGTGCCATCTATTCATTATTATGCACTGTGCCATCTATTAATTGTTATGCACTGTGCCATCTATTAATTATTATGCACTGTGCCATCTATTAATTGTTATGCACTGTGCCATCTATTAATTATTATGCACTGTGTCATCTATTAATTATTATGCACTGTGCTAGCTATTAATTGTTATGCACTGTGCCATCTATTAATTATTATGCACTGTGCCATGAATTAATTGTTATGCACTGTGCCATCTATTAATTATTATGCACTGTGCCATGTATTAATTGTTATGCACTGTGCCATCTATTAATTATTATGCACTGTACCATGTATTAATTGTTATGCACTGTGCAATCTATTAATTATTATGCACTGTGCCATCTATTAATTGTTATGCACTGTGCCATCTATTAATTATTATGCACTGTGCCATCTATTAATTATTATGCACTGTGCCATGTATTAATTGATATGCACTGTGTAATCTATTAATTATTATGCACTGTGCCATCTATTAATTGTTATGCACTGTGCCATCTATTAATTATTATGCACTGTGCCATCTATTAATTGTTATGCACTGTGCCATCTATTAATTATTATGCACTGTGCCATCTATTAATTATTATGCACTGTGCCATGTATTAATTGTTATGCACTGTGCCATCTATTAATTATTATGCACTGTGCCATGTATTAATTGTTATCTACTGTGCCATCTATTAATAATTAGGCACAGTGCCATGTATTAATTGTTATGCACTTTGCCATCTATTAATCATTATGCACTGTGCCATCTATTAATTATTATGCACTGTGCCATGTATTAATTGTTATGCACTGTGCCATCTATTAATTATTATGCACTGTGCCATGTATTATTTGTTATGCACTGTGCCATTTATTAATTATTAGGCCATGTGCCATGTATTAATTGTTATGCACTGTGCCATCTATTAATTGTTATGCACTGTGCCATCTATTAATTGTTATGCACTGTGCCATCTATTAATTGTTATGCAGTTTCTTTCTTGATATTATGCACTGTACGTCTTTTAGTTGCCTCCTCTAATAATTATTATGCACTGTGCTATATATTAATTGTTACGCACTGTGCCATCTATTAATTGTTATGCACAGTGTCTTTTTTTATATTATGCACTGTGCGTCATTTATTTGCCTCCTCTAGTAATTATTATTACTGTGCTATATATTAATTGTTGTGCACAGCGGCTTCTTTGATCTTATGCCCTTTGTGTCTAAGATTATTATAATATATTGTGCCACCTTGGAGAGTAATCATTTGTCCCGTTCCTGTGCTGTCCTCACAAGATGCTATTCGGCCACAGGTTTCCAAATTTGGTAACCTAGTAGGGAATGGAGGCAGCATGAGCCAAAAGCTCCCTTACTTCACTGGCTACTGATTTTTTCATTGCATGCTCATCGTAAAGATGAGGTCACATTTGAATTCAGGGGAACCAGTTTGGGGATCATGCTTATTTCCCCTTCCATGAACCAACTGTTATCTGGATAACTGCTTGAGGAGAACCAGAAAGAACTGGCCAAATCCTATACCTGCATGTATCTATCCATCCATCAGTCTGTCTCATTATTAATTCAATGTCTACCGATTTTCCTGAAGATCTATACTTTAGTAATCTCTTATATTATACCGGTAAAATGTGATTTCACACACTGTTTCGTGTCAGGATTTTAGTTCAGAACATAAACTGTCCAAGACACATTATATTTCATAGAGGAGCATTTCAATCCCTTCTGTGATTTCTACCCTTGGTCTAGTCTGACTTTTCAATACAGCATTGAAATCCTAATAATCATTTACTGTACTTCTCTACAGGCATACTCCAATCCTGTATAAACCATCTGGCTTCCCTTCATAAACTTCCTGTTAGCTGTTGCTGGTTCAATTCTGTTCTCTCATGTAATGCCTCATTCTTGGTTGCCATGTCTAGAAGTATATTCCCTGTTGGATCAATTCCTGCTTGTGGTCTGTCCTAACCACGCTTGGCATTGCTTCTACTACTACATAACCAGTATTGCTTGCTGTCTGCTTACCAAGCTCCTCTGGCTTCTCTGTTCATTGGCCTTTAATTATGACCATTGCCGACACAAGTGTCCACATGTAATAAATTATAGTCACACTGTTTCCTATTTATTTCACCTTTGTTTCCTAGAAAAATAATGTATTGTGGAAAACTGGAGCAAGACATTCTGTCCTAACCACTAAATGATACATGGAGTAAAAGTGAGATATTATGAAATGTGTTGGGATAGGATTAGCAAGAATTAAAAGCTGATGTGGATCAGCTAAGCAATAACCTAGTCAATATACACAAAACATACATGGTAATATTAGTTTATTTTAAATGTTTCTCTGAAAAATAAGGTCATATAAGAAATGACAGAAACATTGAAACACACATGATGTTCTGGCATGACAACAGGAGTTACTATCTTACTTTTGTTGTCCAATCCCAGATGTTATATGTGTGTTCTTTTAATCCCACAAACACCCTTATTAGAACCACAAACTCGGACCTCCACCAATAACTACAATAAAGGAATCTATACCATCAAGTGTCATAAACTTTTGGTTCCTATAGACCAATGTTTATTTATTTTTTCAGCACTTCTGAATGTGTAATGTAATGTATATTTCTAAACTATAGCGCCAGAAAAATAAATAGATAGATGAATAGCTTTTTCTCAGATATGTTGAACTCTTCATGTCATCTATGTTTCTGCTTACCATAAAAACAGCCATGGCTCACTTTCAACTTCAGAATTCCTTTAGCTGACAACAACAGTGTTAACAGTGTTTTTTCTATGTTAGCGCCCAGGTGGAATATGATAATAACACTTTTTTGCCTGCCATATTGTTATAGATACTACAGGTTTAAAGAAGATGACTTTGGGAGCCCTCTTAAGGGTTAAACTGGTTATCCAACATAAGGTGTACTTACCTGCCAGACAGTAATGAACATGCTTAGAAAGGATCTGTGCTTGTCTTGGGGCTAAATGGCTGTGTTGGGAGTCCACCATAATACCGCTGCTTTCTTTTTGTGAAATGACTTTTTCATGATGAAGTTTCCTTCCTCCAACTACAAGTCCCAGGATCCCTTGTTTGTAAGTGTGAGGTCACTTTTCTCCATCCCACACATCAGCCACCCTACACATTGCAGCACAGCTAGGCTTCCTTCAATGCTTGCTACACTTGAAACTACAATTCACTGCAGCCTTGTGGAGAATGATCTCACTCCCACCCAGCAGTCACTCCACTTATTAAAGCACTGCAATGCCCCCTTTCAACACCTGACTGACTAGTCATGTAACGTCTCAGGCCGCACTGCAACCTGGGAAAATCCCGCATGAGACAACACTCATTTTGTATGTTGCTAAAAATGAACATTAGGAAAAAAAATCACATAAGACTTGCGAGATCAGCCATAAAACACAGGTACAGACATTGTATTGTGAAGTACACTAACTTTACAGCCCCTGTAGCACAGTCAAATAAAAAAAATCCTGGAATATCCCTTTAACAATTATATTGATGAAACTTTGAAGGTAAGTAGAACTCTAAACTAAATCCGGAGCCAAAAGGTATATATGGGAGAATTGGGAAATGTGCTTGTGACCAGTAGTGAGCTGTAATCTGGAGGTAGTGGTGGTGTTTAATACTCATCTAGGAGCAAGTGTTTAATATCCATCCAGTATGACTAGAAGGAAGATTAAGTATCACATGTTGCCAGGAATTGCCTACTTTTGAACAGGGAGTCCATGTCCGTCCAGGACTGCCGCAGGCTGATTCACAGCCTGCTTAGAGACTATTCCATCATGGACGGTCTGGACATCGATGAAGAAGAGGATTAAACCTATCTCCTTCCATGTTCTCACTTTGTATGTCTTTGTCTTGCAATAAAGCTTTTGGACTGTGATCTCCCCTCCCTATCCCCTGTTTTCCCAACCCCCTTTCCCCTATCACGTTCCCTATGCCTTGTTGTTTGACATTGTTGTTTTTAAAGTTTTTATAATGTATGCAGGAGTGTTAGTGTAGCAAATAGTATGATATAGTGTAGAGAACATGTGCTGTATATTGTGCTGTCATTCTATTTATGGTGAATGTATTATTTATTATATCAGTGATTGACATCTAATTGATTAATAAAGTTATTCTCAATTAAAAAAATACATGTTGTTTGGAGATAAACTGAATGGGGTTTTTGGAACCCTGATCAAATGCACAGGAGGCATTGAAATCCATGTCAATTCCACAAATATTTTTGCAATATTCATAAGTTGGGTGATGCTATCTGCCTGTGCCCCTCAGACAGCAGATACACCCCTTTGTGATTGGCATCTTACAGTTATATAGGGCATACCCCTCTGTGTAATTGTCAAGTTTTGATTTGATGTTTATACAAATAATATGTATACTCTTGACACTGGAAAACATTGGGGAGAATATTCAAAGAATTAAGAGCCACTTTTTTTTTTTGCTTTAGTTGCGCCACTTTTTATTAAAATGATGAAAATGTGGGGCACACTATTAGCGCCACATATTCTGATATTAAGTAACCAAGCTAGTGCTTTGTTAGGCAATTGGTTTTTTTTTAAAGGGGAGTGGTTTTGTGCTATTAGCACCCTATTTTCACAGGTTTAGCACCACTTTTTGCTGCACAAAGTGTTGCAGCTAATACCAAGTATACCTGCTGTTAAATGATTTGCTATTTGTGCTTCTTGCCCGAAATTTTCAAAAGATCAAACACACTTTGGAAAATGAGGCACAATTATCACTCTTTGAGGCGCAAAATAAAGAGCCCTAATAACACAAGTCTTTGAATACCAATTGTGTATTAATATTTTCTTTAAATGTCTAGGTCATCATTTCAACATGAAGACTGATGCTAGGGAAAAGTGGCTTTACATTGCAGGTATCAGCAGCCAACAATACACTCAATGGACACCCCCAGTCCATCAGAGGGACTTTCTGTTGTAACACATAGGGGGGATTCTCTTTGATGGCCATATTACCTTTCAGTCATATGCCAATCCCTTTTAAAAACTGTCTGAGCTTTAATGAGTTTGTTTGAAGGGGTACTCTGCCCGTAAACATCTTATCTCCTATCCAGATGATAGGGGATAAGATGTCTGATCACAGGGCTATGGCCTTTGGGACCCCCCGCAATCTCTGTGCATGCACCCCGGCGTTCTGAACATTGTGTCACACCACGCCCCCTCCATTCTTGTCTATGGGAGGTGGCTTGATGGCCTTACCCCTATGATCAGACACCCTATCCCCTATCCTTTGGATATGGGATAAGATGTCTAGAGGTGGAGTACCCCTTTAATTTTTCTCATACTTACTATTGTCATTGATAGCTGTCAACACCATTCCATTAAATGGTTTCAATTAACCACTTTTTATCTGTCATTTCTATGTAATGTATGAAAAATGTACATGTATGATTGACATGTTGGGAGTGTATTTCTTGGTTAGTAGCTCTTTGACTCTCAAATAATCAATCAGGCATATACTTTTTATTTTGTGCTAAAATGTTTAGTTGAGTCATTGTACATGTAGGCTTTAAATGACATATCCTAGAGTGAATGAAATATAGGAAAACAAAAGCAAAATAAAAACCCCATTAGCAACTCGGTGGTACGTGCCAAGATCCTTACTGCACGGCTTGTAATTCAGACCCGTAAAACATAAATTGTTTGGTGGAGGCTGGCAGCAGTAGTCTAGTCGGGTGTTGATATTGTGTCATTTTGACAAATGAAACAGTACAGTCCACAAAAATTATTATAGCCCATGTCACACTTACAGGGCCGTCTCAAGTAGTTTTATCTACTAAGATATCCTTCTTTAATAACAGCAGTTCACCATATATCAAAAAGATGTGTTTACTTTACTTCCACCGTCCAGATCTTATCTATGAACATGAAATTAGTTTTGTACTGTAGAACCCTAAATAGTCAGCAAATGTCTATTTTAAACTTTTTCAGATTTTTTTCTCCTGTCTGCTTTCTGTAAATTACCTTTTTATGGCTTTTACGTCTGCTTGGAAACTTACTAAAATTCGCTCTGTGCCTAAAATAATTTAATGTACGTGACTGTGCAACACTTGACTGCACTTCCCTGGATTGTTCAGTATAACAAAGGACACTAAAATGGCACAAACACACAGATGTTCTCATAATGGGAAGAAACTGAACTAATGTTTTGCATATGCACTCAAAGTACTCACTGATGTTTGTCATAAAAGTTAATAGGAACTCAAAGTCCAAGTAGAATCCATTAATTTTCATAGTATATTTTGCCGTTATTGAGTTTGAAACCGGTTATTCTCATTTTATCTTTGTTGATGTGTGCAATTGTGCACTGGGTTCTGTTATTTGCACCTATTTTAGATTTCATTTTTACTGTTGTTGTTTTTGGTATTCAAACAGCATGTTTTAACCTCTTGTAGTCCAAGGGCGTACAGGTACACCCTTACGTCCCGGTACTTAAAGGACTACTCTGGTGGAAAACTATTTTTTTCCTATCAACTGGTGCCAGAAAGTTAAACAGATTTGTAAATAACTTCTATTAAAAAATCTTAATCCTTCCAGTACTTATCAGCTGCTTTATACTACAGAGGAAGTTGAGTTGTTCTTTTCAGTCTGACCACAGTGCTCTCTGCTGACACTTCTTTCCATGTCAGGAACTATCCAGTACAGGAGAGGTTCGCTATGGGGATTTACTCCTTCTCTGGACAGTTTTACAGCTGAGAGGACGACAGGAGGGCCCTTACCTGCCTCCTCATCATCCGATCGGTCCTCTGATGCTTTATGCCTGCTCAGCAGGCTGGAACAGCACCGATAACTATGTTATGACTTAGCATTGAACAGTATATGCAATCAAAAGATTGTATGGGGACTAAAAAATAAGTGTTAATAAAAGTGAATTAACCCCTTCATAATAAAAGTTTGATCCCCCTCCATTTTCCCATTTTTTTTATTAAATAAAAATCATATGTGGTACCGTCATGTGCATAAATGTCTGAACTATTAAAATATAAGGTTAGCTAAACGGCATGGCCGATGGCGTACGCATAAAAAAATACCAAAGTCCAAAATTGTGCATTTTTGGTCACTTCATATATCATAAATTTTTTTTATAAAAAGTGATCAAAAAGTCCCTTCAAAACAAAAATGGTGCTGATAAAAACTACAGACCACGAAACAAAAAATTAGCCCTCATATAGCCTCGTATACTGAAAAATTTTAAAGTTATAGAGGTCAGAACTTTAAAGATACTAATTTTGGTGCATGTGGTTATAATTTTTTTAAAGTCGTAAAATAAAATAAAACCTACGTAAATTGGGTATCCTTGTAACCGAATGGACCTACAGAATAAAGATAAGGTGTCATAAAGCGCACTACGTAGAAACGAAAGCCCACAAAAGTTACAAAATGGCATTTTTTATTTCACCCAACAAATACCGTGTTTATCGGCAGATAACACACATTTTTTTAAACTTAAATTTTAAGCTAAAAGTTTATCTGCATGCTATACGCTGATAAAATCTTTCTGGACCCACAGAAGTTGCTCCCTGATTCCCACGTCCCTCCCCATCTCTGGCTTTCATATTTACCTGTCGACGCGCTCCTGCAGGCTCTTGCGGCATCCTGCGCTGTGGCTGTGCGCTGCGCGCTGATGAGAGATGTCCTCAACGGGACATCACTAGTCAGTGCACCACAACAGTGCAAGACACCGCCAGAACCTGCAGGAGAGCGTTGACAGGTAAATATGAAAGCTAGAGATGGAGAGGGATGTGGGAATCGGGCGGCAGCCGCTTTAAATAATTTAACCGCAGTGGCTTCTGCATGGCCAGAAAGATTTATCAAGGTACAACACACATTTACACGCACCCTCATTTTAACAATGATATTTGGGTAAAAAAAACTTTTTATCCAAATTTCCTTGGAAAAAAGAGGATGCTTGTTATAGGCCAGTGCGTGTTATACCCCGATACGGTAAGTTTTTTTGTTTCGTTGCAGATAATGTTGTAAAATAAGTGATGTCATTGCAAATTACAATTGGTGATACAAAAAACAAGCCCTTATAAGGGACTGCAGGTGCAAAATTAATTAACATAGTCCAAAAAGAGAATAAAAGTCGTCAACTCACCAGTCTTCTTCTGAATTTGTTTAAATACTCACATTACAGTTACAGGAGAGGGATGGAGTGTAAGGGGGGTACAGCAGGCAACGGTAGCCGTTTGACACAAGT
Organism: Hyla sarda; assembly: GCF_029499605.1. Classification (NCBI taxonomy): domain Eukaryota; kingdom Metazoa; phylum Chordata; class Amphibia; order Anura; family Hylidae; genus Hyla; species Hyla sarda. The sequence continues at coordinate 237,015,740 of NC_079190.1, forward strand.
TAGTGCTTCATCTGGCCTATACTCAGGTCTTGATTGCAGATACATTTCTACAGGTATTGAACCTGCAATCCAGACCTGAGTGTAGGCCAGATGAAGCACTAACTTGTGCGAAATGGCTACCATTGCCTGCTGTACCCCCTTACACTCCGTCCCTCTCCTGTAACTGTAATGTGAGTATTTAATAAAATTCAAAATACTTGATATATGAAAAAAATAGAAACACAAAGAATAGCGCAACAATGTGCTGTAAATGTAGTTCTTAATAGACTGAGCAGAAAATGTGTGTAAAACTTGCTCACCTTGGGGTGTTGTGCACTGGGCACAACAACATATAGTACTTGTATCCCGGTACAGCGGGAATGGCTGAATTTAGGAGGTGCGGCTCACACGGCGGCGTCCTGTGGATCCCGGATGTTTGGAGGATGCAATCGGTAGAGTTCCCCGAGACACTAGTTCTCAGGGGAAAAAAAGTCGGTGTCCAAAAGCGCTCTCTCCTCTGCGTCAGCTCGCAGGTATAGGATACAGATGGTGGTCATGAAAAGAAGTAGCCCGGCTCGGTGGAGTAGGTTAGTAGTTGGAGTTTATTGAGAGAAATCACAGATAACGCGTTTCGAGGGGTGGGACCCCCTCTTCGTCAGATCCAATGATCATTGGATCTGACGAAGAGGGGGGTCCCACCCCTCGAAACGCGTTATCTGTGATTTCTCTCAATAAACTCCAACTACTAACCTACTCCACCGAGCCGGGCTACTTCTTTTCATGACCACCATCTGTATCCTATACCTGCGAGCTGACGCCGAGGAGAAAGCGCTTTTGGACACCGACTTTTTTTCCCCTGAGAACTAGTGTCTCGGGGAACTCTACCTAATAAAATTCAGAAGAAGACTGGTGAGTTGCCGACTTTTATTCTCTTTATGGACTGTGTCATTGGAACTGTAGATCACGAAGCCAGAGCACCAACTACTTATCTTCACAAGCCTTTATTCTTCACTTTTTCCACTTGTCCATAGTGGGCTCTAACATATCCCGTAGTAGCCGGACTTTGCCTTTTTTCATTGCAAAATTTATTAAAATTGTTATAATTTTTAGAAGGAGAGGAGGAAAAAACAAAAGTGCAATAGCAAAAATGGGCTTGGTCATTAAGGCCAAAATGGGCTTGGTCCTTAAGGGGTTAATAAAGGTGAAGAAAACAAATCTTTGCAAATCATAATAAAGGATTTTTCTTATTATATAAACCTGAGATTCTCCATTTACTTTGTTTCCTTATAAAGGAAAATGTAAGGGGTAAGATAAAACAAATAATACCTTCAAAGTAGAAGAGTCATAAAGGCTGGCTAAGTTGCAGCATTCATGCCCTCTCTCTCCCCCACCCCTCCTTGTCCTGCATTATTGATATACAAGGCTCTGTGTTGGAAATCAAGCAAGGAAAGGTGGGGGAGGAAGAAGGTATGAATGCTGCAGCTCAGGCCATCCTTTACACCTCTTAAGCATATAAGAAAAACATAATTTTACAACAAGCCATCAGCTAAGGGACAGGTATAATTTGTTTTATCTCCATATATGTCTGCAGCTCTGAGCTTCACATAGAGCTGCACAGAGTGACCAAGCATCCCTCCCCCCCCCCTTCCCCCCCATTAAGATATCATAAAACACTTTTTACTTTTCTATAAGGGAGAGGAGAAGAATTTTTAATAAATTACTATGCTTTTAATAAAAACAATTTATGTAGCTATGGCACACGACAATTCAGTGCTACTGGGAAATTTTTAGTTATGGCAGGAGCTAGATATTAAGGGATTTATGTGATTCTATTTGCATAAATATATTTCAGAGTTAAAAATAAACTTCTTACATAAGCATAAAATTTTTCATTGTTTTCAATCTTTTTATCGGGTTATTGTAAAAAGCATTCAAACAGCTTAAAGGCACCCATGACCAGGTTTTAGGAATACTAAGGAGAGCTGTTGCACATCCTAGACATTTACATATGGCTTCAAAAATAAGCCTTTGATTCACAATATTTCCATTTCTGTACTGTACTGGCTGTCACTGTAGTGGCAGGATTGCTTATACAGAGTCAATCTTCTGCTGTGGATATTATGTTAGGGAATGAATGATAGGATACTGCAAGTAACTGAGCACAGAAAATAAAAGAAAACATTTGAACAAAACAACCAGGTCCTGTAACAGTTTTTCTCATACATATAACAATTCACTTCATGTCATGAAATTTGGAAGCCATTATTGAGTGTAGTTAAGTTAAATACAATTAAGAATAGACTGCATTTTTTTTTTACCTTATCATTAACCTTGGGTGTTCTTATTTCTAGCTATACTAATAAGTCAGCGAATATAGCAACATAGTCTATGCAACAGGTTAACGTTGGATTTTATTGTGCCAGAAAGTTAAAGGGGTACTCCACTGCCCCAGCATTCAGAACATTTTGTTTCGAATGCTGGGTGCCAGCTGTGGGGGTTGTGACGTAAAGGCCATGCCCCCTCGATTCAAGTCTATGCATTGAAGGGGCTTGGTGAGATGTCCCGAGGGGTGTGTCCGGGACATCACGACCGCCGCAGCCCGCACCCAGCATTCTGAATTTAGAGATTTATAATTAATCCTTCCAGAACTTATACGCTGCTGTATACAACAGAGAAAGTTGTGTAGTTCTTTCCAGTCTGACCACAGTACTCTCTGCTGACACCTCTGTCTGTGTCAGGAACTGTCCAGAACAGGAGAGGTTTGCTATGGGGACTTCTACTCTGGACAATTCCTGACATGGACAGAGGTGTCAGCTGAGAGCACTGTGATCAGACAGAAAAGAACAACCTTATCTGTAGCATACAGCAGCTGATAAATACTGGAAGGATTAAGATTTTTATATAGAAGTAATTTACAAATATGTATAACTTTCTGGTACCGGTTGATTTGAAAACATGTTTTGCACAAAATGATAACCTACAGATAAAGAGAAGAAATTAGTTTCAGGTTGTGTGTTACTGGCTTTATCCTAAAAATGCAAAGGTGAGAAATGTAATAAAACATGGGCAAATGTTTGGGCAACAAATATGGGCAAATGTTTAGTAGAACTACGGGGACCCTGTGAGACATGTAAAAAAGACTTATAAAGCATCTGCGTGACCACATAAAACATACATAAGCATTATATTTTTTCCTGTAATATGACAGGTATGCTTCAAGTAATTTAAACATTTTAGCAAAGGTTTTGCAATGAGTGTGTAGAACATTGAGCGCTGCTTTCCAGAGATCACCTACATACTCTGCTCTCAATGTACAAGTCCACAAGTATGTCACTATGACATGTCAAAAGTAACTTTTATACACATTCTAGATCAGTGGTCTTCAACCTGTGGACCTCCAGATGTTGCAAAACTACAACTCCCAGCATGATGCCAATCCAACATAGAATGCGTTCAAATCCGTCATTTATTTACCCAACATTTCTGCTCTTTCACGGAGCTTGGTAAAGGTTGTGTGAGAGGGCAGAAGTGTTTCAATAACAGGTGCATTTCTATGTTCTTATTAGGAATGCAAGTCTAAGCTTGACCCCAGGTCCAATAACCCAAATTGAAAGCAGTCAGTTCAGATTAGATTAGATCACAGTCAGAATGGGAATTTATGCCATAATATAGATTTAGAAATGCCCTCATATTATGCATGTATATTACATATTGTGTAATACTGACGTAACTTAGATAGGTACATGTAGCCCAGTAAGCTGCGTGTTACAACCAAACCAACAAGGGAGAGAGCCTGAGCTGTACCTATGGCTTTATAGCTGGTCTCACAGCTCAGTATATTAGTAGCAGGGACTCCTGTCAGTACAGTGACAGGAGCTCGGGCTTTCAGAGTGTATATAGCAGTGCACTACGGACTGCTCTATACAGTATTGCCAGCAGAGGTAAGTAGTAAGGCTATGCATCGCTGACAAATGACAAAAGATAACCAAGTGGAAACCTTGTCTTGTGAAGCGCTCACAGACTATGTGGTTCTTCACAGCTTAAACCTTATTATTAAATTAAAATTGGGGTTGATAATGAAAGTCTTTCTAATTCTTAGATAGTGTAAACTTACCTGAGCTGCTGCTCTGATCTATTAAAGAAAATATATCATCAGTGTCACCTGCAATAACGTGTCAGTACAAACAGGTAGTGCAAGTGACACTGTTGACAACCATACTTACCTGGTCCCGTCTCGTGCTCCGGTTCTCCCGATATCTTAACCTCTGAGCTTTATCTGCTCACTAGCGGACAGCTTTATGATGCGCCTCTGATAGGAGGCCTGGGGGGCGTATCCGGAGGTGACGTGACAGTTGAGCTGGGATATGAGGTCAGGCGCAGGCCTCTCCGGCAGTGTGCAGGTCAGGCTGACACTGCCGAACCTCCGGTCGCTATGGGAGCACGCTGCCGAACCAATCCACACAGTGAACGCACAACAGTGAGTAGGCTCACATTGAGCAAGACCGTCTTCCCTTGCAGGCAAATGTGATGCCCGGAGTTTCTGAAAGGGGTTCTCTCTCTTTTTTGCAGGTTATCACCCACAACAGGGGACCTGTGAGTGACTAGCTGCTAGTAAGCACTTTTTTTCTTCAGGCATGTGTTATATATAGTCGATCCTGAATGGCACTATTTTCTCTTTCTTTTACAGGTCTTTAACCACAACTGGGAACTTGGTCAGGCGGGGAACTCCGGCATAGCTACCCGATGATATACTAAATACTAAACATGTACTCATGACTTGAATCATTGTGGTGTTAATATCACTGCTTTTATAAGTTTTTGTATTTATTACTATTGGGGATCTGAGAGGTGCATGTATAACCCCTTAAGGACCGAGGGTTTTTCGGTTTTTGCATTTCCATTGTGAGACTAAATTGTAAAAAAAACGCTGTTTTGTAACTTTTGGGGGCTTCCGTTTCTACGTAGTAAATTTTTCGGTAAAAATGACACCTTATCTTTATTTTGTAGGTCCATACGATTAAAATGATACCCTACTTATATAGGTTTGATTTTGTTGTACTTCTGGAAAAAATCATAACTACATGCAGGAAAATTAACATGTTTAAAATTGTCATCTTCTGACCCCTATAACTTTTACATTTTTGCGCGTATGGGGTGGTATGAGGGCTCATTTTTTGCACCGTAATCTGAAGTTTTTAGCGGTACCATTTTTGCATTGATAGGACTTGTTGATCATTTTTTCATGATATAAAAAGTGACCAAAAATGCACTATTTTGGACTTTGGAATTTTTTTGCGCGTACGCCATTGACCGTTCGGTTTAATTAACGATATATTTTTATAATTCGGACATTTCCGCATGCGGCGATACCATATATGTTTATTTTTATTTTTATTTACACTGTGTTTTTTTTTTTTATGGGAAAGGGGGGTGATTCAAACTTTTAATAGGGAAGGGGTTATATGATTTTTATTCACTTTTTTTTTGCAGTGTTATAGCTTCCATAGGGACCCATAACACTGCACACACTGATATTTTACATTGATCACTGGTTTCTCATAAGAAACCAGTGATCGATGCTTCTGCAGCTTGACTGCTCATGCCTGGATCTCAGGCACTGAGCAGTCATTCGGCGATCGGACAGCGAGGAGGCAGGTAGGGACCTTCCTGCTGTCCTGTAAGCTGTTCGGGATGCCACGATTTTGCCGCGGCTATCCTGAACAGCCCACTGAGCTAACCGGCATACTTTCACTTTAGACGCTGCGTTCAACTTTGAACGCCGTGTCTAAAGGGTTAATAGCGCGCGGCACCGCGATCAATGCCGCGCGCTATTAGCCACGGGTCCCGGCCGGGCCCGACCCGCTGTTTTAGATCGGGAGCGGACACATGACGTTCCAGTACGTCATGTGTCCTTAAGGGGATAATCCCACCGCACTCCAGATTGTACTTTATACTGTTTTAGCAGCTAAAATTGGCTTTGCGTACATAAATCGGCACACTAGAAGGCACTTGAATATTTGTGTTTTAAGAGTTTTGATTAAATGTTATGTTTTAAGCACATCCTCACACTGGTATGGTCAGCTGGTGATAATATTTAGTTTTTTTTTTTTTTCTACCATAGACTTCTATGGGAGAAAAACACCACAATTTCAGGGGGGAAAAAAACACCATAGGCTCAACATGCTGCGATTTTGCAAAACAACCAAGGAGCTGAAAAAGAGTGAAAAAATGCCAAAAGAATTAAAAAAGCGCCAAACTGAAAAACGCAAAGTGGAAAAAGAATTTTGCGATTTCTCATTGATTTACAGCTAACATCTGGCTGCAGCTTTTTTTTGGCCGAAAAAACGCCATGCGGCAGAATTGGTGTTTTTTTTGGCGTTTTTCCCCAAAAAATTATCAAGTGGAATTACAGCCTTAAAGCTGCTGCCTCACTAGTACACACAGCACGTGTGTTACCAATGTACTCACAGCACGTGTGTTACCAATGATGCTATGTCGTAATGTGATGCGATGGTGCATGTGGAGGTTTTAGCTGGGCTCGGTGACTAATACATATGGACACATATATGACATACAATATCATGGAGTTCAATAAACATTTAAATCAGATTTTTTTTACAATGCTAATATAAAAATAATAAAAAATAAATGAATAAACAGTGAAACTTTTTGGCAGGTTTGTGTCATTCTTACCACTTTAGAGAAACTCCCACTGAATAAAAAAACAACGGTGGAAGTTTACTTCAGACTGGCTTGTGATACACCGATCTTTGTAAATTCATCTCATATAGTGCGATCCGGCATTTTCAGTCTTATCTGCTGTTAGCTTCATTGTATAATAATAAGAAGACTGGTAAGAAGTGATCACTACAAAACAAGTGTCAGTCGATAGTGAAGTTCAGTGACCAGTGTGAGTACTACAACATTTGAAGAATTAGGAACAGAGATGTTGAAAAGACAACTGGAGAAACAGCAAAAGGTGTTTTTTTTTTTTTTAAATGTTGATTTTTTTTTTTACATTTTTGATGATATACCGTATATACTCGAGTATAAGCCGAGTTTTTCAGCACGATTTTTCGTGCTGAAAACACCCCCCTCGGCTTATACTCGAGTGAACTCCCCCACCCGCAGTGGTCTTCAACCTGCGGACTTCCAGAGGTTTCAAAACTACAACTCCCAGCAAGCCAGGGCAGCCATCGGCTGTCCGGGCTTGCTGGGAGTTGTAGTTTTGAAACCTCCGGAGGTCCGCAGGTTGAAGACCACTGCGGCCTTCAACATCATCCAGCCCCCTCTCACCCCCTTTAGTACTCACCTCCGCTCGGCGCTGGTCCGGTCCTGCAGGGCTGTCCGGTAAGGAGGTGGTCCGGTGAGGAGGTGGTCCGGGCTGCTATCTTCACCGGGGAGGCCTCTTCTAAGCGCTTCGGGCCCGGCCTCAGAATAGTCACGTTGCCTTGACAACGACGCAGATGCGTCGTTGTCAAGGCAACGGCTCTATTCCGGGCTGGAAGCGCGGAGAAGAGGCGCCCCCGGTGAAGATAGCAGCCCGGACCACCTCCTCACCGGACCACCTCCTTACCGGACAGCCCTGCAGGACCGGACCAGCGCCGAGCGGAGGTGAGTACTCAGAACTAAAGGGGGTGAGAGGGGGCTGGATGATGTTGAAGGCCGCAGTGGTCTTCAACCTGCGGACCTCCGGAGGTTTCAAAACTACATCTCCCAGCAAGCCCGGACAGCCGATGGCTGCCCGGGCTTGCTGGGAGTTGTAGTTTTGAAACCTCTGGAGGTCCGCATGTTGAAGGCCGCAGTGGTCTTCAACCTGCGGACCTCCGGAGGTTTCAAAACTACAACTCCCAGCAAGCCCGGACAGCCGATGGCTGCCCGGGCTTGCTGGGAGTTGTAGTTTTGAAACCTCTGGAGGTCCGCATGTTGAAGGCCGCAGTGGTCTTCAACCTGCGGACCTCCGGAGGTTTCAAAACTACAACTCCCAGCAAGCCCGGACAGCCGATGGCTGCCCGGGCTTGCTGGGAGTTGTAGTTTTGAAACCTCTGGAGGTCCGCATGTTGAAGGCCGCAGTGGTCTTCAACCTGCGGACCTCCGGAGGTTTCAAAACTACAACTCCCAGCAAGCCCGGACAGCCGATGGCTGCCCGGGCTTGCTGGGAGTTGTAGTTTTGAAACCTCTGGAGGTCCGCAGGTTGAAGACCACTGAGGGCGAATGATGAGAAGAGGATGATGAAGGGGGGGGTGTGGGGATGATGAAGGGGGGTGGGGATGATGAAGGGGGGGGGGGGTGGGATGATTACAAGGGGATGATGAAGGGGGGATGTGTGGGATGATAAGGGGATGTGTGGGATGATGACAAGGGGATGATGAAGGGGGGATGTGTGGGATGATAAGGGGATGTGTGGGATGATGACAAGGGGATGATGAAGGGGGGATGTGTGGGATGATGACAAGGGGATGATGAAGGGGGGATGTGTGGGATGATAAGGGGATGTGTGGGATGATGACAAGGGGATGATGAAGGGGGGATGTGTGGGATGATAAGGGGATGTGTGGGATGATGACAAGGGGATGATGAAGGGGGGATGTGTGGGATGATGACAAGGGGATGATGAGGATGTTAATGACGGGTCTGGATGATGACAGGGGGGGATGAGGTATTTCCCACCCTAGGCTTATACTCGAGTCAATAACTTTTCCTGGGATTTTGGGTTGAAATTAGGGGTCTCGGCTTATACTCGGGTCGGCTTATACTCGAGTATATACGGTATCCTCTATAAATAACTTACTACTTGAATAAGAAATGTTATAATTGGATTTGTCAGGTCTACTAGTGAGCTAGATATATTTTATAAACTGATATAAACTGTGTAATGCAGACCGTACATACAACAACCAATTAACCAACCAGTCATAATTTCAACATAAGTTTAATGTATTTTCACTATTCCAGCAGAAAAATGACCAAAGAAAGCTATTCTATCCTGGAAATATATTGGAAAATGTCAGTGTCATTCTGTAAAAGAGTGATGGAGGAAAATAAGGACAATAAAACCTAGACTTACATTAATTTCAGATATTCATATGTCCAAATACATTATAGACAGAGATCAATGAAAAGACAACTGGAGGTAATGACATCAACAAAAATCGCCTTATACCATTTTATCTTTCCATATAGTAAATATAAAGTCCATGCTGTTTAAGAAGTAAGAGAAACATGTCCAAGTTGTTTAAAATATGCTGGATTTCTCATAAAGTGTCTTTCCATAGATATATATAAATGTTATTTCTCTCACACAATCTTTTGTTTTTTTTTATGTTTTTTTTTCCTTATATCATCATAAAAAATCTTAAATAGATGTCTTCATGAACCCTGGTAACATTCACAATTTTATTAAGCATCTCAACTTTATAAGCAAAGCTTCAATGAACACGTGGCTTGCATTTGTGATATATATATATTTAAAAAATATATATATGTACACATTTATATATAGGTATAAATAGCTATTCAGCATGCAAAGATTTAGTGATTTCAGGCATTTCTACAAGTTAGATTGATGTATTTTCTGCTATTATTGCTGTCTTGGTTAACTCAATGATTCATCCATAGAAACAACAAGACATCTATTTGGGGGGATTTACCCTGTTTCGACTAAAAATAAGTCTTCATTTAAGTCATGGGTGAAAGTTTACTGAAGTGCAGGTTACCCACAGGTATTAACAGATCAGATTGTCTGGGTCAATAGAATATAGCTCAAATACCGTATGGTACGTGTTGGAAGTGCAGTCATCCATCAGTCCAGTTTTCCACAGTCCCCATGCCTGAATGATACTGAAGTGAAGATTCTCTGGATAATGAAAAACTTTGGGAATATAAAAATTCATTTGCTGTGTTTATGTGTGGTGAGGGGGGCTTTCTTTCACATAAAGATGGGTGCACTCTTTCTCGCTGGAAGGATGAGGTTGGAACCCTCTCTCGTGCTTGAGACTGTGAAAGCTGATTGTACACACTGAAGTGTGACTCGCTTGGTGGCTGTGATCCTTGGCTTGCAATTGTTGGAAGGCGAGGCATCATGGTGGTGGTGGTAAAGTGAGTTGGAAAAGGCTGGTATGGAACAGTTTCCATTGTTTGGACACTATAGCTGGTGTAGGGTGAAACCGAAGTCCACATGTTGCAGCTTAAAGGAGGTGGTGGAGGAGGTAAATCATCAACACTTGATACTCCAGCTATTTCTGCTCCAGAAGTAGAGTACATACAAGCATCTCTTGGTGCCACTTCATTGCGGTATGGTGGGCTCAGCATCTGTTGGTCATATGGTGGAGGAGATCGAAAATAGTGATCATCTGCCATAGAAGAAGAGGGATCTAGATAAGATCGCTTGCAAGGGAGGTCTAGGTGACGTGCACCCTCTGTAAAAAAAAAAAGAACTAAAACTTAAGGCAATGCACACGAGACATAAGAAGACTAAAAAAAAAGACTCTACTCTCCACAGACAATTTAGAAGACCCAACAAATATTAATTTGAATATATTAAGTAATCTCTAAGAAATTTTTATCATTTCGGTTAGTGTACTAGGCAGCAATAGCTATTGTTGTCTTTTTCATTAACCTCAACTGTATTTATGTGATTTTAATAAAATGTTTTGTAATAATTCTGGCTCTTAATTTATTCATTTATTTTGGCTTACATATCATTTAGCTATTTAGCTACTGTAAAAAGGAGCTAGATATTAGTTGGGGGATCTGGTCAATTTGATCCCTGCTGTGTTACGTCAAAGATCAGTTTATGGCATCTCATGTCACAGGTCTAATACTTGGGATACTTTCAGTCTGAGTCTTTAGACCTTATTTAGGCCAAGACTTATGGTTGTACTACACTCATCTGGTCTTACATTGCTCAACTTTTCATGTTAGAAAATCTGTTGTAAATCTGCAGTAACATCTAGATGGATTTTGGCTCATAATTTGTGGGGGCAAAATTTTCAACTTGTGTTCTAGCTTCACTTATCTCTCAGAAATGTAAGCTAACATCTTAGCTGTGAAGCCGGAAATACACTTTAGATATCTGTTCTAACTATCACTATCTATTCTACATCAGAATATGTATCTATCTATTCTACATCTCAATATGTATCTTAAAAGTGAACCTGTCAGTTGTCAGTAGGTAAATAGAGGTGTAAATTGCTATATAAATAAGGGGCTAAACATCTTTATACTAGACATAACTTTTCTATTTCAATAGTCCTTTCCAGCACCTTTTTGGTATTATGTATATGAGGCTCAAGTGACCAGGGGGCGTTTCCCAGCACAGCAAGAGCCAAGGTAAGTCCAGCCCATGTCTTCTTTATCAATGCCCACTGGCCCGCTTGCATTCGCCTACCCCATTTGACTGACAGCCACTAGAGAAAGAGGAGATGGGCTCATCTTGCTTGGGCTTTTGCCATGCTCGGGCAATACCCCCTGGGCACTTGAGTTGTATAATAAAAAATGGCTTATATTTCACCACTGGAAAGGGCTCTTGAAACAAAACAAGTATGCCCAGTAATATGACAACTAGCCATTTTCTTTGATATATCTTTGGCATGCCTTGTTCAGGTCCTGAGCATGAATCAGAGATTCATTTTTTAATTCAGGTTTTTGATTCTCGGTAGGTGTAAGATTCTGCAAAAAGTGCCTGCACTAGATGTTATCCAGTTTATCAGTTTTGCTTTGTGTGTTCAAATATATTAATAGAACAAATCAAGGGTTCAAGACATTTATGATTTCTGTAAAGAAATGATTCTTGAAAAAATCAGCCAACCTAGTTGTACAATACCTCTTCTTTTTAAACAGTGATAGAAAAGCCCAGAGTCCCTCTGAGCTGTGAAAGAGTTGAGCGGTAGATCTTGAGCATCAGCTGCACCAAACTGCATGTGTGCTCCATTCTCGTACTGATAATGCTGTAAACCTTGGTGGGTACTATGCAGTGCATTAAGGTCTGACTTGCTTGGCAACTGCCCCGGATGACCTGATACCAATCGTTGTCTCATGATGCTTTTAGATATTACAGGATATTCTTTACTGGGGAAGAAACAAAAAAAATGTTAGTAAATGTTATGGAATTCATAATACTGATAATGTTTGACAGGGTATTACCTAAAAAAAATTCTTATGGTAGTAGAAGATAATGAGTTTTGATCCATCCATCATATGATTGTACATTGTATCAGAAAACAGTTAGTATATATCCAGTACATACTTTCTCACAAATATCTTTAACCCCTTAAGGACACATGACGTACTGGAACGTCATGTGTCCACTCCCGATCTATAACGCGGGGCCACGGCGTGGCCCCGCGTCATAGCGGTTCGGGCCCGGCCTCTAACAACGGCCGGGACCCGTGGCTAATAGTGCGCGGCATTGATCGCTGTGCCGCGCGCTATTAACCCTTTAGACGCGGCGTTCAAAGTTGAACGCCGCGTCTAAAGTGAAACCGAAAGCATGCCGGCTAGCTCAGTGGGCTGTTCGGGATAGCCGCGGTGAAATCGCGGCATCCCGAACAGCTGACAGGACAGCGGGAGGGCCCCTACCTGCCTCCTCGCTGTCCGATCGCCGAATGACTGCTCAGTGCCTGAGATCCAGGCATGAGCAGTCATGCGGCAGAATCATCGATCACTGGTTTCTTATGAGAAACCAGTGATCAATGTAAAAGATCAGTGTGTGCAGTGTTATAGGTCCCTATGGGACCTATAACACTGCAAAAAAAAAAGTGCAAAAAAAAAGTGAATAAACATCATTTAACCCCTTCCCTATTAAAAGTTTGAATCACCCCCCTTTTCCCATAAAAGAAAAAACACAGTGTAAATAAAAATAAAAATAAACATAAATGGTATCGCCGCGTGCGGAAATGTCCGAATTATAAAAATATATCGTTAATTAAACCGCACGGTCAATGGCGTGCGCGCAAAAAAATTCCAAAGTCCAAAATAGTGCATTTTTGGTCACTTTTTATATCATGAAAAAATGAATAAAAAGCGATCAATAAGTCCTATCAATGCAAAAATGATACCGTTAAAAACTTCAGATCACGGCGCAAAAGATGAGCCCTCATACCGCCCCATACACGGAAAAATAAAAAAGTTATAGGGGTCAGAAGATGACAATTTTAAACGTATAAATTTTTCTGCATGAAGTTATGATTTTTTCCAGAAGTGCGACAAATTCAAACCTGTATAAGTAGGGTATCATTTTAATCATATGGACCTACAGAATAAAGGTAAGGTGTCATTTTTACCGAAAAATGTACTACGTAGAAACGGAAGCCCCCAAAAGTTACAAAATGGCGTTTTTTTTTTCAATTTTGTCTCACAATGATTTTTTTTCCCGTTTCACCGTAGATTTTTGGGCACAATGACTGACGTCATTACAAAGTAGAATTGGTGGTGCAAAAAATAAGCCATCATATGGATTTTTAGGTGCAAAATTGAAAGAGTTATGATTTTTTAAAGGCAAGGAGCAAAAAACGAAAATGCAAAAACGGAAAAACCCCCGGTCCTTAAGGGGTTAAAGGGGTACTCCACTGCCACAGCATCTGGAACACTAAGTTCTGAACGCTGGGTGCAGGCTGCCGGGGTCATGACGTCACCGCCACACCCTTGTGACGACACACCCTGTACCCTCAATACAAGTCTATGGGAGGGGGCATGACGGCTATCACGTGGTGTGACATCACAAGCCCGGAGATCACACCCAGCATTCGGAACACTGTGACAGTGGAATACCACTTTAAGGGCCTATACACACAAAGGAATTTTCTGTGTACAGCAGGTGTCGACAGAATCAGCACTAATGTCCGTGCAGACTTTAAGCGCCATAACCATTGACGACATTGCCTTTGTCAAAAGAATGAACATCTTTGTTCCTTGAACAGGAACATCCAGAATTTCCATGGTGGAAATATCACAGTGTACGTAGAGCAAATAATAGGGTTAGGGTTAGACTGCTGCAAACATAATTTGAGAAGAGTAGAATTTTTGTAGTGTGCAAAAGGATATCTTCAGAATTAAGACAATTTTGATTGTTCCCATGCATCTAAAATTAAAAAAAGAAAATTGGGCAACTTTGCAAAAAGACAATTAGTTGAAAATATTTTACTATTTTATGTCTACGACTGATTTGCAGACCTACAGTATGTGTCTTAGTGGTTACTGACTGCAAGTGAATACTGTGTATGCTATATTTAACACCTTTAAGATGTAGGGATTATTTTTTTTTGCACTTTGTTTTTTTCTTTCTTGAAATCTAATAGCCATAACACTTCCAATTTGTAATGGCATCACTGATTTTACCACAAAATGTATGGTAAAACCAAACAAAAATGATTTGTGGGACAGTTCTGAACACTTTTCGATAAAAATGATGTTATCTTTAATTTTTAGGTCCATACAATTACAATGATGCTCAATTTAGATAAGCTTTGTTTTATTTTACAGCTTAAAAAAATAAGTCATAACTTTTTGTACGAAAATGCGTATGCCTAAAACTGTTCTCTTCTGACCCCTAAATCTCTTTTATTTTTCTGTATATATGCTGAATGAGGCAAATTTTTTGCTCTGTGATCTGTAGTTTCATTTTTTTTTTTATTAGACTTTTTTGATTACTTTTTTTTTCTGGTATATGAAGTGACCAAAAATCACCAATTTGAACAGGTACGCACTTGGCGACACCACATATATTTATGTTTATTTTTGTTTACATTATTATATATACAGATATTTTATTTAAAAAACGGAAAGGGGGGAGTGATTCAAACTTTTTTTTTTATAAAAGTGGCTTACTCACACTTATTAGATTATTTTTTTTTGCATTTTATTCACTATTTTTTTGTTAAATATTATTACATGCAATGTGTATTTACATACAATACAGGCTACTAAGGCGGTCTGCCGGATTGGAGTGCCGATCAGACAGGCCAGCCGTAGGTAAAATACCTCTGCCATTGCTCTCAGCTGATTGGGATCCTGTGATTTTGCTGTGGATATCCAGATCAGCTCCACTGGCAATAGATTTTTGGCAGTTTAGATGCCACAATCAACTTTTATTTTTTAATGCCAGACATCCCCCTTATCGGTAAGGAGCTGAGCACACATCATAGTTCGGGAGCAGGCACAAGGGCATACAAATACGTAGGGGTTTGAAACTTAAGAAATCTATTCATCAATAAAACTGCAAATTTCCCCATTCAGATGACAGTGCTGGGTTTTTCAATTAATTTCATGCATGGAGACACATAGGTCTGCATAAGGGCTGTAAATATAAAACGGTAGGATATTATTCATTTATATATTATTAATTTAGATGTCATGTTTTTTTCTAAGATGTATTAATCAAAACATAGGTTGCATTGGTAAGCATGTGATCAATAACTAAAGAACATGTTAATAATCTATAAAATCAGGATACTGAAGAGGCACTGGTAAAGGGGTAGGTTGTAGATGCAACTGAATATGTTGATAGCTGGTAGGAAGAGACCTAGTGCTTTAAACAATGGACCCAGAGCATGTGCCCAAGGTGTTAGCAGCACCGCTGGAGAGATCCATTTTCTCATGTCTTTTTTGAAATTCAAAAACAAGAAGAGATCTGAGCACAAAGGAGACATTTAGGAATATATGTACTATGTACAGGGCACATGGGGTTAGGTAGTCTATATTTGGTACCTTTGCAGACGAGCTACACGCAAGTCACTGTCATCACTTCCTCTGAACCCTTTGGCAAAAGGATTATTTTCAATCTTCAGCTGTGTAATCTAAATAAAAGACATAAATAGGTATTTAAACTTTTTCAAATTAAAAAGCCATTCATTCTTGTCTGAGAGTAGTGCATACTTGGATCTCAGGTCATATGCAGTGCATCTCAGGTGATTTCAACATATGCAGTTTTTTTCAGGACTAGCTGAAAATAATATAAAAAGTAGCACCAGAACCTTTATGTGTGATTCCAAATAGCACTTAACTTTTACCGTAAGTCATATTTCTAGCAGCGGAGTACAGCTAAACTGCTATCTGTATTCAACATATTTACTAATATGTATATGAACAATGAAATAAATCATAACTGGTACCGCTTTTTTCATGGGTCCCCACTTCGTCATGCATGCATGCATTCCAAGATCACGATTGGCGTGAGCCATTGCCTGCTCAGCCAATCAGCGGCTGAGGCGGGACAGGTATAACGTGACGTTGTTGAAGCTGTGCAAGTGTGCAAAAGAATATTTAGACAGATTTAAGGTTTATGCAGGGAAGGACTCCAAAATCGGACCCATAGTAGGAAGATGGTGTGGGGTTTGGTGCACCCACTGCTGGACAAGGTGACACTTTTAACAGGATATTTTTATTGAGAGTCCCCCTATTTAAAGAGTACCTGTCACCAAACAATACTTTTAATGTATTGTTTCTTATAATTATAAGACACTTTGCTATTTACTTGCTGTTAAAATTCTCAACCTTTATATGTTCTTAATGGGGGAGATTTATCAAAACCTGTAAAGAGGAAAAGTTGCCCAGTTGCCCATAGCAACCAATCAGATCGCTTCTTTCATTTTTAACAAGGCCTCTGCAAAATGAAAGAAGCGATCTGATTGGTTGCTATGGGCAACTCAGCAACTTTTGTTTTGAACAGGTTTTGATAAATCTCCCCCATTGTGATTGAAAAAAAAGCTCTCACAGGCTTCAGGGATGCTGCACCTGCTGGAGAAGGGGAAAGGTATGATACACAGCTTTTTAAAGCTCCGAATTTTTTTTTTTTTTATGGCAGGAGGAGGGGTGTTAGGGTGTAGTTAGGGAATATAATCTGAGTTAGTTTAGAAAATATGGTAAGATGACAGGTACTCTAGCTTTCTTGCTTCCAAATATACAATGGCAAATTGCAGTATTGACACAAACTAATGTAGAGTCCCTAAGTAGTCTACTTTAAGTAGTTGAATGCGTGTAGCACATGCGGCAAGATAGCAGTCACGAGCAAGAGTGGTGGAGTCTTAATCCAGTACATCTTCTAGAAGCAAAAAATTAAATGTGTTTTAAAAGGGATAAAAAGGGGTTCATCCCTGCCCTAGAAATCCTGGGCAGTGGTTATGCATCGTCTAAGATTCCTAGGGGTATGTGGCTGGGTGTCAACCATATTTGCCTTGTTTATACTATTTTACCATGTTATGCACTGAGGCTATACTTGTATGTTGTGTTGCTGGGAGTTAAAAGGTTAACACAAACACAAATGCCTGCACGTAGGGAACTGTTTAGAGAGAAAGAAGGATATTGTTCTGGCCCACACCTCTAGCAAGGGAAAAAAAAGTTCAGTCAAATGAAGTTCACTCAAGATGAGATGAGGTGTCAGACAACCTCTCTACCAGAGACGCCCACGAGTTCCATGGGGTGAAGAGTGATTTCTACAGTCACAAGATAAGGCTAAGGCTAGGTTTCCACTTGGTTTTTTTTCTGGCAGTTTTTGGATATCTGCCACTGCAGTTTTTGAGCCAAAGTCAGAAGTGGATCCATAAGGGAGGAGAAGTGTAAGTCCTTCCTTTATATTTCCCATTCCTTTTGAATACGCTTCTGGCTTTGGCTCAAAAACTGCAGTGGCAGTTTTCCAAAAACTGCCAGAATAAAAACCAAGTGGAAACCTAGCATTAGGGTAGCTTGGGGCTCCACTAAGCCTGGTAAGATTCTTGAAACCAGCTTGCGGTTTCATGTTGTCCCTGCTTAGAATCTCTACTCCAAAGCCTGTTTGTAAGTCTTGATCTGTAAGTAGGCTAGATTCTTTTTGTTCAATAGTTTTTGTACCAAACTGTAAAATACACTGTCAGAGCGGCTGCTGGACATTTTATTCCACCAGTAATAAAAGGGACAAGTGATACTACATGGGCTAGAGCAAAGATTACAAGCTTCAGATATTGTTACTGAACTACAATTGCTGCAACCTTACCACTTGGTTTCCTGTTTAAGAAGCTATACCTTCTAATGTGGAAGGAATTACAGTGACCCCCTCGACCTACGATGGTCCCGACATACAATCACTTCAACATACGATGGCCTCTCAGAGGCAGCATCAATATACGATGCTTTTGTATGTCGGGGCCATCGCATAAACGGCTATCCGGCAGCGCAGACTGCTTCAGCTGCCACCGGATAGCCGTTTACGGTGCCCCGTGTGGTCCGCTGACGATCACTTACCTGTCCTCGGGGCTCCGGTGCGTCCTCTTCGGGATGCTCTCCATCGTCGTCATCACATCGCTACGCACGCGGTCCTGTCATCCAAAAGGAGCGGCGTGCGTAGCGACGTGATGGCGGCGACGGAGAGCGAGGATGCCGGGGAAGCAGAGGCCTTGCCGGAGCGTCGGGGACACCTTGGGGACGCGGTGACAGCAATGGACGGCGACATCCCGGGCAGCGGTGACGAGCGGTGACGGTCCGGAGCAGCGGGGACAGGTGTCCGGGCATGCTGGGTGTTGTAGTTTTGCAACATCTGGAGGTCTGCAGGTTGTAGACCACTGTCCTATACTTTACAGTGCACGGATCCCTCAACATATGATGGTTTCAACAAACGATGGTCCATTTGGAACGGATTACCATCGTATGTTGAGTGACCACTGTATTTATTCAGTAAAGACTGGTTCAGTACCATGGTGTTTTGCCTTCTGTTCTGCCATCAGTGGCAGGGCCCGATTAAGACTGTCTACAGCATGGAGCATTTCATTATGATGGGACCCCCACCCCCTGCCATGAGAATATTTTTAAGTATGTAAAATTGACATCCTATTAAAAACTGTATTGTAACAATATAGAAATCTATGGGGGACTTTTCTAAGACCGATGTATCACAAGTCAAAATAAATTCCTGCTGCTGATCATTTCAGCGGATTTATTAAGGATCGCTTGCCCCTAATAAATCTGCCAATGTGCAGTGGCTGGCCAGGTATAAGACATGAATTACCAATAGCATAGTCAATGTGGATCAAGATTCTAGATCTCCTCCCATTGAGACTAGCATGCGGATCCACACTGTTCTTCTGTTTTAAAGAGCGAAAATAAAGTTCCAATCATTTTTTTGAGAGCAGCAGAATAGTGACTGCAGCTCTGGACGTTACTGGAGTATAAGACATTATGTAACAGTAGAATAGTGACAGCAGATTTAAAAGAAACTGTAGTATAGGACGTAGAAGCAGAATAGTGAGTGCTGCTCTGCAGGTGAAAGGAATATTAACCACAATCTAACAGCGAAATAGTGAGTGCAGATTTGGTGATGACTGGACTGGTAGACATGTTATACACAGACATCACGTACACGCACTAAAACTTAACTTTTAATATGGCTACAATTTAGTAAATTTTTAAGGCAGTTGCGACTGTCGCAGTTAATAAATACCTGCCTAAAGCAAATCCATTTTGAAAAATTAACTACGTAAGCAAGTTTGAATTTTCTTGCTTTTCTTGTTCTTCACGCAAATTGTCGCACAAAAACACACGTAGTCGCAGTTGCGATAATTTTGCGACGATCATAGTAAAGAAAACCTGACTAAACCCCTTGATAAATGTCCTCCTATGTGAGTAGTATGCAATAGACCTTGAATCTGAACTTCAATTTTATACTACATCATCTGTACCACAAATGCAGAGTATAGTGGTCTTAAAAGTACTATCCAATTCTGCCTCGGAAAACTAAGGCTATGGCCCATGCAAAAAATTTGACCAAATCCGGTATTTTGCAGTCATCACAAGGTCATATGACCATAACATGCCTTGTAGCCTAACCTTTCAGGTTATTATTTTACTTCCCTTACTCAGAAGTCAGAGTTCAGGCAGGTCCAGACTGGGAGCTATAATGCTATGTTTTCATAATAATAATGGAATTAGAACTAGAGAAAGAATACATCCCCCCCCCCCCCCCCTATGTATTATGACAAGCAGCAGTAGAAGTTTAGAAGAACCTTGTAAAGAAAAGATCCATAGAATAATGCAACTGTCATTGGGCTAGTATAGCAAAATAATGAATGTTTTATGTAGACACTTGTACGGACTACATGTTTTGAGAGACACACTTCGTGCAATGCTGCGTGCTGTATGCAATGCTATTCTTCCTGTCAACAACAACAACATCATCTGCAACAATTCTAATAGAACTTCCAATGCGCATGTGAACATAACTGCTTGAAGTTCTGTATAAAGTGAACTGTAGGTAAGTACATATACAGGGAGTTTCTAAAAAGAAAAGATCCCAGTGGTAAGACTGAGATACTCTTAAAAGTAACCTACGGACAAGTGATGTAATATTCGCTGTTATGTACTACAGATGTCACTGAGATCATGTGGATTACACATCATTACTGGTATGCATTTAAATTGAAAAATGGCACCAGATTAGGCAGTGGAATGTGGCACAGCTAAATAGATGTCAATGGATTTATGTTTCATATGGTGGGTAGTGGAGCATCTGCTCCATTCTTCTGCCTGGTATAAGATTTGATTCCATGACCACTAGGTACCAGCTCACTTTCCCAAATATGTGCTTGGATTTTACACCCCGCTGTAAACCCGGAGTTTTATGGCCCCCCTCTTCATAGCTTCTCAATAAATACATGTGCTGTAATTACTTTTCACCTTAGATTTATGGCCGAGATTTTCTCATCATTATTAGATTTGCTGCTATGTTTGAATGACATGTGAGGCTTTATGGGTTCGCAGAGTCATTAGGCAATATCCCAGAAGGCACACATTTTGAATGGCTTCAGACTGCATGTAGTTAATTCTGAATATTAAAGAAAGATATGATTTCAATGAAGCCCCCCCCCTCAAAAAAAAAAATATTACAAACTGATACTATGTGCAAACATCTAAAAGTTTAATAAACATCTATTTATATAACCTCTCCTATTTGCTACATTGAAATTTCTCCAAATGTATTTAAATCAAATTCTTTTTTGGTTGGTGAATTTGTTATGGTAAACTGTTCATACATTAGAGATCTTAGATGGCACAATGGCCAAATAAGACTGGCTGCTGGTACCAATAGCTTAAAAATTTGCAGAGATACACTGAGGAGATAAAAGTGTCAAGGGTTAATGTTTTTGGCTTTTAATGTACAGTTGCATAGTAAATTAGTCACATGTATCTCCTAACAAATCATAGCAGGAAAAAGTCCCTATTCCAATCTTCTTCTCCTGGGATTTGGAGAATCTTAAAAAACTTTTTTTTTTATATATCAACTGGCTCCAGAAAGTTAAACAGACTTGTAAAAAAATCTTAATCCTTTCAGTACATATGAGCTGCCAAAGTAGAGTTGTTCTTTTCTGTCTAAGTGCTCTCTGATGACACATGTCTCGCGAACTGTCCAGAGTAGAAGCAAATTCCCATAACAAACCTGTTCTACTCTGTGCAGTTCCCGAGACAAGCAGAGATGTCAGCAGAGAGCACTGTTGCCAGGCAGAAAAGAACAACTCAACTTCAGCAGCTGATAATTATTGGAAGGATTAAGATTTTTTTAATAGAAGTAATTTACAAATCTGTTTGACTTTCTGGAGTCAGTTGATATGTAAAAAAAAAGTTTTTTCCTGGCATACCCGTTTAACCTGTTAGAACCAGTCAAAACCTGGCTCATACCAGAGTTACTAGCCCTGGACTTGCTTAGAGTTCCTACTATTGCTAGGCACATCTACACTTACACTAGGTGACCTGTCACTTGCTATTCCTGAACTTTGTTTTGTCTGGACAGTGAGGATATCATTTTACATTTCCAGTCTCCTATATTAAGAACCTTGTCTCTGCATTACTTTGATCTTTTATGGCGCTATGGTCGGGTCAGTGCCTATCTGTCACATAAGGAAGACTACCATGGATGTGTCTTTCCAAGTGTCGTTTCCAAGATTGCCACCAGAGTAAGTAAAGAGATGTCTACATTTTGCACCTTGCACCACATTGAGCCAACCTGTGAAGATCATCATTCAGCAGTTTCAGTAACTTTGTACCTGAGAGAATATAGACCGGCACATACATCTGCAGAAGATATTACATGCACAAATGCTACAGCACACATAGATTGCTAACTTCAGCAAAAATGCTATAAAAGCATTCTTTAAAATGGACAGTGACCAAATCTCTATTCTCCTGACTCCAAAAATTGTAACCAACAAAGCTGTATTTAAGCAACCATATTACATTGGAATAGCGCAAGGAGTTAACTTAAGTAATTTCACAGAATCCTAGAGTTTTGAGGTTTCCTTCCTGTGCTTTGTACACTGAAAGAGCTTTACTGGCAAAAAGATTACTGAGGAACATTGGGTTAGTACCACTCTGTCATGTGACATCTTAAACAGGAAATACTACACCTAGCATAACCATCATAACCCTCATCATTCATTCTCTCTAATGGTAATCCCCCGAGGAGCCTTTTGAAGTAAAACTTCAGCAAATTTGCAAGCAAGTGCTGGGAAACCCTTCTTTAATTTAGTGATGGTCTCTTGGCACAGCACCATACCGTCTTATGCTAAATTCTGTATGTGTGGGCAGCTTTAGTTCTAACATCCTACATTACATCTCTAATGAAAGACATAGGTGTTAGAAAACATGAAAAGTCTGTACTCACCTTGTGATTCTGATAAGAGGTCACTGATATAAAAGATGTCTCGGAAAACACATGTGTACAGAAAGCTGTGTTCTTGGATCCAAATGCATTGTTTTCATCTGCTTTGACTATATGTAGCCTTGGCTGGTACTTATGCATTGAATTTAGGATAATCTGGAAAAAACATACAACATGGTTTAGCAATAGTCTTCATCAGATGGAACTGCAGCATTATACAACATGAACAACAATGAACGTGTAGATTACATATTATTTGCACTAATTAATTAAAATAGGTTGTTGAACATTATAAATGTTGCATACGAGCCTGTGTTACGTCAGTACTGCATGTGCTATTTGTTCAATGCAAAATTTGATGTTTTACATACAACATTTACAGTAAACATGCAGAAATCTTTGTCTATGGCCAAAAAAAATCTGTGCCAGGCTTTATAATTAAATGTAAAATTGCGCTTTTCTACTTGTCACTAACCGCTGGTTTACTGTTACATCTTGTGGGCTGAGCATTATGCGCCAGCACAGCAAGGAATGAGTTAAATAGCGGTGCTGAACAATGCTAGTTAACTCTTTAGTGAGAGGGGGGTGCATACATTATACAGCCATCTGTAATGTATACATCTAAAATGTATATTGTAAAGAGAGTGTTACTTACTATCTCATCACTGGTCCAGGCCTCTTCTTGTGTAGCCTTGCCCTCCTGGTGAAGTCATCGCTAAAGACAAGGCTACACAAGAAGAGGCCCGGACCAGCCATGAGATGGTAAGTATCACTCTCTTACTGTGCTTACAGCTGTCAGCTGCAAGCACAGCTCAGTCCCGACACTGCCATGACATTGCCATGTCAGCAATCTGAAGTTCGGATTGAATCCAGGTTCAGAGGACTCAGCTCTCTCAACTCTAGTCATTATCAGTAATACAGATGTTAAGCTTCTAAGGCTGTGTTCACACAGTGTGTTTTTTTTCTGCCTTTTTGATGCCAACAGATTTGCAGTGAAATTGCTGCAAAAATGGCACTAATTTACCAGGATTGTGCAAATCCTGAGGGAAAACGTATAAAAAAAAACACAGTAAAAAGTGCATCATGAGAACACCATGAGGATGTGTTCACATGTTCAGGATTTTAATGGGAGTTATTAAATACAAAGCAAAATGTATTCCTTCCAACAAAATGCTTGTACATCAAACCATTACAATAAACAACCAACATGAAAATCTTTTTTTGTCAACTACAACCAGTCATATGGAGCATCACATTTATCTAAAATAAATAATTGTAAACATAATTATTTAATAGTTTTGTAGTATTTATATGATAAGTTGTCAACACACTATTCTTTAAAACCAAAAGGCACCCAGTGCTCCTTTTGACTCAGACTGTTTTGTTCAACTTCAGCTATGGTATCAAATGGTGGGAGATGCCTCTTATAAGTTTTGTGTGTTTATTGTTTAAGCTTCAGGTCTTGCCTCTAAAATGTTTACTTAACTTTATATGTGTAGTTTATGATAAACATTCGTACTGAATCGAAAAAGTTATAATGGAATTCATGGGGTTAAGATGAGAAATAAATATTTATTGCTGACAATATTAGTGCAATAAAAGCATGCCATAAGGAATTTTTCCCTTTGTAATTAATAATAATAAGATATAATAAACACATACTTATACAATGCTCCACGAAGGCCTGGGAGGACACCACCCCAATGCTGCGTTTTGGGGCCGAAGCCCCCTCATATAGGCTTGCATTGAGGGGGCGGAGCGTGTCGTCACACGGGGGTGGGGCCGTGACATCACAATGCTCCAGCCCCCGTGATCGCCAGTAATCAGACCCGGAGCTCATGTGGTCCGGGGACTGATTCTAACGGGGTGCTGCGTGCAAGATCACGGGGTTCCCAACGGCGGGACCCCTGTGATCAGGCATCTTATGCCCTATCCTTTGGATAGGGGATACGATGTCTTAGTGCCGGAGTACCCCTTTAACATGAGTTTAAGTGTGATTGGTTATTTTTGAACACAGTTACATCACCAGTTATAAATGAGTGTGCACAATCATGCAACCAGGTTATAGTTGTTTTTTTTCTCTTTAACTTCAAAGATTTAATTTTGTTTTACAATTGAATAGTTCACGTTATAGGTCACATTAAAGGGGTACTCCGGTGGAATTTTTTTTTCTTCATATCAACTGACTCCGGAAAGTTAAACAGATTTGTAAATTACTTCTATAAAAAATGTTTTTATCCCACCAGTACTTATCAGCTTCTGTATATTACAGATAAAGTTAAGTTGTTCTTTTCTGTCTGACCACAGTGCTCTCTGCTGATACCTCTGTCAATGTCAGGTACTGTCCAGAGCAGGAACAAATCCCCATAGCAATTGTATCCTGCTCTGGACAGTTCCTGACATGGACAGAGGCGTCAGCAGAGAGCACTGTGGTCAGACAGAAAAGAACTTCCCAACTTCCTCTGGAGCATACAGCAGCTGATAAGTACTGGAAGGATTAAAGGGGTACTCCACTGGAAAACATTTTCTTTTAAATCAACTGGTGCCAAAAAGTTAAACAGACTTGTAAATTACTTCTATTCAAAAATCCCAATCATCTCAGTACTTATCAGCTGCTATATACAACAAAGAAAGTTATTTTCTTTTTAAATTTCCTTTCTGTACGACAACATGTTCTCTGCTGACACCTCTGTCCATTTTAGGAATTTTCCAGACAAGGAGCAAATCCCCATAGCAAACCTTTCTTGTTCTGAACAGTTAATTAAGTTGAACAATATGTTATAATGCACCCCAAAATGGTTGAAAGCGGCAACACATAATTTTGTTCTGCAAAAACCATGAAACATTTTTTAAAAGTCTATACATATTTAAAATTGTCGTAATTGCACTGACCCATAGATCAAAGGGAACATTATTTACTCTCATACTCTAAAAAGCACAGAACCATGCAAAGTATGACTAAATGCAAGATGCATGATCTTATCATAAAATACAAATTCCCCCAAAACCTGCCACTAGGAAGAAACTATGAGTCCAAATGCTATCTCACACAGTTGTAATAAAATAAACAATACTATTGTTCACATTAAAATAACATGTAAGGTAACATGTAATAGTAAGGTACTTGCAGACACACATAAAAAGTATACTAAACCATGCATAGTAGACCAAATGTATACATAATAGAAACGTAGAAGTCAGAGCCATTGGGACCTGTTAGTCACCATTGCTAGCTGTCTTATGATAGATCCTAAACTCCATTATTTTGTTTATATTCCTGTGAACTTAGCCTTAAAGGGGTACTCTGGTGGAAAACTTTTTTTTTTTTTTAAATCAACTGGTGCCAGAAAGTTAAACAGATTTGTAAATTACTTCTATAAAAACAAATCTTGATATTTCCAGTACTTATTAGATGCTAAATACTACAGGAAATTATTTTCTTTTTGGAACACAGAGCTCTCTGCTGACATCATGGCCACAGTGCTCTGTGCTGAGATCTCTGTCCATTTTAGGAACTGCCCAGAGCAGCATATGTTTTCTATGGGGATTTTCTTCTACTCTGGACAGTCTTAAAATGGACAGATATGTCAGCAGAGAGCACTGTGGTCATGATGTCAGCAGAGAGCTCTGTTTTCCAAAAAGAAAACCATGCAGCAGCTAGTAAGTACTGGAAGGATTAAGATTTTTTAATAGAAGTAATTTACAAATCTGATAGAAGAAATGAAAAGCCGGCAACTCACCAATCTTCCAACTTCTGCAAATTTATTTGCACATACTCACAACAATCAGTACATCATGGGGGGACGCATAGATGTAATGGGGGGTACCACTGAGAGGCAACAACGACGTTTCGCACTACTTAGTGCTTCGATGGTGATGCCCCGTCTCCTCCCCATCCCCATACAGTTCTATGGGGGAGACGGGGAGGCACGAACGCTGCCTCCCCGTCATGCTGCGGCCGGCACGCCCCCTGCACGGGACAGCCATGGCCCTGTACAGGAGATCACAGGGGGTCCCAGCGGTCGGACCCCCGCGATCAAACACTTATCCCCTATCCTGTGGATAGGGGATAAGTGTTAACTACTCTGCAGATGTCTTTTAAGGTTTAAAATATTTTACATTATTTAGGTAATAACATAAATATGAATATATATTCAAAACAATAAATAAACCACACTGTAATTTAGGGAAAAGATTCCAAATAAAATATATGCTAGTTAAGTTAAGTTAAGAAATAATGTATTGAAAGTGTTCAGACATGTTAATGCAACAAGTCTAGGAGGTGTCTCTCAAAACTTAACAGCTATTGATGTAAATGGCCACCATTTTCCCACCATGAAATCAGTAGTCAACAATAAAAAAGATGAATTGTAAAACTCAAGGAGAAAAAGAAACACAGCCGCACATCCACCATTTGTAATTTGATCTACTTGCTTCTCAGCATAAATTCAAACACTAACAGGTTGTTAGTATACATTTTGATCAAAAAGTACAAGCCCACTTCAAGGCCACCTATTTAGAGTGGGTCCCTAACCCAACATTGGCATAGCGTCAGGTGGCGGCCACCACCACCGCAACACCAGACCCAGTGGCCGGGCAGCCCCACTGCTGCCCGACCGAGCCCCTGGCTCCGGGCCACACCACTCCACAGACAAAGCATAACAGTAACAATGACCGCCGCACTGCAACCTCACCAATGTGAATACCTACCAAATTTTTGATCAAAATGTATACTAACAACCTGTTTTTTAAATTATGCTGAGAAGCAAGTAGTTCAAATTACAAATGGTGGATGTGCGGCCATGTTTCTCTATTTGTGTTGTACAAATAAACAAGATGAAATCCAGTGACCTAGTTCCAATGCAGTTTTTGTTTTTCAGAATAATGGTAGAATTATTGGCTTATAAACTATGTTCATATAAACTTTATGAGTATTAAATGTCATAAGCATCTGTGTCCCAGACAAGGCAGAAGCTGATGACCATCTGGCCTTGGGAGTGACAGCCAAAAATACATTTTTCCCTATCCAAGTAGTAGTACTACTGTTATTTTTAGCAGTTTATTCTCATCCAATTGCATAGCACATTCACACCATGACAAAAAATGTGAGACTGTTAATCTGACACCATCTGTGGTCAAGATATAAAATTCTCACCTCCACCTTACAGGGCTTTAGCTTCAAGTATCTATCAGCAATGTGATTCAGCCTTAGCCAGTGCACCAATATAGAATTTATGTGAACGAATAAAGAAAACTAACCAGACCATAAAAGCATATAAACAGTTGTAGTGGGGTTTAGTGTTGGTTGGATTTTAATATTTTTAAAAGCATTTTTTATTGTTTAACCCCTTAAGGACCAGGCCATTTTATACCTTAGGACCAGAGCGTTTTTTGAACATCTGACCACTGTCACTTTAAACATTATTAACTCTGGAATGCTTTTAGTTATCATTCTGATTCCGAGATTGTTTTTTCGTGACATATTCTACTTTAACATAGTGGTAAATCCTTTCTTGGTGAAAAATCCCCAAATTTGATGAAAAAATAGAAAATTTAGCATTTTTCTAACTTTGAAGCTCTCTGCTTGTAAGGAAAATGTATATTTCAAATACATTTTTTTTATTCACATATACAATATGTTTACTTTATGTTTGCATCATAAAATTGACAAGTTTTTACTTTTGGAAGACACCAGAGGGCTTCAAAGTTCAGCAGCAATTTTCCACAACATTTTCAAACTCACTATTTTTCAGGGATCAGTTCAGGTTTGAAGTGGATTTGAAGGGTCTTCATATTAGAAATACCCCACAAAAGACCCCATTATAAAAACTGCACCCCCCAAAGTATTCAAAATGACATTCAGTCAGCGTTTTAACCGTTTAGGTGTTTCACAGGAATAGCAGCAAAGTGAAGGAGAAAATTCACAATCTTCATTTTTGACACTTGCATGTTCTTGTAGACCCAATTTTTTTATTTTAACAAGGAGTAAAAGGAGAAAATTTATACTTGTATTTGTCTCGAGTAAGCACATACCTCATATGTCTATGTAAAGTGTTCGGCGGGCGCAGTAGAGGGCTCAGAAACAAAGGAGCAACAAGGGGATTTTGGAGAGTACGTTTTTCTGAAATGGTTTTTGGGGGGCATGTTGCATTTAGGAAGCCCCTATGGTGCCAGAACAGCAAAAAAAAAAAAAAAAAAAAAAAAAAAACACATGGCATACCATTTTGGAAACTATACCCCTTGAGGAACATAACAAGGAATTAAGTGAGCCTTAATACCCCACAGGTGTTTCACAACTTTTGCATATGTAAAAAAAAAAAAAATGTCACTAAAATGTGTATTTCCCCCCAAATTTACAATTTTTGCAAGGGTTAATAGCAGAAAATACCCCCCAAAATTTGTAACCACATTTCTTCTGAGTATGGAAATACCCCATGTGTTGACGTCAAGTGCCCTGCAGTCGAACTACAATGCTCAGAAGAGGAGGAGCGCCATTGAGCTTTTGAAGAGTGAATTTGTTTGGAATGGTAGTCAGGGGCCATGTGCGTTTACAAAGCCCCCCGTGGTGCCAGAACATTGGACCCCCCCCACATGTGACCCCATTTTGGAAACTACACCCCTCACAGAATTTAATAAGGGGTGCAGTGAGTATTTACACCCCACTGGCATTTGACAGATCTTTGGAACAGTGGGCTGAGCAAATGAAAAATAAAAATTTTTATTTTCACGGACCACTGTTCCAAAAATCTGTCAGACACCTGTGGGGCGTAAATGCTCACGGTACCCCTTATTACATTACGTGAGGGGTGTAGTTTCCAAAATGGGGTCACATGTCGGGGGGGGGGTCCATTGTTCTGGCACTATGGGGGCTTTGTAAACACACGTGGCCTTCAATTCCGGACACATTTTCTCTTCAAAATCCCAATGGCGCTCCTTCTGTTCTGAGCATTGTAGTTCGCCCGCCGAGCACTTTACATCCACATTTGGGGTATTTTCTTACTCAGAAGAAATGGGGTTACAAATTTTGGGCGGCTTTTTTCCTATTTTTCCTTGTGAAAATGAAAAATTTAGGATAACACCAGCATTTTAGTGAAAAAAAAATTTTTTTTTCATTTTCCCATCCAACTTTAACGAAAATTCGTCAAACACCTGTGGGGTGTTCAGGCTCACTATACCCCTTGTAATATTCCGTGAGGGGTGTAGTTTCCAAAATGGGGTCACATATCGATATTTATTTTTTACGTTTATGTCAGAACCGCTGTAAAATTAGCCACCCCTGTGCAAATCACCAATTTAGGCTTCAAATGTACATAGTGCGCTCTCACTCCTGAGCCTTGTTGTGCGTCTGCAGAGCATTTTACGCCCACATATGGGGTATTTACGTACTCAGGAGAAATGCGTTACAAATTTTGGGGGTCTTTTTTTCCTTTTACCTCTTGTGAAAATAAAAATTAAAGGGCAACACCAGCATGTTAGTGTAAAAAAATTTTTTTTACACTAACAGGCTGGTGTAGACCCCAACTTTTCCTTTTCATAAGGGGTAAAAGGAGAAAAAGCCCCCCAAAATTTGTAGTGTAATTTCTCCCGAGTACGGAGATACCCCATATGTGGCCCTAAACTGTTTCCTTGAAATATGACAGGGCTCCGAAGTGAGAGAGCGCCATGCGCACTAAATTAGGGTTTGCATAGGGGTGGACATAGGGGTATTCTACGCCAGTGATTTCCAAACAGGGTGCCTCCAGCTGTTGCTAAACTCCCAGCATGCCTGGACAGTCAGTGGCTGTCCAGAAATGCTGGAAGTTGTTGTTTTGCAACATCTGGAGTGCTACAGTATAGAGACCACTATATAGTGGTCTCGGACTGCAGCCCTCCAGATGTTGCTAGGCAACTTACTGGCTTCCGTCGGATCCAGGGAGCTTGCTGCACGACATCGCCACCCGCCGATCTCCGACGCCGATCGTCGCCCGCAGCCTCCGCAGATCGGTAAGTGGACTCCGGCGCCGGTCCTCTGTCATTTCCCCGTTCTGCCCCGCCTATTGTGGGTGGGCAGAACGGGGAAAACGAAAGTTAACCCCCCCGCCCCCGATCTGCTATTGGTGGTCTAGACCACCAATAGCAGGGATAGGAGGGGTGGCACCCCTGCCACCTCACTCCTATCTCTTCAGGGGGATTGTGGGTGTCTTAGACACCCGCGATCCTCCTTATATTCCGGGTGTACCGGGTTACCATAGACCCGTAATGACCCGGAATCGCGCAAATCGCAAGTGTGAATTCACTTGCGATTTGCGCCGATCGCCGACATGGGGGGGTCTGATGACACCCCTGGGCATTTGCGCGGGGTGCCTGCTGATAGATATCAGCAGTCACCCCGGTCCGGTCCCCGCCACGCGCGTGGCGGGGACCGAAATTCCCACGGGCGTACAGGTACACCCTTGGTCCTTAAGTACCAGGGAGCAAAGGCGTACCTGTACGCCCTTGGTCCTTAAGTGGTTAATGTAAGTATGTTATTAGCAAAATATAGATAAAGCTTTCAGCTTGAGAAAAAAAATCAATCACAAGCTAAAAAAAAAAAACACTTTCATCCAGCAGGCAAAGTTTTCACTATTTTGTCCTACTATTCTCACTTATATTGTAAGCACGTCTTTTAGAAGTACACTGAATTGCTGGATGTCCTGTAGACTTGCATTGCAAACCTTTATACTGCTTGCTTTAGCAACAGGCTACAAATTTTTCGAGAGTTTCAATGTACCCATTAAAGGGGTTGCCTCGGTGATATATTTTTTCATAAATGGCTAAGGGTGCTGTGAAAATAAAAAGATGTAATACTCACTTACCTTGAACACCTGCAGCTGTTGTGCCAATAACTCATGGTCCTTAAAGTAACTGCCCCACTCAGCCAATCACTATCCACAGCAGTGTCCCACCTCAGTCATGAAGTGGCTTTGAGGGGCAGTTTTGGTGAGGATGGTATCTTACTGGAACCATGAAGAGGAGGTGGAGAGTTGGAGTACTACTTATTTTTGTATTTTTACACCCGCCTCAGTCATATATACATGTATTTTTATTCTTGAACAACTACTTTAAGAATCTAGTGACAGCAAGTATGACAGCATAGTTACTATGCATTTTTTTTTACAATCTTTTGTTCTGATGAAATTATTGAAGGGGTATTCCAGGCCAAAACTTTTTTTTATATATCAACTGGCTCCGGAAAGTTAAACAGATTTGTAAATTACTTCTATTAAAAAATCTTAATCCTTCCAATAGTTATTAGCTTCTGAAGTTGAGTTGTTGTTTTCTGTCTAACTGCTCTCTGATGACTCACGTCCCGGGAGCTGTGCAGATCCTATGGAGATATTCTCCCATCATGCACAGCTCCCGAGACGTGACATCATCATTGAACAGTTAAACAGAAAACTTCAGAAGCTAATAACTATTGGAAGGATTAAGATTTTTTAATAGAAGTAATTTACAAATCTGTTTAACTTTCCGGAGCCAGTTGATATATAAAAAAAAGTTTTGGCCTGGAATATCCCTTTAACTCCTTAAGGGCAATGGACGTATATTTATGTCCACTGTCGGCTCCCGTTATATGAAGCATGCTCAGGAGCTGAGCTCACATCATACCTGGTGGGACCCGCAACTAATGCCAGACATCACCGATTGGGCTGATGCCCGGTATTAACCGTTAAAATGCCGCACTCAAAGTTGAGGAAAGTCATCCTGGCTAGCTCAACGGGCTGTTCAGGACTGCCGCGGTGAAATCGCGTACTGAGTACTGAAGGAGGGCCCTTACCTGACTCCTCACCATCCGATCTGTCCCTTGATGCTCCAGTTAGGCAAGCCAGGCTGGAGCAGTCAAGCACAGATAACACTGATCAATGCTATGCTATGGCATAGCATTTTTCAGTGTTTGCAATCTAAGAATTTAATGCAATAGTCCCCTATGGATAGAAAAGGTGAAAAAAAGTTAATAAATGTAATTTAACCCTTTCTCTAATAAAAGTTTGAATCGCCCCCCCTTTTTCCATAAAAAAATAATATAAGTAAATGTAAACAAAAATAAACAAACATGTGTGGTATCGCCGCTTGTGTAAACGTCTGAACTTTAAAAATATAACATTAATTAAACCGCACGGTTAATGGCGTACACGTAAAAAAAAATTCCAAAGTCTAAAATTTCATATTTTTGGTCACCTTGCATACCCCCAAATAATGTATAAAAAGCAATCAAAAAGTCCCATCTAAACAAAAATGGTACCGATGAAAACTTCAGATCACGGCGCATAAAAAAAATGAGTCCTCATACAGCCCTGTATACGGAAAAATAAAAAAGTTATAGGGGTCAGAAGATGAAAGTTTTAAACATGCTAATTTTTGTACAAATAGTCATCATTTTTTAAAAGAAGTAAAACAAAATAAAACCTATATAAACTGGGTTTCATTTTAATAGTATGGACCTACAGAATAAAGATAAGGTGTAATTTTTACCAAAAAGTGTACTGCGTAGAAACGGAATCCCCCAAAAGTTACTAAATTGCATTTTTTTGTTTTTCAATTTTGCTCCACAAAGTTTTTTTTTTATTGCTTTCATTCTAGGTTTTGTGGTGAAATGATTGCAAAGTACAATTGGGGGAGTGAAAAACAAGCCCTCATATGGGTCTGTAGGTGCAAAATTGAAAGTGTTATGATTTTTAGAAGGGGAGGTGGAAGATTCGAAAAAAACCTGTGGTCCCTAAGGGGTTAACAATAGCGATTCTAATTGTCAGTGGATTTGATAACAACAAAAGGCATTGGAACATGTGGATGGCTATTTATTTTTAATTTTGTTTACACGTATAAACTTTGTACTTGTATACTTCTTTTTTTACACCTTTACAAAATAAAACCCCATTTTTGTTTTTTCATTTTTTCACATATATTTAAATCAACATTTACCATTCCGATGCTGTATGGAATCAGCTCCTTCCCTCACCGTTGGAACCTCCCAGAGAAGAAAGAAATTGTACAGTTCAGTCAAAATCACACAAAATGACAGGAAGAAGCTTTACGCTTGAAAGACTGAGGGAAACAAGCTGTTTCACTAATATGTGTTTGGCATAATTCTCCTTAAATCTCCTGTCACTCTGTTTTTCTACTATCTGATAGTTCCTCTTTAAGTTGGCCATACATTTAGATAGCTGCCAGTCGATGCCTACTGTTCTTCTACACAGACAAGCATGCATGCTTATTGTTCATGTCAATGACAAGGAGAAAAGAAGTTGCTGTGGTCTATTTATAGGCTTATTGCCCCTGATGCTGTCTTTATAGGCTGCACCCTCCCGTCTGTAACAAAGCTAAAATCTCATCCCACATACAAATGTGTATATATCACACAAGTGAGGATGCATATTGATGTCTTATATACAAATCATGCAGTCATTTATGGTGCTTATAAATAATAGCACCATATACTGCAATGTACACAAATAACCCCATTATACAGTGACCACATATTGCATCATTTCAGTTCCAAGTCAGTTACAATGGCTTCCAGTGCATGTGCAGAGAAGTAAGATGTACTGACTGGCTTTGGCGTCCAATGCACTCTACACATGAGCTCGATGGCATGTCATGTCAAGACTGCATGACTCTGGAGGGGGCTAGGACTAGGACTCTACAGGTAGAGCATGCTTCTTTGCAAGGTCCATTTTAGTGAGTCACTTCTATACAAATATATCACCATTCTGTTTAATAGTATGGTGTAGGGTTAGGGATGTATATATGATGAAAGGCTCCCTTTAATAAATGAGTTGACCCAGCACCTTTTCCATTCAGAGTAGGAATAATTTACCACCATTCTTTGGGTACAGCCCTAAAACCCGTTTTCAATCCAACTACAAACTGTAGTTTCAAATCCTACTGCAATCTCTATGTCAAGGCTTTTACTCAACTCTTCATAAAAACAGGTTAGTTTGACCGGATCTGTTTTTAGTAAAACTATTTTCTTTCGCGTACACTGTTCATTAAGAGCCCCTCAAGCATTTTTAGACAACAAATGTTAAGCTATAATTGCCTAATGCGCCTATAACTACCTGGGGAAGATCTATAGGGCACCACATCTGCCTTGCTCCAGTCCCTTGGTGCTATACCCATCAGTAGATACTCTCTAAAAGTGATGAACAGAGGTACAGAAACCACTGAACTGAGTTCTCTATAAACTATTGGGTGTAATCCATCTCGTCCTGCAGCTGTGTTCTCATTTACTTTGTTAAATTTAGCTTTACCTATATTTATATTTAGCAAAAAAATTGTAGTATTTTTTAAGCACTTGTGCTTTATAATTGTTCTTTCCTTGCTTAATTGCTCTTTTAATTTATTTTAACAGAATGTGGGTTTCATTTGATTTGTTTATACTTACCTAATAAAATACATTTTACAATATGCCCCCCCCCCCCCCCGCAAATTTATTTTTTTAAAGCTCTCCTATTTAGCACCTGTAGCCTTGGTTGCTCTAACACACAGACATCTCCTTCATTTATACCTTCCCTGCTTTATTGCAGGTGTGTTAAAGCATGACGACTGACGCTCCAATCATGTGAACAGACTAGCCTTGTACACAATACCACCTACATCAATAGGAACCTCCACTTCCAAGCACTTAAGCTCCCACATTTTGCTTGCCATTTTCTGGCATGTGTGAACATACCCTTTAGGGTGCCGTCCAATGTTTCACACTAAGTATCGTCTAGCTTAAATGGTTACTAACCTTTCAATAAGCTTTGCAAGATAAGCTGTGATATAAAATCTGTGAAATCTTTGAAATTCAGTTGTCCCTGAGTTAGCAGTCGAGGGTTAGCTGATATGTTGCCTCTCATATACTGCACAGAGACAGAACAGGGTATTTTGCAGTCATTATAGAGCAGTACTGAGCAGTGTAAGCTATGAATAATGAAGATATAATACTAGAAGTTTTAACATTGCCTCTGTGTTTCTCTCTGTCTCATTTTGCTGCTAACACCTCCTTCCATGATAAGTTTAGAAGGGAGGGGAAAGGAGGAAAGGAGCCTGATGTAGAAAGAGACATTTAAAGGTAATCTGTCAGCTGCAATTCATGTTTCAAACTGCTGACCTTGTTAGATGGCTGTTAGGACAATGAGACACATGGTACCTTTCATACATCTGGCTGTGTTTTCATAATGTAGAAATATGCTTTTATTCTCTGGTGCAAAGAGTAGTGTTGCTCGCGAATATTCGCAATTCGAATATTATTCGCGAATATCGCATATTCGCGAATTTCGCGAATTTCGCGAATATAGCGCTATATATTCGTAATTACGAATATTCTTTTTTTTTTTTTTTTTTTTCTTCACAGTACACATCACAGTGATCACCCCTCTCTGCTTCCAGCTTGTGTGGTGTAAAGAAGGCTGTAATACTACTGTGTGAGACTGGCGTGCGAAAATTTGCATATGCTAATTTTCGCATATGCGAATTTCCACATATGCTAATTTTCGCATGCGCGTATTTTCGCATACGCGAAAATAAAACGAGAATATAACGAATATGCAAATATTCGCGAATATATGACGAATATTCGTCCATATATTCGTGAATATTCGCGAATTCGAATATGGCCTATGCCGCTCAACACTAGCAAAGAGTCAACAGGTGTTCTGAAGTCCCTTAAAGGAAAACTGCCAGCATGTTCACCCACACTTTCTTTGACTACACGTCACCCACATCCTAGTGATGTGGAGTCACATGCCACCTGAAAGCAGTGCTTAAGATTTTACACAGCTGTCACGTCCTGATGACGTGAGAGCTGTGCGTCCCCGGAGAGCACCCTGTGCAGTGTTAATTGCACATGCGCCAGGCCCTCGCTACAGAAGTCGTGAGTAGTGAGGGCCCAGCACATGCGCAGTTACACTGCGCAGAGCGCTCTCCGGGGACGCACAGCTCTCACGTAATCAGGATGTGACACTGCGCTCAGCGGCCATGTGACTCCACGTTACAAGGACGTGGGTGATGTGGAGTTGAGGAAAATGCATATGTGAATTAGGGGGGCGGGCTTATGCACCTTCCTCCGGGACTAAAATTATGACTCCCGGCGGGGGACATGCCTGCAGAGCGCATCTAAAGGGAGGGGGGGAATTACGGGACTTTACTGGACGAAAACTCGGCGGCAATCCTCAAGAAAACGTAAGTGACCCCTGAACTCCTCTTCACCCACACTATAACCCAGTGTATTGGGTTTAATGTGGGTGAACTTGCTGACAGTTTTCCTTTAAATGCTAAAGGTGGAATACCTCTTCACTCCTCCTCCCATCCCTATTCCTGTTTGATTGACAGTCAGCTGGAGAGAGCATAGAATGTAAAATAAATAAATGTTATATATTTGACAGTTTTTTCAATGTATTTTTTTAATTTATATAAGAATACAGAAATATATTTTTATGGTATTTTGTGTAAAACACTATTTTCTATTTTGTATTTAATTCCTTTTTTTTTGGTTTATAAGAATCAGGAAAAAAAATCTATTCTTGTTATGTTTGACAATATGCAATGTGGGGATATTCTTTTCAGTCTAGTGTTTTATTCTTGCAAAATGAAGTAAAACGTGCTAGCTTTATTGAAAGGAACACATTTTTTAATAAATGGGGTGAATGTTAGAAACCATTACATCAGATATTGAAACTCTTGGTCTTATATTTGTGCTATTAATTTGTGGTAATCTCTGTTCTCTATAGTATTTAATCTGACTTTTTAAATCCTCCAAAAAATTCCTCCGTTTTTTCTTTCATATATAAGACAGCATCTGGCGGATAACAGAATGTTTAAATATGATCAAGGTTCTTTATCATACAGGTAATGTCCTATAGCACATCTGCCTGCCTGAACAAAAATAAGACTCATCCACATATAAACAGCAGAAATATTATCCTCATTTACTGTAGATGGATAAGAAAAACAGACTTTGAAAATTCTTAAATAGATGAACTTCTGCTTGCCCTCAGTAGTTGCTCATTTAACTCTCCAATGTGATTTTTATTGCTGATATATTCCAGATACTGTCCTTTACTTACCCTCTTGCAGAGAATGAGTAGGCTGGATAAGAAGCCATTATTCTTATATCATGACCAACAATTAATATAAACATAGTAACACACCACTATACATTATGAAGTCTAGTTTATTACATTGTTTTAACCTTCACTATTGCGTTTTCACTAGTTTTAACAGGATAAATGAAGACACAAAGAATGCACATCGCTTTGGTTTACTCATGGAAAACACATCATCACTTTCAGGTTTTGAAACCGCCCTTGTAAAAGGGAATTATTCTGCATTTGTAGAATCAATTGCACATGGTTGAAACTCATTATTCTAAATCATCTTAGAAACTATTACCATCCCTGCCAATGACGTACAGTGTACAAATAACCATATCAGTGTCTAGTTATAAGAGCTTTACAGTATGATGCCCAAATAACAGTGTCATACATTGGTAAAATAATACTTCTGTTATTATTATTAAGCGGCCAAGCAACAAAGTTGTTGTTTTTACTCAGATTATTATTATTATTATGTCACAAAATCCAAATGCTTATATATGCTGCACTGTAAATCTAAAATGCATGTGACCTGGCAAAGTGGTAGACCCTTGATCTGTGTATAATCATATGTAATATAAAGGTCATAGGTCACATAGCAAGGCCACCATCTTGCTTTTTGTGGCAATTTTTGTACAATATTCAAAAATCTTCTTCTCTGGAACCACTTAAAGGGGTACTCCCGTGGAAAACTTTTTTTTTTAAATCAGCTGGTGCCAGAAAGTTAAACAGATTTGTAAATCATTTCTATAATTTTTTTTTAATCCTTCCAGTACTTTTTAGGGGCTGTATACTAAAGAGAAATCCAAAAAAGAAATGCATTTTCTCTGATGTCATGACCACAGTGCTCTCTGCTGACCTCTGCTGTCCATTTTAGGCACTGTCCAGAGCAGCATATGTTTGCTATGGGGATTTTTTCCTGCTCTGGACAGTTCCTACAAGGGACAGCAGAGGTCAGCAGAAAGCACTGTGGTCATGACATCAGAGGAAATGCATTTCTTTTTTGGATTTCTCTTTAATATACAGCCCCTAAAAAGTACTGGAAGGATTAAGATTTTTTTTAATAGAAGTGATTTACAAATCTGTTTAACTTTCTGGCACCAGTTGATTTAAAAAAAAAAAAAAAAAAAAAAAAGGTTTCCCCAGGAGTACCCCTTTCAGTTACAGGTATATTATTTGCTGCATGTGGTTGCATTGTTGTCCTGAGTCAGATTTGTTAATTACAAGTCTATTGATCACATGGTGTGGCCGCCATATTGGATTGCACAATATGCTACAAATATCTCTGAAACCGTTTGTTAGAATAACTTATAATGTGGCAGACATGTTCATGGTTACCTCCTGTACCAAGGTTGTTAAAGCTGGTTCATTTGCATATTCAATATGGCAACCGCATGCCAAAAACATTTAGATAGCATTAATAATAATATGCCATTTTTTTTAAATGAGTGTAATATGTACACTGTTATCTAAAAGTTATGATTCTTTGCACATTGGTGGACTACTCACTATCTGTACCACAATTTATCACATGGTTTGGCCACCATATTGAATTGCGCAATATTCTGCAAACATAGTTTTCTCTAAAATTACTGGTCAGAACAATGTGAAAATTAGCACACATGTTCATGATCACTTTCTGTACCACAATTGATCACATGGTTTGGCTGCCATATTGGATTGCACTACAAACACCTTCTCCATCATAAAGGGGTCAAAGCAATCATGTGCTATAAACTGTCTCTACAGCTTGGCCACATGTATTGCTGCTGGCACCTATATTTACATTTATTTTTTTTTACAACAAGTTACTATTCTTTCTTGTCTATGCTTTGTACTATAGGTTGCCCCATTTACTTAAATTGAGCTGAGCTACATTACTGGACACAGCTTGAAGACAAGAAAAGTGTTAAGGTTTAGAAACAGAGCTATGTTACTGGTTTATAAAAAAAAAGATAATGGGAGGTACTTTCAAACACAACAGTCTTTATGCAATTTTGTAGCCAGAATGGATGCAGCATGAAGGAGAAGTGTAAGCTTTTCTTTTTATCTCTTTCTTTTGAATCCACTACTGACTTTGGCTCACAAAACTGAATAAAACATTTAATAAAATATATGTGCAAAAAAGTTTAATGATAATGGTCCAAACACCAAACTTTGTCATACAAAACTATCCAAATCTAAATCTTTGTTTACAACTTTTTTGGAAATGCCATTTAACAGTATAAAAACATTTACTTATTCAACCAAATAACATGAATTCATAATTCAAGCATCTTAACCCCGTAACTACACTCATGGCCAGCTCCCGTTATGTGAAGCACGCTCAGGAGCTGAGCGCACTTCATACCCGGCAGGTCCCGGTTGTTATCAGCAGCCAGGATCTGCGGCTATTGGCGGACATCGCCAATCGGGCTGTTGTCCGGTATTAATCCTTTAGACGCCACGATCAAAGTCTATAACGGGAGAAAATCATTGCCGGTTAGCTCATTGGGCTGTTCAAGACCACCGCGGTGAAATTGCAGCATCCCAAACAGCTGAGAGGACAGCAAAAGGCTTCTTACCTTGTCTCCCGCTGTCTGATCGTCACTCTGCTGCTCCGTGCCTGAGATCCAGGCTGCTGTAGCAGAGCACCAATAACACTGATCAATGTAATGCTATGGCTTTTGCATTGATCAGTGTCTGCAATCAAGGTATTGCATGTTATAGTCCCCTATGGGGGCTATAACCCCTTAAGGACCAAGCCCATTTTAACCTTAAGGACCAGGCCAATT
This sequence comes from Hyla sarda, assembly GCF_029499605.1. NCBI lineage: Eukaryota > Metazoa > Chordata > Amphibia > Anura > Hylidae > Hyla > Hyla sarda. Next base: position 237,056,200 of record NC_079190.1, read on the forward strand.
TTATTTTAGCGTTTTCGTTTTTTCCTCCTTGCCATAATTCCTTTATATTTCCATCTACAGACCCATATAAGGGCTTGTTTTTTGCGTGACAAATTGTACTTTGTAATGAAACCTCTCATTTTACCATAAACATTTTTTTAGGGAAGAAATTGAAATGAAAACCACAATTTTGCACATTTTAGAGGGTTTTGTTTTCACACTATACACTTTACGGTAAAAATGAAATGTGTTCTTTATTCTGTGGGTCAATATGATTAAAATGATACCCATGGCTAGATACTTTTATATTTTTGTACCGCTTAAAAAAAATCTAAAACTTTTTGTACAAAATCAGTAATCTAAAATCGCCCTATTTTGACCACCTATAACTTTTTCATTTTTCCCATATATAGGGTGGTATGAGGGCTCATTTTTTGCGCTGTCCTCTGTAAATTTTATAGATACCACATTTGCATATATAAAACTTTTAGATAATTTTTTATAAAAAATTTTTAAATAAAATGTGACAAAAAGCTGCATTTACGCCATTCACTTTAGGGGATAATTAACATTCTATTTTGATATCACGGACATTTATGCACGCAACGATACCAAATATGTTTATAAAAACAAAAATGTTACGCTTTTTTGTATTGGGGAGGGAATTTTTCACTTTTTTTTACTTTTTTACTTTTACATTTTTCTACAATTTTTTTTTTTTACACTTTTTATGTCCCCATTGGGGAATATCTATAGCAATCCTTTGATTGCTAATACTGTTCAGTGCTATGTATAGGACATAGCACTGATCAGTATTATCGGTGATCTTCTGCTCTGGTCTCGCTCGATCTCAGACCAGAGCAGAAGACCCCGGGAGACGGCTGGAGCCAGGTGAGGGGACCTCCGGCCGCCATGCTGGATGATCGGATCTCTGCGGCAGCGCTGCGGGCGATCCGATCATCCATTCGAATTACCGCACTGCCGCAGGTGCCGTGACCTGTATTGATCACGGCATCTGAGGGGTTAATGGCGGACATCCGCACGATCGGCCATTACCTGCAGATCCCCGGCTGCTAGCCGGAACCTGCCATGTGTTCTGATGCTCGCGGTCATGCATAGGACGTAAATCTACGTCCTGGTGCGGGAAGTCCCGCCAAACCAGGACGTACATTTACCTACGTGATCGTTAAGCGGATAACATTGCAAAAAAGTGAAAAAAAAAAAAGTTAATAAATGTGATTTAACCCCTTCCCTAATAAAAGTTTGAATCACCCCCCTTTTCCCATTTAAAAAAAAGTGAATAAAAATAAACATATGTGGTATTGCTGCGTGCGTAAATGTCCAAACTATGAAAATATAATGTTAATTAAACCGCATGGTTAAGGGAGTACACGTAAAAAAATTCAGAAGTCCAAAATTGCGTATGTTTGGTTGCGTATGTTTTTGGTATACCTAAAAAAATTTAAAACAGGTGATCAAAAAATCCAATCAAAACTAAAATGGTATCGATAAAAAATGAGCAAAAAATGAGCCCCATATATCCCAGTATACGGAAAAATGAAAAAGTTATAGGGGTCAGAATATGATAATTTTACACATACTGTACTAATTTTGGTGCACGTAGTTATAATTTTTTAAAGTAGTAAAATAAAATAAAACCTGTATAAATTAGGTATCCTTGTAACCGTATTGACCTACAGAATAAAGATATGGTATTTTTTTGCCGAAAAGTGCACTGCATAGAATCGGAAGCCCCCAAAATACAAAAGCTTTAAATTTTGCCCCACAAATATTTTTTTTTCTGGTTTTGCTGTAAATTTTGTGGTGAAATGATTGATGTCATTATAAAGTACAATTGGTGGTGCAAAAAATAAGCCCTCATATGGATCTGTAAGTGCAAAATTGAAAGTGTTATGATTTTTAGAAGGTGATGAGAAAAGAACAAAAATGCAAAAACTCAAAAGCCCTGCGTCCTTAAGGGGTTAAGAGGTGTAGAGTACAACCAAGTTAAAAATAAACAAAAAACTATATACTCCTCAGTTCAGATTCCTACTAGTCGATCAAAAAGCTTACTTTATTATTTATAGTATTCAGGCTTATAGGTCTGTAATCACTTTTTACCACATACAAAGCATTTGAAAAGTTTCCAGACCTTTTAACTTTTTCACATTTTCTTTTGTTGCAACATTGGGCTAAAATTTCCGTTGGAAAACAATTTATTTTAAATCAACTGGTGCCAGAAAGTTTAATAGATTTGTAAATTCTATTAAAAATCTTAATCTTTCATCACTTATCAGCTGCTGTTTACTACAGAGAAAGTTATTTTCTTTTTTAATTTCTTTTATGTCTGACCACAGTGTTTTCTGCTGACACCTCTGTCCATGTCAGGAACTGTCCAGAGCAGGATAGGTTTGTTATGGGGATTTGCTCCTGCTCTGGACAGTTCCTGACATGGACAGAGGTGTCAGAAGAGAGCACTGTGGACAGACAGAAAAGAAATTCAAAAAGAAAAGAACTTCCTCTGGAGCATACAGCAACAGATATGTACTGAAAGGATTAATTTTTTTAATAGAAGTAATTCACAAATCTGTATAACTTTCTGGCACCAGTTGATTTCAAATAAACTGTTTTCCACAGGAGTACCCCTTAAATAATATTAGAAGCCAACATGGGCAACACCCAACATAAATTGTATACACTTTGTTGGAGGACAATGAAATAAAGATTATGGACTAAGTATTTGTGAACAGATAATGAAGAGTTATAAATGGAATTTTAGATAAAGCCAGCAAACCTTGCACCTGGGCTGGGAAGATGGACCAAACTGAATGTGAATAGGTCATGCTGCTTTGCTCATGTTGTAAAGTAATAAACAGTCCCTGAGGTGTTGTACTCAATGGGCTATGTACTTGTGGATGGACAGATATAAACACTCCTGGGGCATCCCTAGGAATAGTTAGAATCCCTATTCTAACTAAAGGATGCCACCTACAGGAAGGTGTTGAGCTCCACAACATTGTTTGCACATTGTAAATGAACTGTTCTGATTGGCTCGGGAGGTATTACAGGGCAATGTATCGGATATGTGTGTGTGGCTGATATGTGTCTGCAGATTTCCCACTACCCCTTTTCCCTTTCCTTGTTCCTTAGTTTGTTAGGATTCCCTTTGTATGTATTTGAATGATCTAGTTTGTAATAATCCCTATAAAGATCCCATTGGTCTCAATCAATTTTAGGGCACCCGAAAATCAAGCAAATACTACAAACACCTTATAATGAGAATGTAAAAATAGAATTTTGGAAATGTTTCCAAATTAAAAAGGAAAAACAAAAATTTTGCATGAACAAAAGTATCTATACCCTTTGCTAAGACACCTTAAATTTAGCTCTAATGGCCTCTCATGTCTCTTGATCATCTTAGACGTTTCTACACCTTAATTGTAGTCACCTGTGATAAATCCATAAGGACAAGATTTGGAAAGACACACCCCTGTCTATATGGTCTTACAGCTGACAATGCATATCAGAGCAAAAAACATTCTATGAGGGGGAAAGAACAGCCTGTAGAGCTTAGAGATATGATTGTGTGGAGACAGAGATCTGGAGATAGGTACAAAAACATTTCTGCATCAATGAACGTTCCCAAGAGCATAGTGACCTCTATAATTCTTAAACAGAAGAAAGTTGAAAAAAACAGGACACTTCCTAGAACTGGCTGCCCTACCAAAGTAATCAAGGGAGAAGGGTCTTTAAAGAGAAATAGCCAAGAACCTAATGACAACCCACTCTGGTTCAGCTCCAAAGATCCTGTGCGCAGATAGGAGAAACCTCCAGAAGGTCAACCATCACTGCAGCACTCCAACAATCTGGTCTTCATGACACAGTGGCCCGGAAAAAGCCTCTCCCCGGTAAAAGACTCATGAAAGCCTGGCTGGAGTTTGTGAAAAAGCGCTTAAAGGACTCTCAGACAGTGAGAAACAAAATTATCTGCTCGGATGAAACCAAGATTGAAGTTTTTAAAGCATGGTGGCAGCAGAATCATGCTGTGGGGTGTTTTTAGTGGCTGGGACAGGGAGTCTGGTCAGGGTTGAGGGAAAGCTGAATAAAGCAAAGTACAGAAGTAAACCTGACCCAGAGTGCTCTGGACCTCAGACAGAGCTAAATATTCACCTTCCAACAAGATAATGACCCTAAGCACACAACCAAGACAACACAGAAATGGCTTAGGGACAACTATGTGAATGTCCTTGAGTGGCCCAGCCAGAGTCCTGACTTTAACCCAATGGAACATCAATAGGGCTGTCCACTGGCGGTCCCCATCCAACCTGACAGAGCTTGAGAGGATCTGCAGGGAGGAATGGAAGAAAGGCTCTTAACACAGATGTGTAAACCTTGTGGCATCATACTCAAGAAGACTGGAGGCTGTAGTCTGTAGGCTGCCAAAGGTGTTTCAACTGAGTACTAAGTAAAGGGTCTAAATACTTATATCAATGCATTATTTTCTTTTTCCTTTTCAATAAACATGAAAAAAAAAAGGAAAAAAAAAAAGGAAGACTTCCATATGCATTGTACATTAATGATTGGAAAGTCTCCACATATTAGGAACAGTAACAGACATTTATTTGGTGCCTTAACATCTCTTTCTAATTAATGTTATCCTTGAATAGAAAAACAGAGCTATTTTCTACCAAAAACAGCTCCACGTCTGTCCCCAGGTTTTGTGTAGTTTTACAACTTGGCTCTATTCACATTCATGGAACTGAGCTGCAGAACCACACCCAACCAGGAGACAGACTGGGAGCGATTTTGAAAGAATTTAGCTCTGTTTTCCTATTAATGGATAACCCCTTTAACTTTATTTCTTCTGTGTCTGTCTGCAGAGTCAATTAAATTATTTATGTTAGTTTAATATTCCCTTATAGAAGCCTCAGCACACACTTATTCCACTATCAAAAGGACATTGCACTTTAGAGAACAAGCTGACTCTACTATAAAACCTATTGTAATTCTTATTGTGCAAAAACTTTTATTAAGTTACCCGCTTTGGACTGAAATTGTACTCAGGTGGACTGACCGGCCAGTCGATTCTGACATGGTCCAAGGGCCTGCCAACACTGCTACTAGGGATCCAGGACACTTGTCCCGGATCCCCAGGCAGATGAGTGCTGTGTTCAGCTGTATACGTGGCTCACACGCATACAGTTGAAAGCCTTCTCTCTGCATCTGTGGCCTACACACAGATGTGACATGACCTCGCTCCCCGCCAGGCGGAGACAACATCATTCATCGGCACCTGCACTGTGGAGGCTAAAGAACACCGCCCTGGAGCAGCGTAGAGGAGATCGCTAGGTGGGACTGATTAGTATCTGCTTTTGTTTAGTTTTTTACTACTTTGTTTTTTTTACAACTTGGAGGGGAGGGATTTCCCCACTGTCCAACATACCTGGCTGCCCCTACATACCTGGCTGTCTTACTTGCCTACTTACCTGGCTGCCTAACCTGGCACACATACCTGGCTGCCTAACTACCTACCTACATACCTAGTTACCCAACTACATTCCTGGCTACAGAACTACCTATATACATACTTTTCTACCAAACTATCTATCTAGCTACCTCGATACCTACACACCTGGATACCTAAATACCTAATTACGTACCTACCTACATACAGTGGGGCAAAAAAGTATTTAGTCAGCCACAAATTGTGCAAGTTCTCAAAAATGAGAGAGGCCTGTAATTTTCATCATAGGTATACCTCAACTATGAGAGACATGAGAAAAATAATCCATGAAATCACATTGTCTGATTTTTAAAGAATTTATTTGCATATTATGGTGGAAAATTAGTATTTGGTCACCTACAAACAAGCAAGATTTCTGGCTCTCACAGACCTGTAACTTCTTCTTTAAGAGTCTCTTCTGTCCTCCACTTGTTACCTGTATTGATGGCACCTGTTTAAACTTGTTATCAGTATAAAAGACACCTGTCCATAACCACAAACAATCACACTCCAAACTCCACTATGACCAAAGAGCTGTCGAAGGACACCAGAAACAAAATTGTAGACATGCACCAGGCTGGTCACATCAGCTGTGATCCATCTGCACTCAGGTCGCCACTGTATAGAATTCATCATGCTTAAGAGATGTTTAGTATCCTTGATATGGCCAGGTATCATGGGTATAAGGGGCTGTAACAGAGAATCAACCCATTCGCATAATCTTTCGTTCAATGACGAGATGCCTGCCACAATGGGCCTAAGCGGGGGAGGAAAAGTGTCCTTGTGCACCTTGGGGAGGGAGTGGAATATAGGTATGACCGGATCTTGAATAATAATATAAACTGCAATCTTATCAGTCATACATCCACTCTCAACCCCAAGGCGCACCAGAGACATAAGGTGATTTTTGAACTGGGCTGTGGGATTACTGGACAGGGGTCTGTATGTAACAATATCTTCCAACATTTGCATGTTCAATTTATGATACAGACCGCTGTCCAAAATCACAACAGCCCCCCCCCCCCCCCTTATCGGCCTGCCTAATCACAATCTGGTCTAATTTATGGATGTTTTTGTTGTCAGATAGTACCAACAGTATCTCACGCTCCACGGACTCCTGGAACAAGTCCAATGCCGGGGAGCGTGAGGCAATGGGGTAGAAGCCAGGGTTGGAGGTATGGAATTCAGGAACCCTATGTTCAGAATTACCATCACATAACTCCTGTAGCTGCGTACTGACTACTAGATCCCTGAACTCCGACCCACATACACCTGTTGGAGTATAAGTATAATCAGCACCCTCATGCAAAGCTTGTTGCTGCAAATCATTTATCAATGGTGTAGACACATCCAACACATTATCAGAAGTACAATTACTCTCTATGCATGAAAAGTGTTTACGTATAGTAATATTTCTAACAAAACGATTCACGTCCAGCATAGTTTGAAAAAAGTCCAATCTGTGGGTAGGTGAAAATGATAGTCCCCGAGAAAGCAAAGATAACTGAGTCTGAGTAATAACGGTAGCTGATAAATTGAATATAGGGATACAGGTTACCTCTTGTTCTGGCGTGTGAGTCTTTTTTCCGGTGCGGTGTTTCCTCCCCGCACGCCGTTTTTTGACTGCTGTTTGTTCTGCACTCTGGGGTTTCTGGGAGTCAGCAGGGGTGAAGATGCGGCATTCGGAATCGTGGAATGGAGGTTGGTATCACACTCGCCCGAATCTAATTCACTGGCTTCAGGAGAGGAAAAGCTGACCCTGGAGTCCTTTCTTTCAGGACGCTTGCCTTTCTTACCCCGGTTGTATCTCTTCTTCTTCAATATAGACTTGGGAGTGCACAAGGACACTTTTCCTACCCCGCTTAGGCCCATTGTGGCAGGCATCTCGTCATTGAACGAAAGATTATGCGAATGGGTTGATTCTTATACCCATGATACCTGGCCATATCAAGGATACTAAACATCTCTTAAGCATGATGAATTCTATACAGTGGCGACCTGAGTGCAGATGGATCACAGCTGATGTGACCTCCCTGTACTCGGTCATTCCACATAGATTAGCCATCAGTGCACTCACATGGTTTCTAAATACTTATTCACAATATCCAGTTAACCTACGTGAATTCATAATTTTGGCCGTTGAATATCTCCTTGGTCATAATTTTTTTATGTTTGATTCTAAGTTTTTCTTGCAGGTGACAGGAGCGTCTATGGGGGCGAAGTTCTCCCCCTCTCTCGCTAACATTTATATGTGTTGGCGGGAGAGGGGGATTCTCTTCGCCCCCACTAACCCCTTCTCCCCTGGTTTGTTGTGGTATGGCCGCTACATCGATGACCTCCTGTTTATTTGGGGGTCCGATGTGGCGGCCATACAGGGGTTTGAAGAGTTCATGAATTTCAATGAGCTCAACCTTCATTTTACAATCGGCCTGGGGAGTAATGTGGTTAATTTCTTGGATCTTACTTTGCGGGGTGACAGTGATACCGGCAATATCATCACATGCACATTTAGAAAATCTACTGCAGTAAATTCCATTCTGCATGCCGGTTCCTGTCACCCCTCACACGTAATTGAGAACTTGCCCACAGGAGAAATGATCAGGGCACGCCGTAATTGCTCGCTCGATGAGGATTTTTCGAGCGAAGTGGTTGCTATTAGCAACAGACTCAAGCAACGCGGCTACCCTGAATGGACTATTAAAAAGGCGCACAATATTGCTATTAGAAAGGGTCATTGTGATCTAATAAAAGAAAATACCCATAGAAAGAAAATTCATAGCCTTAGTTCACCTGTGGTCTTTTCTACTCAATACAGTACTGAGTTTAAAGTAATCAGCAACACCATTAAAAAGAATATGCCGATTATACATACAGATCCTGAGTTTCGGATGGCATTGAAGGGGGGCATTAGGTGTGTATCCAGGAGAGCCCCAACTTTGGGCCAGACTTTATCCCCCAGCCTCTTCTCTACCTCTCCGAAAAAAGCCTCTACTTGGCTTAATTGCCAAGGTACATACAAATGTGGATCTAGAAAGTGTATGTGCTGTAATTACATGAACAATTCAGTGTCATTTACATCTACAAGCAATAATAAAATATTTAATATCAGACAATACATCAATTGCAACACAGCTGGAGTTGTATATCTATTTACGTGCCGTGCCTGCAGTGTGCAATATGTGGGTTGCACTATCAACCCACTAAAAATTAGAGTACGAAAACATCTATCAGATATTGCACATTTTCAGGCACGACACATATCAATGGTCAGCAAGCATTGTGCTGAGGTGCATGGTGGAAATACCTCTAGTCTGGTGGTACAAGGTATTGAGAGGGTGGACAAACCACTGAGAGGTGGAAACCTGAGACAGAAGGTGTTGGATCGTGAAATATACTGGATTCTCACCCTTGAGACTAGGATACCGCTAGGTCTGAACAGGAGACTGGATACGATCTTGCACTATTGAATGAGTTGGTTGTAATACCGTGGCACTATGTTAATCCGAATATTACTATGTATGTCTTAGTTGCTTTACGTTTTCCAGTCACCTGTTCAGTATCCTTGTTCATATTTACATAGGGGCATAATAATGATTATAATAACCTTATTTGTAATCTGTTTTTGTCATGAGATTTGACAAACTGCATTTCTTGCTCTGGTAAAATAACCGTTCTCCCAGTTCAGCATTGTGATTCTTCAGGTCCTAGTGCTAGTTGTGTATTACCGTCTGATATATTCTTAAAAGGTTCAAAACCGGTTCTCTAGGTTTTGAACCAGACATATACAACTAGTGCATAAGATTTATTTTAACAATGTTTCAATTTTTATATAATGAGTTTTGTTATAAGTGTGATGAAATAAAGATATGATATGTACGTTTTAACATTGTTTGTAATTATATGTGCAGATGGGATGTCACATGATTCGGGGCTTAGTCCCACCCAGGACACTACCACCCTGCATATATAAACGATCTAAGTGCTTGTAACATGTGTATGACTAAGGCCTTGCTGGCCGAAACGCGTCACGTTACCTGAGTGTCCGATGTTTCCTATGGCAACTATGCAATAAAGCAGCTCAGTTTTACACGTGTGTGCGCTGGACATTCTTCTTCTTTTGCAAAGTAACAAAGACTACCATTAGTAACACACTACACTGCCAAGGACTCAAATCATGCAGTGCCAGACGAGCTCTCCTGCTTAAGCCAGTATGTGTCTGGGCCTATCTGAAGTTTGCTAGAGAGCATTTGGATGATCCAGAAGAGGATTGGGAGAATGTCATATGGTCAGATGAAACCAAAGCAGAACTTTTTGGTAAAAACTCAACTCATCGTGTTTGGAGGAGGAAAAATGCTGAGTTGCATCCAAAGAATACAATACCTACTGTGAAGCATGGGAATAGAAACATCCTGGTTTGGGGCTGTTTTTCTGCAAAGGGACCAGGACGACTGATCCGTGTAAAGGAAAGAATGAATGGGGCACTGTATTGTGAGATTTTTAGTGAAAACCTGAAACGTGGCTGGGTCTTTCAGCATGACAATGATCCCAAACACACCGCCTGGGAGTGACTTCGTAAGAATCTCCAGATGTCAACCCCATAGAAAACCTTTGGGGGGAATTGAAAGTCCGTGTTGCCCAGCGACAGCTGCAAAACATCACTGCTCTAGAGGAGATCCGCATGGAGGAATGGGCCAAAACACCAGCAACAGTGTGTGAAAACCTTGTGAAGACTTACAGAAAACGTTTGACCTCTGTCATTGCAAACAAAGGGTATATAAAAAAGTATTGAGATGAACTTTTGTTATTGACCAAATACTTATTTTCCACAATAATCTGCAAATACATTCTTTAAAAAAATCAGACAATGTGATTTTATGGATTTTTTTTCTCACTATGTCTCTCATAGTTGAGGTATACCTATGATGAAAATTACAGGCCTCTCTCATCTTTTTCAGTGGGAGAACTTGCACAATTGGTTGCTGACTAAATAAATACTTTTTTGCCCCACTGTACCTGACTGCCTAACTACCTATCCAGCTACCTACATGCCTGGCTACCCAACTACCTGGCTAGTTACCTAACTACATATCTGGCTACCTAACTACATAGATAGCTACCTACCTGGGCACATACCTACCTGCCCTTTTCTGTGCAGAACACCAAGGAGGGAATTATGACAGTTCGGGGCCTGTAGATGGGGAGATTGTGTAGAGGAGGACACTGGAAAAATGCACAGTCTAACATGTTTGTCCTGCAGTTGATGTCAACAGATGAGTTTTGGATAGAAGAAGTAGTCATGTTGATCTGATTCGGAGTACTAAAGGCCAGAGAATGCTGTCGATAAGAAATTAAGTCTGTGAATTCCCTAGATGTAGTTGTAATCACTAATATGGTGTATATATCCTGTGTACAGATGGTATCTTCCTATATATAGGGTCCTGTAGATAATCACTTACTGTTTATGGTATACTGATCCTGTGTACAGCTGGTATCTAGTTACAGTATCCAGTTATTGTGTGGTGGGATATATTTCCTCCTTGGTCTGCTGGGGGCGCTGAGTGTTTTCAGTCTGCCCCTGATTGTGCTGCTGAAACTGTATCACTGACTTTCAACTTTTATGGATGTTTGTAATTGCTCAATTTCTTTTGTACAATTTCTATTAAAAGTTTTCAATAAAAACTATGTTATAAAAAAAAAAGAACAGACCTTACCAAAGACATTCACTTTAAATTGATGACATTGATAAATGTGCAATGAAAAAGTACAATAAAATAAACATTAAAATGTTGTTTATCAGTCATAAAAATTGATTATTAATTTAAAGAAATAATATCTGTCATTTGTGAAATTTAAATTGAATAATCTTAAATGTTATGCAAAAAAGTCCCCTAGAAATCGACTTCCATCAAAAGGGAGTAATAACCTAATAGATGGCTTTACTCATTATGATATTGAGGTGTACATTGATGCTTAACCCCTTAATGACGCAGGACGTAAATGTACGTCCTGGTGAGGTGTTACTTAACGCACCAGGACATACATTTCAGTCCTATACAAAACCGCGAGCATGCGCAGCAGGTCCCGGCTACTGATAGATACAGATCACGGCATCTGCCGCAGAGATCCGATCATCCAGAACGGCAGACGGAGGTCCCCTCACCTGCCTCCGCTGCCTTCCACGGGTCTTCTGCTCTGGTCCGAGATCGACTAGAGCAGAAGATGACCGATAACACTGATCAGTGCTATGCCCTATGCATAGCACTGAACAGTATTAGCAGTCAAATGATTGCTATAAAATGTCTCCTATGGGGACTATTAAAGTGTAAAATTAAAAATAAAAAATAGTAAAAAAACATTTGAAAAATCCCCTCCCCGAATAAAAATTTTAATTGTCCCATTTTCCCCATTTCACTACCAAAAAGTGTAAAAATTTTTTTTTTATAAACATATTTGGTATCACCGCTTGTGTAAATAACACTATTAAAATATAAGGTTAATTATACGTACGGTGAACGGCGTGAAGGTAAAAAAAAAAGTCCAAAATTGCTTCTCTTTTGTAACATTTTATTCCCAAAAAATTTATTAAAAATGTATTAAAAGTTTTATATAAGCAAATATGGTATAAATAAAAAGTACAGATCATGGCACAAAAAATGAGCCCTCATACCTTCGCTTATACAGAAAAATTAAAAAGTTATAGGTCTTCAAAATAGAGGGATTTTAAACGTACTACTTTGGTTAAAAAGTTTTTTTTTTTTTTAAGCGCAACAGTAATAGAAAAGTATGTAATCATGGGTATCATTTTAATCATATTGACCCAAAGAATAAAGAACACGTCATTTTACCGTAAATTGTATGGCATGAAAACAAAACCTTCCAAAATTAGCAAAATTGCGGTTTTCTTTTTAATATTTTTTGAAGGAGAGGAGGAAAAAATGAAAACGTAAAAATGTTGTTCTTTGAGTCCTGAAAGGGGTATTCCGGGCAAAAACATCTTATCCCCTATCCAAAGGATAGGGGACAAGATGTCTGATCACGGGGGGGGGCGCTGCTGGGACCCCCCGCGATCTCCCTGCAGCACCCGCATTCTATACGGAGCTGCGTTTCTAGTTTTGGAAACCTCCGGGTCTCCGGGACTGGAGATGTGACCTAATGCCACGCCCCATCCATCCATAGTGGGATAGCCGGCATGCACCCTCCCATAGACATGAATGGAGGGGGCGTGGCGTGACATCACATCCCGGAATACCAGTTAAAGGCCAAAATGTCCTTAACCTCTTGGGGACAAAGGGCGTACAGGTACGCCATTGCTCCCTGGTACTTAAGGACCAAGGGCGTACCTTTACACCCATGGGAATTTCGGTCCCCGCCCGATGCAGCGGGCGGGGACCGGACCGGGATGCCTGCTGAAATCACTCAGCAGGCATCCCGTGCACATGCCTGGGGTGGTCCTGAGACCCCCCCCCATGCCGCAAATTGCCGATCAATTCAGATCGGCGACTTGTGGCTATTCTGGGCTGATCGGGTCTCTGATGACCCGACAGCCCGGAAAATAGGGATGATCGGAGCTGTCAGAGACAGCTCTGACCATCCTGAAGGATAGGAGTGAGGTGGCAGGGGTATCACCTCCTCCTATCCCCTATGTTTGGCCGATCACGACTGATCGGCGAATCACAGGGCAGGGGTGGAAGTTCATTTTCATTTTGGCGAGGTGCGGGGGCCGTGGATGTGGCGTGGACCGGCGACAGTTACCTCCGATCAAGCGGGGACCAGGATCGGCAGCAGGCAAGTGGTGCGGCGGCGGTGTCAGATGCTACAGTGAAGATCGCTGTAAAGTGATCTTCACTGCAGCTTCTAGTAGTTTCAAAACTACAATTCCGGGTACATCCGGGTACACCCCTATAAAAATCCCTAATTTCAGCCTGAAATATGCATGGTGCTCTCTCACTTCGGAGCCCTGTCGTATTTCAAGGCAACAGTTTAGGGCCACACATTTGGGTATCTCCGTACTTGGGAGAAATTGTGCTACAAATTTTGGTGGCTTTTTCTCCTTTTACCTCTTATGAAAATGAAAAGTATGGGTCTACACCAGCATGTTAGTGTAAATTTTTAATTTTTTTAATTTTTTTACACTAACTGGTATTGCCCCATACTTTTCATTTTCATAAGAGGTAAAAGGAAAAAAACTAAAACAAAATTTGTAACACACTTTCTCCCAAGTACGGAAATACCCCATATGTGGACGTAAAATGCTTCGCGCGGTGCACAACAAGGCTCAGGAGTGAGAGCGCACTATGTACATTTGAGACCTAAACTGGTGATTTGCACAGGGGTGGCTGCTAGTTACAGCGGTTCTGACATAAACGCAAAACAATAAACACCCACATGTGACCCCATTTCTTAAACTACCCCCCTCACGGAACGTAACAAGGGGTACAGTGAGCCTTAACACCCCACAGGTGACTGACAGATTTTTGGAACAGTGGTCCGTTAAAAGGAAAAATGAAATTTTTCATTTGGACAGCCCACTGTTACAAAGATCTGTCAAACGCCTGTGGGATTTAAATGCTCACTGTACCCCTTGTTAGGTTCCTTGAGGGGTGTAGTTTCCCAAATAGTATGCCATGTGGGGTGTTTTTTGCTGTTCTGGCACCATGGGGCTTCCTAAATGAGACATGCCCCCCAAAAACCATTTCAGCAAAATTTGCTTTCCATAAGCCCAATGTCGCTCCTTCCCTTCTGAGCCCTCTAATGCACCCTTAGATCACTTTAAATCCACATAAGAGGTATTTCCTTACTCGAGGGAAATGGGGCTTCAAATTTTGGGGGACATTTTCACCTATTACCCCTCATGAAAATGAAAAATTTGGGGTAACATTAGCATTTTAGTAAAAAAAAAAAATTCTCATTTTCACGTCCAACTTCAACGCAAAGTCGTCAAACACCTGTGGGGTGTTAAGCCTCACTGTACCCCTTGTTATGTTCCTGCGGGACTCCCGCGATCAGGCATCTTATCCCCTATCCTTTGGATAGGGGATAAGCTGTTTAAGCACCGGAGTACCCCTTTAAACAGATTTGTAAATATTACTTCTATTAAAAAATCTTAATTCTTCCAATAATTATCAGCTGCTGAAGTTGAGTTGTTCTTAGACAGAAATGAACAACTCAATTTCAGCAGCTCATAAGTACTGAGAGGATTAATATTTTTTAATAGAAGTAATATTCAAATCTGTTTAACTTTCTAGAGCCAATTGATATATATATATATATATATATATATATATATATATATATATATATATATATAAAGTTTTTTCCTAGATACCCCTTTAAAGGGTACCTTTCATCAAAAAAAACTTTTGATATACTATAGATTAATGTATGCAGAATAACTTTCCAATTGCATGTTATTAAAAAATATGCTTCTTTCTATTTAATTTTCCACTATGAAAAAATGACCACTAGAGATCTCCCTACCAGTCCTTTTTATAGATTTCAGACTAATGCTGGAGTCCTAAATCTCAGACTGCAGCCGGGACACAGACAAGCTCAGTTGGCAGCTCTGAATCTTCTCCTCTCTGTTTAAAACTGCATGTGCAGAGAGAAGAAAGATCGGAGCTCAGATAGTAAAATGAATGAGGGCATGCAGTAAGGCATAGTCAGGAGTATGCCCTTCTGTGTTATGAACACAGTGCTGGCTCCTGCCTGTCTGATTGACAGGCAGGGAGCAGTGCTGAACTTGTCTGTGTCCTGGCTGCAGTCTGAGATTTAGGACTCCAGCATGAGTCTGAAATCTATAAAAAGGACTGGTAGTGGTCACTTTTTCAAAGTGGAAAATTAAATAGAAAGAAGCACATTTTTTATAACATGCAATTGGAAAGTTATTCTGCATACATTAATCTATAATATATATATAAAAAAATTGATGAAAGGTACCCTTTAAGCTGGGCTCAAGTAATGTAAAATTTTCAGGGCATATTGTATTTTATGCACAAATATTCTGCAGAAATCTGACCGCATTTTATTTTGCTGCTGCATTTTCACAGACTACAGTCACATTTTCACGGCAAATCGGTGTATTCAAATAAATATGCGCCGGATTTTACACAGTATCAAACCAGCCTGTAATAATAATAATATAATTCCTTGTGATGATGATGGTGGTGTTTCACCGAAACACGTAAAGGGAGTCATGCGGTTTAGATATTAGCATTAATGCTGTAACTGCACGTTAGGTTGGAGGTCTGCAGCCTCCAACTGACTAACTATATTAATCATCATGTGGATATCTAACCACAGCTATAAGTTCTATCTAGATTAATATGGTGCTAAAATGCTAGACTTTTACCATAATAGTCACTACACATGTGTTTTTTACTATTATGCTTGAATAAAAGTTATGTTTTAAGGATAGTTTCTAAAAAAAAAAAAAAGGGGGGTCTTGGTATTGAAT
This sequence comes from Hyla sarda, assembly GCF_029499605.1. Taxonomy (NCBI): domain Eukaryota; kingdom Metazoa; phylum Chordata; class Amphibia; order Anura; family Hylidae; genus Hyla; species Hyla sarda. Next base: position 237,072,135 of record NC_079190.1, read on the forward strand.
TAAGTTTGGGATCCCTGGCTCCCATTTAGTAAAGTTTTATGATTAAATCTTATGAGTTAGAATTCATTTAATATGCATAGAGTCCAGAAACTGAAAACCAAGTAAGAATTCTTACATTTCAAAATCAGGGGCATAGTTATAGAGGTAGCAGAGATAGCAGTTGCACCGGCAGGGCCCTTGTGCCTAAGGGCGGCCCCAAAGCACATCTGCCCCATAAGAGACCAGTATCATACTTGGCATATGGGGCTCTGTTGCAGATTTTGCATCGGGGCCCAGAAGCTAAAAGCTACACCTCTGTTCAAAATTCTTCTCAGCATAAAAGATATGCATCATACCTTAGAGACAAGCTGTGCTTTTGTTAGTCCTGTTTTGTCCTCAAACTTCCTACATTTTTAATCCTCATGGAATGAATAGCGCACTACTCTCGCTGTTTCTCTGCTTTAAATTTTTCTTGTTCTGTCTCTGCTTTCATATTCTGCTACTTTACTACCTGACCCTTTACCCACCTGCCTTCTTCTCCCATCAGTCTTGTGTGAGATTTTATATAATCCCGTTTTCCATGATGGGACACACACTTAGCTGTTGGGTCTATCCAACGTATTTCACAGATGGTAAATGTGGTTGAAAAGCACCTGAATAAACATGAATAAAAAAAGCCACAATCTCCAAGTCCCCTGTGAAGTATATAATGTCTCATACGATGATAGCGCCTTTATGTGATCAACTTATTACAACTGGCATAAGAGTTGACCTTCAGAAATCAATGTAGTAAGAAATCAAGTATTCAGTGGTCTGCTAGCTAGCTAGTGTTCCATGTAATCTGTTTTCAAGCTAAAAGCCTCTGTTGTCTGCAGGCAAATGTCAATATGATATGACAATTATGGGCGTGTAAAAGAAGGTTGTAGGGTATTCCTCTGTGGGTTTATTCAGGCCAGCACGCAAAGGTCTCTCACGTCATGGAACACAAATCATGTAATAACCTCACCTAAGGCATAAACGCCACATTTAGCCCATAAATATCTGCAGTGATTTATTGATCATTTCCTTTCCTTGAGACTGTGAGTTGATGAGCCCCAGTCTGCTCTGCACATCCACTTCATACAATGCCAAGAAATGGATTTGAGCAGCTGCTTAGAGACTGTAGGTTGATGCTCTTGGTTTAGCCAAAACACATAACAAACGCATAAATGGATCTCAGCAACAGAGATGTATTATAAAGTCACATAAAAAATGATTTTCAAGCCAGTGATATCTTGTAGTGGACCAACAGTGGTGTTCATGGTTTCTGTGTTCAAGTGAAGCTACTGTAAATTACAATGCAGGCCTTCATCAAGTGAACTTAAGAACATTATAGATAGTTACCTTATTTAGTTTTACATTAGTTAATCTGTTAAATATTTAAATAAGATCACACAATATATGCAGCAAACAAAGGTGTTTATTAAAAAAAACTTTGGATTCATTTTGATTGTTGCAAAAAACATAGAATGTTCTGCAATCAACATTGACTTGTACTTTAAAAATAACTTGTACTTTAAAAATAACTCCTGTCCATATGCCCTATTAGGGCATAAGAAATTCATAGAGGGAGTTCCCCTCCCATGAGCTAAATTAGGCTGGTTTCACACCATGTTTTGTCCATACAGAGATCGGATCCAGCTGGGGGAGAACCAGGCACTCCCGTATCCCAGCCGGACCCAGCCCCCATCTCAATCTAAACCGGGCGCTCCCGAATCCCAGCCAGAACCGCGCAGCTTCTCATTCACTTTAATGAGCTGACCAGAGTTGGATCATTTTTTCCCCGTATCTGGTTTTGTGACAGGACCTAAAATCGTAGTATAGCACGGTTTTAGGTCCGCTCACAGAACCGGATACGGGGCAAAAATAAGCCGACCAGAGTCACTATCTGACTTTGGTCGGCTCATTAAAGTGAATGAGAAACTGCACACCCTTTTTTGAAAATTCCCAGCCGGACCCGGCAGCCATAGGCTGCAAACGTAGTGTGAATGCAGCCTTAGAGAGCCAACAACAAGCACAAGCAATTAATAACTAACTTCTATATTCACTAGGCTATGGCCAAGATTTCCTATTGCTGTAATTCTTTTTTCTATTGGGATTTTATCTGACTGTGTTTCTTCCATCAACTCAACTAATCTTGGCAAAAATTGTGGTACACAAAAAAAAAAAAAAAGAGGCGCATTTTGCTTCAATCAATTTTAAACAAATCATTATCAGATAAGATTTAAAATTTTGTTGGATTTTTTAGAGCACTTTAAGATTTGTGAGAGAAAAAAAAACAGCATTTTTGTGTAGGTTTCAATAATAAATCTGTAAGGTTTTGAAAAAACTTATAGACATGCCCATTTTGTCAAGATTAGTATGCTATTTTTGAGGTTATTTAGGTCATTTCATGCAAAGTTTCGCAATCTGCTAAAATTTAAGCATAGGAAAACATTGTTGTCCTATGCTAAACTCTCAGGATGGTAATAGTAAATATGTGCACATGTCATCATAAAGCAAAGGCAAACCCCTAGATTTCTGCAATACATTTCCACTGATACGCAGGAGATCTGTAAACAGGTTATTCACATTCAATGACTGTATTCCACATGTGGTTTCCCCAACTTTATACACTTCACCATATATATTAGATAGGTCCTCTATTTTCCCCATTTAAAAAAAAAATGTTGCAGTATCTGATTATAAAGCGTTTTTCTGGGGAGTAATATTTTTGTAGAACTGTGCTTAGCCAGGAGGTGAAAAAATAAATAAAAATAAAACACAGAAAATCTATACCTATCTTCCTTGCTCCCCCACCACAGTTGTTATCACGGGGCCCCTGTCTTAGCACTCCTGGGTTTGGGGTCACCATGAGGAATTTGTCAGTCAGCCAATCAGTGACTGGAAAAGTGTCCCACATCAGCCACTGATTGAGTCTGGGGCTCTATCAGAATGGCGGAGAGGGAGTAAGGTAAGTAAAATTTATTTAAAATTTTTACCACCTGCATGAGTACAGTGATACAAAAACTACAAAAGTACTCCCCGGAATAACACTTTACTTAGTAAAAAGAAAAAAAATATGATATTTTCACACTAACTAATCGTAGATCGGCTTTCATTTCTTAACGAGCTCTGGTAAAGGGAAAGAGATGAGATATGATTGTTTGCTATGGACAAATTATTTCAACTTTTGTCTATGACAGATTTATAAATCGGAACCAGTGGGGTAAAGAACGGAAACATAAACTTTCTGTGGATTTTACTTTCTATACTTTTGCTTTTTCTATCTTTAAAGTGCTATAAAAGTCCAAACAGCTTTCATTTTACTTTCTGGTACCTGAAATAGTAAATACTTAGGATTTTATATCCCTCTAATGCCACAGCGGGCTGACATTTTATTCATGTGTTTTAGATTCTTCACCTGTTTCCTTTGGGAGAAATTGCAGAAATAAATTCTTGACATTTTTGTTCTTAATTATTGTACCAGATAAGGTTATAGAAGCTTTCAACTGGTTATCTTCCAGACTTTCCAGAAACTAGCCCAAATGACTTTGAATGCACCATAATAAATCGTAAGACACACACACAGTTTGTTTGTCCTAGAACAGCTTGGATAGTAAAGGAAAGTTCAATTTTTTAAATCCATATTTAGTTAAAACACAAAGCCTAATATGTTTAATTCCCATCATATCAACTTTAATGTAATTACTATGTATATCATAGGTGTGCGCATAGGGTGTTTCAGGTGCCTTGGCACACTTTAAAGGGGTACTCCCGTGGAAAACTTTTTATTTATTTTTAATCAACTGGTGCCAGAAAGTTAAAAAGATTTGTAAATTACTTCTATTAAAAAAACTTAATCCTTCCAGTACTTATTAGCTGCTGAATACTACAATGATTTTGGAACACAGAGCACTCTGCTGACATCCTGACCACATTGCTCTCTGCGGACATCTATGTCCATTTTAAGAACTGTCCAGAGTAGGAGAAAATCCCCATAGCACACATATGCTGCTCTGGTCAGTTCCTAAAATGGACAGAGATGTCAGCAGAGAGCACTGTGGTCATGATGTCAGCAGAGAGCTCTGTGTTCCAAGAAGGAAACTTTCCTCTGTAGTATACAGACCCTAAAAAGTACTGGAAAGATTAAGATTTTTTTAAAGAAGTAATTTACAAATATTTTTAACTTTCTGGCACCAGTTGATAAAAAAAAAAAAAAAAAGTTTTCCACAGGAGTACCCCTTTAACCCCTTAACGACACAGGAAATAAATGTACGTACTGGTGACGTGGTATCGGAGCGATGCCGGCATCATGCGCCGCAGGTCCCGGCTGTGGATCGCAGCCAGGGACCCGCCGGTAATGGCGTACACCCGCGATCCCGCGGATGTCCGCCATTAACCCCTCAGATGCAGTGATCAATACAGATCATGGCATCTGCAGCATCACGGTCACGTAACAGGATGATCGGATTGCCCGCAGCGCTGCTGCGGCGATCCGATCATCCTGCACGACAGACGGAGGTCCCCTCACCTGCCTCCGCTGTCTTCCGGGAGTCTTCTGCTCTGATCTGCCTTCCCGCAGACCAGAGCAGAAGATGACCAATAACCCTGATCAGTGCTGTGTCCTATACATAGCACTGAACAGGATTAGCAATCGAATGGTTGCTATAAATAGTCCCCTATGGGGACTATAAGAGTGTAAAAATAAAAGTTAAAAAGTTAAAAAATAAAGTAAAAAAAATGTGAAAAACACCCTCCCCCAATAAAAACGTAAATTGTCCCATTTTCCCTATTTTACCCCCAAAAAGTGTAAAAAAATATTTTATATACATATTTGGTATAGCCGCGTCCGTAAATATTAAACTATTAAAATAAAATGTAAATGATCCCGTGCGGTGAACGGCGTGAAAAAAAATTCCAAAATAGCTGCTTTTTTTATAACATTTTATTCCAAAAAAAATTAATAAAAAATGTAATAAAAGTTTTGTATAAGCAAATATGGTATTAATAAAAAGTACAGATCACAGCGCAAAAAATGAGCCATCATATTACCGCTTATACGAAAAAATGAAAAAGTTATAGGTCTTCAAAATAGGGGGATTTTAAATGTACTAATTTGGTTAAAAAGTTTGCGATTTTTTTTAAGCGCAACAGTAATAGAAAAGGAAAGAAATTGGGGTATGTGCAGCTCACAATATAAATTAGTCGAGGCTAAATGGAAAGTATTTACACCGAAAAAATACTAGTACAAAATAATATATAAGGGTAAAAAGGGGGAGTACCAAACCGTAATCCACAAACCGCTATCCACAAAGCGCTATCACTTACCTCCGATACAACTCCATCATCTGCTGCTTTCACACCTGGCTGTATTCCATCCGTCATTCCACCAGACACCGAGAGATCCTCCACGAGGCTTTCCTTCCTTTGTTTCCGGAGTAAGATCCACCTCCGTGACCGGTGACTTCTCCTCGGCCTGCGGCAACCGGGCCCGTCACCGTAAGCGCATGCTAGCGCTGGACACAGCCTCCACACATCCATCTCTCGGACGTCCAACCAAAAACCACCTTTAGGAGTTGGTAACTATATCACTCTGTGAACTGTTCTAAACCACATGAGAACGGAGTGTACCGTACACTATGTCGGTTTGCATTATATTGGGATAGCGGTAGAATATCATTTACATGCAATTTTTTAACATCTTTTAATATATGCTTTGTATTTAAATAACATACCTCCCCACAAGGGCCCTGTGGTAGGAGGCATTTATGTACTAGATTTGCATCATTTATTTTATGTCTCATTTGTAATATTCTATATTAATTTATATTAAATGTGTACATCATTTAAAGTGAAGCACAGTCCGATTTATTTTTCTGTAACTTCATCATCATGTACCAATTTATGGCATTAGTCTAGAGGCATTTGGTACTCCCCCTTTTTACCAGTAATAGAAAAGGGTATAATCATGGGTATCATTTTAATCGTATTGACCCAGAGAATAAAAAACAGATGTAATTTTTACCATAAATTGTACGGCGTGAAAACTAAACCTTCCAAAATTTGCAAAATTGCGGTTTTCTTTTTAATTTCCCCATACAAATAGTTTTTTTTTAGTTGCGCCATACATTTTATGGTAAAGTGAGTGATGGCATTACAACGGACAACTGGTCACGCAAAAAAAAGCCCTCATACTAGTCTGTGGATGAAAATATAAAAGAGTTATGATTTTTTGAAGGGGAGGAGGAAAAAACGAAAGCGTAAAAATAAAATTGTCTGAGTCCTTAAGGTCCAAATGGGCTGAGTCCTTAAGGGGTTAATTACCTTGAGCAATACGCTGAAAGCACCCCCCCCCCCCCAACCACGGCTGCACTGTATATAGCTATAAGTGTGTCCATATGATGGGATTATAGCTAAATACAGCAGCGATTGCCACCAGATGGAGAGAAGAGACCCTGGTTCCTCGCTCCATGATGAGGTCTGGAGCCTGTTTTCCCCTGTGCTCCAGCATGCGATTACATCATCCTCACGTGCCTGCAGCAGGACAGAAGAGTAGCCACGGTAGCGTAAAGCCTTGATAAGTATGTTTATTTTTAATGGTAATCGGGAAGGGGGGAAATTTGAAGAAACCACTTACAGTGGGGCAAATAAGTATTTAGTCAGCCACCAATTGTGCAAGTTCACCCACTTAAAAAGATGAGAGAGGCCTGTAATTTTCATCATAGGTATACCTCAAGTATGAGAGACATAATGAGAAAAAAAATTCATTAAATCCCATTGTCTGATTTTTAAATAATTAATTAGCAAATTATGGTGGAAAATAAGTATTTAGTCAATAACAAAAGTTCATCTCAGTACATTGTTATATACCCTTTGTTGGCAATGACAGAGGTCAAACATTTTCTGTAAGTCCTCACAAGGTTTTCACGCACTGTTGCTGGTATTCTGGCCCATTCCTCCATGCAGATCTCCTCTAGAGCAGTGATGTTTTGGGGCTCTTGCGGGGCAACATGGACTTTCAACTCCCTCCAAAGGTTCTATGAGGTTGAGATCTGGAGACTGGCTAGGCCACTCCAAGACCTTGAAATGCTTCTTATGAAGCCACTCCTTCGCTGCCCGGGCGGTGTGTTTGGGATTATTGTCATGCAGAAAGACCCAGCCACATTTCATCTTCAATACCCTTGCTGATGGAAGGAGGTTTTCACTCAAAATCTCACAATACATGGCCCCATTCGTTCTTTCCTTTACATGGATCAGTTGTCCTGGTCCGTTTGCTGAAGAAAAGCCCCAAAGCATGATGTTTCCCCCCATACTTCCCAGTAGGTATGGTGTTCTTTGGATGCAACTCAACATTCTTTCTCCTCCAAACACGAAGAGTGAAGTTTTTACCAAAAAGTTCTACTTTGGTTTCATCTGACCATATGACATTCTCCCAATCCTCTTCTGGATCATCCAAATGCTCTCTAGCAAACTCCAGACGGGCCCGGACATGAACTGGCTTAAGCAGGGGGACATGTCTGGCACTGCATGATTTGAGTCTTTGGCAGCGTAGTGTGTTGCTGATGGTAGCCTTTGTTACTTTGGTCCCAACTCTCTGCAGGTCATTCACTAGGTCCCCTTGTGTGGTTCTGGAATTTTTGCTCACCGTTCCTGTGATCATTTTGAAACCACGGGATGAGATCTTGCGTGAAGCTCCAGATCGAGGGAGATCATCAGTGGTCTTGTATGTCTTCCATTTTCTAATAATTGCTCCCACAGTGGGATTTCTTCACACCAAGCTACTTGCCTATTGGAGATTCAGTCTTCTCAGCCTGGTGCAAGTCTACAATTTTGTTTCTGGTGTCCTTCGACAGCTCTTTGGTCTTGGCCATAGTGGAGTTTAAAGTGTGACTGTTTGAGGTTGTGGACAGGTGTCTTTTATACTGATAACAAGTCCAAACAGGTGCCATTAATACAGGTAACGAGTGGAGGACAGAGGAGATTCTTAAAGAAGAAGTTGCAGATCTGTGAGAGCCAGAAATCTTGCTTGTTTGTAGGTGATCAAATGCTTATTTTCCATCATAATTTGAAAATTAATTATTTAAAAATCAGACAATATGATTTCATCGATTTTTTTTCTCATTATGTCTCTCATAGTTGAGGTATACCTATGATGAAAATTACAGGCCTCTCTCATCTTTTTAAGTAGGAGAACTTGCACAATTGGTGGCTGGCTAAAAACTTTTTTGCCCCACTGTATATGCAGGTGGGAATTACCTACAAGGGAAAAAATCTATTTATACGGGGAACTGTATACAGTGGGGAACTACCCAAAGGAAGGGGGGACTATCTATTCTCGGACCTATATACAGGGCGGAACTACATACAAGGGGGAAAACTATTTATATGGGGACCTGTATGCAAGGGGAAATACCTACAGGGGGGGGGGCTTCCTATATAGGGACCTATATAGTGGGAATTACCTACATGGGGGGCTACCAATATGGTGACCTAACAATATCAAGATAAGTAGAGATGCGGCACTCCAGTTCAGTGAATCAAAAAATGCTGTTTATTCGCCCATCAACGTACAATGTGATGTTTCAGTCCAACAATAGAACTTTTTTCAAGCAAATAAATTGTGTTATATCACTTTCTTATATAAGACAGTGTATTTGTGACATCATCAATTACTTTGCCTAATCACTTTGCCATCAACAATGTGCCTAATCAGTGCATAATATGTGCATTCATTTGCATAATCCATACATAAACAACAGGTTTCACAGTTTTCACAAGTGTAAGTCCAGTGTTTAAGTGGCATATACAAATAATACAGTAGTATTGGGAAACAGAGCACCCACTTTGGGATTACAAGCCTTGTCGCAGTGTTGGTTTCTTGTAAATGGGGACCTACATACTGGGGCAGACTACCTTTATTGAGACCTATATAAAGAATAGAACTGCCTATGGGGGAGGAGATACCTATATAAAGGGTGCAACTGCCTGCAGGGGGGAAAACTACCTTTATGGGAACCCTTACAGAGGGAACTACCTACAAGGGAGAAGAAACTGCCTATATGGGGACCTATATACAGGGGGGAAAGTACCTATACGGGGGACAACTACCTACAAGGGGGGGAACTACCTTTATGGGGACCTATGCAGGGTTAATTACCCATGGCAGTGAGAAAATGCCTATATGGGAACCTATATATAGGGAAAACCATCTATATGGGAACCTATATACTGTGGGGAACTACCTACAGGGTAAGTCAACTACCTATATGAGAACTATATACTGGGGGAATCTACCTAACGGGAGGACTACCTATATGAGGACATGTATACTGGAGGAACTACCTAATGGGGGACTACCTATATTCGGACATTTATAGAGGGGGTATAAAAGAGCAGTGGTAACACTTCTATTGCCAGTTTCTGTACATTTCCATATATATAGATTTAACCTCATATCCCCAGAACTGATTTACAGATCTTGCTGAGTGATACATCATTGAAAAGAGGGTCATCCGCACTATAAGCCTGTATATTCATGTGACCTTTCTGTCAGTTTTCCTTAAACTTCCTAACTTCCTCAGTGAGCCACTGATTTTGGTGGGTGGAACTGATTTGGCTGTACAGCACCCCTACAACAAATGCTATTATTTCTGCATGAAGATGGACTATAGATATAGTGTATATTGAAGGTTTCTATACCTTAACGCTTATAATGCCATTGTTTTCAAGGGAATGCATAATGACAAAACAATCTTTTCTATAAAACAAATATCAAAAACAGGCTATTGGCAATAAAAAAAAGTACTAGGATGTTCACAATATGTTTACATTAAACTGTAAGTTGTTATGTAAATGATAAAAAGGAAGGGGGTAGGATTTCTGTGGCTTAGTTTCAGTGTCAATCCAAATTCAGAGTCTGCACAACTTCAAATGAGGCATGGGCATCAGCACCAGGCCATCTGGGCTTGTCTTTTATAAACTGCCGACCTGGAATATTGCAGCCATATAGATGCTGGTGCTCCAGCTAACTTGTCTGAACAAACAATTCATAAGTCCTTAGCACAGATGGTCCTTAGCAGATGATCATTTTGAGTGCCATTGCTGTCTGAGGGAAACATAAAGGTGAGAAGAAAAACAAGGAAATTGGAAAGCAGGAGGAAAACAATGACTGGGGAGTAGAATCCAGATTTTCGTTGGACTATGTTGATGGGTGGAAGAATCGATGCTTGTTTGATGTCAACAATTGAGGCTGGTGGACGTGGCCTAAACATGGGGGCAATGATTTATTGTCACACTGTAGATGAATTTGGGGAAACTGGAGGTTTGGCCAGAGAAAAATCAAATAAAGTTTAATGTGGATAAAGGAAAGGTTATACATTTGGGCCATGGAACTAATCAATTATGTGTTGAATATAAAAAAAAAAAAATGGGTAAAACTGGATAAAACACTTTTCAGATATTGGTGGACAGTAAACTCAACTTTAACAACCATTATCAGGTAAATAAAATCATGGGATGCAACAAAAGAGAAAGAGATGCTGATGGCAAAAACATAGTTGTGCCTCTATACAAATCACTGGTCAAACCACACATGGAATATTGTGTGCAATATTTGGCACCTGTATATAAAAGTATACGATTGAACTGGAGTGGGAGCAAAAGTAATGCCCTCTCCTCCTCAGTCAACTGCATGCAGTGTGAGCAAAACAAACAAGAGAACTTAATTCCTGATTCCTGAAAATCAGGAATTAAGCACACAAACACAATAAGCACCAGTTAAAGAGTAAGCCTGGAATTTTTTTAAATCTCATGACAGGTACACTGTAAGCAATTGGGCCATCTTCTTTTGAAATGTACTCTTGTTAAAAGGCTAAATATTGCTCTTTAGTAATTGCTGAACCTGGAGCAAGTTTTGGTAAAAATCTGATAAGGGGGCCTCATGGTTGTCACAGACATCAAAATGTACTTTGACCATCCGGGATACGCTGGTATAAGCATTGGCTCGAGGGAGGATAGGGTAGGCCTGTATGCTGATGACATGATCTTATTCATGTCTGATCCTGCGTGCACTCTGGCTTTGGGGATTGACCTTATTGACAAATTTGGGGTTTACTCGGGTCTTAGGATCAACTGGAGCAAGTCGGTGTATATGCCCATCAGAGATTCTCCGGTAGGGAATTGTTTACATGGCCTGCGGGTTGTAGATCAGTTCAAATATTTAGGCATCATTATCAACAGGCGGTTTGGGGAGGATCACCAGACGAACATTCTACCTCTTCTATCCTATGTCCGTGCCAAATTCCGGACCTGGGCTGCCCTGCCCCTTTCTGTTGCGGGACGCATTAATCTCATCAAAATGGTGGTCCTCCCCAAGTGTCTTTATCTGTTAGAACATGCGTCAGCCATAGTACCAGTCTCCTTTTTTAAGCAGCTGCATTCTCTCTTTCCTCCGTTTATTTGGGGCTCTAATAGATCCAAGCTGAAACTGACCACATTGCAACGACCTAGAACTCAGGGAGGTATGTCACTACCCGATCTACAGCTATACTACATGGCTGGCCAGCTCAGGTATCTTAGACACTGGGTTTCCTTGCAGCCCCTCCCCAATAGTGAGCATCACCTTGCCCACAGTCTACACCTCTCTCACCTGTGGCCCGTCTTAGAGGGTAGGGTTGGCCTGGGGGGCCCTTGGCTTCCTTTGCATAGACTGGCCCTGAAACTCTGGACCTATGCTAAACGTTTATTTGCCTTTACGGACAACCTGCTGGATAGACAACTGTGGCATGATCCTACGTTGCCGCACTTCTCTGACCAACTGGATCCGCACTTTTGGAGGTCCTATGGTGTGATCTCCGTTGGTGATGTCTATGATGGCAGTGCCTTTAGGGACTTCCAGTACTTTATTGACGTTAAATCTGTCCCCAGACGATCGTTTTACCGATACCTCCAGCTCAGACACGCCTTCCAAGTACAATTCCCTGGGTCTAGTGCTCCATTCTCTCACTTCCCGGTTATTGGGGTGTTCACCACTCAGGGGCCCCGGGGACTTATATCGGCTCTATATACTGCCCTTTTGAATGCTAAGATGGGGGGGGAGCCGCTGTCGGTTGAGGCGCGCTGGAGGAGCTGTGTAGCTGACATGACCGATGAGGAGTGGGATGATGCCCTCTCCTCACACCTGTACGTCTCACCCTCTATCAACAACAGACTAATTCAGCTGTACATGTTCCACCAGTCGTACCTCACCCCGATACGCTTGACTAAAATGGGTAGGCGCCCAGACTCATCTTGCCACCGTTGTGGACATCCTGACTCTGACTTTATGCACATGATGTGGTCCTGCCATTATATAGCATCATTCTGGTCCGAGGTGACACAGTTTCTTACTTCCTTAACTCGACGACCGGTGCCGATGCTCCCGAGGCACTGCCTTTTGGGTCTTTTTGATGAGGAACTGTGGTCGCCAACTGAGATCATCTTCCTCAGGGAGGTCCTCTTCCTTGCACGCAAGGCCATAGCATTGCGTTGGATGGACTCTAGGACTCCCACGGTTGCTGGTTGGAAGGCCCTCGTGAACACCTCAGTGAACTATGAGTATCTGGTTTACAAACATCGTAAGAACCCTGCCAAGTTCTATAAAATATGGGCGTCCTGGTGTGCCTCCCCCCATGCTCAATACACGGTATCCAGGTTCTTGGCAGCAAGAGACCTCATTCTATCACAGTCTTCTCCCCCCGGCTACTTGATTTCTCTTTTCTTGTCTGACCTAGGCTGATCTTTCTCCCCCTTCTTTGTTTCTCTTTCTCCTTTCCCCCTTACTTTTTCTTTCCCCCCCCCCCCCCCCCCTTTTTTTTTTTTTTTTTTTTTTTTTTTTCTTTCTCATCTCCCTCTTCCTCTTCCCTGACCTGGACGGATTTGTGTGATGTTTTTACGTTTGTAGTGTCTCGTCTTTGTGTTTGTCTTTGTTTCCCTTTCCATAGTTCTTGAGTTCCCACCAAACGGTGGTTGGTTTTAATGTTTTCTGTGTTTTAGTTGATTCATTGCTGATGTAACTGCTCGTGTCATGCTGCTGAATGATTATCCTTCTTCCGGCACGGTGTCGGATGATACCTGTATTTCTCACCGCCAGCTTTTGATACTTTTCGTATGTATTTATTGTGTTGAGCACTTACATTGCAATAAAAACAGTTTAAAAAAAAAAAATGTACTTTGACCAATGTATCAACATTCTGTTGGATGATAACACTTATTATATAAGTATCCAACCCAAGAATAAAGGACACTTATAGAATCTATTGTACAGGTGGGCATGAGATCATTGGAAGCTGAAAGGGAAAGAGGGGCTTGATTATTGTGCCCGGGGAAACCCTTTATGCCTATTATTATTGGCTGCCTAAGACTCAGAAGGTTGTCATGCCCCCTACTTTGAGGCATATCGTCTCAGGGTTGGTGTCTCTGAATATGTACATGTGGTTTGATTTCATTCCACAGCCCCTTTTCCAGAGAGTCCCAGGATGTCTTAAGGATTAACGTGATATGCTTGGTGCTTTGAATGCTTTGGTGTGGCAGGTAAAATATGTCTGGCTTGGTCCAGACATAATGTCATGATATGCAAGCGTTTGTTTTTACACAGTTGTCCTTAAGCCACTTCTGTGTTTCTTGGCTGTGGGCTTAGGGTCTTTGTCTTTTTGGAAGGTAAATCGTTGGCTAAGTCTGAGGTCCAGAGCACTCTGGGTCAGGTTCGTATTAACCATATCTCTGTACTTTGCTTCATTTAAGGATAAATGGTTCTTATCTACTGACACATTCTATGTTTCTCTGTTTAAATGGTTCCTGGTTTTCTCCAGAACAAAAAGTTCAATCTTGGCTTTATTAGACCATGGAATCTTTTCTTGCACAGTCCTTGTTAGTGTTTACAAAACATGTAATGGCTATAAATGCCAGTGACAGCAGGCGCTTCCTAAAACTTCACTTTTATTATACTCAAGATAAAATGCTCACCACATTAAACAGTGCAAAATATTACATGCATACATTCCCATTGTATTGGAGATACAATGATTATTTTTGCACCTTGTTTAGGTTTCACATGATTGCAGGGGAAGGCAGATCTAATGACCAGATCTAAATGATTGATTTTGCACTTGCAATGTGGGCACCAGTCTAATTTTAAAGGGGTACTCTAGTGGAAAACATTTTTTTAGTAACTGGTGCCAGAAAGTTTAATGAACTGGTGCCAGATTTGTAAATTATTTCTATTAAAAAATCTTAATCCTTCCAGTACTTATTAGCAGCTGTATGCTACAGAGGCAATTCTTTTATTTTTTATTTCTTTTCTGTCTATCCACAGTAACATGTCCATGTCAGGAACTGTCCAGGGCAGGATAGGTTTGCTATAGGGATTTGTTCCTGCTCTGAACAGTTCCTGACATGGACAGAGGTGTAAGCAGAGAGCACTGTGGACAGACAGAAAATAAATCCAAAAATAAAAGAATTTCCTCTGTACTATACAGCTGTTAATAAGTACTTGAAGGATTACGATTTTTAAATAGAATTAATTTACAAATCTGTTTAACTTTCTGCACCAGTTGATTTAAAAAATATGTTTTTCACCGGAGTACCTCTTTAAGTGTCTGCATCTATTGACTATGCAGTTGTACACATGATTTGTTCCTTTTTTGCCACTCCCCGGATGACACCCCCTTTATAGGTGACAGAAACATGTTGGGGGGCTACCGTTTGAGCCTATTGGGAATTGCCCCTTGAAGCTGGCACATGAAGTACATTAAAGGGGTACTCCGATGGAAAACTTTTTTTTAAATCAACTGGTGGAAGAAAGTTGAAAAGATTTGTAATTTACTTCTATCAAAAAAATCTTAATCCTTCCAGTAGTTATTAGCTACTGAATACTACAGAGGAAATTATTTTCTATTTGGAACACAGTGCTCTCTGCTGACATCACGAGCACAGTGCTCTCTGCTGACATCTCTGTCCATTTTAGGAACTGTGCAGGGCAGCATATGTTTGCTATGGGGATTTTCTCCTACTCTGGACAGTTCTTAAAATGGACAGATGTCAGCAGAGAGCACTGTGCTCATGATGTCAGCAGAGAGCACTGGTTTCCAAAAAGAAAAGAAGTTCCTCTGTAGTATTCAGCACCTAATAAGTACTGAAAGGATTAAGATTTTTTAATAGAAGGTTTCCACCAGAGGACCCCTTTAAGCTCAGAGACATGTAAGTATTATATTTCTTAGCAGTTGCTTTCAATTGGTGGGGCAACGACCTTGGATACACCCAGCTGCTGTACCCCTTTGATCCTATAACACATCACTATATTTTGCTCTGTTTAATTTAGTGAGCATTTTAACTTGAGTATAATAAAAGTGGGTTTTTAGTTAGCACCTTCTGTCACTGGCCTTTCTAGCCATTATATGTTTTGTTAATAGAGATTTACTAAAAGTTCCACCAAGTGGGGGTCACAGCAGGACCGTTACAAAGTCTGTTAATTTGTTTACAGTCCTTGTTAGCCATGAGACCTTATATTGTATATTTCCAAACCAGTTCCAGACAACTAAATTTACCAGAGGTAACTCCAAGCTATAGAAATATCTCACAGATGAGAAATGGGAAGCTCTCAGAACTAAATTTTAAATGTCATACAGAATTTTCCATTTTAATAAATTTGCTAAAATTTCTCAAATTATGTTTACATTCAACACATGCAATGTAGCTAAATGTTAAAAAATAAACAGGTCTGAAGAGTCTCTAAAGCATATGGATAGAGAGATAGATACAGTAGATGTTATTTTCTGTTATGCATTTGTGTTCCATTTGTAGACATGTATACTATTTTCTTTCTTCTCATACATCTGTAATATCCCAGTATAGGACATGGTCCTGTTTTACCCTTAGGCCCTGTCAGGTTGAGACCCTCAGTAACCTGGGGGCTCCCCTGCAGGGTTTCCCTCTGTTATTTCCAGAATGTTGTGTTTACTGCTTTAATGTATAGACAGGAACCTAATGTATAGATAGAATAGAGGACCTGTGAGAGGTTGTCTCAAGGACCTGTACGTCTGTCACATGTTATGTTATGCAGTCACATGATTTGTTGTCACATCTTCTCCCAGAGAGCAGCAGCTTAACCTATTAACTGCAGCTTGACCAATGGGACTTAGTCCAGCCCCCCACTATAAAAAGGGGCAGCCATTACAATTCACTCTCTTCTCTTATGATCTTTGCTGAGGAACAGTTAACACCAGAAATCTCAGTGCTAGTGATCAGCTACATGGAAGGCCACAAAGCTACAGTCACTCCAGTAAGTCAAAAGTCTATGTTTGCTGTCACTACAAGTAGTCAAGTTCTGCATATAATCAAGCCTCAAGATAATTGTCTCAAGTCTATTACAAGTATAATTGGTCCCAGCAAGCTGCGAGGTCTTCATAGTTCCTGGCCACCTCTCTGGGAATCTGGCCTAGCTGTGAAGATAATACCATCTGTCTTAAACTCAGTAAAGCCTCCGTTAAACCATAACTGGTTGTGGACTCTCCTTTCCTTAACTAGCCATTGGAATAGCGGAGATAGCGTTCGTGTGGTTCCGGTACCAAAAACCACTCTGGTATCACGAACACTAGGGGTTAATAATATCTTGCCCCCGGGGTAAATACCATCTGACCCCCCCCCCCCCACCTACACCTCTACACCCGTGGTCCCGCCATACAACGGTGGTCCACCACACATCCACAGTAAAATACTCTTGAATCAGGAACACATGACTTATTTATTATTGTTCCTTTTGATTCTTGAAGGCTTATCCTTTGCCCTGTGAGGGAAGCTGTAATCATTCAAGAGATACGTTATCAAAGTCAGACTGTATGCTGGACGTGTGCCTATCTACTATAGTAGCTTTCTGCCTCAAAATCTCAGGGATCTCCACAACTTCTTGGTGTAGGGAGTATGACAACTTTTAAATTCCCTTTCTCTGCCCACATGTATGCTGTCTGAGGAGTAGATAGCTGTCAAAAAATACCTAATTCCTATGGAGTGGGTGTGAGCTTGAGATTTTAATACTTTATCATTAAAACATCTGTATAGATCACGTAGTCTATTTTTATTACATTCATACATATAGAAATATATGAAAGGACATTTTGTTGTCTAATGGTCATTTATCTAATCTAATGACATCTAATGACATTTATATCTGCCTTACCTACAGTTACACTGTGCATAATTTTAATACCTGTAGTTTTTAGGATAGTTCAAGAGTTTTCTGAATTAGGCTAGGATTCCACTTGTTTTTTTTTTTACCTGCGTCTTTTCCACTGCGTTTTTTCTAGTGTTTTTTCTCACATTTTTGAATTTGAGTGTAAATTGCATTTTTGGCCCCTTTGGCACTTAAATAAAAAAATTTTGCCTACCAAAAAAAAAAACAGAAAAGGATATGGTAGGGATGGGAAAAAATGTATTTATTTATTAACAAAATTTTTTTTTTTTTATAACAAAATTTTTATTAATTTCCGAACCCAATGTGATTGTCCATAACATAGCAGAGATGCGGAGCGGCTCTATACAGTGCTCACATCTCTGCACTATACTCCAGACGGCCAGTGATGTGAATAGAACTTCACTCATTCATATTTTCCACCCAGAGTGGGGATTGGCTGGATGGTGGCAGCCAATCACAGCTCTCAGTGGGAAATATGAATGGTGAGTGGCCGGTTGGAGTATAGTGCAGAGATGTGGAGTGCAGGAGAAAGCCACTCCACAATAGATAGGACGATTGCATCAGGTGTCAGGAGTGACAGCTGCTGTGATCTGTCCTTCAATGCAGATACTACTACTACTCACAACATGGAGCACACTCTGCTCCATGCTGGGAGCTGTAGTACCTGCATTAATAGACAGATCGCAGTGAGTGTAACTTCTGACACCTATTGTGATCTGTCTGTTAATGCAGGTACTATAGCTCCCAGCATCGAGCAGAGTGTGCTCCATGTTGGGAGCAGTAGTACCTGCAGTTAAAGGGGTACTTCCATGGAAAACTTTTTTTTTTATCAACTGGTGCCAGTAAGTTAAACAGATTTGTAAATTACTTCTATTAAAAATCTTAATCCTTCCAGTACTTTTTTAGTGGCTGTATACTACAAAGGAAATGTTTTTCTTTTTGGATTTCTCTTATGTCACAAATACAGTGCTCTCTACTGACCTCTGCTGTCCATTTTAGGAACTGTCCAGAGCAGCATATGTTTGCTATGGGGATTTTCTCCTACTCTGGACAGTTCCTAAAATGGACAGCAGAGGTCAGCAGAGAACACCGTGGTCGTGACATAAGAGAAATCCAAAAAGAAAATTTCCTCTGTAGTATACAGCCCCTAAAAAGTACAATCACCTTTTTTGGGTCGTTAAAGTCCAAAAAATAATAAAAAACCGTCTGCAAAAACGCCCCAAGTTAAAACCCACATGGTGTTTTTCTTGGAGTTTTTCTTTCTCCCATAGACTTCTATGGGATCAAAACGCCACGATTTCAGGGGAAAAAACGTCATAGGCTCAACATGCTGCGATTTAGCCAAACCGCCAAGGAGCTGAAAAAGAGTGGAAAAATTCGAAAAGGATAAAAAAAAAGCCAAACTGAAAAACGTAAAGTGGAAAAAGAATTTTGAGATTTCTCATTGATTTACAGCTAACATCTGGCCGCAGCGTTTTTTGGCCGAAAAAACACCAAGCGGCAGAATTGGCGTTTTTTCCCCAAAAAAAACAAGTGGAATTCCAGCCTTATGGTAGCGCTCATATATTAACAGTGAAGCAGTGTCTCCTACCATGGCTGTCTGCAGTCACAACTAGGGGGAGCTTAGTGCATATGTTTTCAATATTTTCAATTGACTTCAATGGGAACTGCATAAATATAGCAAACTTTTTAATTTTTTTCCAAAATGATTATTTATTAGTTTTATTTTCCATACATAAAACAAATGAAAACAGGGTGGGTAGGTTTTATTATTATTCATAGATATAGTAAATTAAGTACAGTGAATTGGTCTTAAAAAAGTTTGGCCTGTATTTGATACAGCAGCAGAATGCTTGTCATTGCAGTCCCAGACACCATGGATGATGGATCCTACTTTACGCCCCATGTCTGCCTATGCAACTTATTTTTATATAAGTGAATCTTAGGCTTGCTTACATTTAGTTACTGTGGAGTTATCAACCACAAGTGCTGGATGTTTGCACTTAGTTTAAAGGGGTACTCCGGTGCTTACACATCTTATCCCCTATCCAAAGGATAGGGGATAAGATGCCTGATCACGGGAGTCCCGCAGCTGGGGACCCCCGGGATCATGCACGTGGCACCCCGATTGTAATCAGTCCCCGGAGCGTGTTCGCTCCTGGTCTGATTACGGTCGACCGCAGGGTCGGAAGCATGTGACGTCACGCCTCCGCCCCCATGTGATGTCACGCTCCGCCCCTCAATGCAAGCCTACGGTAGGGGGCGTGATAGCTATCACGCCCCTTCCCGTAGGCTTGCATTGAGGGGCAGAGCGTGACGTCACACGTGGGCGGGGGCGTGACGTCACACGCCGCCGGCCCTGCGGTCGCCGGTAATCAGTCCCGGAGCGAACACGCTCCGTGGACTGATTACAAACGGGGTGCCGCGTGCATGATCCCGGGGGTCCCCAGCTGCGGGACTCCCGTGATCAGGCATCTTATCCCCTATCCTTTGGATAGGGGATAAGATGTGTAAGCACCGGAGTACCCCTTTAAGCCTGCAATTCTGAACACTGCATAGAAAAACAACAACCCTGATAAAACTCTAGACCATGTAGTAGAGCAGCAAAAAATAACATTTTCTCCAAAACATCACATCAACAAGGCTTGTTGTAAATTTTCAAATATACAGAAAGTCAATTCTTTGATTTTGCAGCAGATGTCTACATCAAAGACCTAAGTACATTATTTGCAGGGAAGTGTTAAAGTGATACCACTTATAATTTTATATTATTTTCATACTTCATTACTTTTTTACTTTAACAGTTAACAGTTGAATGTGCTTCTGAAATGTACTGCAATGAAATGTACTGCAAGAGTAAGGCCTAAAGCAAGAATCTGAATCATAAGGCCCCTATTTTATCCCCAAGGTAATTCAGTTTTGTCGGCATGAATTAAAGTATGCAACTATTTACATAAGGTAGACATTAGCAATAACAAATAATTAGCAACTCTTGTATGACAAGAATGAAAGATAAAAGGAGAACCTAAACTACTTTAGGCAAAGAAGCATATTTTGCTACAATATAAGAGGACAGCAAAGCTATAAACCAATCTGAACCCATTACATGTAAACGTTGGGAGTAAACAACATTATCCATTCAAAAAACCTTGCTTTTTATATACATTATAAGAATATTAGAATAAATCTTACATGCCCAAATGGATCAAGATGGTTGTTGGTCAACTTCAGTTTTTGAAATGACACCAATTGCCTCATCCAATGAGCTCCAGTGGCGGGGGAGTCCGGATGAACATATAACCTTCCAGGCATTGCAGGTTCAGCTTTACCAGCCACCATCCTACAAGTGACACATTCATACAGTGAATAAGAATGATAACAATGTCATATGTATACAGTACTATAATCATTACATAATAACTAATACAGTTATCCATTCACAGCACAGATAAACAGGGCAGAAGTCTATTATTTTGGATTTCCCGCGCATTGCTGTCTATAGTTTAATGTGGCCATTCTAGACATTTCCTTCAAACATTATTACATTGGGAGAACTACAACACGAAAATAGGCCCAGGCTATAGAGTTCAATGCTGACTTTTGCAGTGTTTATCCAGAAGAAGGGAGAAAATGGTGCTACCTCGTTTTCTATGCTCTTATATCAACCCTTTACATATAGGAAGGGAATGATAATATATTGGTAGATCAGGTATTTTATGTTGAAGTAATACAGGGAATGCTGGACCTTTGACCTTTTCAGTCAACAGGAGCATAATAGTCTAAGCTCTAGTTGGCCATAGCTCTTAGATATTTCTTTCGGGATCCCACCAGTCTTGTGGATGGTCTGATGTTAAGTCCCATTGGGGAAAACAAGAACTCATCAGGTTTTAATCCACCCTGTCCAAACCTTGTTTCCCACCAACCAAGATACTGACCTGATTTACTATTGTAAACCTGACATGCTTTGTTTGAAATGAAAAATCTAGCCAACTCTTCATTTTATTGAGAAAACCCAAAAAAGGGGCATGTCTGTTGGGAAAAGGGGCGTGATCACAGAAAAGGGGCGTGTTCCCCACATCTTCACAAAAAAGTAACATATGTACTAAGATTTCCACAGAAAATGTGGTGGATTTGAGCTGAGAAAAACCCGACAGATCAGAGCATGTGATAAAAAAGCAAAATGTAGGGAAAAGTACAAAATGTAGAGAAACCTTGGTAAAAACGTATTCCATTTGTAAAAAATGTGCAAAATCACGGGCAAATAACATGCATGCCCAACTAAACTGATGCATATCTTTACGTCACATCGATCATTTACTTTGTTACAATGTATTCATTAGTATTAATGTATTGCTATTAGTACTAAAAAGACCTTTCATAACTATATATCTCTCACCATTTATTATCACAGAATTTATATCGATGGTCGTCAGCTGGAACAATATCTATGAGGAGAATATATTTAGTCTTGGGGTTCATCCCAGTGACTTTAACTTTATAACTTGGAAACATCCTCCTACAAAGAAAATAAAAACTCATTATTAGTAAATTTACACATTAAACACATAGAAAGAAATACATATCATTACCAATGCCATGTTTTTTGTTACTTTTCTCAACAGTTACCACTGTCAGTTCTTGAATTACATGCTCCCTGTAGTCTCTGCAAGTACGCCTTGATAAAAATTGAAGTTCAGTGAGAATGTCTGAAAGCAGCTGCACCGGTCCTATTCACGAGCTATGTATGTTGAAGTCACCTGCTTTAGCTGTGTTACTTTCCCTTTTTACTAGATTAGGATTGTTTTGAGTTGGATTGAGTTAGATTTTTGGCAGTTATCCCAGAATCTTTATGCAATATGCAAAACCGTAGTTTATAATTGTGTCCCCTCCGTAGTTTAGGATTCATTAGGCAATGTCATCTGTCCCACATTATAGACTTTAAAAGTTTTCTGCATCACCATAATAAAAGGGGTTGTCCACTTTAGACAATCCCTACTTGTTGGAACGGTCCTTTGACAGTAAATAGGTTAAAAAGGACTCCTTACTGGGACCCCCAGGGATGAACTGTAATCTGTGGGGACACCTGGCAGAACATGTTTAATTTCCCTACAGCAACATCACAGAGGGAAACAACATTAGACAGTGTTTATTCAATTTTATTAGTTTGTCTGAGTAACTCAGGACAGGACAGGTCCTCAGAGAAATGTTCTTTGTAGCTACATTTCACTCTAATACATAAGGGTCTTAAACAGAGGACCTCCCTTTCTAACTCTGAGCTCTCTTACAGAGTATATCAAAATGGGTTTTCTAAAGTAGACAACCCCTTTAAACTGGTTGTCCAACTTTGTGTGAATGAATGTTATGTAACTTTTTTTTAGAACCCAAAATTCTTTGCTTGGGGTTTTTCTTTCAGAGGCAGAAAACCTGATATGACCCTTGTCTGCTCTCACAGGTAAAGTTTTTTTAAAAAACTTTTTTACATTTTAATGCAGGCAATTCTCTGTTAGTTAAGCAGGGCAATGGCACATATTCCTCTGCATTCTTGAAATCATACCTGTATTCCTTTAGGCTTGAAAATATTAATTATTATAAATCTCATAATAGTGGTGGCAGGGAATCAGCGCTCGCACGTTGCACGCTCAGCCGGCGAGAGCGCAAACTACCAAGTGCACAAGCTATGCTAGGTAGGCAGGCAAGCAGGCAAGGACCAGTTTGCAACATTAGAAGATTAAGGCTGCTTTCACACTATAAAACAACTTCTGTTATGAACGCCCGTTAGGAAATCGGCAGTTATACGGCCGGTACAAAATCACTAACGGACGTTAGAAAATCCCATTATAGTCAATGGGATTTTTCTAATAGCCGTTTTAACACGTTATCACCCGCTATTAATAACTGCTGTTATTTTCTGAAGGGCGAATGAACGGGAGAAATAGTGCATGCACTAATTCTCCCGTTACTATCGCCCGTCACAAAATAACGGCCGTTATTAATAACGGGCGATAGAAAAATCCCATAGACTACAATGGGATTTTGTAACGGCCATTAGTGATTTTGTTCCGGCCGGATAACTGCCGATTTCCTAACGGGCATTCATAACGGAAGTTGTTTTATAGTGTGAAAGCAGCCTAAGCTGGGAACCATATCAGGTGACCAATCCGCAGCACCTTGTCTTCTATTCAGAGAGGATACCTAGACTGGAGAAACCCGCAGGGTGAGTGGTGCACGACACCAATTTGAACTTTCTATGTTACAGAGACTATTTGCTGTGTGTACTATCAGCACTTTAACACCATCTAACATTATCATCGCAACCAGCGGTACTTGCATAAGTATTTACACCTCCCAGGACAGTACAATGCTATTTACTGGCTACAACATCTACTGTATTTATTTACTGTAATAAATGGCCATTTATTGAAAGTCATTATTATTGTGGATCCCAAAGACTTTTACAAACATTTATATGGACT
The DNA here is from genome assembly GCF_029499605.1 of Hyla sarda. Taxonomy (NCBI): domain Eukaryota; kingdom Metazoa; phylum Chordata; class Amphibia; order Anura; family Hylidae; genus Hyla; species Hyla sarda. The sequence continues at coordinate 237,095,832 of NC_079190.1, forward strand.
TTCATTTTATATAATTATTTTAGCGGGAGAATTCATGATATGTTTTAATAGGTTATTTTTTTATACATTTTTATATATTTTGTCGCATTTGCACCAGAATTGAATAAGTGGGTACACAAGGGCCCTCTGACCCACTGATTTGTGGCGATATAGATTCTATAAATAAATACCATAATTATTTAAGTGATAATCCAGATACTTGTGACTTTAAGCGCCAACGCAATTTTGCTCTTTTACTTGGTTTATTTTGTCATCTAGGGTATAGATGTCAAGTTGGCTTGCCCAGTCTTAAATGGTCAATAACAGGGAAAGAGCCTCTCAAAACTATTATCTATTGTAATACCCAAAGATGTCAAGGTTAAGTGATTCTACTGTACTAAGGGACAGACACCTGTCGAGTGGGGGTTCATAGACAGATTTAAGAGCTGACATTTTGAAACATGAATCTCATACCCTGAATTGAATCAGGTCATCTAGCAGGTTACTTTAATATCTTCCAATCCCACTCTGATTCCTGCAAAATATGGTAACATGTTTGTGTGGCGAGGCAATGTTCATGTTATGTTTTTACTGTGTGAAAAGGCTGGAGCTACAGTTATGTTTAAATCTGATTATAGGTATGCTCATGATGTGTTTGTTGCTGCTTTTACCAATCTCATCTTTGTTGCTTGTATGTGGAGTTTGTGACATTAGGATGTAACGCCAATTACACTTCATCCCTCAACATATTTACTGTGCTTGTACCTGGCGCAGTATTTCTTCACAGAGCTTGATTCTTTTTCCTTATTAATTTATTTATTTATTTTGGTTCAAATACCGTATTTCTATACAGTACAGATACAGTATTTGTTTACTGAGCTTGGCTCTGGTATTAAATTTATTTACTACGACTTTTCTAGGGCCCAAGCTAATAGCCTGTTCATTTGTACATATAGGTGTGTAATGACTGAGTTTAATATAGTTAGTGTGGGTAGGCAGCTATGTTCTATATCTGCATGTTCAGTAAATTAATTAGAACTCAAAACTTACAAAGCATGTGATAAGAATTTTTTTTATAAATCCTATATTCTTGCATTAAACTGATTACCATATTATGAAAACATTAAATGTATATAATTTTTTCTATGCTACTTGTCTCTCTACCCCTATGGTACAGCGTGTGGCCTGGCCACATCAAAAAGTAATAGGGTCCCACATGTTTAAACTATTTTGACTTCTAGGCTGGATAAGAGAAGTAGAGCTTGGAGTAAACAGGTAAACAAAAAAGTAGGAAATGGCACAGTGGGAAGATGCTTTCACTAGCTGATGCCAAGCACATCTATGCACTTATATACTGGTTCCCGCCTCTGTTTGCTTCTCTCCTTTTGCCAAGCTTCTCTTCAGGCATGCATGTAAACATACAAAGGAGTCGGGCAAATGGCAACCTTCTGGTGAGGACAGAAAATGATGATAAATGAAGGTGTCCGCCCACCTTCTTGTATTTCGCTACCCCCTTATTTTTTTCCTTCTCTGAGATCACCTTATCAGGGACTTGTTATTACAGCCATACTGAAAAGATGGGAGATTCAACCTTTACCCTACCATCCTGCAGTAAAAAGAATTGTAGTTCTGACACAAGTCTGAAAAGAAAAAAGAGCAGTATGCAGCAGAAAAGGTAAAAGGAGAACATCACTAGAACTTATCACATTATTTTTCTGCCTTCTCTGCGGAGTTTCTCTGTCATGCCAAGCCCTGCTGAATATTACATGTAAAATAAATATATATATATATATATATATATTACCCCTACTCATATAACCCTCTATTATCAGACACATGACTGGAGCAGAGTCTCATATCCTTTACTAGGGCTGGGCAATAATAACAGGGGATGACATGAGGAATGCCTTCTGGCATATTGGAGAGACTGGTTATTGTGACTGATGAATCTAAACAGTCATTATGCTATGGCTATTCACACGTTACAATCACCACCACTGTATAAAATCCTCAGTGTTAAAGTGTACCTGTCGTTAACAAAAACGTTTTATGTATTGTAAATAATACCATTATATGTATGTATGTAATATACATTGGTTACAAATGTGTACATTTTTGTCCCTACAGCTATTGTCTGTTTGTCTCTATGAGGAGACCAAATACAGGAAATGTGGGTGGACAAGCAGAGCCTTGTGCAGTAAGGATGAGCAAGGCTCTGTACACTGAGGACAAGCAGGGCTCTGTGCAGTGAGGACAAGCAGGGCTCTGTACACTGAGAACAAGCAGGGCTCTGTACACTGATGACAAGCAGGGCTCTATGCACTGAGGACAAGCAAGGCTCTGTACACTGAGGACAAGCAGGGCTCTGTGCACTGAGGACAAGCAGGGCTCTGTACACTGCAGGTCTCTGTACACAAGCAGAGTTCTATGCAGTGAGGACAAGCAGGGCTCTGTACACTGAGGATAAGCAGGGTTCTGTGCAATGAGGACAAGCAGGGCTCTGTTCACTGAGGACAAGCAGGGCTCTGTGCAATAAGGACGAGCAGGGCTCTGTACACTGAGAACAAGCAGGGCTCTGTGCAGTAAGGACGAGCAGGGTTCTGTACACTGAGGACAAGCAGGGCTCTGTACACTGAGGACAAGCAGGGCTCTGTGCAGTGAGGACAAGCAGCGCTCTGTACACTGAGGACAAGCAGGGCTCTGTACACTGAGGACAAGCAGGGCTCTGTGCAGTGAGGACAAGCAGGGCTCTGTACACTGAGGACAAGCAGGGCTCTGTACACTGAGGACAAGCAGGGCTTTGTACACTGAGGACAAGCAGGGCTATGTGCACCGAGGACAAGCAGGGCTCTGTACACTGAGGACAAGCAGGGCTCTGTACACTGAGGACAAACAGGTCTCTGTGCTCTGATGACAAGCAGGGCTTGTGCACTGAGGACAAGCAGGGCTCGTTGCAGTGAGGACAAGCAGGGCTCTGTGCAGTGAGGACAATCAGGGTTCTGTACACTGAGGAAAAGCAGGGCTCTGTGCACTGAGGACAATCACTGTTCTGTGCAGTGAGGACAAGCAGGGCTCTGTACACTGAGGCTCTATGACATGCACACAGCAGGATCAATGACAAGCCAGGAGCCTGCACAGAGCTCTGTTTGCCCTGCCCACACTTCCAGTGATTGGACTCCTTACAGAGACACACAGGCAATAGCTGCAGGGTCATCATTTTTTTTTCACCCAAAAATATAAACATTTCTTAATTAATATTACAATTATACATATTATATTATTATTTACATTATATCAAAAGTTTTTGTTAACGACAGGTACACTTTAAAATTATGCGAGAACCACAAATCCATAGTCAATAAGTATCTATTTACAAATCTATACAGCAGGGTCTATGAATGAGCAGACTTCAGAGCCTTTATTTTAACATGGAGGATATTTATAGATGAATTATTAAATGGGTGGTTTGGGCCGCCGTTTGCGGGCAAAGTACCCAAACTGTCCATCATTAAATCTTCCTTTACCATTGTTCTCTTTGAGCTACCCCACTGCTCAGGGAAAGTGTGCACCTATATGCAGACTGTATTCTCCAATTTAAGATTGGTCTAAGTGCTCTGTCCAATAATAGAAAGAGCTTAAATTTGCGCCGCATGTCAATTCACATGTGGAAAGAGTCCTCCATTGTTGAGGAGATTAAATAAAAAATTTCCTGGAATGTACTCCAAATCTACACCACAATTGTCACATACAAAACACATGTGAAGGGCTTTACATGTATAAAACAGTCCTATTTTTTTTTGGTGTCCAGGACAGTCTGAAAGGTAGGGCCCGGAGTCCGCTATGCTACACCTCTTTCCACTTACATCAGGCTTGTCCGCATGGTGTTGTAGTATACTTTAACAGTACATGTGTAGCAGAACTACATAGGGTCACTGTGGGCAGATGAGCCCTGTGTGTCCATCAAAATGACAAGCCGCCATGAGGTTAGTGGAGATAAGCATAGCTTATTAACCCCTTAAGGACTCAGCATTTTTCCATTTTCATTTTTTCCTCATCACCTTCTAAAAATCATAACGCTTTCAATTTTGCACATAAAATCCCATTTGATGGCTTATTTTGTGTACCACCAATTCTACTTTGCAGTGACATTAGTCATTTTACCAAAAAATCCACGATGAAACGGAAAAAAAATTCAATGTGCGATATAATTGAAGAAAAAATGTTTCTACGCAGTGCATTTTTAGGTAACTGTAACTGACACCTTATCTTAATTCTGTAGGTCCATACGTACGATTTTGTCGTACTTCTGAAAAAAATCAAAACTACATGCAAGAAAATTTATACGTTTAAAATTGTCATCTTCTGACCCCTATAACTTTTTTATTTTTCCGCGTACAGGCCAGTATGAGGGCTCATTTTTTGAGCCGTGTTCTGAAGTTTTTATCGGTACCATATTTGCATTGATCAGACTTTTTGATCGCTTTTTATTCATTTTTTTATGATATAAAAAGTGACCAAAAATACGCTATGTTGGACTTTGGAATTTTTTTGCGTGTACGCCATTGACCGTGCGAATTAATTAATGATATATTTTTATAGTTTGGACATTTACGCACGCGGTAATACCACACATGTTTATTTTTATTTACACAGTTTTTTTTATGGGAAAAGGGGGGTGATTCAAACTTTTTTTTAAGCCTGAGTCCTTAAGAGGTTAAGCCTTTTTTATGGCTATATATCACCCTTACATCCTATTAAAAGTATGAATGTATTATACATGTGAAGCCCTACTGAAATTAGTAGGAAGCTTCCCATCTGTTTTTTTTTTTGTATGTAACAGATGCACATTTTAAACATAACTTTATTGGTCACAAAAACCCTCTTACAAAAAGTGATTCTACCACCTAATTACATTTCTGGTAGCCACCAATAGACCTACAATTTTGCAAATGTTCTATCTGGTGTCAATGCGGTTTCAAGACCGCATGTTGTCTGTAAAGCAACTTTGAAGCTTTAAGCATGAGTTAGGACAGAGACCGAGTCATAACCAAATTATAGGTCAATTGGGGTCTCTCTGACTTTATTTTGTTAGATGGTGGAATGACTTTTTGTTAGAGGATTTAAGTAACCAATACATTTTTTTTTTTAAAGAACTTAAAATATTATATTCTGTTTATGTTAAAAAATCCTTATTCAAACTGGTAGCCCTCACTCACCACCTATAAAGCGAACCCAGATCGCGTGCTTGCTTCATGATGCCTGAAAAGTCCAGGGCATACATTTGCGCCCTGGTGTGTTAAGTCCTTGGAAAAGCTACATGTACGCACAACGTTGTCTAGGGGTTATGTCAAATGTTAACTCCAGAAAAAGTAAATAACCCCAGATACAAATATACTAATACATGAAAACACAGATTCAAATGACTGTCAATGTTTATAAAACATACTATGATTGACAATGTTTTCTTACAGCTTGTGCAAGTGCTCGGACTGTTTGCATATCGAAGATACTGAGAGATACCACTTTTATGCATAATGTAAGAATTGCTGGTAACTTAATGCAACAGGATGGAGCAAATTATCCAGAATACTTAAAAATATTTTATTCCATGCTTTGTCACAGATCCAACATATTATGATATTTATGACAGCCTCTTTTCATTTGTTTATGATTCCATTTAAAATGTTTGCTTCTCTGGTAAACAGAAGAAACAAAATGGTTGACTTCTATGCCTCATATGACTCATTTACTGTTTCCACGAATGCCAGATGTTTTGTATGTAGCTGCATTGGGCAAAAGAGGAGGGGGATCATAGGGAAATGCTTTTACTTTACTTTTGCGTTGAGAGCAGTACGTTCCCACAATGTGCTATTTATGTAGGTGAGAACTTGCATGATCAACGTATTGTTATCTGTAAATCAAACTTGAAACATTCAGTGGAAAGCGATATGTGATGTACAGACAAACGACCCTTAGCCAATTGTAAACTGTGCCTGGGAATGTGTATTATTAATTGTTCATTTTTCAGGCTAAAGTAATAAAGACTTCAAAGCCAAAATTAGTCTACATGTTTGACAGTGATGAAAAAGATGTATCAATAACAGATATAGCCAAAACGATTTATGCCCCATAGCTTCTTAGGCTATTTAGTTTCTTTCCTACACTTCCAAGGCAGACTGCTAAAGGAGCCATACTCATATAAATGCTAAGTGCTTTTTTAATGGTATTTAAAAGTAAGCTTCGACATATGGAGCTGATGTAGGGTACCCTGGACTTGGCTTTAAAAGTTCTATTGTATGAGTGCCCCTGAATAAATAGAAACAGTGACCGAAATGAGGCAGTCTTTATTTTGTGTCTAATATTAGCAGTACTAGGTTCAGAGTCTATTACAAAGTTCCAAGTTAAAAAGAGCAACATATTAGAAATGAATGAAAATCATAAAACACTTGTTCAAACTTGATTTCTTTTTTATCTAAATACAAACTACTATCAGCAGAAATAATGGATTTTGGCATGTGTGTATGCATTTTGGCGTTTCCGCAGATCAGCAGGGTGCTGTCCAGAGGATTTCAGCATCGTATTCTTAATGAACCAATGTTTATTGGTGGTTGGCAGAGGGGACATAGTAAATAATTGTCTATGGTCAGACATAAACACAAGTCTCCTAGGAGTTTGCAAAATAGACCTAACATGTTAACTCTACAACTTCTCGTATCCCTTGTGCTGTGAAGAATAGAACAAAGCTTCTACTGATATTTTTATGCAGGTTGTAATTGGCTATTTTGTTGTTAAACTTTACATTCTTTTTGGCTTGTTTCTCTACTTGAGTAATACTCGCATTAATCCCTTCATATAAAAGCTAATAAAATGACTTCAGAGAGAAAAAGAAAGCCAAGTAATCCCGGAAAATGCCATTCAGCGTTGTACAGATACCTACTCCAAGGAATAAGTCCAGAGTTGGACACATAGAAAGGGCTGCTATGCTAAACCCCATAGGGGGCCCAGGGATCTAGAGAGCCACACTAAAGGTTGTATTGGGAACCCCAGATGGAACAGCTATTAAGTCAGAGCTTAGCTTCTTCTGGTTACCACATGTTTACAATGAGGTCTGATGAATCACATCCTGTGGACTGAATACATAGGTACAAGTTGCCTTCCTGAAATCGTATGATTCATGCACTGTGTATAATAAAAGTAAGCAACAAATAAACAACTGTTGTAATAAAAAATAGGAGATTTTGAAATTTTGCTCTCTATCTTTATGTCTTGTAAGAATAGATTTACATAATGCTTCCTTAGCATAAAACTGAATAAATGTGTCTTGTGTCAGGAATTATTAACATTTCACTTTTTGTTTAAATTGACACTGTCAGATCCAAAAACTTTTTATATGTTGGTACTGATGAAAATTAAAGAACTTTTGTAATATGGCTGTAAATTTTTTATTTTTTTTTTAATATTTAATAAAGAAAATGGCTCCTGAAAATCCTACCTCTAGGTGTCCCCATACCTATTAAGATGTGAGGGCGAAAACTTCAGGGGTGCAGGAATACAGGCGCTGACCAAGAAGGGGACCAGTGAAGCCAGGTAGGTAACAAACAGCTTTAATCCAATGCGACGCATTTCACCGCACTTGCGCGGTTTCATCAGGCATGATGAATGACGGTGAAATGCGTCGCATTGGATTAAAGCTGTTTGTTACTTACCTGGCTTCACTGGTATTCCTGCACCCCTGAAGTTTTCGCCCTCACATCTCTATCGTTTCCAGGAAGGCTGCAGGCCTAATTCACTACAGCAAAACGCATATCCTTGTTGTGTGGGAATTTGCACAACTTGGCAGGGGAGCCTCCATTTTACCCTCCCTCACCACACACCTGTGATCCCGTTGATTCTCCACAAGGGAGCGCCTGTTCTTCTTTTGTTTTACCATACCTATTAAGACACTAACCAGCCCTGCAGCGGCATCAGGCTTGTCCATGGCTCATGGACAAAAGATGACCCGGGGACAAGACTGCATGAGCAAACACACCAATCACCTCCCCCTTTCCCTGAGAAGATTTCTGACACTGTGAGCTAATGAAAAGAGGTATGGTTTAAAATAAATATAGGTGATTGAGGCATAAAAATTAGATGTACATGGTCAGAATTAGGTACCAAGTAAAATATTATTTATTTATTTTTAATCTGACTGGTACGCTGTAATATGTGTTGGTGACAGTGTTCTTGGATGCCACCCTGCAGGAGGAATGGTGTCAGGACAGTTCATTGCTCTGGCATCTGCAATAACTTCAAAATGGATATCGCTGTACACTTTACGGTAAAAAATACATGTTTTCTTTATTCTCTGGGTCAATACAATTAAAATGATACCCATAGTTACATAATTTTCTATTATTGTACTGCTTTTAAAAAATCTCAAACTTTTTTTTTTTTCCAAAATCAGTATGTTTAAAATTGCCCTATTTTGACCACCTCTAATTTTCTTATTTTACTGTATTCGGGGATTTTTAAGGGCTCATTTTTTGCCCCATGATCTGTAGTTTGTTTTGGTATCATATTTGCGTATATGTGACTTTTTGATCGCTTTTTATAAAAAGAATTTGCAGTTTGATGTAACAAAAAAGCAGAAATTCTTTACTTTTTTTAACGTTTACACCGTTCGCCGTAAAACATTATATTTTTATATTTCGGACATTTAGGCACACAACGATACCAAATATGTTTATTATTTATCGTTTTGTTATGCTTTTATGTATTAATATAGGGGAAAAAGGTGATTAAAAACTTTATTGGGGGAGGGGATTTTTTTTATTTTTTTTTACTTTTTTTAAACTTTCAAAGATCAGTATTATCGGCGATCTTCTGCTCTGGTCTGCTGGAAGGCAGATCAGTGCAGAAGACCCCGGGAGATGGACAGAGGCCGGTGAGGGGACCCCCGTCCACCATCTTGGCTGATCTGATCCCCGCGGCAGTGCCGCAGGCGATCAGATCAGCCATTATAAGTGCTGCACTGCCGCAGATGCCGTGATCTGTATTGATCTCACTACCTGAGGGGTTAATGGCAGACATCAGCACGATCGCTGATGTCCGCCATTACCAGCGGGTCTGCGGCTGCTGACATCTCCTGTGCTCGTATCACAGCCGCGCCGTGAATGTACGTCGCTGTGCGCTAAGAGGTGCTACGCAGCACCGTACATTTACGGCGCATGTCCTTAAGGGGTTAAGCAAATTTTGCTGAAATGGTTTTTGGGGGGCTTGTCGCATTTAGAAAGCTCCCATGGTGCCAGAACAGCAAGAAAAGCCCCACATGGCACACTATTTGGGAAACAACACCCCTCAAGGAACATAACAAGGGGTAGAGTGAGCCTTTACACTCCACAGGTGTTTGACAAATTTCCACTAAATTTGGATGTGAAAATGAAAAATTAGATTTTTTTCACTAAAATGCCCCAAATTTTTCATTTTCACAAGGGGTAATAGGAGAAAAAGCCTCCCAAAATTTTAACTCCATGTCTTCTGAGTATGGAAATACCTCATATGTGGATGTAAAGTGCTCTGCGGGCAAACTACAATGCTCAGAAGAGAAGGAGCGCCATTGGGCTTTTGGAGAAAGAATTTGGTTAGAAAGGAAGTCGGGGGCCATGTGCGTTTACAAAGCGCCCATGGTGCCAGAACACATGTGACCCTATTTCGGAAAATACACCCCTCACGGAATGTAATAAGGAGTGCAGTGAGCATTTACACCCCACTGGCTTTTGACAGATCTTTGGATCAGTGGGCTGTGCAAATGAAAAATTGAATTTTTCATTTTTACGGACGACTGTTCAAAAAATCTGTCAGACACCTGTGGGGCGTAAATGCTCACGGCACCCTTTGTTACATTCTGTGAGGGGTGTAGTTTCCAATATGGGGTCACATGTGAGGGGGTCCACTGTTCTGGCACCATGGGGCTTTGTAAACGCACATGGCCATAAATTCCAGACACATTCTCTCTCCAAAAGCCCAATGGCCCTCCTTCTCTTCTGAGTCCTGTAGTGCACCAGCAGAGCACCTTACATCCAGATATCGGATATTTATATACTCAGAAGAAATGGTGTTACAAATTTTGGGGGCTTTTTTCCTATTACCCCTTATGAAAATGAAAAATTTGGGATAACACCAGAATTTTTGTGAACATTTTTTTCATTTTCACGTCCAACTTTTACGAAAATTCGTCAAACACCTGTGGGGGGGTTATGTTCTGTGAGGGGTATGGTTTCCAAAATGGGGTCACATGTGGGTGTTTTTTTTTAATGTTTATGTCAGAACTGCTGTAATGATCAGCCACCCCAGTGCAAACCACCAATTTAGGCCTCAAATGTAAATAGTGCGCTCTCATTCCTGAGCCTTGTTGTGTGCATTTTATGTCCAAATATGGGGTATTTCCGTACTCAGAAGAAATTGCATTACAGATTTTGGGGGTCTTTTTTCTCCTTTACCTCTTGTGAAAATTAAAAGTATGGGGCAACACCAGCATGTTAGTGTAAAAAATTTAATTTTTTTACAATAACATGCTGGAGTAGACCCCAACTTTACCTTTTCATAATGGGTAAAAGGAGAAAAAGCCCCCAAAATGTGTTAGGCAATTTCTCCCGAGTACAGAAATACCCCATATGTGGCCCTAAACTATTGCCCTGAAATACGGCAGGGCTCCGAGGTGAGAGAGCGCCATGCGCATTTGAGTCCTAAATTAGGGATTTGCATAGGGATGGCCCTGGATGCAAGAATTAGACTTGCCTCTGATACCAAAATTACCCTACAGCAGTGTTTCCCAAACAGGGTGCCTCCGGCTGTTGCAAAACTCCCAGCATGCCTGGACAGTCAATGATTATCCGGCAATACTGGGAGTTGTTTTGCAACAGCTGGAGGCTCCGGTTGAAAAAAGTGTTGTACAATAAATTTTTTTTTTTTTTTGGAGGGGAAGGGGGGTATAACTGTGTAGGGGTATTTGTGAATATGTAATGTTTTACTTTTTATTTTGTGTAGTGTATTTAAGGTACATTCACATGGGCGGGGGATTACAAAGAGGTTCCTGCTGGGAGTTTGATCTGCAGCGGAAAATTTGCTGCATTTCAAACGTGCATCGAGAAACTCGCTGTAAACCCCCACCCATGTGAATGTACCCTATACATTCACATGAGAGGGCAAACCTCAAGCTGTTGCAAAAGTACAACTCCCAGCATGACCTTTGGCTGTCCATGCATGCTTGGGGTTGTAGTTACAGCTGTAGGCACACTGGTTGCAACACACTGAGAGTATAGTTAACTCTATCAGTGCATGCTGGGAGTTGTAGTTTGCAACAGCTGGAGGCACACTGGTTGCAAAACACTAAGTTAGGTAACAAACTCTTTGTTTCGCAACCAGTGTGCTTTCAGCTGTTGCAAAAACTACAACTCTCAGCATGCAGTGACAGCTGAAGGACATGCTGGGAGTTGTAGTTATGCAACAGCTGGAGGCATATTCCTAACATTCCCAGCATGCCCTTTGACTGTCCGTGCATGCTGGGGGTTGTAGTTAAGCAACAGCTGGAGGCACACTGGTTGCAAAACACAGAGTTTGTTACTTAACTCAGTATTTACCAACCAATGTGCTTTCAGTTGTTGCAAAACTACAACTCCCAGCATGCCCAGACAGCCTAAGGACATGTTGGGAGTTGTAGTTATGCAACAACTGGGGGAGAACAGTTTGGAGACCACTGTGTTGTAGCGTCCAAACTGTAGCCCTCCAAATATTGCAAAGCTCCAACGCCAAGCATGCCCAGACTGTTCTGGCATGCTGGGAGTTGTAGTTCTGCAACATCTGAAGGGCCAGATGTTACAGAACTACAACTCTCAGCATGCTTGGACTGTCTGGGCATGTTGGGAGTTGTAGTTTTGCAACATCGGGAATGGCTACAATTTGGACACCACTGCACAGTGTTCTCCAAACTGTGGCCCTCCAGATGTTGCAAAACTACAACTCCCAGCATGCCCAGACAGCCATTTCCCCCCCGCTCTGCACGGACATCCAGGGGCGGGCAGTGCGGGGATTTAAACTTTAACACCCCGCCCCCAACTGACAATAGTTGGTCACTCCTGACCGACCAATGGCAGTGGATAGGTCGGCCGACCAATGGCAGTGGCCACCTCACTCCCATCCTTCAGGATGGTTGGAGCTGTCCCTGACAGCTCCGATCATCCCTATTTTCTGGCTATCGGGCCATCACAGACCCGATCAGCCCGGAATCGCCACAAATCGTCGATCATGATTGATTGGCAATTTGCAGTGATCACTGACATGGGAGGGGGGTTTCAGCACCCCACCAGGGGTTTGTACGGGGTGCCTGCTGTATGGTTTCAGCAGGAATCCCGGTACGGTCCCCGCCCGGCACACGCAGAATTCCCACAGGCGTACAGGTATGCCCTGTGTCCTTAACTACCAGGCAGGGTGTACGTGTACGCCCTGTTTAACTGGTGCCAGAAAGTTAAACAGATTTGTAAATTACTTATATTAAAAAATCTGAATTCTTCCAGTACTTATCAGCTGCTGTATAGTCCAGAGGAAGTTCTTTTCTTTTTGAATTTCCTTTCTGACCACAGTGCCCTCTGCTGACACCTCTGTCTATTTTAGGAACTGTCCAGAGTAGGAGCAAATCCCCATAGAAAACCTATTCTGCTCTGGACAGTTCCTAAAATGGACAGATGTGTCAGCAGAGAGCACTGTGGTCAGAAAGGAAATTCAAAAAGAAAAGAACTTCCTCTGGAATATACAGCAGCTGATAAGTACTGGAAGGATTCAGATTTTTTAATATAAGTAATTTACAAATCTGTTTAACTTTCTGGCACCAGTTGATAAAAAAATATGTTTTCCAGTGGAGTACCCCTTTTAGGAAATCTTTTTCTATCCTAGATAGGATGCTAATTTATATAGAGGAAGCTAAAAAAAAATACCACAAATGGTGCTGTTACTCACTGCTTTTTTTTCTCTTGTGCAATCTTTGCGTGCCTCTGATCAATGTAACTGGCAGGCCTCCTAGCAGAAAACTATGCTTCTTTGTGTCCCTAGGATCTGTTACTACATCTTTCTGTCATGCAGCAATCTGTGTTCATTCCCGCTATGCTGTTTTCTTGTAGCCTTCCTCCCATTGGCTGCTTTTGTGTAGGATCATTTCTGGCTGCTATATAGCTCTTTTTAGGCACTTATCAGTTTCTTGAGTGCCAGAACAGTTGACTTGCAGTGATGTCGCGAACATAAAATTTTCGGTTCGCGAACGGCTAACCTCCGCAAATGTTCACGAACCGGCGAAGCGGGCGAACCGCCATTGACTTCAATGGGCAGGCGAATTTTAAAACCTACAGGGACTCTTTCTGGCCACAATAGTGATTTAAAAGTTGTTTCAAGGGGACTAATACCTGGACTGTGGCGTGCTGGAGAGGGATCCATGGCAAAACTCCCATGGAAAATTACATAGTTGATGCAGAGTCTGGTTTTAATCCATAAAGGGCATAAATCACCTAACATTCCTAAATTCTTTGGAATAAGGTGCTTTAGCCCCCTTTAGGCAGCACATAGAGCCCCCTTTAGGCATCACATAGTTAGATCCCCCTTTAGGCAGCACACAGATTCCCCCATATTAGGCAGCACATAGTTAGAGCCCCCCATTAGGCAGCACATAGATAGAGCCTCCCTTTAGGCAGCACATAGAGCCCCCTTTAGGCATCACATAGTTAGATCCCCCCTTTAGGCATCACATAGTTAGATCCCCCTTTAGGCAGCACATAGATTCCCCCATATTAGGCAGCACATAATTAGAGCCTCCCTTTAGGCAGCACATGGAGCCCCCTTTAGGCAGCACATATTTAGATCCCCCCTTTAGGCAGCACATAGATTCCCCTATATTAGGCAGCACATAGTTAGAGCCCCCCTTTAGGCAGCACTGGTTTTATTTCACAGACAAAAAAAAGGTATTTTTTTATTTGAACAACTGTCACACCAAATGTGATTAGCACTAGTGTGACTATGAGCAAAAAATGTTGCCAGCGGAGTTCCCCTTTTAAGCAGAGGTCCCCAACCAGGGTGCCTCCAGCAGTTGCAAGACACACGGACTGAACTTATAGCCCTTTTAAAACTGTAGTTAGTTGCTTGAAGGAACTTAAGTTTTACACTGGAGTACCCCTTTTAACCAGCGGTTCCCTCCCAACCAGGGTGCCTCCAGCTGTTGCAAGACACACGGACTGATATTTGAGCCCAAAAAGGGCTTTTTTGGGTGCTGTCCTTAAAGCAGATGTTAGACTAGTGCTTTAGGAGTAAAGTGGACCCTGAATACACTACCTAGCAGCAACCTAGCTATCGCTTTCCCTATTACAGCAGGAGCAGCTTCTCTGTCCCTCCACTTTCTAAGCCTGCAGCTTGCCGAATGAAAGTAAAATGGCATCCGTGCAGGAGGTAGGAGGGTCTGGAAGGGAGGGACTGCTGCTGATTGGCTGTAATGTGTCTACTGACTCTGACTCACAGGGTCAAAGTTTACCGCAATGTTAAGTGTAAGGGGCGAATCGAACTTCACATATGTTCGCCCGGCGATGCGAATGCGAACATGCTAAGTTTGCCGGGAACTGTTCGCCGGCGAAGAATTCGCGACATCTCTATTGTTTTGTCTATTGTTTTGTCGCCTATGCATGACCTTAGCCCTGTCCCTAGACTACTCCTTTACCTGACACATTGGATCATCTGTCTGATACCGATAGTTCTAAACCATGAGCTGGGTATCCTGCGTGTCTACCATTCTGATCATATGCTACTGGCCCTGACCTCTGCCTACTTCTGACTATGCTTCCGCCTTACCCTTTCATTACCTAGCAAGGAAATTGTGGAACTACTCTATTGCTGTTTGCTTGCTCTGATACCTGGTTACATCTCATTACATTCCTGTCCTGGGGCCATGTTCTAGTTTGTCACCTCAGCTATGTTAAGTTGTCACAGTGCCTGGCTGCCGAATGGTGGAGTACTGCGGGAACAGTGACCTGGGAATACTTTGCAGCACTGTCCAAACCCCCTTTTTAGTGGTTAAGGGTGAAGCCAATGACTCCCCTTAAATACACACCCCAGTTTAACCAATGTCAAACCAGTTACAGCTTAAGGATTCACCACTTCTGCCCTGAGGATCACAACAAAAGGGAAAATTTCAACCACAGATGTAGAGGAAATGTGGTATTGGGAAAGGTTGCGGATAAAAAGGGTTTCAAAGCAAATATTTAACATACAATTATGTTATATAAGGACCCAAATGCACAGATAGTGACACTAAATGCATTTTCAGAGCATATCTCATTTTTTAATAGGGTCAAACAAAGTTTTCCCCTTTCACGTTTTAATGTAACTGTTAAACCTCTCACAAAGTGTATAAGGGAGACTATGGAGATAAAAGGAATTCAGACAGGAGACACTGAGTCAAAAATTAATCCTTTTGCTGATGACGTCGTATTGTATCTCAACGACTCAGATGTTTACTTTGAGAAGGCTTTAAGAGTTATTACAGAGATTGGAAACTTTTCAGGTTTTAAGATCAATAAGGGAAAAATGTAAAGTATTCTTTCTTATCCCCTTCTTTCTCTCTTATGTTGATAATAAAGTTAGAAAATTAGGAATGTCAGTGGCAGGAAAGAAACTTTTATATCTGGGAATTTGCTTTGCTAGAGATCAGAACTTAACAATAATGTAAATGTGACCTAGGTGAAACTGAAAAGAGAAATAACATTGGAGAGATCTACTATTCTCTATTATTGGAAGAGCCCATCTGTTGAAATGGCTAGCTTCTTCAGGAGTCTGTGCCATCCAAATAGCTAGCTTCCTCAGGAGTCTGTGCCAACCAAATAGCTAGCTTCTTCAGCAGTCTGTGCCATCCAAATAGCTAGCTTCCTCAGGAGTCTGTGCCAACCAAATAGCTAGCTTCTTCAGGAGTCTGTGCCATCCAAATAGCTAGCTTCCTCAGGAGTCTGTGCCAACCAAATAGCTAGCTTCTTCAGGAGTCTGTGTCATCCAAATAGCTAGCTTCTTCAGGAGTCTGTGCCATCCAAATAGCTAGCTTCTTCAGGATTCTGTAGCCTTGATCCCTTTCTTGAATAATCCTTATGATATTAACAGTATTTAATAGGAAATGTAACGTGTTTTATGACTTTAGAAGAATAGAAAAGAAGGAGACTTGGCAAACCCAGATGTTAGATGGTATAATATAGAATGTCTATTCCACTCTATCACGGACTGGGATATATATAGGGAATCTGTTATTAAAATGTCACTTGAAAGAGATCTAATTTCTTCCTATTTGATAATAGTAAGCAGAAATAAACTGGTGATACTGTATAGAGCTATGATAATAATAAGAAGAAACATTAGAAAATGTGTGTGTTTTGTTACAAGAAAAATGGAAATGTTATCCTTTAACCCCTTAAGGACTCAGCCCATTTTGGCCTTAAGGACTCAGACAATTAAATTTTTACGTTTTCATTTTTTCCTCCTCGCCTTCTAAAAATCATAACTCTTTTATATTTTCATCCACAGACTAGTATGAGGGCTTGTTTTTTGCGCGACCAGTTGTCCTTTGTAATGACATCACTCATTATATCATAAAATGTATGGCGCAACCAAAAAACACTATTTTTGTGGGGAAATTAAAACGAAAAACGCAATTTTGCTAATTTTGGAAGGTTTTGTTTTCACGCCGTACAATTTCTGGTAAAAATGACGTGTGTTCTTTATTCTGAGGGTCAATACGATTAAAATGATACCCATTATTACATACTTTTATATTATTGTTGCGCTTAAAAAAAAATCACAAACTTTTTAACCAAATTAGTACGTTTATAATCCCTTTATTTTGATGACCTATAACTTTTTTATTTTTCCGTATAAGCGGCGGTATGGGGGCTCATTTTTTGCGCCATGATCTGTACTTTTTTTTGATACCACATTTGTATATAAAAAACTTTTAATACATTTTTTATAATTTTTTTTTTAATAAAATGTATTAAAAAAGTAGGAATTTTGGACTTTTTTAATTTTTTTTCGTTCACGCCGTTCACCGTACGGGATCATTAACATTTTATTTTAATAGTTCGGACATTTACGCACGCGGCGATACCAAATATGTCTATAAAAAATGTTTTTTACGCTTTTTGGGGGTAAAATAGGAAAAAACGGACGTTTTACTTTTTTATTGGGGGAGGGGATTTTTCACTTTTTTTTTACTTTTACTTTTACATTTTTTTACATTTTTTTTTACACTTGAATAGTCCCCATAGGGGACTATTCATAGCAATACCATGATTGCTAATACTGATCTGTTCTATGTATAGGACATAGAACAGATCAGTATTATCGGTCATCTCCTGCTCTGGTCTGCTCGATCACAGACCAGAGCAGGAGACGCCGGGAGCCGCACGGAGGAAGGAGAGGGGACCTCCGTGCGGCGTTATGAATGATCGGATCCCCGCAGCAGCGCTGCGGGCGATCCGATCGTTCATTTAAATCGCGAACTCCCGCAGATGCCGGGATCTGTATTGATCCCGGCACCTGAGGGGTTAATGGCGGACGCCCGCGAGATCGCGGGCGTCGGCCATTGCCGGCGGGTCCCTGGCTGCGATCAGCAGCCGGGATCAGCCGCGCATGACACGGGCATCGCTCCGATGCCCGCGGTTATGCTTAGGACGTAAATGTACGTCCTGGTGCGTTAAGTACCACCTCACCAGGACGTACATTTACGTCCTGCGTCCTTAAGGGGTTAAAAGTCTGTTGAATGTTCTGCAGTGCGTTTGATGCCCTGCTTTTTGGGAATGTAAGGCTGGATTCACATACATCCAGCATAGGGGAACTCAGTCTAGATCTCGACGCAACTGATGCCACAACTGATGACAAGTTGTCATCAGTTGTATGGCATTAAGCATCCACTGCTTCTGCACGGCGGACAGGAAATGCAACAAGCTGCGTCCCCCCGTCCGGGGCCCTACGGCGTGTCCAACCATCTGGCGTCAAAATTAAGATGCTGGATGATTGTGAACTGTCCCATTCAAATGAGGAAAACCAGAGGAAAACTGTTCCGTACAACTGATATACAGTATGTAAACTCAGCCTTATAAGGTTAAATGTCTTTAGGGTAATATGCAAGAGATATGGAGGATAGATTAATAAAGCTTTGATCACTGTATTTGTTTTACTATGAAGAGATCAAGGAGAAGTCTAGTCAGGATAGGGAGAATACAACATATTGTTCACCTGGTATTGCTAATAGCGCAGAAAAAGAACATTCAAGATACTGGTTATCAAAATCACCAACATCAGATAAAGAGAAACTGATAGCCTTTTCACCCACACTAAACCCAATATACTGAGTTACAGTGCAGGTGAACATCACTAAAAAGAGGGGTTACTTACATTAATATGTGTTGTACTTGCAGAGGTATGTCCGTTTATTTAGTCCTTGCTATTGTGCTTCTGTGCGTAATGGAGGTGGTAAGCCGACTTGTCAAGCTCCCCTGCCTCCTAAATATTCCCCGCCTGGTCCGTTTCCACGATGAATGTGCAAATGTCTTTTCTAGTCTGCCAAGAGTGAGTGCTCTGCTCTCTGAGCAGAATGCAGGTGCCGCTGCTTTGCTACACCCTGAAGTAACCCCTCTTTTTAGAGCTGTTCACCCTGGCTATAACCCAGTCAGTTGTCAGTTGAAGACATGAATAAATTAGAGAACAATGAAAATGGAATCTTAGTCTCTGCATATTTAAACACTGACATGTTTTCTCAAAAATCTTCAAATGCCACAGAAAAGAACAGCATATTTAAAGGGTTGAAGTATATATTTATAGAGTCTTTGCTACTATATAGAGTTGTATTTATGTGGTGGCCCAGTACAGAAGGTGCCCTTCTGTACCCCTGCCAGTCCTATCGGGCAGACTCAGTCAATGTCCCCTGGCCACAAACTCCCCAGAACTCTCTCTCCCATATTAAGTTCTGTATGGGTTAATGCAATGTTATGTAATGTATTAATATGTTATTGTGCCTTTAAAACACTGTTGCTAATGACTATGTTGCCAAGAAAGGTGTAAGGTGAACTTGTGACTTATCTGGCGAATGGGATCCCTCCAAATTGCTCCCTTATGTACCAGGGAGGAGCTACAGTGCCAGTGAGTGCAGCTTGTGTAAGGACCTAAGAAGTTTGCCTGGTGTCCCTGAGGAAGGCCTAAGGCCTAGTCACGTAGCCCCACATCTACTGCAAGTTAACCCCTGCAGGTAAAAGTCAGAGCCTGGGGAGAAGTGTAGTGAAGATATTCAAGTGTCGTTTACCAAAGTCAGCATGGATTGTATAAGTCAGTCCAAGTCCACCACAAGTCCCAGCAAGCCAATCAGCTTCCTAAAGTTCACTGTGCATCGTCTTTAACCTAAACTGAGCTGTAAAGACTTTAACACTTTGTCTGCCTCAGTAAACAGCCGTTGTTCTGTAACCTTTTATCGGAGTGATAATTTGCCCCATGCATGGCCCAGGAATCATCGGCTATACCTCGGGTGGTGAATTAGGTAAACCATGCACTGGCATCACAAACACGAAGGGTTAATGCCATCTGCCCTAAGGGTTAATAACATCTGCCCTTTCAACACTCTCACCACATTTATTCAGTGCTCTAGTGCTCACTGGGAGGATGGTTATGGGAAGGGGGGTTGTTTATCTTTTTGTATTTAACCCCTTAATCCCTTAACCACTTAAGGACCTAGGGCGTATGGATACGCCTTGACGTCCTGGTACTTAAGGACCCAGGGCGTATCCATACGCCCGTGGGAATTTCGGTCCCCGCCGCGCGCTGGGCGGGGACCGGGCCGGGGTGACTGCTGATATCTATCAGCAGGCACCCCGTGCAAATGCCCAGGGGGGTCATCAGACCCCCCCACGTCGGCGATCGGCGCAAATCGCAAGTGAATTCACACTTGCGATTTGCGCCGATTCCGGGTCATACGGGTCTATTGTGACCCGGTGACCCGGAATAGAAGGGGGATCGCGGTTGTCCAAGACACCCACGATCCCCCTGTAGGCATAGGAGTGAGGTGGCAGGGTTGCCACCCCTCCTATCCCTGCTATTGGTCTGCTATTGATCGTCAGAGGCGACGACCAATAGCAGACCGGGGGCGGGGGGGTTAACTTTCGTTTTCCCCGTCCTGCCCTCCCACAATAGGCGGGGCAGAACGGGGAACCGAAGGGGACCGGGCACCGACGTCCACTTACCCGTCCGGAGGCTGCGGCGACGTTGATCGGCGGGCGGCGTCACGTGCGTCTGAAGAGGACGGCTGCCGGGATCCTACGGAAGCCGGTAAGTAGATCTGGAGGGTTACAGTCTGAGACCGTGGTCCCTAACTGTAGCCCTCCAGATGCTGCAAAACTACAACTCCCAGCATGCCCAGACAGCTGTTTGGGCATGCTGGAATATGTAGTTTTGCAACAGCTGGAGGGCTGCAGTTTGAGACCACTATACAGTGGTCTCTAAACTATATCCCTCCAGATGTTGCAAAACTACAACTCCTAGCATGCCCACATAGCTGTTTGTTGTCTGGACATGCTGGGAGTTGTAGTTTTGCAACATCTGGAGGTCCACAGTTTTGAGATCACTGTGCAGTGGTCTAAAAACTGTAGCTCTCCAGATGTTGCAAAACTGCAATTCCCAGCATGCCCAGGAAGCAAACAGCTGTCTCGGCATGCTGGGAGTTGTAGTTGGGTACCTCCAGCTATTGCATAACTACATCTCCCAGCATGCCCTTCGGTGATTAGTACATGCTGGGAGTTGTAGTTTTGCAACAGCTGGAGGCACACTGGTTGGAAAATATTGAGTTAGGTAACAGAACCTAACTGAAGGTTTTCCAACCAGTGTGCCTCCAGCTGTTGCAAAACTACAACTCCCAGCATGCACGGTCTGTCAGTACATGCTAGGAGTTGTAGTTTTGAAACAGCTGGAGGTTTGCCCCCCCATGTGAACGTACAGGGTACATTCACATAGGCGGGTTTACAGTAAATTTCCTGCTTCAAGTTTGGGCTGCGTCAAATTTTTTGCCGCAGTGCAAACTCCTAGCGGGAAATTCACCGTAACCCGCCAGTGTGAATGTACCCTAAAAACACTACACTACACTACAATAACACCTAATAAAGAGTAAAACACTACATATACACCCCCTTACACTGTCCCCCCCCCCAATAAACAATTTAAAACGTCTTGTACGGCAGGGTTTCCAAAACGGAGCCTCCAGCTGTTGCAAAACAACAACTCCCAGCATTTCTGGACAGCCACTGACTGTCCAGGCATGCTGGGAGTTTAGCAACAGCTGGAGGCACCCTGTTTGGGAATCACTGGCGTAGAATATCCCTATGCAATCCCTAATTTAGTCCTCAAATGCGCATGGTGCTCTCTTACTTCGGAGCCCTGTCGTATTTCAAGGAAACAGTTTAGGGCCACATATGGGGTATCTCCGTACTCGGGAGAAATTACACTACAAATTTTGGGGGGCTTTTTTTCCTTTTACCGCTTGTGAAAAGGAAAAGTTGGGGGCTACACCAGCCTGTTAGTGTAAAATTTTTTTATTTTTTTACACTAACATGCTGGTGTTGCCCCATACTTTTTATTTCCACAAGCGGTAAAAGGAAAAAAAGACCCCCAAAATTTGTAACGCAATTTCTCCTGAGTACAGAAATACCCCGGATGTGGGTGTAAAATGCTCTGCGGGCACACAACAAGGCTCAGGAGTGAGAGTGCACCATGTACATTTGAGGCCTAAATTGGTGATTTGCACAGGGGTGGCTGATTTTACAGCGGTTCTGACAAACCCAAAAAAAAATAATACCCACATGTGACCCCATTTTGGAAACTAAACCCCTCACCGAACGTGACAAGGGGTATAGTGAGCCTGAACACCCCACAGGTGTTTGACGAATTTTCATTAAAGTTGGATGGGAAAATGAAAAAAATTATATTTTTTCACTAAAATGCTGGTGTTACCCAAAATTTTTCATTTTCACATCGGGAAATAGGAAAAAAGCCCCCCCAAATTTGTAAACCCATCTCTTCTGAGTAAGAACATACCCCATATGTGAATTTAAAGTGCTCTGCGGGCGAACTACAATGCTCAGAAGAGAAGGAGCGCCATTGGGATTTTGTAGAGAAAATTTGTCCGGCATTGAAGGCCACATGTGTTTACAAAGCCCCCATAGTGCCAGAACAATGGACCCCCGACACATGTGACCCCATTTTGGAAACTACACCCCTCACGTAATGTAATAAGGGGTACATTGAGAATTTATGCCCCACAGATGTCTGACAGATTTTTGGAACAGTGGTCCGTAAAAATGAAAAATAAACTTTTTCATTTGCACAGCCCACTGTTCCAAAGTTCTGTGGGGTGTAAATACTCACTGCACCCCTTATTAAATTCTGTGAGGGGTGTAGTTTCCAAAATGGGGTCACATGTGGGGGGTTCCACTGTTCTGGCACCACGGGGGGCTTTGTAAACGCACATGGCCCCTGACTACCATTCCAAACTAATTCTCTTTCCAAAAGCTCAATGGCGCTCCTCCTCTTCTGAGCATTGTAGTTCGCCAGCAGAGCATTTTACGTCCTAACATGGGGTATTTCCATACTCAGAAGAAATGGGGTTACACATTTTGGGGGTCATTTTCTCCTATTACCCCTTGTAAAAATGTAAAATTTTGGGGAAAAACTGCATTTTAGTAAAAAAAAAATAATTTTTCATTTACACATCCAAATTTAACGAAAAGTCGTCAAACACCTGTGGGGTGTTAAGGCTCAGCGGACCCCTTGTTACGTTCCTTGAGGGGTGTAGTTTCCAAAATAGTATGCCATGTGGGTATTTTTTGCTGTTCTGGCACCACAGGGGCTTCCTAAATGCGACATGCCCCCAAAAAACCATTTCAGCAAAAGTTGCTTTCAAAAAGCCAAATGTGACTCCTTCTCTTCTGAGCATTGTAGTTTGCCCGCAAAGCATTTTACATCCTAACATGGGGTATTTCCATACTCAGAAGAGATGGGGTTACAAATTTGGGGGGGCATTTTCTCCCATTACCCTTTGTAAAAATGGTAAATTTGGGGGAAAAACTGCACTTTAGTGAAAAAATTTTTTTTTTCATTTACACATCCGACTTTAACGAAAAGTCGTCAAACACCTGTGGGGTGTTAAGGCTCACTGGACCCCTTGTTACGTGCCTTGAGGGGTCTAGTTTCCAAAATGGTATGCCATGTTGGGGTTTTCTGCTGTTCTGGCACCATAGGGGCTTCCTAAATGTGACATGCCCCCCAAAAACCATTTCAGCAAAATTCCCTCTCCAAAATCCTATTGTCGCTCCTTCCCTTCTGAGCCCTCTAGTGCACCCGCCGAACACTTGACATACACATATGAGGTATTTCCTTACTCGAGAGAAATTGGGTTACAAATTTTGGGGGGATTTTTCATCTATTACCCCTTGTAAAAATTCAAAAACTGGGCCTACAAGAACATGCGAGTGTAAAAAATGAAGATTTTGAATTTTCTCCTTCACTTTGCTGCTATTCCTGTGAAACACCTAAAGGTTTAACACACTTACTGAATGTCATTTTGAATACTTTGGGGGGTGCAGTTTTTATAATGTGGTCATTTGTGGGGTATTTCTAATATGAAGGCCCTTCAAATCCACTTCAAAACTGAACTGGTCCCTGCAAAATTCTGATTTTGAAAATTTTGTGAAAAATTGGAAAATTGCTGCTGAACTTTGAAGCCCTCTGGTGTCTTCCAAAAGTAAAAACATGTCAATTTTATGATGCAAACATAAAGTAGACATATTGTATATGTGAATCAATGTATAATTTATTTGGAATATCCATTTTCCTTACAAGCAGTGAGCTTCAAAGTAAAAAAAAAAGCAAAATTTTCAATTTTTTCATCAAATTTTGGAATTTTTCACCAAGAAATGATGCAAGTATCGACAAAATTTTATCACTAACATAAAGTAGAATATGTCACGAAAAAACAATCTCGGAATCAGAATGAAAGGTAAAAGCATCCCAGAGTTATTAATGCTTAAAGTGACAGTGGTCAGATGTTCAAAAAATGGCCGGGTCCTTAAGGTATATTTGGGCTGGGTCCTTAAGGGGTTAAGGACGTAGGGTTTTTCCGTTTTTGCATTTTCATTTTTTCCTCATCACCTTCTAAAAATCATAACGCTTTCAATTTTGCACATAAAATTCCATATGATGGCTTATTTTTTGTGCCAACAATTCTACTTTGCAGTGACATTAGTCATTTTACGGCAAAACAGAAAAAAAATTCATTGTGCGACAAAATTGAAGAAAAAATTTCATTTTGTAACTTTTGGGGGCTTCCGTTTCTATGCAGTGCATTTTCAGGTACAAATAACACCTTATCTTTATTCTGTAGGTCCATACAGTTAAAATGATACCCTACTTCAATAGGTTGGATATTGTCGTATTTCGGAAATAAATCATAACTACATGCAGGAAAATGTATACGTTAAAAAGTATCATCTTCTAACCCCTATAACTTTTTTATTTTTCCGCATACAGGCCAGTATGAGGACTCATTTTTTGCGTTGTGTTCTGAAATTTTTATCGGTACCATTTTTGTGTTGATCACTTTTTGATCACTTTTTTGTTAATTTTTTCATGATATAAAAAGTGACCAAAAATACGCTATTTTGGACTTTGGAATTTTTTCGCGCGTACGCCATTGGCCGTGCAATTTAATTAACAATATATTTTTATAGTTCGGACATTTCCACACATGGCAATACCACATATATTCATTTTTATTTACACAGTTTTTTTTAATGGGAAAAGGGGGGTGATTCACACTTTTATTAGGGAAGGGGTTAAATGACCTTTGTTAACTTTTTTCTTCACTTTTTTTTTTTTTGCAGTGCTATAGCTCCCATAGGGAGCTATAGCACTGCACACACTGATCTCTTATGCTGATCCCTGCAGAGCCATAGCTTTGCATGGATCAGCGAGATAGGGGCTCGATTGCTCAAGCTTGTAGCTCAGGCTTGGAGCAATCAAACCCAGATCGGATGCGACAGAGCAAGGTAAGGGGGTCTCCACTCGCGTCCTAGCTGATCGGGACATCGCGATTTTATCGCGATGTCCCAATCAGCACAATTGAGCTGCCGGGAAGCGTTTACTTTGACTTTCAGACGCGGCGGTCAACTTTAATCACCGTGTCTAAAGGGTTAATAGCACGCGGTACAACGATCGGCGCTGTTAGTCCAGGGTACTGGCTATGAATAGCATCCGGGACCAAAATGGTGTGATGCGGTGTGACCCCGTTTTAAACACCAGGACCGGGCGTAGGGCGTACAGGTACGCCCTACGTCCTTAACAGGTTAAAGACTAGGCGCATTTTGGCCTTAAGGACCAGGCCAAGTATATTTTTGCATTTTCGTTTTTTCCTCCTCGACTTCTAAAAATCATAACTCTCTTATATTTCCATCCACAGACCCATATGAAGGCTTGTTTTTTGCGTCACCAATTTTACTTTGTAATTACATCACTTATTTTACCATAAAATGTACGGTGCAACCCAAAAAATATTATTTATGTGGAAAAATTTTAAAGAAAACCGCAATTTAGCAAGTTTTGAAAGGTTTTGTTTTCACGGTGTACACTTTATGGTAAAAATGACATGTTTTCTTTATTCAGTGGGTTAATTTGATTAAAATGATATATTCTTTTCTATGATTGTACCGCTTAAAAAAAATCTTAAACTATTTTAACAAAATCAGTATGTTTGAAATTGCCCTATTTTGACCACCTATAACTTTCAAATTTTTCCGCATAAGGGGCGGTATGAGGACTCAGTTTTTGTGCCATGATCTGTAGTTTTTATCGGTTCCACTTTTGCTTAGGTTTTATTTTTATTAATTTTTTATGCATTTTTTTTAAAATAAAATGTGACAAAAATGCAGCAATTTTGATTTTGAATTTTTTTCTGTATTGATCATGGCATCTGAGGGGTAAATGGCAGATATCTGCACGATCGCGGATGTCTGCCATTACTGGTGGGTCCCTGGCTGCTGATAGCAGGGGGGACCTGCCGCACATGTCGCGAACACTGGCCCCAAAAATTGTGGCAGTGGAACTAAGAAAGCCCAAGGTCAATTTGTCTCCCATGAGTTTCAGTTGGTTTTACCTGTATGGTTACATGGCAAACTAATGGCCTAACAGTGCATCACATGTAGAAAGCTAAGCAGAATTATCTGGTGACTAAGGGGGAGATTTATCAATACCTGTGTAGACGATGAGTGGTATTATTGCCCATAGCAACCAATCAGATTGTTCCTTTGATTCTTTCAAGGCCTTCGAATATTTACCTTTTTTTTAACAGGCAGTTCAAAGCAGTAGATACAAATATAGTCACTGAATAAAATGCATATGTTTTTGTAATTTATTAAAGGGGGATTCCAACATCAGGTAAAAAAGTATAAAAAAATAAACATTGTCTGTCCCAGTTGGCATTGTTCTTTCTGTAGGTCACGCCTTACATCTCTCCGCACTACTTCCTTTTTGAGCTGGTTCATAGTACTACAATTTCTAGGATGCTTTGCTTTCCTTCAGCTTTCTATCACAGTCCTCCTACCCTACCTACTCTCTTCCCACAGCACCCATGCCAGTTCTCCACCCAGAGCTGTTGCAGAACATTTATGTATACAGTCAGTAAAACTGCAACACCTGCTTCATTCATTCCCTGTCTGTATAAATGGTATAAACGCACATAATTCTTCCCTAAATGTATATATATATTTACAGTCATGGCTGTAAATGTTGGCACCCCTGAAATTTTTCAAGAAAATGAAGTATTTCTCACAGAAAAGGATTGCAGTTACAAATGTTTTGCTATACACATGTTTATTCCCTTTGTGTGTATTGGAACTAAACCAAGAAAGGGAGGAAAAAAGCAAATTGGACATAATGACACAACAAACTCAAAAAATGAGCTGGACAAATTATTGGCACCCTTTCAAAATTGTGGAAAAATAAGATTGTTTCAAGCATGTGATGCTCCTTTAAACTCACCTGGGGCAAGTAACAGGTGTGGGCAATATAAAAATCACACCTGAAAGCAGATAAAAAGGAGAGAAGTCCACATAGTCTTTGCATTGTGTGTCTGTGTATGCCACACAAAGCATGGGCAACAGAAAGAGGAGAAGAGAACTGTCTGAGGACTTGAGAACCAAAATTGTGGCAAAATATCAACAATCTGAAGGTTATAAGTCCATCTCCAGAGATCTAGATTTGCCTTTGTCCACAGTGCGCAACATTATCAAGAAGTTTGTAACCCATGGCACTGTAGCTAATCTTCCAGGGCGTGGACAGAAGACAAAAATTTATGAAAGGTGTCAACGCAGGATAGTCCGGATGGTGGATAAGCAGCCCCAAACAAGTTCCAAAGATATTCAAGCTGTCCAGCAGGCTCAGGGAGCATCACTGCAAAGTTAAAGGGGTATTCCAGGAAGATTGGAGAAGTCCATAATATAGTGTCTGTACGTGTGTGATGTTGGTCTCGCAAGTCTTTTATGATTTTCTTCCCATTATTTATTTTTAACAGCATATAAAATTACTGTTGTTTAAAGTTTTTCCAGGTTGCAGTGTGCCTGAGACATTAGTCAGGTGATGACGGGGAGGCTGCCCTGTTTCAGAGCGACCATTTAGTGGGAGACAGATCATTCTGCAACTAAATGTATTTTTGCAACAGCTGGAGGCACCCTGGTTAGAAAACACTGGTCTTTTGAATGGAATGCAGCTCATTTGAGTTTCAATGGGTGTGGTGGCTGATGTGTGGGATCGAGTAAAGTGACCTCAAACTTACAAACATGGAATTATGGGACATGTAGTTTGAGAGAACAAGCTTCAACAGGAAATGTCCAGTTCACAAAAAGATAGCCACAGCATTATGGTAATCTCATAACATTTAGCCACAAGACAAGCACAGATCCTTCCTAAGCATGTTCATTACTGCCTGCCAGATATGTATTAAAATCAGTTTATGCTGAATAACCCCTTTAAATTGGAAAAAAAAATCCCTGAAAACCCCTTTAAATAATGTAGTAGAGACTTACCAACTTAACTGTAAAAATACACAATAAATTGTGCCAAAGTTATGTGTAGTAATAAGCTAAGCCTGATCCAACATGAATTTATCATAACAAATAAACACTGGAAATTCCCCTAAAGCCAGCAATACTATCAATGACTTTTACTATTAAATCAAATCTTAATTTATGATTCTAAAAATGAATGATGAATAGTAACCTAAAATCTCAAGAAATATCTAACAATAGTATATTATTAATTTCGGACTCATCATACTGAATGTCTTGTAGATAAGACTGATACCTAGAATGAAGAGACAGTGGAGGTTTTTAGAGCGTTGTGCTCATTAGCCATTACCAGTTTCTGTTAAGTTCAAGTGACAAGTAAAAAAAAGAATTTTGCACTTGTATAACAAAACTCGATAAAACATCAAAACTGTTATCACCATAAATCAGCATATTCTAGCTGTGTTCATATTGATATGATATCTTTCACTGCATCCTCTATTGCAGATTCGGTCATATTTTACCCCTTATGGACTCAGCCCCTTTTTTACCTTAAGGGTACGTTCACACGGGTGGATTTATTTGCGGGTTTCCCACTGCATATTTGAAAGGGGGCGGGCTCTTCTCGGCTGTCCGCAGCAGATTTTCCGTGGCGGAATTTCTGCTGCGGACAGCCGAGAAGAGCCCGCCCCCTTTCAAATACGCAGCGGGAAACCCACAATTAAA
This sequence comes from Hyla sarda, assembly GCF_029499605.1. Lineage (NCBI taxonomy): Eukaryota > Metazoa > Chordata > Amphibia > Anura > Hylidae > Hyla > Hyla sarda. The sequence goes on from NC_079190.1 coordinate 237,124,676, forward strand.
TCTGCCCGTGTGAACGTACCCTAAAGGGGTACTCCACCCTAGACATCTTTTCTCCTATCCAAAGGATAGGGAATAAGATGTCTGATCATGAGGTCCCGCTGCTGAGAACCCCCGCAATCTCTCCTGCAGCCCCCCCGAGTCATCACTGCACAGAGCTAAGGTTGCTCTGTGCGTGATAAAGGGGTTGGAGTATCGTGACATCACGGCTCCGCCCCTTGTGAGGTCATACCCTGCCCCCATCAATGCAAGTCTCTGGGAGGGGGCGTGATGGTCATCACACCCCCTCCCATAGGCTTGCATTGAGGGGGCAGAGCGTAAAATCGCGAGGGGGTAGAGCCGTGATGTCACGATACTCCGACCCTGTATTGTGAGTCATCACACACGGAGCTGACGGAATAGTTTTACTTCCACTTCAGACGCCACAATCAACTTTGATTGCGGCATCTAAAAGGTTAATGCCGGGCACCGGCCCGATCGGCGATGTCCAGCATTAACCCTGGGTCCTGGCTGCTGATAGCAGTTGGGACCCACGGGGGTTTGAAGCGTTTTCCACTCGTGACAACAATTTAAACCCCGGTAACGGACTCAGGACGTACAGGTATGCCCTGCCTCCTTAACTGGTTAATGGGAAGCATTATGCTTGCTGCGCTGCACTATTCTTCCCATGATAATGATGTACCCCATGACAGATACCTCCTCATTTTGTTTTTCTGCCTTTACGACAGAACTTAAAGATGGAATTGATAATGTATGTGTGAATAGACCTCCTGAAATAATCATTTTCTTCAGCTCTCAAAAGCCATTTTCAAAACTTTCAAATGAATGGTGTATCCTAAGCATACAAAAAACAAAACTGCACAGGAATCCAAACAGGCGTACAGTACTACATGATGCACGTCTCTCCACATCTTGTCCAAAGTCCATAGTAAAAACAAAAGAAAGTTGAGAGAAGGCAATACTTAGTCGCGAAGATCCATTAATTACACCATTATAATGTTTCAGCGCTTTTTTCAATATTGCATGGAAAAGACTCTATGTTTCTGACATGCTACATGCCTGACCCCAATGATCTGTAAATGGAAGGGGCTGTAGGGCTTCCCACTGTTTACTACAGGGACGTGGGGGCATCCATATTGCCTGAGATTCATAAAGAGATAATGGACATTCTGTAGACACAATGGTCTGGAGGTGAAACTATTCACTAGAATGTGAGCATTTTCTAGGCATACTCTGTGCCCTATGCAGGGGGTGCTGAGCTGAAGGCTTTAGCTATTGTGAATGATGGTGTCATCTTTCACTATACTATTGACTGTGCTAAAAAAAAAGGGGAAGGCTGCTGGAAAGTGTTCTGTACAGAACAGGAAGTGTCAGCTTAGTTTTAGGCTTTCACACAGAAATTCCCCTTGTGTATTTTTGTGGCATAAAATATCCCTTGACATGTTGTAAAATTACAGTCATATATTCTACAACCTTTTTTTTTTCTTATTTGGCAGGGACACTTTTTAGGCACAACCACATTCCAATAGAATTACAAAACCCAATTTTCAGCAATTTTGCAGTTACTTTTTTTTTAAATTATTTAAACATGCTTGAAAATACACTGTGTGAACATAGCCTAAGTGGTCAGAATAAAAACTGCAAGATTTGAGGATTATTTTAAAATAATCATGGTAAAAGTGAAAATCAGAAAAAAAACAAAAACACAAAAGTCTTAAAAACTAAGTTTAACATATAAATCATTTTCTAATGCACATTTCCTTTAAACATTTCTTGGTATACATCTGTCATGAACATAAATCTTATTCTTTTAAGTAAAAAAAAAAAAAAAAACTAAAAAAAACATTTTAATCACCCCGCTAAACCACTTTCATTTCACAAATATTCATTACTTTGAAGATGAACCAACATGACCAGCATTCACTAAATTTCCAGCACCATTTCTGTACATCAGGATAGGCTCAAAACTGCTCTCCAAAATACAGGTGAATCACTTATGTTCATAGAAAAACAAATCTAATATTAAAGGGGTACTCCACTGCCTCAGCGTTCGGAACGAGCCCCCTCAAAAATACTTGCATTGATGGGGTGTGGCGTGACATCATGAGGGTGTGTGGCTGTGACGTCACGAGCGCCCTTACTCAGCATTCTGAATATAATGTTCCAAGCGCTGGGCCAGTGGAGTACCCCTTTAAACCCTGTTCATCCACACAAATAGTTTCAAAAACACCTGACTCAAGTTTAATTACTTATTTTATGCAATTAAAGGGGTACTCCGGTGGAAAACTTTTTTTTTCTTTAAAGCAACTAATGCCAGAAAGTTAACCCCTTAAAGGGGTAGTCCAGTGGTGAAAAACGTATCCTCTAACCTAAGAATAGGGGATAAGTTTGAGATCGCGGGGGGTCCGACCGCTGGGGCCCCCTGCGATCTCTCTGTACGGGGGCCAGGCTCTCCGGCAAGATAGCGGGTGTCGACCTCCGCACGAAGCGGCTGCCGACACGCTCCCTCAATACATCTCTATGGCAGAGCCGGAGATTGCCGGAGGCAGCGCTTCGGCTCTGCCCCCTTCCCGCGAGCTGTCGGGGCTCCGTACAGGAGATCGCAGGGGGCACCAGCAGTCGGACCCCCCGCGATCTCAAACTTATCCACTATCCTTAGGATAGGGGATAAGTTGTTCACCACTGGGTCACCACTGGACTACTCCTTTAAGGACTCAGGGTTTTTCCGTTTTTGCACTTTCTTTTTTTCCTCCTTACCTTTTAAAAATCATAACCCTTTCAATTTTCCACCTAAAAATCCATATTATGGCTTATTTTTTGCATCACCAATTCTACTTTGCAGTGACATTAGTCATTTTACCCCAAAATTCACGGCGAAACGGAAAAAAAAATCATTGTGCTACAAAATCGATGAAAAAACACAATTTTGTAACTTTTGGGGGCTTCCGTTTCTACGCAGTGCATATTTCGATAAAAATGACACCTTATCATTATTCTTTAGGTCCATACGGTTAAAATCATACCCTACTTATATAGGTTTGATTTTGTCGTACTTCTGGAAAAAATCCTAAGTACATGCAGGAAAATTTATACGTTTAAAAATGTAATCTTCTGACCCCTATAACTTTTTTATTTTTCCACGTACAGGGCGGTATGAGGAATCATTTTTTGCGCCGTGATCTGAAGTTTTTATCGGTACAATATTTGTTTTGATTGTAAATTTTTATCACTTTTTATTCATTTTTTTATGGTATAAAAAGTGACCAAAATACGCTTTTTTGGACTTTGGAATTTTTTTGCGCGTACGCCATTGACCGTGCAGTTTAATTAACAATATATTTTTATAGTTCGGATATTTATACACGCGGTGATACCACTTATGTTTATTTTTATTTACACTGTTTTATTTTTTTTTATGGGAAAAGGGGGGTGATTCAAACTTTTATCAGGGAAGGGGTTAAATGACCTTTATTAACACTTTTTTTTAACCTTTTTTTGCAGTATTATAGCTCCCATAGGGATCTATAACACTGCACACACTGATCTCCTATGGTGATCACTGGCGTGTATTAACACGCCTGTGATCAGTGTTATCGGCGCTTGACTGCTCCTGCCTGGATCTCAGGCACGGAGCAGTCATTCATCGATCGGGCACCGAGGAGGCAGGTAAGGGCCCTCCCGGTGTCCTGTAAGCTGTTCGGGACACCGCGGTTTCACCGCGGCGGTCCCGAACAGCCCAACTGACTAGCCGGGATACTTTCACTTTCCCTTTAGAAGCGGCGGTCAGCTTTGACCGCCGCTTCTAAAGGGTTAATACCACACATTGCCGCGATCGGCGATGTGTGGTATTAGCCGCGGGTCCCGGCCGTTGATGAGCGCCGGGAGCGACGCGATGTGATGCGGGGTCGCAGCAGTAAATATACATCCTGCGTCGTTAAGGGGTTAAACAGATTTGTAAATTACTTCTATTAAAAAATCTTAACGCTTCCAGTTTTTATTAGCTGCTGAATACTACAGAGGTAATTCTTTTCTTTTTGGAACACAGAGCTGTCTGCTGACATCACGAGCACAGTGCTCTTATCTGACATCTCTGTCCATTTTAAGAACTGACCAGAGTAGGAGAAAATCCCCATAGCAAACATACGCTGCTCTGGACAGTTTCTAAAATGGACAGATGTCAGCAGAGAGCACTGTGTTCCAAAAAGAAAATAATTTCCTCTGTAGTATTCAGCAGCTAATAAGTACTGGAATGATTAAGATTTTTCAATAGAAGTAATTTACAAATCTGTTTAATTTTCTAGTACCCCTTTAAGTTTTAAAATGTCAATCTATATGAGATAACAGTTATATTCAGATGCAAGGAATGCACTAAGGAGTCTGTATGACTTGCTATAATAGCTACACAATAGTTCAATGACTACTGGATAGATAGATAGATAGATAGATAGATAGATAGATCATAGATAGATGGATGGATGGATGGATGGATGGATAGATAGATAAATTGATAGATAGATCATAGATAGATGGATAGATAGATAGATATTAGATAGAAAGATAGATAGATAGATTGATAGATAGATGATAGATAGATAGATAGATAGAGATAGATAGATAGATAGATAGCTATGAGATAGATAGATAGATAGATAGGTAGATAGATAGATAGATGTGAGATAGATAGAAAGATAGATAGATAGACAAAGAATAAGTCAGCCAGCGCTTTAGTTGATACCAAACTATTATATGGACCTGGCCTGCAGGTGCACGCTACTAGGCTAGATACACAGCAACAGAAGAATGCAGCAGCACACTGCCAGCACAAGGATATAGGTGAAACATGAACATGCAGATAAAACATGGAGAGCTATACAGCTATGGTGTAATAGATGCAAAGGTGAAACTATTTGTCTCCGCCGGCGGTCAAATAGCTTGGACCGTCCCACCGCGATAAGGTGGCCTCATTGGGATGGACCCTACACTGTGAATATGCCTCTGTGTGAACAGTTCAGTAAGCATGGCAGGATCTGGAACATCCAAGACACCTTACATATACACCTGATAGAGGTGGGTGGGGTGCAAGGCCAACATGGAGGTAGCCACTCCCCCGTATTGCTGTATATTTAGCCTAGTAGCAAGCACCTGCAGGCCAGGTCCATATAATAGTTTGGTATCAACTAAAGTGCTGGCTGACTTATTCTTTGTCTGTATTACACATACGGGGGAGTGGCTACCTCCATGTTGGCCTTGCACCCCACCCACCTCTATCAGGTGTGTATATAAGGTGTCTTGGATGTTCCATATCCTGCCATGCTTACTGAACTGTTCACACAGAGGCATATACACAGTGTAGGGTCCGTCCCAAGGAGGCCACCTTATCGCGGTGGGACGGTCCAAGCTATTTGACCGCCGGCGGAGACAAATTTGCGAGCTAAGTGCCTCACTATCTCATAGTTTCACATTTGCATCTATTACACCATAGCTGTATAGCTCTCCATGTTTTATCTGTATGTTCATGTTTCACCTATATCCTTGTGCTGGCAGTGTGCTGCTGCATTCTTCTGTTGCTGTAGATAGATAGAGAGATAGATAGATAGATAGATAGATAGATAGAAAGATAAATAGATAGATAGTCCATGGCCATTAAAAAAATAGATAGCTAGGAGATAGATAGATAGGAGATAGATAGATAGATAGATATGAGATAGATAGATGATAGATGGATAGATAGATATGAGATAGATATATAGATAGATATGAGATAGATAGATAGATATATAGATATGAGATAGATAGACAGATAGATAGATATGAGATAGATAGATATGGGATTGATAGATAGATAGACCATAGACATTAAAAGATAGATAGATAGACCATAGACATTAAAAAAAGATAGATAGATAGATAGTCCATAGCCATTTTAATAAAATTATGTCATATTTTAACTGACAAGTTTAAGTGAAATGGCAAAAAGGAGTAAAAACAGATTACCAAGACATCCAGTAAATCAGCTGATAAGACTTTGATCAGAGCGACATAAATCTGCTTGGCAAGGATCTTTAACAGGCCAGGTTTAAGAATTTCAGTTCTTAAGCTAAGACGTGGCCATTAGTGGATCAGTCATGGTGACTACTGACTGCCTCATCTGTGAATAATCATAGATATCAATCACACTCAGCTTGTTAGTAGCCTCTGGGTCATGACATGAAAAAAATAACACTGTAATGAAGCTCCTATAAAGTGGTCCACTTTCACAGTTTAGTAAAGAAAAATTTCATTTTTGGCTTTTCCAGTAATATAAATGTTTACACTCATATACAGAAAAGATTGCATACAATTAAGACAGCATAGACCTAGAGGAGAGCGAAGAAGATGCTTCATATCTAATAACTTGATAAACATGGTAGACACCTTTTTCTAACTTAGGCCACCTCTTGGGGGGTCTATTCAAGCCCAGCATTGTGTGCAAAAATTGTAATGAACACCATTAATTATTACTTATCGGGATAAGCCATGTCAGTGGCATATTTGTGCAAAAGCTGCCAATTTTGTGCAAATTGTGTTTTTTGCTACAAAATGTGCGACTTCTGAAGAAATATGCTGCTTGTGCCAAAAAGGAAGGAAGAAGCCAGAAAGTGAGAAAGTGGTCTGGAAGAGGGCATAGCTTAATGTAGAGGGGGTATGCAGGGGTCACTCCCTCCCCACACCCTACTTTAGGCCCAATGTGTAACACCAAAAGTCACAGATATCTACACAAGCTCAGAGCTGGTATAGATTTCTATGCCGGGCACAATGGGCAGCCACAGAGCTGGTGGATGAGTGAACTGTAAATGGGCAGAGCTCTATATATTTATCCAGCACACGAAAACGCTGCACACTGACATCTGTACTAGGATATTGTATGTTTTACGTCCCCATAGGGACATATAATAGTAAGGTGCACAAAGTGTCTAAAACACATAACAAATCTAGGACACAGCACGTAGGCCAGTTATTATACACAATTTTTGTTACAATTCTAGTACATTTCCCATAGGAAATCTGCCTAGTGAATGTATAGTACAAAGGATTTCAGAAAGAGACAGGATCTCCCTACGCTGATCGGAACAGCGGAGCAGGAAAACAAAGCCTTCAGGTGAGTATCTTTATTGTTTCAGCATGCAACGTGTTTCGCTGCCCATACACAGCTTCATCAGGCATATGGGTCATTATATCATCAAAGACTTGACCTCTTGCATATTATATAGCACCATACTTGTCATATACAACCATTTGCACGAAAAAAAAAAAAAAAAATATATATATATATATATATATATATATATGTATATATATATATATATAATGATCAAAATACTATAAATAAACAATTATTCTAAGAAATGCATAAACGATAAAATAGTCCATGCATAAGAATATACATGCATTATAAAATATATAGACAATTACGCTAGCGATATGCATAAACTAGCCCAGGTGCAAAAGCACATGCATGTACAAGTGCATGTAAAAGAAACACACAAATGCACAAATATACAAATATTGACTACTAAAAAGAACACAAATGCACAAATGCACAAATACTAACATGCATTCTCAATTGTCTCATTTAAACCCTGGGGAGACAAAGTTCCCCGCTTATGTATCCAGAATGACTTCCGATTTATAAGACGCTGGTATCTATTATGAACCTCTGGAGGGATAGATTCGATAATCGTCAATCTCAAAGACTTCGGACAACTCTGATGTGTCGTGGAGAAATGTTGGGGCGCGCTGTGAAGCATGAAATTATGTTTGATATTAAATCTGTGTTTATTCATACGTGCCCGCACTGTTTGCACAGATCGACCCATGTACTGTAAATTACAACCACAACTTAATAGATAAATGGCATAGCTCATGTCACAAGAAAATAAACCTTTAATTGGAAATGTCCTTTTAGTCTTTATGGATGTAAAACTAGTAATTGGAGTGGGATCACAGCATAAACATCTGTTCTTTTCACATGGAACGCATCCAAACCAGTCTGAACTGTGTCCATAGTGGAACTGTTCTCCTTTTTTAGTCTACTAGGATCAATAAAATAAACCTTTAGGGTCTATTCACACGTACAGTATTCTGCGCAGATTTGATGCTCAGGATTTCGAGCTGTGTTCAGTTTGCATTGAAATCTGCAGCAGAAAATCCTGCACATCAAATATGTGTGTCAAATCTGCGCAAAATACTCTACGTGTGAATAGACCATTAATTGGAAACCAGTTTTTCTGTAATATCTTTTTTATCTGAGTCGCCTCACTGTTGTAATCTGAAGAAATTAATCAGAGATTTAAATATAATTTCATAACAGATTACAACAGTGAGGCGACTCAGATCAAAAAGATATTACAGAAAAACTGGTTTATTATCCAGAGTGACTCCATCTGGTTCCGGAATTCCCTATGATCATATTCCATCGTTCAAAAAACTTACAAAACCTTATTGCTCCTAGTAGACTAAAAAAGGAGAATAGTTCCACTATGGACACAGTTCAGACTAGGTTTGGATGCGTTCCATGTGAAAACAACAGATGTTTATGCTGTGATCCCACTCCAATTACTAGTTTTACATCCATACAGACTAAAAGGACATTTCCAATTAAAGGTTTATTTTCTTGTGACATGAGCTATGCCATTTTTCTATTAAGTTGTGATTGTAATTTACAGTACGTGGGTCGATCTGTGCAAACAGTGCGGGCACGTATGAATAAACACAGATTTAATATCAAACATAATTTCATGCTTCACAGCGCGTCCCAACGTTTCTCCACGACACATCAGAGTTGTCCGAAGTCTTTGAGATTGACGATTATCGAATCTATCCCTCCAGAGGTTCATAATAGATACCAGCGTCTTATAAATCGGAAGTCATTCTGGATACCTAAGCGGGTAACTTTGTCTCCCCAGGGTTTAAATGAGACAATTGAGAATGCATGTTAGTATTTGTGCATTTGTGTTCTTTTTAGTAGTCAATATTTGTATATTCGTGCATTCATGTGTTTCTTTTACATGCACTTGTATATGTATATGCTTTTGCACCTGGGTTAGTTTATGCATATTTCTAGCACAATTGTCTATATATTTTATAATGCATGTATATTCTTATGCATGGACTATTCTATCGTTTATGCATATCCTTAGAATAATTGTTTATTTATAGTATTTATTTCATCTTTATTTTGATCATTATATACATATTTTTGCAAATGGTTATATATGACAAGTATGGTGCTATATAATATGCAAGAGTTCAAGTCTTTGATGATATAATGCTAGATTTTAGGATGTTCTTATAATATATGACTAAACATGAAACATGTATTGTGCAATATTTTATTGTTCTATAAGGGCTTTTGGCAATGTTTTTATGTATTATTTAATGTTTTTATATGAAAGGGTTTACTCTGTGTTTAATGTGTTCCTATGGAAAGGTTAACTCCATCTGATATATAACCAGGTGGGGTTGAACCATGGGACATGCCTGATGAAGCTGCGCATGTGCAACGAAACACGTTGCATGCCGGAACAATAAAGATACTCACCTGAAGGCTTTGTTTTTCTGCTCCTCTGTTCTGATCATCACCAGGAGATCCTGTCTCTTTCTGAAGTCCTTTTTGCTACACATAGTTTCTGACGGGACGGCTGCAGATGGAACCTGCTTGACAAGCACTTTACATTGTTGTGTATAGTACACAACCAACTTTGATGAGCTTGGATTGGTTGTTGGATTCCAGTACATGAGAGCGCCTTCTCCCCTAATTTTCTCTTCTTGCCTAGTGAATTGGAACTGGAGATAGAATATGAATAGCGCCATATGTTAAATCAACATTTTAGGACAATCCCTTTTATCTTCAAAAAACTTCAGTAATTTTCTTTTGAAGGGTATTTTTATTCAGAAAACATCTTTTTTAATTAAGATGTTGATGTTCATTTTTTTTTGTTTTATTTGTTTAGCTCTGTATCATTATGTACTGTATATATAAAACTTACAGGTTTTAATATGACCACTGTGCCTTAAATTAGGCTAAATATTATTATTCAGTACAAATCCCTTTTCAGCAGTTATTTAAAGGGGGTATTCACACTTTTGATGCACAGGATTTTATGCTGCAGATTTCAATGTAAACTAAATGACTGAACACAGCTTAAAATCCTGTGCATCAAATGTGCTTAGAATGTACTAACAATTTTCCCCTTTTTTTTTAGATACGTGTACGATGTGGACTACGTCAATCTTTTTTTTCTCTAAAAGGGCTAACAATGGGTGTCATTGTTTATCTATGTATATAAAACTCAATGGGGAACATGTACCATTATTTGTGTATTGTAGAAGCAGTTTACCCCTTTTGCCAAATTCTAAATTATGCGCAGAAGTGCTAAATTTATCAATCAAGCGCAATGAGTTTCATAAATTGCGGGCAAATATAGTAATCTCCTCATACCTCCACTCTTTGAAAAATGAAATCGAGGATTTAGAGCATCTTGCTACGTGCAGTCCAAGATGGCTTATATTTATGTTAAAAATATGGTCATTGCGTAAGATTTATGCGGGTAAATGAAATGTACGCAGTTAATAAATTTGTGCCTACTAAATATGTCACTCAAAGGTACACCAAAACATACACATCTGGAGGAAATGTTCCACCAGAATTTATGCCAAAAAAATGCAAGAAAACAGGTTGCGCAAAATTTTAAGCAAAAATGTAAACACAAAACAGGGGTAAAATCTTTGATACCTGTCCCCCAATGTGTGTAAGTATGTATGTGTGTGTGTGTGTGTGTGTGTATGTTCCAGCATCACGTCCAAACGGCTAAAGATATTAACATGAAACTTGGCACACACGTTACTTATATGTCAACAACAAATATAGGTTAGGTAATTTAACCTTTACTCACCCCCATTTTCCAGGGTCTGGGTTTTTGTTTAAAGTCCCATACAAATCTATGGGAAATATATGTTACTGCATAACTTCCAAATGGCTGGATATATTTCTATAATACTTGGTCACATGTTACTTATATGTCCACTTAAAATATAGGATGGTTAATTTAACCCTTAACTACCCCCATTTGTGAGGGTTGGGGTTTTTGTCTAAAGTCCCATGCAAATCAATGGGAAATGTATGTTTCCACATAACTTCCGTACGGCTGGAGATATTTCAATAATACCTGGCACATATATTACTTATATGTCAAACAAAAATATATGATAGTTAAATTAACCCTTATCTACACCCTTATATAAAAGATGGGTTTTTGTTTCAAGTCCCATGCCAGTATATGGGACTTCCAGTACCTTACTCCACAAGCTCTGCTCTGCATCTCCTGGTGAATGTGTCAATCCGGCTTGCAAGCCACACCCCATATCACAAAGACATGCCCACATTTTAAGCCAGACCCCTTTTGTTATCTACCCTTTTTGTGCATCGGTCTTGCAAATCACGCCCAGTCCCCCAAAGCCATGCCCCCTTCTATTTTCAGCTTACAATATCTTCATCACAAATCAGTTCCACCTGAGGACAGGATATGAGGATGGGACATAAGGACGGGATATGAGGTCGGGATATGAGGTCATGATATGAGGACGGGATATGAGGTCGAGATAGGAGGACGGGAAATGAGGTTGAGATAGGAGGTCGGGATATAAGGATGGGATATGAGGATGGGATAAGAGGTTGAGATATGAGGATGGAATATGAGGATGGGATAGGAGGTCGGGATAAGAGGTTGAGATATGAGGATGGGATATGAGGACATGATATGTGGTCGAGATAGGAGGACAGGATAGGAGGTTGAAATAGGAGGTCGGGATATGAGGAGGGGATATGAGGACGGGATATGAGGAAAGGATATGAGGTCAAGATAGGAGGTCGGGATATGAGGACGGGATATGAGGTTGAGATAGGACGTCTGGATATGAGGACGCGATAGGAGGACAGGATATGAGGTCGCGATATGAGGACGGGCTAGGAGGTCAGGATATGAGGTCGAGATATGATGACAGGATATGAGGATGGGATATAAGGTTGGGATATGAGGATTGGATATGAGGTTAAGATATGACAACAATATATGAGGATGGGATATGAAGTCAAAAGCTTCCTCCTTTGTTGTTTTTCCTCCCCAACAAGGATTAGGAAGGAAAAGCCGGGCAACACCAGGTACTCAGCTAGTTGTAAATAAAAAAGAAATCGCGTTGTCTGTGGGGTTTTTATAATCACTTCACAAACTTAGTGGCAGAAGCCCTATGATAGACAGCATCCATTACTAAGTTGGGGCTTAGCATTAGCTCATAAAAGGGCTCTCACTTATCTCCCCCCCCCCCCCCCACATTATTACCAAGGTACTCTCTGGCACCAGGGGTATCAGGGGGAGCCAGGTACCATCAGGTAGAAGAAAAAAATAGTGAACCCAGCTTCCGTGAAAAATATTAAAAAGCAAGATTTTAATGAATCATATTAAAAGCTAAACACAACATGTCACTAAAACAAGTGAAATGCCGACGTGTTTCAGACTGTGTACTAGCCCTTAGTGTTTAGCTTTAAATATGAGTCATTAAATTCTTGTTTTTTTTTCTGGAAGCTGGATTCACATTTTTTGTAGTTCTTCTATGCTTCATGTGAAACGGCCCAGCGCTGTCCGTGCTCTGGAACTCTACTATGTGCCACAGGTTACATTCCTGCATTTTTTGTTTGCACAGCACAGCTCAGAGCAGGGACTTCTGAACTGGTAAGAGGCACACACCTCATAATACATGCTGGCCAGAGGTGACATGCACATGAGAGATGCATAATGGTGCACCTTGTCACACCCAAACCTTCCTGTTAAAGGGGTATTCCAGGAATTATTTTTATTTGACTATGGTGAAGGGGCTGTAAAGTTAGGGTAGTTCATAATATAGTGTCTGTACCTGTGTGCGATGGTTTTCTTACAATTCTTCTTTGATTTTAGCCCCAATATTTATTTTTATCAGCATACAAAATGACTGTTGTCTCAAAATTTTCCCAGCTTGCAATGCGGCCGAGACCTGACTCACTCAGCTGATGACAGGGAGCCTGTCTGCTTCAATGGGTGGAGGGATCACTTGGTGGGAGAGAGATCAATTTGCAACTAATGCAACAACTGTAGGCACCTTGATTGAAAACCACAGGTCTTTTGAATGGATGCAGCTAATTTATGTTTCAATGGGTGGGGTGGCTGATGTGTGGGAGGAAATAGAATTATGGGATTTGTAGGCAAAAGAAGAAAACTCAAAAAGGAAATACCGGTTCACAAAAAGCTAGCCACAGTGTTATGGTGATTTCACAACATAGCCATTTAGCCCAAGACAAGTGCAGATCCTTCCTAAGCATGTCCATTACTGTGTGCCAGGTACGTACTAAAATCACCTTATGGTGGATAACCCCTTTAATACAGAACCTTTTAAGTGTGCTTTTTATAGTCCAAATATGTACAACTCTTGGCTTTACTTTGGAGATATGAGGAGGTTTAATGTCATTGGTCACTAGGAGTATAGGTTTTAGTAATTGTAGGGTTTCATTGCTTGCATATTTTAAATCACAGATCTATTCATCTTGAAACCATTCGTCATTGTTCCAGTGGAAACTTTGCAAATGTGCCAGATTTCTCCGGTTTTACATGACTTACACAAAATTTTTAATGAATTTTAACTCCAACTTTTTACACTTTAGAATTTTTAGGTTTAAAGGGGTACTCCGGTGCTTAGACATCTTATCCCCTATCCAAAGGATATAAGATGCCTGATCGTGGGAGTCCCGCCGCTGGGGACCCCCGTGATCTTGCACGCGGCACCCCGTTTGTAATCAGTCCCCGGAGCGTGTTCGCTCCGGGTCTGATTACTGGCGACTACAGGGCGGGCGGCGTGTGACGTCACGCCTCCGCCCCCGTGTGAAGTCACGCTCCGCCCCTCAATGTAAGCCTACTGGAGGGGGCGAGATAGCTGTCACACCCCCTCCCATAGACTTGCATTGAGGGGCGGCACGTGACATCACACGGGGCGGAGGCGTGATGTCACACGCCGCCCGCCCTGTAGTCGCCGGTAATCAGACCCGGAGCGAACATGCTCCGGGGACTGATTACAAACGGGGTGCCGCGTGCAAGATCACGGAGGTCCCCAGTGGCGGGACTCCCGCGATCAGGCATCTTATCCCCTATCCTTCAGAGTACCCCTTTAAAGGTTTTAAGGTACATTCACATGTGCATAATTTTGCTGCAGATCTGAAGTCAATCGGCAACAAAATATCCTGCAGCAAATCTGCAGCAAAAATACTTACGTGTGAATGTACCCTTGAAAGGTGAAATTTGGCTTGGTCAAAGGACATTTTGTCCCTTGGGCTAACAGGTATTAACATTCATGATTCCACCTAAAGACCTTGAGACAGACTTCCAATTGAAAATGCATTTGCATAATTTGTCCAAAAACTGGCTTTTATGACTTATGATGACTTACCATATTTATGATGGTGATAAAAGATTTTTGGCGATCAAGGGTATATGGATATCGAGGTCAAGTATACAGATAAATCTATGTGAAAAACACCATAACATTAGGGACTGGATAAATATTAAATAATAACAGTTTATTAGCTCCCAATATTAACAAATAAAATAAGGTAGCGTGATCACAGGGACTTGTTACACACCCCTAATAGATATAATTGATATATATAATATAAAAATATGCAATGGAGACTGTGGAGACCGCTCTCACAGAACATCCAGGTTGCTCACCTGTGCCCGGGACCGGCCGGTACCGCCCTCGGCCAAAAGTCCAATCAACAAAAGAAGAAGGTCCGGCACGTTAGGTGGTGGATAAAATAAGCTTTCCTTTATTCACAAATCTTGACACGATTCACATACAGAAAAGGTCTGACGCGTTTCACCTACGTTGAGGATTAATCTACGATTAAGCCTCAACGTAGGTGAAACGCGTCAGACCTTTTCTGTATGTGAATCGTGTCAAGATTTGTGAATAAAGGAAAGCTTATATTATCCACCACCTAATGTGCCGGACCTTCTTCTTTTGTTGATAATATAAAAATAGTATACAATATTTTAAACATATAAAAAACAACCTAATAATTGGTGACTGTAATATTGCTATTTGTAAAAAAGATGTCCTTAATAGCAAACTGGGATCTGTAGT
This sequence comes from Hyla sarda, assembly GCF_029499605.1. NCBI lineage: Eukaryota > Metazoa > Chordata > Amphibia > Anura > Hylidae > Hyla > Hyla sarda. The sequence continues at coordinate 237,139,877 of NC_079190.1, forward strand.
CCTCCCATAAAGTCTAATATTTAGCTTTGAAATGGTAAATCCTTAATTGTAGTTACATGGTATGCTGGGACTTTTAGTTGCTGTCATACAGTTCAAAAGTATGTTACTCTCAGTTCCTTATACCAGTAAAAGTGTTCAGCATTCTTTACTGATATACATCCAAATGACAGCAACCCTGTAAGTGCTCAGTTTTGATATAGTCAGTTAATTCTCGTAGCAAACTTCTCCAGATTATATTGCAGTTGTGCCGTATAAATCGTTAGATTAGATCCTACCCGCTCGCTGGTGGATTTGTGGTGGCTGGGGTGCCGTACACTTCCCCACTGCTAGGATCACAATGAAGTCTTTCTGCTGGTGTCGGCCCTCTGTTACCTCTTGCAGGCAAGACTTAGTGCACAGTGAGTGCGGAATGCTTTGTTAGGTGAGGTATACTGCGGACTGCTCCACTTACCTGTTATGATCGCTGACTGCGCCACTTGGCAACTGTTAGATTGCGGTCTTGTTGCGGTCACCTAACAAATTTACATATATATATATTAACACAAATGTGTTGGTAATATTAGCAGCAAATAGTCTATAATAATTCAATGGCTGTACGTGTTTCAGGACCACCCCTAGGTCCTTTCTTCAGCAGCAAATAGATATGATAGCACAAAGGTTGTTTTTCATCCTATATATAGGATGAAAAACACATATATAGGATGAAAAAGAACCCTTTTGATATTATATCTATTCGCTGCTGAAGAAAGGACCTAGGGGTGGTCCCGAAATGCATCCAGCGATTGAATTATTATAGACTATTTGCTGCTTATATTATCAACACATTTGTTACCACCTTCTTAATATTTTTTTTCAAATTTTCCCTGTGAATTGCCGATCTCCCGCCAGTGCTGCACGAGGACGCTACTTACAGCTGTCCCATCCTCTATCTCATGCTGCCCATCACACTTGAGTGGCGCAGTCCGCCATCTAACAGTTGCCAAGCGGCGCAGTCCGCGATCATAACCAGGTAAGCGGCGCAGTCCGCAGTATACCTCACCTAACAAAGTATTCCGCACTCACTGTGCACTAAGCCTCGCATGCAAGAGACAACAGAGGGCTAACACCGGCAGAAAGACTTCATTGTGATCCTGGAAGTGGGGAAGTGAGTTACGGCACCCCAGCCACCATGAATCCACCAGCGATCGGGTAGGATATAATCTAACTACTTATATGGGCACAACTGCAATATAATCTGGAGAAGTTTGCTACAAGCATTAACTGACTATACCAAAACTGAGCACTTACAGGGTTGCTGTCATTTGGAGGTATATCAGTAAAGAATGCTGAACACTCTTACAGGTTTAAGGAACTGAGACTAACATACTTTTGGACTGTATGACGGCAACTATAAGTCTCAGCATACCTTGTAACTACAAATAAGGATTTACCACTTCAAAGCTATTTATTAGGCTTTATGGGAGGACTACAGATCCCAGTTTGCTATTAACCACATATTTTTTACAAATAGCAATATTACAGGCACCAATGAATAGGTCTTTTTTATATGTTTACAATATTGTATACTATTTTTATATTATATTTATCATTTCTATCTATTAGGGGTGTGTCACAAGTGCCCTTTGATTACACTACCTTATTTAATATGTTAAAATTGCGGTAAAATAAACTGTTATTATTTAATATTTATCCAGTCCCTAATGTTATGGTGTTTTTCACATATATTTATCTGTATACTTGACCTCGATATCCATATACCCTTGAGCGCTACAAATCTTTATCACTTTAATTGTTAGTATTTTCACCTTAGGTGTGGGTGTTTATTTGGCCTGCTCGGGTAAATTGCATACAGCATAAGTGAGCCCTCCCCAAACAATCTTTGTTTCCATATTTATTAAGGGTTTTACAGACTTATGGCTGCAGTAAAGGGTGTGTGATTTAAGATGGAACATTGTGAGCCACAAATGTTTCAGTTGAAGCCAACTAACAGTTGGAATAAACTTAGACTAGACAGTCATAGAATGTATGAAACAGCCTGATACACTTTGTAAAATCTGGTGCATTCTTGTGCCGCCTAGGCAGAAAGTTTTAGTAAATGTAGGCCACGGTCTACATGATTTAAGCCACCTTTTGTGTCAAAATGGTTAAAGACTACAAATTCTTCCCTCTCTCTACTTACTGTACATCAGCCAAAAGAAACAGCAATTGACTGCAGAATTAAAATAGAATTTAATAGGATTTAGTGTAATGCATACACACAACACAAGAATTAGTGCACTCAGTCTCTTAATGATAAATTTATTTATTTCTTAGTTTATATTTTTGCACATCTTGAAGGGAATATACCCCATTATTTGAAATCAGATTTTGATTATAAACATATATTTAACATTTTTTATTGTTTTAAGTCATCCATCGCAAGACATATTTTGCGCATAAATCACAGTCGATGGTCGGCTGGGATGACCAGAATCGTTGATTTCGGCCAACCATTATATTTGGTGCATGGAAAGCCTTGGGCACAAAAGAGTCATATCATCATCATAAGAGGGCTTACAAAGAATATTTACCCTGCTGTACATACCATATGGAAAATACAGGAAGAAAGTATCTGCCTATAATACTTTTCTTCTTCAGAATTATATATTATTTGTGAAACATTAGTTTAAAATATAATGTTGCAACTAGAAATCATGTAGAAATGACAGGTGTGTATATTCACTTCTATTCCATTTTTGTTTGGCAGAGATCTGGTCAACGTGGGGGCATAAATATTGGAGGTGTCCTTTGTGAGGAACTCCACCCCTAGACATGTTATCCCATATCCAAAGGGCCAACACTGCGGCCTTCATGAACATGGAAGCCTGGGGCATCCCCTCCATTCATGTTTATGGGAGAGGCCATGAAAGTTAATACACAGCTGCCACACCCCCTTCCATAGACATGAATAGAGGGGGCATGGCGCGACATGACATCACTAATACGGAAGCCCCAGGCTTCCATGTTGATGATCACAGCAGCTCAGGCCTGGAGAAAACGGTGGGTCCCAGAGGCCGGAACCCAACAACCTATCCCTCCCCCGCCCCCCCCACGTGTGTGATCAGACATGTTATCCCCTTTCCTTTGGATAACATGTCTAGGGGATAACATATCTAGGGTCAGAGTACATCTTTAAAAAGTATGGGATAACAAAAATAAAGGAGGCTTGCTTTTGCTGCAGTCAATTTTTATAGAGTCTCGGGCTATGTTCACACAGTTTTCAAGTCTATTTTTTTCTGGACTGCAGTGCAAATCCATGTGACAGTTGCTGGGTGCACAGTCGTACTCCTTGCTGCACCCAAACCTTCCTATAAATATAGAACCTCCTTAGGGTATTTATTTTATTAAAGAGGTATTCTGGGCAAAAACATTTTATCCCCAATCCAAAATATAGAGGATAAGATGTCTGATCGCGGGGGGCCTGCAGCTGAGACCACCGCAATCTCCCTGCAGCACCCGCATTCTATGCGGGTGCTGAATCTCCAGTTTCAGAAACCCCCCCCTCCCATAGACATGAATGGAGGGGGCGTGGTGTGACGTCACGTCCCCAATCCCAGAAACTTGGAGGTTTCCGAAACTGGAGATTCAGCACCCGCATAGAATGCGGGTGCTGCTGGGAGATCGCGGGTGTCTCAGCAGGGGGCCCCCCGTGATCAGACATCTTATTTTAACTGGAATACCCCTTTAAAGAAATATATATATATATATATATATATATATATATATATAAATATATAAATATATAGAGATATATATATATATATACAAGGTTGTGGAAAATTTGCATCCCTTTTTGCAATGAATCACAATGAATGTGTTCTATTAATTTGCTTATGTCACTTATATTTACGGATTCAAAAATATGCTGTTTCTTTTATATGCTGTATGCACATAGAGCACCAATTTCCCATAGAGGTAGACAGATGTGGAATCTGGGTAGCCTGGCAGGGCTAGCCAGATGTCCGATGAAAATCTGACTTGTAGCTGAATAGGCACACACCCGAGGATGGACACAGAGCCGGAATGGTTAATAAAGGCTTTATTTCTGGTGTGGAATAACGCGCTTCGAGGGGGCACCCCTCTTCGTCAGGTTCAAAACAAGACAGTATGTTTTACAGTTACTTATATACACTTAGAATTTCAAATTTTGGCGGGAGAGCGGGTCGCTGGGTCAGCGGTGGCGTCACATGATCTCGGGGTCCACTGCTGGAAGGGCTGCGCTTATGTGACTTTATGAGACCCCGGAATCATGTGATGTCACCGCTGACCCCGCGACCCACTCTCCCGCCAACATTTGAAATTCTAAGTGTAAATAAGTAACTGTAAAACACAACACAACTATAACATATATATATATATATATATATATATATATATATATATATATATATATGTAGTATATGTTATATATGTATAACACAACTATGACATGTGCAAAAATTGCAATACTAAATTTGAATAATTACTTCCCACCAATTGGCATAAGTTTCCAATATACACTGATTATCTTAAAGGAGTAGAGCAGTGAAAATGAATTATAAGTTATAGACCCCCCTGAACAGGGCCCCGACAGTCTGCCTGAAGCAGCCGTTCCAACCCCAGCAGGAAGCCGTTGTCGACACACTCCCTCCATGTATCTCTATGGGATACATGGAGGGGGTGTGTCGTACGCTGCTCCATGCGGGGGGTCGGCACGCCCACTTCCAGCAGACTGCCGGGGCCCCGTTCAGGAGATCTATAACTTATCCCCTATCGTAGGGAATAAGTTATCTTTTACTACCGAACTCCTTTAAGATTGGGCAACCCCTTAAGGACTAAGACAACATCTTGTCGAATTGTGATCATTTTTGCCAGGACCTGAGATAACAGTAAGTAATACAAAGTTATTAATGACAGAGACAATTTATATCGTCTGTACAAAAGAGGAGACAATGGTATGCAAACAAATTACCAGCACAGTTCATAAAACTAATCCATTCTTTTATAGTTTATTTAAAGTTGCGTGGTGTATATTTTATATCTTTTATATTCACAAATCGTTTTACAATGAACTGTGCCATGATAAGCTCTTCTGGAGATGTCACATATTTAAAGGCAAGCTTGCTTAATTCACTATTACCACACACAAACCCATGAAGCAGTGCCAAATTTCTAAATGGTTTCTGTGTTCTTATCTATTTAGAACTGGGGATAAAAAAATATCTTCCTTTAAATTGCTTTCTGGAACTATTTATTCTTGTGAGTGAAACTATCCATTGGGATTTTCCTTCTTCTGGTTTGGTATGGTGAGCCAGGAATGTGAATTATTGGCATGAGTACAGATCCACACCCAGTCTGTTTTTATTGCATGGTTTGGGGATATGCACAATATATGCTAGTGGAAACTACAAAACGCAAAAACGTTGTCAAGTCAACATTTAAAAAGTACTTTTTTTTTATTATATTAAAACTTTAACATAGGATTTTCCAGGACAAATAAATATTTATTTATAGCACCAAAATTTTGCTCAGTTTTCTTTCCAGAATATTTTGGCTGGTCTTGATCTCTTGTGTACTATGTTTTGATGCTACATCCAAGTCATGGATTAAATACGGCAATCTACACTACTATTCCATTATAACTCCTTTTACACCATTCTATTAAACTGTAAGTTATGCCAACATTCATTTTAAATGTTATTTCAAGCACAATCTTTGTAAAGTCCATAACCAAACTCTTTGTTGTGATAGAAGAATTTTATATTTTACACATGTTAAAATTGGGTGTTGGCTTAATATTGATAGCTAACTTACAGATGTATGCAGCAGGTGCCAAGTTACTACCCGATCGTGATTAATAGATAATTGTAATACAGTGCTTAACCCCAAATGGGCTTAACACCCTATATGTAAATAATTGTTTTTACAATTTTTGCTTAAAATGATATTATGCAATAGTAATTTGTGGGGTATTTCTATAGTAGACTCCACCGGTTATAAATATTTATTATTTCTCTACTGGAAAGAAAGAAAGAAAGAGAGTTATTTTAATTGATATACTTTAAAAGAGGTATTGTCCCAGATTTATTAAAAGTGTGTAATTCTTAGTTTAAGTGTTGACTAGACTGTTTAAGGGTACAGTCCCACATAGCGCTAACATAGCATTCTTTTTTGTGCTGCGCAGCAGGAATTATGCTGCGTCTTCTCCATTGAGCATACACAGAGGGCTACTTGGCGGCATCCTTGTGTGTTCAGTCTTTTTGGTGGCGGGGCCATGCACCGGCGTGAATGTGATGCGTGACCCCGCCCCCAAACATCACTGAACACAAAGGGCAGCCACCGGGTAGCCCTGTGTGTATGCTCATCACAGAATACACTGCGTATTTCCCGCTGCACTGCACATTTTGCTCAGCATGAAATACACTGAGTTAGCGCTATGTGGGACTGTATCCTAACAATTTCAATTTAAAAGTGTATGTATCAGGCTGTTTGATAAATCTGTAGCATTCTTTGACTGTCTAGTCTAACTTTAAACCGACTATTAGTTGGCTTAATTTGCACCAGAATCTTGCACCAGAATTATGGCGCAGCAGTTGTGCACATTGTTGCATATCAAAAAGAATATGTCAGCTCTACATCAGGTACAGAGCTGCAGATCTCAGCAGATGGGTGCTAGGGGGATAAATGTAACCTTACTTTTAGTTTTAATAACTGTTGTAAAGCTCTAAAAGTGTCTTTTTTTGCTGGCAGCTTAAAGGGGTACTCCCGTGGAATTTTTTTTTTTTTTTTTTAATCAACTGGTGCCAGAAAGTTAAACAGATTTGTAAATTACTTCTATTAAAAAAATCTTAATATTTCCAGTACTTTTTAGGGTCTGTATACTACAGAGTAAATTGTTTTCTTTTTGGAACACAGTGCTCTCTGCTGACATCATGACCACAGGGCTCTCTGCTGACATCTCTGTTCATTTTAGGAACTGTCCGGAGCAGTATATGTTTGCTATGGGAATTTTCTCCTACTCTGTACAGTTCTTAAAATGGAGCGAGATGTCAGCAGAAAGCACTGTGGTCATGATGTCAGCAGAAAGCTCTGTGTTCCAAAAAGAAAACCATTTCCTATGTAGTATTCAGCAGCTAATAAGTACTGGAAGGATTAAGATTTTTTAATGGAAGTAATTTACAAATCTGTTTAACTTTCTGGCACCGGTTGATTTTAAAAAAAAAGTTTTCCATGGGAGTACCCCTTTAAGAGCCAAATCGGTGGTGCTGAGCTGCAGCAGCTCCAGCTTTGCCTTGCCTGATTGACATACAGGGATGGAAGCCGATTCCTGTACATTAATCATGCAGAGCGGGGTGGGTGACCGGGGAAGCATACTGCTGCAGCTTTGCTTCCTTAGTTTGACTCATTAGCTGCTTACAAAGAAAAGGTACTTATGTAACTTTCCAACAGCAAGTTATGGTTCATTTTATCCCTCTAGTACCTGTCTGCCAGGATTTGATTCTACAACAAGCTTTATGATTGCCAATACTTGCTAACCCCAGAAATCTTTAGTTTGGATGACCTTAACCCTTTCATGACCAGGGCTTCTTTGGCCCTATTTGACCAGAGCAGAAATGAAATGCAGCATTCTAATTTTCTTTCTCTTTTTTTTTGTTTGTTTGTTCGTACTCCACATTTATTGCGTGACACATTTGGCTTTCAAATTTTTTTTAATTGAATCTGATATTAGTTCAAGTATCCACTAGTTTTCTCATGCATAGCGATGCCAGATATTTGTATACTGTATAATACATGATGCCGTTATTTTAGCTTTAAATGTAGCTTAAAGGGGTACTCCACTGGAGAACATTTTTTTTAATCAAATGGTGCCAGAAAGTTATACAGATTTGTAAATTACTTCTATTTAAAAATCTTAATCCGTCCAGTACTTCTCAGCTGCTAAATGCTCCACAGGAAGTTCTTTTCTTTTTGAATTTCCTTTCTGTCTGACCACAGTGCTCTCTAATGACACCTCTGTCCATTTTAGGAACTGGCCAGAGTAAGAGCAAATCCACATAGAAACCCTATCCTGCTCTGGACAGTTCCTAAAATGCACAGAGGTGTCAGCAGAGAGCACTGTGGTCAGACAGAAAAGAAATTCAAAAAGAAAAGAGCGTCCTCTGTAGTATACAGCAGCTAATAAGTACTGGAATGATTACGATTTTAAAAAATCTGTTTAACTTTCTGGCACCAGTTGATTTAAAAACATGTTTTCCAGTGGAGTACCCCTTGTAATAGCTTAGCTTTAGACACAGTGTTTGTGCATAGGTGATAATCATGCAGGTACAGTAAATTTTCAGTTAAGTCACAAAACAAGAAAGAGCCGGGAAGAACAAACTTGAATTGTCAGCCAGAAGTAATAATTGTATATTTGGCTTAATGTGACAGGAATGAGTTAATGCAGAGCATCTTACAACTATTAAAAAATAGATAACAGTTATCCCTGTCACAGTACAGAGCAGTGTGATAGCCCTATCCACTGTGCGCAGGAACATGCAGCGCCATTAAGCAGAGCATGTAAATGAACGGGCAGAAGGAACAGTTCTACAGCCTGTTCATTTATGTGGGGTTGACGATATGGGTGGGGTTAATGGGATCTTGGTGTATAGGTGGGTGAACATAAAAAAATATGTGATAAATATTAATAACATTGTCCATCCATATAGCAAGCATACACATTAAGATACTGTAAAAAAATAAAACCAAGGGATACGGACACAACAAGCCAAACTATATCTGATGATTAAATAATCTAAGACAACATGCTCTAAAATGATACATACAATAACTAGACAAACAACCGGGTGCAAACCAGGATATCCTTCAAGAGTTCACAAGATAATAATGTCGGCATGCCAGAGATCAAATATACAGAGCAAATAGCACATCATGTGTTGCCTACAGACCAGCACCATACTTTGCCAAGCTCCCATGTGTACTAGTGTTGCTCGCGAATATTCGCAATGCGAATTTTATTCGCGTATATCGCATATTCACGAATTCGCGAATAGTCACGAATATAGCACTATATATTCGCAATTATGAATATTGTTTTTTTTTTGTTATTTTTTTTTCACAGTACACATCACAGTGATCATCCCTCTCTGCTTCCAGCTTGTGTGGTGTAAAGAAGGCTCCAATACTGCTGTATGTGACTGGCGTCCGAATTTTCGCATATGTGAAAATTTGCATATGCTAATTTTGTGCCCATGCTAATTTTCGCTCATGCTAATTTTCGCATATGCGAATTTTCGCATATGCAAATTTTCATTTATGCAAATTTTTGCATATGCGAAAATACATGTGAATATTGCAAATATGCGAATTTAGCGAATATATGGCGAATATTCGTCCATATATTCACGTAATATTGCGAATTCGAATATGGCCTATGCCGCTCAACACTAAATTGTGTACATGAGAAGTTGCACTCATTTTGGCTATAATATAACTTATACATGGCACTTTCATCAGAATTCTACTGTACAGACATCGGGGGAGATTTATCAAAACCTGTGCAGAGGAAGAGTGGTGCAGTTGCCCATAGCAACCAATCAGATTGCATCTTTCATTTTTAAAGAGACCTGTGAAAAATGAAAGAAGCAATCTGATTGGTTGCTATGGGTAACTGCACCACTCTTCCTCTGCACAGGTTTTGATAAATCTCCCCCATCATCTAAAATTTTCTTTGTCCCAAAGGTAGTGGGTGGAGCTTAATGTCTATGTTGTCTATCCAAACTACACAGACTCACATGGCCCTAACTATGAAAAATTGAAAGAGTTAAGGATTTTTTAAAGAGAAGAGGAAAAAAACTAAACCCAAAAATGAAAATTGGCTGCATCTTGAAGGCCAAAACAAGGCGGTGTCATTAAAGGGTTGAAAAGAATGTAGCATTAGAAAATGACCTATAGATTAAATTAGGTTTATGTTAAACATATTTTTTTGAGAGTTTTTGGTATTTATTTTCTTTAATATTCCACAAATGTTTTGTTTTCCATATTAAAAAAATTTTTCCTGACACATTGCAGGTTTCATCCTTACCACAAAGCCTAAAGGTAAGCTGAGACATACTGTTCCTTACAGATCACTATCCTACATGTAAACCATTCACAATATGTGATTTTTACAAATTTCTCTCTTTCCCTCCCTCTCTCTCTGTCTCTCTCTCTGTCTCTCCCTCTCTCTCTCCCTCCCTCTATCTCTCTCTCTCTCTCTCTCTCTCTCTCTCTCCTCCCTCTCTCTCTCTCTCTCTCTCTCTCCCTCTCTCTCCCTCTCCCTCTCCCCCTCTCTCTCTCTCTCTCTTTTTCTGCAAATATCACAGAGCATGCCTTGAAAACTCTACCATAGTCAACACCAGACCGCTGTTTTATATGCTCCTTATGACTGCTGTAAAACATCTAATGTTTTTATTATTGTATTATATTTATTTCAATAGGTTTTTATAAAAAGAAAACATTTAGTAGCTCCATTTTTCTTCTGCATCCTCTTTTCACATGTACATTATAGTCTGCTTTGTCCCATTTATAGTAAATTTGTCAGTCTGCCTGCCTGATGGTTCAGTCTCTAGTCTTTCTTCCTCCTCTGTTGTCCTTTCATTTGGTCATAAATCAGTTTGAAAATAGAGGAGAGAGATTCTAGCTGAACTTTCCCATGATGAGTGTGCCGCATGTGGTTTAAATGCTTCTGTGGTGAGCCACCTGTGTTATAGCGGGACCACGGGGTGTAGCAGTGTAGGTAGCGGGGCCAGATGGTATTAACCCCTGGGGCAAGATGTTGTTAACCCCTAGTGTTCGTGATGCCAGGATGTGGTTGTATGGTGTAAGGCACCGCCGGCAACCAACCCAAAACGGCATTTAGTAAATGAGAGTTCAAAGCAGGTTTTTATGCACCTGGAACTTTACTAAAGAAGGCAGAAAACAGTCTTTACAAATAGCCAACTTCTACAGAGGTGACTAGGACACAGGGAACCTCTCAGGCTTGCTTTGACTTGTAGTTTCAGTAATAATGATGATTCAGGCCACTGTACTGCTGTTATGACTTTGGTAGGGACAGTAGAGACTTGACTTGTACTCGCAGATTTGATGTGGCTGCAGATTCATAGGCTTTGGCCTAGATATGCTGGACTTGACATGTACAGGACTTGTGGTTGCTTTAATGTCCAGGAAGAGCAGGAACTAAGAGCAAGAATGTGGAGACTATAGCCCCTTATATATCAGGGGGCTGAACTAAAGCCCATTGGTAGCTGGTTGCCTGTGGTTACCTGTGCCTCTGGAACAGATCACATGACCTAAGGAAAGTCCTATACAGGGTAAACGACCTAACAATCTTCAGATATTTCTTACAGTCACTGTACAATACATATAATAGATGTACATACTTAATATACAATACTATACCATATCATGACTTAGGGGGGAACCCTGCAGGAGAGCCCTGTGGACCTGAGGGACTATTCCTGAGGGGACTTTAGGACTCTACAGAACCAGGTTCTGTACCGGGACACCACACCTCACCAATAGTAGTGAAGTGCTTTCTTTTCAATTGAGTCTGTAAGGCCTTGGTGGCAGTATTGTTTGGTCCTTGCTTTACTGTACATTTATTCTAGTTAACTTATCTTTTGTTCATTCATTTAATAGCAGAATAAAATATATCTATTTTATTTTCTATTTCTTTTTTAGATTGTGATCAAATGTCATCAAGTAGCATTAAATATTGTATGTGTTCATTCTCCTTAATCATCATGTCTGTTATTTGAATGATTCATTTTCATTATTATAATATATAATTATAACTATAGCTGTAATTTTCAGGATTAAGTGGGACATTTATCGCTGGCTTTACACCACTTTAATGTTCTAAATGTCTTAGCAAATTTTGCCCAATTGCATTTTTTGCGCAATTGCATTTTTCTGCGCAATTCTTTTTGCACAATTTTCGGTAGAACATCTTTCAAAGTTGTTTATTGTATGGTGCACCGTACACCACTTTATGCAATGTAGCTGTATTTATTATTTGAGCAAATTAAATTTAGAAGGGTCTTTTTTTCCGCAAACCTACACCACCTAATAGGACACTTACAAATGTGTCAGATGCCAGAGCACAAAGCTTAAAGGGGTATTCCAGGCCAAAACTTTTTTTTATATATCAACTGGCTACGGAAAGTTAAACAGATTTGTAAATTACTTCTATTAAAAAATCTTAATCCTTCCAATAGTTATTAGCTTCTGAAGTGGAGTTGTTGTTTTCTGTCTAACTGCTCTCTGATGACTCACGTCCCGTGGCTGTGCAGTTCTTATGGGGATATTCTCCCATCATGCACAGCTCCCGGGACGTGACATCATCATTGAGCAGTTAGACAGAAAACTTCAGAAGCTAATAACTATTGGAAGGATTAAGATTTTTTAATAGAAGTAATTTACAAATCTGTTTAACTTTCCGGAGCCAGTTGATATACATAAAAAAGGATGTGCCTGGAATACCCCTTTAAACCTAGTTCTGCAGCCCACTGGTTTCTATGATTTTACAGAATTGATCAAGTCTGTGCACCATTTGGGTAAATTTTATTAAACGGTGTAAAAAATACACCAAGCAAACAGGGGTAAAATCTTTACTATCTCACATCAACATTGACAAATATCCCTCACTGTGTGTAGATGAGGAATAACTAAATCTTGCCACTATATGACTTGTATCCTCCAATTATCAGCAGTTTTTCCTTTCGCGGACTCCATCTCTAATAGTCAGTTTTCTTTGTGTACGTTGATATTGCCTGCTATGCTGGCTACATACACTGCATACACAGAAGAGAGAGCCATGCTACGCCTCCTTTCTATAGCACATCCTTAAATGCAATAGCATGGAGGACATTGTTAAGTAGTACTGAGCAGTGTGACTGTTAATCCAGCACTGACTTAAAATACTTCATAGATCTTCATAGACTTATATAGGCACTGGCTATGCCAAGGAATTGCCAAGGAATTTGCCAAGCAAACAAGGGCCTTTATTTCCACTATCTAAAACATTTTTTTTCTGTGATTTTTATGAAGCTAGAGTATCTTGTGCAGGTTATTATTGTTATTTATATTAACTATTTCACCGATCATATTTAATGCCCTTAATGTTTTCAGATCAATGTTCAATTTTCAATTCAGTTTTTAGAGAAGTTGCTCAGAAAAAAAGAAAATATCAGGTTGGCCCTGATACTCTTGTATGTGTCAGTGATGTAAATGATCTCTCCTTATCTCTGCCTCTTTAAAAATAGATTTTAGTAATGAATTGAGGGCGACTGAACAGTGCAGGGGGTGTAGGGCAAGAAGGCATTTTTCTGTAAGAGATACTGTATGTTACAATGTTTCCTCATCTTTTCTCATCTTCATATTCATGTTCTTTTTCTTTCCAGCTCTTAATCATTTCCTTATTATCCATTATGATCAGATTGAAGGATCCCTTATAGTCTGATCTGTTTATTTTCCAAGAATAATTATGTCAACCCCTTAAGGACCACGCCCATTATGACCTTAAGGACGAGAGCATTTTTTGCTTTGACCACTGTCACTTTAAGCAATAATAACTCTGGGATGCTTTTACTTATGAATTTGATTCTGAGTTTTTTTTTTTTTTCGTGACATATTCTACTTTAACATAGTGGTAAATTTTCGGCGATACTTTCATCATTTCTTGGTGAAAAATTCCCAAATTTGATGAAAAATGCAGCATTTTTCTAATTTTGAAACTCTCTGCTTGTATGGAAAACAGACATTCCAAATAAATTATATATTGATTCACAAATACAATGGGGGACATTTATCAAGGGATTTAGAGTCTTTTTTTGCTTACAAAAGTTGCACAAAAAGTCGCATTAGCACTTAAGCAATTTTTTTGTTTGACTTTTGGCTGTAAGCAAAAAGCTACAAAAGAGCTTACGAAAGTAAATTTTATTTTTTACTTTGCAGTGCTCAGGGATTTATCAAGTGCGAAAGTCGCACAAAAAGTTGCAAGCCCTCAAAAACTGCGTAAATGTAAGCCAGCTCAGGGCTGGCGTACAAAACGGCTTTTGAGAGCAAATTTTATATTTTCCGCTGGCAGCCGAGATCACGGCTCCAGCGGGAAATATATTACAACTGTACAAAGGAGCCCGGGCTGGCATCACTCTGCAGCCGCCTGGCTCTGTCTGATTCTATCCCAGCTACCCCAACTTAATGACATCCCCCCCTTGTCTCCTGTGCCGCACATCTCCCATCTATCTGCTACCTGTTGCAAGACTACAACTCCCAGCATGCCCATACAGTGAGTGCATGCTGGGAGTTGTAGTATTGTAGTGGGCAGATAATGTGCGGCGCGGGCGGGTGTAAGACAAGGGGGGTGGGGGTTATGTAATGCAGTGTCCCCATCACCCTCATTATATTAGGGTAGCGGGGATAGAATCAGAGAAACCCGGGCGGCTGAAGACTGATGCCAGCTCGGGCTCCTTTTAACATTACTCGGCGCCGCGGAGTTTCTATTTCCCCTACTGTAATTTCATATTTCCCGCTGGGTCCCGTGATTGGCCAAGACCGAGCAGCCAATCACGGGAAATTTGATATTACATTAGGGACTAAAAGCTCCATGGCTCCGCTAGATGTTAAAAGGAGCCCGGGCTGGCATCAGTCTTCAGCCGCCCGGGATCCTCATATATCCTGCGGCGCCAATGTAAGGTGCCTCCAGCTGTTGCATAACTACAACCCCCAGCATGTAATAACTACCAAAGGGCATGCTGGGAGTTATAGTTGTGTCTTCTGCTGTTACATAACAATAACTCCCAGCATGTCCTTTTGCGCATGCTGGGAGTTGTTGCTAAGCAACAGCAGGAGGCCAGCCTTACCTCCTGCTGCGTGATCATCCTCCTGCCTGCCGCCGCTGTCTCCGCTCCTGGGGATCGGGGGCCCCCACTCAGGTACAGACTCCATGGCACCTGCTCTCGCCCTCCAGAACAGGGGCGAAGCGGATGCCGTTAGAGACACCCCCACAGCAGGAGTCCTGATTCGTCGTCCGGTAACGGCCAACAAATCAGGATGATCATGTGGTGGCACCATCGCAGCAAATCACCAATCTGAATTGATCGGCGATTTGCTATGATCACCGAAGTGGGGGGTCTCAGGACCTCCCCAGGTGTTTGCACGGGGTGCTTGCTGAATGAGTTCAGCAGGCATCCCAGTCTAGTCCCTGCCCGGCAAGCGGCGGGGACCAGAATACCCACGGGTGAACAGGTACGCCCTTGGTCTGTAAGTACCAGGATGTAAGGGCATACTTGTATGCCCTTGGTCCTTAAGTGTTTAATTTTGAAACATATTTTTACTGAATGGAATATGACAAAATGATATCCTCTTCTGGCCATCAAAAAAGTAACAGAAACTTATTGAAAAAAGTATAGAAAGAGACTTTTGGGTAGATCCAATTATCATGTGTTTAAAAATATATTTAGTATTTAGAAGGAGTTTTTTTTTTATTTTTTTTTATTGTGTTCTCCAAGATCAGCCTACTTCTAAACTAGGAAAATTCCATATCTCCCCATTGCTTAAGTACATTAAGTATATTATGTGCAATAGCATTTTTGACTATAAAACACTACTATTATTTCATTATAACACTATAATATAGGACACTATTATCTGTCTAACCAATTCCTAGATTTTCTAGATTTCATGACATTAAAAAAGTAAAAAGTAAATAACACAACAATGAATTGAATATTCCACACAGAGAGGCAATATGCAGTCCAGCAGTTTCATTAATGATGCACCACAGTAGTGCAGCTGTCTGCCTTGATCCATACAGCCAACCCTATGTATCCACATATGCTTCATCTATATAACTGCAGCCAATCCCATACACATACACAGTCCCAAACAAAAGTCGAAGCTAATCTCAAAACTGCAGTCTTTGTCTTCAGTTTTGTAAATGACGTAGTTGACTAGCTGGCTAACAGGATCTTAAAATATAATGTCCTGCAGAACTGGGGTAATCTTTTATAGCTCACTTAGCTAAAAGAGAGCAATTGGCAATGATAATTTATTTATTAGATGCAGTTAAGGTAGTTAAAAAAAAATCCTTAGTTTTGGCATGAAGCGATAATGTGTGCCGGAAGTCATGTTTGGGTTAGAACTTGATTCTAATGGAATAAAAGTAAATGGTCAACAGTTTGGAAATGTCTTTCAAACTGAGGAACCTGCTCGATCTAATATTTTTAATCTTCAAGAAGACCTTTTCTTTTACAGAGTCTTTAACTACAGATTAAGGAATGCCTAGAGACTTAAAGAAATGATTTAAAGAAATATGTTCTCTAATAATTGCACTTTCATAAGGAAGCCTTCTGTTCCACTTCAGACAGCATGACTAATAGGTGCTCCGCAGACTGTGAGACAGTTCCTTGAGATCAAATGTAACCACTAGGTGTCTGACCACAGATAGGAATTTGTGTTATCAGGCTTCGCTATTAGTTATCCTCACAATCATCTGCAGCAGACGTTATGTAGGGATCACCAAGGTGTTTCGGTTGTGGGTTTGTCAGTGCCTTTTATACAGGGTACCACGGAGTATGGGGACTGCAGACAGGTCTCCTTTAAGGGTTGGGCCTGTAGGTAATAAACAATAGGGCAGATTCATCAATGTCAGTAACAACAGTAATATTTAAAAGTATGCCTTTGTGAAATGCAATGCAGGTGAGAAATGTGGTGCATGCAGTGCAGGCAGAGAGATTGGCACGATGCCGATATGTTTTTCAGCATTATCACATGACCACCATGATTTTTACCACTACAGCTGTTTTTTTTTTCTTATTAATTTAATAATTCTGAACTACAAAACTTACAAGAGCTATGTAGAAATATTTATAAACTATCACGTCTCAATTCACCAAATTCTCTGAGTAGATCAAAGTGATTTTGACATAGTCCCAATTTTCCCAGAGCCTTCATTGCCTGTCGTCCCTTACTACTCTTATCACTCACGCCAGTCTACAATGACATTCTGTATACAAAGTAAGGGCCGTTGGCTTTGAAGTATGGGATTAGACCTTGCCAGATCCCAGCCACAGAATAACAAACAATACAGGTTCAACAGGAGTTCTCATCAGTGATTCATTTTTCAAGCCCAATTTCACTGCCACTTACACAAGAAACATTGAACTCATAGTCTTTGGATAGATAGGGGAGATTTATCTGGTGTCCTACTGACTGGAGGGTTAGACAGTTTGGAAAATTCCATTTTTAGGAGATTATATTTAAAATCTGCTGGCTTGCTTTTATCAGTCTTTTTTTAAGGCATTGTTTTGTTCAATGTTTAAGAACCTACTAACCATAAAGTTCTCATAAACCATTTGGCTTTTTTTGCCCTTTTATATTCCTATTCTCCATTATATTCAGTTACCAAAAATCTGAATAACATAAAATCTTTATGTCTAATGTAGATGGGAACATGGCTAAGAATTGCTCATTTCTATACATTTGACCTATACCGATAGCAGCATAAATAACTCTTTTTTGTGGGGGATGTTTCAAATTGCACCATTATGCATTTTCAAATGAACTGTATGAAGTTGAAAAACAGATACACAATTTTATAGCTGTTCTCTTTTTAGCCTTTAGCCAACAATGTCTGGTATTTTCTTCATTTTTTTATTTGTCTGGTTTTAATCAATATATTTTGGGCTTTGAAGGACTGATGCACATATATAACCAGGCATATGATACAATCTTTGAAGTAATTAGTATTCCTTCCTTCTTGTATTGGAACAGAGAAGTTCAAAATTATATACACATATGTGCTATGCTCGCACATCTTGCCACAGCGAATATGATCTTTATGAGATCTTTTATACATTCAAATATTAAAGGGGTATTCCAGTGTTCTTATATTCTGTCTAAGAACACTGTACAATAAATAAAAGATGTACTTATCTTCCCCTATCCTGTCTCTCTGCTGCTGTCATGGTGTTTGTCCCCACTGTTGGCACAAGGAACTACCCCAGCAGCCAATCAGTGGTAGCGGCAGAATGCTGCTGTAGCCATAGCCACTGATTGGCAGCACAGAACAACTTTATGACAGCAGAAGCAGCGCACCACCGTTGGGGGGGGGGGTTGTTTGTTTGTTTGTTTCTCTACAGGACCCTGTGCTGCAATCTTTACACAGATTTCACAATTAGTTACAAATGCACATTTGGAAAGTGTTGAAAAGTGTTGAGTACCTATCTATTTACCACCTTTACTGTAAAATCCCTAACAAAGATCCGGTGGGACCAATCGCATCGCCTTTACAATAAATAGCAAATAGGGTCCACTTGTACTGTACTGTGAAGACCCTAGGATTTGTTAGGGAGAATTACTGAACATACAGCAGCATATAGGCCAAGGAGCTAACCAAACAAGTCAAGGAAAATGTTGTGGACAAGTACAAGGCAGGGTCGGGTTATGTAAAAAATATCCCAATTTTTGAACATCTCACGGAGCACCATAAAATCCATCATCAGAAAATGGAAAGAATATGGCTGAGGCAAAGCCGTCTACCCAAACTGACAAGCCAGGCATAAAGAAAATTGATCAGAGAAGCAACCAAGAGGTCCATGGTAACTCTGGAGCAGCTGCAAGATTAACAGCTGAGGTGGTAGAATTTAAAAGTATTTAAATTCTAGTTTGTAAGGTTGGGTTTACATATGTCTAGCTTTTGGCAAGATATATGTGAACCCAGTCTAAAACTTGCCGCAACTGATACCACAACTGATGACGAAAGTGGTTGGCATCAGAAGTTTAGGATCTGGCATTTATTAATTGTGCATGCTAGACAGGGTAATGCAGGAAGGTGTTTGGACAATTCCTCACCACCATGCTTAATAACAATGCAGTTTCACTCGTGAGTATAATCCTGCATAGGTTCTTTTCACCCAGTAAAAAAACTGTAAAGGAGCAACCATGGTTAGTCCACCTCTCTTGCCTAGTCTCCCTTTATGGTACATACAACCTTGGTCCAGAAATATTGTATAGAATGCCAATAGGTATGTTAGGGCCCTATTACACTGGCCAAAGTGCTATGTAAACCAGCACCGATCATGTAGATTGGAAAAACAAATATATGTTGCTGGGGTTGCAGGAAACATAAAAAAAGTGATATACTAACCTAGCCTGGTGCTGCTGGATTCTCAAGCACCTGGTCTCCACTATGGTCCTTTTCTTTATTAGTGCCACTGATGTTCAGTGTGGACAGGAAAGGTAGCTAATGAGTATTTGTAGCATAGAGATCAACTGATCAAACAGTCATTCCATGTACACACTGAATGTCAGTGGAACTAGTGAAGAAGAGAACTACAGTGACAATCAAAAAAATCAGCAGCTGAGGGGGGGCAGACCGAGTAAGTATACTGATTTGTTATGTTTCCTGCAGCAGCAGCAAAGTATATAAAAAATTATCTCTGTCAAAACAACCCATTTAAACAACTTAATACAATATTACACAAATATAATTATATTATTAGTCATCTGTATCTTAAATAATCAAAATATAATTAACATAATTATTATCAGGGACGAGAGCTGTTAGAAACACAATAGTGATTAGTCAGATATGGGATCTATGGTTGTGCTTATATGTAACAACAGATACCCCAGTTATCATCCCTTCTCAAAGCGTTGTGAGCCAAGTTCAGTTCAATGAGACAAATTCAGTTCAGAGAGGAATGACAGTGAGGAGTGAAGAATCTCTTATCAATATCTCAATGGAGTTACAGACGCTTACTGGTTAAGTGCAAAACTAAATTGTCCAGGAGTATTTGGCCACTGCTCTGTAGGTTATTTTAGATTAGCTAAACCCAGTAGGTTCCTAACCAATATCTCTAACCTAGACTAAGGTAAATCATTGAAACTGCAGTGCTGGATCTGTACGTTTTCACTTCTGAGCTTCAATCAAGTACGACCAAACAGTTCTCAGGCTTTGGGTCCAAGGCAACACTTTAGCCATACCACTGTTTCTGTCTGGAGAAACAAGGTCATATCAATGGTGCAAAGTGTGTATAAGAATTGAGGCCCACTTTGTGTATAGTTAAGCCATTCTCTATAAATCGACAGAATGAACTAGTTACAGAAATAACACTGGCTACGACTGATCCACAATATTAAATCATAGCATGCCTCCTTTACAAAATTAAACAGCACAGATTCCAGAATAAGCTTTCTGGTTATTCGGCTGTTCGGCTACAGTGCTTGTGTGTTCTGGCAGATATTACCGTCCTGTTAATTATTTCAGAGGTGGTTAGCTGGTGGGTGTAATTCAGGACAAGCAAAGCTATGAATGGCAGCAATAGCATATGGATATCATATCCTCATGTTTTATGGTTATAAGGAACTTAAAGAAAATGTGGTCTATTTTATCTTAAACCCCTATAAAGTCATGGCACTGTGTTTCTGCTTCATATATTGAAGTAAGGTGCTGACATCTAAGGATATACAAAAGCAAATGATGAAAGTCAACTGTTGCCTTTTCTCCACCGGAGCACAGATGTAGCATAGGAGTGTCTACAACAACATTGTACTAAAGGGAGGTAGTCTGTTTCAGGCTGTCAAACCATTTTCATGCAAAAAAATAAAATAAACTCACCTCCCACTCAAAAAAACTCTCATGATTAGTTTACAGTAGAACTCTAGATACTCTCATGAAGTAAATGTATTGCCCAGTTTGATTTTTTTACTGATATGAAAGATATGCCACTGTTATTTTTTTTTCTGATCATATTTTATATAGTATTTTTGAACACCTCTATGGGGGTTCCCATCTTGTCTGAGCTGTTTCACAGTATTTAGAAATATGCTTTACAATAGGCCCCATGGTCATTAGACTAGAATTGTCCCATTGACATAAATGGGAAAGATTGCAGAGGTCATTCCACAGGGAGGGCGAGGCTGATCTGGCATCATCTATTGTCTTATTTATCTACTGGTGTCATCATTCACTGTAATCCTATATGTGATGTCAAGGATGAGACTGTGAGACTGCTGGGAAGTAGTCTCATTACATTACATTACAGGAAGTCTTAGCTTAGTTTAAGGCCAAGTGGACAGTATGAGAGTTGCAAGATGCCAGAATAGCTTTAAAATATAGATAGTAAAATGGAAAGTATTGAAAAAATTACCAAAAATTAATTCTTAAAAAAATATGTTTAACATGAAAATGTGGTTTAAACAACAGGTCATTCTCTGATACAACATTCCTTCTAAAGGCTTATCCATTGCACATATGAAAGAGTACCTGTCATCAAACCATATTTTCTAAACTAACTCAGATTATATTTCCTAACTACTCCTAATACCCATCTTGCCCTTAAAAAGATTTTCCAAGCTGAAAAAAGCTCTGTATCACACCTTTCCCCTTGCTCATATTGTGTGAGCGCCTAGCAGGCGCAACGCTTTTTTTCCCGTTTGCTGCTATTTTATTTTGCTGTATTGCATGCTTGCGGTTGTTATCTGCTTCAATAAAGACAGACATCATTTACCACTGGCTGACCGTTCTTGTTCTGTTGTTCATCTTGGAGTTTACAGCCGTGTTGGGGATCATGTGAGCGGACTTTACATTGCCTTGCAACATCACTGAAGTCTGCGAGAGCTGTGCCATGCCCCGCACACACTTCCTGAATTTGGTCTCCCGCCAGGCCGGGAGGAGACCAAACTAATTGTTTGACTTGCACAGAGAACAGATCAGAGCCACCTAGTGGCCATTTTTTCAATCACATTAAAAACATATAAAGTTTGATCATTTTAACAGCAATTAAATAGCATAATGTCTTATAATTACATAAGGAACAATATATTAAAAGTTTAGTTTGGTAACAGATACTCTTTAAATGCCTTTCCTAAGGATAGACCACCAATATCAGATCAGCAGGGTGCCAGCATATGGCACCACTGCTGTACAGAAGAAAGTCTCAGATCCATTTATTGTGCAGTAGTTGTGGGAGTGGAGATGCAATAACCATGCACAGCTACTACACAGGGAACAGAACCATCTGCTTCTGACTCCAATTACAGTGTACATCTGGCTACCATGGACCTGCTGAACAACTGATTGGAGGGGACATCAGATATCAGGATCCCACTGATCAGAAATTGTTTAGTTATCCTGTGACCAATCTAGTGTCAGTAAATACTTATTACCCTTGTGCACAGTACTCAAATGTTGATGTCATAATCGTAATTCTTCATCCCTTTCACTTCAAGTGCTCAACATTGTCATACAATGCATTTGGAAAGTCTTCAGATGTTTTTTTCTCACCTAAAAACAGCATGGGCATACGCTTTCTGCATTTACTTTTCTGCAGATCTTCTCATACTCTGTCAGGATAGATGTGGACCGTCTATGGACAGCCATTTTCAGGTCTCTGCAGAGATGTTTGATTGGGCTCAAGTCAGGGCTCGGGCTGGGCCATTCACAGTGTTAACCCAGAATCCCTCCTTTGTTGTCTTAGCTGCGTGCTTAGGGTCATTGCGCTGTTGAAAGGTGAACCTTTGGCCAAGTCTGAGGTCCAGTGCACTCTGGATCAGGTTCTCATTAAGAACGTCTCTGTAGCTCTATTCAGTTTAGGCTCACCCCTAACCAGTCTCCCTGTCCCATCTACTGACAAACAACCCCACAGGATGATCCTGCCACCAAGCTTCACTGTAGGGATGGTATTGGGCTGGTGTAAGCAGTGCCTGGTTTCCTCCAAATGTGACACTTGGAATTAAGGCCAGAAAGTTCAAACTTGGTGTCATCAGACAAGAGAATATTGTCTGAGAGTCTTTTAGGTGCTTATCTTGCAAACTCCAAGAAGGCTTTCACATGTCTTTCACAGGCAATGCATTTCTGGCCGCTCTGCTGTAAAGCCCAGATTGGTGAAGTGCTGCAGTAAAGGTCATTTCTCCCATCTGCACACAAGGGAGGAGATTTATCAAAACCTGTCCAGCGGAAAAGTTGCTTAGTTGCCCATAGGAACCAATCAGATTGCTTCTTTCATTTTTCAGAGGCCTTTTCAAAAATGAAAGAAGCGATCTGATTGGTTGCTATGGGCAAACTGAGCAACTTTTCCTCTGGACAGGTTTTGATAAATCTACCCCAAGATCTTTAAAGCTCTGCCAAAGTGACCATTGAATCTTTAGTTGCCTCCCTTACCAATGCCCTACTCCCCCAAAAACTTAGTTTGGTGAGGTGGCAAACTCTAGGAAAAGTGGTTGTTCCAAGCTTCTTCCATATAAGAATTATAGAGGATCACATTTTTTTGATCAACTCTCGAGATCTGCGCCTCCGCCATCCTGTCTCAGAGCTTTACATGAAGTTCTTTGCCCCCCTAATGGTTTGGGTTTTGCTCTGTTATGTATGGTTAGCTGTCCCACCACACCTTGAAAACATCTTATCCCCTATCCAAAGGAATTAAACCAAGAGCAAACACATTTGTTGCAAAGCATTGCAGTGCTAAATGTGCAATATGCAACTTGTATTCAAAGCCCTGTACAGCTTTATATAAAAGGGGGTTGTCCAAACAAGAGAATCCTTTTTAACAGTTTTATCAACCTATATTATTAATGATTGACTGTAGCTCTGAAATATTCCCAGAATGTAAAGTAGAAATTATTTTATGTTTTTTTACAATACAATCACAACTTCCATAGACATGTACAGAAAATGTCTCATTTTTTTTATCCACCTAGTGACATTAGCTTTAAAGCGTACCTTTAATGAAGTAAATAACTATTAAAAATAACATTGATTTTAAATTTGGCACCTAAATGCCTGAACAGGACACTGCTCTCTCTGTCGCATATCAATATGCAATAAGAGCATCCACAGCACCCATCCCCTGTGTGATGTCCAGTGCCATAGAATCATTGGGTCTTGCGATGGAGTTCTATCAGTCATGATTATTAATTTTTTTAATCTCAGATGTGGTTATATAAAACCTTGTATTTTTTAAGACAAGTGGTAGTTATTAGACAAACCATTTAATGTACAATCATTTTATTGCTTTTTTTTTTTTTTTTTTTTTTTGCCAAGCAGTAAAAATAACATGTTAACTTTAATCTGTCATTCTCTAAAGAGTGCAGTGTGCCGCCTGAATTTTTAGGCCAAGTAGCCATATTTCAGATGTCGAAGATATTAAAGGGGTTATCCAGGAATAAAAAAACAGAACTAACTTCTTTCAAAAAACACTTCCCGTCTGTCTCCAGGTTGGGTGTGGTTCTGCAGCTCAGTTCCATTGAAGTGAATGGAGGCAAGTTGTATTACCACACACAACCTGGGGACAGATGTGGAGCTGTTTATGAAATAATATAAATTAGCTCTGTTTTTATATTCCTGCATAACCCCTTTAAATATTCACACTTTTCGAATGGAATAAGGTTTTTGAAACAGGAATAGAAATATAGTCCCATATTTAAATGAATAATAGACACCTGTCCCTTGCATTAAAAAACAAAATCCATAATGCTGCGGTGACCAAATGAGTACAAAGTGGTAGAGAATTTTTGCCCCCCCAAAACATATTAAAAAATGTACTATTTTAGACAGTGTAACCATATTGTCCTTCATAGCTAGCAATGTCATTTTTATGATTTACAAAACATTCTTTTTACACAACATACACTTTATATCACCTTGTCCCCAATAATGATCTCTTTATCATCACTTAACTACAACCTTGGACATGAGTCATGTATTAACATGTACATTTCTATTACAGTACTGTATTTGCTTATACTGTAGTAATAGACTGTAATGGGAATCATCACCAATACCACCAATGCATATACTGTATCTATGACAACTGAGATACTGATATACAACTGACAACTGATAAAAAACAACTGATATACAGAATATTGCTGTCAAACCTGTCAAAAAGGTATGCCAACACATACCACGACTAGTATTGAGTGGCATAAGCCATATTCGAATTCACGATATTTCGTGAATATATGGACGAATATTTGTAATATTCGCTAAATTCGCATATTTGTAATATTCGCGTTTATTTTCGCATATATGAAAATTCGCAGATGCGAAAATTAGCATATGTGAAAATTAGCATATGCAAAAATTCGTACGCCAGTCTCACACAGTAGTATCAGAGCCTTCTTTACACCACACAAGCTGGAAGCAGAGAGGGAAGATCACTGTAATGTGTACTGTGGGAAAAAAAACGAATATTCGTAATTGCGAATATATAGTGCTATATTCGCGAATATTCGCTAATTCGCGAATATGCGATATTTGCAAATAAAATTCACATTGCGAATATTCGCGAGCAACACTGACCACGACTTACACCTGTCAAGCCCATGGCAGTTAGCTGGTGACTATGTTTAGTCCATTACCTGAGCATATACTGTAATTTGCAGAAGACCATGTACATGTTTGGTAAGTTGACCAAATAAAGTGACTAGCCACTATATTCAGTCCATTAAACTTAAAGGGGTACTCCAGTGGTCAATGTGTTTTTCCGTTTTTGACTTACCCTATTTGTTTAGTTTAATTTCTATTCTTGTTGTTTAAGCTACTCTATTTTCGTTTTGTTGTCTTTTTATCCCCCACTTTGTTTTCCTATGTTTGCTTCTATTTCCTGTTTTTTGCTGTGCTGAAAACTACAAATCCCAGCATGCCACATGCCTTGCTGGTTTGGGGCGGCTCCTTTTTTTTTCTTCTTTTTGTTCCGCCCTTTACCCATCCTACTATTTTCCCAGGTTGGCCCCCTTATACACAGCACACTAATATATATCAGCCCTGGTTGGGATACACTGTCATACATACACAAAAGGGACTACAACTCCCAGCATGTGTCATTCAGGAGTCCCCCCCCCCTCCACCTTCACATATAGAGATCATCCTCAGTATGAGATTTATTCCCCAGCCCCTGCAGTCCATACATCCCCAGCCTGTGCACCTTGTCATTCTCCCCTTCAGATAACACATTTATCTTCTTTGTTCCTTCTCCTGTGCAGACCTGCGTCCTCAGAAGCAGTGCAGGGGGAGGGGAGGAGCTGTGTACTATGGCTTCTCCTGTGCAGACCTGTGTCCTTAGAATACAGAGCAGGGGAGGGGAGGAGCTATGTACTATGGCTTCTCCTCTGCAGACCTGTGTCCTTGGAATACAGAGCAGGGGAGGGGAGGGGCAGAGCTGTGTACTATGGCTTCTCATGCAGACCTGTGTCCTTAGAATACAGAGCAGGGGAGGGGAGGTGAGGAGCTGTGTACTATGGCTTCTCCTGTGCAGACCTGTGTCCTTAGAATACAGAGCAGGGGAGGGGAGGTGAGGAGCTGTGTACTATGGCTTCTCATGCAGACCTGTGTCCTTAGAATACAGAGCAGGGGAGGGGAGGTGAGGAGCTGTGTACTGTGGCTTCTCATGCAGACCTTGGGAGGGGGGAGATGAGGGGGCGTGGCTTATTTCTCTCATGCAGACAGATAAAAAAAAAGCTATGACATCTGCTCCACAGCAGACTCAGAACATGGCCGCTGTGGACAACAGTAAAAGAAAACCCTCTGAACTACAGAACTTCCTGCACAACAAACAGGTAAGCAAAACACACACATGCTGCCAAAACATATAACACATGTATATTGCAAAAAAACTAAACTTACAAAGAAGATGCCATATAGGCAAAAAAAATTACCACCAGAGTATCCCTTTAATAGACTTGCTACACCGTTTTGACAGGTTGCCAATTTATACCTGAGAGGTGTGAATCCAGCCTTTCTAGGTATTTGTTATGCATCTTGCAAACTCAAATATTCTTACGCAAAATATTTAAATGAGACATACTCCATATACCCTGCATTTAACATAGAAACATAGTATGTGTTGGCAGGAACGAACCATTCAGCCTGTCTAGTCTGCACAATATTCTGTATGGTATCAATAGTTCCTGGGTCTATTATATATAAAGGATAGCCTTATGCTTATCCCATGCATGCTTAAACTCCTTCACTGTATTTGCAGCTACCACTTCTGCAGGAAGGCTATTCCATGCATCCACTACTCTCTCAGGAAAGGTTTACTAATTACTGAATATTACTGCATAAACCTTTGTCCCTCTAATTCAAAACTATGTGGTAGTTTTTCTTCCCAAGTCTCCATAGACTCTTAAAACCAGTTTTATTGACAAAAAAGGACACTAGTTCCACATGTGTCTAAGGTATGATGTGCGCAAAAGTATACACCTTCAACAAATGCTATACATATTGTTACAGCAATAAAAACAACAGCAATAAACATTTTATCAGTAAAAATGAGTGAGCTGAAATATTATATTGGAACAGACCTGCCAGCCTTGGTTATAATCATTTCAGTGCCTGCTTCGTGAAATTTCTTCCAGAGCTCCTTTTCGTGAAGATACACTTTGATATTTTCAATTGTCTAAAATTAAAAATGAATGAATGTTACACATTTTGTAAAAAGTTATTTAACGTTTAACAATTGCAATGTGATCACAAATAGATGATGATTACTTGACAAAACATAACATTCGTCATCTCACATAATAACAGTCAACAGTTACTACTTTTCCGTCTCTGCCAAGTTTGACACTTTCTTTTAGTTTGCATGAATGGAAATTGTTGTAACCTCTATGACACTGACAGGAATGTGTATTTAACCTAAGACTGTGTTTTAGACTCCAAGCATAGGCTGAACGGGTGATCACTCCTCCAGTGTCTCAATCATCAGGGGCTGAGGAGAGTCTGTGGGAATTAGCACGATGCATGAATTATAATATGATGTCTCGACCTTAGAAAGGAGGACAAAATAAATCTCAAAGTACAATAACCCAGATTTATTTATCTGCCTAAAACCAAAACTGTCTTGTTTTCCCATAACAACCAATCACAGCTCATGGCTCATATCTTAAAGGGGTACTCCGGTGGAAAACTTTTATTTTTTAAATCAACTGGTGCCAGAAAGTTAAACAGATTTGTAAATTACTTCTATTAAAAATCTTAATCCTTTTAGTACTTATTAGCTGCTGAATACTACAGAGGAAATTATTTTCTTTTTGGAACACAGAGCTCTCTGCTGATATCACGAGCACAGTGCTCTCTGCTGACATCTCTGTCCATTTTAAGAACTGGCCAGAGTAGAAGAAAATTCCCATAGCAAACATATACTGCTCCGGACAGTTCCTAAAATGGACAGAGATGTCAGCAGAGAGCACTGTGGTCATGATGTCAGCAGAGAGCTCTGTGTTCCAAAAAGAAAAGAATTTCCTCTGTAGTATTTAACAGCTAATAAGTACTGGAAGGATTAAGATTTTTGTATGGAAGTCATTTACAAATCTGTTTAACTTTTGGCACCAGTTGATTAAAAATGATTAAAAAAAAAAAAGTTTTCCACCTGAGTACCCCTTTAACCCCTTAAGGACCGGAGGTTTTTCCGTTTTTGCATTTTCGTTTTTTGCTCCTTGCCTTTAAAAAATCATAACTCTTTCAAATTTACACCTAAAAATCCATATGATGGCTTATTTTTTGCGCCACCAATTCTAATTTGTAATGACGTCAGTCATTTTGCCCAAAAATCTATGGTGAAGCGGGAAAAAAAATCATTGTGCGACAAAATTGAAAAAAAAACGCTGTTTTGTAACTTTTGGGGGCTTCCGTTTCTACGTAGTACATTTTTCGGTAAAAATGACACCTGATATGTATTCTGTAGGTCCATACGATTAAAATGATACCCTACTTATATAGGTTTGATTTTGTCGGACTTTTGGAAAAAATCATAACTACATGCAGGAAAATTAATACGTTTAAAATTGTCATCTTCTGACCCCTATAACTTTTTTATTTTTCCGTGTATGGGGCGGTATGAGGGCTCATTTTTTGCGCCGTGATCTGAAGTTTTTAACGGTACCATTTTTGCATTGATAGGACTTATTGATCACAAATGCACTATTTTGGACTTTGGAATTTTTTTGCGCGCACGCCATTGACCGAGCGGTTTAATTAATGATATATTTTTATAATTCGGACATTTCCGCACGCGGTGATACCACATATGTTTATTTTTATTTTTATTTACACTGTGTTTTTTTTTTTATTGGAAAAGGGGGGTGATTCAAACTTTTAATAGGGGAGGAGTTAAATGATCTTTATTCACTTTTTTTTTTCACTTTTTTTTTGCAGTGTTATAGGTCCCATAGGGACCTATAACACTGCACACACTGATCTTCTATGTTGATCACTGGTTTCTCATAAGAAACCAGTGATCAACGATTCTGCCGCATGACTGCTCATGCCTGGATCTCAGGCACTGAGCAGTCATTCGGCGATCGGACAGCGAGGAGGCAGGAAGGGGCCCTCCCGCTGTCCTGTCAGCTGTTCGGGATGCCGCGATTAGCCGCGGCTATCCCGAACAGCCCGACTGAGCTAGCCGGGAACTTTCACTTTCACTTTTAGCCGCGCGGCTCAGCTTTGAGCGCGTGGCTAAAGGGTTAATAGCGCGCGGCGCCGCGATCGGCGCTGCGCGCTATTAGAGGCGGGTCCCGGCTTCACTATGACGCCGGGCCCGCCATGATATGACGCGGGGTTACTGTGTAACCCCGCGTTATATCAGAAGAGCAGGACCAATGACGTATCGGTACGTCATTGGTCCTTAAGGGGTTAAGGCCTTAGATGGCTATCCTGTTAATAGGGGATACATTTTTTTAGACTGGACTATTAAACTCACCCCTATGCTGTGCCCGAAAACTGAAGTTCGAAAACACGGCGAGCCGCTGTCACCCCAATGTTATGAGCAAAACCTAGTTTGCTGGGCTTGGCTTGCTCATCTCTAAGTTTGATACAATGTTAAAAATCTGGAGCAATCTTAGAATGCCTAGTCTAACTTATAAACGAGCCAGTTGTTGAAGATCTCCCTTGCCATTCTCATTTTGGATAACCCCATTGAGGAAATAGTTAGGGTAGTATTAGTGTACTCTCTATTAATTTGGTGGGTTGGCTCTATACAATAAGATGCCAGAGCAATGAGAAAAGAGGTGGAGTGGAGACTATACATATGGGATAGCAATTCCTAGCTATTACCGTGACTCTGGGATACTAAAGTAGCTATACTATTTTGAAAACACAATCCTTGCCGTCAAGCATTACACTTTCTTTCTTCCCTCTTTCCAGCTCAATAGGCTGTTTAGTAGGTCACTTGAAACCACTAATATAACCTTTAAAGGGTACTCTGGTTGAAAACATTTTTTGTTTAAATCAACTGGTGCCAGAAAGTTAAACAGATTTGTAAATCACTTCTATAAAAAAAAAAATCCTTACCCTTCCAGTACTTTTTAGCAGCTGTATGCTACAGAGGAAATTCTTTTCTTTTTGAATTTCTTTTTTGTCTTGTCCACAGTACTCTCTGATAACACCTCTTTCCCTGTCAGGAACTGTCCAGAGCAGCATAGGTTTGCAATGGGGATTTTTTCCTGCTCTGGACAGTTCCTAATACGGCATCAGGTGTCAGCAGAGAGCACTGTGGACAAGAAAAAAAAAGAAATTCAAAAAGAAAAGATTTTCCTCTGCAGCATACAGCTGCTAAAAAGTACTGGAAGGGTAAAGATTTTTTAATAGAAGTCATTTACAAATCTGTTTAACTTTCTGGAACCAGTTGATTTAAAAAATAATGTTTTCCACCGGAGTACCCCTTTAAGGACATTTTGTAGATGTTTATATTTATACAGAGCCCTGATTTTGTGTGTTTTCTTTAGGAACGGATACATCCTAGGACTGATTTTTATTCTATTTTTGTAGCATTTAATAAGTAAGGTGTTTATTCATGTAATGTATTCATGCATAGAAAATAGAAATATGCTCAAATTTACAGCTTGTTTTTCTAACAGTACAAGTCCTTTCCCCAGTGTTGTATAATGCATTTGCATGTCTTTTTAATCATTCCTCCACACCCACCATATCTTCATATATTTTTAATTCTGTGTATTATTTATGGCTTCAACATTTCACAAGAACAGATAACATGAGATTATTTATGCCCATGAATCTTATTGTAAAAACAAATCCATGAAGCACTGATCACTATAAATAATCTTGTCCAAATACTATTTATATAAGAAATATTATGGACATAATGCATTTCCAAATGGCTTCTAGGTGTCTCTAGCTCATAACTGGAAAAACAATGTATTGACTCCACTCCTAGACATCTTATCCCCTATCCAAAGGACCTCCGCACTAAAGCATGCGGCACCCACCTGTTTCTGGTCCGGAAGGGCTGGAGGGTCTGGGTCCCGACCACGGGAACGGAAGTTTGTGATGTCATGACTCCGCCCCTGTGTTATGTCACATCCCATCCCCTCAATGCAAGTCCATGGGAGGGGGCGCGACGGAAGTTTGTGATGTCACGACTCCGCCCCCGTGTGATGTCACACCCTGTCCCCTCAATGCAAGTCTATGGGAGGGGGCGTGACGGCCGTCACGCCCCCTTCCATAGACTTGCATTGAGGGGACGGGGTTCGACGTCACATGGGGGCGGAGTCGTGACCTCACAAACTTCCGTTCCCATGGTCGGGACCCAGACCCTCCAGCGCTTCCGGACCAGAAACAGGTGGGTGCCGCATGCTATATTGCGGAGGTCCCCAACAGCGGGACCCCCACGATCAGACATCTTATCTCCTATCCTTTGGATAGGGGATAAGATGTATAGGGGTGGAGTTCCCCTTTAAGGTGTTATAAGGAGAAAAGAGAAATTTTGTTTAAAGAAAAATGTGGATAACTGATTTTGTATAAAGGAAAAGTATTGTAAATGTGTAGAAATATCATGTTTTATTGCTATTTTAAATTGGAGACAGCTGGTAGACTGAGTGTATTTAAAAAAAAAATCTTATTGATATTTCTGGAAAGTTCAAATTTGTAAAATAAAATTTTTCAATGAAATTGTTTAAAAAAAATACAATGGAGACTTTATTTGTTTGGTAAACAGCTACTTCCCTGAAACTTTATGTGCAGTTATAATCCTTAATAATAAAAGTTAAAATCATAATCTTTTTATTTTAAATATTATGGTTAGTTCAAAAACCCTGCATTTTTTTTCTCCATGTCCATGTCCATACATTTGTCTTATTTATAAAGAAACAAAAGTGTCTTGATTTTTTTTTTTTTACAACAGCATATACCAGATAGGCTGTAAGATAAAAAAAATAAATAAAATAAAATAATTTTTTTTAAATAACTGTTTATTTGTAAGCTCTTTTATTTTATTTTTTTAAAATAACTGTTTATTTGTAAGCTCTTTTATTTTTTTTATTTTTTTAAATAACTGTTTATTTGTAAGCTCTTTTAATAAAAACAATGTTGAAATGTAGTATCATCAGCAAGCTGTAAATAAGTATGTATAAAAGTACATACATAATAATGTAAAAACAGCATAAAAAAAACATACAGTATTAGAATACATTTTCCAACACATTGGGCACAGGGACCATGTACGCTGTACAATGTTGTGGAATATGTTTGCACTATATGAGCAATGGGGGGATAAATGGTATTCTAATACGACAGTCTTTGGGGACAGTGTGTTTCACTGTTTATACAA
The DNA here is from genome assembly GCF_029499605.1 of Hyla sarda. NCBI lineage: Eukaryota > Metazoa > Chordata > Amphibia > Anura > Hylidae > Hyla > Hyla sarda. The sequence goes on from NC_079190.1 coordinate 237,172,501, forward strand.
ATGTTTGTGCAAATGACTTCAATTGTTTACTGCATTCTCACTGTATCTGGGATCGGATACTTGTGATGTTGTGGCAGACCAGAGGAAGGGTAAGATAAGTGACACTTAAGTCAGATAATAGGAGGAGTGTGAAATTCGGGAGTGCGTAATAAAAAGAACATTATATAGGTGACCCTTAACCTTCCAGAAGCATCTCACTTAAACAGTGATTGCCTCCTGACCTCAGGCCCTTAGTTTGTCAAATTTAACTTAAGCATCCAAACTTACTAGAAAAAGTCTACAGCCCTGCAGTGTGATGGCGATGCTCAGAGACCACAGTCATTTTGTGGCATCTATTTTCAACATTTTTGCAATTGGTTCTATAATAGGTAATTTTCTGGATTTAGTTATTAATAAGAAAATATGAAAAAAAGTAATATAAGGATTTACCATTCTTCAGAATCCACTCCTACCATTAGCAAATTGCTCTTCATAGTTGAGTTATACAGAGGCTAGAAATGTTCTACTACATGACAAGGAATATTTGCTGTTTGAGAGTCTGTGAAAGCTGGGGGCAATGTGGTTGGGTACTAAATTATTATTATTATCATTGTCATCATCATTAACTATTCCACTAAAATTTACAATCCAGAAATCCAAAACAACAAAAATACACAAAGGCCTTGTACAGTATATGGCAGAGATTCACACCGTAGGCTGTATGGTGGTAGATGGAACCCAAAAAGATCTGTACTTTGTGCTATTATGCTACTATGGTGCTTTATCTATCAAAGTACTTTGAAAATATTTTCAATAGCCCAGTATCCGATGTAGACTCTAACACACAAAAAAAAAAAAAAACATCTGTATGCCATCATTTAAAAATCTGAAGTATACCGAAGCAAAGAAGGGCCCCAAAACCGAAAGATTGTAAAGGGCCATGCATGGGGACAAAGGGAGAGAGGAGCAGTACTCTTAAAGGGGTACTCTAGTGGGGCAAAAACATTTTAATCAACTGGTGCCAGAAAGTTACTACTTTTTAAAAATCTCAATGGTTCCAGAACTTATCAGCTGCTGTATAGTACAGGGGACTTTGAGTTGTTCTTTCTAGTCTGACCACAGTGCTCTCTGCTGACACCTCTGTCCATGTCAAAAACTGTCTAGAGCAGGAGAGGTTTTCTATGTGGATTTGCCCCTGCTCTGGACAGTTCCCGATATGGACAGAGGTGTCAGCAGAGAGCACTGTGGTTAGACAGAAAATAAATTCTAAAAGGAAATTAAAAAGGAAAAAACTTCCTCCTTAGTATACAGCAGCTGATATGTAGTGGAAGTATTACGATTTTCAAATAGAAGTAACTTACAAATCTGTTTAACTTTTTGGCACCAGTTAAGCTAAAAAAAAAATATATATATATATTTCCCCAGAGTACCCCTTTAAGCTCGCCAAACACATGGGATTTTCATTGTCCACACTTGAAGTATCTTGGGGTTGTTTGTATGATTGTGCCAGCAACATGGCAGACCAAAATGGCAGACCAATGGGGTATTCAAAAAAAACAACAACACGGTGGGCTTGCACAAAGTGGCAAATTATTTTGCAGAGCATGCCATGCACAGTCTATCATGGCAGAGGGGTCAGTCGTACTTTCAGTGGACATAGGTCTGATATTACCCATCGAAAACAATGCAAAATAGATCATGTTTGTCCAAAATTGGTCATTTTGGTCGACCATTATTTATGCATATGGACAGGCTTATACTCTCCCTCTGTCTGTCAATAAGCTGACTGGCTGTCCAGCGATACAGAATCTGTGTGAGCTATATAAATAGTTATTATTATTATTATTATTATTTTCAGACCATGATATTGTGAACGACATAATCCTAAAAACAACAATCTGATACAGACTTACAGTATCAGGTTAACAGATCCATAAAATAAAGGTAAAAAGATGGGTCAAGTGACCCAGAAAAGAGTGTTGGAGGTGCACTAGTTTCAGTCACCTAGAAAGAACCAGTGTACTGAATTGTACTGATTTTAGAAAGACGGATTAATAAAATAAAATAAAAATTACATTCTTTCTAGCTTTTGTTATTACTTGGCAGTGCAGACGAAGCTTAAGTACACTAGAATGGTACTATGTGCAGCAGAAATGCTGGCTTGGCAGAATACACAGTAAAGGACAGCCTTGTTGATAACACTTGTAAAAACTACTATGTAAAACTAAAGAAAACAAAATACAAGTTGGAATGTATTACGTTCATTATTTTATATCTCTATATCTGCCAAAAATAGTTTCAAAGGGCTCACCAGGGAAAAACAGGCCTTTGATAACTTGAAATAATGATGTCAAATCTATTTCAACTCACAATGCACAAATAGGCAGGCCATTAAAAAACACCTACTTACATGTGTAAATGCATTAGCTCTTAAAGCATTTCGACTATGAAGTTTTAACCTTGTTGATGATTGGGGGATCATGTTGGCAAATTAGATTTGTTTGGAATACAGGGAATAACTATGTATCTCAGTGATTAATTGAAAGCATGCAGAATGGGTATTTGCCTTTGAATGCTTGTTGGGAAGTTTTTGGTATTTGCTCATTTGATATTTTGGACAATTTCTGGTAATACACCTCAGATTCTACAGATCTTTCAATAAAATTGTGTGTAATGTTTTAACAACTTTAAAAAAAACTATTTTTTAACTTATGAAATCACATGTGGTCTTAAAGGGGTACTCTGGTGCTGAACGTTCGGAACAAATACATTGGGGATCAACAGTTTGGGCACCCCAGGTAAAAATTTGTATTAATGTGCATAAAGAAGCCAAGGAAAGATGGAAAAATTTCCAAAAGGCATCAAATTACAGATTAGACATTAGACTTATAATATGTCAACAAATGTTAGATTTTATTTCCATCATTTACACTTTCAAAATAACAGAAAACAAAAAAAATGGCATCTGCAAATGTTTGGGCACCCTGCAGAGTTAATATCTTGTACTGCCCCCTTTGGCAAGTATCACAGCTTGTAAACGCTTTTTGTAGCCAGCCAAAAGTCTTTCAATTCTTGTTTGAGGTATCTTTGCCCATTCTTCCTTACAAAAGTCTTCCAGTTCTTTGAGATTTCTGGGCTGTCTGTCACGCACTGCTCTTTTAAGGTCTATCCATCGATTTTCAATTATGTTGAGGTCAGGAGATTGTGAAGGCCGTGGCAAAACTTTCAGTTTACGCCTCTTGATGTAATCCCCCGTGGATTTCGATTTGTGTTTAGGATCATTATCCATTTGTAGAAGCCATCCTCTCTTTAACTTCAGCTTTTTCACAGATGGCATCAAGTTAGCATCCCAAATTTTCTGAAATTTTATTGAATCCATTTTTCCTTCTACTCGTGAGATGTTCCCTGTGCCACTGGCTGCAATACAACCCCAAAGCATGATTGATCCACCCCCATGCTTAACAGTTGGACAGAGGTTCTTTTCATTAAATTCTGTTCCCCTTCTTCTCCAAACGTACCTTTGCTCATTCCGGCCAAAAAGTAAAATTTTAACCTCATCGGTCCACAGAACTTGTTTCCAAAATGCATCAGACTTGTCTATATGTTCATTTGCAAAGTTCAAACGCTGATTTTTGTGGTGAGGATATAGAAGAGGTTTTCTTCTGATGACTCTTCCATGAAGACCATATTTGTACAAGTATCTCTTTATAGTGGAATAGTGTACCACAACGCCAGTGTCTGCCAGATCTTTCTGGAGGGATTGTGCAGTCAAACGTGGGTTTTGAATTGTTTTTCTCACAATCCTGTGAGCTGTTCTGTCTGATATTTTTCTTGGTCTTCTAGATCTTGCTTTAACTTCCACTGTTCCTGATGACTGCCATTTCTTAATTACATTCCGAACAGAGGATATTGACATCTGAAAACATTTTGCTATCTTCTCATAACCTTCTCCAGCTTTGTGAGCTTCAACTATTTTCAGTTTCAGATTTCTAGACAACTGCTTAGAAGAACCCATGGTGCTGATTGTTGGGGCAAGGTCAGATGAGTCTGGGCATTTAAAACCTTTGAGATTGACATCACTTGGTCTTCCCAGATGATGATTGAGAACAATCCATGACACTGGCAGGTTTCAGCTTTGCAAAGGGGGCAGAGCATGCCATAAATTCTGCAGGGTGCCCAAACTTTTGCAGACGCAATTTTTTTGTAAATGATCGAAATAAAATCGAACTTTTGTTGACATATTATAAGAATGTCTAATCTGTAATTTGATGCCTTTTGGAGATTTTTCCATCTTTCCTTGGCTTCTTTATGCACATTAATACAAATTTTTACCTGGGGTGCCCAAACTTTTGATCCCCACTGTAGTTACGAAAGCTTAGAGCCAGTGCCGGGGCTTATGACATCATGGCCCCGCCCCTCGAAACAGCACGCCCTGCCCCCTCCCATAGACTTACATTGAGGGGGCGGGGCGTGATGTCACAAGCCCCGATGCAGGCTCTAAGCTTTGGGAACTATTTGTTCAGAACACTCAGCATCGGAGTACCCCTTTAAACATATGCCTCTCCACCGATTGCAAGACTACAACTCCCAGCATGCACAGCCTCCAGCAGTTAGGGCATGAAGGGTGCTGTATTTTTGCCACAGGTTGGCGACATAATATAAAGGCTGGAGAAAGGATCAGAGAAATCATTCCCGCAATGGAACACATGATGTCACGCCCCCTAATGATTTCGTGCCATTCCCCCACCATTCCTGTCTATGCGATGGGGTGTGACGGCCTGTTTTGAAAGTCAACCAGAATGTAGATGACATATTTATAGAAATGAAGTGCCTAATATTTGCAGAAATGATTTGTGTTCTCTGTAACAAAAATTGGCAATGGCTCATGCGTTATATAAATTTCTCAAAATTGATGGGGTTAAAATATTATCAGTGTTTTTATCCTCTGAATAAGTGTCATGTGCAGCCCTTAGCTCACAAACAGCTACTTTCCCTGCCTACCCAAGTATCCGACCTAATCGACAAACGCTCAAGTGGATGGCAGCCCCACTAAACTGAATGCAGGGATATGCAATTCAAAACAACACTGGACTGAAGTCTGCTAAACAGGTTAGGATACAATGGGTTAACAGGCATAGAACATAGACAAAAGTCAGACAGGGAATGCACAAACAAACATAAAATCAGAATACAATAGGGTAGGTCTTTACCGGAGATAGTATGTTGTACCGATGCAGAAGACAGAAGAATGGTCAGGTGACAATAGCCAATGGTCAAAAATACACAAAGAAGATCAAGCAAGAAGTATAACAAGAGCTAGTGCAGATACAAAAAACACAAGCATGATGCATAATGCTTCAGTCAAATGTGAGAAAACTTCAGCTGGAACCAGGTCCAGTTATTAAATGTTTGTTTTGTATATTATAAAATCCAGTTTTTTTTAAAGGTTTTTTAAGAAGCAGAAAGAATATTCCATGTATTCATCTGTGCATTATTTCATCCCTGGACAATCATTTAGTTGTGTCATGTTTCAGAGGGAAGTCACAGGAATTTACAAGCAGTAGACATTTTTCTCACTTCCAATAAATTATGGCTGGAGCAGACTAGAGTAGACTATGAAATCGGATCCTTTGAATTGATGAGTGCTATTTCTTAAACTTTCATTTCTGCTAAACAAAACCAAGCACCATCCAAAAAAAAAAAAAGGTCTGGAGAACTATCCAAGCACTGAATGCCAGGCTGCACAAACACAGTGTGCCAGGTATAGAAATGTGTGCAGACAATTTTATGCCACAGACGTGTTTTACAAAATGTATCATGCCCATAGACCATTTGGATGTACATCGTGTCTGTGTCACTTTCTTTTTTTTTTTTCACGTTTTGTCAACATATACCAGATTGCAAACGTGTAGTAAAACATGGCAGACATGCACTTTTCCAAAACAGAAATTTGTTGGCCATTTACCAATAGCTCTGAGTTGTTCTAAATTGTGTAGAGCTCTTTCTTAAAAGTGAAATATAAAAAACTACACTAAACTAATATATTTTGTTCCCTTCACTTAAAGGGGTTTAGATACCTGTAGGCATATTTCCCTTCAGGCTTTTTTATTTTGGGCCATTGCTGTGGTTCTTGCCATGTCTTGGTTCAGCTCGACGATGTATCATGTCAAGTGGCTGTGGCAGCCAATAGCAGTCATGTGCCATATGTGCTGACATCACAAAAAAAAACTGTTGTATATGACACCTCAGTGCAGTGAAGGTGCAAAGAAGCAACAGTGCTGTTTTTGTTTTACAAATTTTAAGCCTCTTGGGGATTTTTTGACACTTGGAAAGCCTCTTTAAATATACTTCTCAAACTGATACTTCATAGGAGCAACTACAATAAACTCAGATTTAATATATGTAGCTTAAAAGTAGCCTATGGTTATAGGGGGGGGGGGGGGGGGGAATTAAGTCTTTCTAGATAAATCACACCTTCCAGATGGCCAGTAATAATGGAGGAGTGTGTGATGGCACACTCCATCCTCGTTACTTAGCTGCTGGCGACAAGCAGGAGCCCCGGCCATGATGGTGGTAGGTCAATAGATGACTTCTGGGTCCATAATGCAAGCCACAGCAGGCTCACACTTCGATGTCCTGCTAAATACCATGCCCGAATTCAGCTTCCCGCACTCCGCATGCACCGGTTGCGTCATCACTGCGCTTCTGATGTTGCACTATCCAGTGCATTTCAACCACCGGAAACAGTATGGCCACCGTTAGTGATAGAGTATATCTAACTGATGATAGGTAACCACGGCAAACGCGTAATGCGGTAGTAATTGGGCAAGATGTCATTTGCAATATAATCGCAACTGTGCAAGTACAATCATAGCTGCGCAGTGTGATCTTGAATGGGCAGTACGAAATGGGAGGTAAAATGAGTGTGAGAGACTAATTTTACCTCCCATTTCGTACTGCCAATTAAACATCACACTGTGCAGCTGCAATTGTACTTGCGCAGTTGTGATTATATTGTCTCTATCACTAATGGTGGCTATACTGTTTCCAGTGGTTGAAAGATACTGGATAGTGCAACATCAGAGGTGCAGTGATGACAACTTCCAGCCCTTGACACGCACGCCGCAACCGGTGCGAGTGGAGTGTCGGAAGTTGCATTTGGGCATGGTATTTAGCAGGACATTGGAGGAAAAGTCTGCTGTGGCTTGCATTATGGACCCAGAAGTCATCTATTGACCTACCCCATCAAGGCCGGGGCTCCTGCTTACGCCAGCAGCTAAGTAGCAATGATGGAGTGTGCCATCACACACTCCTCCATTATTTCTGCATTTTTGTTGACTGTTTTAATGTATACTGGGCATCTGGAAGGTGTGATTTATCTATAGAGACTTAAATAGCAGGCATGGTCTATATGCACTCCATCAGGTGCATATGCACATATATATCCAGCTAGCTCTGCTCCTCGTGCTGATGCTTTAAAGGGGCTAGGTATAGTATTATTTTATCAATATTAACCCTATGTACACCTAACCCTGTATGTCCTGCAGATAGGTCCTTTCTGTCCATTAGGATCTTATACACATACACTGTCTATAATCAGCTGCTCAGATGGCAACAAGTCCAAGTATGATATTGTAGTACATCAAAATTCTTGTGTTTATCAGAACCTTCTACCAATAGTTGGTTGTATTTTTTGGCTAGGTCCAAGAGACCAACATCGGCCTTGCATATCTATATAATACTATTGTGGTACCCTCATGGTTACTACATCTATAGTTACAGTTGTGATATTGGTTCCCTGATGAATCCGTCAATGCCAGACAGTGGAAACACGTCGGAACTGTTATTGGGATCCATATTAATATTTTAACCCCTGGAATCTGGCTACCACCACACACATGGTGTTTGTTTTTCGAATGTCCTGGCAGTTATGGACTGTGGGACTGTGGAGCATTTATTAGGTACATCTGTATATGTACTTCAATTCTGTTGTTTATTGTTTTCTCTGTCACTTATATACTGTATTTATCGGGGTATACCACGCACCGGCCTATAACACACACCCAAAAATTTTTTACCCAAATATCCTTGGTAAAATGAGGGTGCGTGTGTGTGCATGTGTATACCCTGATAGACTGTTTCTGACTCCGCAGAAGTGCGGCTTTTGTGGGGTCAGAGTCTGCCGTCGCTGCCCACTTCTCTCCCCCTGTCTTTCCTGGGGTCTAGAGTCCTGCTGCCGCAACTTCTCTCCCTCTGGCTATCCAGAGACTGCCGTCGCTGCTGCCTCATTACCTCCCCCATCCCCGGTTTTATAATTACCTGTTCCCGGGGTCCACGCTGCTTCTGGCTCCGGAGGCGTCCTTAGCTGTCACTGTGCACCGGGCCACTGACGGTGACGTCACGTTAAAAACGTCACTCGTCATTGCGCAACGCATAGCAACAACGCAGGAGACGCCGGAGCCTGAAGCAGCGCGGACCCCGGGAACAGGTAATTATAAAACCGGGGATGGGGGAGGCAATGGGGCAGTGGTGGTGGTGGTCTCTGGACCCCATGATAGGCAGGGGCAGAGAAGTGGGCAATGATGGAAGGTTATAGTTTATGACTGTATTCTTATTAAAAAACGAGGCTACTTTTCGGTGAATTTTTTATAAGTGAATCAAGGTATTTAGAGCCTTTTTTGGTAAAAAAGTCTCACAAAAAGTCTAGGCACTTTTTGTGGGACTTTTGTAAGTAAGTAAGTAACAGCCTTACCTAAGCAATTTTCAGTTTTCACAAATTTTGCAGTGGTCAGGTATTTATGATGTGCGAAAGTCGCATGTAGGCAAAAACCCCTTACAAAAAGTTGCAAGTCTACTCCAGGTGACCTGCAAATGTGTAAAGTCGCAAAAAAGTCTCACAAAAGTCTCAGCTGCGACTTTTTTTGTTTTGTTTATATGCTCCAAATTTATCAACCCCTTGTGATAGTATGATAAATATGTAGCACATAAGCAAAACTAAAGCATAAAAAAATTACTACAGAACTTGCTTACCAAAGCAAAAAATGATAACTGTCCCCCCTTACTAAGGATTGTTTGTACTGCCCTGGTTACCATTAAGCTGTGTAAAAGGCATGGGTCCGTCAATTTAAAAGGGCCCTTAGTCATGTATTGCCCCAAGGCTCTTTACTAGGAAGAATACAATGCATCAATTTTACCTACTGTCCCCTAAATGATTATAAAATTAAAAGACATCCTATCATAAAATGATTTATAGCAAGGTTCCTAATATACACACTATTTATATGTCATATTTTCTTGAGTCACAGAGATATAATTCAGAGTACAGTATATTTGGTATTGCAATAAGAACATTTATAAATGAATGGCCTATAAATTAAATGTACCCCATAAATCCATTACAAACATTAAAAAGAAAATGACCCAATACAGTACGTTAAGCAGAACTCACATTTAAGCATTTAATATGGGTTTGTGTATGAATATCTGATCCATTCAGGATATCTATTTTTTTTCTAACAATTAAATTGAACATCAATGAATGTCTCCAAAAGGCATCCAGCACATGACCCATATATTAGTGACCTCCACTTACCTCTGAAATATCACAGAGATATTTGCAGATCTTGCGTTCTAACCATTTGGAATAAAAGCATCATTTTCTGGAAAAGCATTCTGGACATTATGACCAAGTTGGGTATTATAAATATATTTTCTCATAAAACCAAGGATCACTCTCAATCTCCTTTACACTGAATTCGTCCAAAAATACAGTTATAAAACAAATAAATTATTATCATTGCCACAGGTGGCTGCATTTAAACCCTTTTTCCATTTTCTCGTACTTTTCTGCTTTCCAAAAAGCAAGCAATGTTTTTATACTATCCCTTTCCTACAAATTAAATGCATTTCATTGCACTGATAGGCATCCAATGATGATGTCTTTCATGGAAAAATATACATATGACCTGCCCAACACACTTACGCTGCACTGATACATAAACAGACATATGTTTTCCTTTTACTCATGGCATGTCTTCTTCGTATCGTAATATATCAATGTATCTGAAGTGTCAGTAAAGATAGGTTCATAGTCAACAGGAAACCAAGGCTGGATCTTCGCTATCATGCTGTTGCTAGCATAGCAGCTTTGTTTCCTAGGCTAGTCTTCTTTTTTCAGGTTGCTTACATAGTGCTGACATATTTCTTAGTGCTGTACAGTCACTATTCACATCACTCCCTGTTCTCCCATTGAGGCTCTCAATGTAAATTCCCCATTTCAGACACATGTACACAATAGGGTCAGTTTATAGGGTTTCATAGGAAGTGAATATGCTCTTAACCTATGAGTATTGTTTTTGTCAGTTGTTTTTGTTATGTAGCAGAAAACCCAACCAAACATCAGGAAATAGATAAATTCTTTGCAGATGTTGCACTTGAATTCAAACACTGGACCCCGTCACTGCAACAGTTCTAACAGCTGCACAGTTCTCTCTATCCCCTCCTTGCATTCTAATCTCTATGATCAGCACAGTGAGGGAATAGGAAGTTGCACACCCAGGACAATCCTGGAAACTGAAAAGGTTGCTAACCACTAGACCCCCGGAGTGCCGCAATAACCCTTCATCCACCAGGGATATTAAAAGTAGCTGTTTGACTCCCCTAGACCCCCAGGAATATTAGACTTAAACCTTTCATATTACTAGATTTCCTTTACTGTTGTAGACCACCAAACCTACAGGCATTAACACCTTCACTACTTTAGACCTGCAGCAATACAGACATCACAATCGTTCATGTAGACATGTAAATCGGTAAATCCAGAGTAAAAACCCCATGCATTTTGGTGTGGATTTTAATTTGTTCAACGATTGTGGTCTGCTGTGGAAATGGTGGAGATTTGGGGCAGATTTTATCTTATCCATTTATGTCAATCCAGAAAATCCTCAACAAATTTGTGACACAACTAGACATGCTAAAGAGTTAAAATCCACATCGCAGGTCAGTTTTAGATAGGAAGATTTTCTCGGTTGGCATGTTGATTTTCATGCAAACAATTTGCAGCACATCTGTATAATGGGCATTACTGTAAATGATGCTTCACTGTCATACAATAATACAGATTCTTTTCTTCACTTAGTTTATACCCCTCCATGTATCAATGGATCCGGAACAAGATACCATTGTTGTCTTGTGCTTTAACTTGCAAGTCATAGAATATTTAACTATTATCTTTGCATAAAAAAAACAGGCTTTCTTTTATATTATCAATATCATAGATAAAAATGGTGCACATAAGGAAGGTCAATTCATATCACATTTTCAGGTTACATGCTGCAAAAAACATGTTTTTGACGTATACTGTGGCTTACCTCCAGCAGTCATACTGACTTTAATAGACCAAGTAATATGTATTACCATTGACTAGGTATTTGTACACAAATAGGGCCTTTTGTTGCAAAAAATAAACATACATTTGAAAGGGGTCCTATCATGTAGATACTCAAGTCATGACAGCATTTCTCTATAACTGTGGAGTGAAGTCAATCAGGATGGCCATTAGTTGGATGCTATAGGTACTGGTCTCAGGAGAAGCAATACCAAAGCGGGATTCCTTGAGAATTATTATTAATGTTCTACAACCGTTTTTCTCAGTTTTCCCTCCAAAGGCTATATTTTCCTGGGTCCAGTTTTGACTGTGCATAACAAGGTCCTCAAAATGAGCCGCTAACACAGTTCTAACAATTTTGCATTTCTTGCTTTACCTCTTAAAGTGATCTCCATTACTTTTATTGGTGTAAACAGACTACCTCCTAACTATGCCAAGGTAAGAGTTGTGGAAAGCAGCATATTGAGGACAAGCTTACAACCATTCCTTTTCAACTAAAAACAATCTCAAGTCTCCAGATAGTGCAGGGTATCATGTCTGTAACATATACTGTATCTTTCCCAGAGATCTCAGGGTGCTGGCAAACCACATCTTCTGTTTTGGCAAAAAGTGGCTAAAAATATTCTAGTGAATGTAATCTTTTTAGTAACTATTGATTGCTATGTTTAGTTTACCGATAATCTATTTCAGCCAATGGCCGATTCATAAAGGAAACAGCTTTTTTAACTTCTTACGAACGTAGGGACTGATTAGGGATATAGGTTGAACTTGATGGTCTTTTTTTCAACCTTATGAACTATGTTACTAGTTTAGTAATAAGGGCTAAGCAATTGTTCTTAATTTTTCATTTCTGCATTTCAAAAATATGGAGGATGGAGGAGGGAGACAAAAACAATTCCTGTTTTTCAGTTTTTGTTTTTACAATGTGACATAACTTTATACTATGGTTCCCCAATACCATTTTTACTTTATCCATGATGATTTAGTATGGTGATGCATTTTGTTGTTTTACAACTAACAGTTTTCATCGGCACCATTTTCGGATACCTGATTTTAATTTTTTTTTATATTATGTATTTTGCAGGTCACATTAATAACAGTTATATTTTATTCCTATATTCTCACCAGGGGACTTGAATATTCAATCTCCTGACCGCGGGACCATATTAACAGCCTGTGCTGCTCTAGCCACTCAATACCCCCATTAGGGTGATTTCACATTCACTGGAATATTTTCATGAAGATCTGTCACAAATACGCAGCAATAACAGTATGCATGAAATGCAGATTTTGGTGTGGATCTCACCCATTTATACAGTACGTAGTGAAATGAATCACAAATCCACAAAGCAATGAGCATACTGTGGCTGTTAATCTGATCCATGTAGATTCAAATATGGCCTTGCCTGACCGTTTATACAATACAATCCAATACTTCTGTATTGCATTGCATTATGCTTGTCATCGTAAAACTGACAAGCAGCTTAGACTTAGACTTCTGTACTTGGCAGACATGTGGACCATTGTTAGTCCACCAGCAGCCATGATAATTCAGTGTCAAAGTGATCCCCCTAGCTCTGTCTATCCATCTATCTGCAGTTTCTATTGATGTCAATATATAAGGGGTTGAATGGTCTGGATAGATGTTATCTATGATCCCATACCAGCTGCTAGAGCACAATATTGACTATTGAGTATTGCTTGAACAGCAGTTTGCGGGAAATACAAGTACGGTATTACGTATATACAGGACAAAATGGTTTTAAATAAAGGTAATTGTGGAAGTATTTACAGTTTTTGTTAGTTTGCTCACATATATATATATATATATATATATATATATATATATAATTACCAGAAATGGGCAGCACTATCAGGATGAGGGGTGGTGCACACTGGAACAACTCGGTCACAAGTCCAATAAATCCAGTAAAGAAAGTCAGCAGCGCTCGAAAAATCTGTGAATAATGTGTGGTTTTATTCACCAAACATGACAAAGAGCGACGTTTCAGCCGCCTCACATGGCCTTTGTCAAGGCTTGACAAAGGCCGTGTGAGACGGCTGAAACGTCGCTCTTTGTGATGTTTGGTGAAAAAAGCCAAACATTATTCACGGATTTTTCGAGTGCTGCTGACTTTCTTTACTAGCTCTAAATATAGAAATTCTGAACAGTAGGATTTTTTGTAAAATACAAGTTGTTGCCAAATCTAGATGGTAAAGCAGTTAGTGGTGTATAGTAATAAGAGATCATATACCATAATTTGTAATATTATTATTATTATTGTTGTGCTGCATTTATACTACAAGTATTATTTTTTTCAGATAACTATTTTAGAAATGTAATGAAAATGGAAATTACAATAAAGCCCATACACCACCAATATGACTAGAAAATTACCTCATTTCTTTGCCTTGTGCATATTGTTGTTACCATACATATTTGCCTAAACAAATGGTCCATTCTATCAGCCTTACAATATACACAAAGGCCAATTATTTCAATCACTAGGTTTGTCTGTACTCCACAAATTTAAGACTACAGATTACAGTTGGATAAGATTTGTGCTTTACCTGCTCAGGATCTTGGCTCTGTGGGCTGCTCAATGAGTTGCTCAGCCCTGCTACTCCCATTGCTGGTGATCCTGCTGCAGCCTCTACATGTCCAGCTGTTTGGGCTGTTGTAAAGCCATCCTCACCCTCAGGCAAGCTTTTCTCCTGGAGCATTTCCTTTTTTGAAATAAGAAAAATTGTGTTATTCTACACCTTATATCCTGCAAGATGAAAGCAGAGGTGTAAAACAAGGTTAAAGCTGAATATACTCCCAACAGGTTCATACCCTTAAATAGAAAAGGCCAATATGAACTTGAACGAAACAGTTATAGTCAACTAAAAAGTGTCAGTAGGCTACAAGCACTGCCTTCAACACCCTCTAGAGCCATATAAGTAATTTTATGAGAGGGGCTAAACCAAACCGCTATTAAGACAGCGTAATAAAAGATTAGACATGTGAAAACCTAAGCTGATCAATACAAGAAATTCCGCTGTTTATCCAATCTCTTAAATTAAATATATGTGTAATATTTTGGGAATGCTTTATGGAACAATGTTTAAATGTAACACCTAAGTGTAAAATGAGGCTTACATTGTAATAACTATGTCTTCATTCTACCCACAAAATTGCCTTTTCACACAAATGATATGAGTAAGAAAAAAATCTGTTATAAATGCCTTGTTCATAACATCAGTTCCTAATTCAGGACCATAATGCAAAGGGTCAGATTTACACACTTCCTAGTCTTCCACCTGGCAAGGAGATATTCCCTCCCCACTACTCCTCTGAACGCAAAGACAGAACGCTTATGGGAACCATAACAAGGTACCATTGTTGCTCAGTGAAGTATTACCTGGGAGGTAGGGGGACCAACATGGCCACTGTAGCCCGGTTTACTTTGACACTCCACTGCATGCAGCTGTTAAGTGATGTTGCGCTATGACATTTTCCATAGGAAAACTGAAAAAGTTCTCAGGTGTAAAAATGATGGAAAAATATACAAATTGAATTAAAATGTCAAGTGTGTAGAAATACAGAAATATATAACTATACCTCCTAGAAACTCCTTTTAACGCACCTTGGGTATAGGTGCATTATCTGGTTTATCTCGTTACGATTCATTTGGTCTCTTACTGTGAGCTATCCACTTTTTATCTGTGTATAATAACATGTCTATCATAGGCAATGGCTATGTTTATATCTTTCTAAATATATAAAATATAATGGTTTCCGAACAGTAAACTGAGTATATATATATATATATATATATATATATATATCAACATATTTCAACATGAAGCTAGCATTCTCCAGTATTGTCACTTGAGGTGAATTAGGTAACATAAGTCACCATACAAGTGTTATGTCATACTTTAACTACTTAGTAAATCTATTATTCATTGTCATGTAAGTTAAATAACAATGGGATCACATGCAAATGCAACTGAATCATCGCTTACCATATCATTTCATTACCATTCGAAAAAAAATATATGATGTGATGAATGAAACATGATGGCCTTCTTACATTTTGGAGGAAGCATTTGACGTTCATTCAGAGCATCAACACCTGCTATCAAAAAATGGCATGAGTGACAGCGGAGGGAAGTAGGATGAGATGGTTTCTGTTACATCATTATGGCAGTGTCAGCTGTGCTACTGTCCCATAATGGGTTTATTAATAGAGCACTCCTCATTCCTTGTTCATCCCTCTCCTCCTCTTCTGTCATCAATACCGCTTTCAGGAAAGAGGTGTGCGAAGAAAGAACCACAAGTGTGGACACAGCCCAAAGACACAGAAAGAGACTGCAGCAGTAGAGAAGGAAATATTCATTGAAAAGGGGCTAGTTCTGAATCTTACCTTCCATTGCTTCTACATTAGTGAGTAACTGTTTAAACGGGTTAAGAAGATTGGTCTGTTACCTATTGATATTTTATCCAGCTGGATAGTTATTGTAATAAATGGGGTTCAAGCCGAGCAGTATGCCCTCTCTATATACAGTACAATGATATGTAGAATGTTGGGAACTTTTTTGAACCTGCCTTTGTACCAGTGAGTCAAAAGTGTGGCCCTTTTTTTCAGGGATTTTGTACAAAGATATATTACACAGTTGTAAAAACAAACACCAAACAAGCCAGCGCCTCTAGTATAAGCTTAGAACCCATTAAGTGTTCAGTTAAATAAACATTATTTCTTAAAACTGTTTAACCCCTTTAAATCAAATTACAATTCATCAGTAACATTATACTAAGCATATATGATGATAAATAGCATATGAATGATATATAGCAAACTTAATGTACTTGTGTACTTTTTATGGATTTAAGACTAGATTGTTTTTTCCAGTAATGTGTAGTTAAGTAGTTAAAAAAAAAAACTTTTTTTTAACTCATTTCAATAAATCACAATACATACATATCTATAAATGTATATGTTTTTTTAATTTATTTATTTATTTTAATAAAGAAAGGGTTAAAAAGAAGTCTCTGATCTATTCTGATTGTAGATCAAAGAAGCAAACAAGTTCATGTCAATGGCAGATGACCTCTAACATTTCATAGTTAAGGGGCTTATAAAACGGTAACATTTACACAAGTGAATGAGATGTATCTTTAATCTTTATTTTATTTTCATATTTTTAAGAAGCACTCGAGCCTATGGTCTGCAATGTTAGAAAACAAGGATTTTGTGTTCTGCGAGTCTATCATGCACAGGGTATTACCATGCTCAACATGTGGAGTATTTCTTGTTTTATGAGACAGCTCAAGATTTTTTTCACTAGAGCTTTTTCCTAGCTGGATTTTAGTCAAGACGGCCATAATTTAATTTTCTTGCAATGAAAGAAAACATTTTTTACTTTTTTTTTTCAAAGTATTTTACGCTTTGCCTGGCAATTTGTATATATAAAGAATGTGTCATCTGAAACGTAATTGGAATGCATCTGAGAAAAGAATTAATGCAACAAATTAATTATGAAAAATAATAAAACAATGGTGTCAATTACCAGATGTGCTGTGACAATGACAGGGATGGTAATGACGATAATAATGGCAAAAGCTATTCTATGGTTAAGCTACTTTGTGGCCTTTGTATATTATTTTGGTGCATTTACCTATAAGGAATTGTAGCCAATAAAAAAAATTTCATATTTGGAATCAGTGAGTTTAGTCAATTGGAATGGTCAAAATGACAAAATACAATAAACATTCGGATTTTATAAATTATCTATAGAACTTATATGTACAAATGATAGCCATGGGTGAATCTTCAATTATTGTTAACAATACCCTAAACCCTATTGTTGGCAATGGATTATTATGAATTAATTCAGCATTAGACTCTGATGTAGCTCAATACAAATATGTTCAACTTTCTCATCTATAAATTACACTTTTTAAGCCCTGTTGAAAAATTATTTTAAATATAGCTTATAGATATGTGTGAATTTCTTCATACTTGTACTATTTACTATTTTAGTTTTCTATTTGTGATCGAAAATGTGTATGTAGGTTTAGATATGTTGCGTAAGGTGTGTATGTATAGTATGTATGTCAGTTTTTGTATTTCTTCATATGTGTGCTATTTATAATTTTGCTATGCTTTTTTGTATAATTCTTTATACTCTATTTATCATGCAACTGTAACTTTACTATTGTTTTGATGTATCTGTGTGCAGTTATAAACATGTATTTTGATAGATGAGTATGTTGATTTATGTAACTGTGTCTATATTTCTTTTTTATTTCTTAATAGGTATATCTATCTGAAAACTTCTGTATACATCCTGTTATGTGTACATGTGTGTAAAGGAATGTTAGATTAAAGGGATCTCTGCTAAGATTGGACAGAGACTGGCAAATACAATAAAGATAAGGTATTGCAATAGGCAGTGCAACAGCACAGCTAAATCTGATGTTCATCTGGACTTTTCCATCTTAGAGTTCTAAAGAGAATTCTATTTGTTGTGATTTAGGGGCGGAAACAATAGGAAAATGTCCATTTAGAATTCTAACATGTGGCTTTATAGATACCTTAGCTTCGAGATATTCTTAATTTTAGTCTGGCAGCTGCATAGTTCAGTCAGGCTAGCAGATTCCTCACATAATCCTTATAATTGGAGCAACATGGAATTTGTACCACAATGCAACGATTTCCTGGGTGAACTGTTTGCTTCAATAGGAAAAAGTTTATTTTACGTTATGGAAACAGCATCCCGCCACTGTTTTAATGTCCTATCACACAGAAGGCGTTTCTTAAATATTATTAAAATCTCCTGAGTAAATTAAATATTTTATGGATACCCGAAATATTTAGAAAACCTTATTTGCATTTGAGACTATTATCAACATCTTATTCTCCTAACTTTAAGTTACATATCACACTTATCATACCATAATTTCCTAAAAAGGGTCTTTAGAATACACTTAAGAGACACATTAACCTTTTTTTTTTTAATAAAGCAATAAGTATTTAAATATTTTTTAAGTGTTTTCTTTTTCTCAGATTTGCTTTTTCTGATCTAAACATCTACTGTAGATGATACATTTGTTCATATTTGCAGTTTTAGTAATTCACATTAACATTTCAATCACCTTTCATTTCCCTATTGCCTAGAAAAGTAGTAGTAGTAGCTGAGAAGGTTTGTACACTGGATTATGATTTTGTACTAAGGCTGAATTCCTCTTATTTTAAATACATGTTACATTAAGTGCTCATTTTACTACATAATGAAGTGAAGTTGCAATAATATGTAGCAATTTACATTATTTCACCATTTAGCCCTAACTAAGAATAGTATGTTTTTAAGGGGAGGCGGGGCTTGTAGCATTTGCTAAATTTTGCAGCATTTCGGCAAAATCCATTACTGTGATGTTCCATTATTAACTACTGATGGCTTAATTTTCAACTTTTCACAATAAATATTATATCTAACCCTGTTATTATGCAGTACAAGCATTTCATATTGTTTATACACATTGGCTGAACAATAGTACAGTTGGAGCCTTCGACGGTAAAAAAAACAAATTGGATTTTCATGGTACCCTTTGTAAAAAGCACAGGTGTGTCAATCAAAATGACTGATCCACTTACACAGTCATTTGTCGAAGCAGCAATATCAACACAGCCTGTTATGGGCCCACAAGGACTGAAGGAAATGGCCCTCTAATGGTAGCCAAGAAACTTTGAGAAAACAAGTTTGACTTTTATTTGAGAGAGGTTATTCACAATTGCTGCTATTTACCATTACACCACATAAAATTGTAGCTTAATGCCCTGGACAATATTACCATTGGTACCATTGGGTAATTTTATTCCATTTAAAGATCTTGATGGGCCAGATACCAACTTATATGTTCTAAAATATTAAAATTTGAATTACTGCATTCCTCATCATATGCATATAAATATATATATATATATATATATATATATATATATATATATATACATTGAAAGAGGGGTAACAGATAGAAGGAGCGCAAAAGAGTGGAACAGAAAGAAAATGAGATTTTATAGACTTTTATGTTGAAAAATTGTCATTGGGAATCTTCAATTATTGAATTAAAATGACAATGAGCAGTAAAATCAAAATAACATTTTTATAGACTTTAAGTTTTTTAAGTTTAAACAAATCTCAGTAACATAAATAAATCTCCATTTAAAGCTATAGCTTACTAAATACATATTAAAAGTATTAGTGATTTTACATTTTTATGCAGCTTTTTCTCAGCTGTGTATGATGTAGTATGTAAATATGTCATCACAGTAATAGAGGTTATGGTTATTGTTGGGGGTTACATTTCTATTTTATTTTAAATTCTAAACATAGAAAGATGAACAATTTTTCAACCAAACTAATAGGTCACTAAAGAAATGGTGCTTGGGCTGGTAGGCTCAGACTTCAGAGTATTTAGATAAACTCTCTGTCTGGTGTTTTGTTTTCTCCCCAGCGTACAGCTGGGATAGATGTATACAGGCAGATATATTTATCAAAATGTCCTATCTGCAAATTTGTTTCAGATCAGTTTTTTTTTTTTGGGGGGGGCAAAATATTCTCTGCGCAACCTGAATCAAGATTCTGCATATAAACATTATTTTAAAATAACATGAAAAGTGAATCATCAGACGTTTCTTTCTTGAACGATTGAAGTTTCACTGGCGAAGTTGGTAGACATTGAAAAATAGAGTGTAATACTTGAGAGCTGTTAGTACAAATGTCTTATACAGTAAGTAATAGAGCACATTTAAATTAATGCCTTGTGTAAGTGAGATGAATGAGCTTCCATCTGGAGCAAACACCATTGTTTAAATATTGAGTTAAACTCAAGACTAGTCTTTTCTAATTGTACATCAAATCACCAATCGAGCTCTTGATACTGCTGTTCATGTTAAAGTTTTTAAATAAGTAGCAGTATATCAACAGCATGAATAAGTGTGTTTTACCTAGTGTTTAATATATTTTTTTATATTCTTACAAGCATAAAGTTCTTAGTATAGGCAATTCATGTATAACTTCATCCATAAAATATTTTATAATTAAAAAATGGTATCTCTCTTTTAAAATTTGTTTTGAAGTCATATAACATAATTTTATAACTTTACTAAAGAAAAATTTATATATATATATATATATATGTGTGTGTGTGTGTGTGTGTGTGTGTGTGTATGTGTGTGTGTGTGTGTATATTACATATTTGTATATTTGATATCTTTTTTCTTATGTATATATCTATAAATGATCTTGTAGCTCTCAAAATAATTTTATTTTGCAAGTACTGTCTAAGACAGAATATAATTTAACGTATCTATTTCTGCTACTAAGGAAAATATGGGTCCCTTACTATGATAAAAATATAGGGGATGACGACATTAATAACTTGCTTTTATACAAAATGACACCTAGTTATATGTGTTGTAACTATTACATCTGACAGGACAGTTTTCCTATTTAAAATATTTTGTCTAAGAAAGTGTTAAATAGATAGATATGAGATAGATTGATAAATAGATATGATATATATAGATATATATATATATATATATATATACATATATGAGATAGATAGATAGATAGATAGATAAAAAGAGAAAACTGCAGCACACAAAAAGTATCTTAGTGCAAAAAAGTAAAATTTATTCCATCTTCAGCAAAAAAAAGTGCAACGTTTCAGTAGTCTCACACTACCGTCTTCATGCCTGAAGACGGTAGTATGAGACTACTGAAATATTGCACTTTTTTTTGCTGAAGATGGAATAAATTTTACTTTTTTGCACTGATACTTTTTGTGTGCTGCGGTTTTCTCTTTTTATTGAATTGGGGTCCCTAACCAAGCGCCCTATGACTGCGTGCACCTTTCTAATTTTTATTACCTTTTGGCGAATGTGCTGCTTCTCTGGAATTTCTCTAGATAGATAGATATGAGATAGATTGATAACTAGATAGATAGATATGAGATAGATAGATATATAGATAGATATATATGAGATAGATAGATAGATAGATAGATAGATATGCGATAGATAGATATATAGACAGACAGATAGATATGAGATAGATAGATATGAGATAGATAGATATATAGATAGTTAGATAGATATATAGAGCATAGAGGACATATGACCTTATAATACTATTTGTTCCATATACATGAACATACAGCATACTATTAAAATATGTTGTCATACAATATACACATTAAAGTTAGCAATATACATTTTTTCCCCAGGATGATAAAATCTATAACCAGAAACGGGAGATCGCATCCCTGTAAAGTGTGCAATGGCTAGGATTAAAGGAGACCCCTCTTAAACTTGGACAGAGACTGGAGAAAAAACAATAAAGATAGTGTATGACAGCAGCGCTGTAGGACCTGTTGCTCATCAACCTAGACTTTTACTACAGAAAGGCAGTTTTTTTTTTTAACCAAGCAGGAATGAGAGATGTGTATGTGTGTGTCATCCATAGTGCAGTCAGCAGCCAGCAAAAGTCATTGCTAGAGATTCAATGTCATGCGGTTTTACAGGTGACTTGTATCACCTCCTTCGGGTTAAACGTTTACTCCTATTGCCTGACAACAAAACATATTTTATCTAGAAAGAATAAAGAGCCCAGGTCTGGCAGATGCAGGGTTGTGTGAAACAACTTGGTGATTTTCTTTCTATTTTACAGAATTTCCTTGATTGGAGAAATTAATGAAATTGATATAATAATAACAGGAATTGCTTGTCATAGTTTACACTACATTTATCTACATCTGCTCTATACCAAATCTGCTAAACAATTTCTAATATTTTTGGAGGGGTTATATTGGATTAAGCATATGTTCACTTTAACATTTAGTATTATTTTTATTGTAACTATTTAAATGTCTGTTGAAAAGGATATGTCTAAATCTATATAGATGTCGAAATCAGGTATAAAGAAAATGTACATAGAATTAAGAATGGAATTGTCATGAAAGTTACTAATTTGTGTTCATTTTTAGTCGTATTTGCCTTGTAACTAGATAAAAAAAAAAAATAGCTTTTGAGGAAAACGTAAAATAGATATAATGCTCCATAAATCCCAACGATATTATGTATATGTACCTAAACGTGTATGGGGATTATTGAAATTTTGTGTGATAAGGCTTGATATGAAGAAAAAATCTATACGTTAGTAAAAAAAAAAAAATCCGTAGGTAGATTGATAGGGCCAGATATTTGCTACTGGTGGTTTTAGAGTAATTCTAGTTATTTTTTTTTTTTTTTTTTTGCTACACTGTTTTTAACCTTCAAATTGTTCGATTTACATAACATTGATAGATAGCAGAAAGTATTGATGATAAGCTGATGCATATTAAATTGATGGATCTTTAAACATATTCAAAATCTTTCAAGGTAAGCTACTTATAATATATATATATATATATATATATATATCCATACAGTATACAGAATTTTTTTTTACAACATCTACAACATATAAAAAGCAAAACACTAAGCAAAAAAAAAGGTCAATGTCAGGTCTAATATTAAGTCAACTAAACATAAGCAACAAACAAATTACGGATATGCTATATAATATGTTAATAGAAATATATTTTATGAACATACTGCTCTTATTCTGAGTTATCAATATGTAAAAATAAAATCACAGATTTGGAGGAGATGATAGTATACCAGACATGCAATAGTCCTATAAAACGGCATTTTACACCCTAATGCGTGACGATATCTGATGTGTATAATGTCATGCAGGGTTACCTTTATCTATACTATTCCTATAGTGTAAAACAATTGTAGGTCCCTGTCTAAAGGACAATTTGCTACTAGTTCTGGAGCAATGACTTCCAGGATAACCAGGCCCAAAAAGCAGCCATAGGACAAAGGTTTAATAGTGAAAGGATGTGGCAGTCTAAGGAGGAGGAGAAGGGGGTTGGGGATTGCAAGGCAAAACTTGTAGCCTGTTATACCTGCAGAAGGTACCATAAGGATCTTTTAAAGCAGTGTTTACTCTGCTTCGAGGGGCCTCTGGAACCGTTATCATGCCAGTGACTCTTAAAGACTTTAAAGTTCAGATTGTTTGTCAGATAACTCTAGATATCCATTCTAATGGTGCTTAATGCTCTACAGGCGATTGCAGAGAAAGCTTTATTTGATTTTCCTGACTCCACTCTTCCCAACAGACAAGTTAAAATGTATTGTACACACATCTCTCACAACGCTAGTGATGAACGATATGCAGCAGTATATACTTCTCTTATCTCAATAATATATTCACATACAGGATTCACAGGCAAAAGAAGAAGAGACAACAGAAAAGAAGTGATGAACACTTACACTGGTTTTGCAATGTCCAAAGTCAAACACTTCACTTGTATGTAAATTGCATCCAGATAAAAAGAAGCAGCATGTCCTGAGACAAAAAGCTGAGAGTACAAGATCTCGCTCCCTGCCTTGGTGCAGGAGAGAAGCTGGGCCAGAGGCAGATTGGTTCTGAGTAGGACGGAGGATAATGCGGAAGCTATAAGCTGAGAGATGAGTGTTTTGACAGGAGGTTTAGAAACAGTTGGTGGTACCGGTCAAAGGGTCCCTGTCCAGTGGAAGCATCCTGATCACTGATCACACACAGCAGAGAGGAGACATTCCCAGATCCCACAGAAACTTTTCCTTGATCTTCTCTAAAAAATGTTTCTCAGAGATAGAATTTTTGGCCTTCTTTCTCCCTCCCCTTTGAGTCTCCCCCCTCCTGCTGACGTTGCTGCTGTCAATCAGTCCCAGTAGAACTCTGCTCCAGCAATATTATGCACACAAAACTTAACTATTTTAGTCCTTCATATATTACTATGCTACTGCTTTATGAAAGCAGCTCATAACCTAATTCCACCAGCCATTTGAGTTCATAACTTACACCTATCCTTCTAAATTCCCTTGTGCTGGGGAAATAAAACAGTACATGCTATACATGAATAGCTTGCATCAGAATTCTGCTTAATTTACAAACCCATTGCTCTTATATGCAAAATTAAAGAATTAGTCAGTTCATTCATTAGTTAGTCTAACAAATCATACTAATTTTGTGGAATTATTAGGAGCTTTTCTACCTTAAAAAAAAAAAAGCATTGCTTTTTTGGATTAAAAATAAATAAAATAAAAAAGTAACCATAAAACGCTTACTTTGAATTTTAGCACTAGCTATCACAACTTCCCGAGGACAAGTGAGTATAACATATTTAACTGATTTTCCTAATAAGTTGTTACATTATCTATCGATCTATCTCATTTCTATACATATGCACACACTTTTAGATATTAACTTTTTTTTCTTCTCTAAAATCATTGTAACGATACAATAGTAAATTGTTTGCACTTACAATAAATTTGTATGTATAAAAAACAACTGAGAATAAATAAAAACAGGAGATTACTGTAAGCAGTGTAAGGAAATGGCTCTTTCAAAGTCACAACATGACACAATGTAATAATGATGATTCTAAACAGAAATCATAACAAATGATAAAATAATATTTGTTTGAAGGAAGGCCTCAGTGTTCGCGTAGTTTCTCTTTCAGTTGGCTGGCAAACAAAGGCATGCCGGCCACATGTGCGATCTGGTTTGGACCGTCGCTGTGCGAGCTCTTATGTCTCTTCCATAATCTGCATTTTAATATTATTAATATAATGCATTGTACCAGTTTACAATCCTATGCTAGTCATCTACATATGTACATTATATAGTGTAGACAAATTCCTGCTATTACTAGCAGAACTATAACTATTGAGACGACGATTTCACATAAATGATAGAACCTATAGCATTTAACACACCTACGTGATGGATTGGAATCCATTTGTGATATGACACAAAATTGTTATCAGGAATTAAGATTATGATACTGCATTTACATGAGGAGATGACTATTGAATATTCAGCGTCTCATGCCTCATTTTTTGGAACAGACAAAGGGAAATGGTGAATTTTTGATTTAAGGTCAGAAAGGTTGCTGCCCGGAGTTGGGAATATGTTTTTTTCATAAAATATGAACAATGGCATTGCTTCAGCAAACTGTTTGGCTATATATCACTAAACAAAGCAAACTATTCATTTAGTGCCAGCGGTTATTAAAGAGCCAAGCATCGAGACAGCGATAAATAAATATTTTGGAAAGGCTGTACAATGTCAAACTAATGCATATTACTCAACTTCTAAGGCCGTTTCAAGGTATAGTGTGAGGCTTGTATTCAGCATAAATTGTCACAAACACGAGGCCACATCCAGCAACATTAGGACCCCATACAAACTCACTGCTGGAAGTTTTTTTTTTTTTTTTTTCTTGCTTAACTTTCTCTTAACTGAGACTTAAATAAATGGCCGGTATCAATGCCAACGTCTGTTTGTGAGATATCTTACAAAGGTCTGGTCTTGTGACAAAGCCGCTCCTAGTACAACTTACTAGCTCACAAAGTGTTTCTGCTGTCATGTCCGGATCCCCCCCCCCCTCCATTTATTGTGTATTTTTACCTGCACTTAGAAATGCAGGAAGCATTCATAGGCAAATAAAATACCCACATGAACTGGAACGGCAAAATATATGGAATACAGTATTGTTACTGCTTGGTTTTTAAATAGGGACACAAATAGATAGATAGATAAATAATAAATAGATATTATAAATATAGGGGAAAGAAATCAATCTACATTTCTCATTATTTTTTTTGCTTAGCATGCTGTATTTAAGCAATGTATTCTGATTTATCACAGCAAGTACAAGTAATAGGTAACATAGACTGGTATAAAAATGCTTGCTAAATATTTAATCCACGTCAACCTCAAGAAGTATATGAACATGGTCATGAGAGAATATATTGCATCAGCGCTATATAGAACATGTTATTAATAGGTGATCCTATATTATCTACTGTGCTATGGGATCATATCATAATATGAAAAATGTAGTAGAGAAGAGAAAGTCCTATTAATAGAACTATATATTAGTTTATATTCACATGAATGAAATACATCTTTACCCCAACTATTAGCATTTCAATTGTATTAAGAAAATATAGTCTTACCAGTTAGATGAATGCTGATCCTCGTAATGAGATTCACAAAGACCTTTATTTTTTCACAACCTCAAATTTGCAAAGGCAACCAATTCTCCAGCATACCGATAGTATAAGAAAGACAATGCTATAAAACTACTGGTTCTTTATGGGCAAGATTTTATCAGATTTTCTTGAAAGTAAATTTAAACCAAACTCACTCCCACAGTCACGTGGTTCAGAAATTGGGAACAGAAGCAGGATAAAGTATACTGGGGTCAACCTTTTAATGAACCATTTTCCCACTCTCAAAAAAAATGGTCCTAGGACAGATACAGAGATGTTTTGCTAAAAGCATGAAGAAATTTCCCTGGCCTGGTAAGAACCATCGATGATATTATTAATA
Organism: Hyla sarda; assembly: GCF_029499605.1. Lineage (NCBI taxonomy): Eukaryota > Metazoa > Chordata > Amphibia > Anura > Hylidae > Hyla > Hyla sarda. The sequence continues at coordinate 237,199,349 of NC_079190.1, forward strand.
GCTGTAGTTTTATGTGTAATGAATATATATATATATATATATATATATATATATATGTACATGATTCACTTGGTCGAATTAGAACTATGTCAATCATTTACTTGTCCATTTTCCGCATGTAGAGGGCAATGCACACCCATGTTGTCGAGCCATAAGGAATTTCATTCAATTAAGTCAATAACCTTCATGGGTACAGTCATCTATTTACCTTGCAGGAGCCACCCCCTATTGCTTGCCGTAGAATTGTAAGTATGCTAATCATGTTCATAATCTTTAAATGTCTTGTCATGTTATAACTTCAAGATGGTTTCCATAATAATTCTTAATCATTCTGTGAAGTGGACACATTAATAAATAAGCCGCTCTTCAAAATCAAATGTCATGTTTATTTCTGGGAGGTGTTGCGGATCCATTAGACAAAGATCAAACATGGACATCTGTGAGAGCGATTGATTTAGTTCAGCTGCGGTTTGTGCCTTTTTTTTATTTTCTACTTATGTTGGTTTTTGGCATTGAACTCCCCATCCATAGATGACCTGTACTCTTAGCACGCAAATAATACGTGGAAATGGAAATAGTCATATCTTTGAGACCAATAAAGCAGTATAATTTCCAGAACCTGCTTTAATAGCACTGAAATGTCTACATTTCCGTGGAAAATACTTTATATATAACCTTGGGTATGGACAACATCCATCAGGGTTATCAATAACATTTTAACTTGAGCTAAGGTGCAAATAGATAATAAGAAGTAATAAATGGAAGATGTAAATTGTTTAAATATTATTCTTTTTTTTTTGGAAAGTTGCCTTATTGCATATACAAAGGGGTAATTATATGCAGTATAAATCCCCATTCAGTTATATAGAGCTTGATTATAAAGTGAGGAATCTGTACAAATGGGAATTTGTGTTTTTTTCTTCTGCCTTGACACCTTCTTTATAAAACAAAGTTTCCATCATCTCCTAATCTTTATACATATTGCAAGGTGTGATCTGATTCAAAGAGTCGAGGTGGTAGCCTAAGGTCTTTGTCAAGTCTCCACTAGTGAGATCTCTTTACTGACGGACAGTGATCTCTGTGAATGGATCATTGCACTTCTCACTTTGAAGCAATTACAACACTGTGTAAGCCAATTTCTTGTCAACAGAGAGATACGAAAAACACACCGAAAAGACGTAATTACAAATACTTATAGAAGTTAAAGCCAACATAAAAGGATAAAGGGTTTGCACTGTATGCCTTTATAATGTGTACTATATTTATAATTTCTGACATAGCTCCAACATATTCCACAGTAGTATAGAGAATGTTAAAATCCACATCTTTAATACCATCGTATCACATGATGATATACTGTACTACGACATGTCAAAATCTGTCATTGTTTACATAACTATTTAATTCCATAATTAAGTATTGTACTAAATATTTTCTGTATAGTTTAGTCTGTGTAGATGGTATTGAACACTAAACACCTTCTCTAACAGACTAAGTGAAATACCTTTATTGCATGACACATTCAGCTATTGTTAAATACTAAGCACATGTTTTGTGGTGTATGGTTATTGAAGAAGGTCCAAGTTAAGAAAAAAAAAACATTTGTATTAAACCATTGACTATACAACAGGGTGAGAGGTGCTCATTTCAGGGCATTCCACCTCCACACATAGTAATCTGTGTGATGTGAAGATAATGGTCATCATGAAGCCTCAGTGTCTACACCCTTAAACAAGAATTACTAAAGGATTGTTAATTTATGACCAAGGGATTTACCTTATCAGAAATGTAGGTCAGGTTAAAAGACATGCTTTTAGTGTAAATGCAAGAATTTTGGACTCTAGTTTGAAAGATGGCTAAAGACTATAATTTATAGATTATGTAAAGGTTTTGAAGGAAAATTGGCTTCATTACGTGACCCAATGTGGTTCTAATTTCACAAAAACATGTGAGCATTACATATATATATATATACATATATACATATTCAGATAATCTTGGTATCACGAGTCCATTATACCATTTCCATTTTTATTCAATACTCCTAGCTCCTAGCTACCCACAATGGATAAGAAAACCCATTGGATAGGTAATTGGTATAGATATCTAAATCAAAATGCATCTACGCAAGGTAGTATGACCTGATCCATCATGATCAGTTGTTTTTACAAAAACATACTGGTAGTGCCCTTCACGATATGTAACATGATACCGTACTTTTCTTTATGTTCACTTTTATAGTTGTATATTATTATTATCATCATTATAATAATCATTATTAGTACAGCACAAGCCTGTACAGACCAGCATGGCAAATAATTAATGGGCTAAAAATGTATTAAGGGAGTGAACTTGCTGTTCTTTGCTTAGTTTACAGGCTTCCGTTTATAGCATAACGCAGGGGTAATAATAAATGTAATATTTGATTTGTACAGATGTGTTTACTAGCATACTGAATACATCCTAATAGTGAGAAGGTATCCTACAACATGATTCCATTTAAAGAGAATGCATCACCAATTTTCTATTTTTTATTTTAGAATTTTTTTTATATATATATATATTTTCGAAAAAAGTTATTTTCACTTGTCAGTAAATCTAAAACGTAAATAATAGTTTTTTCTTTTTTTCCACTGTTGACCAGCAGAGGGAGCGAACATGAGAATTTGAAGGTAGCAAGGAACCTGTAACTCGGCTGCTGCAAATTTGGCCTTGCTCTTCTCCTTGGTTGTGACCTCTCACCTTCGTTTCTCTTGTAGCTGTTTGCAAAATGAGGCAGGAGTAAGTTTTCTTCAAGACCACTGTGCAGCACAATTGTGTTGACGTCTGCACAATGGTGGTGAACAGCTGATACAGGCACATGGGTATATTCACATAGGGCAGAACCGCTGTAGATTTTACATCTGAATTTTGCAGGAAGAAAATCTGTAGCATATTACACTACTAGATAAGTTGATGCCCTTTTAACAAATATAATACATATACTGTGAAAAATTACATACACCAGTAAAATTACAAACACCAAAACATTAAGAAAATGAGCACCAACATTTGCTGGGTCAGGTGCAGAGTGCCAGGGCCAGCAAATGTATGGCATGAACAGTGCTACATATAGCATTGCCACTTATCTCCCTTTGGCCAAAGACAGTAAAGAGTGATGCATAAAGCATCGCTGCTTACAGTACAGCAGAGAGTTCTGTCATAAGTAGTGTTGAGCGGCATAGGCCATATTCGAATTCGCGAATATTCGCGAATATATGGACGAATATTCGTCATATATTCGCGAATATTCGCATATTCGTTATATTTTCGTTTTATTTTCGCATATGCAAAATTTGCGTATACGAAAATTAACATATGTGAATATTAGCCCATACAAAATTAGCATTCGCGAAACTTCGCATATGCGAAAATTAGCATATGCGAATTTTCGCATATGCGAATTTTCGCACACCAGTCTCTCACAGTAGTATTAGAGCCTTCTTTATACCACACAAGCTGGAAGCAGAGAGGGATGATCACTGTGATGTGTACTGTGAAGAGAAAAAAAAAAAAACGAATATTCGTAATTACGAATATATAGCGCTATATTCGCGAAATTCGCGAATTATATTCGAATTGCGAATATTCGTGAGCAACACTAGTCATAAGCAAGAATCCCTGCTCTAGTACTGATTCACCCAAAGGGAATCATCAAAAAATTGGATTCCAACAAAGTAAACAATAAACCAGTGTCCCCTAACCTGTGGCTTGTAAGCTGTTGCAAAACTACAGGTATATGTACCCTGTACCTTACCTAGCTGCACACTTCATTTAGTGTTAGAGCTCATTCATACTATGAAATCTCCACCCAGAGATATTCTGTGCAGAGATTCCATCTGGCAGGCGCAGGAAAAGCAAGTCATACTATGACGCTTGAAAATGAACTGTGTCAGTAGATAGCAATGCTCTTCAGATCAGATTTCACCTAAAGATTGAACATGTTTAATTTTTTTGATGGAGATTAGGTTCAGAATTTCTGTAGTGTAAATGGTGCAGCAGAATTCCATTGGGAGGTATGTGAATGGGCAATCCCCAACCTGTGACTCTCAAAAAAAAAAAGTCCCAGCATGCCCCATCAACAAAAGGTTGGCATGTAACAGAATGGCCAACAATAACATGCATGTTCCACTTATAGCAGGCAGTGTCTTCAGCCTAAGTGAATTTATCTGAGGGTGTTTTCTAATGTGGGGCTGGGCAGCTGTTGCAGATCCACAACTCTCATTATGCCATGTCAGCCCAATTGGGGAACACTCAGCGCTTTAAGTGTGCAGCGAGGTAAGGTATAGAGTACATATAGGGTTTTCTCTATCCCCGCCACCTCCCTCCCTTTGGCTTGTTATGTCATGATGAGAGTTGTAGTTCTGCAACTGTTGGAGAGCCACAGGCTGGACATCATTGACTTATAGCCCTATAGCATGCAGTGCCTCCTGCCCTAGCAAGTTTTTTTTTTCTCAGCATATGCAAAAAGTGCTATAAGGAATATGTGTCTATGCCATTTTCCCCTATTCCCTCCTCTCACCTGATCTTAACAGTGCTTGTGCTGGTGTTCATTGTGTCCTACCTGCGTAATGAGGTATGGCTGCTGTGCTGTATACAGTGGGGCAAAAAAGTATTTAGTCAGCCACCAATTGTGCAAGTTCTCCCACTTAAAAAGGTGAGAGAGGCCTGTCATTTTCATCATAGGTATACCTCAACTATGAGAGACATAATGAGGAAAAAAAATCCATAAAATCACATTGTCTGATTTTTTAAAGAATGTATTTGAAAATTATGGTGGAAAATAAATATTTGGTCAATAACAAAAGTTCATCTCAATACTTTGTTATATACCCTTTGTTGGCAATGACAGAGGTCAAACGTTTTATGTAAGTCTTCACAAGGTTTTTACACACTATTGTTGGTATTTTGGCCCATTCCTCCATGTAGATCTCCTCTAGAGCAGTGATGTTTTGGGGCTGTCGCTGGGCAACACAGACTTTCAACTCCCTCCAAAGGTTTTCTATGGGGTTGAGATCTGGAGACTGGCTAGGTCACTCCAGGTCCTTGAAATGCTTCTTACGAAGCCCCTCCTTCATTACCTGGGCGGTGTGTTTTGGATTATTGTCATGCTGAAAGACCCAGCCACGTTTCATCTTCAATGCCTTTGCTGATGGAATGAGGTTTTCACTCAAAATCTGATGATACATGGCCCCATTCATTCTTTCCTTTACATGGATCAGTCATCCTGGTCCCTTAGCAGAAAAACAGCCCCAAAGCATGATGTTACCACCCCCATGCGTCACAGTACGTATTGTGTTCTTTGGATGCAACTCAGCATTCTTTCTCCTCCAAACATGACAAGTTGAATTTTTACCAGAAAGTTCTACTTTGGTTTCATCTAACCATATGACATTCTCCTAATACTCTTCTGGATCATCCAAATGCTCTCTAGAAAACTTTAGACGGGCCCGGACATGTACTGGCTTAAGCAGGGGGACACGTCTGGCACTACATGAGTGTTACTTTGGTCCCAGCTCTCTGCAGGTTATTCACTAGGTCCCCCCATGTGCTTCTGGGATTTTTGCTCACCGTTCTTGTGATCATTTTGACACCACGGGGTGAGATCTTGCGTGGAGCCCCAGATCGAGGGAGATTATCAGTGGTCTTGTATGTCTTCCATTTTCTAATAATTGCTCCCACAGTTGATTTCTTCACACCAAGCTGCTTCCACATTGCAGATTCAGTCTTCCCAGCCTGGAGCAGGTCTACAATTTTGTGTCTGGTGTCCTTCGACAGCTCTTTGGTATTGGCTATTGTGGAGTTTGGAGTGTGACTGTTTGAGGTTGTGAACAGGTGTCTTTTATGCAGAAAACAAGTTCAAACAGGTGCCATTAATACAGGTAACAAGTGGAGGACAGAGGAGAGTCTTAAAGAAGAAGTTACGCGTCTGTGAGAGACAGAAATCTTGCTTGTTGGTAGGTTAACAAATACTTATTTTCCACTATAATTTCAAATAAATTCTTTAACCTCTTAAGGACTCAGCCCATTTGGGCCTTAAGGACTTAGAAAATTTTATTCGTACATTTTCGTTTTTTCCTCCTTGCCCTCTAAAAAATCATAACTCTCTTATATTTTTATTTACAGACTAGTATGAGGGCTTCATTTTTGCATGACCAGTTGTCCTTTGTAATGACATCACTCATTTTACCATAAAATGTATGGCGCAACCAAAAAATACTATTTGTGTGGGGAAATTGATAAGAAAACCGCAAATTTGCGGTTTTAACCAAAAGAGTGCGTTTAAAACCTCTATTTTGCTGACCTATAACTTTTTTTAAGCGGCGTATGAGGGCTAATTTTTTGCGCCGTGATCTGTACTTTTTTTTATACTTCATTTGCATATATAAAACTTTTAATACATTTCTTATCAATTTTATTTGGAATAAAATGTTATACAAAAGCAGCAATTTTGGCCTTTTTAATTTTATGTTCACGCCGTTCACCGTACTGGATAATTAACATTATATTTTAATAGTTTGGATATTCATGCATGCGGCGATACCAAATATGTTTAATAAAAAAATGTTTACACTTTTTGGGGGTAAAATGGGGGAAAACTGACAATAAAATTTTTTAGTGGGGGAGGGGATTTTTCACATTTTTTTACTTTTATTTTTTACTTTTTTTTACTTTTATTTTTACACTTTAATAGTTCCCATAGGAGACTATTTATAGCAATCATTTGATTGCTAATACTGTTCAGTGCTATGCATAGGGCATAGCACTGAACAGTGTTATCGGTCATCTTCTGGTCTGGTCTGCTTGATCTCAGACCAGAGCAGTAAACCCGTGGAAGGCAGCGGAGGCAGGTGAGGGGACCTCCGTCTGCCGTTCTGGATGATCGGATCACCGCGACAGCACTGCATTGCCGAAGCATTTCGTCCTGCGTTGTTAAGGGGTTAAAAATCAGACAATGTTATTTTATGTTTTTTTTTTTTTCATTATGTGTCACATATTTGAGATATACCTATGATGAGAATTACAGGCCTCTCTCATCTTTTTAAGTGGGAGAACTTACACAATTGGTGGCTGACTAAATACTTTTTTGCTCCACTGTATATAAGTTTGGTGAAGAGCAAAACATCATCAATATTTTCAGCAAGCCCCCTAGGACGTATGCTGGTACTGCCTGCACCATGCTCACACCTCCCAGCATACTTGCCACAAAATGTAATGCGGAACCAAATATTGTGGGGAGGAAAAAAATTAAGCAATTTTTTCTTTTCTTATGCCTTTCACCATGGGGGTAAAACTGACATTATCTTTTTTCTGTAGGTCTGTACAATTAGACCAATATGCAATTTATATATTTTTGCTACTTCTTTAAAAAAATGAAAACTTAAATCCATATATATATATATATATATATATTTTTTTTTTTTTTTGCTACAGTTTTATTGGTACCTGTTTGGCATAGATCCGATTTTTTGTCAGTTTTTCATTCCATTTTTACTGGGATGCAAAGTGATCAAAAACTGTACCCCCATAATTTACTCTTTTGATAATATTGCTTTTTTATTCCTTTTTCACTCTACCTAGAGAAATTAACTCAGTGATTACTTGTATGGTACACTGCATTACTAATGTATTGCAGTGTACTTTAGTAGGAAGAACTGGATGTAGTGGTTGCCACAGTCACCATCATCACTACAGTAGGCTAAAGTAGTGAAGAGCTGAGGTGGAAGCAGGCTTGTACCGTAAGAGCAGCCAGGGAAGAGGGTGGAGCACACCATACAAGAAGATAGCAAAGTCAGAGGGTATCATTGGTCATGTGAATCCACAAGCTAGCAGGTGAAGAACCACCATCTCCCTTGTGATTAACCCCTTACTGACCCCCAATTTAGATTTTTGGCTTATGTTTCCTTCAACTTCACTTTCTAAGACCCATAATGTGTTTTGTTTTGTACTGATTATCTTTATACTTTTTATTTTACCATATAATGTATTATTATTTGTAGCTATTTGTAGCAACATTGTTCAAATACAAATGAAATTGCTTAACTTTATGTAATATAAAATGGGTATGCTAAATTTACTTGATGGGCCAAAGAAAATGAATTTAGATGATAACTGTTTTGTTTTACTATTTAAAAAACTAAAGAACATAAAAAAGTCTTAGGGGTCAAAACCTGACAATGCAGGGTTTATAAATACATTTTTTTCATTCTACGGTGTGAGGGCTGAAAATTTTTTATACAAGGAATCGTAGGTTTTATCTGTACCGCTTTTGTGCAGATTGCTCTTTTTGATCAGAAATGTAATAATTTAATAGTTCGGACAATATCACATGTGGAAATACCAAATATGTTGGGGTTTTTTGTTAATCATGTTTGTTTTTTTAACCATTTTAATGCCGCCATACCTTGTGATTGCTGCATTTAAACAGTTAAATTACCAGTATAAGAGTGATCTCCAATGTAAGTCACTACAGTGGGTGTAAGCTGCAGTTAGCAGCCAGTAATTGCCAGGGTTAGTGCGAGCTTGACTTAAAGCAGCCCCACAGGTGTCCTGTTCAGGTATCTTGTAGTCTACAAGTAAATGAGCCCACAGCTTACAAGACTTGTGTATACAACCTAACTGAAGATCTTGGGACATTTAGAAGGGTTCGATGACAGCTGAGAGGCATGAGCATGCTTCTTCAGCTAGCTGCCTCCTACTGGAGTGGATTCTGGTCTTCTGCATGATGGTGGCCACTTCCCTCTACGCCTACACTATAACTATGACATGCACAAGCTGCAAAGCATGTGCAGTTCACAGCATACATGGCTCCAGCAAAGGAAATAGAGTTGGGAGGCATCTCGATCTCTTAGGTCCTGTGTGTGCCATATAGCTTCTCTATGTCTGTGTAATTCACACACAGATGTTATTAGACATGACAGCCTCCAGTGAAAGTACTTATTAGCAAAAAATAGAAAGGCATCACACAACACAACAACACATTATTTACATACACTGCATACATTAAAACAAACATCAGTACTTAAGAAAAAACCTGATTCACTTCCCTTAACACCTGGTTTCTAATAACAGTAAACCCCGAATTCTTATACCATTAAGCATTTCTTCTTCAAGAGCCTTTCATTGAGAGTTTGCCTATAAGGATTGGAATGGTATAACTTCCTCTTAGCAATTAACTAGTATAGGATACATATGTTGTTAAAATGTTGATAATAATAAAAAAAAAAAAAAAAAAAAACAAGACATGGATAGTAGATGCAGGCCATAGCGTACCATAAAGACCTTCCAATGAGAATTTTTATGTTGAATCATGAATCCTAAAGATTGTTCACAAAAAGGTTTTTAGAATCTGGTATGATTTATTTGCATACTATAAAAGTATATATAAGTCATAGTGGCATATTTTAATTTTGTTGCCATATATACTGTCATGGTTAGGGCACATAATCGCTTGTGGGTTTAAAAAAAAAATAAAAAAAGTTAATACTTTTTACAGATCCCATTAATTTTAATGTATTAAAAAAGAAAGCATTTTTAGCAATTCAATAAGGATCTTATGCGTTACAAGACCAGAAAAACAGTACAGTGTTGTCCACACTGGAGTGTTGTTTATGTTTTTTGTGCTGTGCTAAATTCCTAATCTCAGATCCAAAGCGTTTTTATGGGACTTAAACAGATAACAAAGTGCATCAGTCAAAGATGGAAACATAAATGACAACATTTGCCTCATCTTTGGGTCCTTACCCGAGTACCAGACTCCAAAATAACTGAAGAATGATTCTATATGTATCATATACATCACAGTTCATAGTAACGTTTCAAAGCTACTAAGCTTCTGTGATCTGGTAGTCCACAATTGCCATTTTCACATACCCTAAGAAAACGTTTTTCTTAAAGAATTATAACAAGTTTAAAACACGTATGATATGTAAACAGACCGAGTGACTGCATACAAAAGCTGTCAAATCTCCCCTCTTTGAACTTTCTCTTTTAAATTCCTATATAAGGACGGAGGAATAAACTGAAAATCTTCTTGATCCCAAAGCCAAAAATATTTAACTGCATCAATATGCCCTTTACTACTGGTAAATACTACCAGTTGCACATTATTTGTCATAAAATGAGACAGAATGTTTACATACATGAAGAAAATTAATTTACAAGAAGAATTTTGTTTAAATATTTAACATATCACACAGGGTCAGTTGTTCCTTCATTGTGATCATATTGAAAGTTTTATTTGTTTAACCTTGTCAGAACGTAGAATATCACCTCGGTCACTTCTAAGGTAGTCCAGTGTATGTGTTTTGCTTCTAATAGACCTTTCCTCCTGGTTAAGAAGCAACAATACAAACAAAAGAAATTTAAAAAATAAGTAATATAGTAAGAATTATGACACTAGTTTTTACAATAATGTGTTGAAAATACAAATCAGATTTGAAAATTTACATAGTATTTCAAATAATTCTGTATAGTGGATTTAAAATTTCTTAAACTGCATGCTTTATGTATTTATTGGAAGTTTTTTTTAAGTGAAATTCAACCAGTAAAAAAAATATGTTTTTGTTAATTCCTCCACAGTTATGTTTAAAAGAAAAAAATAGAAGCTTTATAATAATCTAATTATTGTTAATAAAAAGTAAAAGGATTAAAGTGTGTTAGTGCTGGTGGATTGTTGAAAAATGTTATGACCTGTGAGATGTAAAATGTTTGTGAGTTTTTTTTTTTTTGAGGGCTACGTAATAAAAAAAAAATCTGCAGATAAGTTGTAGATGCCTAGATTAGTAAAGTGAAGACAGTGCTCAATGTATGGGATCTTCCAGAGTGTGAGGAGATGATTTGTTTGTTTTTCAAAGGCTGTGAAGAATGACTAAAGTAGATTGTCAGCGCTTTCAAGATGGAGTGTTAGGTACATTGAAAATACATCGATCTGTTTTTTCACTTTGGCAATGAGTTTGCTTTAAAAAGATCAGTAGAGGGAGTGATTCTTATCTTCCATTGACTTGCTTTATAAATAGCCATGGTCTAAGCTAAAATATTATTCCCTTACCCCTGTGTCTGAAAAAAAGGCTGCATATATACAACATGTATTCAACGTGACTATTGAAGAATATGCTTTAGTGGTACCTATATTTCAAATTTTAAGATTACTTTTAAGTTTACTGTTATATATTGATTATTTAGAAAATATGTACAGATAACTTTGTAAAATACACCAGCTGTAGTAAAAAATAAAAAAGCATATACTGGTTTGACTCTTAGTTTAAGAAGTGAATGATTTGTGTGTGGTTAGGTAAATGACATTATTTGTTACATACATGTCTTGCAGATTTCTTCATATCGAGATGCCTGATATTGGGTATGGTTTGAAGTACAGCAAAAGTCTAAGGACAGCCTTAAACCCCTTGTCAGCATCTGGTCGCAAAACAGCAGTTAATATAATATTAGATTTGCAGGATTTATCAGTGGTCTGGAAGTCCAGCATGGGTGGATAGCACTAGGCAAATCTAATTCCTTAATACAAAGACCTCAACAGCCTATTAGAGGCACTTGACTTCCATTTGGAAATGTTAACTTAATTTTACCCATTTTCGGTTACTGACCTGGTATCCGCATCAGGGGAAAAAAAGCCTTGGCAAAAGATCACAGATTTGTTAATTTAGTATTATGTATTTGTGTATAAATTAATGAGTGTAATATGTGTATCATAAATAAAACAGACATGACTTTGCATGCAGTGAATTTTAATGTGTGTTTGAACTTTTGAGTGACTTAAATATTAAAGTTATTTCCCGGACTTAGATAAGGAAAATGTGGTTTATATTTTTACAGTGAATGAAACATCAATAATTTAGGAAAACATTTGTTTACAATTAAGATTATGAATTTTTATATAGCTTTGATGATTATTTCATCATATCAATACTCGGAGATCAACACGTTATACATTTACTAGGTGTTTTCGCTTAAAGAATGATTACGCTTGGGTTTTTTTTTTAAGAAAAGGGGGGGGGGGTCAAAATTATTTCCTTTTATGGAACTTTTCATTTAGTTTTAAAAACTAATAGGGTCTAGTTAAAATATTTTTCCCACAAAGAAATCATAATTAATAGAAAATTGGTTATAACAGAACAAGCATTGCATTAGGGTTTTAATAATTAGTATGAGAGCATGTAACAGATGATAAGGTTTAAACTCCAGCATATATATATATATATATATATAATTATATAATACTTAGACATTTATATCTTCCATTACAATATTTAAGATATATATATATATATATATATATATGCACAAATGCTATATATATATATATATATACACATAACATATGTTAAATAAATAAAAAAATAAAAACATATATATATGTATATATCTTTCTGATATATACAGTTTTTTGCATATATATATATATATATATATATATATATATATATATTTACATATAGGTTTTGTGTTAGTTAATATTATATAGTGCATAAATACATTGTATTAAGGCAGCGTTTCCCAACCAGTGTGCCTCCAGCTGTTGCAAAACTAAAACTCCCAGCATTCCCATATCATGCTGTGAGTTGTATTTTTGCAACAGCTACAGACGCCCTGGTCGGGAAACACTGCATAAAGAAATAATAAAGTCAAAGTGTCTGCAAACTTGGCTAAGATATGGTAACGCTTATTTTATATATTTACACATTCATAGACTTTATTAATATATTTATGTACATGATATGTTTTTGTCATTTTAACAACCCCATTCAATAGAAAATCTAAAGTCTAAATCTAAAGTTTAATAGGAGAAAATAATTTTTATTCAAGTATACTAATGATATTAAATAATGGAGACATTATAATCTAAACATATGTTGGAGAGCATGGCTAAAATAAAACAAAAATCTATTCATCTACTTAGATAAAATTTTCAGTTATTTTTGTTGTTGTTTTTTTAAGGAAGGAGATTACTGGAAAACAAAAAAGTTTTTTTCCCAAGATCCCTAAATAAATGACATTGCATGCAGAGATATACAAACCTATGTGATGTTTGATTGTGCCCATTAGATGGTTATTACACAGGGTCACAGGGTCCAGTAACAGCTCATTATTGCTACTGAAATCAGCAAGTTTTACACAATAGGGTCCAAAAGTCAAGTAATGATACCCTGGGATGGCGTACACTTAGAGCACAACAACAGGCTCTAGCCTTAATCCACTGTCTGAAATAATTGATAGATCCGAGACACTGGTATGCGTCATCTTGAAACCATGTTTTCTAGCTGTGAAGGTCTGCAAAGCAGCAAACACTTTGTGTAGTAGACACGTGGTCCGATCATTGATGGGTTTACTTCATACACATGTGGTTTACATTGTAGATAGATGAAGCGATAGATAAAATGATAGATTGATAAAATGAAAGATTGATAAATGATTGATGAAATGATATGGATGATATGGATTACTTTTAGGATAGCTGTTAAAATGATCTGCTGCTCACTATCAGATCAATGAACTATACTCCTTTTCATGAATATTTAGGAACCTGTGTATAATAAGTAAAGGGATCGCTTGAAAAAATAATAAAATTAAATTAAAAACATAATCAAGTATTAAGAAATTGGTATAGGAAATATTGAATGGGTTATATGAACATAGCATTACATATGTGTCCGTTTATTAAAAAATGCAATAAACATTAAAATAAATTATCTTGTACCCTGCATTCTATGCGATAGATTCATGTTCCCATTTATTTTCATAATTTAAATTCCCAAAATTGATATGAATCTTCCTGGATATAGCAGCAATAAAGATCTGTATTTGGTGACATAAAATTATAAAGGTACATACTGCACCTCTGTATCTCTTCAATTTTATATGGCTATGTCTAAAGATTTCTTGTTTCAAGGATTTCAGGTTTATTATGTAATTGTATATTCTGCATAAAAACATTGTTTAGAGGACTATACAGTGTCTTATGAAGTGCCTGAAGGCTTGTGATACAGAACCTTAGGGACTCTGTGTGGCTTCAGGGTCGTGCACACTGCAATGCCATGTGTATTTACTCTTACACTTAGTAACACAAGCTCCAAGAAGATTTTTCCCAGATGAGATTCAAACCCAAGACCCCAATGCTGCAAGGCTAGAGTTCCACCATTGATCTACCATGTCTTCTATAACACCAGATTACTCTGTATTTTAATATATTTCTGAATATTATTGTCATCAATGGAAGAATAATTGACTCAACCATTGACTACAGCCATTACCTCAATAGATGGAGATGTATTCCTTTGGTCATCAATCATTCAGGTTTTACTCTATGTAATCAGATATTTTATGGCAGAATGTATACAATGATATTTACAAAAATTGGACTAAATTACTGGGATCATTGCAGAAATCTGTCAACTAAATGATAAAATTAATTCTAGTGAAAAATGTCAGCACAATGTTCAGATTGGAGAGGATTGATATGTGTATGGACAGCTTTAGATGCAGAAACATCTTGTTTTAGAGTATCTATTGCTGTACGTATAGGTTTGTAAGGTTGGATTCACATATGTCCGGTAGCCTAGATCTTGACGCAACTGATGCCACAACTGATGACAAGTTATCATCAGTTGTATGGCATCTGATGTCCATTATTTCTGGATGGCAGATAAGCTGCGTTCCCCTGTCCGATACCCTCCGGCATGTCCAACCATTCTGCATCAAAATTGAGACACTGGATGATTGTGAACTGTCCCATGAATGGGATCAAATGAATGGGATCAGTTCTAGCATCAGTTTCCCTCCAGTGCTTGCCGGAGGGAAACTATGCCGGATGCCTGATAGAAGTGAACTGAGCCTAACTGGTAAAAGTCTTTTGACCTCCAGTTTTTACACATTATCCTCATGTTGACAGTTTGGTGTTGGTGTTGTAAGTAGAGAATCCACATGTCAATAATAATCTGATCTTTACGGTTTCAACTGTGAAAGCGATGGAGGCCTGAATGATAGAAGTGCAGCGGCATGTAGCTATGCATAGTTTTAATCTGAAAACTGTGAGAAAAGTTTTTAGTTTTAAGCATGCACTATAGATTATATTCTTTATGTAACCCTTTAGTCAACAAGCATGGTTTCAAAACTACAACAAATATACGTATGCACATGTGACAATGTGGAGAATTATGGTCACAACTGCTATCATTTTGACAAAAAACTTCTGGACATAAAGCTACTTGCCCCCTCGTGCTTTCAATACACTTGAGCAGCAGTACAAAAGACACAATGATAGGATAGTTCACTGAACAGTGTCTTTGATGTTGTCAGGTGACCTCAGTAAATGTCATTTTAATCTAAATATGTGGAATATGTTGGTGCTATAGGGCTGGGTTCACGCTTGCAAGCAACGGACAGAAAACGTCCGTCCTGAGCTTCTGAGCGTGGCCAGTGCCAACTGAATCATTCAGTGCTAGCACCGCGCAGACATTGTTGTCCCCACAGATGGCAATGTCTGAAGAGGGAATTCCGCCAGAACATTGAACAGGTTCAATGTTTTGGCAGAATTTTTTATTGGAAATTCCAACCAGAAAATTCTGCAGTGTGAATGAGTTCATGGAAAACCCATCCACCTACATGTCTAGCTTCCTGAGTGGAATTCCGGTCAGAAATTCTGTAGTGTGAACCCGGCCTAAAAGTAAATAGAGTTGCACATGCTAAAGTAGCAGATACTAAATTTAAGCTCAAAACTTTGCCATTTCATCTAGTGGGTATCAATACATAATATCTAGAACCAGTTTTGTGCTGTATTATTGTACAACAATATCATTCCCCTTTAACATACACAGTAAATTATCATTATTGTTTCGTACATGTAAATAATTGTATTTCTAATTTCTTTCTTTTACAGGATTAAACTTTGGAACAATTATTTGCTTACTACATAAGAAGCCTTGTGTGGCTGTATTCAAAGCACCCTATCAGTCAATACATTCGTTTTACAAGCATGTCAACTTCTGCTACGCCTTCATCAAGCTCAATGGAGTGATCTCCAGTTACAGAACAGCACTGTGCTCCTAGGGTGCATTAATGCTTTTCATAAAACAATTCAGCCTCACTTCATTACATGGTAATGCTATTTTTTTTGTTAGTATCACGGTCAGTAGAGCAGGTACTCAACAAGAACGGGTCAGGAAATGGTATAGAGGCCGACTCAGGAACAAGGGCCCACACTGAGCAGCTATGCACATTCATAGCCTTTATAAGGAACCATAACTAATGTGATAATGAGAAGAACAGAGTTACAGTGCATAGGAGAGAAGAATTGTTAATTGACAGAGGCATTGCTGCCTATACTCTTGGATGTATGATCATATTCATTATACATGTAATTGAGAGTCTAGCTAGCAATGTCTGAAAGTACAATTTATAAAGGTTTTCTAAAACATTTGTAACCATTCTTTATGCCACCGAGTTCATTCCCTCTTAAATTATTAAAGAAGTAAGTTCATTACATTACCATATTTTTTTCAATTTGTATTATAGAAGTTTATCCTAATTACAGGTACCCATTTCAACTAATGGAACAATATTTTGAAAAAAAGTTTATAAATATATGTGTGCATCAAATTAAATATAATAATTTTAAAAAACAGGACCCAACAATAAAGCATGCTGAACTATTTCACAAAACCACACAGAAAGGAATCCTAGGAGAGCGATTATAGCTTCTGTAACTTCCGATCATTTTGGTGGAAGGTGAACAAACATTTCAGGCCACCCGTGTGTTAAAAATGAACACAAAATCCTTTTATTCTAAATATTGAGATTCTAGATCTGACTTTGAATAAATTTCCACAGTCATAAAACCTATTTGATCAGCTTTACTAAATGTAGAAATGAATCAGCTCTCCTGACATGTCTTCTTTAGGAAGTTGTGGCATTTCCGGCAAAATAACAATTCTGGTACACCTTTTCTTAGAACTCTGCAGCTGTATGTTTGTATGTTCTCTGTGTTTGCGTATGTTTCCTCCACGTATTCTGGTTTCCTCCCTTACTCCAAAATATATTGATAGGTGAATTTAGATTGAGAGCCCAATGGGGACAGGGGACAATCCGACTGATTACAAGCTATGCACAGTGCTGTGGAATATGTTGGGGCTACATAAATAAAGGAATTATTATATTGCCCTTCCTTTGTTATGCCTTCTGTAAAAGTATGAATAATAAGACAACTGGCAGTACCATTCCCCAAGTAAATAAGGTAAGTCCTTACACAGTTTCATACTGTCGGAGATGACTGGATAAAAGTCCTGACAAAAATGATGGAAGAGGATATTGCCCTAGCTTTTTAACATAAACACACAAATCGTAAATATGACACAATGAGGGGGAATTTATCATTCACGTAGCCTAATTTTATCTGCAAATAATCATGAATGCTTTCACAAGACCCAGTTTGTGCAAAAATTTATAAAGAAATGGCACCTCCTAAAGTGTACCTGTCATTAGCAAAAATGTTTGATATAATGTAGAAAATAACATTATATTATAATTAGGGATGAGCAAATCTGATGAATCCGAATTCGATACTAATTTCAGGAAAAATTTGATTTGCTATGAATGCGAATATACGTTGCGATTCTATCGCTTCATTGAACTCCATTTAGTGGGGTCAAGGCTCCAGGGCGTCTAAAATGGCAGATCCACATGTGAGGACAAGAGGCAAGGAATCCTGGGAAGGAGGGAAAAAGGGTAGGCGGGATGACCCTGAATCACATGCAGTATGTAGCCAGTCATCCCTGCAGCCAGTCACCCCTGTGATGACACAGGTTTTTATAATCGGCAACCATATTTCGGCCAGTAACTTCAGCCTTTCACTGCAGAGAGATAGATAGGGACAGACAGTGCTGTGTGTTGCACAGAAAAGCTTTTTCCAGTAGCGATTCACCTCCTAGTCAAGTCAGCATTCTGTTACAGAGAGAGAGAGAGACAGAAAAGAATTCTTACTGCAGCAATTTACCTCCCAGTCACTGTCTACAGCGTTCTAATACAGAGAGCAGTGTGTTGCACAGAAGAACAGCAGCAATTCAGCACAAGCACAGATCCTGCCTAAAAGTACTGATAGGGAAGGGAGTGAGATTGAGAGAAAAAGTGCAATTTTGGGTGTAGCACACTGGTGTGTACTGTTGGTGTTGTTCACAAATACTTTTTTAAGCGTATAGGAACAGATTTTCTGCCCTCATAAGTGCATACCACATACATACATCTAAGTGGTGTACTATTTTGTTCCAGTTAAAGTCTCAAGGGCCCAGATACTGTGAAAGGTCAGGCAAAAGTACTCACCAGCTGGTGTTATATACAAATACTTTTTTAAGCATACTGTAGTGCATTTTTCTGCCCTCATAAGTGCATACCACATCCGTACATTTTAGTGGTGTACTATTTTGTTCCTGTTAAAATCTCAAGGGCCTAGATACTGTTAAAGGCCAGGCAAAAGTACTCACCGTCTGGTGTTATACACAAATACTTTTTTCAGCATACTGTAGCGCATTTTTATCCCTTCATAAGTGCATACCCCATATGTACAACTAAGTGGTGTACTATTTTGTTCCTGTTAATCTGTCAAGGGCCTAGATACTGTGAAAGGCCGGGCAAACACACTCATACTGGTGTTATACACAAACACTTTTTTAAGCGTAATGCCCTCATAAGTGCATACCACATAAGCACATCTAAGTGGTGTACTATTTTGTTCCTGTTAAAGTCTCAAGAGTTTAGATAATGTGAAAGGCCAGGCAAAAGTACTCACCGGCTGGTGCTGTAAACAAATACTTTTTTAAGCATACTGTAGCGCATTTTTCTGCCCTCATAAGTGCATACCACATACTTAGACTAAGTGGTGGACTATTTTGTTCCTGTTAAAGTCTCAAGGGCCTAGATAATGTGAAAGGCCAGGTAAAAGTACTCAATGGCTGGTGTTGTACACAAATACTTTTTTGAGCATACAGTAACGCATTTTTCTGCCCTCATAAGTGCACACCACATACTTACATCTAAGTGGTGTACTATTTTGTTTCTGTTTAAGTCTCAAGGGCCTAGATATTGTGAAAGGCCAAGAAAAAGTACTCACCGGCTGGTGTTATGCACAAATACTTTTTTAAACATACTGTAGCACATTTTTCTCCCCTCATAAGTGCATAGAACATACTGTACGTACATCTAAGTGGTGTACTATTATGTTCCTCTTTGAGTCTCAAGGGCCCACATACTGTGAAAGGCTGGGTAAAAGTACTCACCAGCTGGTGTTATACACAAATACTTTTTTGAGCCCACTGTTGCGCATTTTTCTGCCCTCATACGTGCATACCACATACGTACATATAAGTGGTGTACTGTTTTGTTTCTGTTGAAGTCTCAAGGGCCTAGATACTATGAAAGGCCAGGCAAAAGTACTCACTGGCTGGTGTTATACACAAACACTTTTTTAGGAAGGCAAAGTTTGATCAACTCAGAAAAACCCTTAACAATATAAAATAGGATAATGTCCTCAAAAACAAGAATACTGACACTAAATGGGAGACTTTTAAAAATATCTTAAACTCTCACTGTAAGATGTATATACCTTATGGGAATAAAAGGGTCAGAAATAAAAGAAAACCAATATGGATGAATATAAACATTAAGGGGGAAATAAGTGACAAAATGCAGCATTTAAACTACTAAAACAAGACGGCAGTGAAGAAGCATTAAAAAGCTATGGAGAAAAAAGTAAAATATGTAAAAAAACAGATAAAAGATAGAGACAGAAAGACTCATTGCCCAAGAGAGTAAAAGTAACCCCAACATGTTCTTTAACTATATAAATAGCAAAAGGGTCAAAAATGAAAGTGTAGGCCCCTTAAAAAATTATTTTAAACGGGGATCAGGAAAAAGCAAATATATTAAACAAATTCTTCTCCACTGTATTCACTGAGGAAAATGAAATGCCAGGTGAAATACAACGAGATAAGGTAAACTCCAG
This sequence comes from Hyla sarda, assembly GCF_029499605.1. Lineage (NCBI taxonomy): Eukaryota > Metazoa > Chordata > Amphibia > Anura > Hylidae > Hyla > Hyla sarda. Next base: position 237,219,393 of record NC_079190.1, read on the forward strand.
AGTACATGTCACCTGTCTAACCCAGGAAGAAGTACAGTGCCACCTACAAAAAATCTAAATAGACAAATCACCAGGTCCAGATGGCATTCACCCCCGTGTTCTAAAAGAATTAAGTAATGTAATAGACAGACCACTATTTTTAATATTCATGGACTCCATAGTAACAGGGACTGTTCCCCAGGACTGGCGCATGGCAAATGTGGTGCCAATATTTAAAAATGGGACAAAAGGTGACCCCGGGAATTATAGGCCTGTTAGTTTAACCTCTGTTTTATGTAAATTGTTTGAGGGTTTTCTAAGAGATGTATTTTCAGCATGGCTTCATGAGGGATCGGTCATGTTAAACTAACCTGATCAGCTTATATGGGTAGGTCAGCTCCAGACTGGACCAGGGGCAATAGCTGGATGTCGTATATATATGGATTTTTCCAAAGCATTTGATATGGTGCCACATAAAAGATTGGTGCATAAAATGAGAAAGATTGGGCTGGGGGAGAATGTGTGCAATTTGGTAAGTAACTGGCTCAGTGATAGGAAACGGGGTGGTTATTAATGGTACTATTCTGATTGGGTGACTATTACTAGTGGTGAACCACATGGGTCAGTCTTGGGTCCTGTCCTATTTAATATATTTATTAATGACCTTGTAGAGGGGTTGAATAGTAAAGTAGCAATCTTTGCAGATGATACTAAACTCTATAAAGCGGTAAACACTATAGAGGACAGTGCACTGTTACAAATGGATCTGGATAGGTTGGAGGTTTGGGCTGAGAATTGGCAGGTGAGGTTCAAGACTGATAAATGTAAGGTAATGCACATGGAGAGGAAAAATCCGGGCTGGGATTATGTATTAAATGGGAGCACACTTGGGACAACTGACACGGAAAAGGACTTGGGAGTGTTAGTTGACAGTAAATTTAGCTGAAGTGACCAGTGTCGGGCAGCTGTGGCCAAGGCAAATAAAATCATGGGGTGCATCAATAGGGGCATAGATGCACACGACAAGGAAATAATTCTACCGCTGTACAAATCACTAGTCAGACCACACATAGAATACTGTGTACAGTACTGGGCACCAGTGTACAAGAAAGATATAGTGGAGCTGAAGAGGGTTCAAATACGGGCAACCAGGGTAATACGGGGAATGGGAGGACTACAGTACCCAGAAAGATTATCAGAATTAGGGTTATTTAGTTTAGAAAAAAGAAGGCTTAGGGGCAACCAAGTAACTATGTATAAATATATCAGGGGACAATACAGAGATCTCTCCTATGATCTATTTATGCCAAGGACTGTATTTATAACAAGGGGGCATCCTCTACGTTTAGAGGAAAGTAGAGGTTTCTACGCCAGCACAGACGGGGGTTCTTTACTGCAAGAGCAGTGAGACTGTGGAATTCTCTGCCAGAAGAGGTGGTCATGGTGAACTCTGTAAAAGAGTTCAAAAGGGGTCTCGATGCATTTTTGGAGAATAATAACATCACCGGTTTTGTATACTAGAATTATAGGGACAGAACGTTGATCCAGGGATTTATTCTGACTGCCATATTTGGAGTCGGGAAGGAATTTTTACCTCTAGTATGAGGTTTTTTTTTCCTTCCTCTGGATCAACTCGGTAGGGACTCATTAGGGTTATAAGTTGAACTTGATGGACTCTGGTCTTTATTCAACCTTATGAACTATGTTACTATGTTAAGCGTACTGTAGCATAGCACATACGTACAACTAAGGGGTGTACTACTTTGTTCCTGTTAAAGTCTCAAGGGCCTAGATACTGTGAAAGGCCAGGCAAAAGTATTCACCTGCTGATGTTATACACAAATACTTTTTTAAGCGCACTGTAGTGCATTTTTCTGCCCTCATAAGTTCATACCACATGCTTACATCTAAGTGGTGTACTATTTTGTTCCTGTTAAAGTCTCAAGGGCCTAGATACTGTGAAAGGACAGCCAAAATAATCACCGGCTGGTGTTAATCACAAATACTTTTTTAAGCATACTGTAGTGCATTTTTCTGCCCTCATAAGTGCATACCACATAAGCACATCTAAGTGGTGTATTATTTTGTTCCTGTTAAAGTCTCAAGGGCCTAGATATTGTGAATGGGCCAGGCAAAAGTACTCATCTGCTGGTGTTATACACAAATAAATTTTTATGCATACTGTAGCGCATTTTTCTGCCCTCATAAGTGCATACCACATACTTACATCTAAATGGTGTACTATTTTGTTCCTGTTAAAGTCTCAAGGGCCTTGATACTGTGAAAGGCCAGACAAAAGTACTCACCGGCTGGTGTTATACACAAATACTTTTGTAAGCGTACTGTAGTGCATTTTTCTGCCTTCATAAGGGCATATCACATACGTACATCTATTTTGTTCCAGTTAAAATCTCAAGGGTTAAGACACTGTGAAGGGCCAGTCAAAAGTACTCACCGGCTGGTGTTGTACACAAATGCTTTTTTAAGCATACTGTAGTGCATTTTTTCCCCCTCATAAGTGCATAGCACATTCGTACATCTAATTGGTGTATTATTTTGTATCTGTTAAAGTCTCAAGGGCCTAGATACTGAGAAAGGACAGCCAAAAGTACACACCTGCTGCTGTTCTAGACAAATACTGTTAAGCGTGGTGGAGCACATTCTACTGCCCTCATAAGTGCATACCACATACGTACATTTAATTGTTGTACCATTTTGTTCTTGATATAGTCTTAAGGGCCTAGTTACTGTAAAAGGCCAACAAATGTACACATCTGCTGCTGTTCTAGACAAATACTGTTTTAAACTTAGTAAAGCGTATTCTACTCCCCACATATACGCACTAAGTATGTCAGGCAGAGAAGTGCCAGGACATGCACAGAGCAGTGGCAGAGGCCTAAATTCATCAGTCGCAGGCAGAGGTCGCAGCAGACTAGGGGCAAGCGGCAGCAGGAGCTGTAGTGAGAGGCCTGAGCTCCCAGTATCAGTTAGAGGTTGTGTCTCGACCAGCAACCCATCTGCCTTCATCGATTGGTTAACACGGTCATCCACTTCATCACAATTGACATCTGATACCCCCAGTCAACAGTTGGTGGGTTCCTCAGCCACAACCCTCAGTTGGCATGGCGCAGGAGCAGTCCCTGCCCTCCCATTGCCTCTGTCCTATGCTGTTCCCTCCCTTAAAGAATTATCTTATGCTGTGGGTTCAGCTCCACTATTCAGCGAGGATGGTCTAATAGAGGACAGTCAGCAGCTACTGCCCAGCCAAGAAATGGAGGAGACATCCACTGCTTCCTATGCTAGGTGGGCAAGTAGTGATGAGGAGAGTGACGTAGGAGGTGGCGTTGCCAACATTTAGGCTCCTGAAGCAAACACTGGTGAGGAACCTGAGGAGGACATCAGTGACGTGCAGACACTTGTTAATGAGGAGGAAGCCGATCGCAATTGGGAGCCGGAGCAGGAGGGGCTTCATCATCATCAGGAGAAGAGGGTTGCAGGTTTCCCGTGAGGCAGCAAGGTGGTAGCATGGTTGGCAGTAAGCATGGTGGCAGAAATGGAAATTTTGGAGCCAAACAAGCCCGGGGGAGACCACCTGCTTCGCGGCAGCCTACCTTCCCAGGAGGTAGTGGAACAGGTGTTCCTGGAGACGGCAACAGTAGCAGTCAATTAATCCGGACTGTTGGTGGGAAAATCAGCTACTCGGGGGGGAGGGGGGGGGGCAGTGCCAGTTTTCCATCAAGGATCCGGAGAAAGTTAACATTGCCACATGCAAGATGTGTCAGCAGAAGGTGAAGCGTGGCCAGGGTCCCAATGTTGGCACCTTCCCAGGAGCTAGTGGAACAGGTTCCTGGAGACGGCAGCAGTAGCAGTCAATTAATGTGGACTGTTGGTGGGAAAATCAGCTACTCGGAGGTGTGCCAGTTTTCCATCAAGCATCCGGAGAAGGTTAACATAGCCACATGCAAGATGTGTCAGCAGAAGGTGAAGCGTGGCCAGGGTACCAATGTTGGCACCACGGACCTGCGTCAACATATGCTGCGCCACCATAAAGTGGCCTGGGAGAACTGTAGCTCTGATGTGGTGGTCCTGCCTGCTTCATCACCTAGTGGCACACCACTCCATGTTTCAGCCAGACAAGGCTCCACCACCTCAGCCGAAGGAAGCTGTGTGTCATACCCTCCTTCTGTCGCTCCAGATGCTCCTGCTCCTCTTACTTTGAGTCAGTCAATCTGCCAGCAATCCATTGGTGAAGCCATGTCCAAGAGACAACAGTAAGCGTCCACTCATCCAATGGCGCAGAAGCTGAATGTGCTCCTGTGCAAGTTACACTTTGCAGAGAGTCCCAAGCCATCATTTCTTTGCCAAGAAGGCAGTACCAGCCCTGCACAATTTTGTGGAAGAGAAGTTGGGCCAGTCCTTGAACCTGTCGGTGTGTACCAAAGTGCACAGCAGTGCCGACGTCTGGAGCTGTAACTACGGTCAGGGACAATATATTTCCTCTACGGCTAAGTGTTGCAAAACATGCCATGCTGGGAGTTGCCGTTTTGCAACAGCTGGAGGCACCCTGGTTGGTAAACACTGTGTACATGTACCAGAGCTGAGTGTGTGATCATGTACATGTAGCAGAAATTAGTGTGTGGCATGTGTATGGAGCAGAGCTGAATGTGTGATTATGTGTATGCATGACGACGCACACACTCAACTCTGCTGCATACACACAATCACACACTCAGCTCTACTGCATACACATAGTCACACTTAGCTCTGCTGCATACACAGTCACACACTCAGCTCTGCTGCATATACACAATCACACACTCAGCTCTGCTGCATATACACAATCACTTACTCAGCTCTGCTGCATATACAAAACACATACTCAGCTCTGCTGCATATACACAATCACACACTTAGCTCTGCTGCATACACACAATCACACACTCAGCTCTGCTGCATACACATAGTCACACACTCAGCTCTGCTGCATACACATAGTCACACACTCAGCTTTGGTGCATACACACAGTCACACACTCAGCTCTGCTGCAAATACACAGTCACACATTCAGCCCTGCTGCATACACACAATCACACTTTCAGCTCTGTTGCATACACATGATCACACATATACATAGACCTAACAGCTGCACCTCCTTCTCCATCCCTGCTTATACAGTGGTATTCTTAGCTGTACAGTCACCATGGTTACATTACACAGGTGCAATCTCCTGCACTCATCAAGAACAACTGGAGTTTGAATTTTACACAGTTCAACAGATCTACAGTCTAATCTACAGTACAGATCAGAGTTTAATCTAAATATGTACTACATATTGCTGGACTTGGTGGACTTATTCTTATAACAGTTTAAGCGTCCTCCTTGATAGTGTATATTTACGCAATAAAATCAGGACTTTTGTGTGTATAAAGAGAAAAGGCGCAATAAATAAATCGATGTCCTAGACATAATCAGCTCTATAGTACACCGTGATTTAGAATTTCACTTGTAAAGTTACTCAAAAATTACTCAAAAAACATTCAAAAAACGGAATTGATTGCGCAATATAGACAGTGAAAACGGTGTATATATAATGATAAATGCCCCCCTATGTGTCTACTGATGATGTTTGCAAAAGATATACACTATGTGACACAATTGTTATATGGCTTACTATATACACCCTTCTGCAGTATATTCAGCATATTAATATTTGAGGTAAAAACTCATTATTTCTGTGTAATACCAATACCCTTTATGGGCATTTGATTAATCTTCTCTGTCATAGTAGCACATTAAATTAATTTATTTAATTGAATCTTCAGAATAAGTATATTCATGTTATGGCCTTACCACCTGGATGGTACCTATCTATTCCTCTTTTAGTTTTTACCACAATTGTGTTTTTTATATATCTGTGATCATTTTGTAAACTCTAATAATGAAGTATGTTAATATTTTTACATGACACATTGGTTGAGTCTTTTAAATAAATAAGTTTGTATTTTTCAATTTGGACTCCTATGCTCTTTCCATTGCCCTTGTATATAGGTGTGTGTATTTTAAATGTAGTAGTAAAGTAAATTGTGACATTTGTATTTGAGATATTTTAAATGCTTTTTCTTTGAATAGTTATGTATTGGCTACAGGGATTGCGAGCATTATGTTGCAGGCTAGCTGAAAGAAGTAGTACTAAAAACTTGTCGTGATCTCCTGTGAACCACACTGTCATTGTTGTTCTTGTAGTGCAAAGTTCAGAAATGAGACCTCTGGACACTAGGATTCAATGAAACAACAGGGTAGAATGCTGCAGCTTTTGGTGCAGAGGAATGAGTATTTTGTCACTGCCCCTTTAAAGGTTGCTTTGGCAGTAGATTTACTGAGAGGTGTATTAGCACATGTAAGGTAGTTACAGAAGTAAAAAATTGGGATGCGGGACCAGCTCAGGGACAAAAAAATAATAAATTGTATTTTCCGTGTGTGGTTTTTTGGTGGTTTGTGACACAAATGGATTATTTATTATTTATTTATTTATTTATTTAGTTATTTATTTATGGTGAGAAAAATGCAACCAGGCCAGGGGTTTTCAGTTTAATTGTTAGTATTAAGGTTATAATTATTATGATTATTATTATTAAGTAGTGTTTAATAGTTTACATTTATGGGATTGTTATTATAGTGGTGTTTTTGGTGAGAATGTGGCTGGACCAGGAAATACTTTGATGGACATTTAAGGACTTATATGGACTCATTACTTGTATATATTGAATGTTGTTTGTATTATTGTTATGGTGTCGTTTATAATTGTTCTAATGTTTTATATTTTTAAATAAAAGATCTACAGAAGTAAAAAAAAAAAAATCTGTAGGAAAAATATTGTTTTGCATTGGCGAAGCTGATCCCATTGATCAGCGACACCCTGATAGGACTGGAGAAATTGGGCACTAATAAGAACAGGGCTGAGGCCTCCTCTAGACTGGGTAGGCATGCTGCCCGGTCCCTTAAAGGGCCAGCGGAGGTTGTCCCAGCCGTAGTGCCCCGTGATGCCGAGGGAAAACGGACTGAAAATTCTTCATCATCATCTGCTGCTGCTGCCGGTTTATCTGTTTCTGGTCCAGCCAGTGTGAATGACATGGAAAATGGGGGTGCCAGGTGTTTGACTGGGGAGCGGATAGAAGTTGATATTACCAGGAAAAAAAATGTTGTTGGTGACCATGTTATTGGGGTTGGTGCTGATGTTGTTGTTGGGGGCGGCGAGGGATGTTGTCATTGAGGGTGGTGATATGCTTAGAGATAATGTTATTGGGGGTGGTGGTAATGTGACTGGGTATGAGGGTATTGTTAAAAATAGTGGTGCAGGGTCTTGTCTGGTTGCCCCCCCCCCCCACCCCCCATGGTAACAGACCCTAGGAGTTATGCAAATGTCACTGCTGGGGAAGTAGAATACTTTCCTCGTCTCCTGACTCTAGGGCCGGTTTATTGCAACAACGTCTCCTGGAAGCTCTGAAAAAGGGGGGAAAGGTCGATCAATGTAGAGGGTAAAGCAGTTGATCTGTCATTCTGGATAGAGAGGCATGGTCTCTCTGCCTTCCGAGAGCAAAGTCCCTCCCAACAGCCGGACCAGGTAGTAACCGTAGGAATGTGGTTCGTCTCCGGTGGCAGGGCAAAGATATGTGTCCATCAAGGACCAAAGTGGTTAAGCTCTTGCTAAACATGGGCTTCAGGACAGTTGATATCTATGCCTTGATACATCCCTATGGTTCTCCTGAATTAGACATCAGTTTTGTTCGACCGGAGGGCCTTGAGCTTTTCTGGTCGAACTATGAATTGGTAAATAGTGTTGAGCGGCATAGGCCATATTCGAATTTGCGATATTTCGTGAATATATGGACGAATATTTGTCATATATTCGCTAAATTCGCATATTCGCGTTTTATTTTCGCATATGTCTTGGCCCCAGCGGATGAAGATCACAAGCCGGAATTTGCTGGGGAGGGGGCTAGCAGAGGTGAGGAAACTGAGGGGTAAATGAGGAACAGCAAGAAAAAGACACCAGCAAAACTAAGACGTCTTGATAAACGCCAAAGGGATAGGGTAATGGGGAAAGCCCTGGTTACCGGGGCGACCTCTAATCCTGTCCCAGAGGCCAACCTTGCTGCTGAGACCCTGAGGAATTACGAGCTGGATAAGGAGGTCAGGAGGATCCAGAATGAGGAAAGTGCCGTCTCCTCCGATAGCGTGGAGGAGGATGATGAGGGATGGCAGAAGGAGACACGAAAGTGGGGTACAAGTAGAAAAAGGGGAGATTTAAGATCTTCTCCCACCCTGGTTCAGGTGACAAAGGAGGGAAAAACTGACTCCCCTCTGATTTGCCTTTCCAATCGATTCCGACTCCTCAGGGACATCTCTTCCTCTTCTTCGGAAGGGGAGGCTGTGGGTGAGGTTCTGAAGGTGACGGTGGGGCTTTCAGGGGGTGCCGAATCCTCTTCTCCTGAGGAGGTTATGTCCTCGGGGGAAGGGATTGGCCTGGAGTCCGGAGACGAGGAAAGTAAAAATGTGTTTGGTGTGATTGATACTTCAGTATCTCTAAAGAAGGTGAAGAGTTCTTCTGATGTGGAGGGTGAGAAGGGAAGTGGGAAAAAGAAAGCCATCTAACTCAATCACTCTCGATGGCGGCACCCTCTCTCCGTTGATGCTGGTGTCCATTAATGTCGCCAGCATTAAGTCAGATATGACTCGATTAGCGGCCTTTGATTTTTTTTGCAGTATGAATGCCGACATTTTATTTTTGCAGGAGACCAGGTTAACAGATATGTCATCTGTATTTAAAGCCAGAAGGGAGTGGAGGCATGGGCCCTCCTACTGGTCTCTTGTGGCAGAGCCATATAGCGGAGTGGCAGTCCTTTTAACCGCAGCGGTAGAATGCCGACAGGTTATCGAGTTAGAAATGGGGAGGTACCTGATTTTAGATGTCCTCCTGGAGGGACAAGAACTTCGCCTTATTAACATCTATGGCCCACAGTCTAAGTGGGAACGGAAGTGTCTCTTTATGAGGATCAAGCCCTCTCTTTTTACAAGTCGGCAGGTGGTTTTTGGAATGAACTTTAACCCCTTAAGGACGGCCATTTTTTGCACATCTGACCACTGTCAGTTTAAACATTAATAACTCTGGGATGCTTTTACCTTTCATTCTGATTCCGAGATTGTTTTTTCGTGACATATTCTACTTTATGTTAGTGGTCAAATTTTGGCGATACTTGCATCATTTCTTGGTGAAAAATTTCAAAATTTGATGAAAAAATTGAAAATTTTGCATATTTTTTTTTTTACTTTGAAGCTCTCTGCTTATAAGGAAAATGAATATTCCAAATAAATTATATTTTGATTCACATATACAATATGTGTACTTTATGTTTGCATCATAAAGTTGACATGCTTTTACTTTTGGACGACATCAGAGGGCTTCAAAGTATAGCAGCAATTTTCCAATTTTTCACAAAATTAGCAAAATCGACATTTTTCAGGGACCAGTTCTGTTTTGAAGTGGATTTGAAGGGCTTTCATATTAGAAATACCCCACAAATGACCCCATTATAAAAACTGCACCCCTCAAAGTATTCAAAATGACATTCAAAAGGTTTGTTAACCGTTTAGGTGTTTCACAGGAATAGCAGCAAATTGAAGGAGAAAATACAAAATCTTCATTTTTTACACTCACATGTTCTTGTAGACCCAGTTATTGAATTTTTACAAGGGGTAAAAGGAGAAAATTCTTCCTAAAATGTGTAACCCAATTTCTCTCAAGTAAGAAAATACCTCATATGTGTATGTCAAGTGTTCGGCGGGCGCAGTAGAGGGCTCAGAAGGGAAGGAGCGACAGTGGGATTTTGGAGAGTGAGTTTTTCTGAAATGGTTTTTGGGGGGCAAGTCACATTTAGGAAGCCCCTATGGTGCCAGAACAGCAAAAAAAAAAAAAAAAACACATTGCATACTATTTTGGAAACTACACCCCTCAAGGCAAGTAACAAGGGGTCCAGTGAGCCATAACACCTCACAGGTGTTTGACGACTTTTAGTTAAAGTTGGATGTGTAAATGATTTTATTTTTCACTAAAATGCTAGATTTCACTCAAATTTAACATTTTTACAAGGGATAATAGGACAAAGTGCCCCCCAAAATTTGTAACCCCATCCCCATGCCCCATGTGTGGACATCAAGTGCTTTGCTGGTGCACTACAATGCTCAGAAGAGAAGGAGCGCCATTGGGCATTTGGGAAGAATTTTTTTTTGAATGGCAGTCAGGGGCCATGTGCGTTTACAAAGTCCCCCGTGCTGCCAGAACAGTGGATGCCCCCCACATGTGACCCTATTTTGGAAACTACACCCCTCACAGAATTTAATAAGGGGTGCAGTGAGCATTTGCACCCCACTGTCGTTAGACAGATCTTTGGAACAGTGGGCTGTGCAAATTAAAAATTACATTTTTCATTTTCACGTACACCTGTGGGGCGTAAATGCTCACTGTACCCCTTATTACATTACTTGAGGGGTGTAGGTTCCAAAATGAGGTCCATTGTTCCGGCACTATGGGGGCTTTATAAACACACGTGGCCTTCAATTCCAGACACATTTTCTCTTCAAAAGCCCAATGGTGCTCCTTCTCTTCTAAGCATTGCAGTGCACCTGCAGAGCACCTTACATCCACATATGGGGTATGGTATGTCCTTACTCAGAAGAAATAGGGTTACAAATTTTGGGGGGCTTTTTTCCTATTTTTCCTTGTGAAAATGAAAAATTTAGGGTAACACCAGCATTTTAGTGAAATTTTTTTTTTTTTTCATTTTCTCATCCAACTTTAATAAAAATGCGTCAAACACCTGTGGGGTATTTATTTTTTTGCGTTTATGTCAGAACCGCTGTAAAATCAGCCACCCCTGTGCAAATCCCCAATTTAGACCTCAAATGTACATAGTGCGCTCTCAATTCTGAGCCTTGTTGTGCGCCCGCAGATCATTTTACACCTACATATGGGGTATTTCCGTACTCAGGAGAAATTGTGTTACACATTTTGGGGGTCTTTTTTTCCTTTTACTGCTTGTGAAAATAAAAAGTATGGGGCAACACCAGCATGTTAGTGTATTTTTATTTTTATTTTTTTACACTAACAGGCTGGTGTAGACCCCAACTTTTCCTTTTCTTTAGGGGTAAAAGGAGAAATAGCCCCCCAAAATTTGTCGTGCTATTTCTCCCGAGTATGGAAAAGTGAGGAGGTCAGCACTGATCATCCTGTCAAAGGGTAAAGACCCGTCCCTCATTGGGAATTGGCATCCCATAGCACTTCTCAATGCGGACAGAAAGATTCTGGGAAAAGTATTGTTTAATCGGCTGGTGGAGTTTGCACCCCGACTCCTTTTGGGGGCTCAGCATTGCTCTGTGCTGGGCCGCAGTACCTTTAGTGCTGTCCTCAGTGTCCGAGAGGCTGTGGAGCAGGGACTGGCCACTGGAAGGGGTACTTGCTGTCCTTGGATCAGGCGAAAGCGTTTGATCGGGTTAACCATGAGTACCTCTGGTCTGTTCTTCTGAGATATGGACTGCCAGGGGGGTTTGTTGATTGGCTTAAGATCTTGTATGCAGGGGCAGAGAGTTTCCGGATTTGGCTCTGAGGGCGGTAGCGTATGCTGATGATGTCACCATGTTTGTCTCCTCACAAGAGGAGGGCCGATGGGTGATGTCAGAGATGGACCGCTACTCGGAGGCATCTGAGTCCAAGATCAACCGGGATAAGTGTGAGGGTCTCTGGCTGGGAGGGGGAAATCCTGGTTTTGATCTCCCGGACGCCCTTCCAGAGCCCCAGGAATCTGCAAAGTCCTCAGCAGGCTTAAGATCGCCGCTCAGAGGGTAGATCAGTGGAATGGTTGGTCTTTGACCCTCAGGGGGGCTGGGGCGTGACGTCACACGCCACCCGCCCTGTAGTCGCCGGTAATCAGTCCTGGAGCGAACACGCTCCGGGGACTGATTACAAACAGGGTGCCGCGTGCATGACCCCGGGGGTCCCCAGCGGCGGGACTCCCGCGATCAGGCATATTATCCCCTATCCTTTGGTAGGGGATAAGATGTCTAAGCACCGGAGTACCCCTTTAAGGCTTTTGAATTCTATCAGGATCCTCTTGAAGTTTTGGGACTTGACTTGGCGCTGCTTCCATGGGAAACTGTGTGTGAGGGACAATCTGAAGTGCAGGAGCTCTGAGGAACGGGGACGTCCCCATGAGAAGTGTGGAGGCATGCTGGAAAGCATGGAGCATTTTCTGCTTCATTGTCCCTTTAACATAGAGGTTTACACCAGGGTGGGCACTTCCATTGGTTGGCCTAGGCTGGCCAGTCTCTCCCCCATGGGGAATGGGCCTATGGGGCATTCAGAAACCTTGGAGGCTGGGACCGGTGCATTTTATTCCTAGTTAGCTCAGTGGTCAGGTACTACACATGGAACGCACAGTGTTTAGTGATGACGCAGCGTAAAATCCTCCCTGTGGGTGAGGTGGTTAGGAACATACTAGGTGGTCTGGTGAAGGTGCATTCTCTGGAGTACGAGAGGCTGGGTGCTGGCAGGGCTTCTCGTCTGTGGAGGGGCTCTGCCTTTAAAGTGCCTTAACCTGTTGTATCCTTCCCTGGTGGTGGGCTGATACTGACACATTAGTCTTTTTGCTTTGTGCTGTAGGTATATGGTAATATAGGGCTTGCAGGCACTGAACTTGGGCTTTGTGAGGCTGGAAAGCCTCATTGTTGTTTGGTTTGTATACTTTGAACTATATTTTGTTATATATTTCTGTTTGTGTATTTATATATTTAGTGTTTATATATTTAGTGTCTGTATTTTAGCATATTATTTTTTCTAGGGGTTGTTTTATCACATTGTGTTGGGGTTTAGTTTAGGTTGGGTGGTGGGAAAAAGGGGGGAGGGGGGTTTCTATGGGACTCTTTATATAAGAAAAATCCTGGACTGATTCATGGACGTCTGTAATCATGAACTGGGGGCATGGGATGCGGGACCAGCTCAAGGCCAAAAAAATTAAAAATTTGTATTTTCTGTTTGTGGTGTTTGGTGGTTTGTGACACAAATTAATTATTTATTTTGGGTGAGAAAAATGCAACCGGACCAGGAGTTTTTAGTTTAATTATTAATATTAGGGTTAGAATTGTTATGATTATTATTTGTTGTTATTGTTATTATTATTATTAAGTGGTGTTTGGTAGTTTACATTTGTGGGGTTGTTGTCACAGTGGTGTGTTTGGTAAGAGTGTGGCTGGACTAGGAGATACTTTGACGTACATTTAAGGACTTATATGGACTCATTACTTGTATATATTTTATGTTGTTTGTATTATTGTTATGGTGTTGTTTATAATTATTGTAATGTTTTACATTTTTTTATAAAAGATCTACAGAAGTAGAAAGCATACAGATCCACTTTGCTAATTCTCTACTGATGAGTATCTACACAGCTTGGCTTATTTTGATACAATACTTGTACTTTTACTCAAGAACTATGTTTTTTGGTACAATACCTAGAGGGACTTACGCACTAGTGCACGTACCCAGCACTAACTCCATCTGTAGGTCACTGTAGAGGTAAGTATATTGCAGAAGGGTCCTTGATCAGCTTTCTCCTGCTCTTCTTAGAGGATTTGAAGCACTTTATCTTAGCAGCTTGACTTGTAGAACAGGATTCCACCGAGACATATAGTAACACTTTGGCCTAGGTTTAGGTACGACTAGCAAGCAAAGCTAGAATGCATCTGGCTCTGGAAAGTGCCAGACTAAGGCTAATTTGGGTCCACCCCTTTCCTAGGCGAGGAGGCAGGACTAGGGGCTCTTCAAACAGCCTATTAGGCAAAATCATAGGCTAGGAAGCATCATGTTACTGAGGCATTATTCATCTGATACATCAGTATATGCAGATTTAAACAATTTAACTCTTGTTTCACCATAGTGTATACTATTAAAGGAGTATTCCAGGAAAAAACTTAATTATATATATCAACTGGCTCCAGAAAGTTAAACAGATTTGTAAATTACTTCTATTAAAAAATCTTAAGCCTTTCAGTACTCATGAGCTTCTGAAGTTAAGGCTGTTCTTTTCTGTCTAAATCCTCTCTGATGACACCTGTCTCGGGAAACGCCCAGTTTAAAAGAGGTTTGCTATGGGGATTTGCTTCTAAACTGGGCGTTTCCCGAGACACGTGTCATCAGAGAGGATTTAGACAGAAAATAACAGCCTTAACTTCAGAAGCTCATTAATACTGAAAGGATTAAGATTTTTTTTAATAGAAGTAATTTACAAATCTGTTTAACTTTCTGGAGCCAGTTGATATATAAAAAAAAAGTTTTTTCCTGGAATACCCCTTTAATGTAATGCGATACACAAAAAATAGTCTTGGAAGTAAGCTCACAGTACCTCAAACAGATTTATGTTGTTAGTAGAAAGTTTCTCACAGACACTTGGCAACTTTTTTAGTGATGATAGCTGGGTACTGGGAAACTCTAGTTATACATTTTGATTATTGTTTAGAAATTAAATGAAACTGTTGCTGAATAAAATGTTTCAATGAATTAAACTGTCATTGATTGTAGTCCCCAATGACCTTTGGGGGCACTTATATAGTGTTGAAAATGTCCCTGACTATTCTTTTATTGAGGAATACCCTAATGTAACAGGTGTGTGTCTTTTTAGCTCTTACAGAAACTTCAGCCCATCCTGCTCAGCTGTGGCATCATCCGTTGCCGTGACAATGTCCAGGCCAATTGTGTCTGCCCTTAGCAACCCCACCCTACTGAGCTGGTCTATTTAAAGGGGTACTCCGCTGTTCCAAATGCTGGAGCCGGCGCCGGGAGCTTGGGCATCATAACCCCGCCCCCTTAATGCAAGTCTATGGGAGGGGGCGTGACACAGCCACGCCCCCATCCATAGACTTGCATTGAGGGGGTGGGGTGTGACATCATGAGGCGGCGGGGCTATGACATCACGAGTTCCTGATGCTGGCTCCAGCATTCGGAACTGTTTGTTCCAAATGCTGAGCAGCGGAGTACCCCTTTAAGCTGCATTCTGATTCCAGACACTTGTTTGAGACAAAGGATTCTTCCTTGTTCCTGGCTCTGGTTTTGATATAACCCTGTGTGTCTATATTTTCTCTTGACTCATTCTCTGACTCCTCTTTTAATTAATGTTGGCAGGGGTGCCACCTCCTCCTATCCCCTGCGATTGGCCGATCAGGCCGATCGGCAAATTGCAGGGCAGGGGTCAAAGTTGAGATCCCCGCTCTAGTAGTCTGGGCAGAGTGGGGCAAAGATGGCAGTGGTCTTTACCGGCGGCAGACAGCGGGGGACCTTCGACAGACAGTGGCAGACAGCGGGGGACCAGTGGCAGACAGCGGGGGACCAGCAGCGTGGAGGAGCAGCGGCAGCAGAATGCAGCAGTGAAAATCTGGTAAGTGATCTTCACTGCTGAATTGTAATTTCACAACTACAACTCTCAGCATGCCCAGATAGCCAAAGGCTGTCTGGGCATGCTGGGAGTTGTAGTTTTGCAACATTTGGAGGGCTACAGTTTGGAGACCACTGTATAGTGGTCTCCAAACTGTGCACTTCCAGATGTTGCAAAACTACAACTCCCAGCATGCCAAGACTGTCCAGGCATGCTGAACGTTGTAGTTTGGCAACATCTGAAGGGCCAGATGATGCAAAACTACATCTGCCAGCATGCCCTTTTGCTCTCTGGTCATGCTGGGAGTTACAGTTTTGCAACAACTGGAGGCACACTGGTTGGGAAACACTGTCTGTTTCCTAACTCAGTGTTTCCCAACCTGTGTGCCTCCAGTTGTTGCAAAACTACAACTCCCAGTATGCATTGACAGACCATGCATGGTGAGAGTTGTAGTTGTGCAACAGCTGGGGGTACACTGGTGCAGAAACACTACGGTAGTGTTTCCCAACCAGTGTGCCTCCAGCTGTTACATAACTACAACTCCCAGCATGCACGGTCTGTCAGTGCATGCTGGGAGTTGTAGTTTTTCAACAGCTGGAGGTTTGCCCCCCCCCCCCATGTGAATGTACAGGGTACATTCACACGGGCGGGTTTACAGCGAGTTTCCCGCTTTAAGTTTGAGCTGCAGCTAATTTTACGCCGCAGCTCAAACTCCCAGCGGGAAACTTGCTGTGAACCCCCACCCGTGTGAATGTACCCTAAATACACTGCACTAGACCTACACAAAATAAAGGGTAAAACACTACATATACACCCCCTACACTGAACCCCCCCAATAAAAATTAAAAACTTCTCATATGGCAGTGTTTCCAAAATGGAGCCTCCAGCTGTTATATATAACTCCCAGTATATAACTCCCTGGAGCACCCTGTTTGGGGAACACTGCCGTGTCCGTCCCTATGCAAATCCCTAATTTAGGCCTCAAATGCACATGGCGCTCTCACTTTGGAGGCCTGTCGTATTTCAAGGTAACAGTTTAGGGCCACATATGGGGTATTTGCCTAACAAATTTTGGGGGCTTTTTCTCCTTTTACCCCATATGAAAAGGTAAAGTTGAGGTCTGTAAAAAAATAAAAAATGTTACACTAACATGCTGGTGTTGCCCCATACTTTTCATTTTTACAAGAGGTAAAAGGAAAAAAATTTGAGGTCTAAATTGGTAAATTTATGTAAAATTGAGGTCTAAATTGGTAATTTGCACAGGGGTGGCTGATACAGCGGTTTTGACATAAACGCTAAAAAAAATATCACCTACATGTGACCCCATTTTGGAAACTTCACCCCTCACGGAACGTAACAAGGGATATAGTGAGCCTTAACACCCCACAGGTGTTTGACAAATTTTCGTTAAAGTTGGACGTGAAAATGAAAAATCAGATTTTTTTCCACTAAAGTGCTGGTGTTACTTCAAAATTTTTATTTTCACAAGGGGTAATAGGAGAAAAAGCCCCCACAATTCATAACACAATTTTTCTGAGTATGGAAATACCCCATATGTTGATGTAAAATGCTCTGCGGGCACACTATAGGGCTCAGAAGAGAAGGAGCGCCATTGGGCTTTTTGAGAGAGAATTTGGCTGGAATTGTATGCCATGTGTGTTTACAAAGCCCCCATGGTGCCAGAACAGCGGAACCCCCACATGCGACCCAATTTAGGAAACTACACCCCTCACGAAATGTAATAAGGGGTACAGTGTGCATTTACACCCCACAGGTGTCTGACAGATTTTTGGAACAGTGGTCCGTGAAAATGAAAAATGTAATTTTTCATTTGCACAGCCCACTGTTCAAAAAAATCTGTCAAACGCCAGTGGGGTGTAAATGCTAACTGCACCCCTTATTAAATTCTGTGAGGGGTGTAGTTTCAAAAATGTTCTGGTAGCACGGGGGCTTTGTAAAAGCACAAGGCTCCCGACTTCTATTCCAACCAAATTCTCTTTCCAAAAGCCCAATGGCGCTCCTTCTCTTCTGAGCATTGTAGTTCACCCGCAGAGCACTTTACATACACATATGGGGTATTTCCATACTCAGAAGAAATTGTGTTACAAATTTTGGGGGGCTTTTTCTCCTATTACCCCTTGTAAAAATTGAAAATTTGTGATAACCCCAGCTTTAGCAAAAATTCGTCAAACACCTGTGGGGTGTTACGGCTCATTGTCCCCTTGTTACGTTCCTTGAAGGGTGTAGTTTCCCAAATAGTGTGCCATGTGTTTTTGTTTTTTTGCTGTTCTGGCACCATGGGAGCTTCCTAAATGCCCCCAAAAAACTCCACTGCTCCTGCTTCCATTCACCCCACCGCTCCTGCTTCCATTCACGCCACGGCTCCTGCTTCCATTTACCCCACCGCTCCTGCTTCCATTCACCCCACCGCTCTTGCTTCCATTCACCCCATCTCTCCTGCTTCCATTCACCCCACCGCTCCTGCCTCTGCTTCCATTCACCACACTGCTCCTGCCCCTGCTTTCTTTCACCCCACCGATTCTGCCCCTGCTTCCATTCACCCCACCGCTCCTGCCCCTGCTTCCATACACCCCACTGCTCCTGCCCCTGCTTTCATTCACCTCACTGCTCCTGCTTCCATTCACCCCGCCGCTCCTGCTTCCATTCACGCCACCGCTCCTGCTTCCATTTACCCTACCGCTCCAGCCCCTGCTTCCATTCTACCCACCGCTCCTGCCCCTACTTCCATTCACCCCACCGATTCTGCCCCTGCTTCCATTCACCCCACCGCTCCTGTCCCTGCTTCCATACAACCCACTGCTCCTTCCCCTGCTTCCATTCACCCCACTGCTCCTGCTTCCATTCACGCCACCGCTCCTGCTTCCATTTATCCTACCGCTCTGGCCCCTGCTTCCATTCACCCCACCACTCCTGCTTCCATTCACCCACACCGCACCTGCCCCTATTTCCATTCACCCCACCGATTCTGCCCCTGCTTCCATTCACCCCACCGCTCCTGTCCCTGCTTCCATACAACCCACTGCTCCTTCCCCTGCTTCCATTCACCCCACTGCTCCTGCTTCCATTCACCCCACCGCTCCTGCTTCCATTCACGCCACCGCTCCTGCTTCCATTTATCCTACCGCTCTGGCCCCTGCTTCCATTCACCCCACCGCTCCGGCTTCCATTCACCCCACCGCTCCTGCTTCCATTCACCCCATCTCTCCTGCTTCCATTCACCCCACCGCTCCTGCCCCTGCTTCCATTCACCACACTGCTCCTGCCCCTGCTTCCATTCACCCCACCGCTCCTGCCCCTGCTTCCATACACCCCACTGCTCCTGCCCCTGCTTCCATTCACCTCACTGCTCCTGCTTCCATTCACCCTGCCGCTCCTGCTTCCATTCACGCCACCGCTCCTGCTTCCATTTGCCCTACCGCTCCAGCCCCTGCTTCCATTCTACCCACCGCTTCTGACCCTACTTCCATTCACCCCACCGATTCTGCCCCTGCTTCCATTCACCCCACCGCTCCTGTCCCTGCTTCCATGCAACCCACTGCTCCTTCCCCTGCTTCCATTCACGCCACCGCTCCTGCTTCCATTCACGCCACCGCTCCTGCTTCCATTTATCCTACCGCTCTGGCCCCTGCTTCCATTCACCCCACCGCTCCTGCTTCCATTCACCCCACTGCTCCTGCTTCCATTCACGCCACCGCTCCTGCTTACATTCACTCTACTACTCCTGCCCCTTATTCCAAACCCCGAACCGATTCTGCCCCTGCTTCCATACACCCCTCCGCTCCTTCCCCTGCTTCCATACACCCCACCGCTCCTGCCCCTGCTTCCATTCACCTCACTGCTCCTGCTTCCATTCACCCCACCGCTCCTGCTTCCATTCACCCTACCCCTCTGGCCCCTGCTTCCATTAACCCCACCGCTCCTGCTTCCATTCACCCCACCGCTCCTGCCCCTGCTTCCATTTACCCCACGCTCCTACACCGGCCTCCATTCACCCCACCGCTCCTGCCCCTGCTTCCATTCACCTCACCAATTCTGCCTCTGCTTCCATTCAACCCCCCCCCCCCGCTTCTGCCCCTGCTTATCTTTCAAACCCCCCTGCTTCTGCCCCTGCTTTCATTCAACCCCCCTGCTTCTGCCCCTGCTTTAATTCAACCCCCCCCTGCTTCTGCCCCTGCTTTCATTCAACCCCCCTGCTTTCATTCAAACCTCCTCCCTGCTTCTGTCACTGCCCCAGCTTACAATTTAATCCCCTTCCCTTGTGCCATTTTCATCAAAATTCCCCGTTCCCTGACCCCTCACTTGTGCGCTGGAATGTGCGCTCTAAAGTGTGCAGAATGGCAGGGAAGCGCCATCGCTGAAGTGACAATGACGCTACCCCACCCAGCGCCCCAAAGCAGGATCCTCTCTGGCAGAAGCGTTCAGCGTATGATGCTGACGCTTCCGCAAGGAAGGAAATTCAAATACATTTTTTTTTTTTAAGTTTTCCCCTTCGGTTGGTAATCACTGCTCTAGCCTGAGTATAATAATTAAATTAAATTTACATACTCACCCTTAAATCCATATTTTTCCTGTAGCCCCCAAAGGAAATTTCACTCCACCCTGTCAAACGCCTTAACAGCGTCTAAAGACAGGATGAGTGGGATCCCCCCCTCACATATATTTGATAACACCCTATAAATGTTATGTTTAGTCATTCTTCCTGGTATAAAACCACATTGATCTTATATTATATGAATATAAATAATGAAATGAAATTTAACAAATTGTGGGATGTATTATAGGTGGAAGGATGGAAAAATATGTGATATATTTATGACTCCAACTTCATATTTTTTCACCCTTTTTGCGCCTATAATACATCCCACAATTTGTTAAATTTCATTTCATCATTTATATTTATATAATTTCTGCGCTCATAATATAGCTCATATTTTCTCACTATTTGTTCTACCTAATCTTTTTCTCCTTTTTCTTTTCTTTCTTCTTTTTATGGATCAATTATCATTAATATTATTTTATACCATTCCAATGTTCCTTTCCATATTCTCCCTTTTTCCATCCAACACATCATCAGACTGGAATTATACATAGCACACCATTTGCATCCATACATCATTATATCGCTACAGAAGAAAAGGCCCCTGGCCTTGAAACGCATATAGAACTTTATCTATGTACCCCTGCCACCTTCAGTTTGTATACCAACTTGCATACCAACCACAAGCTTGGATTTCATATTCACCACAGCTTGATGCCCCTTGTCTTGGGACCACTTGCATTCGCGTGCACTCAGCACATCACTGACACGCGGATGCCGGCTTCCACTCCCGTACCACCTCAAGGACTTACCGCTGTCTCCACTACATCAGCTACGGCAACTATCTCCCCACCAGGCTGGATGCCACCCCGTGCCAGCTGCAGACTACCTAGACACCCAAAGCCATCATCGCGCAAATGGGCACTACCCCTAGCGCCGAACACACCGTGTCAGCCCGGACTGCATGCTTCTCCATTATCCGTATAGTAGGTGAGTGGTGCCGTGCACCAAATCCTGTGTCACACAAGTACTACTATACCATCAACGATTATACAGTATTAACCTATTGATATCAATTGCGGAACTGATTCATATCCTATTATATTGCAGAACTTTACACTGCGCTACCATTGAACTATTCCAGCTAATAGCGCATCCAACAGACTTAAATTTTATCCAGCTGCTACCACAATATTTAGTTGGTATACATATTGGAACTGTCCTGTTTTATTATTTCATTTATTGCCACATATTTAACATTCTATTCTATTTTTACCACAGTTGTTTGAGCTCCTTCGCCGGATGCATGGGCCCTGCTAGGGCGACAGGAGGCTTCCATGTTATTATCTATTTTTATTTAAATTCTATTTTATTTTGATGATTTGAATAAATTGCCATTTAGTATACCATTGGATCTGGTATATAATTAATTGCTAAATTAATTATACATCTATCCATTAATATATTAATTTGGCATTTTTGGGTGAAGGCATCACCAGTAACCTTGGGCACATATTTTTTTGTCCAAGTGAGCTTCACACCTCCTTTTTTTTTTTTTTTTAACCTTCCATTAGATCTACATATTCCTCTGGTATTTTAGGTAACTGTTAGGATTCGGCAGGCTGGATGTGGATCCTCTGTGTCAGCGAGGGATTGGCGTTGAACGTGTCGGTGGACCGGTTGTAGGTTGCTACTGGTATTCACCAGAGCCCGCCGCAAAGCGGGATGGTCTTGCTGCGGCGGTAGCAACCAGGTCGTATCCACCGGCAATGGCTCAACCTCGCTGACTGCTGAGAAGGCGTGGGACAGAAGGACTAGACAGAGGCAAGGTCAGACGTAGCAGAAGGTCGGGGCAGGCTGCAAGGTTCGTAGTCAATGGAGATAGCAAGAGGTGAGGAACACTGGTGAGGCAAACACTGTAAACGCTTTCTCAAGGCACAAGGGCAACAAGATCCGGCAAGGAAGGGAAGGGGAAGTGAGGTTATATAAGGAAGTGCACAAGTGGAAGCTAATCAGACTGGTTGGGCCAGGCACCAATCATTGGTGCACTGGCCCTTTAAATCTTAGAGAGCTGGCACGCGCGCGCCCTAAGGAGCGGAGCCGCGCGCGCCAGGACGTGACAGCCGGGGACCGGGACAGGTGAGTGACTTGGGATGCGATTCGCGAGCGGGCACGTCCCACTATGCGAATCGCATCCCCGCCGGCAGTGTCAGTGCAGCGCTCCCGGTCAGCGGGTCTGACCGGGGCGCTGCAGAGAGAGGAATGCCGCGAGCGCTCCGGGGAGGAGCAGGGACCCAGAGTGCTCGGCGTAACAGTAACTCTATATCTTTCAGATGTTTTACTATCTCCTCTTTAATTTGCCTTACTTCTGATGTATATAGTGTTTTAAAATATTGTGCAAATTAAGCAATAATATCCTTAGATTCCTTACATATTTCTTCATTTCTTCCCCTTACTGAGTTGTGACAATTATTGTGCTGACTCTGTATTATATACATTAGTCTTTTATTTGGTTTACCTGATTCCAAAGTCCACTGTTGTCCCTGAAATCTCATTTTATTCTTACTTTTTCCCTTAAATATTCATTTAGTCTATCCAAATTTTCTCTCCAATTTCTCTCTTTTTCTCTAATCCTTGGTTCAATAATGTAACTATTTTCTCAGTTCCTGACCTCTGATATTAAATCATCCATTTTTTTTAATTCTTTCCTTTTCTTTGAGATGGCCCATAACACTTATCCTCTCAGGAACGATTTGGCTGCATCCCGGACTGTTTGGATCCCAATTTAAACAGAAGAATTCCTCCATATGATCTTCTATATCCTTAGTATTGATTCATTCTAATCAGTGTGGATTAGATTTTTTCATCCTACTACTGACCACTAGACCATTGATAGCTATTTCCAATGGTGAATGATTTGAAATACTTTGTGTCAAATATCTTATTTTATTTGTTTTATTCAAACCCTCTCTGTTACCCAAACACAAATCTATTTGTGACATTGTTTGACATGATTTATTCCAGCAGTTTTTTAATCTCCAAATGTCATATAACCCTACCTCTTGACATATTTTCGCCAAGGTTGAATCTTTATTTCCTGTTTCATTATTGTTCACCCTGAGTCTGTCCTGTTTTTCCTCCATGACATAATTTAAATTCCCTTGTATATAAAAAAAAAATGGACAATTCTCCTTCCTCATACAGTATTCAAATATAGTTTCAAGAACTCTGGAAGAGTACGGTAGTGGTATATACACAAATGCAATTATGCAAACCAATCCATCAAATTTCCCATGTAAAACTACAAATCTACCATTTACATCTATAAATTTGCATATAATTCCCATTTAACATTTCTAGGAATTAATTCAGATAATCCTCTAGAGTAGTATTTCCCAACCGTGGTGCCGCAAGGTTTGCCGTGATTTTTTCTTTTTAAATCTATGCCCCTCTCCCTCTTTTAAATGGTGCCCTGGGGCGGAAAGAGCTGCATCTGCGCCGGAATCCCGTGCCTGCCGTGAAACTGAAAGCTGCGTGGGTCGGCTTGCTTAAGGTACCGTACCCTTTCCACCCCTCTGTTACTCCTTCTGAACCCTGTCCAAACCCCCCCACCACCACCCTCAACCCCCCGTCACTCATGTCCACCCCCCCTGTCATCCATGTCCGCCTTGTCCACCTCCCTTCCATCCCCATCACCCATGTCCACCCCCCCTGTCACCCATGTCCACCCCACCTGTCACCCATGTCCACCCCCCCTTTCACCCATGTCCACCCCCCCGTCACCCATGTCCACCCCCCTGTCACTAATGTCCACCCCCCCTGTCACCCGTGTCCACCCCCCTGTCACCCATGTCCACCCGCCTTGTCACCCATGTCCACCCCCTGTCACCCATGTGACCCATGTTCACTCTCCTGTCATCTCTGTCACCCATGTCCACCTCCCCGTCATTCATGTCCACCCCCCTCTCACACATGTCCACCCTCCTATATCCCCGTCACCCATGTCCACCCTCCTGTCATCCATGTCCACCTTGTCCCCTCCCCTGTCCATCCCTGTCACTCATGTTTACCCCCCGTCACCCCCGTAGTCTACCCTGTCACCCATGTCCACCCTCTTGTTCACCCATCTGTCCCTTTGTCACCCCAGTCCACCCCTCTCTGTCACTCCTGTCCCTCTTTTACCCCCTTGTCACCCTTGTCCACCCTCTGACCCCCTGTCTCCCATGTCCACCCGCCTGTCATCCATGTCCACCCCCATCCAACCCTCTGTCACCCCTGTCCATCCCTGTCACCCATGTACACCCTCCATTGTCCACCCCCCTAATCACATCCTTGTCACCCATGTCCACCCCCTATTCACCCCTCTGTCACCCCTGTCCACCCCTCTGTCACCCCCTATGCCCCCGTCACCCATGTTCACTCTTCTACACCCATCTGTCACCCTTGTACACCTCCCTACACCCCTCTGTACACTCTACACCCCTCTGTCTACACCCATGTACACTCCTCTACACCCCTCTGTCACCCATGTACATCCATCTGTCACCCACGTACACTCCTCCACACCCATCTGTCACCCATGTACACCCATCTGTCACCCATGTACACTTCTCTACACCCTCTGTCACCCATGTACACTCCTCTATACCCATCTGTCACCCATGTATACTTCTCTACACCCCTCTGTCACCCATGTACACTCCTCTACACCCCTCTGTCACCCATATACACCCATCTATCACCCATGTACACTCCTCTACATCCCTTTGTCACCCGTGTACACTCCTCTACACCCCTCTTTCATCCATGTACACTCCTCTACACCCCTCTGTCACCCATCTACACCCCTCTGTCACCCATGTACACTCCTCTACACCCCTCTGTCACCCATGTACACTCCTCTACACCCCTCTGTCACCCATCTACACTCCTCTACACCCCTCTGTCACGCATGTACACTCCTCTACACCCCCCTGTCACCCATGTTCACTCTTCTACACCCATCTGTCACCCTAGTACACCTCCCTACACCCCTCTGTACTCCCCTCTACACCACTCTGTCACCCATTTACACCCATCTATCACCCATGTACACTCCTCTACATCCCCTTGTCACCCATGTACACTCCTCTACACCCCTCTTTTATCCATGTACAGTCCTCTACACCTCTCTGTCACCCATGTACACTCATCTACACCCCTCTGTCACCAGTGTACACTCCTCTACACCCATCTGTCACAGATGTACACTCCTCTACACCCATCTGTCACCCATCTACACTCCTCTACACCCATCTGTCACCCATCTACACTTTTCTAAACCGCTCTCTACACCCCTCTGTACACTCCTCTACACCCCTCTGTACACTCCTCTACACCCCTCTGTACACTCTCATACACCCCTCTGTACACCCCTCTACACCCCTCTGTACACCCCTCTTCACCCCTCTGTCACCCATATCCACTCCTCTACACCCCTCTGTCACCCATGTACACTCTTCAACACCCCTCTGTCACCCATGTAAAAAAAAGAAAAAAAAAGTGCAGAGCCTAATAGATTTGTTTTGCAGGTTTAACGGTGAAGAATTGTGTGTGAAAGAAATCGTGATGATGGCCCAGACCAAATGGAGAAGAGAAGGCAATGATGCAAATTAAAGAAGACATAATTTGTGAGTTTCTGTATAAAGCAGAACTTTAAACTACATACCCACCGATAAATAGATATAGTGCATTGCGTTTTTTACCGTTTTTCCTTTTTAAATTTTTTTTCTCGTCAACCTCGGTAGCGGTGCCCCGCAGAATTTTTTTTTTCCAAGGTGTGCCCCAACCTGAAAAAGGTTGGGAAAAACTGCTCTAGAGAGTGATGTAAAAAATGAATGGTAATAGTGCGACCACCAATTTCTATTTAATACGTGTTTAGTCTCTTTCGTTAAGTGAGTTTCTAATAATCACACAACCCCTGGTAAATAATTTTTAATAACTCCCATTATAGCTAATCTCTTACATCTCTCTCCTAATCCTCTAATATTCCAGGTGAGTAACCGTGTACTCATCCAGGTTCCTTAAAACATAAATACAGATATATTACATTATTACATTTGCATACCATATCAGTGTGATATAAGAATGCAGTTTTATACAGGCCGAAAAGGAGAGAAAAAAAAGCAAAAAACAAAAAACCACAACACATCCTACCAGTTGCCTCCCCCTATACCCTCCCCCTTTGCACCCCCTATCTTGACTTGCCCCAAAAGCTGACAAACCTCTAGCTAGCATGTATCCTGAACTTTTTTGCCCCTCATCTAATTATCAATAAAAAATTCAGGCCCTGTTTGTCCATCCAATCTGTTGCATCAGCTGCGTTAACAAAAAAAATTGTCTGATCATTATAAATAATCCGAAGTCTTGTAGGGAACAAAGATGAGAATTTGATCCCATTCTGATATAACCTTTTTTTAACTGTCTTGAAAAGAAACCTATTTTTGTGTGTCTCTGTTGCATAGTCAGGAAAGAACATTATCTTGCTGTTATTGTACATGATATGTTTTTCCCACATCACTTGCATAATGTTATTCCGGTCCTTAGAATTTAATAGCATCAAGATCATTGCTCTCGGGTGGCTACCAGGCGGCAATGGGTGACTTGGTACAATATGTGGTGTCGATAGATTTTTTTCTCCCTGCATATAGTTGGGATCCCTTTCTGTAGGAAATCTACAGGGTCTTTACGCTCCACCACTTCTGGCAGCCAACTATCCTTAAATTACTCCTTCTTGACTGATCTTCTAGGACTTTGACTTTTTGACTCATGGCTTTATTTTCTGTCAGTATTTTTTTTTACTTCTGCCTTGACTATATACATCTCATCCTCTACGGTCGAGATCTTTTGTTTCATCTCCGAAAACCTCTCTCTCTGATATTTTTTTTAATCATCTCTTATCAATGTTATGTCACCTCCTATTACTCCAACCTTACTGGCCAGGGTATCTACAGAGTGATTACATGCATTTATTGCCTCTAGTATAGTTTCCAGAGTAATTGGTGATGCGTCTTTACCAGCCTCTCTGCCAGTCTCCATATTTACTTCTTCTAAAATCTGATTATTTATATTGCTTTTTACTTGCCCATGATTCCTGGGCATAGCCCCTGGGGATGCAAAAAATGTGTCCATTTTCCCTAGACCTTTATCTTTAACCGGGCTGGTAGATTTCCTTATCCTAGGACCCATCTTATATCAATGCTACTATTCCCTTTAAAGAGCAATATCTCCAGACTTTGCGCACCTTTCAGCAGGTACCTATGCAATCTTAGGTCATAAATATCTCAAAGTTACCAGTATGGAGAGTGTTAGTAGATGGTGACTAAATATTAACTACTCAGTCCCTCTGAGATCCATCAGATAGACAAGTAGACCATTAGTAAGTTTAGTCAGTTATATAGTCAAGAAGTCAGGCAGGTAATTGGAGATTTTTAGTTACAGTTGGGCAAAAAAGGATTTAGTCCCAGGCCCAGCAGCATCAGTAAACCATATATTGGCTGAATGGCACAGCCTGGAGTTGGCTGAAGCATGAGGAGACCATATAGTGTCTGAATGGCACACCCTGGAGTCCATAAATTCCATAAAATCACATTATCTGAATTTTAAAGAATGTATTTGAAAATTGTGGTGGAAAATAAGTATTTGGTCAATAACAAATGTTCATCTCAATATTTTGTTATATACCCTTTGTTGGCAATGACAGAGATCAAACATTTTCTGTAAGTCTTCACAAGTTTTCACACACTGTTGCTGGTATTTTGGCCCATTCCTCCATGCAGATCTCCTCTAGAGCAGTGATGTTTTGGGGCTGTCGCTGGGCAACATGGACTTTCAACTCTCTGCAAAGGTTTTCTATGAGGTTGAGATCTGGAGACTGGCTAGGCCACTCCAGGACCTTGAAATGCTTCTTTCGAAGCCACTCATTCATTGACGGGATGGTGTGTTTGGAATCATTGTCATACTGAAGGACCCAGCCACGTTTCATCTTCAATGCCCTTGCTGATGGAAGCAGGTTTCCACTCAAAATCTCACAATACATGGTCCCATTCATTCTTTCCTTTACACGGATCAGTCATCCTGTTCCCTTAGAAGAAAAACAGGCTCAAAACATGATGTTTCCAACCCCATGCTTCACAGTAGATATGGTGTTCTTCGGATGCAACTCAGCATTCTTTCTCCTCCAAAACATGACGTGTTGAGTTTTTACCAAAAAGTTCTACTTTGGTTTCATCTGACCATATGACATTCTCCAAATACTCTTCTGGATCATCCAAATGCTCTCTAGCAAACTTCAGACGGGCCCAGACATGTACTGGCCTAAGCAGGAGGACACGTCTGGCACTGCATGATTTGAGTCCCTGGCGGCGTAGTGTGTTACTGATGGTAGCCTTTGTTACTTTGGTCCCAGCTCTCTGCAGGTCAGTCACTTGGTTCCCCTTGTGTGGTTCTGGGATTTTTGCTCACCGTTCTTGGGATTATTTGGACACCATGGGGTGAGATTTTGCGTGGAGCCCCAGATCGAAGGAGATTATCAGTGGTCTTGTATGTCTTCCATTTTCTAATAATTGCTCCCAGAGCCGATTTCTTCACACCAAGCTGCTTGCCTATTGGAGATTCAGTCTTCCCAGCCTGTTGCATGTCTACAATTTTGTTTCTGGTGTTATTGTGATTCAGCCAATTTGCCGAATAAAAAAAAAAATTTGTTTTGATTCGAATTTATTTGCTGCAAATCTATATTAAAAATGGCTATTTCTGGAATACAGAAAGCCTCAATAAGGGTGTAGAACACTTTGCTTTGTTCTAACACGCATATGGAGTGTGCTGGGGTAGTGAAATAATACTGTTATTGTCACGATGCCGGCTGGCAGGAGGTGGATCCTCTGTGCCAGAGAGGGATTGGTGAGGACCGCGCTAGTGGACCGGTTCTAAGCCACTACAGGTTTTCACCAGAGCCCGCCGCAAAGCGGGATGGTCTTGCTGCGGCGGTAGTGACCAGGTCGTATCCACTAGCAACGGCTCTCCTCTCTGGCTGCTGAAGATACTGAAGAAAGGCGAGGTACAAGGGAGTAGGCAGTAGCAAGGTCGGACGTAGCAGAAGGTCGGGGGCAGGCGGCAAGGTTCGTAGTCAGGGGAGATAGCAAAGGTACTGGTACACAGGCTATTAAACACACAAGGAACGCTTTCACTGGCACTAAGGCAACAAGATCCGGCAAGGGAGTGCAAGGGAGGAGACTAGATATAGCCAGGGAACAGGTGGGAACCAATTAAGCTAATTGGGCCAGGCACCAATCATTGGTGCACTGGCCCTTTAAGTCTCAGGGAGCTGGCGCGCGCGCGCCCTAGAGAGCGGAGCCGCGCGCGCCAGCACATGACTGCAGGAGACGGGAACGGGTAAGTGACCTGGGATGCGATTCGCGAGCGGGCGCGTCCCGCTGTGCGAATCGCATCCCCAACGGCCATGGCAGAGCAGCGCTCCCGGTCAGCGCTGACCGGGGAGCTGCAGGGAGAAAGACGCCGTGAGCGCTCCGGGGAGGAGCGGGGACCCGGAGCGCTAGGCGTAACAGTACCCCCCCCCTTAGGTCTCCCCTTCTCTTTATCGGGTAACTGCCTCCCCTGGGATGAGGACACCGGGAAAGGATGGAGGGATTCCTCAACGGCAGGCAGAACCGCAGGAGTAGGAATGGGGAGAGAGGGCAGAGGGCGAGACCTGGCACGGGGCAGTGTGACACCAGGACGAGGGCCATGAGGGGACACAGAAGCTTGCCTGATGGAACTGGGAGGGGGGGAAGGGCATTTCCTGTGGCAGGCAGAGTCCTTAATGACCTTAGGGGGACCGGATACAGGAGGAACCACAGAGTTACGGCAAGGGTTACTGGGAACCGGTTTTAGACAGTTCTTGGAACAAGAGGACCCCCAACTCTTGATCTCCCCAGTGGACCAATCCAGGGTTGGGGAATGAAGTTGAAGCCAGGGAAGTCCAAGGAGAATCTCCGAGGTGCAATTGGGGAGGACCAAAAGTTCAATCCTCTCGTGATGAGATCCGATGCTCATAAGAAGGGGCTCCGTGCGGAAACGTATGGTACAGTCCAACCTGGCTCCGTTGACCGCGGAAATGCGGAGTGGCTTGACAAGACGGGTCACCGGAATACGGAATTTATTCACAAAGGAGTCCCGAATAAAATTCCCAGAAGCTCCAGAGTCCAGGCAGGCCACGGCTGAGAGGGGAGAGCTGGCTGAAGTGGAAATCCGAACAGGTACCGTGAGACGTGGAGAAGCCGACTTGGCATCAAGAGACGCCACACCCACGAGAGCTGAGTGCGAGCGTGCGTTTCCCAGACGTGGAGGACGGATTGGGCAATCCACCAGAAAATGTTCAGTACTGGCACAGTACAGACAAAGATTCTCTTCCTTACGGCGATTCCTCTCTTCCAGGGTCAGGCGAGACCGATCCACTTGCATGGCCTCCTCGGCGGGAGGCCTAGGCGCAGATTGCAGTGGAGACTGTGGGAGAGGTGGCCAGAGATCTAAGTCTTTTTCCTGGCGGAGCTCTTGATGCCTCTCAGAAAAACGCATGTCAATGCGAGTGGCTAGATGAATGAGTTCATGCAGGCTAGCAGGAGTCTCTCGTGCGGCCAGAACATCTTTAATGTTGCTGGATAGGCCTTTTTTAAAGGTCGCGCAGAGAGCCTCATTATTCCAGGATAGTTCAGAAGCAAGAGTACGGAATTGTATGGCGTACTCGCCAACGGAGGAATTACCCTGGACCAGGTTCAGCAGGGCAGTCTCAGCAGAAGAGGCTCGGGCAGGTTCCTCAAAGACACTTCGAATTTCCGAGAAGAAGGAGTGAACAGAGGCAGTGACGGGGTCATTGCGGTCCCAGAGCGGTGTGGCCCATGACAGGGCTTTTCCAGACAGAAGGCTGACTACGAAAGCCACCTTAGACCTTTCAGTAGGAAACAGGTCCGACATCATCTCCAAGTGCAGAGAACATTGCGAAAGGAAGCCACGGCAAAACTTAGAGTCCCCATTAAATTTGTCTGGCAAAGACAGGCGGAGGCTAGGAGTGGCCAGTCGCTGCGGAAGGGGTGCAGGAGCTGGCGGAGGAGATGGTTGTTGCTGCTGTAGCTGAGACTGAACTTGCTGTAGCTGTGACTGTTGCTGCTGTTGCTGTGACTGGAGCTGCTGTAGCTGCGACTGGAGTTGCTGTGTCATGGTGGTCAAGTACGACAGCTGGTGCTCTTGTCGGGCGACCAATGTAGGGAGGTCGGCGGCAGCTGGCAGAGGAACTTCAGCGGGATCCATGGCCGGATCTACTGTCACGATGCCGGCTGGCAGGAGGTGGATCCTCTGTGCCAGAGAGGGATTGGTGAGGACCGCGCTAGTGGACCGGTTCTAAGCCACTACAGGTTTTCACCAGAGCCCGCCGCAAAGCGGGATGGTCTTGCTGCGGCGGTAGTGACCAGGTCGTATCCACTAGCAACGGCTCTCCTCTCTGGCTGCTGAAGATACTGAAGAAAGGCGAGGTACAAGGGAGTAGGCAGTAGCAAGGTCGGACGTAGCAGAAGGTCGGGGGCAGGCGGCAAGGTTCGTAGTCAGGGGAGATAGCAAAGGTACTGGTACACAGGCTATTAAACACACAAGGAACGCTTTCACTGGCACTAAGGCAACAAGATCCGGCAAGGGAGTGCAAGGGAGGAGACTAGATATAGCCAGGGAACAGGTGGGAACCAATTAAGCTAATTGGGCCAGGCACCAATCATTGGTGCACTGGCCCTTTAAGTCTCAGGGAGCTGGCGCGCGCGCGCCCTAGAGAGCGGAGCCGCGCGCGCCAGCACATGACTGCAGGAGACGGGAACGGGTAAGTGACCTGGGATGCGATTCGCGAGCGGGCGCGTCCCGCTGTGCGAATCGCATCCCCAACGGCCATGGCAGAGCAGCGCTCCCGGTCAGCGCTGACCGGGGAGCTGCAGGGAGAAAGACGCCGTGAGCGCTCCGGGGAGGAGCGGGGACCCGGAGCGCTAGGCGTAACAGTTATTAAGAATGAGATCCAGGTTACAGGCATTGCTTTTAGAATCACTGCCGCAGAGCGGCACAATGACAAAGCCTGGAGGTGGCATCAGTATGAGGAGACCATATAGTGGCTGAATGACACATCGAGGAGGTGTTGGCAGCATGAGAAGACCATATAATGGCTGAATGACACAGCTTGGATGTGGCTGAAGCATGAGGAGACCATATACTGGCTGAATGACACAGCGTGGAGGTTTTGGCAGCATGAGGAGACCATATAGTGGCTGAACGACACAGCGAGGAGGTGTTGGCAGCATGAGGAGACCATATAGTGGCTGAATGACACAGCCTGGAGTTGGCTGAAGCATGAGGAGACCATATAGTATCTGAATGCACAGCCTGGAGTTGGCAGCAGCATGAGTAGACACTAGGGCTTCACAATACCTAAGAATAAAAGATAAAGTTTTGACATTTTAATTCAAGATTTAGGGTAGCTAGTGCTACCATAACAAAATTTTTAGAGCCAGACCCAGGCCCAGCAGCATCAGTAAACCATATATTGCCTGAATGGCACAGCCTGGAGTTTGCTGAAGCATGAGGAGACCATATAGTGTCTGAATGGCACAGCCTGTAGTTGACAGAAGCATGAGGAGACCATTGAAATTTAAGATTTTGAAATAGAAATTTAAGATTTTTTAATTGAAATTGAGGATTTTGAAATAGAACTTTTAATTCCCAAGTTGTAGTGTCCCGGGCCCCGGCGTGTGGGTACAAAGGACCAAATCTAACAAGGAGTCACATGTCACATGGCAGCACAATGATAGAGCCTGGAGGTGGCATCAGTAGGAGGAGACCATATAGTGGCTGAATGAGATAGCCTGGAGGTAGCATCAGTATGAGGAGACCATATAGTGACTGAATGGCACAACCTGGATTTGGCTGAAGCATGAATATTACATTATGCGCTCCGTTCGCACACACTGGTCATGAGCGCATGGTCCCGTTACCTCCTGCTGCCGGCGGGGCTGGAACTCGCATCGCGGGACACGCCCGCATGCGAGCCCCAGTCCTTCACTCACCTGGTGCTTCTCCTGCCCCAGCCTCTGCCTCACTGCTTTTAAGATTTAAAGGGCCAGGGTGCTTATTAGTGTAATTCACCTGTGGCTCATTTATATATTCCTCCTCACTCCTGCTGGATCTTTGTTGCCTTGAGCCTGAGAGAAAGCATTCCGGTTTTTGCCTTGCCGTGTATCTGATCCTTCGCTTTGTGACCCGACCTTGATTCTCTGACGCCTGCCTATTGACCTCCTGCTACGTCCTTACTATGCAACCGTGCCGCCTGCCCAGACCTTCTGCTATCCAGACTACACTTATGCACAAGAAAAATTTTCGTTTTGTTTCGTTTTTTCGTTTTGGATAAAATTTTCAGTTCGGTAATATTTTCGGTTTTGAATTTTCGGATACATTCGGTATTCGGGTGTTTGGTTTGATTTTTCGGATACATTCGGTATTCAGGTTTTTATTTTCTTTCGGATACATTTGGTATTCGGGTACATTCGGGTAAATCTATTTATTCTTTTTTGGACTTTAGCGATCCAAAAAAATTATGGAGATACCTTTTTTATTAAAATTTCGTAGGGTACCATAAAAAAAAACCATAATAAAAAAGATACAGTAGTGATGGAAAAAATTGTATCTAACGAAATGTATTTTTTTTATTATGAAAAGTTTATTAATTTTTAAACAGGGATCAATTTATGTGAGCGGGTAAAGCACTAAAAAATTTATCCGACAATAAAAATGTAGTGTGTGCGAATTTTTCACTTTTTTTTAGGTAGTACTACTACTCCCAGCATAAAACACACTGTTCCATGATGGGAGTAGTAGTACCTGTACTAATTGACAGATAGCCAGGGTCCCTTGCAATCCTCTTGTATAATGTATTGATGAGGCGGCCGCTCTTCTATGGTCCCCTGCACTGACGTATATATACACCTATTCATATTTCCCGCAGAGCTGCGATTGGCCAGATGGTTCCAGCCAATCACAGCTCTCTGTGAGAAATAGGAATATGTGTATATATACGGCAGTGCAGGGGACCATAGGAGAGTGGCCGCCGCATCCATACATTATGAAGGAGAATCACAGCGGGTGTCAGGATTGATACCCGCAGTGATCTTTCCTTTACTACAAGTACTGGGAGCTGGGAGCTGTAGTACCTGCATTAATAGACAGATCGCAGCAGGTGTCAGAAGTTACACTCGCTTCGATATGTCTATTAATGCAGTTACTACAGCTCCCAGCATGGAGCGGAGTGTACTCCATGTTGGGAGTAGTAGTACCTGCAGTAAGGGAAAGATCACAGCGGATGTCACTCCTCTTGACACCCACTGCGATCCTCCTGATGTGAATGTCGGGATCAGCTGTTCTCAAGGCTACAGAGCTGGGAGAACAGCTGAAGCTGAGCCGTAGGTATACATTGTATATCTACTGCCCAGTAAGAACTTACAGTGAGCCTGCAATGTGTATACAGTATACACATTGCTGGCTCACTTAACCCCTTGCTGAGCTGTGCGCTATGCGCAAGCCCAGCAAGGAAAGAGTTAACTTACACTGCTGGACAGTGTAGGTTAAAGGGGTATTCCAGGCAAAACCTTTTTTTATATATATCAACTGGCTCCGGAAAGTTAAACAGATTTGTAAATTACTTCTATTAAAAAATCTTAATCCTTCCAATAGTTATTAGCTTCTGAAGTTTTCTGTCTAACTGCTCAATGATGATGTCACGTCCCGGAAGCCGTGCATGATGGCAGAATATCCCCGTAGGAACTGCACAGCTCCCGGGACGTGAGTCATCAGAGAGCAGTTAGACAGAAAACAACAACTCAACTTCAGAAGAAAATAACTATTGGAAGGATTAAGATTTTTTAATAGAAGTAATTTACAAATCTGTTTAACTTTCCAGAGCCAGTTGATATATAAAAAAAGGTTTTGGCCTGGAATACCCCTTTACCCTTTGGGCAGTATACACTATATACAGCTATCTATAGATAGCTGTATATAGTGTATACAGAAGACGAAGTCCGTTTACTTCCCCCGAGTCCCGGGCAGATCCGTGTAGCCCCAGCCCCTAGTGATGACGTCATTAGGGGTGGGGCTACAGATGGGATTCAGGCTAGTCTGAAGCTCTGTTCACATTGTCCGTTTTGGATAATGGGAACAGACCCTTCTGCCAGTGTCTACCCAGACAGGGAGACTCCAGCTGTTGCTAAACTACAACTCTCAGCATGCCCAGACAGCCAAAGGCTGTCTGGGCATGCTGGAAGTTGTAGTTTTGCACCAATTGGTGGCTCCCTGTTTGGGTAGACATTGCATCATGGGTGCTCTCTCCAGCGGACAGCGCCAAAAATGTCATAACCAATTTTTTGTTTTTTTTCTTCTCGTTTCAGATCCGTATATGCAGAGGATTACGGCGGATTTGTTGGATTATGGTGGATTAATTTTTTTTCTTTTAATAAAATGGTTAAATGAGCACTGTCACCAACTTTATTTTTTGATATGTTGTAGTACTTATGTACTACAACATATCTCTAATATACTTTTTTTTTATTAAAATAGTTTAATTTACATTTGAAAACCGGGCACTAGGAGTCTCCCTCATAGTGGCCGGCTGCAGCCTGGAGTGACGCCATGCCTGAAAAAGGATCGATGCGGCCGGGCATCGGTCCTTTTTCATTCAGCCTGCGCTCGCTCACTCAGCCTGCGCTCGCTCGGGGGGGGGGGGGGGTTGGGGTGAGACGGAGGGGACGGGCTAGCGCCGCATGTAACTAATAGTTTATCTACACATGGTGCCTCCAGCTGTTTCAATACTACAACTCCCAGCATGCCCTGACAGCCAATAGATGTCAGGGCAAGCTGGGAGTTGTAGTGATGAAACAGCTGGAGGCACCCTGTGTAGATGAACTAAGGGCGGAAGTCAGTGATGTGGTTCCTGCTGGGGAAGTCTTCCTGGTAGTGAGCACACTGCCAGGCAGACAAAAAGCATTTTTAATATAGTAAAAATAAAAATTTAAAGCAGAGAGGGGGTTAGGGATAGATGTGCAATAGGCAGGGACAGAAAAAAAATAGGATGGTGGGAGCTACCCTTTAACGATGGCTGTGGGGGAGTGTTTTTTTAAATAAAATAATTTTTCCAATGTGTTGTTTTATTTTTTATAGAATTTTCAGGCTTAGTAGTGGAAGCCGGTCTTATTGACAGAATCCATTATTAAGCCAGGGCTTAGCGCTAGCTCCAAAAACAGCTAGCGCTATTATTACCCCCGGTACCCACCGCCACAGGGGTGTCGGGAAGAGACGGTACCAACAGACCCGGAGCGTCAAAAATGGCACTCCTGGGCCTAGGCGGTAACAGGCTGGCGTTATTTAGGCTGGGGAGGGCCAGCAACAATGGTCCTCGCCCACCCTGGTAACGTCAGGCTGTTGCTTTTTGGTTGGTATTGTGCTGAGAATGAAAATAAAGGGAACCCTATGCGTTTTTTTAATTTTTTTAATTTAAATAAATAAAAAAATACGTTCTCCGTATTTTCATTCACAGCACAATACCAACCAAACAGCAACAGCCTGACGTTACTAGGGTGGGCGAGGACCATTGTTACTGGCCCTCCCCAGCCTAAATAACGCCAGCCTGTTACCGCCTAGGCCCAGGAGTGCCATTTTTGACGCTCCGGGCCCATTGGTACCGGCTCTTCCCGGCACCCCTGTAGCGGTGGGTACCGGGGTAATAATTGGGGGTTAGCACTAGCTGTTTTTGGGGCTACCACTAAGCCCTGGCTTAGTAATGGATTCTGTCAATAAGACCGGCTTCCACTACTAAGCCTGAAAATTAAATTTAAAATAAACATAACACATTGGAAAAATTATTTTATTTAAAAAAACACAGCCCTCGTTAACCATTTTATTAAAAGAAAAAAAATGTATCCGCCGTAATCCAACAAATCCGCCGTCATCCTCTGCATACACGGATCTGAAACGAGAAGAAAAAAAACACAAAAAATTGGTTATGACATTTTTGGCGCTCTCTGCTGGGGAGAGCACCCATGATGCAATGTCTACCAAAACAGGGAGCCACCAATTGGTGCAAATCTACAACTCCCAGCATGCCCAGAAAGCCTTTGGCTTGTTCATCTCCTCTGTTAATGGACAAAATCTGGACTGTATGGTTCACTTCCGTACTTAACCTCTCGTCATGCAAGTGGGAGTATCGCATAAAGAAAAGATTTAAGTCTATGTTCTGCCACACTGTACTTCAGAGATTCTTCTTGGCCTTCCTTGGCTGCAACATCATTCTCCGCAAATGGATTGGAGAACTGGAGAGATCATTCGCTGGGGACAATCCTCTCAAAATCTTTGCCTCCAATCAGTTCAGTCTAAAATTGTTTCTCATCCTCCTCCTTTGCCTGGTCTGCCACCACCTTACCAAGATTTCTCTGACATTTTCTGCAAGTCCTATTGATCTTTATTGCCTTGAGCCTAAGAGTAAGCATTCCTGTTTATGCCTTGCTGTGTATCTGAGCCTTCGCTTTGTGAACCGACCTTGCTTCTCTGCCGCCTGCCTATTGACCTTCTGCTATGCCCTGACTATGCAACCATGCCACCTGCCCTGACCTTCTGCTATCCAGAGTACGAGCAGCCTTATCCCTCCTGTGCCTCGCAGCTCCTCAGCCGCCTGTGTGGTCGAGCCGTGCCAGGGGTAGCGACCTGGATGCCGCCTGCCGCAGCAAGTCCATCCCGCTTTGCAGAGGGCTCTGGTGCAAACCAGCAACACCTTAGACTACGCTCCCTGGTACGGTCCATGTCATCTGCCACACAGGTCCAGCGGATCCACATCCCCCGGGGTTCCTGTCTTCTGAAACGTGAGTGTTACAATGAGGAGACCATATAATGGCTGAATGGCACAGCCTGGAGTTGGCTGAAGCATAAGGAGACAATATAGTGGCTGAATGGAACAGCCTGGAGGTGACTGAAGCATGAGGAGACCATATAGTGGCTGAATGGCACAGCCTGGAGGTAGCTGAAGCATGAGGAGACCATATAGTGGCTGAATGGCACAGCCTGGCGTTAGTGGCAGCATGAAGAGACCATATAGGGGCTGAATGGCACAGCCTGGATTTGGCTGAAGCATGAGTAAACCATATAGTGGCTGAATGGCACAGTCTGGAGGTGGCTGAAGCATGAGGAGACCATATAGTGGCTGAATGACACATTCTGGAGTTAGTGGCAGCATGAAGAGACCATATAATGGCTGAATGGCAGAGCCTGGAGGTGGCTGACGCATGAGGAGGCCATATACTGGCTGAATAGCACAGCCTTGTTGGCTGAAGCATGAGAAGACCATATAGTGGCTGAATGGCACAGACAGGAGTTTGCTGAAGCATGAGAAGAGACCATATAGTGGCTAGTGTTGAGCGGCATAGGCCATATTCGAATTCGCGAATATTCGCGAATATCTGGACGAATATTCATCATATATTCGCGAATATTCGCATATTCGTTACATTCTCGTTTTATTTTCGCATATGCGCACATTCGCGTATGCGAAAATTAACATGTGGAAATTAACATATACAAACTTCGCATATGCGAAAATTAGCATATGCTAATATTCGCATATGCAAATTTTCGCGCGCCAGTCTCACACAGTAGTATTACAGCCTTCTTTACACCACACAAGCTGGAAGCAGAGAGGGGTGATCACTGTGATGTGTACTGTGAAGAAAAAAAAAAAATACGAATATTCGTAATTACGAATATATAGCGCTATATTCGCGAAATTCGCGAATTCGCGAATATGCGATATTCGCGAATAATATTCGAATTGCGAATATTCGCGAGCAACACTAATAGTGGCTGAATGAGACAGCCTGGAGAAAGCAGTAGCAACATAAGGAGTCCTGAAAGCAACCCAGTGACAGAGTGGTGTGGTGACAATACCATTCCCTGGTGACGAAGGTGGGTAAAAAAAGGTCTGAAGCGGAGGAATGCTTGTAACTGGGGAGCAGCGCCTTAAATTTGTTTGGCACTATCCATATTTGTGAAGTGTTGGTGTGGCACCATGGTCAGTTGGAAATCCTGGCTGATCCATGCCTGATTCATCTTCACAAAGGTCAGTCTCTCCACATTTTTCGTGGACAGACGAGTTCTCCCTGGGGTGACTATGGCCCCTGCCGCACTAAACACCCACTCTGATGGCACACTACTGGCCAGGCAGGACAGCTTTTCCAGGGAAAACTCTGCTAGTTGCGGCCACAAATCAAGTTTGGCTGCCCAGAAATCCAGTGGATCTTCAAGGTGTGTTGGCATGGGCATGTCAAGGTATGCCACCACCTGCTGGTTCAGGTCTTGCTCCAGGTCTACCTGCTGCTGATGAGTTGCTTCACTATGCAGGTGAAGAAAGCTTCTCATCAGCGACTGTAGACTCTGGCTGCTGCTGATGGAGCTGGTACTGCTCCTTCCATCGGGCCCACTGATTCAGACCTGCGAGAAGATGGACGATGGCGCCGAAAGGCATCAGCCAACTGACTTCATAGGATACCTCTGTAGTAGGTCAGTTTGTTCTCTCTCTCAGTGGGTGTAAAAAAGGTCCCTATTTTGTGGTGGTAGCGAGGTTCCAATAAGGTGGCGATCCAGAAGTCATCCTGCTGCTGAATAGTGACAATTTGGCTGTCACAATTTGGCTCACAAGCAAGTGAGCATGCATCGTACCATTTGTGCAAGTGACTCGGAGGGACTCCCTGCCTCCTTCTCCACTGCATACTGCCACGGTGTGTCTGGGTCCTCTGTCTCGCCTTCCTCTTAATCCTCTAGCTCCTCTGGCTGCTCCTCCTCTCCTATTAGATTACTATAAAAAACGCCCATTTGGCAAAACCTAAACTGTGCTCCACTGTGCCCCTCCTCCTCCTCCTTCAGTTCCTCCAGATTTGTTACATCTCCAGTGCTCTGACCAGCCATCGTTTAAAACACGTGTTGCAAGAAATGAAGCAGTGGAATGACATCATTCATCCTGTAATCCTGGCAACTTACTAATAATGTGGCTTCCTCAAAGGGCCTGAGCAAACAGCAGGTGTAACTTATGAGCTGCCATTGGTTCACATCGAAGTTACACAGGGGAGTACCCCTATCCGCTTAGATCATCAAGATATCAGTGATGGCTTTTTTCTGTTCATACAGTCAGTCCAACATATGGAGGATGAAATTCCAACTCGTGGCAACGTCACAAATCAGACTTCCCATTGTTAGGATGTCTTGCAAATGGGGGGAACGCTTCAGGAACTGCTTCATAACCAGATTGAACACGTGTGCCATGCAGGGCGCATGGGTCCCCCTTCCTTGTTGCAGCGCATACGAGATGTTCTTTCTGTTGTCAGTCACCATGGTTCCCATTTCCAGTTGTCGTCGAGTAAGCCCTCACCGATTTCTTTCCAAATAACATTAAGCAGTTCCTCCCCTGTGTGACTCTTTTCACCAAGGCAAACCATGTGAAGAACAGCGTGTCCCCGCCGTGCCCTGCACACATGGTATGCTGAAGGGCCACTGAGACTTGTCTGGGCCGAGGAGGCTGAGGACATGGTGCAGAATGAGGAGGCGGAGTCGCACACTGTTACAGGACCAATGGCCTGAGAGCGTGGAGGAGGAAGCGGCGTGACCTGTCCAAGTTGCTGTTGTGGCTGGGCAGGAACCTCATTCACTCAGCGAGCCGTAAATGACATGTATTGTCCCTGACCGTAGTTACAGCTCCAGACGTCGGCACTGCCGTGCACTTTGGTACACACCGAAAGGCTCAAAGACTGGCCCACCTTCTCTTCCACAAAATTGTGCAGGGTTGGTACTGCCTTCTTCGCAAAGAAATGACGGCTTGGCACTCTCCACCTTTGCTCGGCACAAGCCATCAGTTCTTTGAAAGGTGCAGAGTCCACCACTTGCAAAGGGAG
Source organism: Hyla sarda (assembly GCF_029499605.1). Taxonomy (NCBI): domain Eukaryota; kingdom Metazoa; phylum Chordata; class Amphibia; order Anura; family Hylidae; genus Hyla; species Hyla sarda. Next base: position 237,260,442 of record NC_079190.1, read on the forward strand.
GGACTGCAGCACCAGCAACTTAGACAGGAGCACATTCAGCTTCTGTGCCGTTGGATGAGTGGGCACATACTGTTGTCTCTTGGACATGGCTTCGCCAATGGATTGTTGGCGGAATGGCTGACAAAAAGTAGAAGGAGCAGGAGCATCTGGAGTGACAGAACATGGGTATGACACACAGCCCCCTTCGGCTGAAGTGGTGTAGCCTTGGCTGGCTGAAAGAGGGAGCAGCGTGCAACTGGGTGATGCAGCACGCTGGACCCTTACATCGGAGCCATGGCGGCTTCATGGTGGTGAAGAATATGTTGACACAGGGCCATGGTGCCAACATTGGGACCCTGGCTACGCTTCACCTTCTGTTGACATGTCTTGCATGGGGCTATGTGAACCTCCTCCAGATGCTTGATGAAAAACTGCCACACCGCCGAGTAGCTGATTTTCCCACCAACAGTCCGCACTAATTGACTGCTACTGCCGCTCTCTCCAGGAACCTCTGTTCCACTACCTCCCGGGAAGGTAAGCTGCCGTGAAGCAGGTGGTCTCCCCCGGGCACATTTGGCTCCAGACTTTCCCCTTCTGCCACCATACTGACTGCCAACCATGCTACCACCTTGCTGGCTCAGCTTCTGCCTCAAGGGCAACCTGCAACCCTCTTCTTCTGATGACGATGAAGCCCCTTCTGCACCCGGCTACTAGTGATGAGCGGCATAGGCCATATTCGAATTCGCAATATTTAGCGAATATATGGACGAATATTCGTCATATATTCGCGAAATTCGCATATTTGTTATATTCTTTTTTTGCGCATATGCGAAAATATATGCGCATATTCGCGAATATTGAGCCCTCCCTTCTTTAATGGTATAGGGAACTGTGACTAGTGCATTAACTCTGTAATTTTTGCCTATTGAATCAAATAGGCCTATTGTGGTCTATGGGGATCTCACGGCATGTAAAACAGTGAGCTAAGCAAGACCAACTTGGCTGCACAGTGGATGGGAGACCACCATGTGTTCAAGTCCTTGGGTGGGACAGAGTGTTACAGTGCTGTGGTTTAACTTTACTTTCCTGGAAAAGCAGCTGAGTTGCCCATAGCAACCAATCAGATCGCTTCATTCATTTTTTACAAGGCCTCTGCAAAAGGAAGGAAGCAATCTGATTGGTTGCTATAGGCAACTCAGAAACTTTTCCTCTGGACAGGTTTTGATAAATCTCCCTCTATGGGGGAGATTCATCAAAACCAGTGTAGAGGAAGAGTTGTGCAGTTCCCCATAGCAACCAATCAGGTTGCTTCTTTCATTTTTGAAAAGGCCTCACAGTAACTAGGCCCTTGACAGAGGTAGGTAGGTAGGTACAAAATAGTACACTACTTAGATGTAGGTATGTGGTATAAACTTATGAGGGCAGAAAAATGCACTACTGTATGCTTCATAAATTTATTGGAGTGAAACACCAGCCGATGATTACTTTTGGTCGTCCTTTCGAAGTGTGTAGGCCCTTGACAGATTAACAGGAACAAAATAGTACACTACTTAGATGTACGTATGTATTATGCACTTTTGAGAGCAGAAAATGCGCTACAGTACACTTAAAAAAGTATCTGAGTACACCAGCCGGTGAGCACTTTTGCCTGGACTCTCCCAGTATCTAGGCCCTTGACAGATTAACAGCTACAAAATAGTACACTAATTAGATGTAGGTATGTGGTATGCACTTATGAGGGCAGAAAAATGCGCTACTGTATGTTTAATAAACGTATTGAAGTAAAACACCAGCCGGTGATTACTTTTAGCTGTCCTTTCACAGTATGTAGGCCCTTGACAGATTAACAGGCACAAAATAGTACAACACTTACATGTAGGTATGTGATATGCACTTATAAAGGGCAAAAAATGCGGTACAGTACGCTTACAAAAACGTATTTTAGTAAAACACCAGCTGGTGATTACTTTGGCCTGGACTTTCACAGTATCTAGGCCCTTGACAGATTAACAGCTACAAAATAGTACACTAATTAGATGTAGGTATGTGGTATGCACTTATGAGGGCAGAAAAATGCGATACTGTACGCTTATTAAACGTATTGGAGTAAAACACCAGCCAGTGATTACTTTTGGCTGTCCTTTCACAGTATGTAGGCCCTTGACAGATTAACAGGCACAAAATAGTACACTACTTAGATGTAGGTACAGTAAAGACCAAAAGTTTGGACACACCTTCTCATTCAGAGTTTTCTTTATTTTCATGACTATGAAAATTGTAGATTCACATTGAAAGCATTAAAACTATGAATTAACTCATGTGGAATTATAGACATAAAAAAGTGTGAAACAACCGAAAATATGTCATATTCTAGGTTCTTCAAAGTAGCCACCTTTTGCTTTGATTACTGCTTTGCACACTCTTGGCATTCTCTTGTTGAGCTTCAAGGGGTAGTCACCTGAAATGGTTTTCACTTCAGAGGTGTGCTGGTGTGGAGGAGGAGGTGTGATGGTGTGGGGGTGCTTTGCTGGTGACACTGTTGGGGATTTATTCAAAATTGAAGGCATACTGAACCAGCATGTCTACCACAGCATCTTGCATGCTATTCCATCCGGTTTGCGTTTAGTTGGACCATCATTTATTTTTCGACAGGACAATGACCCCAAACACACCTCCAGGCTGTGTAAGGGCTATTTGACCAAGAGGGAGAGTGATGGGGTGCTGCGCCAGATGACCTGGCCTTCACAGTCACTGGACCTGAACACAATTGAGATGGTTTGGGGTGAGCTGGACCGCAGAGTGAAGGCAAAAAGGGCCAACAAGTGCTAAGCATCTCTGGGAACTCATTCAAGACTGTTGGAAGACCATTCAGGTGATTACCTGTTGAAGCTCATCAAGAGAATGCCAAGAGTGTGCAAAGCAGTAATCAAAGCAAAATGTGGCTAGAACCTAGAATATGACATATGTTCACACATTTTTGTTATGTATATAATTCCACATGTGTTAATTCATAGATTCAGTGTGAATCTACAATTTTCATAGTCATGAAAATAAAGAAAACTCTGAATGAGAAGGTGTGTCCAAACTTTTGGTATGTACTGTATGTGGTATGCACTTATGAGGGCAGAAAAATGTGGTACAGTGCGCTTAAAAAAACATATTTTAGTAAAACACAAGCTGGTGATTACTTTGGCCTGGACCTTCACAGTATCTAGGCCCTTGACAGATTAACAGGTACAAAATAGTACACTACTTAGATGTACGTATGTGTTATGCACTAATGGGGCAGAAAAACGTGGTATAGTACGCTTGAAAAAAACTGGGAGGTTAATGGCTGCAGTAAAAATCCTTTTCAGTGAAAAAAACACTGCTCTCTGTCCACCAGAATGCTGTTGTGACTAGGAGGTGAAACGCTACTGGAATGAGCTTTTCGGTGTAACACACACACAGCGATGTCCATCCTATCTGTATGCAGTGTAATGAATGAAATGACGAGCAGCAAAAAGGCAGCCGATTATATGGGGCCATGACATCACAGGGGTGACTGGCTGCTGATAGGCTGCATCCTTCATGTGATTCAGGGTCATCCCGATTATATGGGGCCATGACATCACTGGGGTGACTGGCTGCTGATAGGCTGCACCCTTCATGTGATTCAGGGTCATCCCGCCTACTTCCATTCCCGCCTTGCCTTCCCACCTTTACAGCGTTCCTTGCCCCATGTACTGACATGTGGATCTGCCATTTTAGATGTCCTGGAGCCTGGACCGCAGGAAATGGAGTTTAATTAAGCGATTCGTCCGATAGAATCGCGCCGATATTCGCATTCGTTGTGAATGGAATATTTCATGAAATTCGTAACGAATTTGGGTTCGTCATGTTCGATTTGCTCATCTCTAGTCTTGGCCATAGTGGAGTTTGGAGTGTGACTGTTTGAGGTTGTGGACATGTGTCTGTTTCAAAAATTTGTCAGACACCTTTGGGGAGTAAATGCTCACTATACCCATTATTACATTACATGAGGGGTGTAGTTTCCAAAATGGGGTCACGTGGGGGGGAGGGGGCGGCATTGTTCTGGCACTATGGGGGCTTTGTAAACACATGTGGCCTTCAATTCCGGACAAATTTATTCTCCAAAAGCCCAATGGCGCTCCCTCTCTTCTGAGCATTGTAGCCCACAGAGCACTTTAAATCCATATATGGGGTATGTTCTTAAGAAATTGAGTTACAAATTTTGGGGGGCTTTTTTCCTATTTTCCCTTGTGAAAATGAAAAATTTAGGGTAACACCAGCATTTTTGTGAAAAAAAATTTATTTTTCATTTTCCCATCCAAATTTAATGACAATTCTTCAAACACCTGTGGGATGTTAAGGCTCACTATACCCCTTGTTACATTCCGTGAGGGGTGTAGTTTCCAAAATGGGGTCACCTGTGGGTATTTATTTTTTTGCGTTTATGTCAGAACCACTGTAGAACCACTGCTCAAATCATCAATTTAGGCCTCAAATGTACATAGTGTGCTCTCACTCCTCAACCTTTTTGTGTGCCCGCAGAACATTTTACTGCACAGTGATCTCCAAACTATGGCCCTCCAGATGTTGCAAAACTACAAATCCAAGCATGCCCAGACAGCAAACTGCTGTGTGGGCATGCTAGGAGTTGTAGCTTTGCAAGATCTAGAGGGCCACAGTTCAGAGATCCCTGCACAGTGATCTCCAAACTGTGACCCTCTAGCTGTAGCAAAACTACAAATCCCAGCATGCCCAAACAGCTGTCTGGGCATGCTGGGAGTTGTAGTTTTGCAACATCTGGAGGGCTACAGTTTGAGACCACTGTATAGTGGTCTCAAACTTTAGCCCTCCAGATGTTGCTAGACAACTCACCGGCTTCCGTAGGATCCAGGGAGCCACATCGCCGTCCTCTTCTGCCGCCCGTTCTCGTTGGCTTCCCCGTTCTGCCAAGCCTACAGTGGGTGGGCAGAACGGGGAAACCGAAAGTTAACCCCCCCGCCCCCGATCTGCTATTGGTTGTCGCTTCTATACGACCAATAGCAGGGATAGGAGGGGTGGCACCCCTGCCACCTCACTCCTATACCTTCAGGGTGATCATGGGTATCTTGGACAACCCTGATCCCCCTTATTTTCTGGGTCACCGGGTTACCGGAGACCCGTATGACCCGGAATTGCGGCAAATCGCTGGTGTGAATTCACCGGTGATTTGCGGCGATTGCCGACATGGGGGAATCTCAGGACCCCCCTGGGCATTTGCACGGGGTGCCTGCTGATAGATATTAGCAGTCACCCCGATCCAGTCCCCGCCCGGCACGCAGCGGGGACCGAAATTCCCACGGGCGTAAGGACACGCCCTTGGTCCTTAAGTACCAGGGAGCGAAGGCGTACCTGTACGCCCTTGGTCCCTAAGTGGTTAAAGGGGTACTCCAGTGGAAAACTATTTATTTATTTTCAAATCAACTGGTGCTAGAAAGTTAAACTGATTTGTAAATTACTTCTATTCATAAATCTTAATCCTTCCAGTACTTATCAGCTGCAGTATACTACAGAGGAAGTTGAGTTGTTCTTTTCTGTATGACCACAGTGCTCTTTGCTGACACCTCTATTCATGTCAGGAACTGTCCAGAGTTGGAGCAAATCCCCATAGCCAAACTCTCCTGCTCTGGACAGTTCCTGACACAGACAGAGGTGTCAGCAGAGAGCACTGTGGTCAGACTCAAAAGGACTACACAACTTCCTCTGGAACATACAGCAGCTGATAAGTCTGGAAGGATTAAGAATTTTTAATAGAAGTAATTTACAAATCTGTTTAACTTTCTAGCACCAGTTGATCAGAAAAAAGAACATTTTCACCGAAGTACCCCTTTAATCCGACAGCAAACAATAGTTCTAGGTTTGGATGTGTTTAGAAATATGGACTGAAGACAAAACAAAAAACTAAAAGTATTACCAAAGCTTTTATCTAAAAAAAGAACATGACTGATTTAATACAGTGATGGTACATCAATTTAGAAGGCATGGGGCACAATACAGGGTAATCCAGTTTAGCAGTGCATAATAATGTCATAAGATGTAGCATATATTATAACAGATATTTATAAATCAGTATTTTCTTTTCATTCTGTTCTTTGAAGTACTGGAACAAAGCATATTTGGCACAAAGAAAGAAAAAAACATACCAAAAGGCAATCTCCATGTTCCAGTATACTTTATTAAAGTTAGAGCTAACATACTATATATAAACTAAATCATACTTTTAGAAGACTGCTTTAAACTTTGTTGAGTAAAGGCACAATGGGAAATTTATTATATTAGAGCACCATATGCTTTATCTTTATCTGTGTGTGAATCTATGTATCATGTTTGCTGTTTTATCAAAAGAAATCCAAAAGACTTTTAAATCGAATGCCTTTAAAGAGAAATTAAATTGCAGCAGCAAAGAATAGCAGCACAGCCCCATTTACTTGAGTAAACAACAGGTGGCTAGGAGGGCCATGCTAAAACTTGGATTGGAGAACAACAGAAGCCAATAAGCCAATGTGTATAGTGCTCATTTTTAGGGTCTATTGACCTTGATCCTGGTACCCATAAGGGTACGTTCACACGAGCCGATCCCCAGAGTACTTCACGCTGCAAATCCACCGTAAAGGACCGCTGTATGGTGCCTTTACATGTGCCTGCTCGGAGCGGCAATACACTGCTACGAGCAGACACACTGCAATGTGTGAGTCTCCGGGCGCATGCGCAGTATACTTGCACATCGCAGCAGCTCTTGGCCTAGCTCATAGAGCAGGAGGAGCGGCAAGGATATGCACGAGTACACTGCACTTGCACATCCCTTCAGTGCGTCTGCTCGTAGTGGCGTATTGCCGCTCCGAGCAGGCACATATAAAGGCACTATACAGAGGTCCTTCAACGGCAGATCCGCAGCACAAAATACGCTGGGGATCTGCTTGTGTGAACGTACCCTAACTGTGCATACAGACTGTTTGATATGTGTCAATTCAACAGAACAGACAATCCAAGTACAACAAAACTTGACAACATTAGATCCCACTGAAATAATGGTACTGTACATACTAGTCAAGACAGTATGCAAATTCAGAATACTGACATTTCACAGGTATTGTGAAAGAATGGCTTTTTTTCATGAATAGTTACTCGGAGTATAAATAATATTGTAAATGTCTTTAAAAATCTATTTTAGGTCCTCATAAATCCCAGGGGTTATATTTTTGTACATAGTAGACTAACTTGGAATTGAGTTGAATGTTACAGATAAGATTTAGTAACTAAAATCTCAGGAAAAAATCAAGAAAAGATCGAGCAACTAATTAAAAATATAGCCACAAAATATATCATCCTCATTTACTGAAAACCTCATTTACTGAAAACTAAATTACATGCGATAAATGCTGTTGATAAGGGGTTTATGCTTCACTCAGGTAATTGCTAAGGAAATAAAAGATTTCAAGTGAGTTTAAAAATTACACTTTCTTAAAATTGAAGGAAGCACTCCAGGAAATGTATTTGTTTTTTTGCCTATATAGTGCAGCATAGGCTTTTAATAGGAAATAATCTAGAAGTTCCTGTGTATGCCTTCTGCTTACCTGTTTTATCTAATGTGACAGGCATTGGTTTGGCTAAAGTTTTATGTAAATCCATCACTGAAGTGGTTCTGTGATGCTACCCATATTTCCCATGAATGGTCTGATTTAATCACTGACCTGATCATCTAATCGTCCAAATTCTTCATACTTAACCTCAACGGGTGTCACGATGCCGGCTGGCAGGTAGTGGATCCTCTGTGCCAGAGAGGGATTGGCGTGGACCGTGCTAGTGGATCGGTTCTAAGTCACTACTGGTTTTCACCAGAGCCCGCCGCAAAGCGGGATGGTCTTGCTGCGGCGGTAGTGACCAGGTCGTATCCACTAGCAACGGCTCAACCTCTCTGACTGCTGAAGATAGGCGCGGTACAAGGGAGTAGGCAGAAGCAAGGTCGGACGTAGCAGAAGGTCGGGGCAGGCAGCAAGGATCGTAGTCGGGGGCAACGGCAGGAGGTCTGGAACACAGGCTAGGAACACACAAGGAAACGCTTTCACTGGCACAATGGCAACAAGATCCGGCGAGGGAGTGAAGGGGAAGTGAGGTATAAATAGGGAGTGCACAGGTGAACACACTAATTGGAACCACTGCGCCAATCAGCGGCGCAGTGGCCCTTTAAATCGCAGAGACCCGGCGCGCGCGCGCCCTAGGGAGCGGGGCCGCGCGCGCCGGGACAGGACAGAAGGAGAGCGAGTCAGGTACGGGAGCCGGGATGCGCATCGCGAGCGGGCGCTACCCGCATCGCGAATCGCATCCCGGCTGGAGACGGTATCGCAGCGCACCGGGTCAGTGGAGCTGCCCGGAGCGCTGCGGTAGCGAGAGAGAAGCGAGCGCTCCGGGGAGGAGCGGGGACCCGGAGCGCTCGGCGTAACAGTACCCCCCCCCTTGGGTCTCCCCCTCTTCTTAGAGCCTGAGAACCTGAGGAGCAGACTTTTGTCTAGGATGTTGTCCTCAGGTTCCCAGGATCTCTCTTCAGGTCCACAGCCCTCCCAATCCACCAAAAAGAATTTTTTTCCTCTGACCGTCTTGGAGGCCAGTATCTCTTTCACTGAGAAGACGTCAGAAGAACCGGAGACAGGAGTGGGAGAAACTAATTTGGGAGAGAAACGGTTGATGATGAGTGGTTTAAGAAGAGAGACATGAAAGGCATTAGGAATACGGAGAGAAGGAGGAAGAAGAAGTTTGTAAGAGACAGGATTAATTTGGCACAAGACTTTGAAGGGACCAAGATAGCGTGGACCCAGTTTGTAACTGGGGACACGAAAGCGGACATATTTAGCGGAGAGCCATACCTTGTCTCCGGGAGCAAAAATGGGGGGAGCTCTTCTTTTCTTATCGGCAAACTTTTTCATGCGAGATGAAGCCTGTAAAAGAGAATCTTGGGTCTCTTTCCATATGGTGGAAAGATCACGAGTCACTTCATCTACAGCGGGCAAACCAGAGGGCAAGGGAGTAGGGAGGGGGGGAAGAGGGTGACGGCCGTACACCACGAAAAATGGGGATTTGGAGGAAGATTCAGAGACTCTAAAGTTATACGAGAATTCGGCCCATGGTAGAAGATCTGCCCAATCATCCTGGCGGGAGGAAACAAAATGTCGTAAATAATCACCCAAGACCTGGTTAATTCTTTCTACTTGTCCATTGGACTGAGGATGATATGCAGAAGAAAAGTTTAATTTAATCTTGAGTTGTTTACAGAGAGCCCTCCAGAATTTTGACACGAATTGGACGCCTCTATCCGAGACTATCTGTGTGGGCAACCCGTGAAGACGAAAAATGTGTACAAAAAATTGTTTAGCCAACTGAGGCGCTGAAGGAAGACCAGGAAGAGGGATGAAATGTGCCATCTTGGAGAATCGATCAACGACCACCCAAACAACAGTGTTGCCACGGGATGGGGGTAGGTCTGTAATAAAATCCATACCAATCAGAGACCAAGGCTGTTCGGGGACAGGCAGAGGAAGAAGAAAACCAGCGGGCTTCTGGCGAGGAGTCTTATCCCGGGCACAGACAGTGCAGGCTCGCACAAAGTCCACGACATCCGTCTCCAGAGTCGGCCACCAATAGAAGCGAGAGATGAGTTGCACAGATTTCTTGATGCCTGTATGACCTGCGAGATGGGAGGAGTGACCCCATTTGAGGATTCCGAGGCGTTGGCGTGGAGAGACGAAGGTCTTTCCTGGAGGAGTTTGCCTGATGGAGGCTGGAGAAGTGGAAATCAGGCAGTCAGGAGGAATGATGTGTTGCGGAGAGAGTTCAACTTCCGAGGCATCCGAGGAACGAGAGAGAGCATCGGCCCTAATGTTCTTATCGGCAGGCCGAAAGTGAATTTCAAAATTAAATCGGGCAAAGAACAGAGACCACCTGGCCTGGCGAGGATTCAGCCGTTGGGCAGACTGGAGATAGGAGAGGTTCTTGTGATCGGTGTAAATAATAACAGGAAATCTTGATCCCTCCAGCAGATGCCTCCATTCCTCAAGTGCTAATTTAATGGCTAGAAGCTCTCGATCCCCGATGGAGTAGTTCCTCTCCGCCGGAGAGAAGGTCCTAGAAAAAAAACCACAAGTAACAGCATGCCCGGAAGAATTTTTTTGTAGAAGGACCGCTCCAGCTCCTACAGAGGAGGCATCAACCTCCAATAGGAAGGGTTTAGATGGGTCAGGTCTGGAGACCACGGGAGCCGAAGAAAAGGCAGACTTGAGCCGTTTAAAGGCGTCTTCCGCTTGAGGAGGCCAAGACTTGGGATTGGCATTTTTTTTGGTTAAAGCCACGATAGGGGCCACAACGGTAGAAAAATGTGGAATAAATTGCCTGTAATAATTGGCGAACCCCAAAAAACGTTGGATAGCACGGAGTCCGGAGGGGCGTGGCCAATCTAAGACGGCAGAGAGTTTGTCTGGATCCATTTGTAGTCCCTGGCCAGAGACCAAGTATCCTAGGAAAGGAAGAGATTGGCATTCAAACAGACATTTCTCTATCTTGGCATAAAGTTGATTGTCACGAAGTCTCTGAAGAACCATACGGACATGCTGGCGGTGTTCTTCTAGATTGGCAGAAAAAATCAGGATATCGTCCAGATATACAACAACACAGGAGTATAAGAGATCACGAAAAATTTCATTAACAAAGTCTTGGAAGACGGCAGGGGCGTTGCACAGGCCAAAGGGCATGACCAGATACTCAAAGTGTCCATCTCTAGTGTTAAATGCCGTTTTCCATTCATCCCCCTCTCTGATGCGGATGAGATTATAAGCACCTCTTAAGTCCAGTTTGGTAAAGATGTGGGCACCTTGGAGGCGATCAAAGAGTTCAGAGATGAGGGGTAGGGGGTAGCGGTTCTTTATCGTGATTTTATTAAGACCGCGGTAGTCAATGCAAGGACGTAGAGAGCCATCTTTTTTGGACACAAAGAAAAATCCGGCTCCGGCAGGAGAGGAGGATTTACGGATAAAGCCTTTTTTAAAATTTTCCTGGATGTACTCCGACATAGCAAGAGTCTCTGGGGCGGACAGAGGATAGATTCTGCCCCGGGGTGGAGTAGTGCCCGGGAGGAGGTCAATAGGACAATCATAAGGCCTGTGAGGAGGTAGAGTCTCAGCTTGTTTTTTGCAAAAAACATCCGCAAAGTCCATATAGGCCTTAGGGAGACCGGTTACAGGGGGAACCACAGAGTCACGGCAAGGGGTACTGGGAACCGGTTTTAGGCAGTCCTTGAAACAAGAGGGCCCCCAACTCTTGATCTCCCCAGTGGACCAATCCAGGGTTGGGGAATGGAGTTGAAGCCAGGGTAGTCCAAGGAGGATTTCGGAAGTGCAATTGGGGAGGACCAAAAATTCAATCTTCTCGTGATGAGGTCCGATGCACATTAGAAGGGGCTCCGTGCGGAAACGTATGGTACAGTCCAATCTTTCATTGTTTACACAATTGATGTAGAGGGGTCTGGCGAGACTGGTCACTGGGATGTTGAACCTGTTGACGAGAGAGGCCAAAATAAAATTTCCTGCAGATCCGGAATCCAAGAAGGCCATAGTAGAGAAGGAGAAGGCAGAGGCAGATATCCGCACAGGCACAGTAAGACGTGGAGAAGCAGAGTAGACATCAAGGACTGTCTCACCTTTGTGCGGAGTCAGCGTACGTCTTTCCAGGCGGGGAGGACGGATAGGACAATCCTTCAGGAAGTGTTCGGTACTGGCACAGTACAGGCAGAGATTCTCCATGCGGCGTCGTGTCCTCTCTTGAGGTGTCAGGCGAGACCGGTCGACCTGCATAGCCTCCACGGCGGGAGGCACAGGAACGGATTGCAGGGGACCAGAGGAGAGAGGAGCCGGGGAGAAAAAACGCCTTGTGCGAACAAAGTCCATATCCTGGCGGAGCTCCTGACGCCTTTCGGAAAAACGCATGTCAATGCGAGTGGCAAGATGGATGAGTTCATGTAGGTTAGCAGGGATTTCTCGTGCGGCCAGAACATCTTTAATGTTGCTGGATAGGCCTTTTTTAAAGGTCGCGCAGAGGGCCTCATTATTCCAGGATAATTCTGAAGCAAGAGTACGGAATTGTACGGCGTACTCGCCAACGGAAGAATTACCCTGGACCAGGTTCAACAGGGCAGTCTCAGCAGAAGAGGCTCGGGCAGGTTCCTCAAAGACACTTCGAATTTCCGAGAAGAAGGAGTGTATAGAGGCAGTGACGGGGTCATTGCGGTCCCAGAGCGGTGTGGCCCATGACAGAGCTTTTCCAGACAAAAGGCTGACTACGAAAGCCACCTTAGACCTTTCAGTAGGGAACTGGTCCGACATCATCTCCAAGTGCAGGGAACATTGGGAAAGAAAGCCACGGCAGAATTTAGAGTCCCCATCAAATTTATCCGGCAAGGATAGTCGTAGACCAGAAGCGGCCACTCGCTGCGGAGGAGGTGCAGGAGCTGGCGGAGGAGATGATTGCTGAAGCTGTGGTAGTAGCTGCTGTAGCATCACGGTCAGTTGAGACAGCTGTTGGCCTTGTTGCGCTATCTGTTGTGACTGCTGGGCGACCACCGTGGTGAGGTCGGCGACAACTGGCAGAGGAACTTCAGCGGGATCCATGGCCGGATCTACTGTCACGATGCCGGCTGGCAGGTAGTGGATCCTCTGTGCCAGAGAGGGATTGGCGTGGACCGTGCTAGTGGATCGGTTCTAAGTCACTACTGGTTTTCACCAGAGCCCGCCGCAAAGCGGCATGGTCTTGCTGCGGCGGTAGTGACCAGGTCGTATCCACTAGCAACGGCTCAACCTCTCTGACTGCTGAAGATAGGCGCGGTACAAGGGAGTAGGCAGAAGCAAGGTCGGACGTAGCAGAAGGTCAGGGCAGGCAGCAAGGATCGTAGTCGGGGGCAACGGCAGGAGGTCTGGAACACAGGCTAGGAACACACAAGGAAACGCTTTCACTGGCACAATGGCAACAAGATCCGGCGAGGGAGTGAAGGGGAAGTGAGGTATAAATAGGGAGTGCACAGGTGAACACACTAATTGGAACCACTGCGCCAATCAGCGGCGCAGTGGCCCTTTAAATCGCAGAGACCCGGCGCGCGCGCGCCCTAGGGAGCGGGGCCGCGCGCGCCGGGACAGGACAGAAGGAGAGCGAGTCAGGTACGGGAGCCGGGATGCGCATCGCGAGCGGGCGCTACCCGCATCGCGAATCGCATCCCGGCTGGAGACGGTATCGCAGCGCACCGGGTCAGTGGAGCTGCCCGGAGCGCTGCGGTAGCGAGAGAGAAGCGAGCGCTCCGGGGAGGAGCGGGGACCCGGAGCGCTCGGCGTAACAACGGGGAAGATTTACTAAGTGTATCTTTTTTATATGTTATTCTTATGTAAAACTAACCATGAAACTACCCCCTCTGTTATAAGCTCTGCCAAAAGTTTGCAACTTATTACTGATCTGTGCTAGGGAAAGAGTATATAAAAAGTGTCCCCCAATGTGTTTGAGCTAGATACACAAATTTACTGACAAATATGGGGGATCATTATGGGTATACAGTTGACACCTAGCCTAGAAAACCTTTTTCTGGTTTATTTTGAAGGTTGATACATACTTAAACCTAACATAATGTCATCATATATGGTGTTCTTTAAACAGTACATTGATGAACTTAGCGCATTCAGTCTTCCTCCTTATGTAGCATCCACATTTTTTTTCTGGATGCTGCCAGTTGCAGCACTATGGAATTTGAACAAAGTATCTTCGTCCTGTTATACAGTGAGGCCGCTTTGTTGACCCTACTAAGAAAGCCCAATTCTCACTTAGGTGGACTGGTGTCCACCTGCATTATCCAAATATTTGGTTTTTCATATTCCAAGTCAAAAAAAAATTGCAAACAAGAGATCAAAACTCACTTATCCTAATATATACATTGAATGAACTAAATGTGGAGAAGATCCTGCTATACTGTACAATACTTCTGAAGAATTATTCATCCTTACCTTACAGTAATAAGGCTAAGCTTGGATATGATCCAATCCTATACTTCTCATGTTAAAAAACAAACCTGGTAAAAAGGAATGGGACAAATCAATGTTAGCCGGAGTTTTGAAGTATTACATTGTTCCATGACATCAGAATGGTAAAAATCAATAGGTTACAGCTCCTGAAAAAAACATTCCAATTTGGTAACTAGGTTCTCCTGCATCAAAAAGGTCAGATTGTCATTACATCTGAGACCTTAAAATACAGATTCCCAGTTTCTGTTAAAATCATAACTTTAACTCATTAGAATCTGAGAAAGGACGACTCATTTATTATTGGATGTATTTAGCCAAAGATTATAAGGAACTAGATGTTTTAACGGAAAAAAAACTACACTTCCAGTCTGGTACAATAAGACAGAAAAAATGGCTGACCCATAATATTTCCACTTTCTTTCATCTTATTTTTTTATTAGTTTTTTTTTCTTTTGTTTGATACAATTATTTTTTTCCCTTTCCTGACACTTCCCTCCATTGTGGTGTCTCTGCCTCTCCCTCTCAAATCTTTCTCCTTCTCATTCCCTCCTTCTCCAAATTCTGCCTCCACCAAACATATGATACCTTAAATGATAATTCCTTTTCTATGAGTATTGCTCTCCTGAATTCTTTCCACTCATACTGTAAAATAGCTCCCCTGGCATGCCCTGGTATCATGACACCCCCATGGTAACTTACGTAAACCTGCTTTCCACAAGTTTTTTTTTCCCTTGGACATACAGCATACAAATCATGCAATACCTTACCACAGTCCCTATTAGTATAACCACATCCTTTTTTTTCAGGACCACATATACAAATATGGAGCTATCTGGATAGCTTTGCCTCCGCTGCTTCAGACACTCCTGATCAACTTTATTTTACACCAACCACAAATAACAGTAGAGATTATCTAAAAGCCCCATCAATGAGTCAAGCTTCTTGTGGTGTCTGTGGTTACACAAAAGACTCTGGATCAGATTTTCTATTGCAAATGAACCAAAATTCACTTGACTTGCGCCACATTTATTCTGAATTTTATACACTTTTTAGACACTTTTCTGCTGCTCCTAAAAAAAAGGGGTATGACATCCACAAAGGAAGCATGGCTTTAGTAAAAGGGGCATGGCTTGCTATACCATGTGCCAAAATTCAACCGATTTAAAAAAAACATGATATACTGAGATAAGTCTGTCCCATTTGTATACTGTCTAGTCTACATCTGGAATTCCATGTTTTTCACTGCACAGGTACCACATGCTGTATCAAATCTAGGCCAGCTCCAAGCTTGTCGGCTAGTGTATATTGTGATAAACTACATGTGGGGTTTAGCCACTTCTTCTTTTACACTAGGCAATACCCAATTTTTTTTGTGTAGAAGGACAAAAAAATTTTTGTGAAAACAAGTGCTTGCATAAAGAAACATAAACATAAAATAAACATTTCAATGGTAAATAAGCAACTGTCCTAGCCTAATAAACCCCGTAGTGTTCTCCATCTGACAATTTACATTACCAGCACAGTAAATACCGTACTCTATAGATCTGCACTTACCCACATTTAATAGCTTCTGTTAATAAACAGACCGAGATTTAATTTACCAGTTCAGGTGCAATCCAAAAATATAGAGTTTTCAATTATAAAGAGAGACATTTAACATGTATGTGAAAGGTAACTCGGAATGAGTTTCTGGTTGCTTCTGGTTTTACTTACTAACTTAGATTAGAGGTGGTATTTTGTTTATGTGACAACTAGCCATAAATATTTAACATACAATGACTTTTTACTGTGGCCTCACCAGCCCACCCATGGGCCTCACCGACAATCACATACTATTGCGTCGCTCTACATACTGTCATGCAGGACCTATATTACTCTAAACAGCTCAAACCAGTGACAAACCAACACCACAGTGTAGCAATAAATACTTCATCGCCAGCTAAAAACGAATACCACAATGCAACACAAAATATCTGTCCACCAACTACACACCGACACCACAGTGAAGCAATAAATAGATTTCTATTTGTATTAAACCAACACCACAGAGCAGCAATAAATATTTCTCCACCAGCAACAGACCAACACCACAGAGCAGCAATGCATACCGTATATGCCGGCGTATAAGACGACCCCCAACTTTTACAGTTAAAATATAGAGTTTGGGATATACTCGCCATATAAGACTACCCCTCCTACCGCGATGTACGGTAGCTTGTAGTTCCCCCCAAATTAGGTAGGCATCATGTTCCTCCACATTAGGTAGGCAGTATAGTTTCCCCACAATAGTAGGCAGCTCCCCCACAATAGGTCGGGAGTTCCCCCACATTAGGTCAGCAATTACCCCACATTAGTAGGCAGCTCCTCCACATTAGTAGCAGTTCCCCCACATTAGTAGGCAGCTCCCCCACATTTGTAGGCAGCTCCCCCCACATTTGTAGGCAGCTCCTCCCACATTAGGTCAGCAGTTCCCCCACAATAGTAGGCAGCTCCCCCACATTTGTAGGCAATTCCCCCACAATAGTAGGCAGTTCCCCCACAATAGTAGGCAGCTCCCTCCACATTTGTAGGCAGCTCCCCCCACATTTGTAGGCAGCTCCCCCCAAAATAGTAGGCAGCTCCCCCCACATTTGTAGGCAGCTCCCCCCACATTTGTAGGCAGCTCCCCCCACATTAGGTCAGCAGTTCCCCCACAATAGTAGGCAGCTCCCCCCATATTTGTAGGCAATTCCCCCACATTACGTCAGCATTTCCCCCACAATAGTAGGCAGTTTCCCCATAATAGTAGGCAGCTCCCCCCACATTTGTAGGCAGCTCCCACAAAAATAATAGGCAGCTCCCCCAACATTTGTAGGCAGCTCCCCCCATATTTGTAGGCAGCTCCCCCCACATTTGTAGGCAGCTCCCCCCACATTAGGTCAGCAGTTCCCCCACAATAGTAGGCAGCTCCCCCCACATTAGATTGGCAGCTCCCCCCCAACAGACATACAGCTTCCAGCCATATACAGTGTATGGCTACAGGCTGTATATCTGTACTGGTCTGCCCCCACAGTGTTCCGATCACCGCTCCTCCGGCCCGAGTCACCATCTGCTGCTATGGCCTATGGACCATAGCAGTAGGTGCCGGGACCAGGGAGCGGTGACCGGATCACTTAAGATAGCACGGTCGGTCACTCACCAGGCCCTGGTCGGCGCGCGTCCTCCTGCGGTCCTCCTGGTCCTGCGCTCCTCTGCCTCTATGGTTGTACGCACGTAACGTCACTGACGTCCCGTACGTACAACCATAGAGACGGAGGACCGGACTGCAGGAGGACTGAAGGAGGATCGCAGGAGGACGCCGGGGAATGGTAAGTGACCGGCGGACATCCTTATGTCCCGAAAAGATTTTTCGGGACACAGGGATGTCTGGCATAGGAATACCTATGATTATCTGCCTGGGCCGGCTCCCGTGTGTGGCTGCAGGCGGGGGCCGGCCAGAGCAGCTAAAAACTAATACTGTATACTAAAAACCTGTGCTAAAAACTTATCTTTATCTTTGCCATCCGTAGTTTATTTTGTGTGTTTTTTTCACTTATCTTAGTTGTAGTGAGCGAGAGGATCTTATTTTGTTTATTATTTTCAGTTTTTTCGCGCTGTGAGATTTATTTTTGTTCTTTTGCTTCCCCCCTCATCTGTGTCCTTCATTTCACATTTATTTTCTTATTTTGGGGTTTAGTTATTCTAGGTGTTCTTTTCTTGGGGTGTGTACTAATTTAGTAAATTTTAGTAATTTTGTGCCACAGGCAGGCATTTTATAATGAATTTTGATGAATGATCAGAAGGGGGATAACATTGGCGGCATCTTTGTTTTAGCTGTAGAAAGGATTGACATTTTACATGTTAAAAATAAGGAAAAATATAATGTCAGTGCTTGAAAGATGTCAGAATATTTGCTCCCGAGTCCCAACCAACTGCTAGGGTTCATACGCCAATGTTGGGCGACACTACAGGATATAAGGGCTTCTAGCAGTGTTTTTCAAACAGAGATTAGAATGCTTTCTCTTTGAAGGAGCCACTTGAAAGTAAAGTGTATTCAAGGTTCTTTTGGAAGGTGATATCTTGGTTAAAAAATAGACTCTGTGGTCACATGTATTCAAAACCCAATTGGAGATTTTAGATATTATTTCACTTTTTAAGATTTCATTGCAAAAACGAAACCATCAGGATAAGGGACTTTTTTTTTTCAAAGTGACAGGCATGTACTTTTATAAGAGTACTACTTACTTAATCCTAAGAATGGAAATTCTGCTACGTACGAATAATCGTGGGAAATACGAAGAAATTATGAACAATCAGAAACCCGATTCTGAACCTACAACATAACTAAATTTGTTATAAACAAAAAAATGAAATCCAAAATTATATGAAACATAACTAAACACATTTTTTGCCAGTGCACATACCTAGCCCGCGTCATGTTCCTCTCACCCGACCCATGACGTATTGGTACATCATAGGACGGGAAGCAGTTAAATGGTTCTAGTCATTAGTAATAAAAAAGAATATGTTAGTTTAGACTATATGAATTACTTTTCTAATATACTTCATAGAATTTTGTAACATTTTGTGTGAATTTAACCCCTAAAGGTTTGGTCACCAGGGTCCTCCTTCTGGTCCTGCCTGCATTCCTGCTTGCAGATTGTTTCCTGCGGCAGCCTGGCAGAGGCAAAAGTCAGGAAATGCAGGTGGGACCTGAACTTAGCACAGTGCATAGTGTATAGAACTGAATATTTCGGCTCCCATTCTTTTTGAGCTGAGCTAGACTGTAGCGTGATGATGTCTTTAGTGCATAGCACTGAATATTGTGCTTGCGCTAAATATTGTGCTAAATATTTCTGCTCCCTTCCAAGCTACTGGGCAGAGCTGACACACTGTAGAGTTCAGTGCCGAGAGCTGGGGGGGGGGGGGGGGTTGCATTGGGTGCAGCCATTCAAAGCTCTTTTCACACTGAACTGCTCTTGGTTGTGTGTAGCGGAGAAAGGGTGGAAATTTTCCCCAGTAAGGATTGCCAGATGATGTCACACCTGCTGAGGAACACACTCTCCTTGTCTGTGGAGTTGACTTAGTCTAAGCAGAAGATACACAACAATATCAAGGTAGGAAACAAAAATTATAAAAAATAAAGGTAGGGGGTGGTTTATCATGATGGGGTGAGTGAACTGGGAAGATTTAAAAATGTATCACACTCAATGTATCAAACTCATGACAGGTACTCTTTATGGGCTGTCACGATGCCGGCTGGCAGGTAGTGGATCCTCTGTGCCAGAGAGGGATTGGCGTGGACCGTGCTAGAGGATCGGTTCTAAGTCACTACTGGTTTTCACCAGAGCCCGCCGCAAAGCGGGATGGTCTTGCTGCGGCGGTAGTGACCAGGTCGTATCCCCTAGCAACGGCTCAACCTCTCTGGCTGCTGAAGATAGGCGCGGTACAAGGGAGTAGACAGAAGCAAGGTCGGACGTAGCAGAAGGTCGGGGCAGGCAGCAAGGATCGTAGTCAGGGGCAACGGCAGGAGGTCTGGAACACAGGCTAGGAACACACTAGGAAACGCTTTCACTGGCACTAAGGCAACAAGATCCGGCGAGGGAGTGAAGGGGAAGTGAGGTGATATAGGGAAGTGCACAGGTGTAAACACTAATTGGAACCACTGCGCCAATCAGCGGCGCAGTGGCCCTTTAAATCGCAAAGACCCGGCGCGCGCGCGCCCTAGGGAGCGGGGCCGCGCGCGCCGGGACAGAACTGACGGAGAGCGAGTCAGGTACGGGAGCCGGGGTGCGCATCGCGAGCGGGCGCTACCCGCATCGCGAATCGCATCCCGGCCAGAGGCGGTATCGCAGCGCCCCGGGTCCGTGGAACCGACCGGAGCGCTGCAGTGAGAGGAGTGTAGCGAGCGCTCCGGGGAGGAGCGGGGACCCGGAGCGCTCGGCGTAACAGTACCCCCCCCCTTGGGTCTCCCCCTCTTCTTGGAGCCTGAGAACCTGAGGACCAGACTTTTGTCCAGGATATTGTCCTCAGGTTCCCAGGACCTCTCTTCTGGACCACAACCCTCCCAATCCACTAAAAAGAAGGTTTTCCCTCTGACCTTTTTAGATGCTAAAATTTCTTTGACGGAGAAGATGTCCGAGGAGCCGGAGACAGGAGTGGGGGGAACAGATTTGGGAGAGAAACGGTTAATGATAAGTGGTTTAAGAAGAGAAACATGAAAGGCATTAGGAATACGAAGAGAAGGAGGAAGAAGAAGTTTGTAAGAGACAGGATTAATCTGGCGCAAAATCTTGAAAGGACCAAGATAGCGTGGTCCCAGCTTATAGCTAGGGACACGGAAGCGGACATATTTGGCGGAGAGCCATACCTTGTCTCCAGGGGAAAAAATGGGAGGAGCTCTTCTTTTCTTATCCGCGAATCTCTTCATGCGTGAAGAAGCCTGTAAGAGAGAATTTTGGGTCTCTCTCCATATGATGGAGAGATCACGAGAAATTTCATCCACAGCGGGCAGACCAGAGGGCAAGGGGGTAGGGAGGGGGGGAAGAGGGTGACGGCCGTACACCACGAAAAACGGGGATTTGGAGGAAGATTCAGAGATTCTGAAATTATACGAGAATTCGGCCCAAGGTAGAAGATCTGCCCAGTCATCCTGGCGGGAGGAAACAAAATGTCGTAAATAGTCACCCAAGATCTGGTTAATTCTTTCTACTTGTCCATTGGATTGAGGATGGTATGCAGAAGAAAAATTTAATTTAATCTTGAGTTGTTTACAGAGAGCCCTCCAGAATTTAGACACAAATTGGACGCCTCTATCCGAGACGATCTGCGTAGGCAACCCGTGAAGACGAAAAATGTGTACAAAAAATTGTTTAGCCAACTGAGGCGCTGAAGGAAGACCAGGAAGAGGGATGAAATGTGCCATTTTGGAGAATCGATCAACGACCACCCAAATAACAGTGTTGCCATGGGATGGGGGTAAGTCAGTAATAAAATCCATACCAATCAGAGACCAAGGTTGTTCGGGAACAGGCAGAGGAAGAAGAAAACCAGCGGGCTTCTGGCGAGGAGTCTTATCCCGGGCACAGATAGTGCAGGCTCGCACAAAGTCCACCACATCAGTCTCTAGAGTCGGCCACCAATAGAAGCGAGAGATGAGTTGCACAGATTTCTTGATGCCCGCATGACCTGCGAGATGGGAGGAGTGACCCCATTTGAGGATTCCGAGGCGTTGGCGTGGAGAAACAAAGGTCTTTCCTGGTGGAGTTTGCCTGATGGAGGCTGGAGAAGTGGAAATCAGGCAGTCGGGAGGAATGATGTGTTGAGGAGAGAGTTCAATTTCAGAAGCATCTGAGGAACGAGAGAGAGCATCGGCCCTAATGTTCTTATCAGCAGGCCGAAAGTGAATTTCAAAATTAAATCGGGCAAAGAACAGAGACCACCTGGCCTGACGAGGATTCAGCCGTTGGGCAGACTCGAGGTATGAGAGGTTCTTGTGATCGGTGTAAATAATAACTGGAAATCTTGATCCCTCCAGCAGATGCCTCCATTCCTCAAGTGCTAATTTAATGGCTAGAAGCTCTCGATCCCCGATGGAGTAGTTCCTCTCCGCCGGAGAGAAGGTCCTAGAAAAAAACCCACAAGTAACAGCATGCCCGGAAGAGTTTTTTTGTAGAAGGACAGCTCCAGCTCCCACTGAGGAGGCATCAACCTCCAATAGGAAGGGTTTAGATGGGTCAGGTCTGGAGAGCACGGGAGCCGAAGAGAAGGCGGACTTGAGTCGTTTAAAGGCGTCTTCCGCTTGAGGAGGCCAAGACTTGGGATCGGCATTTTTTTTGGTTAAAGCCACAATAGGAGCCACAATGGTAGAAAAATGTGGAATAAATTGCCTGTAATAATTGGCGAACCCCAAAAAACGTTGGATGGCACGGAGTCCGGAGGGGCGTGGCCAATCTAAGACGGCAGAGAGTTTATCTGGATCCATTTGTAGTCCCTGGCCAGAGACCAAGTATCCTAGGAAAGGAAGAGATTGGCATTCAAACAGACATTTCTCAATTTTAGCATAGAGTTGATTGTCACGAAGTCTCTGAAGAACCATACGGACATGCTGGCGGTGTTCTTCTAGATTGGCCGAAAAAATTAGGATATCATCAAGATATACAACAACACAGGAGTATAACAGATCACGAAAAATTTCATTAACAAAGTCTTGGAAGACAGCAGGGGCGTTGCACAGGCCAAAGGGCATGACCAGATACTCAAAGTGTCCATCTCTGGTGTTAAATGCTGTTTTCCACTCATCCCCCTCTCTGATGCGGATGAGGTTATAGGCGCCTCTTAAGTCCAATTTAGTAAAGATGTGGGCACCTTGGAGGCGATCAAAGAGTTCAGAGATGAGGGGTAAGGGGTAGCGGTTCTTAACCGTGATTTTATTAAGTCCGCGGTAGTCAATGCAAGGACGTAGAGAGCCATCTTTTTTGGACACAAAGAAAAATCCGGCTCCGGCAGGAGAGGAGGATTTACGGATAAAGCCCTTTTTTAGATTCTCCTGGACGTATTCAGACATGGCAAGAGTCTCTGGGACAGAGAGAGGATAAATTCTGCCCCGGGGTGGAGTAGTGCCCGGGAGGAGGTCGATAGGACAATCATAAGGCCTGTGAGGAGGTAGAGTCTCCGCTTGTTTTTTGCAGAAAACATCCGCGAAGTCCATATAGGCCTTAGGGAGACCGGTTACTGGAGGAAGCACAGAGTTACGGCAAGGGTTACTGGGAACCGGTTTTAGACAGTCCTTGGAACAAGAGGGCCCCCAACTCTTGATCTCCCCAGTGGACCAATCCAGGGTTGGGGAATGAAGTTGAAGCCAGGGAAGTCCAAGGAGAATTTCCGAGGTGCAATTGGGGAGGACCAAAAGTTCAATCCTCTCGTGATGAGATCCGATGCTCATTAGAAGGGGCTCCGTGCGGAAACGTATGGAACAGTCCAATCTTTCATTGTTTATACAATTGATGTAAAGGGGTCTGGTGAGACTGGTCACTGGGATGTTGAACCTGTTGACGAGAGAGGCCAAAATAAAATTTCCTGCAGATCCAGAGTCTAAGAAGGCCACAGAAGAGAAGGAGAAGGCAGAGGCAGACATCCGCACAGGCACAGTAAGACGTGGAGAAGCAGAGTGGACATCAAGGATTGTCTCACCTTTGTGCGGAGTCAGGGTACGTCTTTCCAGGCGGGGAGGGCGGATAGGACAATCCCTCAGGAAGTGTTCGGTACTAGCACAGTACAGGCAGAGGTTCTCCATGCGGCGTCGTGTCCTCTCTTGAGATGTCAGGCGAGACCGGTCGACCTGCATAGCCTCCACGGCGGGAGGCACAGGGACAGATTGCAGGGAACCAGAGGAGAGAGGAGCCGAGGAGAAGAAACGCCTCGTGCGAACAGAGTCCATATCTTGGCGGAGCTCCTGACGCCTTTCGGAAAAACGCATGTCAATGCGAGTGGCTAGGTGAATAAGTTCATGAAGATTAGCAGGCATTTCTCGTGCGGCCAGAACATCTTTAATGTTGCTGGATAGGCCTTTTTTAAAGGTCGCGCAGAGGGCCTCATTGTTCCAGGATAATTCAGAAGCAAGAGTACGGAATTGTACGGCATACTCGCCAACGGAAGAATTACCCTGGACCAGGTTCAACAGGGCAGTCTCAGCAGAAGAGGCTCGGGCAGGTTCCTCAAAGACACTTCGAATTTCCGAGAAGAAGGAGTGTACAGAGGCAGTGACGGGGTCATTGCGGTCCCAGAGCGGTGTGGCCCAAGCTAGGGCTTTTCCAGACAGCAGGCTGACTACGAAAGCCACCTTAGACCTTTCAGTGGGGAACTGGTCCGACATCATCTCCAAGTGTAATGAACATTGGGAAAGGAAGCCACGGCAAAGCTTAGAGTCCCCATCAAATTTATCCGGCAAGGATAGTCGTAGTCCAGAAGCGGCCACTCGCTGCGGAGGAGGTACAGGAGCTGGCGGAGGAGATGGTTGCTGGAGCTGTGGTAGTAACTGTTGTAGCATAACAGTCAGTTGAGACAGCTGTTGGCCTTGTTGCGCAATCTGTTGTGACTGCTGGGCGACCACCGTGGTGAGGTCAGCGACAACTGGCAGAGGAACTTCAGCGGGATCCATGGCCGGATCTACTGTCACGATGCCGGCTGGCAGGTAGTGGATCCTCTGTGCCAGAGAGGGATTGGCGTGGACCGTGCTAGAGGATCGGTTCTAAGTCACTACTGGTTTTCACCAGAGCCCGCCGCAAAGCGGGATGGTCTTGCTGCGGCGGTAGTGACCAGGTCGTATCCCCTAGCAACGGCTCAACCTCTCTGGCTGCTGAAGATAGGCGCGGTACAAGGGAGTAGACAGAAGCAAGGTCGGACGTAGCAGAAGGTCGGGGCAGGCAGCAAGGATCGTAGTCAGGGGCAACGGCAGGAGGTCTGGAACACAGGCTAGGAACACACTAGGAAACGCTTTCACTGGCACTAAGGCAACAAGATCCGGCGAGGGAGTGAAGGGGAAGTGAGGTGATATAGGGAAGTGCACAGGTGTAAACACTAATTGGAACCACTGCGCCAATCAGCGGCGCAGTGGCCCTTTAAATCGCAAAGACCCGGCGCGCGCGCGCCCTAGGGAGCGGGGCCGCGCGCGCCGGGACAGAACTGACGGAGAGCGAGTCAGGTACGGGAGCCGGGGTGCGCATCGCGAGCGGGCGCTACCCGCATCGCGAATCGCATCCCGGCCAGAGGCGGTATCGCAGCGCCCCGGGTCCGTGGAACCGACCGGAGCGCTGCAGTGAGAGGAGTGTAGCGAGCGCTCCGGGGAGGAGCGGGGACCCGGAGCGCTCGGCGTAACATGGGCCTTCATGATTAAAAGATTAAAGGAACTCTACCAGGGGAATTAATTTATTATTAGTGCAATCATTAACTGCTGCAGAAAAATATTATTAAGCCAGTGCAGACACCATAAAAATAGCACAAAATTAGCTGTAATTTCGCTGCAATGTGCGACATGAAAAACACTGGGCACTCAATTTTTCAGGTGCAAGTCAGTTGACAAATTTCCCTCTGCGTATTAAATATATTTGAAATTTACTGAAAAAGTAGCAAATTCTTTAAGACATATGTATTGTATAATAAATGTTTCTGGCAGTTATCAGAATTGATATAAAGTTTGGAACTTTAGCACTTTAAATAAAATATCCACTGTGTAAATTTGGGAGTGGATCTATAGGTATATTTATGGATACAACATATATTTCTTTGATTTATTTGGCATTATTATTATTATTATTATTATTGTTTTTTGTAGGATTAGTATTGTGCATTTAGTATGTGCAATGATCTTCACAAAATCTTTAGAAATGTATATTATGATTGTTAGCCTTACAAATAAAGGTATACAGGGATTGCCTATCATTAGGCGCAAACAGAAAACAGAGAAGAGTTATGTAGCAGAGAAAGGTGTGGACATACTATGGTAGCCATTAGGTTTGTTGTTGGACCAAACTCAGAAACAGAGTCTAAGGATCCTCCATGTTTTAACCCTTCATCCCTTCATGGGATGTGGAAGTTGGACTTAGTTTCTAGAGAGTACCAGGTCCTTTGCAAAGAGGGGTAATTGTATGGGTGGCGGCTAGGCCAGCACACTAACAGCCACCAGCGCAAGGCAAATCAGACAGAGACAAGTCCAAAGGTGGATCCTTAAAATATGGATCAGTGGCAGAGTCAGGTAAAGATGAGGGAGTCATAGCAGGTGGCACTGATTCAGGGTCAGTAGTCCAGGTCACACACAGTAGACTCCAAACGGTAAAGGAGGGTCAGATAAAGGTGGCGTTGTGTGATCTCGCATGGGTCAAAAACAGAATATCTTCTCAGAATACCTTCACACAGAAAACCTTTATACTGCTTAGGCACAAAGAAATGGTAAAAGCTGCTTTAAATAGGCATTGCAGAAGCAACATATGAAGGGGATAGATTTTGGACCAGAGCAGGAGCTGCTGCATTAGGAGAAGCACAACAGTAGAAGTAAGAGAGAGTGATCAGGGAATGGACAGCAACTAGATGCCCATGGGTGCCAGACATGACATATTATCTGTTTCCCAATCTTCCACTTTTCTTTACTGCCATTTTTACTGCTCAAGACATGGCCTGTGTTTTGTGTTTTTTGTTTTTTTTGAGGAATATAAATTTAGAAAATAAGGAAACCAATAAAGTGTGTGTGCCCCATTATCAAAGAGTAGGATTCAAGCATAACAGCTTCTTTACTCCGCTAACAAACTATATATGCAGAGTGCCCAAGTGTAGTATTTATGTAAAATAATCCCTACTTTAAAATATTATATATTAATGTTGACAATTTGTTTTACATAATAGTAATATTCTATATATGTTCCGACTGTGTGTGGCTCCCGGTATAAAATATTTAACTGGGTAGTCATATATATATATATATATATATATATATATATATAGTATAACCTAAGTATATATACCTACATACCCATGCTCTCTATATGAAACTCATTATATGTACACTTAAATGTGCATATTTAGTACTATACTAAGAATGTACACAACCCATATATTTAGACTGTGCACTTTGAGGGTAAGGGTAGAGAGTGGTAAATCTTGTAGTTCTCTTTATTTTGGTTCTCTATCCATTTGAGATTTCTCCTGGCGGAGTTTGTAACGCTAACATCTGTGACCCCCTCCTTTTCAATACATTGCTATATATTATCAGTTAAAATAAAACAAAATCCTAATGGTGCTGCAAACTGTGCTCCCGAATGTAGTACCATTCATTGTGCCTCTGAATTTAATTCTGTTACACATCGCGTTCTGGAAATACACCTGTGATTACACTCTGCCATGGAAAATAAATAGTTAAATTCAGCACCCCATAAAAACACTGCCATATGTGGTACCACCTGAAAATATTGCCCAATTCAAATAAAGTGCCACACACAGTGAAGTCTAAGAATGTGCTACATGACAAGCCCCCTGAAAATAAGGCAACACACACAGTATCCACTAAAGATAGTTCCATATGTCGTGTGCTAATTGGAAATTGCCAAATCTTCTGTCCCCATAGAATGTGCCCTCTAAAAAGGAAGTGTCATGCAGAACCCCCTAAAACAAGTATACAAGTAAATATATTCACCTGTCCCCATCCATGGCCTCTTCTGGAAATGTCTACTCCTGCAATATGACACAATATGACATAATATCAACAGTTAATATCACAGAGAAAATGCCAAATGACTTGGCAGGGACTTGATAATTCCACTTGCCTCCCTAGTGTCAGTTAGGTTGTTAGATAGGCACAGATACGATTGAGTGCAAGGGGGAACAGATCGGGGTCCTGTTTGTAACTGCCAGTTCAGAAGAACTAGAAAAAACTGTCTGTCTCCCACCCTAGCCCCCTCCCCAATAAGTCCTTTAAGGTAGCCAGCAGTTAGACGATAAACAATTATTCTTATTTTCTGTACTTGTTTCTTAAAGCTGTTTAAGATTCATGTCTGCAATTGAAAATTGTACTATAAACCTTTAAGACTGCTATAATGTACAGTGCATGGAATATGTTTAGTTAAAGACAGTATTGATAGCTATATAGGATTGTGCATTTGTTTAGTTAAAATTTTAAGCCACTTTACCCGACATTCTGTGAAAAGATACTTGAACACTAACATTGTTGGCTTCCTCATAAAGGAAAGGCATAGTTCATAGTCAGCATTCTAACTAATCCATAAATTTTACTATGACTTTTAACAGGCCACAGCATTTTACATACATAAACATGTATATTGATATAGTCTACTTAAATTACAGAGCTACATAAAAAACTACTGTGGTTCTAGGTAAGTAGAATAGCAAGCTTCATAGAGGGTGGTCTGATTGTGTGCTGGTTTCTTAAACCACTGTCTGTAACCCACATTACCAGGACACGTTGGGGATGGAATTTCCATATGTATGGCTATATATTTCATTCATTTATATATATATATATATATATATATATATATATATATATATATATATACACTTTTAAAATTTAAAGGGGAAAATAATAAAGATCAATCCTATTTACCATATAAAATCTTAGTTTAGAATGTTAGTTAAAGGGGTACTCCGGTGAAAACCTTTTTTCTTTTAAATCAACTGGTGGCAGAAAGTTTAACATATTTGTAAATTACTTCTATTAAAAAATCTTAATCCTTCCTGTACTTATTAGCTGCTGAATACTACAGAGGAAATTCTTTTCTTTTTGGAGTGCTCTCTGATGACATCACGAGCACAGTTCTCTCTGCTGACATTATTATAATAATAATAATAATGCTTTATTTATTGTTGTCCTTAGTGGGATTTGAACCCAAGTCCCCAGCACTGCAAGTCAGCCGTGCTAACCACTCAGCCACCATGCTGCCCTTAGCATACATCTGCTATGCATGGTTGCTAAAATGGACAGAGATGTCAGCAGAGAGCACTGTGCTCGTGATGTCATCAGTGTTACAAAAAGAAAGGAATTTCCTTTGTAGCATTCAGCAGCTAATAAGTACTGGAAGGATTAAGATTTTTTAATAGAAGTAATTTACTAATATGTTTAACTTTCTGCCACCAGTTGATTTAAAAGAAAAAAGGTTTTCACCGGAGTACCCCTTTAATTCTCATAATTATTTGTATTGTTTTATAAACAGACAGTTACACGAATAAAGGAAAATATGGGAAAGAGCATATCTTTTGAAAACCTTAAGCACATAACATTTTATTTGTTCAAACCTTTTCAAAACTTTTGCATTTTTTTGGCAAAGATAAGGCAAGAAATAAAAATGAAAAAATGCTTATTACATACCTATTCAACACATCCCACATCCTACTGTCTGCAACCCTTTTATATCACTGTTCATATTTGGAAAGAAATATGCAGGGGTGCAACTTCAGGACTCGCTGATGCAAGTAGAGCAACATTACAAATTGTTTACATCTTTGTAAACAAGTATTAAAAATAAAGACTTTGAGAGGCACTGAATGTCAGGAATAAGAGTGGCTGCAGTACAATCCTTAATCTTTATCCTATGGGTGTGCAGTGAGGACTAGCCACTTACATATGGAAATTTCTCTAACTTTATACCTGAGATTTAAAAAGGTTATCCAGGAATCGAAAAACAGAGCCTGTTTCTTTAAAAAAAAAAAAAACGCTCCCCGTCTGTCTCCAGGTTGGGTGTGGTTCTGCAGCTCAGTTGCATTGAAGTGAATGAAGCCAAGTTGTAATACCACACCCAACCTGGAGACAGACAGGGAGCAGTTTTTGAAAAAAATTATCTCTGTTTTTTGATTCCTGGATAACCCCTTTAACATACAAAATGATGTATAAAATTCCTGTTCTTCTATGTCTGCAGCAAATGCTCTGCTAGCATTACATTTATTGGAGCTACGGATCATACCTCCATTCAGATTAATCTTGCAGAAGTTGATAAAAGTACAGGAATAGCTACTGGCCAGCACAAGACCTGAATCTATGGTACCATCTGTAGGGTGGGAGAATCTGATGACTCCATCCTCAGGTTGGTAAACCCCTATGGCATCATTAAAATAACTTCTTTTTTTGATTTGGAAGTCTAGTAAGAAAACCATGATCTTGTTGCATCCTTCTGTAGGTCATGGCTGATTGTCATAAACTTCTGTTTATTCTGACTGCGCTACAACAATTAAAAAGGTCAATACATTTTTGCCTGAGCTGGTTTCTCTTGTGTCATCTTCCACAGGTATGCATACACAGCAACATTTTGGGAAAAGTTAAAATCTGCAAAAAAAAGAGGAAACAAGAAAAATGTGAGTTAACCTGTTAACAACCATGAACGTCTATACTTGTCCATGTGCCATTAAAGGGGTGTGGCATGGGCTCCCGACTTAAGCCCATGTCATACCGGCTGGCCCCCAGCTGATTCCTGTAGCTGATTCCTGACAGCGGTGTCTAAAGTTGCCTTGATCCTGTCCCTGGCGATCCACTGCTGAGGTAGCCTGAGGGCTTACCTCTCCTTCCACGCTGGCTCCTGCGCTAAGAATGATAAAGCCTGGCAGGACCAGGCTTTATCAATCAAGCGCAGAGCACACAGATCAATGTGGTTTTATGGAACCACATTGATCTGTATGAGGAATCAAATGAATCCTCCTAAAAGTCCTCTAAGGGGACTAAATGTGTAAAAAAAAGTTAAAAAAAAAGTTTAAAAACACACACATTAACCCGTTTCTTATTAAAAGTTATAATCACCCCCCTTTTTCCAAATTCCATATAAAAAAAATATCTGAACAGAATAAAAATAAACATATGTGGAATTGCCGCATGTGGAAAATTTATCATTAGTTAACCACTTAAGGACCTAGGCCGTATGGATACGCCTTGACGCCCTGGTACTTAAGGACCCAGGGCGTATCCATACGCCCGTGGGAATTTCAGTCCCCGCCGTGTGCCGGGCAGGAACTGGACCGGGGTGCCTGCTGATTGATATCAGCAGTCACCCCGGTCCGGTCCCCGCCCGTCGCACGGTGGGGACCGAAATTCCCACGGGCGTATGGATACGCCCTGGGTCCTTAAGTACCAGGACATCAAGGCGTATCCATACCCATAAATGCCATACGCGTATCCATACACGTAAATGCCCAGGGGTGTCATCAGACCCCCCCATGTCGACGATCGGCGCAAATCGCAAGTGAATTCACACTTGCGATTTGCGCCGATTCCGGGTCATACGGGTATATAGTGACCCGGTGATCCGGAATATAAGGGGGATTGCGGTTGTCTAAGACACCCACGATCCCCCTGAAGGGATAGGAGTGAGGTGGCAGGGGTGCCACCCCTCCTATCCCTGCTATTGGTCTGCTATTGATCGTCAGAAGCAACGACCAATAGCAGATCGGGGGCGGGGGGGGTTAACTTTCGTTTTCTCCGTCCTGCCCACCAACAATAGGCGGGGCAGAACGGGGAAACGAAGGGGACCGAACGCCGACGTCCACTTACCCGTCCAGAGGCAGCGGCGACAGTGATCGGCGGGCGGCATGACGTGCGTCAGAAGAGGACGGCTCCTGGGATCCTACAGAAGCCGGTAAGTTGATCTGGAGGGCTACAGTCTGAGACTGTGGTCTCTAAACTCTAGCCCTCCAGATGTTGCAAAACTACAGAATTTCTGTGGCGAACAATCTGCCATGGAAATTTCACATGTTCATTCTTTCATCGGAACACACTCAGAAATGCAATGCCATCTATGTAGATGATGCCTTTTCAATAGGTCCTAGTGCCCACTACAGATGGAATCTCTTCCTGTAGTGTAAATGATCTCTTAGAGTTAACCGACATAGCGTCACTTTTAGATGACAAGGCACCCCCGGTATTAGCCAAACTGCCTCTATAAGGCTGGGATCACACTACGATTTTCAAATACAGTAACCGTATACGGTTTTCCGCAAAAAAATGTATACGACTGTATCCGAAACCGTATGCATAGAGAATGCATTGTAAACCGTATTCCAAATGTTGTGTACGGTTGCATCCGTTTTGCCTCGGATACGGTTTTGACGATTTTTCAACCATAGGCAAAAACGCTGTCGACCACGTTTTTGCCTCCGGTTGGAAACCCGTATACCAACCTTATTCGGTTCTTTTAACATTGTTGTCTATGAGAACCGTACACAGAATTTCAGAATACGGTTGCACATGGTTTTTCTAATCTGTTTTTGGAGTTGACACATGCGTAGAAGGAATTTCAATTGAACAATAGTAACTGTATTAAATTGCTTGAAAACTAATTCCAACAAAATAGCAAAACCATTGGCAAAAACGGATGCAAACGGATACAACCGTACATACGTTTTGGAACCGTATACGGGGAAAAACAGTATGTGGAGTCATTCGGTTGTATACGGTTGCATACGTTTTTTGCCATATGCTTTTTAGCGGAAAACCGTATACTGTAACCGTATTTGAAAAATGTGGTGTGAACCCAGCCTTACACTGACAATTATATTGTATCTATAACATACAGCCATAGTGCCCGACAAAGCCACAGTGCCCAATTGAAAGGGTTGTCTAGAAGTTTGAACTATAAGTATAACAGCAGTTTAAGGGAACCTGTCATGTTGAACCATGAGTTATCTAGGCTTCTTCCCCACACCGCTACCTTTTTTGATTGATCTCCCCCTATAACCAAACTGGATAGATTTCTAAATTAAGGCCGCATGAAAGTGATGGCAGGTTCCCTCAAATTTAATAAAATAATAAAGATAACCATAATTCAAATTTCAAATCCCTAGCCTTTCCAGCTCATTGATGATGTCTTTAATGTCAACAGTCACAAAAACCCAGTATAAAATCCAAAGTGTGCCCATAACATTGCCAGCCATGGTGCACCACTACTAAATAGCTGAAGTACATAAAAGTGAAAGTGCCCTAAATTGTCAATAAGGAGAAGCTCATATGTATCAGTGCTCCAGGCAATTCAAGATTGCCCCACTCAATCTGGTCCATGAGGCAGCTCTGAGTCATCTGTAGGCTTCCCAATTCAAAATAAGAATAATAACTGTGATGTCATTGAGGTCTGGAAACATATTGCATATTCACCCAATATGTTTTCACACATTTATGATCTTTTAAAAAATATTTTTAAATTTTTTGCTTTCCTTAAGAGAAAAAACATAAAATGGTGTTTCTGTTGGATATCAGCCTTAAATTTCATGCTTGTGAACACTACATCTTTTTCAGTTGCAAGTTCTAAGAACAACATTAACTTTTAGAATATACTTTACAGAGCATATGTATTGACTGCATGCAAAGTTCTGCTACAGGGAATGTTCAGACTTGTGGTTAAATCATGGCGTTCTACTGAAATGTTGTGAGAACCAATAGTTGCTTGAGAGATCAATATTACCTACATATAGTATGCTAATAATACTACAATATAGCCAAAATAACAGCACAAATACTACTGCATTAAAGCTAAACAAATACAAGCATGCAGTGTAAACAGTGCTGTAAACCGTGTTGCTATGTACGGGATTGGTGTCTGTGGTGCACCATACAAGGGGGCCACGAGAAAAGTAAGGGGGGAGGCGAAGATTTATCTACAACCGAAATGTGTAAACTGCGCAATGAGTTCATGCTGCGATCCTTTGGTCCGGTCGGCACAGGCGGAGCCGAACTGCTACCGGAAAAGCGCGCGAAGAAAGCCCGCGCTGCGCCATGCCACGCTCCTGGGCGTGGCCACCAAGTTGCTGTGTCGCAGCCGAAAGGGAACTCAGAGATACAGGAGTCGTCTCTGGAGGGACCGATAACGTCCTTCCTGCCGGGCGCCATTTTGGAGAAGCCCACTATAAAAGACGCCACGCACAGCAACCTCTTCAGTCTGCACTGAGAGCCGCAGAGTACAGGCATGGCGGAGAGCTACATTCCACGTGGTGAAGTTGGCAAAATGGCGCCGGAAAAGCGGAAAGTTGTGGCAGTCGCAGCCCGACTTTTCCAAGAACTTGCTGACCGTCTGCAGCGGTTGTCATTAGACGAAGAGGGGGCCTGCAATCTTCCCCCACTGCCTGATGATGACGACGATTGGCCAGAGACACCTCCAGCGGAGAGCGCAGGGACACCTGGAGGTACACCGTCGGTGAGATTGTCCCCTCACCACAGAACTTGGGGCTCGTGGGCCGAGATCCCATCGGAGGAGTCTGCAGTGAGTACCCCGCCAGAGGCGGCCTATTCTTCCTCCTCGAGCCCTAAGGTCATACCTCGATCAAGCTTGCCAAGTGCACAACCGTGCTCACCAAAATTGCCGCAATGGGTGTTCGTAGATGAGCCAGAGCTGATCGAGTACATGCACAGAGTACTTCAACCATTACCTGGGAAGCCCCTCCCACCAATCCCAACTGCAGAAAGGGAAAGGGCCCGTCAAGAAGCTGAGCTGGCCGAATTGATGGAAAAGTTAAAGGCCCGACACAAAGAACTCTATGCCCCCAAGCACGTGCATTTGCATCATGAAGAGAAAGTACGGTGGAAAGAAAACACCAAAGAAATGGAGGGCATTGTACATTTGTAAATGGGATCACCCCCGAGAAGGGGAGGAGCCATTAGAAAGAAGAAGAGCAACTGTGGCCAAGTTCAGTGTGGCCACACTGGGCAGACCATCCTCGTTATCCGGCGAGCAGTGCAAAGGCCATATCTCCATAAGAAGTTTGACACCTTGGAGGTGGGTGAAATTGGGGAGTACACCCCCGTCCAGAGCCTTTGTGGAGAATGGGCTGCAGCGGTCACCAGACCAACAGCCCCAACACAGCTTCCCTTCAAATATTTTCCGTCAACTGATTGGGAATCCGATCCCTTCAACTTGAGGCCAAAAAGGTCTGCTCCTAAAGCCTCCACCAGCGTACCCAAGGAGGAGGAGCCTCAACAGTCAAGTTCATCATCTTCTATGTACAGCAAAGAGTCAAGTTCTTCATTTTCTACATACCGTCGAGAGTCAAGTCCTGATCAAGTTCAGGAAAGTAAGCCCAAATTGCGGGCACCAAAAACCGTACCTAGACCCTCTCGGAGCAATGAGAGTTTGTCTGTTCCAGAGGTACCAACACACGTACCTTGGCCCTCTCGGAGCAATGAGAGTTTGCCTCCTGCAAAGGTACCAACGTATGTACCAAGGCCCTCTTCTGACATGGAGAGTTTGCCTGCTTCCAGGGTACCAACGAAAGAGTCATTGGTTCATCCTAGTTTAGAGATGATGCTCAAGCCCTATTGCCCCACTTTGATCCCAGCTAGTAAGTCTATAACCCCTTCTAATGCTGCTTTCCACCACTCCATTCTCACCAATGTGGTGTGGAAAAGCTATGTCGGTTCTACACCTGCCCCTGCTGTTGGAAGGTATAGAGGAACCAAGAGAGGCACAACAAGAGTAAAGAAGAATATTCGCTGAAGGGACTGTGTGTATAGGTCCCCATAGCCAGAGTCCTTAGGACGTGGGGGTCCTTATTGTCTAGTCCACCCCTAGTCACCTCTCATCTAGGTATTAGTTATCTAGTAATTTATTTAGGATTTATATATAAAGGATTGTATAAATGTATATAAATGGTTAATTACTTGTACGGAGTGTAGCAGGACCTGCGGGTCATGTGGTCAGGTAAACTCTATGGTTTTTTGTGCTTGAGGACCTTTGGAGGTCCCTGTGACGTATTTCACCCATCACTCCCTGTGACGGTGAGTAACAGTTGCTTGGACCAGTAAAAGGCGGCCCTGCCCATATAGGGGAGCGGCGGCCATTACTCTCTCTCTTGTTCCCGGGCTGTCAAACGAACAGGATCTGCGCAGCTATCTTCCGCAGTGAGTTAGGCCCGAGCCTTGCGGCAATGGCTGATCTATTCAGAATCGTGAGTGTATCAATCCCTAAGCACTCTGCAAGATCACCGGACCTTATCTACCCCCTAAATCCGGACGGATCTTCGCAAATTACCCTAAATTCAGAGACTTGTATCAGAAGTCAAGGTCCGCAACAACTGTCAGTCATTGAACTGTATAGAGACTGTATTAACTAGACTGTTACTGTTCATTGGATGTACCGCAAGCCTTTAAGTAAAGTTATCCAAGTTCAAGTTCAACTACCTTGTCGACCTCAGTCATTTTATGCATGCACCTATAGTTACTGGGAAGGGCGGCGATAGGCCGGAGAATTACCTCAGCATACTAGCCCTCAGCCTGGCGTCAAGAACTATAGGGTTAACATTAACCCCTCATCTACCACAACAATACCCCAACTACTATTACCCCCCAAGGGCTACCACATTGCAATATCATATAAAACAGTATACTTTGTAAAAAGGGATTGAAGATTAATTGTCTTTACCGTAGCAAATCATTTGCATATCGCTATAAACACCATTAGGAATGAGCAAATCAAATCTGACGAATCCGAACTAATTCTGAATTTCAGGAAAAAGTTTGATTCACAACTAATGCGAATATCGCCGCGATTCAATTGCACAAATCGCTTCATTAAACTCCATTTAGTGCGGTCCAGGCTCCAAGGCATCTAAAATGGTGGATCCACATATGAGGACATGGGTCAAGGAATCCTGGGAAGGTGGGAACAAGAGTAGGCGGGATGACTCTGAATCACATGCAGCATGCAGCCTATCAGCAGCCAGCCACCCCTGTGATGTCAAAGCCCTATATAATTGGCAGCCATCTTGCAGCCAGTCACTTCAGCCTTTTATTGCAGAGAGATAGAGAGGGACAGACAGCGCTGTGTGTTGCACTGAAAATCCTTTTTCCAGTAGTGATTCACCTCCCAGTCACTACAATGTTCTATTAGAGAGAGAGAGACAGAGAGCAGCGTGTTGCACAGTTATTGCACAGAACCGCAGCAATTCCCCTCAAGCCCAAATCCTGCCTAGAAGCACTAATAAGGAAGGGAGGGATATTGAGAGAAAAAGTGCAATTTTGGGTGTAGTACACTGTAGTACACAGCGACTGTGTGCTGCTGCACTGGTGTGTACAGCTGGTGTTGTACACAAATACTTTTTTAACTGGAGCACATTGTCCTCACATCATAAGTGCATACCACATACGTACATCTCAGTGGTGTACTATTTTGTTCCTGTTAAAGTCTTAAGGGCCTAGATACTGTGAAAGGCCAGCCATAAGTTCACATCGGCTGGTGTTGTACACAAGTACTGTTTTAAGCATACAGGAGCTCACTGTCCTCCCTTCATAAGTGCATACCACAAACGTACATCTCAGTGATGTACTATTTTGTTCCTGTTAAAGTCTTAAGGGCCTAGATACTGTGAAAGGCCAGCCAAAAGTACACACTGGCTGGTGTTGTACACAAATACTATTTTAAGCGTAGTGGAGCGCATTGTCCTCCCCACATATACGCACTAAGTATGTCAGGTAGAGAAGTGCCAGGACGTGCACAGAGGAGTGGCGAGGCCTAAATTCATCAGGCAGAGGTCGCAGCAGACTAGGGGCTCTCGGTTTCAGCTAGTGGTCAGAAACCCCTCTACCGTCATCGATTGGTTAACACGGTCATACAATTCATCACAAGTGACATCTGACACCGCGTTCAGGCTCCTAAAGAATGAACCTGAGGAGGACATCAGTGACCTGCAGACACAACTCGTTTATGATGAAGCCGTTCGCACTTGGGAGCAGGGTGCAGAAAGGGAGAAGAGGGTTGCAGGTTGCCTGTGAGGCAGCAGCTGAGCCAGTAAAGTGGTAGCATGGTTGGCAGTCAGCATGGTGGCAGACCTGCTTCATGGCAGCCTACCTTCCCAGGAGGCCATGAAACAGGGGTTCCTGGAATCGGTGGCAGTGGCAGTCAATCAGTGCGGACTGTTGGTGGGAAAATCAGCTACTCAGCCATGTGGCAGTTTTTCATCAAGCATCTGGAGGAGGTTAACCTGGCCACATGCAAGATGTGTCAGCAGAAGGTGAAGCGTGGCCAGGGTCCCAATGTTGGCACCATGGCCCTGCGTCAGCATATGTAGTGTCACCATAAAGCGGCCTGGGAGAATCGTGGCTCCGATGTAGTGGTCCAGCCTGCTGCATCACCCAGTGGTATGCCGCTCCCTGATTCAGCCAGTCAAGGCTCCACCACCTGCGCTCCAGATGCTTCTGCTCCTCCTACTTCGAGTCAATCTTTCCGTCAGCAATCCATCAGCGAAGCCATGTCCAAGAGACAACAGTATGCACCCACTCATTCAACGGGGCCAAAGCTGAATGTGCTCCTGCCCAAATTGCTGGTGCTACAGTTCCTCTCTTTTCAAGTGGTAGACTCTGCACCTTTCAGAGAACTGATGGCTTGTGCCTAGGCAAGGTGGAGAGTCTCAAGCCATCATTTCTTTGCGAAAAAAGGCAGTACCAGCCCTGCACAATTTTGTGGAACAGAAGGTGGGCCAGTCCTTGAGCCTGTCGGTGTGTACCAAAGTGCATGGCAGCGCTGACGTGTGGAGCTGTAACTACGGTTAGGGAAAATACATGTCCTTTACGGCCCATTGGGTGAATGTGGTTCCTGCACAGCCACAACAGCAACTTGGACAGGTCACACCGCTTCCGCCTCCACGCTCTCAGGCCGTTGGTCCTGTGACAGTGTGCAACTCTGCCTCCTCATCCTCCACAGTGTCCTCAGCCTCCACTGCAGAGACAAGTCTTAGTGCCCCTCCTGCATACCGTGTGTGCAGGGCATGGTGGTGTCACACTGTTCTTCACATGGTTTGCCTTGGCGACACGAGGGAGGAACTGCTAAAAGTCATTCATAAAGAAATCGGAGCATGGCTTACCCCACGAAAACTGGAAATGGGAACCATGGTGACCGCCAACGGGAAGAACATCTTGTCTGTGCTGTGACAAGGAAGGCTGAGCCAGGTGCCCTGCATGGCACACGTGTTCAATCTGGTTGTTAAGTGGTTCCTGAAGTGTTCCCTCCATCTGCAAGACATCATTACAAGGGGAAGGAAACTTTGCATGCACTTCAGCCACTCATACACAGCAAAGCACATCCTCCTTGAGCTGCAGCGTCAGAATGGCATCTCCCAACATAGTCTGATTTCCACACGTTGGAATTCCTCCACATGTTGGACTGACTACACGAACAGAGAAAAGCCATCACCGCTTTCTTGATGATCCAAGCGGATAGGGTGACTCCCCTGTGTAACTTCAATGTCAACCAGTCGCAGCTCATACGTCACATTTAAGGAAGCCACATTATTAGTCAGTCACCAGGATTACGGGATTAACAACGTTATTCCACTGCTTCATCTTCTACAACACGTGTTGGAAACAATGGCTCGATGCATGCTCACTTGCTTGTGTAGTGTCTGCCGAATTGTCACCATTTGGCAGCGGGATGACTTCTGGCTCTCCACCTTATTGAACCCCTCACTACGGGCACAAAATGGGGGCCTTTTTTACACCCACTGAGAGGGATGTCAAACTGACCTACTACAGAGACATCCTACGTAGTCAGTTGGCCGATGCCTATCTGTGCCATCGTCCATCCTCTTGCAGGTCTGAATAGGGGGGCCCTCTGCACTCACCTTCCACTGCCATGGCTGCTGGGGAGGGGAGGGGTGGGGTGGCAGGAGCAGTACCAGCTCCATCAGCAGCAGCCTGAGTCTACAGTCGCTGATGAGTAGCTTTCTTCACCCGCATAGTGAAGCAACTCATCAGCAGTAAGTAGACCTGGAGCAGGACCTTAACCAGCAGGTGGTGGCTTACCTTGACATAACCGTGCCAATACACCTTGAAGATCCACTGGACTTCTGAGCAGCCAAACTTGATTTGTGGGCGCAACTAGCAGAGTTTGCCCTGGAAAAGCTATCCTGCTGGCCAGTAGTGTGCCATCAGAGCGGGTGGCGGGTGTTTAGTGCGGCGGGAGCCATAGTGACCCAAAGGTGAACTCGTCTGTCCATGAAAAATGTTGAGACTGACCTTTGTGAAAATGAATCAGACATGGATCAGCCAGGATTTCCACCCACCAATGACTGATGCATCAAAGTAGATTGACCATGGTGTCACACAAACACTTCACAAATATGGATAGTGCTAAACATATTTAAGGCGCTGCTCCCCAGTTACAGACATTCATCCACATCAGACAACAAGTAAGTATTGAGGATATGCATTACGTAAAACGTAACTTTTAATAATAATATGCTTAGGATAAAATATATGGACCCAAATTTTTTTTTAATCAAACAAAAGGAAAGGTGTGCAAAAAACACCACGTGCCACCTACACCACCAAGTATAAATGTGATTCAAAGACCTCTAAAATGTGGAGGGGAACAACGTATGGTCCATTGTAACTAGAGATGAGAAATTCGGTTCGATCTGAATTTATTTGCGGCAAATCTATATTAAAAACGGCTATTTCTGGACTAGAGAGAGCCTCAATTGGGGTGTAGAACACTTTGCTTTGTTCTAACACACATATGGAGTGTGCTGGGGTAGTGAAATAATACTGTTATTCAGTATGACATGCAGATTACAGGGATCACTTTTAGAATCACTGTCGTGGAGCGGCACAATGACAGAGCCTGGAGGTGGCATCAGTATGAGGAGACCATATACTGGCTGAATGACACAGCGTGGAGGTGTTGGCAGCATGAGGAGACCATATAGTGGCTAAATGACACAGCGTGGAGGTTTTGGCAGCATGAGGAGACCATACTCTATTCTACGGGTACAAACTCTATTCTACGGATAATTTGCACCTGAATGGAAGGGGGTCTGCTGTGCTGGGGGAGAGAATCCTGGAAGGGGTGGCAGAGTATTTAAACTAGGTGAGTGGGGGGAGGATAATAAAGCAAAGAAAGCAGACAGTGGGATGGATAGGTTAGAGAGGGGTCAGGACATAATGGTGGGTGGAGAGGAGTCCTGTGGGGGGGAGTTTAAGAGCAGTGGATAAGGAGATCCATGGGTTACAAACCAGCCGTAAAAATAAATGTAGCCCGAAAAATTTTAACCCCAATAATTCAAAAAATTCCATTAGCCCCAATCACTTAATAACTACAATAAGTCCCATTAACTCAAAAAATACCATTTGCCCCAATAACTTAAATAATAACGTTAGACCCAATAATGCAAAAAATCCCATTAGCCCCAATAACTTAAATAATAATGTTAGACCCAATAACTCAAAAAATCCCATTAGCCCCAATAACTTAAATAGTACAATTAGCCCTTATAACTCAAATAATAACATTAACCCCAATAACCCAGAAAATCCCATTAGTGAGACTATATGTGTATAATGTACTGGAAATGTAAAGTGTATGTTCACATATGCCAGAAGCCTAGCAAATAAAATGGGGGAGCTTGAGGCCTTGATACTGGAGGAACATATTGATATAGTTGGGGTCACTGAGACATGGCTGGACTCCTCTCATGACTGGGCTGTTAATCTGCAGGGCTTTACATTGTTTTGCAAGGATAGAATGAACAGAAAAGGTGGTGGAGTCTGTCTGTATGTTAGAAGTGGTATAAAAGTCAGTGTGAACGATGCCATAGTGTGTGATGATTTTGAGGATGTGG
The DNA here is from genome assembly GCF_029499605.1 of Hyla sarda. Classification (NCBI taxonomy): domain Eukaryota; kingdom Metazoa; phylum Chordata; class Amphibia; order Anura; family Hylidae; genus Hyla; species Hyla sarda. The sequence continues at coordinate 237,301,610 of NC_079190.1, forward strand.
AATCATTGTGGGTAGAATTACAAAAGGAGGGAAATACTGAAAAAATAGTATTTGGTGTAATCTACAGACCCCCTGATATCACTGAAGAGATAGAAGGTCGGCTGCATAAACAAATAGAGAGGGCTGCCCGGGGAGAAAATTCCTAAATTTATTGCAGAATAATTTTATGGGCCAGTTTGTGGAGGACCCAACAAGAAGTGATGCCTTGTTGGATCTGATCATTTCCAACAACGCAGAGCTGGTTGGTAATGTAACTGTGAGGGAAAACCTTGGTAATAGTGACCACAATATAGTTACTTTTGACTTAAAATGTAGAAAACAAAGACATACGGGGAAGGCAAAAACATATAACTTTAAAAAGGCAAACTTCCCTGGGCTGAGAGCTGCACTACAGGACATAGACTGGGGGGAGGTGTTCTCAAATACTGATACAGAAGGTAAATGGGACATCTTTAAATCAACTCTAAATAACTATACAGCTAAATATATACCAAAGGGGAACAAATATAAACGATTAAAACTAAATCCTATGTGGCTGACAAATGATGTTAAAAGAGCAATAAACAACAAAAAAATAGCCTTCAAAAAATACAAATCTGATGGGTCAGCTATAACATTTAAACAGTTCAAGGAGCTTAATAAAATCTGTAAAAATGTAATAAAAACAGCAAAAATTCTAAATGAGAGACAGGTGGCCAAAGAAAGCAAAGCTAATCCTAAATATTTTTTTAGATATAAAAATACAAAAAAAACAAGGACAGAGCATATAGGACCCCTTAATAATGATAATGGGGAGGTTGTCATGGGCGATCAAGAGAAGGCGGAGCTGCTGAATGGGTTCTTTAGTTCTGTATATACTATGGAAGAAGGAGGAGCTGACATTGGACAGGTCAGTGCTGGTAACACATCATGGAATGTACTGAACTGGCTTAATGTAGAAATGGTACAAGGTAAGTTAAGTAAAGTAAATGTAAGCAAATCTCCAGGACCGGATGGACTACACCCAAGAGTTCTTAGAGAGGTAAGGTCAGTAATATCTGTACCTTTGTTCATGATATTTAGAGATTCTCTGGTGTCTGGTATTGTGCCAAGGGACTGGCGCAAGGCGAATGTGGTACCAATCTTCAAGAAGGGCTCTAGGTCTTCGCCAGGCAATTATAGACCGATAAGTTTAACGTGCATTGTGGGTAAATTGTTTGAAGGACTTATGCGGGATTACATACAGGAATACATAGGGGATAATTGTATTATAAGTGATAGTCAGTTTACTAAGGATAGAAGTTGTAAAACCAATCTAATTTGCTTTTATGAAGATGTGAGTAGAAGCCTTGACAGAGGAATGGCTGTGGATATAGTGTTTCTGGATTTTGCTTCCAAAGCCAGAAGGATATTGTCATGTATTAAAAGAGGTATGGACTCAAGGGACAGGGACATAATACTCCCCCTTTATGAAGCATTGATACGGCCTCACCTGGAATATGCTGTTCAGTTTTGGTCGCCTGTCCATAAAAGGGACACTGCGGAGCTGGAAAGGGTGCAGAGACGTGTGACTGAACTAATATGGGGCATGGAACAATTTAGCTACGAGGAACGATTAAAGGAGTTACAATTGTTTAGTCTTGAGAAGAGACGTTTAAGGGGGATATGATAAACGTATATAAGTATATAAATGGCCCATACAAAAAATATGGCGAAAAACTGTTCCAGGTTAAACCCCCCCAAAGGACGAGGGGGCACTCCTGGAGAAGAAAAGGTTTAGTCTAAAGGGGCGACATGCCTTCTTTACCATAAGAACTGTGAATTTATGGATCAGTCTACCTCAGGAACTGGTCACAGCAGGAACAATTAATAGCTTTAAAACAGGGTTAGATACATTCCTGGAACAAAATAACATTAATGCTTATGCAGAATTATAAAACTACATCCCTTCCCCTTATCCCCTTACACCCTTCCCTTCAATTCCCTGGTTGAACTTGATGGACATATGTCTTTTTCAACCATACTAACTATGTAACTATATAGTGGCTGAATGACACAGGGTGGAGGTGTTGGCAGCATGAGGATACCATAAAGTGGCTGAATGACACAACCTGGAGCTGGCAGCAGCATGAGTAGACACTAGGGCTTCACAATCCACAAGATTAAAAGATAAATTTTGAAATTAAAATTGAAGATTTATGGTAGTGCTACCCAAAAAATTTTTACGCGCAGGGCCAGCAGCATCAGTAAACCATATATTGGCTGAATGGCACAGCCTGGAGTTGGCAGAGGCATGAGGAGACCATTGAAATTTAAGATTTTTAAATAGAAATGTAAGATTTTGAAATTGAAATTGAGGATTTTGAAATTGAAATTTTAACTCACAGAGCAGCACAATGACAGAGCCTGGAGGTGGCATCAGTATGAGGAGACCATATAGTGGCTGAATGACTACCTGGAGTTTGTAGCAGCATGGGGAGAACAAATAGTGTCTGAATGGCACAGCATGGAGTTGGCTGAAGCATGAGTAGACAATATAGTGTCTGAATGGCACAGCCTGGAGTTGGCAGCAGCATCACAATCCCTAAGATTAAAAGATGAATTTTGAAATTTAAATTGAAGATTTTTGGTAGCTAGCCCAGGTCCAGCAGCATCAGTAAACGATATATTGGCTGAATGACACAGCCTGGAGGTGGCTGAATCATGAGGAGACCCCATAGTGGCCGAATGGCACAGCCTAGAGGTGGCTGAAGCATGAGGACACCATATAGTGGCTGAATGACACAGTGTGGAGGTGTTAGCAGCATGGAGACCATATAGTGGCTGAATGACACAGCTTGGTTGTGGCTGAAGCATGAGGAGACCAAATATTGGCTGAATGACACAGCCTGGAGTTGGCTGAAGGAGGAGACAATAGGGCCTCACAATCCCTAAGATGAAAAGATAAAGACAAAACACCAAGAGCGCTCCATAGTGCAATTAAAAGAGGGTAAAATACGCATAAACTATTGAAATGCGCTTACCCGGGTGGTTGTGCTGACAAGCAGGCACAACACTGGTAAAGATGTGATTCTTTTAACTGTTTAACTGTTTTCAACACAACTGTCATTATCTGAAATGATTATGAATGTCCAGGCTTCATTATAGCACAGGATATGTCCAGAGAGGATGGGACCAGCCGAGCCCTTCCACCAACTCGTGGTGTTCAAATGTCCAACAATAACCTCCAAACCACTTAGGGGTTCTCCAGGCGCAAGCAAAGGATAGCAGCAATAGATATGGCAACAGTGCTAAATAATAAGATCAGATAAATATAACCGAGGTATTTAATAGGAAATAGAACAACGGGTTTCAACGCCAGGACAGGCGTCTTCCTCAGGTTCAGACAAGACAATGACACATATCAGATATATATACAAAAAAAGTACCGTATTGCGGGAGACAATTAGCTCACGTCACGCCATGAGACCGGGTTCCAGGAGTTTGGCGTAGGTGAACCACAGGTCAGACGGACAGGACGGAAGCTGTCGTCAATACAAAAAGGTACGTTCCGTAAAACATATAACAATAATATATTAAAAAAGGAAAAAATTGTAAAAACAAACAATAAGAACGGTACATCAATGACACATAAGAAAAAATGCTCACATCATCGCTTTATGCTGTTATTTCCTTATGTGGTTATTGTAAAATGAAAAGATGACTTTTGACATTTAAATTTAAGATGTAAGGTAGCTAGTGCTACCATAAACCTTTTAAGGTAATGTCCCAGGCCCAGCATCACTAAACCATAGTTGCTGAATGACACAGCCTGGAGCTGGCAGCAGCATGAGTAGACACTAGGGCTTCACAATCCCTAAGATTAAAAGATGAATTTTGAAATTTAAATGAAAGATTTATGGTAGCTAGTGCTACGATAAAAAATTTTTAGGCCCAGGCCCAGCTGCATCAGTAAACCATATTTTGGATGAATGACACAGCCTGGAGGTGGCTGAGTCATGAGGAGAGACCATATAGGGGCTGAATGGCACAGGGTGGAGGTGTTGGCAGCATGAGGAGACCATAAACTGGCAGAATGACACAGCCTGGAATTGAAATTTAACCCCTTAAAGGACAACTGCAGCGCAATATACACTTATCCCCTATCAATTTCTCACCAAAAAATTCATATTATGGCTTATTTTTTCTGCCACCAATTCTACTTTGCAGTGACATTAGTCATTTTACCCAAAAATCCATGGCGAAATGGAAATAAAAATCATTGTGCGACAAAATTGAACAAAAAACGCCATTTTGTAAATTTTGGGGGCTTCTGTTCCATCCCGTTCGGTAAAAATGACACCTTATCTTTATTCTGTAGATCCATAAGGTTAAAATGATACCCTACTTATATAGGTTTGATTTTGTCGTAATCATAACTACATGAAGGAAAAATTGTATGTTTAAAAATGTCCTCTTCTGACCCCTGTAACTTTTTTATTTTTCCGCATAAAGGCTAGTTTGAGGGCTAATTTTTTGTACCGTGATCTGAAGTTTTTATCTGTACCATTTTTGTTTTGATCAGACTTTTTGATCGCTTTTTATTAATTTTTTAATGGAATTTTTTTACGTGTACGCCATTGACCGTCCAATTTAATTAATTAAATATTTTTATAGTTCAGACATTTACACGCGGCAATACCACATATGTTTATTTTTATTTACACAGTTTTTTTTTATGGGAAAAGGGGGGTGATTCAAAGGAGGGAAGGGGTTAAATCACATTTATTAACATATATTTTTTTTTTGCAATCTTATAGCCCTTATATATTATGGATCTAAGGCACGGAGCAGTCATACGCCGATTGGACACTGAGAAGGCAGGTAGGGATCCTCCTGGTGTCCTGTAAGCTGTTCGGGACGCCACGATTTCATCTGGGCTGCTGGGATACTTTCACTTTCATTTCAGGCGCGTCAGTCAACCGCAATCGGTGATGTCCTATATTAGCCGCGACTCCCGGACGTTGATGGCCGCCAGGGCCGACCCGATACGTCGCGGGGTCACCGCGTGACCACGCGCTATATCGCGGGAGCTGGCTCAGGACGTAAATATACGTCCTGCAACATTAAGGAGTTAAGGTAATGTCCCAGGCCCAGCAGCATCAGTAAACCATATAATGGATGAATGGCACAGCCTGGAGGTGGCTAAAACATCAGTAAAACATATATCGGTTGAATGGCACAGCCTGGAGGTGGCTGAAGCATCTGTAAACCATATATTGGATGAATGGCACAGCCTGGAGGTGGCTGAAGCATCAGTAAACCATATATTGAATGAATGGCACAGCCTGGAGGTGGCTGAAGCATCAGTAAACCATATATTGGATGAATGACACAGCCTGGAGGTGTTGGCAGCATGAGGTGACCATATAGTGGCCAAATGACACAGCGTGGAGGTTTTGGCAGCATGAGGAGACCATATGGTTGCTGAATGACACAACCTGGAGCTGACAGCAGCATGAGTAGACACTAGGGTTTCACAATCCCTAAGATTAAAAGATGAATTTTGAAATTTAAATTGAAGATTTATGGTAGCTAGTGCTTCCATAAAAAATGTTTAGGCCCAGGCCCAGCACCATCAGTAAACCATATATTGGCTGAATGACACAGCTTGGAAGTGGCTGAATCATGAAAAGACCATATAGTGGCTGATTGGCACAACCTGGGTTTGGCTGAAGCAAGAGGAGACCATATAGTGTCTGAATGGCACAGCCTGGAGGTGGCTGAAGCATGAGGATACCATATAGTGGCTGAATGAGACAGCCTGGAGGTGGCAGCAGCTGCATCAGGAGTCCTGAAAGTGACCCTAATGCAGAGGAATTTCTGAAACTTTGGACCAGCACCTTAATTATTGGAGTATCAATGTCAGCACAATGAGAGAACCTGGAGGTGGTAGCATCAGCATGAGGACACCATAGAGCAGCACAATTAGAGAGCCTGGAGGTGGCAGCATCAGCATGAAGAGACCATAGAGCAGCACAATTAGAGAGCCTGGAGGTTCCAGCATCAACAAGAGGAGACCATATGGCGGCACAATGACAGAGCCTGAAGGTGGCAGTATCAGCATGAGGAGACCATAGAGTAGCACAATTAGAGAGCTTGGCGGTGGCAGCATCAGCATGAGGAGACCATATGGCAGCACAATGACAGAGCCTGGAGGTGGTAGCTTCAGCATGAGGAGACCATATGGTGGCACAATGACAGAATGTGGAGGAGGTAGCATTAGCATGAGGAGACCATAGAGCAGCACAATGAGAGAGCCTGGAGGTGGCAGCATCAGCATGAGAAGACCATATGATGGCACAATGACAGAGCCTGGAGGTGGTAGCATTATCATGAGGAGACTATAGAGCAGCACAATAACAGAGCCTTGAGGTGACAGGAGCAGCATGAGGGCCATGCCAAGTGAGGGTTGAGTCTGAGGAACCCACCGGCTGTTGACTGGTGGTGTCGGATGTCACTTGGTATAAAGTGGATGACCAAGTGAACCGATCAATCACGGCTGCTGGGTTGCTGGTCGAAACACGACTACTAGCTGACACCGGAAGCTGAGACCTCTCGCTGCGACTCCGGCTGTCACACGCCCCTACTCTGCTGCGACCTCTGCCTGCGCCACTCCCCTGTGCACATCCTGGCACTACACTGTCTGACATACTTATTGCGTATATCAGGGGAGTACAATACGCTTCACTATGCTCAAAACAGTATTTGTCTAGAACAGCAGCAGGTGTGTACTATTAGCTGTCCTTTGACAGTACATAGGCCCTTGACAGATTAACAGGTACAAAATAGTACACTATTTAGATGTAGGTATGTGGTATGCAATTATGAGGGAAGAAAAATGTGCTACAGTACACTTAAAAAAGTAGACCAGCCGGTGAGTACTTTTTGCCTGGACTATCACAGTATGTAGGCCCTTGACAGATTAACAGGTACAAAATAGTACACTACTTAGATGGAGGTATGTTGTATCAGGTATGCACTTAGGGGGGCAGAAAAATGGCGTACAGTAAGCTTAAAAAAACGTGTTTTAGTAAAACACCAGCCGGTGATTCCTTTTGCCTGGACTTTCACAGTATTTAGGCCAATGCAGATTAGCAGGTAAAAAATAGTACACTACTTAGATATAGGTATGTGTTATGCCCTTATGAGGGCAGAAAAATGTACTACAGTACGCTTAGTAAACATATTGGAGTAAAACACCAGCCCGTGCTTACTTTTGGCTCTCCTTTCACAGTATGTAGGCCCTTGACAGATTAATAGGTACAAAATAGTACACTACTTAGATATAGGTATGTGTTATGCACTTATGAGGGCAGAAAAATGTACTACAGTAAGCTTAGTAAGCATATTGGAGTAAAACACCAGCCGGTGATTACTTTTGGCTGTACTTTCACAGTATGTAGGCCCTTGACAGATTAACAGGCACAAAATAGTACACCCCTTAGATGTAGATATGTGGTATGCATTTATGAGAGCAGAAAAATGCGTTACAGTACACTTAAAAAAAAGTTGGAGTAAAACACCAGCCGGTGATTACTTTTGGCTGTAGGTATGTGGTATGAACTTATAAGGGCAGAAAAATGCGCTACAGTGCGCTTAATAAATGCATTGGAGTAAAACCCCAGCTGGTGATTACTTTTGGCTGTCCTTTCACAGAATGCAGGCCCTTGACAGATTAACAGGTACAAAATAGTACACTACTTAGATGTACATATGTGGTATGCACTTATGAGGGCAGAAAAATGTGGTACAGTACGCTTAAAAAAAACATATTTTTGCACAATACCAGCAGAACATAACAGTGCTGCTGCACAAAAAAGCTGTGTACTAAACACAAAATTTCACCCTGTCAAAGACTATTTGGAATGGACTGCTGGGTATTATACAGTCTACAGACTAGTATAACCAGCATGTCAGTGTCCGGACTAGCGGCAGGTGAGGACACTGGAGGTGGATCCTCTGTGCCAGAGAGGCGATGACGCGGGAATCGGTTCTAAGCAGTTACTGGTGTTCACCATAGCCCGCCGCAAAGCGGGATGGACTTGCTACGGCAGTAACTACCAGGTCGTGTTCCCCAGTAGCGACTCGACCTCTCTTGCAGCTGAGACTGGCGTGGTACACAAGGTCTAGACAGAGGCGAGGTCAGACGTAGCAGAAGGTCAGGGCAGGCAGCGAGGATTGTAGTCAGGGGCAACAGCAGAAGGTCTGGGTACACAGGCTAGGGAACACACTATAACGATTTCTCAGGGCACAAGGCAATAAGATCCGGCAGGGACAGGAAGGGGAAGTGGGTTTAAATAGTGTAGGGAGGTGATTGAACTGATTAGACCAGGCACCAATTAGTGGTGCGCTGGCCCTTTAAATCTTAGAAAGCCGGCGCGCGCGTGCCCTAGGGAGCGGGGCCGCGCACGCCGGGACGAAACAGACACCGGAGGAGGAGGGTCAGCAGAACGGGGCGCGATCCGTGAGCAGGCCTGACCTGCCACGCGGATCGCGTCCCCGCTGGCACGAACACAGCAGCGCTTGCGGTCAGAGACAGAGACCGGAGCGCTGCTGTTAGCAGAACGCTGCGAGCGCTCCGGGGAAGCCGCGGGACCCGGAGCGTTTGGCGTTACACAGCAGATGAGTTGTTGTGGAACAAAGACACAGAATTGCACTGAAAAATTATTCCTGCCTCCTCTGCTAAGGTTTATGAAGTTGAGGCAGCTTGTTGAAATGTATGAGGCAACACACAGCTCTCTGCCCCTCTCTGTTATACAATGCTGAAGAAAGTAACTAGAAGGTTAATGGCTGCAGTAAAAATCTTTTTCAGTGAAAAAAACACTGCTCTCTGTCCACCAGAACGCTGATGTGACTAGGATGTGAAACGCTGCTGGAATTAGCTTTTCTGTGTAACACACACACAGCGATGTCTGTCCTATCTGTATGCAGTGTAATGAATGATATGACGAGCAGCAAAATGGCTGCCAAATATATAGGGATGTGACATCAAAGGGGTGACTGGCTGCTGATAGGCTGCATCCTGCATTTGATTCAGGGTCATCCCACGTACTTCCCTTCCTGCCTTGCCTTCCCCCCTTCCCATCGTTCCTTGCCGCAAGTACTGACATGTGGATCCACCATTTTAGATGCCCTGGAGCATGGACTGCAGTAAATGGAGTTTAATGAAGCGATTCGAGCAATAGAATCACGGCGATATTCAAATTTGTTGCGAATCGAATATTTCATGTGATCCGTAACAAATTCAGGTTCATCAGTTTCGATTCGCTCATCTCTAATTGTAACCGGTGGGGGTAAAAACTTCCCCTGTAAGGCCATACTCTCGCATTATTAATTCCCTTCTTGGCAAGTATTACTCGCCCTAAAAAGGGCGCCCCACACAGGAATCTATCCCTATTTTCCCCTGCAAACACTGCCATTTCCCAGGGTTTTTAGGTGGAAATAGAGAGGTTCCTGTGTGGTGCCAAGAAGGGAATTAATAGGGCGATAGTAGGGCCTTACAGGGACAATACGTTGTTCCCTTCCACCTTTTCGAGGAAAGTGTTAATTGTCTTTAAAATGGCGGCCCCACACAGGAACCAATCCCCATTTCCACCTAAAAACTCTGGGAAATGGCAGTTTTTGTAGGTGGAAATAGGGAAAGGTTCCTGTGTGGGGCTGCACTATTTAGAGCAAGTAACACTTGCCAAGAAGGGAATTAATAATGCGAGAGTAGGGCCTTACAGGGGAAGTTTTTACCCCCCACCAGTTACAATGGACCATACATTGTTCCCTTCCACCTTTTAGAGGTCTTTGCATCACATCAGTACTTGGTGATATAGGTGGCACATGGTGTTTTATGCACACTTTTCCTTTTGTTTGCTTAAAAAAAAAAATACGGGTCCATATATTTTATCCTAAGCATATTATTAAAAGTTACTTTTTATGTAATGCACATCATCAAAACTTACTTGTGCACACTAACACTTTTACAAAAGAGACCATTTTCTTCTGCTACTATTCTGATCCACCCGCCTGATGCCACACATCTGATGCCAAGTTTTCCTTTTTTAACCCACCTTCATCACAAGTACTGGTATTGCCACCCACCACAGCACTCTGCCACCGGGTCACTTTCAGGACTCCTGATGCTGCCACCTCCAGGCTGTCTCATTCTACCAACATATGTTCTCCTCATGCTGATGCCAGCTCCAGGCTGTCTAATTCTGCCACCGTATGTTCTTCTCATGCTGCTGCCACCTCCAGGCTGTGTCATTCAGTCACTGCATGGTCTCCTCCTGCTTCAGCCACCTCCAGGCTGTGCCATTCAACCACTATAGGGTCTCCTCATGATTCAGCCACCTCCAGGCTGTGTCATTCAGCCAATATATGGTCTCCACATGCTGACAGCAACTCAATGCTGTGTCATTCAGCTACTATATGGTCTCCTCATGCTGACGCCAACTCCATGCTGTGTCATTCAGCTACTATATGGTCTCCTCATGCTGACGCCAACTCTGGACTGGGTCATTCAGCCACTATATGTTCTCCTCCTGCTGCCGACACCTCCACGTTTTGTCAATCAGCCACTATATGGTCTCCTCATACTGATGCTACCTCCAGGTTCTGTCATTGTGCCGCTCTGTAACAGTGATTCTAATAGCAACGCCTCTGAGCTGCATGTCATATTGAATAACAGTATTATTTCACTAACCTAGCACACACCCTTTGCGTGTTACAGCAAGGCAAAGTGTTCTACACCCTTATTGAGGCTCTCTGTAGGCCAGAAATAGCCGTTTTTAATAGCGATGAGTGAATTTTTCTAAAATTCGCTCATCTCTAAACACCATCATAAGGATGACTGAACTTGTTTTAAAGGGACCTATCCAGAAGTAGCCATGCTTTAATATGGTAAAATGTACTGACTCCTTTAAAGCACAAGTTAGTATTTTGGGGTTTGACATTTTTTGGAGTTTTTCTAAACCAGATACTTACAAAGTTGTCTAGTTTACAACTTTGTAAAAAAAAACAAAAAAACTTTACCGGGGATAATAGTCCTTCCTGACTCCAATATGGCAAACACAATACATCCCTGGATCAACGACCAATTTCCATAAATTGATTAACCATAACTTGTTATATTATTATTATTTTCCAGAAAAATATCCCGTACTCCCTTGAACTTGAACATCATGTGGAAAAGAGTTCCATAATCTCACTGCTCTTACTGTAAAGAATACACATCTATAATTGTGGTGAGATCTTCAATTTCACTAGACCAGTATTTCCTAACCCGGTCCTCAAGTACCCCCAACAGGTCATGTTTTTAGGATTTCCTTGGTCTTTCACAGATTATATAATTATGGTCAATGCATCAGGCATTGCCACAAGTGTTGTCTGTATGGGATAGCCTCAAACCATGGCCTGCTGTGGGTGCTTGAGGACTGGGCATGGAAAACACTATTCTAGACGTAGATGATGCCTCCTTGTCATGGTGAAAGGCTTAGGTATAAAACACTAGAAAACTGTCTGCATTGTCCACATATCTCTGTTCATTTTGATCAAATCACCTCTAAGACTTCTTTTTTATTAAACTAAATGACCTAAAATGTAAAACCCTGTCTTGGTATTCTAATTCACCAATTTTTGTCTTTTTTTATATATGATTACATAAAATATAATTTATTATTGAACCAGCTGTTAACTTCATTCCCGAGACACCATACATTAACCACATGCCCTATAGGAACCTGCAGTCTGCAGATGTTTACTTGCTCTTATGGGGGAGTTTTCTAGGCATTCTCTGTGATCTGTGCACAGGTCATGGTACAATTAGAGTTGGGATGTAAGCAGTGACCATGATCTATTGTGAATGGTGGAACCTGTGTTATCTTTCTCCAGTGAGAGTGTTGTTGCCTTGGAGCCTGCTGAAAAGTAATAAATACAAAACAAGAATTATCAGCATTTATGAGGCTCAGTGGAAAAATTGCAATATTTCAGAACTTTTTTTTAATATAGCTAATGGCATGGAAAATTACAATTTAAAACAATTCTCAAAATCTTAACAAAATAATAAAAGGTTGATTTAAAACACAGGTAGTTTTCTGACAGATGCATCAGTCATACTTGGGCCCAGATTTCTGAGGATCCCTAAAGACTCTTCTGCCACATGAAAAAACTCTTGGCATATGATAGAATTGTGTAGGTAGGAAAATCACTATGTGGTATTTTTTATTATCATCTTTTAATAGTTTGTTTTAACATGACCGTAGCAGAGCCAAGCTGCACAAGTGCTCCAGCCTGGCACAACTAGTGCATGTCCGATTTTTTTTCTCAGTTAAACTCCTGTTAAATACTGGACACCTGATGGACCCCATCCAGGTCAATGAGATCTGTCAGGACCCGACTGTGTCAGCTGTGCTCCGACCAGTTCAGGGTCCGTTTGGCGCAAAGGACCCTGAACAGGTGCACAACTGCAGTGTGTAGCCTATGACATAAGGGCAAGTGAGGAGACCTCTCAGTCACAGAAATATCTTTTTTTTTTTTTTTTCAAATAACAGATGGGTTCAAGAGAAATAGGAGAAAACTGCTACTCCTAGCAGTAGATGTTAAAGGAGTAGTGCAGTGAAATATAACTTATCCTCTATCCAAAGGATAGGGGATAAGTTATAGATTGCGGGGGTCCGATCGCATAGACCACTTCTTTGAGGAGATGTGCCAGGCTGTGGCCCATGAGGTTTTATAAGTTTAACAATCACCATCAGCTTCAGGAATGATACTGTTTACTGTGATATCCTAATAGCTTTCCAATGGTGTCTGCTGCTCTTAGAAAATATAGAGCTGAGAGATTCCCATTCATTATTATTTATCTTATGAAGTGTCCTAGGGCATGATCATAAAAATGTGCCAGGTATACATACACATGATACATAACTGACACATAGCCCTTAATGTACTTCCTAGAACCATCTAAACAGCTTTGTTGAATTTTTACTCAATGATACCTAAGTACTTATTAAGAGCATGTTTGTGTAGTTATAATTTTATAAATAAAGTTACACCTACAAAGAATGCTCTTGTTAGCAGAGTACAAATGTTAGTTAATGAGTCTGCCTCAGCTTGGTGTTCCTCTTTAAACATACCATAGGAGATTAAGGACATGCAGCTCTGCAGGTGTTTTCTTGCTTTATAGCGGCTTCTGTAGAGAATTGCATCATAAACCATTGATTTGCACAATGCACAAAATACGCTGCGCACAGAATACTCCAAGTAAAATACCCTAATTACACAATGGCTTTTAAATGCACTAGTTAAAATGTAATTAGACAGAGAGAAAGCAGACAGGAAAAAGTAGCGGTAATTCTTACCAGACATGTACTTACATTAAAATGGCTACGAGCACAATGGATCTCATGATAAGAGAGAACAGGTAAATCAAAATATGGGAACCCATCAAACCATGACTGCTCCTTGGATTTACTCTACCTCCATTTAATTATAAAGTAAAATTTACAGTTATTTTAAATAAACTTAATTGGAGAATTCTGTAAAAAGAGAAAATCGAATGAAATAAAGAATCTTTGGCACTCAAAGTTTCTGTTGCGGGAGGAAGGCTTTTTTGCTTATAAAAGCAGATATTACAGATACACACTCTGATCAGATTTAGCCATTCAACCACTTCATTTGAAGATTACAGGGAGAGATTTGCTTGTTTATTTCATGATAAGAGTTTTTTTTTTACTTTGTACATTTAAAATGGTGTTATCCAAGTAATTTTGTCTTTTATTCTGTTAAATTCTGTACTGTTTTTCTGTTCATGTTTTCGTGTTATTGAGAAATAATAAACTTAATGGAGGACATTTACTGGGGAATTTATTCCCGAAAACATAGCGGAATTGACCAGACTGTAGACCAAGAATCAGCATTAGTCACTTTTAATATGCAACTTTTGTCAGACACACATGCCATGGATGTTTGTTGGTCAAAGTTGGCATGGTTGGCATGGCGTATATATTTTGGTGCCGGATTTATCATCTGGGACTTTTAAAAAGTTATACAAAATTGTGCGAATTCCACGTGGTGAGAAGGGAATACTCTATAAAGTATGGTGGTGAGGAGGGGATACACTACGAAGTATGCAGATGAAATGGGGATGCTCTATAAAGTATGGCAATGAGGAGGGGATACACTATAAAGTATAGTGGTGGTGAGGAGGGGATACACTATAAAATATAGGGGTGAGAGGGGAGTACACTGTAAAGTGTGGAGGTGAGGAGGGGATACACTATAAAGTATAGGGGTGAGGGGGGAGTACACTGTAAAGTATGGAGGTGAGGAGAGGATACACTATAAAGTACAGAGGTGACAACGGGATACACTCTAAAGTATGGTGGAGAGGAGGGGTTACACTATAAAGTATAGGGGTGTTAGGAGCTACACTCTAAAGCAGGGGTCCTCAAACTTTTTAAACACGGGGATAGTTCACTGTCCCTCTGACCGTTGGAGGGCCGGACTATAGTTATAAAAAAATAAACTATGAACAAATTCAAAAGCACACTTATAAGTATTATTAGTGGACTACCCCTTTAAGTATGCAGCACAGTTCCCCCCACATTAGGTAGGCAGCATAGCTCCCCACATTAGGTTGTAGTTCCCTCACATTAGGTTGGCAGTATAGTTCCCCCCACATTAGGTTGACAGTATAGTTCCCCCACATTAGGCTGTAGTTCCCCCACATTAGGTTGGCAGTATAAGAAAATAAATATACCTAGGCGCTTGTCAGATGGAGATTGCTTTGCTCACTTAACTGCTCAATCCTGTATGTTTCCCCGAAAACCATACAGTATTAAGTGATAGAAAAATTTCCCACTTATAAAACACTAAGAAGTATAATATGGATGAGTGCTAAGTGAGACTATGTGATGTTATGTTATATCAGAATATTGTAACACTATATAACTTGTAATTGGCAACAAAGTTACTAAGTATCCTCTGTGCTAAACTCACATTGATACCTGTATCTTCATGAATGGGGTTGTTGAAGTCCGCGGCCCTGCTGATGTTTCCTCGGGTTTTTCTGCAGGATTCGCTGCTCTGCAGTGTCCGGGTGCAACATTCTGCAGAAGTCCGGGAGGATGATAGTATAGTAGTCCGGTAGGATGGAAATGCTGTATAATCTATCTTGTGGGTATGCCGACAGATGGATCGATTGCAAGGGGGGACCCAGAGAAAATAGGGAGAGAGCCCCGGCCGGTGGCATCTCTACCCCTCTGGTTCCCGCCGGTGTGTGCAGATCTGTGAGTGCCTGGTAGAGTGACGTCACTAGTGGGCATGATGAGGGACAAGGGAGTATCTCCGAAGCTTTTCGTCAGCTAGCGGCTTCCTTCGTCAGAGATACGCTCCTCTGTCCTGTCCTTCTATTTATACACTACCGGTAAGTGGTATTACTGCAAAAATCGCCACAAGAGCTACATATTCCACGTCCCGGCATATTATTTCCCACAAGCTGATAATCTGCTCATAAAAATCCAAACATTTCAAAATCTGTATTCAATCCATTAGGTACCACAGTATTCAGCTGAAAAATCCATTTTCCTTCCATTCGTGACATAAGTGCTATATAATCACCCCCTCTCCAGTTTGGGGTCACTGTCTCTATGCCAAAAAAGATGGAATTCTCAAAGGTTGAGTTATGCTTTTCTTTGTAATGTTTTGACAGAGGATGTCCATCATAACCTTTTTCTATGTTATATTGATGTTCCCCTATAAGTTAAGACAGTAGTCTCTTGGTACGTCCCACATAAATTTTATTACATGGGCATTTTATCCCGTATATTACCCCTTTGGATTTACAGTGGATGTGATTACGAATCTTGATCTGGTGGTTTCCTTCTGAGTTTTCCTCATTTGGTATGAACAGTATGGGGTTTTTATTCTTTGTCACTTTGCAGGATTTGCACTGTCTACATGGGTAAAATCCTGGTTTGGCTGCTAGAGTTAAATCTTTTTTCAGGATGATATTTTTATTATTCTTTATTGTTGGTGCTACTGTGCCTGCCAAATTTCGAGCCTACCTAAATACAAATGCTGGTTTGCTGGACACCCGATCTCCAATCACCTTATCCTGTTTCAGAAGGTCCCAGTGTTTTAATACCATGCGTTTCCACATTTTACTTTGTTTACAGTACGTGGTATTTAACGGTATATGCAAGATTTGTTTCTCCTCATTATTCTCCTTTTCTATTTCTCTCTCTTTATTTCATATCAATAATTTTCCCCTATCTATAGTTTGGATCTGTTCACTGGTAGATGTTAATATTTGTTTATCATATCCTTTATTCTCAAATTTGGTGCATAGTACTCCTGCCTCCTTCTTATAGTCCTCAAGCTCTGTACAGCTTCGCCGCAGTCGCAATAATTGACTTCTGGGGATATTATCCAGCCATAGGGGCAAATGACAGCTATCTCGCTGAATATAGCTGTTACTATCCGTGGGCTTATGAAATGTGGAGGTGATAATTTTATTGTCTTTAATCTCAATGTTCAAATCTAAAAAATGTATTTGGGTAAAACTATAGGAAGCCGTAAAATCCAAGTAAAATTCATTTTTATTGATATCCTTTAAAAATTGCACCAAAGACAATTCCCCCCCCCCTCCCAGATAAAGATAATATCGTCTATGAACCTTTTCCAGAGGGCCAGATTCGCACCCAGCTTGCCGTCCCTGTATATAATTTGATGTTCCCAGTGTCCGACATACAAATTAGAATAGCTGGGTGCGAATCTGGCTCCCATCGCAGTCCCCCACTTCTGCAAGTAAGATTGGTCCTTGTATTTAAAAAAAATTGTGGTTTAAAATGAAAGAAATACATTCCCCAATATATGCTGTTTGACTGGGGGGAATGTGGCTTTCCTGATGTAAGAAAAATTCAGCCGCTTGTCTCCCTTTGTCATGTTGAATCACCGTATACAGCAACCTGCTGTTGTGCCTTTTTGAATCAACTTATCTAATTCCTTTTTGTATTTCTCCATGGGGTCACCCCTTAGTATTTCATAGGTTTTTTCATCTCCCAATAGTCTCAATGCTTCCTGATGATAATTTTCCTGCTCCATCACAACTATACTGCCACCTTTATGCGCTGGTCTAATGACTATGTTATTATTGAGTTGCAATGACTTAATAGCTGCTTTCTCTTTTTGTGATAAATTTGAATGGGAGAATTTATTTGGTTTAGTGTTTATTTTGCGCAAATCTTTTGTAACCATATTTTCAAACGCATAGAAGGCGTCCGAATATTCATTCTGTGGATGAAATTTTGAATTTTTCTTTAGATTTGTATGTCTGAAGTTATTGCACTCTCTCCCCACCAGGTTTGGTCCTTATAGGATTTTTGAGGAAGACTTTTTTTAAAGATAGTTTGCGCATAAATTTTTTGAGACCTATATAGGTCTCAAATTTATTCATAGTAGAGGTGGGGGCAAATTTTAGACCTTTCCTTAATAATTGCTCCTCCTCCATGGTCAGTATATGTGTACTCAGATTATGTATTTTTTGCTGTTGTATATCATTCTTATAATCTCTTAATTTCTTTATTAATGAATTCCTCTCTTTTTTGGGCGCATTTCCCTCCTCTCCTACCTCTCTTGTTGGTCTTTTTTCTCTGCGCTGGAAAAAATCCTGTTTGGGTATTCTTTTTGTCACTGTTCCTCCCATTTTTCCCACCGGGGGGGTTATTGTTTTTTTTAATCATGATTCCTTCTTTTCTTTTTCTGTTGTTGTGAAGTGTCAGCTATTTTTTTTAATTATTTTTATTATTACACCTATTTGTTTCTGTAGTACTTGTTCCTTCCCTGGGATTAGAATTACATAGCGGGGAAAACCTTTTTGCTATTGGTATGCTGTAACTTTCTTCTATTCTCCCCTCTACATACTCAGTTGTATAATTTGCATTTCTCACAATATTGACCACAGGGGAGAGAGGTATTTGAGTATTCCTTTTCTCCATTATTCCTGGTTCTTCTATACTACTATGTATAGTTAATAGAGATATGTCTATCTGTTCCTCTGTGTCAGAACCTATCTCCACCTCCCCTTGTGTTTCATCTATTGTATTATATTCTACAATATCTAGCGTATTTCCCATAGCTATGAGACCCTATATTGGTCTCCAAAAATTTATGCTCAAACTATCTTTAAAAAAAAAATTCCTCAAAAATCCTATAATGACCAAACCTGGTGGGGAAGAGAGTGCAAATAACTTCAGACATACAAATCTAAAGAAATA
Source organism: Hyla sarda (assembly GCF_029499605.1). Taxonomy (NCBI): domain Eukaryota; kingdom Metazoa; phylum Chordata; class Amphibia; order Anura; family Hylidae; genus Hyla; species Hyla sarda. The sequence goes on from NC_079190.1 coordinate 237,319,894, forward strand.
TAAAAAATTTCATCCACAGAATGAATATTCGGACGCCTTCTATGCGTTCGAAAATATGGTTACAAAAGATTTGCGCAAAATAAACACTAAACCAAAGAAATTCTCCCATTCAAATTTATCACAAAAAGAGAAAGCAGCTATTAAGTCATTGCAACTCAATAATAACATAGTCATTAGACCAGCGGATAAAGGTGGCAGTATAGTTGTGATGGAGCAGGAAAAATATCATCAGGAAGCATTGAGACTATTGGGAGATGAAAAAACCTATGAAATACTAAGGGGTGACCCCACGGAGAAATAAAAAAAGGAATTAGATAAGTTGATTCAAAAAGGCACAACAACAGGAATCCTGAGTAAAAAGGAAAAGGAGTATGTGACCTCTACTAATCCAATAACCCCTGTGTTTTATCACATACCAAAAATACATAAGTCTGAGGACAATCCCCCAGGAAGACCCATAGTATCGGGTATAGATTGTTTGACGGCGATTCTAGCAAGATATGTTGATATTAATTTGCAGAGCAGTGTCAAAAAATTGCCTGCTTATCTGAAGGACACGACACATACCCTACAAATGTTAAATGAGATCGAGTGGAAAGAGGGATATATTATCGGGACACTAGATATCACCTCGCTGTATACGGTGATTCAACATGACAAAGGGAAACAAGCGGATGAATTTTTCTTATATCAGGAAAGCCACATTCCCCCCAGTCAAACAGCATATATTGGGGAATGTATTTCATTCATTTTAAACCACAATTTTTTTTAAATACGAGGACTAATTTTACTTGCAGAAGTGGGGGACTGCGATGGGGGCCAGATTCGCACCCAGCTATTCTAATTTGTATGTCGGACACTGGGAACATCAAACTATATACAGGGACGGCAAGCTGGGTGCGAATCTGGCCCTCTGGAAAAGGTTCATAGACGATATTATCTTTATCTGGGAAGGGGGGGAATTGTCTTTGGTGCAATTTTTAAAGGATATCAATAAAAATGAATTTTACTTGGATTTTACGGCTTCTTATAGTTTTACCCAAATAATTTTTTTAGATTTGAACATTGAGATTAAAGACAATAAAATTATCACCTCCACATTTCATAAGCCCACGGATAGTAACAGCTATATTCAGCGAGATAGCTGTCATTTGCCCCTATGGCTGGATAATATCCCCAGAAGTCAATTTTTGCGACTGCGGCGAAGCTGTACAGAGCTTGAGGACTATAGGAAGGAGGCAGGAGTACTATGCACCAAATTTGAGAATAAAGGATATGATAAACAAATATTAACATTTACCAGTGAACAGATTCAAACTATAGATAGGGGAAAATTATTGATATGGAATAAAGAGAGAGAAATAGAAAAGGAGAAGAAGGAGGAGAAACAAATCTTGCATATACCGTTAATTACCACATACTCTAAACAAAGTAAAATGTGGAAACGCATAGTATTAAATCACTGGGACCTTCTGAAACAGGACAAGGTGATTGGAGATCGGGTGTCCAGCAAACCAGCATTTGTATTTAGGAAGGCTCGGAATTTGGCAGGCACAGTAGCACCAACAATAAAGAATAATAAAAATATCATCCTGAAAAAAGATTTAACTCTAGCACCCAAACCAGGATTTTACCCATGTAGACAGTGCAAATCCTGCAAAGTGACAAAGAATAAAAACCCCATACTGTTCATACCAAATGAGGAAAACTCAGAAGGAATCCACCAGATCAAGATTCGTAATCACATCCACTGTAAATCCAAAGGGGTACTATACGGGATAAAATGCCCATGTAATAAAATTTATGTGGGACGTACCAAGAGACTACTGTCTAAACGTATAGGGGAACATCAATATAACATAGAAAAGGGTTATGATGGACATCCTCTGTCAAAACATTACAAAGAAAAGCATAACTCAACCTTAGAGAATTCCATCTTTTTTGGCATAGAGACAGTGACCCCAAACTGGAGAGGGGGTGATTATATAGCATTTATGTCACGAATGGAAGGAAAATGGATTTTTCAGCTGAATACTGTGGTACCTAATGGATTGAATACAGATTTTGAAATGTTCGAATTTTTATGAGCAGAATATCAGCTTGTGGGAAATAATACGTGGAATATGTAGCTCTTGTGGCATCTTTTTTGCAGTAATACCACTTACCGGTAGTGTATAAATAGAAGGACAGGACAGAGGAGCGTATCCCTGACGAAGGAAGCCACTAACTTACGAAAAGCTTCGGAGATACTCCCTTGTCCCTCATCGTGCCCACTAGTGACGTCATTCTACCAGGCACTCACGGATCTCCACACACCGGCGGAACCAGTGGGGTAGAGACGCCACCGGCCGGGGCTCTCTCCCTATTTTCTCTGGGTCCCCCCTTGCAATCGATCCATCTATCGGCATACCCACAAGATAGATTATACAGCATTTCCATCCTACCGGACTACTATACTATCATCCTCCCGGACTTCTGCAGAACGTTGCACCCGGACACTGCAGAGCAGCAAATCCTGCACAAAAACCTGAGGAAACATCAGCAGGGCCGTGGACTTCAACAACCCCATTCATGAAGATACAGGTATAAATGTGAGTCTAGCACAGAGGATACTTGGTAACTTTGTTGCCAATTACAAGTTATATAGTGTTGCAATATTCTGATATAACATAACATCACATAGTCTCACTAAGCGCTCATCCATATTATACTTCTTAAGTTGGCAGTATAGTTCCCCCCACATTAGGTTGTAGTTCCCCCGGCGGTCCTTGCATTTTTAAAGTAAACGCGGGGCCGCAGAGAGTTAACAGGGGCATCCCTGTGTCCCGAAAACATCTTTCGGGCCACAGGGATGTCCTTAGGCAGCGGCAACAAAAACCCAGCGGGCTCAGATAAATGTCCTCGGCGGGCCGCAAGGACCCCTGCTCTAAAGTACGGTGGTGTGGAGGCGATACACTTCATATGGCATCTTTGCTAGACATTTCTGTCATACCCGTATCATTTTACATGTAGACATAAAGCCTTCAAGTAAGTCCACTATTATTCCAGGTAGAAAAAGTTCAGAGCATGTTAAACAGCCATGTATTTGACATGTGCCTTATGTTGCATACATTTCATTCATTTAGTACATTCCCTACATAGGCATGGATGCACAATATTGAGCAGATATGATTGATATTAAGCATCATACAGAATGTATTAAAATAGCCTTTCACTTGAAACATATCATTCTGCTCCTATAAAACAGCTCTGCACAATAGTTGGAACATGGCAAACTTTTAACCTGCAAAGTGAAAAGTAACATCAGCCGATAAAGCCCTCACTCATGAAGCATTCCTGGTAAACTCATCATGTCCCCATGGAAACCATATCTATTGAGAAGGAACAAAATGCTATGTATGACATGTAAAGCTGCAGTTCTGCTTGGATTTTTCCTGATTTTGTGTTCAAAGTATTGTTCGGGTATCATACAAGAAAGCATTAGGAAATCCATTGCCTTGGAGATAAGTAAAGCCAGTTGTGGAGGCCTAGATTGGTGAGAGCTGATGATGTGGATGAGGAATGTAATCTAAGTGACTAATAAGTTCTCCAGGGGAGAATAACTATTGTCATTCACATAGAACAGCTGTCCTTTCTATCGTCCATTCAGTTCTCCTGGATCTTAGGAGTTGTAAATTGACATTTTTGTTTTGTTTTACAATACTCTTTAGACTTCTCGGATTCAAAGTTAAAATATCAAAATCCATTCAGTCTATTTTCCATCATTAGAACATCTATCTTAAGAGAAAAAAAGCATAGAATATGAAAATTAGGGTATTTTCTTTTCTCTTCATAGACACCAAAGTTTTGTCTTAAAGGGGTACTCCGGTGAAAAACTTATTTTTTTTTTTAAATCAACTGGTGCCAGAAAGTTAAACAGATTTGTAAATTACTTCTATTAAAAAATCTTAATCCTCCCTGTACTTATTAGCTGCTGAATACTACTGTGGAAATTATTTTCCGTTTCAAACACAGAGCTGTCTGCTGACATGATGAGCACAGTGCTCTCTGCTGACATCTCTGTCCATTTTAGGAACTGTCCAGCGTAAAAGGAAATCCCCATAGCAAACATATGCTGTTCTGAACAGTTCCTAAAATGGACAGAGATGTCAGCAGAGAGCACTGTGCTCGTGATGTCAGCAGACAGCTCTGTGTTTTAAAAAGAAAAGAATTTCCGCTGTAGTATTCAGCAGCTAATAAGTACAGGAAGGATTAAGATTTTTTAATAGACGAAATTTGCAAATCTGTTTATCTTTCTGGCACCAGTTGATTTAAGAAAAAAAAAAGTTTTTCACCGGAGTACCCCTTTAAAAAACAAAACAAAAAAAACACCATAGTCCCAACATGCCACGATTTTGGAAAAACTGCCACTGAGCCCAAAACTGCAGAAAAACGCTAAAGATGAGTAAAAAAAAAAAACACTAAAGGAAGAAACACGGATTGGGTTTGGCATTTCATAAATATCTATTGAATTTCAGTTAACATCTGGCCACAGCGTTTTTCACCCAAAAAATACTGTGCAGCATTTTTAGTCTTTTTGGCATTTGGAAAAATTTTTGGTGGAGGTGGAAACTTTGCTTTAGGCATTTCCCACATCTGCACTTTGGCTTGTATTTACAACGGAAGCCATAATGCTGTGCTAGATCCACTATACTCTAGATCAATTGCCTGATGGGTAACCCCCATAGCCTTATAATGGGGTTCATCAGAGTTCCATTGAGGGTTCAATCATTTTCATGGCAAGAATAGCATGGAATTTCTTGTTACTTTGGAAATAAAGGCTAGTTACAGAGCAGGGATGCAAAGAGTTAGTTTACCTTACTTTCAGTTGTAGAACATCAAGGAAAACACTGTGATGGTGGACTCTAGAACCCAATATTTAATGGGTTCATTAAAACTTCATATTTATTATCAAATAATTAAAATATGCTTGTGCACAAACAATAGGGATAAACCAAGGCATTTTGGGCATATAAAATAGCCCTTACTAATGGTACTATCCATTAAGGGCTTATAAAATAGTATGAGTAAGGGCTATTCTATAAGCCTAGAAAAGGAAGCAGTGAGAAAAGTGAAAAAGAACTTCTAAGTATACCTACCACTGCATTTTTCAACCATTCCTTTGTCTTGGCTGTCAGGTGACAATATTGACATTTTATCACTGGCAACCACTTGCAGCCCAAGGGCAATATATCATCATCAAAAATAAATCACAAAAGTAAGACAATTTTTCTGCCTCTTCCCCTTCCTCAGCAATAATGTATTTTTGAGCTGTATCAGGGCTGTATGTATTTCATGTTTTAATAGCAACCTTCATGGGACCATAAAATGTTGTGCAAAGCCCCACAAAAATTTTGTGGGGCCAAATTTTTACAAAAAGCAACTCTGCTACTTTTTAGGGGGGAAGGGGTCTTAAACATCTGACATCTTTGTTCTTTGCAAAATTACAGCGATATCCTATTGATATACAGTAGTTTTTCTGGGATTTATTGTACTTTATAATGGCACACTTCATTTTAACAATTAAAAAACACAATTCTGCAACTTTCGGGGCTTTTCTCTTTATACAGTAAAAAAAAACTGTACAGTAAAACTGCTGTGTTATCTTTATTCTTCAGGTCTGTATGATCACAGCGATATCCAGGGAACTAATTTATACAAAACATTAACATCCTTGAATCTCACCCCTCCCTCTTTCTTTCTCATAGACACTAATGGACCTACCAGATAAGACGATTCCCCAAGCATGTATTATTTCCACATCACCCAAGTCTCCTAAATATTAGTGTTGCTCGCGAATATTCGCAATTCGAATATTATTCGGGAATATTCATTTTTTTTCCGTTTTTTTTTCACAGTACACATCACAGTGATCACCCCTCTCTGCTTCCAGCTTGTGTGGTGTAAAGAAGGCTCTAATACTACTGTGTGAGACTGGCGTGTGAAAATTCACATATGCTAATTTTGTATTTGCTTATTTTCGCATATGTAAATTTTCGCATACGCGAAGTTTCGCATATGCGGAAATAAAACGAGAATATTACGAATATGCGAATATTCACGAATATTTGACTAATATTCGTCCATATATTCGCGAATATTCGCGAATTCGAATATGGCCTATGCCGCTCAACACTACTAAATATATAGGGAATTTTTAAGCATCCCAATGATCCCCATTGAGATACAATTGTTACGCCGAGCGCTCCGGGTCCCTGCTCCTCCCCGGAGCGCTCGTGGCGTTCTCCTCTATGCAGCGCCCCGGTCGGGCCCGCTGACCGGGAGCGCTGCACTGACATTCATGATGGGGATGCGATTCGCATAGCGGGACGCTCCCGCTCGCGAATCGCATCCCAAGCCACTTACCCGTCCCGGTCCCTGGCTATCATGTTCTGGCGCGCGCGGCTCCGCTCTCTAGGGCGCGCGCGCCAGCTCTCTGAGATTTAAAGGGCCAGTGCACCAATGATTGGTGCCTGGCCCAATCAGCCTAATTAGCTTCCACCTGCTCCCTGTCCATATAACCTCACTTCCCCTGCACTTCCTTGCCGGATCTTGTTGCCTTAGTGCCTAGAGAAAGCTACTACTGTGTTTACCATTACTGTGTTCCTGACCTCCTGCTATTACTATTGACTACGAACCTTGCCGCCTGCCCCGACCTTCTGCTACGTCTGACCTTGCTTCTGCCTAGTCCTTCTGTCCCACGCCTTCTCAGCAGTCAGCGAGGTTGAGCCGTTGCCGGTGGATACGACCTGGTTGCCACCGCCGCAGCAAGACCATCCCGCTTTGCGGCGGGCTTTGGTGAAAACCAGTAGCATCCCTAGAACCGGTCCACCGACACGGTCCACGCCAATCCCACGCTGACACAGAGGATCCACATCCAGCTAGCCGAATCATAACAACAATGTAGTGTCCCTATCCCTGCATTGAGATACAATATAGTGTACCTAAATGGTTCCATCAGTTCTTTAAAGGGGCAGCTTTTTACACACTTATTTTCCTTGCTTCTATGCTGCTGCCAGTATTACAGCGTTTTAGGGTTAGGGGACATGACAGAAAAGATCTGTATTCCTTATTGTATTCATTATAGGGTAGATGCAATTTTTTTTGATTTTTTTGAAAAAATGTTGTAAGCATGAAAGTATATGTTACTGTACCTGCAGATTTGCAACCACAGACACTCAGTATTTGGTAGATTTGTGATTGATTTCACCACTTTGGGTTTATAGGGATAAAAGCCAAAGTAAATCTCCGCAAATGGCACAGTCCGAGTGCCTAGGGCAGCACAAACTCTAACTTGTTTATTACAAAAAAATGATCAAGCTTCTGTTTGCCTTCTTGAGAGTAGAACTTGTTGTATGCAGCCCGTAGCTTTAGTACATGTCCCATAAAATCTTTACCATACACAGACATCACATTCATGGATGTGGCCAGACCCCAGCTATCAGAAGCTAAACTTATTTAACTGATTCTAATTCATGAACAAGATGCTGGGGTACCACAAATACAAAAGGGGTACAGGAAGGTGGAACGGGAAAATGAAGATAAAAAAGACTAATTGTGGTTGTGTACATATGTATACATATAAAGGGTTTTGTAGTTGCCTGAGGTGTTGTCACGATCACACCCTATTGGTCCAGCTAAGATGCTAGAAAGAGTGTGATGGTGCAAGGGTTAAGGCCACCAGACCTCTGGGTATCCACTACTAGTCCCAGCAAGTCACCAAATTAACCCTTAGATAAACGTGTTTCCACCAGAGCTGCCTTCAGAAAGGTGAGCTCATATATTTAGAGATCAAAGACCAGAGCTGATTAATTAAACATTTCTCAGGGGCATGTAGCCCCCCTTCCCATTCTCCCCTAACTAAATCTAGGGGTCCACTTTGCGACCATACAATAACTCAAAGGGCGAGAAACTTGTGAGCTCTTGGGGTACCTCCCTGTAAGCAAATAACAGATGGGGTAAATACTTTTCCCAGTCTCTGCCCTCCGATTCTACAAATGTTTTTAGCATTTGTTTCAAGGTGCCATTGTTACCGGACACTTTGTCCAACCAATGTAGAGGGTTGTGATCAGTTATGACAGTAAAATCCCTGCCATATAGGTATGGCTGTAATTTTTGCAAAGCCCAGACCACAGCTAGGCATTCCTTCTCTATGACCGCATAGGCCACTCGTAAATATCCTGCCAGGGGGTCTCATGGGCCAACCTCAGCAGCTCTTTCTTGTACTGCCTAGGAACTACCAACTGCTTTTCTCTCTCCTGGGCCCCTAGCATGCCTTTGGAAAGGGACTCCCAGTACAAAATATCATTTTCCCAATATACCTGATGCCCCTCTTTGTCAACATCTGTATGCTCAGCACGTTGTCTCAGCCCTTCAAGGGAAGGGTCACTGCGCAGAGCTTCCTGGAAATGCTAATTTCCCTCCCCCCATCTTGGGGCATCAGGGAGCACATTTCCCCCAGGTGAACTAGCATCTCCACCTTCCTCTCCCTCAGTTCCAGACATAACAATGTTACAGGCATCATACACAGGGCTATCACTCCTTCCCTCCTCCTCCTCCTCCTTAGGCTCACAGGATTGGGACATATCACTCACTGCTGGTCCCTCATCCTTAAATGTCACCAGGGGCACACCAACCCCTCTCCCTAGCCCATCTCCACTAGGTTTTGGCATTGGCAATGCATTGTCACCACATTTTACAATTCACCTCATTTCACTTATGATAAACATTACTGGTTCAGTCACAGGGAAACAATTATCAATCCCCTGTACTCCCTCCCAGTTACCACATTTCACAACACACCCCATTCCACTTTTGGAAAATATTACTGGTTCAGTCACAGGTAAACAATTATCAATCCCCCTGCACTCCCTCCCAGTTTCCACATTTCACAGTGTCTCCCAAAGTCTCGCACAGTACCTCAGAAAGAACAGGGCTCTCTCCTAGCCCTTCTGGTGTGCAGGTAATGTCCTCTGGAGCATAATGACAGAGCATCCGACCCAAATCATTCCCCAGCAGAACACTAACAGGGATGTCCTCAGAGACCCCCACCTCCTGAAAACCTTTGCCTGTACCCCAATCCAGGTACACACGAGCCATGGGCACAGCAGGCCGCACACCTCCAATTCCTTTTAAAGCCATGGTTCTTCAAGGGATGATGTCCTCTGTATCCACCACTTCAGGCCGCACCAAGGTAAAGGAGGCTCCAGAATCTCACAAACCCACTGTCACCCGGTCGCCCACAGTTACACTCTGCAGGTTATCCGCTCTTTTCTCCACCGCTCCGGACACCAGAAGAACGGCTGTGTGTCCTCCAGCTACTGGTGGAGAATTCTTTTTGTTGGGTCAAGTGGCACTCAGGTGCCCAATATTGTTGCATCTGTAACATCGGCAGGTGTCCCCCTGACCCAATGTGGCTCCTGTTGCTTTTGGGAATGATGGCAAGAATTTCCCGGCTGACCTGGTGGTGCTTTGTGGTTGTGTGGCTCCCCTCCAGGTACTTGCTCCAGCTTGTGCAGATCCATGCTTTGATGCTGGCGCCCGGTTGTTGGCAAAGTCATCTCCTAGTTCTGCTGCTTTCATGACTGTCTTGGGCTTGCGGTCCAAAATCCACTTCAAAGCTCCGTGTTTGGAGAAACTGATCCAGGACCATCAAGGCCTCATAGGTAGTGACTTGTAGGCCCCCAGTCCATAGCCTGAATGCAGTTCTTAGCTGACCTGCATGTTCAGTGCAGCTTTCTGTGGCACTTTGTTGCAAAGTCCGAAACTTTTTCCGATAAGTCTCTGGAGTCAGATTAAAACTTTTGAGCAGGGCAGATTTTATTGCCTCATAGTCCTGGTCCCTCTCAGAGGAAAGAGAAGCAAACACATCCAGAGCTTTCCCTCGCAACCGTGGGGTTAGATATTGTCCCCACTGTTCCTTAGGTAGATGGAACTGCCGGCAAACCTTTTCAAATCCCCTCAGGAACACATCCAGATCACCATCTTTCTCCAACATGGGGAAATGTTCCAAGCGAAGTTTGTGGTCTCCCTGATCCTGCACATCACTCCGTGCGGATGAAGCATCCCCTCTCAGCCTCAGAACCTCCAGTTCATGCCTTTGCTGGGCCTCTCTTTCTGCGGCTTGTGCCTCTCTCTCTGCAGTTTGGTACTGGAGAAGCAGTTGGAGTTTCATATTGGCATCCACATTCCCAAGGTGTTGTAAGGCAGTCCGCATATAAGAGTCCAAGGCCTCATGTGGAGTACTGTCCTGATGGGGAGTAATGTTGCTGCGTTCCCCAGGAGATATTAGTCCTCGGATGGCAATTCCAGCTGCAGAACTTTGCCTCATGTCACTCAGCTCTTCTGCACGGGCATCATACTCCACAAGATCAGCAATAAGTTGTTCCTTGTTCTTTCCTGCAGTAGGGATGTCCTTTTCTTGGCACATTAGCTCCAGTGCAGGCTTGGACTGCTTGCGATATGCCTCCATATTTCCGAGATGAGACAGAGGAGGTAAAACAGGAGATGGGGAGGGCAGAACTGTCTTGCACTCTTTTTATATGTTTTTTAAACCAGCACTGAGCTCTGTCTTTGGAATTTACACACAAGAATATGTATGCAATTTATTTATTTGGGCTAAGATTTCCTTACAGGTAAAATCCAGCAAGCACTAAAAATCTCTAAATATATCCCGACGCTGCCACCAGTTGTCACGATCACACCCTGTCGGTCCAGCTAAGACATTAGAAAGAGTGTGATGGCGCAAGGGTTAAGGCCACCAGACCTCTGGGTATCCACTACTAGTCCCAGCAAGTCAACAAATTAACCCTTAGATAAACGTGTTTCCACCAGAGCTTCAGAAAGGTGAGCTCATATATTTAGAGATCAAAGACCACAGCTGATTAACTAAACTAATCTGATAAAAGGTATCACAGTGCTATATATATATATACATAAAAATACAGGAACAAATTACATACAGGTATAAAAATATATAAAAGAGTTTTGCAAGACAAGTTCAGAAAACAAAAGATGAAGTTCTTACAGCATGATGATATAGCAGTCCATGTGAGTGCTGTTCTTAGGATGGTCTTGTCAGCTTGTGGCACAGCATTGAACACACTGAGTCTAGCATTGTTAAATATTATATATCTGCCTTTTTGGAGGGAGACTACATTCCCCCCTCCCCTCTGATCCCACCAGGGGGGCATCTCTGTTCCTGGCCCTCTTATCTGGTTGATTATATGATGGGCCCTCTTATCTGGTAGAAAGAGTGTGATGGTGCAAGGGTTAAGGCCACCAGACGTCTGGGTATCCAGTGGCATGTGAGTGAATGTGCGAGGCCCACCATGTACCAATTACACCTGCTGGCACTAAGGTAATTAAACGTGTATGTATATAATAGGGATGTGAGCATTATTAAAGGGGTAGTTCAGTGGTGAAAAACATATCCCCTATCCTAAGGATAGAGGATAAGTTTCAGATCGCGGGGGGGTCCGACCGATGGGGCACCCCACGATCTCCTGTATGGGGCCCAGCTCGCTGTCCAGATAGCGCTTGTTGACCACCTCACGAAGTGGTGGCCGCCCCGCCCCCTCAATACAACTCTATGGCAAAGCCAGAGATTGCCGAAGACAGCGCTCTGGCTCTTCCATAGAGTTGTATTGAGGGAGTATGTCAGCCGCCGCTTCGTGCGGTGGTCAACACGCCCCCTTCCCGCGTGCTGTTGGGGCTCTGTACACGAGATCGCGGGGGCCCCAGCGGTCGGACCCCCCGTGATCTGAAACTTATCCCCCTCAAAGTATTCAAAATGACATTCAATAAGTGTGTTAACCCTATAGGTGTTTGACAGGAATAGTAGCAAAATGAAGGAGAAAATTCAAAATCTTCATTTTTTACACTCGCATGTTCTTGCAGACCAGGAGACACCTCACATGTGTATGTCAAGCGTTCGGCAGGTGCAGTAGAGGGCTCAAAATGTAAGGAGCGACAATGGGATTTTGGAGAGTGAGGTTTTCTGAAATGGTTTTTGGGTGGCATGTCACATTTAGGAAGCCCCTATGGTGCCAGAACAGCAGGAACCCCCCACATGGCATACCATTTTGGAGACTATACCCCTCAAGGCATGTAACAAGGGGTCCAGTGAGCCTTAACACCCCACAGGTGTTTGCCGACTTTTCGTTAAAGTCGGATGTGTAAATGAAAAAAAAAATTTTCACTAAAGTGCAGTTTTTTTCCCAAATTTACCATTTTTATGAAGGGTAATGGGGAAGATGTCCCCCAAAATTTGTAACCCCATCTCTTCTGAGTATGGAAATCTGTGGGTGAACTACAATACTCAGAAGAGGAGTCACATTTAGCTTTTGGAAAGCAAATTTTGCTGAAATGGTTTTTGATCTTTGGAACAGTGGGCTTAGCAAATGAAAAATTACATTTTTCATTTTCACTGACCACTGTTCCAAAAATCTGTCAGACACCTGTGGGGCGTAAATGCTCACTGCACCCCTTGTAGTTTCCAAAATGGGGTCACATGTAGGGGGGGCACTGTTCTGGCATCACGGGGGCTTTGTAAACACACATGGCCTTCAATTCCGGACAAATTTTCTCTTCAAAAGCCCAATTGCGCTCCTTCTCTTCTGAGCATTGTAGTTCACCCGCAGAGCACTTTACATCCACATATGGGGTATGTTCTTACTGAGAAAAAATGGGGTTACAAATTTTGGGGGCTTTTTCCTTATTTTCCCTTGTGAAAATGAAAAATTTAGGGTAACACCAGCATTTTAGTGAAAAGATTTTTTTTCCCCATCCAAATTTAACGAAAATTCTCCAAACACCTATGGGGTGTTAAGGCTCACTATACTCCTTGTTACGTTCCGTAAGGGGTGTAGTTTCCAAAATGGGGTCACATATGGGTATTTATTTTTTTGCGTTTACGTGAGAACCGCTGTAAAATCAGCCACCCCTGTGCAAATCACCAATTTAGAGCATTTTACGCCCACATATGGGGTATTTCCGTACTCATGCCTCAAGGCATGTAACAAGTGGAACAGTGAGCCTTAACACCCCACAGGTGTATGACGACTTTTCGTTAAAGTCGGATGTGTAAATGAATGAGATTTTCTTCTTTCACTAAAATCCTTTTTTTTAACCAAATTTACCATTTTCACAAGAGGTAATAGGAGAAAATGCCCACCAAGATTTGTAACCCCATTTCTATGGAAATACCCCATATGTGGACGTCAAGTGCTCTGCTGGCGAACTACAATGCTGAGAAGAGAAGGAGCCACATTTGGCTTTTTGAAAGCAAATTTTTCTGAAATGGTTTTTGGGGGGCATGTCGCATTTAGGAAGCCCCTATGATTCCATAACAGCAAAAAAAAAAAAAAACACATGGCATACTATTTTGGAAACTAGACTCCTCAAGGCACGTAACCAGGGGTAGAGTGAGCCTCAACACCCCACAGGTGTTTGACGACTTTTCATTAAATTTGAATGTGTAAATTCTTTTTTTTTTCACTAAAATGCAGTTTTTTCCCCAAATTTACTGTTACCCCCATTTCTTCTGAGTATGGAAATACCTCATGTGTGGATGTAAAGTTCTCTGCGGGCGAACTACAATGCTCAGAAGAGAAGGAACTTTTGGAGAGAGAATTTGTTTGGAATGGAAGTCGGGGGCCATGTACGTTTACAAAGCCCCCATGCTACCAGAACAGTGGACCCCCAACATGTGACCCTATTTTGGAAACTACACTTCTCACAAAATGTAACAAGGCGTGCAGTGAGCATTTACACGCCACTGCCGTTTGACAGACTATTGGGTTGTGCAAATGAAAAATTACATTTTTCATTCTTACGGACCACTGTTCCAAAAATCTGTCAGACACCTGTGGGGTGTAAATGCTCACTGCAGCCCTTATTACATGATGTGAGCTAAGTAGTTTCCAAAATTGGGTCACATGTGGGGGGAATCCACTGTTCTGGCACCATGGGGGCTTTGTAAATGCACATGGCCTTCAATTCCAGCCAAATTCTTTGTCCAAAAGCCCAATGGCACTCCTTCTCTTCTGTAGGCGCCAGCAGAGCACTTTACATCCACATATTGGGTATTTTCCACATATGGGGTATTTCCTTACTCAGAAGAAATGGGGTTACATATGTTGGGGGGCTTTTCTCTTATTACCCCTTGTGAAAATGTAAAATTTGGGATAACACCAGCATTTTTGTGAAAAAATAAAAAAATGTCATTTTCATGTCCAACTTTGCCGAAAATTCTTCACCTGTGGGTAGTTAAGGCTCACTATACCCCTTGTTATGTTCCTTAAGGGGTGTAGTTTCCAAAATGGAGTTTCTTTTTGTGTTTATGTCAGAACTGCTGTAACAATCAGCCACCCCTCTGCAAATCACCTCAATGTACATGGCACTCTCACTCCTGAGCCTTGTTGTGCGCCCATAGAGAATTTTCTGTCCACATATGGGGTATGTCCGTACTCAGGAGAAATTGCATTACAAATTTTGGGGGGGGAGGGGGCTTTTTTCCTTTTACCTCTTGTGAAAATGAAAAGAATGGGGCATCACCAGCAGGTTAGTGTAAAAAATAAAACATTTTTACAATAACATGCTGGAGTAGATGCCAACTTTACCTTTTCATAAGGGGTAAAAGGAGAAAAATCCCCCCAAAATGTGTTAGGCAATTTCTCCTGAATACAGAAATACCCCATGTGTGGCCCTAAACTGTTGCCTTGAAATACGACAGGGCTCTGAAGTGAGAGAGCGCCATGCGTATTTGAGGTCTAAATTAGGGATTTGTATAGGGGTGTACATAGGGGTATTCTACGCCAGTGATTCCCAAACAGGGTGCCTCCAGCTGTTGCAATATTCCCAGCATGCCTAGTCAGTGGCTGACCGGTAATGCTGGGAGTTGCTGTTTTGCAACAGCTGGAGGCTCTGTTTTGGAAACAGTGCCGTACGGACGTTTTTCATTTTTTATTGGGGGGGGGAGGGGACTGAGTAGGGGTATGTGTATATGTAGTGTTTTACTCTTTATTTTGTGTAGGGTAGTGTAGTGTTTTTTGGGTACATTTACATAGGTGGGGGTTCACAGCGAGTTTCCCGCTGGGAGTTTGAGCTGCAGCTGAAAATTAGCTGCATCTTAAACTTGCAGTGAGAAACTCGCTGTAATCCCCTGCCCATGTAAATGTAGCCTGTACATTCACATGGAGGGGGGGGGGGGAACCTCCAGCTGTTGCAAAACTGACTTGTAGTTATGCAAAAGCTGGAGGCATACTACTACAACTTCCAGCTGTTCATGCATGCTAGGGGTTGTAGTTATGCAACAGCTGTAGGCACACTGGTTGCAATACACAGAGTTTGTTACTTAACTTAGTGTTTCCCAACCCATGTGCCTCCAGCTGTTGCAAAACTACAACTCCCAGCATGCATGGTCTGTCAGTGCATGCTGGGAGTTATAGTTTTGCAACAGCTGAAGGCACAAGGGTTGGGAAACACTGAGTTAGGAAACAGACAATGTTTCCAAACCTGTGTGCCTCCAGTTGTTGCAAAACTACAACTACTAGCATGCCCAGACAGCCGAAGGGCATGCTGGGAGTTGTAGTTTTAGAACAACTGGAAGAGAACAGCTTGGAGACCACTGTGTAGTGGTGTCCAAACTGTAGCCCTCCAGATGTTGCAAAATTTCAACTCCAAGTATGCCCAGACTGCCCAGGCATGCTGGGAGTTGTAGTTCGGCAACATGTGAAGGGCCAGATGTTACAGAACTACAACTCCTAGCATGCCTAGACTGTCTGGGCATGCTGAGAGTTGTAGTTTTGCAACATCTGGAAGAGCACAGATTGGAGACCACTGCACAGTGGTCTCCACCATGTGGCCCTCCAGATGTTGCAAAACTACAACTCCCAGCATGCCCGGACAGCCAAAGGCTGTCTGGGCATGCAGGAAGTTATAATTTTGAAACTCCTAGAAGCAGCAGTGAAGATCACTTTACAGCGATCTTCACTGCTGCCTCTGATGCCTCCGCCATTAACTCCTCCACTTGCCTGCCACCGGTCCCTGCTGCCTGCTCCGGTCCTCAGGTAAGTGCCCCTGGTTGCCGGGTTAACTGAATGACTTACATACATGTCAGGATGCGCGAACTACCTGCATAACCTGACATTTATATAAGTCATTCTGCGGGAAGAGGTTAATGTAATGTCCTTAAAACAAGTCAAAATTAGGCTCAGTAGTGTGTGTGGCCTCCATGTGCCCGTATGACCTCCCTACAATACCTGGGCATGCTCCTGGTGAGGTGGCGGATGCTCTCCTGAGGGATGTCCTCCCAGACCTGGACTAAAGCATCTGCCAACTCCTGGACAGTCTGTGGTGCAACATGGCGTTGGTGCATGGAGCGAGAAATGATATCCCAGATGTGCTCAATCGGATTTAGGTCTGGGGAACGGGCGGGCCAGTCCAGAGCATCAATGCCTTCCTCTTGCAGGAACTGCTGACACACTCCAGCCACATGAGGTCTAGCATTGTCTTGCATTAGGAGGAAGCCATGGCCAACCACACCAGCATATGGTCTCACAAGGGGTCTGAGGATCTCGGTACCTAATGGCAGTCAGGCTACTTTTTGCAAGCACATGGAGGACTGTGCGGCCCCTCAAAGAAATGCCACCCCACACCATTACTGACCCATTGCCAAACTGGTCATGATGGAGGATGTTGCAGGCAGCAGAACGTTCTCCACGGTGTCTCCAGACTCTGTCACGTTTGTCACATGTGCTCAGTGTGAATCTGCTTTCATCTGTGAAGAGCACTGGGCACCAGTGGCGAATTTGCCAATCTTGGTGTTCTCTTGCAAATGCCAAACATCCTGCATGGTCTTGGGCTGTAAGCACAACCCCCATCTGTGGATGTCGGGCACTCATGCCACCCTCATGGAGTCTGTTTCTGACCGTTTGAGTGGACACATGCACATTTGTGGCCTGCTGGAGGTCATTTTGCAGGGCTCTGGCAGTTCTCCTCCTGCTCCTCCTTGCAGAAAGGCGGAGGTAGCGGTTCTGCTGCTGGGTTGTTGCTCTCCTACTGGCATGTCTCCTGATAGTGTCTCCGTGCTCTGCACTTTATACAGTGTGGTATAAACAACATTTATATGTTTTGATTAAGGTTTTCTTTGTATTGCTTTGGCTCAATAAGTATTTAGTATTTGTGTCACCATTTTCTGAGCCATAAAATAGAATTTTTTTTTAACATTGTTAATAGAGATGACCGAATCGAAACTGATGAATTCAAATTAATTACGAATTTCAGGAAAATTTTGATATGCAACAAATGCGAATATCGCCACGATTCTATCACACAAATCGCTTCATTAAACTCTCTTTAGTGCAGTCTAGGCTCCAGGGCATCTAAAATGGTGGATCCACATGTGAGGATATGGGGAAAGGAATCCTGGAAAGGCGGGAACAAGGGTAGCCAGGATGACTCTGAATGACATGCAGGATGCAGCCAGTCACCCCTGTGATGTCACAGCCCTATATAATCGACAGTCATATTGCGGCCAGTCACTTCATCCTTACACTGAAGAGAGATATGGAAAGACAGCCCTGTGTGTTACAGAGAAAAGCTTTTTCCAGCAGTAATTTACCTCCTAGTCAAGTCAGCATTCTGTTAAACAGAGAGCAGTTTGTTTTTCACAGAAAAGCATTCTTACTGCAGCGAATTATCTCCCAGTCACTGTCTACAGCGTTCTATTATAGAGAGGATCAGAGAGCAGTGTGTTGCACAGAAGAACAGCAGCGATCCAGCTCAAGCACAAATCCTGCCAGAAGCAATGATAGGGAAGGGAGTGAGATTGAGAAGCGTACTGTAGCGCATTTTTCTGTCCTCATAAGTGCATACCACATACGTACATCTAAGTGTTGTTGTACCCTTTTTTTCCTGATAAAGGGCATAGATAATGTGAAAGGACAGCCAAAAGTACTAACAGGCTGGTGTTGTGCACAAAAACTTTTTTAAGCATACTGTAGCACATTTTTCTGCCCTCATAAGTGCCGACAACATACATACATCTAAGTGTTGTACCATTTTGTTCCTGATAAAGTCTTAAAGGGGTACTTTACTGGGAAAAAAAAAATATTAAATCAACTGGTGATTCAAAAAAGCGCAAAGGAGTCATTTAATTGAAGTATAAAATATATATAATTTTATTGATACATATTAAAAACATGCAATTCATAAAAGATGGGGGGGAGAAAAACTACAACCACTGGGGGAGGTTGAACAAAAAGGGGCGACACTACCAGCTTGTGCATCAATTCATAACAATAAATAATGTGTATGACTGGTAAACAGATTTCAAGTGCATAATAGGGGCTTGCAACAGCTTCCATAAGGTGCATTGACATAAATAAATACCAGCATACATACCAAATTACAAATGTAGAAATATAATAGCAAAACCAAGCAGGAGTGACGCCACCCCAACGATCGTTTCGGTGATACCTTCGTCCTGGGGTGGCATCACTCCTGCTTATGAGGAGCAAGCCCCTATTATTTATGCACTTTAAATCTGTTTTCCAGTCATACACATTATTTATTGTTATGAATTGATGCACAAGCTGGTAGTGTCGCCCCTTTTTGTTCAACCTCCCCCAGTGGTTGTAGTTTTTCTCCCCCCATCTTTTATGAATTGCATGTTTTTAATATGTATCAATAAAATTATATATATTTTATACTTCAATTAAATGACTCCTTTGCGCTTTTTTGGATTATCTTGTCTTGTGGAGATCATATATGAAGCTGTATTCACTTTAGTAATTCTGATAAATTTTAGACATCTATGATGTCCTAATGATATAATACAGTTACTATTGTGTATCTGCTGCTGGTCACGTTTATACTAAATCAACTGGTGCCAGAAAGTTAAACAGATTTGTAAATTACTTCTAGTAAAAAATCTTAATCCTTCCAGTAGTAATCAGCTGCCGTATGATCCACAGAAAGTTGTTTTCTTTTTTAATTTCCTTTCTACCTGACCACAGTGCTCTCTGCTGACACCTCTGTCCATTTTAGGAAATGTACAGAGTAGGAGCAAATCCCCATAGAAAACCTTTCCTGCTATATACAGTTCCTAAAATGGACAGAGGTGTCAGCAGAGAGCACTGTGGTCTGGCAGAAAGGAAATTAAAAAAAAAGAACTTCCTGAAAGAACACTAATGCATCAGAGTAGATTGACCGTGGTGCTACACCAATACTTCACAAATTTGGATAGTTCCAAACAGATTTAAGGCATTGCTCCTTAGTTACAAACATTCCTCCGCATCAGACCTTTTTTCACCCACCTTCATCATTGGGTACTGGTATTGCCACCCACAGTACCACTCTGCCACCGGGTCACTTTCAGGATTCCTGATGCTACGGCTGCTGCCACCTCCAGGCTGTCTCATTCTACCACCATATGTTATCCTCAATGTGCCGCCATCTCCAGGCTGTGCCATTCAGCCCCTATATGGTCTCCTCATGCTTTTGCCACCTCCAGGCTGTGTCATTCAGCCATTATATAGTCTTCTCCTGTTGCAGCAAACTCCAGGCTGTGCCATTCAGCCACTATATGTTCCCCTCATGCTGCTGCCAAACTCCAGGCTGTGCCAATCAGCCATTACATTGTCTCCTCATGCTGCCTTCATGCTGTGTCAGTCAGCTACTATATGTTCTACTCATGCTGCTGCCAACTTCAGGCTGTGCCATTCAACCACTATATGTTCTCCTCATGCTGCCGCCGACTCCAGGCTGCGCAATTCTGCCGCTATATGTTCACCTCATGCTGCCGCCAACTCCAGGCTGTGCCATTCAGCCACTGTATGGTGTCCTCATGCTGCCGCCACCTCCACGCTATGTCATTCAGCCACTATATGGTCTCCTCTGCTGCTGCAAACTCCTGGCTGTATCAGATTATGGTCTCCTTATGCTGCTGCCACCTCTAGGGGGTCAGGGGTGCTGAGAGGTAGGGGCTGGAAAAGGGTATCTCGCCTGGGGGAGGACCGCCAGCCCGATGCTCACCAGAATGGGTAATCAAAAAAAATTAAAATTAAATAAAATTCAAATTACATAAAAAATCTGCAACATCCAGACGCTCTGCGGCAGTGATTATAATAGCGATGCCTGTAATTTGGATGTCATACTGAATATCAGTATTATTTCACTAACACAGCACACTCCCTATGCATGTTAGGACAAGGCAAAGTGTTCTACACCCCTATTGAGCCTTTCTGTAGGCCAGAAATAGCTGTGTGTTTAACAGCGTTTTGCCTAGAATAAATTCTGACCAAACAAAATTTGGGGGAGAAAATTGGCGAATCGGCCAAATCACATTTTTCAGAAATTCGCTCATCTCTAATTGTTAACAACTTGTGGAATTCATCAGTATTGTTTTAGGCTTTATGGGTTTTACAATTGCTATTTTGATGAACAAAAAAAAAAGCAAACCTGGCATAGTTTGTTTTTTGTTTGTTTGTTTTTTATTATATGGAATCCACGGGAAAAACAATGTGCCAATTTTATACTTTGGATTCCACAATACCAAACATATGTAATTATTTTATTTTTTCACATTACTTCAACATTTTTTATGCAAGGGATCTTTTGATTACTTCCAACTTAAGACACAGCAGTGCTTTCCCTATAACTACTTGGCAACTATGGTTACTATTGACCATAAGGGTTTATGTGCCCCAAAATCAGAACAGTAGCCTGGCTGTCATTAGACAGTTTACCTCCTGCATAAGTGAACACAGTAAAAAAAATATATACTTGCAGAGCACTAAGGGGTTAAAATTTTGCATCATTGTTATAAAAGTCATATAAATAATATTAAGTATCATTTCTAGGTGTTTTATGCATTTGATTTCCAGGTTTAGCTGTTGTATGCTCACATGCAGTATTTTAGGGTCAGGTATCTAAGGCTGACTTTTGGATTTCTGATGTGAAAGTGCCAGTGACTTTTCGTCTGAATTGCTGAGCATCTGCATGAGAATTAGCTGTATTGTCATTTATTGGGACCAATTTTTAGCTTTTCTATGGTGTATTCATGAAAATAAGTAGCATGCTACTTTTATGAGGCAGTAGGAAATGTCTGCCAGGAAATTTTCTTTTAAATGTAAGTAGGTTTACAGAAATCTGATCCATATACCTGAGATGAGGATTATTGGTGCCTTGTCGAAAAACATGTCATTCTAACCTGCGCGAACAGGGACTTAAAGGGTTTATTTTATGGAGATTAGCGGTTATGACAAGTAATGATCCACTATTTTAACAGCTAAAATAGAGAACTTCTCTTAAATGCCTAGTTCAGCCATGGACTACACATACACCTTTACATTTGCTGTACACAGAATGGCCGCCTGCCTTTTTTTCAATTGGAGCCTCCCAGATTGGAAATTAGACGTGTAATCCTGGAGGGGCATGAAACTTTGACACATTTTTGTCTTGAATTTAATGGCAGAGGAGGTTTGGGAGTTTGCAGTTATTGAGTCAACAGAAGTTTGGTGACTTTTATACTATGTGGGGAGAATTTATTAAGAGTTTCTTACTGCCCACTCTATTTTAGTTACAAAAAAGTTGCAGCAGGTTTAGGGTACGTGCAACAAATTCATCAAGTGGCAGACTGCACTTGATGACTTTGTCGCACGGCAAGTCATGCTGCCAATTTAGATTACTTTTTAGGGCTGGTAGGAGTTAGTCAGAGTTAGCATGTAAATGAAAGGCATTGTGCCAAACTTGTGACATTTGCACAAAAGTTACACATGATAAATCACTGACTTCTGCACAAAATGCTCTAAATGAGAACATTTTCCAGTCAGGGTTTGGAAGCGATCTAAATGAAAAGTCGCAGAAAAGTTGCACTGTCAGCCTACTACGAAATTTCATGCAACAAATTTATCTTTACATGGTCTGACACTTGTCCAAGTTGCTGTGGATCCTAAATGTTTCCAGTATTCAGTAATACCACTCACAATGACTTGTTGCACTAGTGGCATCCTATTACAGTACCACACTGGTGTTCTGTAGGCTCTTATTCTTTTACAAATGTTTGTAAAGACAGACAACGTTGGTAGGGGCTGGATTTGATAAAAGTATAGTAATGAGGCTTAAAGAGTACCTGTCACCAAATAAAACTTTTAATATAGTGTTCCTTGTGTAATTAGCAGACACTTTCCCATTTACTTGCTTTTAAGATTATCAGTATAAATATGTTTAAAAGATAATATAAAAAAAACAGCCACTAGGTGGCTCTGTTCTGTTCCCTGTCACAATTAATACAGGGAGTCCGGTCTCCTCCTGGCCTGGCAGGAGTCCGATCACAGGAAGTTTTTCTCCGCACGGAGCTTGATTGTCAGCTGCACAGAAAGTGAAAGCTCTACAGATTCTCACAGAAAGCCACACAGACTGACAGCTGAAGGAGAGCCTCACTGAAATCTGCACAGACTGAAACATGCACAGAGCTTGAGGTCTTCTATTCATCACAATGCTGCAATAATGTGAGGGCGGAAGTTGTCCCCCAGCAGGCTTCAGTGATGTCATGCCTGCTGGGAAACGGCCACTTTCTCCTGCTGGGAAATTGCACTATGCGAGCAAGAAGAAAGGCATGATACACAGCTTTTTAAAGCTCCAAAATAGTTTTTAGGGGCAGGAGGAGTGTTAGGAGTAGTTCATATCCTGAGGGAACATATCCTGAGGTAGTTGAGAACAGTTTATTTGGTGACAGGTACTTTTTAATAAAAACCCTAAATTCAATAATAAAAAGTGTGTCCAAATACTTTGATCCACGCAAGTGTATCATGTTATTTACCGAGCATAAAAGGAAAATACACGATAAATTTACTGTTTATAGTCCATACGAAAAAGAATATCGGAGCACTCACCCCAGATTCGGGGAACAAGTGGGTACTTCTTTATTTCATAATCTCTTGTCAACAGGAACATCAAAGAGAAGGAAAGGCAGACAAAATGTAATGCGGGGGGTTAGCAGTCACACCCCGAGTGACTGCTACCCCCCCCCCCCCGCATTACATCTTGTCTGCCTTCCCTTCTCCTTTTATTTTCCTGTTGACAAGAGATTATGAAATAAAGAAGTACCCATATTCTTTTTCATATGGACTATATGTTTAATCTGCATTTTTACATGTAGCACCACCTATACAGGTGGAGTACTAGAAGCTTGTACAGGACATTGCGGATACCAGCACCTGTATTGTATGATTTAGTGGTTGTGCCAGGATTATTTTTACTTTTGAGAGTGGACTAAATTTACTGTTTTGTTGTGAACCTTACCCCCATAAAAACGATCAAAAAGTTACTTGTACCTGAATGAATGGTACCAATAAAAACTGAAACTAATCCAACAAAATTCACTCACACAGCTCTATTGGCAATAGAATAAGAAATAATAGTTGTTAGGCAATAACCTGAAAAAGTTAGAAATAAGGGACTTTGGTCTGAATTTCAAAAAAAGTTTTGATTCAAATTTGAATTTTTGGGGGGATTCAGGTGAATTGTGTACAGGAGCTGGAATACCTGTCAAAGGGAAAAGGCAGTCACATTTGCAGATCACTAAGCCCAGCATTTGTGTGTGGCTACCCAGGGATAAGAAACAATTCTGTATGAATCATCACTTATTCCATTCACTGGGCAATCACATACATTGTATGCCTTGCATCTTAGTATCTACAGGAGCATGGTCTTTCACAGGAGTCCCTCCACCTGTACATCATTTCTTTAGCATTATATGCCGATACTATAGGGCACCATGGAAAGTATGTACAGGAACATGTCAAATGCACAAGTTCCTGCTCCTGTAAACTGAGCAATGAGGCCTCTGTAAGGAATATCACAGCAGACTGTATAATTCTTAATAGCAGAAAAATAGTATATTGACATATACAGCCATAGGACTCACTTTTGGCCTCTTTAGGGTAAATAGGGGCCTATAAATACATTTGACATAAGCACCGGGAGCTTTCCAGGCACTGCAGAAATGCACTGTGAAATCACCCTTACTTGACAATCTATGGCAGTATCATATTGGGTCTATAATTAAATTCTAATGAGCCTTTGCTGCAGTAATATTGAAGGAGTACAGGAAAAAGACAATGATACAATTGAAATAAGTGATGTTTCTATTACAGGTAATAAAACTTATGTGCTCACCCACTATATTCTGTTTCTTTTTTGCTTCCTGACACTAAAGAAAAAAAAACTACAAATACAAATTAGTTGCTTGGGAATAAAGCCAGCCCTTAGAGGAGGAAGCAAATTCCCCAGAAGGGAAAAGAAATCCAGAATAATAAATGGCTTGGGCTGACCATATCCTAAGGAGTAGAAGATTAATGTGCAAAGTCCTCTCAATAATGTGAAATAAATCTCAGTGCAATCCTATAATGAACGAATCAATAGGATTATGAGGTTAAACCAAAGTAAACCAGAGTGACAGATGCAAAATAAATTATATTTTCTGGACATGCTAAGGTTAAATGAAACATAATAAATAAGAGAAGTGAACAGCACAAGGATGTCAGCACAGACAGACAAATCTCTATTATCTTTTCTGCTCAGCTTGAATACGTTGCTGTTTTTAAGGAAACTGTAACACACTTGTTATCTGATTATTTTAGGGCAAATTAATTTTGTTATACTAAATCACAGACTGTTTTATGTGGCTGAATATTCTCTGTCACGTGAATACCAGTAGGAGATTCTGTATCCAGCTTGATTCCTATCAATGCAATAACAGTTAAGGAACATCTAGTCCACATGTATATCTCCAGGTTCAGCAAATAAAGCTTACTCTTGTATGATAAATATGTATACAATTCTTAAATGTGCTCACTGTATCAGTTTCTTAATTCCTCTGCTTGCTGTTATCTAATGGGAAGCATTATTGCTTATTTCCAGGGGATAAAAAGCTGAAGACCTGTTATGAGGATCTTTACATCTTTCCCCACACTCTTGTTTTTGTCTTGTTACTTCTCCTCTTGCTCGTTCCCTTAGAATAGATTTTAAAAAATGTTCCAGGATGTAGGATCTTCACAGTACAGGAGCTGATGTGCTCCACTAAATCTAAAGCACTAAGGCCTATCTATGCTCCTTGGCCTTCTTAATCTAAGTTATCAAGTGTCACATCCCTAGAAGTTGGGGGCAGAAAGAAATAGGTGCATATAGTTGACACTGGCTTTTCTCGTGTTTGTAGCCTGTATTAGTCTGGCAGGTGTAAAAAAAACATGAGCTTTATCATAGTAAAACAATATATTTACAGAAGGACAAGTATAAGAAAAAAGA
This sequence comes from Hyla sarda, assembly GCF_029499605.1. Classification (NCBI taxonomy): domain Eukaryota; kingdom Metazoa; phylum Chordata; class Amphibia; order Anura; family Hylidae; genus Hyla; species Hyla sarda. The sequence goes on from NC_079190.1 coordinate 237,345,244, forward strand.
GCTTAAAGAGTAACTGTCACCAAGCCATATTTTCTAAACTAACTCAGATTCTCACTACTCCTAACTACTCTAACTACTCCTAACACCCCTCTTGCCCTATAAAAAATTTCCAAGCTTTAAAAATCTCTGTATCATACTGTTCCCTTTGCTCCCATTGTGTGAGCTACCGTCAGGAGAAAGTGGGCGTTCCCCAGCAGGGGCGACATCATTGAAGCCTGTGAGAGCTGTGACTCGCTATGCCCGGCACGCACTTCCTGAGTTTGGACTAACTGTTTGACTTGTGCAGGGTACAGAACAGAGCAACCTAGTGGCCGCTTTTTCAATCACATTAAAAACATATAAAAGTTGATAATTTTAACATCAAGTAAATAGCAAAGTGTCTTATAATTATATAAGGAACAATATATTAAAAGTAGAGATGAGCGAATTTTTGAAAAATTAGATTCGGCTGATCCGCCGAATTTACCGGAAATATTCGGTTTGGTCCAAATTTGTTCCCTGCAAATCGCTATTAAAAATGGCTATTTCTGGGTGACAGAGAGCCTCAATAGGGGTGTAGAACACTTTGCCTTGCCGTAACACGCATAGAGAGTGTGCTGTGTTAGTAAAATAATACTGTTATTCAGTATGACATGCAGATTAGAGGTGTTGCTATTAGAATCACTGTCGCAGAGGAACACAATGACAGAGCTTGGAGTTGACATCAGTATGAGGAGACCATATGGAAGCAGAGTGACACAGCGTGGAGGTGGCGGCTGCATGAGGAGACCATATAGGGGCAGAATGACCCAGCCTGGAGGTGGCAACAGCCTGACGAGACCATGCGGCCTCACAACTGAAAAGATTGAAGATATTTTTTAACATTTAAATTAAAGATTTCAAATAAATGAACCTAAAAACCTTTTATTTAATGTGCCAGCAGCATGAGGAGACCACATGGTGGCACAGTGACACAGCCTGGAGGTGGCAGCAGCATGAGGAGATCATAATCTGACAGACTGACACAGCCTGGAGTTAACAGCAGCAAGAGGAGAACATATAGAGGCTGAATGACACAGCCTGGAGTTGGCAGCAGCATGAGGAGACCATAAAGTGGTGGAATGACAAAGCCTGGAGTTGATGGCAGCATGAGGAGAACATATGGTGGCACAATGAGACAGGCTGGAGCTGGCATCAGCATGAGGAGAACATATGGTAGCAGTATGAGATAGCCTGGAGCTGGCATCAGCATGAGGAGAACATATGGTGGCAGAATGAGACAACCTGGAGGTGGCATCAGCATGAGGAGAACATATCGTGGCAGTATGATACAGCCTGAAGCTGGCGTGAGCATGAGGAGAACATATGGTGGCAGAAGGAGGCAGCCTGGAGCTGGCAACAGCGTGAGAACATATGGTTGTCAGAAGGAGACCGCCTGGAGCTGGCATCAGCATGAGGAGAGCACATGGTGGCAGAATGAGACAGCCTGAAGGTGGCATCAGCATGAGGAGAACATATTGTGGCAGAATGAGACATTCTGGAGCTGCTATCAGCTTGAGGAGAACATATGGTGGCAGAATGAGACAGCCTGGAGGTTGCATCAGAATGAGGAGAACATATGGTGGCAGTATGAGACAGCCTGGAGCTGGCATCAGCATGAGGAGAACATATGGTGGCAGAATAAGACAGCCTGGAGCTGGCATCAGCATGAGGAGAACATATGGTGGCAGAATGAGGAAGCCTGGAGCTTGCATCTGCATGAGGAGAACATATTGTGGCAGAATGAGACTGCCTGAAGTTGGCATCAGCATGAGGAGAACATATTGTGGCAGAATGAGACAGCCTGGAGCTAGCATCAGCATGAGGAGAACATATGGTGGCACTATGAGACAGCCTGGAACTGGCATCACCATGAGGAGAACATATGGTGGCAGAATAAGACAGGCTTTGGCTGGCCTTTCACAGTAACTAGGCCCAAATTAGTTTAACAGGAGAATATATAAAGGCAGCATGAGGAGACCATAAAGTGGTGGAATGACAAAGCCTGGAGTTGATGGCAGCATGAGGAGAACATATGGTGGCACAATGAGACAGGCTGGAGCTGGCATCAGCATGAGGAGAACATATGGTGGCAGTATGAGACAGCTTGGAGCTGGCATCAGCATGAGGAGAACATATGGTGGCAGAAGGAGGCAGCCTGGAGTTGGCAACAGCGTGAGAAGAACATATGGTTGTCAGAAGGAGACAGCCTGGAGCTGGCATCAGCATGAGGAGAGCACATGGTGGCAGAATGAGACAGCCTGAAGGTGGCATCAGCATGAGGAGAACATTTTGTGGCAGAATGAGACAGTCTGGAGCTGCTATCAGCATGAGGAGAACATATGGTGGCAGAATGAGATAGCCTGGAGGTTGCATCAGCATGAGGAGAACATATTGTGGCAGAATGAGACAGCCTGAAGTTGGCATCAGCATGAGGAGAAAATATTGTGGCAGAATGAGACAGCCTGGAGCTGGCATCAGCATGAGGAGAACATATGGTGGCACTATGAGACAGCCTGGAACTGGCATCACCATGAGGAGAACATATGGTGGCAGAATAAGACAGGCTTTGGCTGGCCTTTCACAGTAACTAGGCCCAAACTAGTTTAACAGGAGAATATATAAAGGATATCACGTAAGTGTACGTACAGTTTACACTTATGAGAGGTGGACAATACGCTCCACTACAAACTGTATGAGGCTACAAAAACATGTATGTAGCTTTGACGGGCCTTTCACAGTAGCTAGGCCCAAATTAGTTTTTCAGGACAAAAAAAAAGTATACCACATAGGTGTACCTACAGTTTACACTTATGAGAGCTGGACAATACGCTCAGCTTAAAACTGTATAAGGCTACAGAAACAAGGGTGTAGCTTTGGCTGGCCTTTCACAGTAACTAGGCCCAAATTAGTTTTTCAGGAAAAAAAAAACGTACACCACGTAGTTGTACCTACAGTTTACACTTATGAGAGCTGAACAATATGGTCTGCTTAAAACTGTATAAGGCTACAGAAACAAGGGTGTTGCTTTGGCTGGCCTTTCACAGTAACTAGGCCAAAATTAGTTTTTCAGGAAAAAAAACATACATTACCTATGTACGCACAGGTTACACTTATGAGAGAACAATAAGCTCCGCTATGCAACCTGTATTAGGCACTGTAATCAGGTGACTGTGGCCTTTCTTGCTCACCCTAACTGGCCCCTGTTAGCTTTACAGTTTTGTTGTACAACCAACTGCAGCAGTACAGAATCGCTGTGTAGTAGAGCCCAGTACAGTACTATTAGGCACTAATAGCAGGTGACAATGGCTTTTACTGCTCTGCCTAACTGGCCCCTTTAATCTTTAGAGTTGCTGTACATCCCACTGCAGAAGTGAAGTTGCTGTGTATTACACCCAAAAGTGTACTTTCTCTCTCTGTCAGTGATTTTATGCAGTGATTTGGGCTTGTGGTGAATCGCTGCTGTGAAGCTGTTTTCCTGTGAAAGGTACACAATGCTCTAACTCTCCCTGCAGTGAAATGCTCTCTCTGAAATAAAATGCTGATGTGACTGGCTGCAAGATGGCTGCCGATTATATAGGGCTGTGACATCACAGTGGTGGCTGGCTGCTGATAGGCTGCATGATGCATGTGATTCAGGGTAATCCCGCCTACCCGACCTGCAACCTTCCCAGAGTTCCTTGCCCCATCTCCTCACATGTGGAACCGCGATTTTAGATGCCCTGGAGCCTGGACCACACTAAATGGAGTTTAATTAAGCGAATCGTGTGATCGAATTCGGATTCGATGTGAAGCAATTTTTTCCTGAAATTCATAACGAATTCTGGAGGTGGCATCAGCATGAGGAGAACATATGGTGGCAGTATGATACAGCCTGAAGCTGGCGTGAGCATTACGAATTCTGATTTGTCAGATTTGATTCGCTCGTACCTAATTAAAAGTTTAGTTTGATGACAGGTACTCTTTAATGCTTTCTTTATTCTATCTATCCTTTTGACTCAACAGGATTTACTTCCCCTGACTACTGAGAGGTTGGGCTACAGCAGGCTTCACCCACTATCTGAAAAGTTCTTAATGTTGTGCAATAAGGCAGTGGGCTTTCTTATTTGCACTGCCTTACTCACAGTCAGTACAAAGGTCAATAACAGTGAAACACATCATAAAGCAGTATAATCACATATGAACAGCAAATAAAACTGTTCAACAACACAAACACACATCAGCTTTAAAGATACAGGTATCCAAAATAACACTCCTATTTTTCAGAGACACTTAGTGGGACACTGCATATTCCCCTTCTTGAAAAAAGCCACTCTGTTTCTTTGGTTGGAAGATGGGTCCTGTAGAGAAAAAGTGCAACATATAACATGAGGGACTTGCAAAACATGCAGACATCACTGAAAACAACAGCTCCCACAATCTGAGAGTTTAAATGGGAAGTCTCTGAAGTGCAAATAACATGAATAAAGAAAAATGGCCTAAGACACATGCCAGGGTATAAAATAGAACAAAATCCAAAGTACTAAAAAGGGGAAAAGTTTACAATCCAAAATGTAAAATTAAGAAATAAGTCTGACATGTCCTGCAAGATGGGTGGGTGCAGTGTGAATGATGTAATGCATAGTTAGTGACGCCAGGATAACGTTAACCACCATGTTTCCAAAGTTTAGGCAGATCATCCTGGGCCTAGCACTGGGGCGATTAAATAACCCCAGATGCAAGGTTATGGAAAAACTGAATCTTTTCTGAGGTAAAGTCCTTTACATAGCAGCTCACAGTAAGGGAGAATGCAGAATTAACCCAGGGAGTCCTTACTCCTTCCTCATACTTATGCTTATTCTTTGCTACTTGACTTGACTGACTTGTACTTGAATTGACTGGGACTTATTTTTTAGACAACCCACGCTGACTTTAGACTGACTGAATAATATTTCCCCAGAGTTTCTAGCTTCTCACCAGGCTTAGAACTGTACCTGTGCAATGGGGTTCTTAAGAATTGTGTGGCTGTATATTTTTAGACTTCTTGTCAGACTCTCTCCAGGAACACCTCAAACTTTCTCCTCACTCTTTACCAGCTTGCTACCTCAGCTCCTCTCTTCTCCTCTCACACTCGACTAATTCCTGACTCCCTAACTCCTCCTCTCTACATTATATAAGGACTAAGCTAAGGGGCCTCCCATTGGTCAAGAGGAGTCAACCAGTTCCCTCTGCATAACTTCCCTTGAAGGGGTACTCCAGTGTAAAACATTTTTTTTAAATAAACTGATTAAATACAGATTAAATTACTTCTATAAAAAAATCTTCATCCTTCCAGTACTTATCAGCTGCTGTATGCTCCAGAGGAAGTTGAGTAGCTCTTTTCAGTCTGACCACAGTGCTCTCTGCTGACATCTCTGTTTGTGTCAGGAACTGTCCAGATCAGGAAAGGTTTGCTATGGGGATTTGCTTCTACTCTGGACAGTTCCTGATATGGACAGAGGTGTCAGCAGAGAGCACTGTGGTCAGACAGAAAAGAACAACTCAACTTCCTGTGGAACATACAGCAGTTCATTTGTACTGGAAGGATTTTTTTTATAGAAGTCATTTACAAATCTGTTTAACTTTCTGGAACCAGTTTTTTCAAAAAAATATGTTTTCCACCGAGTACTCCTTTAAAGACATTGATTAAAGGCAATGTACATATAAATTAACAGAATAAAAACTATAGAGCAGTTCAATGCAGCACCTGAGCAGTGGGGCACAGCACATGCACCTGAGGCAAGGTTTACCTGACAGGGCCAACTCCTGTATCGGGACACCACAAAAGCATCCATAGTCCAAACAGCCTGGTAAAACAAACAGAGGAATTAATCACAATATCTTACCTTAGAAACTTTATCGGGAGGTTCAAATGCAGTGGTGTCCGCTCACCTCCGGAGCCGAATCTCCGACACACCTGTGCTGTCACGGACCCGCTGGTCCCGCCCCGGCTTCAACAGCGTATAGAAGGAAGGATTGTCCGGCACCAGGTATGCTCTAAAAGATTGCTTTTATTCATGCCATAGCAAGGAAACAGACATCACAGGACTGTGGTAATCTGACGCGTTTCGCTCTCTCTTGAGCTTAAACGTAGACTAAATTCAACAGACCAACATGCAAATTTAAAACAGGGACTCGATGGTCACATGATAAAATACCTGACATAGGTAGTAATAATAAAAACCCGGCATGGATATCATCTGTTAGTATTACAGAATGGGTTGGATCCTACCTTTAGTGCGTTTTTCGCTGTGTGTTTATCCTATGAGTGTGAATATACTCCAAACATTAAGTGCAAAAATCGACAGGTATGCACACAATAGATTGCGGTATGTTGATATCGTGCATGTATAGGTCAATAGTAGAATGGGATAATCTACCTCATTGACTAAAAAACTCAAAGATCTGAATACATGGATATATATGTTAAAATCACATGCATTAAATGGATTACGGCATGTCAATATCACACATGCACGGGTAAATAATGGAAAAGGATAAGCAACCTCTTTCTATGTGTAGTTCTGAGACCTACGTGCATGTATACATATACTAAAAGATGATATATATGCCATGAATTAATAGATGTACATAAATAAATTGAAACACTGTACAATTTGCTCTGTTTTGGTTTACATATATATCCATTACATATTAATACTATAATTATCAGTAAACGCACTCTAATGGGTATCAAAACACACTAGGCAGAATCACCCTCCCAACACTCGCACCAAGAGAAATTATTGGTCTACCAAAAACATATAAATATAAAACATTATAAGGGGCTACGGCGCTCGGAGCATCCGGGGAGGCATATAACGCTAGACTATATTCTTATGTACAAGTCATGATTAAATCTAAGCGTTTGTTCATTCCCCGCGGGTATCTGGTATCCAAAAGAAATATCCAATATGTCTCTCTATTGAGGAGGCGTTTTCTCGCATCGCCTCCTCTAATACCTATCTTAACCTTTTCTATACCAGACACCCGCAGGGAATCCAACTCCCCCGCGTGCACATCCCGAAAATGGCGTGATAACATGGAAATGCCTACTCCTTCACTCCTACTGTCGGAGATGTGTCTCCTGATTCTTGTTTTAAGGGTATTAGTAGTGCACCCTACATATTGCATGTTACACTTGGTGCATGTGGCCACATAAACTAACATGGTAGTATTGCAGTTAATGTATTCACGTAGTTGGTATGATTTTTTAGTTACACAAGACATTATTTCTTTAGAGTGGTGCATATATTTGCATGTAATACATCGGTTGTGACCACAACCCCAATTCCCTACAATATCCAACCAATTACCCTGTTTAATTTTATCCTTTGTCTTGTATTCTTCTTTTTTAGAATTGAATAGACTTGGTGATAGGGAGGAACCCAATGAGGGTGCTTTTCTGGAGACCGCCATGATACCCTCCTTAACCACCTCCCTCAGTATTGGGTCTCCCTCTAGAACTGGTGTATACTTATGGATTATATTTTTAATTTGGGCAAATTGCGCACTGTATGTGGTAACAAAAACTGCTCTTTTTTGTTTATTTTTGGTATTTTGTGAACTATTTGCCCTTTTTCTTTTCCCAGTATATTTAATCAATTGCTCTCTATTAATGCCTTCTACTCTTTTCTGAGCCTTATTAAGACAGTCCTCTGTATAGCCCCTTCTGGCAAATCTGCTTTTAAGCTCTCCTATCTCTTTTTCCCATTGTACAGGATCAGAGCAGTTCCTCTTGGTTCTGCACATCTCCCCGAAGGGGATATTCTGGACCACATGCTTTGGGTGGCAGGAGGATGCCATAAGGACTGAATTTGTCGCCGTCTCCTTTCTGTAGGGGACGACGACAATCTTAGACTCTCTGCTGGATAGGGAGATGTCCAAAAAATTGACTGAGGTGCTACTAAACTGAGCTGTAAATTTAAGATTTAAATGATTATTATTAATATAAGAAACAAACTAAAAAAAACGACATTCTGTACTCCCCCAGATAATCAATAAATCATCTATGTAACGCCCTATCCAGCAGATGTTCTCAAAAAAAGGGTTACTGGGTGTAAACAAAAATTGCTGCTCCCAATAAAACATGAAAATGTTTGCGAAGGAGGGTGAATATTTGGCACCCATGGACGCTCCCCGGGTCTGAAGGAAGAAATCGCCATCAAACATAAAATAATTGTGCTGCAACAAAAATTCAGTAGCCATGACGATAAATTCCTTCAGACCCGGGGAGTAACTGCTAAATTGATCCAAATGACATGCCAGGGCAGTAAGACCCGCATCCCATGGGATGGATGGATATAATCCCACTACATCACAGGTAGCCCAAGACATATGTTCACTCCACTCTTTCTGATCTAAAATATTAATGACATGTTTGGTATCCTGTAAAAAAGTGGGCGTGATTTTAGTGAGGGGTTGCAAATAGTGGTCCACCCACTCCCCAAGGCGCTCAGTGACCGATTCTATGCCCGCCACGATCGGTCTAAGGGGAGGTGGAAATACCCCTTTATGCACCTTGGGGAGTGAGTGAAACACAGGAACTACTGGGGCCTCTACATGTAGATATTCTGCCAACTTACTGCTGAGAACACCCATAGCAACGCCCTCTTCCAAAACTCTTTTTAGCTTAGTTTGAATTGTTTTTGTTGGATCGCTACTGAGTTTCCTATAGGTGTCACCGTCTGAAAGGAGCTCTATGTTTAACTGTTTATACAGATCAGAATCAAGAATCACATTACCCCCCTTGTCTGCATTATGTGTGACAATATAGTTATTCTCGCTCAGTTGTTTTAGTGCCATCCTTTCTCCTTTATTCAAGTTATCAGGTGTATGTTTTGACACTATTTTTTCATGCAAGTGCACAATGTCCCTCTCCACCAACTCCTGGAATCTATCCAGGGCCTCCGATCGGGAGGCCACAGGATAGAACCCAGGGTTGGTGGAGTGGAACGGAACATCCAATGCATCATTAACCACATAATTTTCACATTGCAAGCTGCGCAAATGAACCATATTCATCTGATCTTTAAAGTCCATACTCATACACAAGTCCACCTGTTGTAATGGTGAGGGTTCCACTTCCGAACTTGCTAGCTGATTATTATCCTCTAATGAAAAAAAGTGTCTCTGTAATGTTAATCCTCGTGCTAGTCTATTGACATCCAACAAGGTGTTAAATAAATTAAATGTGCAAGTAGGTACAAAGTTCAGTCCTTTGCTCAACAGGGTAATTTGGGGAGTAGTGAGGGTACACGCAGATAAATTTATAACTGTGCTCACCTCGGAGTGAGGAGTGACCTCAAGGCGTATCTCTTGCCTCCGATGTCGGCGGCCGGCCCTCCTGGTTTTTCGTCTCCTTTTTGGCCCCATCGGTTTTTTGGAGCCGCACTTTGCTCCATGTTTCTATTCACATTGGTATCAGTATTCGTTGCTTAAAATCCCACGTCTTGTGGGCCTCCTGTTTCAGAAAAGCTCACTCTTCTGGGGGATCTTGAGCTTGGTCTGCGTCTGCGCCTAGATTTGGAGCGTGGAGTACGCAAAGATGGATTTTCGGTTTGTCACCTTGCGCCTCTCTATGAAGGTGCCAAGAAAAAACTTGATCATTGTTGTAATCCTCCGTATCTCTGCGGAATTTCGTTTTTTTGATCTCCATAATATTACTTTCCACTAGATCCAATTTCTTGAGAATACTTTGTTCCAACTTGGCAAACTCTTCATGATTCTTATATGGCAACAGTGATTCTTTTAGTGTGTCCAGCTCCTTTTGCATGGTTTGAAGCTCTGATTCCTCTTCTTCAATGATATAGGATATCAGTTTCGCAGAGCAATCCAGGAGAGCCAAATCCCATTTGTTAATAAATTTTTGGGAATAGTTCTTGACTGGTCTTTTTTTCAGTCTTAGGCCACGTGGGACCAAGCTTTTCTCCAGGTACGTGGTTAAGGTTTGGTGATCCCACCATGTTCTCATTTCTTTTATCATGAGGTCCTCCATCTGCCGGGTTAGAGTCAGCATGTCTGGGGGGGCTACATTCATAGCAGGTGCAGCAAAATCTTGGAACACCGAGCGTGCTTTTGTTGCTCGGTCTGGACCCAATACTTGTAGGTCTCCCAGTGCCGCTTGACTTAGTAGCTCTCCCCCTCCTGTGGAGAGTGTTTCCATGATTAATGCTTGGCGTAGGTGTGTAGCTCCTCCACAGCTATGGGAGCAGGACGATCGGGAAACAGTAAACGTCCAAATGCAGTGGTGACCTCTCACCTCCGGAGCCTCCCTATCCTCCCTATCACCAAGTCTATTCAATTCTAAAAAAGGAGAATACAAGACAAAGGATAAAATTAAACAGGGTAATTGGTTGGATATTGTAGGGAATTGGGGTTGTGGTCACAACCGATGTATTACATGCAAATATATGCACCACTCTAAAGAAATAATGTCTTGTGTAACTAAAAAATCATACCAACTACGTGAATACATTAACTGCAATACTACCATGTTAGTTTATGTGGCCACATGCACCAAGTGTAACATGCAATATATAGGGTGCACTACTAATACCCTTAAAACAAGAATCAGGAGACACATCTCCGACAGTAGGAGTGAAGGAGTAGGCATTTCCATGTTATCACGCCATTTTCGGGATGTGCACGCGGGGGAGTTGGATTCCCTGCGGGTGTCTGGTATAGAAAAGGTTAAGATAGGTATTAGAGGAGGCGATGCGAGAAAACGCCTCCTCAATAGAGAGACATATTGGATATTTCTTTTGGATACCAGATACCCGCGGGGAATGAACAAACGCTTAGATTTAATCATGACTTGTACATAAGAATATAGTCTAGCGTTATATGCCTCCCCGGATGCTCCGAGCGCAGTAGCCCCTTATAATGTTTTATATTTATATATTTTTTGTAGACCAATAATTTCTCTTGGTGCGAGTGTTGGGAGGGTGATTCCGCCTAGTGTGTTTTGATACCCATTAGAGTGCGTTTACTGATAATTATAGTATTAATACATAATGGATATATATGTAAACCAAAACAGAGCAAATTGTACAGTGTTTCAATTTATTTATGTACATCTATTAATTCATGGCATATATATCATCTTTTAGTATATGTATACATGCACGTAGGTCTCAGAACTACACATAGAAAGAGGTTGCTTATCCTTTTCCATTATTTACCCGTGCATGTGTGATATTGACATGCCGTAATCCATTTAATGCATGTGATTTTAACATATATATCCATGTATTCAGATCTTTGAGTTTTTTAGTCAATGAGGTAGATTATCCCATTCTACTATTGACCTATACATGCACGATATCAACATACCGCAATCTATTGTGTGCATACCTGTCGATTTTTGCACTTAATGTTTGGAGTATATTCACACTCATAGGATAAACACACAGCGAATAACGCACTAAAGGTAGGATCCAACCCATTCTGTAATACTAACAGATGATTTCCATGCCGGGTTTTTATTATTACTACCTATGTCAGGTATTTTATCATGTGACCATCGAGTCCCTGTTTTAAATTTGCATGTTGGTCTGTTGAATTTAGTCTACGTTTAAGCTCAAGAGAGAGCGAAACGCGTCAGATTACCACAGTCCTGTGATGTCTGTTTCCTTGCTATGGCATGAATAAAAGCAATCTTTTAGAGCATACCTGGTGCCGGACAATCCTTCCTTCTTTATCGGGAGGTTGGTCAAGATCTCTCTGGACCTCTGGGTAGACATAAGCTTCTTCCGAGGATAGAGTTTTACAGGATTTGTCTGGAATGAAGAGTATCCTCTACTGCGAGACATAGATCAGAATAGTCATTAGCTCTAAAGAGGTGTCTTTTTTTCAGCCTATTTTGGTGTTTTTAGTAAATTACTTGTGGTTCTCTACCATCCTTGACAATTTTGTAGCTGTCTGGGTTTCCCAGTTGGTAGAAGTTCAGTAGCATGATGGATGTTCTTAAAGGGAATGTACTGGCTCGATTTTTTTATTTTCTTACTCAATTGTGTCAGATACTAAAATGTGTTCCTTTTTTTTCTAATTGTTTTTAATTTTCTGATTGTAGGCCACCTTTTGCCTATAAGAATTCTCCAGATTTCAATTTCCATCTGCAGTATCCCAGATAAGATCCTGCTACCAGAAAATCTTAAGTGCCCAGGGATGGGGACACAGGTTAAGGACCCACGAGCGAGGGGAGCATTAAAGTGTGTTTGCAGAGTTCAAAGCACTGTGCGTAATAGCATGGAACCCTGTCAGTTCAGGTAGAGCTTTCTGTGCACATGGCGGCTCTGTATCAAACTACCTGCACAGAAAAAATAAGAGCCGAAAAGAGAAGCACCAAGAGCTTCTGGCGAACGATGAAGAGGTTGGTACTGTTTTTTTGTATTTTGTTTTTCATTAGTGCATGTAAATGTATATAGGTGCAATGGGGGAGATTTATCATAACCTGTCCAGAGGAAAAGTTGCCCATAGCAACCAATCATCTCGCTTCTTTCATTTTTAATAAGGCTTCTGCAAAATGAAAGAAGTGATCTGATTTGTTGCTATGGGAAACTGGGCAACTTTTCCTCTGGACAGGTTTTGATAAATCTCCCCCAATGTGAGTAAATGTGGGGGCAGTGTTGGTTATTATGGGGGCAACGTGAGTTAATATGGGGTAAATATGAGTAAATATGGGGGCAGTCTGAGAAAAATGGAGGAGATGTTGGTGTATGTGGGGCCAATTTGAGTAAATATGGGGGTAATGTGAGGAATATGGGGCAATGTGAGGGAATATGGGGCAATGTGAGGGAATATTTGGGCATTGTGAGGAAGTCTGTTATATGGGGGCATTGTGAAGAAGCCTGCTATATGGGGCAATGTGAGATGCTTGCTGTATGGGGGTAATGTAAAGAAATACGAAGGCAATGTGAGGGAATATGGAGGTGCATGTGATTGAATAGGAAGACAATGTGAGTGAATATGGGGGCAATTTGCATAAATAAAGGGAAATTTGCATAAATAAAGGGGCAATGTCAGGAAACATGGGGGCAATCTGAGGGGGCCAGCTATATGGGGGCAATGTGAGGGAATATAGGGGAAATGTGAGTGAATATGGGGACAATGTAAGGTAATATGGAAGCAATGTGAGGGAATATGGGGGCAATGTGAAGTGGCCTGCTATATGGGGGAAACGTGAGATGCCAACTATATGGGGGAAATGTAAGAGAATATGAGGGCAATGTGAGGGAATACAGAAGCAATGGGGAAGCTATATGAGGACAATGTGAAGAAGCCTGCTATATGGGGGAAACGTGAGATGCCAACTATATGGCGAACATGTAAGAGAATATGAGGGCAATGTGAGGGAATATAGAAGCAATGGGGAAGCTATATGGGGACAATGTGAAGAGGCCTGCTATATGGGGATATTGTGAGAAGCCTGCTTTATGGGGGCAGTGTGTGGGATCTGATATATGGAGGCAATGTGAGGGGCCTGCTTTGTGGGGCAATGTGAGGGGGCCTGCTATATGAGGGGTGTAAAGTGGGAACTATTACTGTTTGGAATACACTTGGATAGTTAGTACAGAAGTGAGAATTGTACTGGAATGAGTAGTCTAAAATGTTTGTCTGGCAGATTCGGCGATGGCTGGAGTAGTCTTCATAAGGCTCTGGACCAGATGAAGAAAAAAAGTTAACAACTCTGACCAAAGACGCCACTTGTAAGTCACTACATTTAGCTGTAATCACTTGGAGCCAAGAGCATCAAAATTTGGTTTTGCCTAGGGTGACAAAAATCCTTGCACCAGCCCTGATCTTATGCTGTTATTTTGAATGTAGTTTGCCATATGCTGGATTTAGGTAAATACTGTGAATTGACTACTTTGCTGACATCTAGAGTCAACATTTTTGTATGTGAGAAAGGCCCATTCATAAACACTGCTACATATCCTATTTATAGTAGAACATGCTGGCGTTTGAATGGAGCTTCTATAGCCCAGCCATTCTCTCAGCCAGAAGGAGGAATCTGGTATATACCAGTTAAACACATTTAGTGTTGAGTGAACTATTCCCATAGAACCATAAAATGGTTCCTTCAATATGAAGGCAAACAATGTCCAGTTCACCTCAAGCAGACCTGCTTACATACAGTAAGCTAGGAATGTCTTATGTATCACCTAGCTTAACACAGCAAGCCAATGCTGCTATACATAGCGCTGGCTTGCTGCCAATTGCTGATGGTTATGGGGTTGTCCAGATAGAAACAGCAAAACTTTCTGCCAGCAGTACGCACAGATGTTGGCCAGGAAAGGTATGTTTTCTACTACCAAAATGTTTTCTTTTTTTTACAAGAAGAAGGCCAGGACTACTTTATAGGGGTACTCCGCCCCTAGACATCTTATCCCCTATTCAAACGATAGGGGATAAAATGTCAGATCGCCGGGGTCCCGCTGCTCGTGATGTAACGGCCCACCCCTCAATACAAGTCTATGGGAGGGGGCGTGGTGGCCATCATCTAGGGGTGTAGTACCCCTTTAAGATAAGAACAGAAGAAACACGATTTGTTTATTTTTAAACTGTGTGTGTCTTTTTATCACACTTTCAATTTTTTTTTGCTTAAAGGGGTATTCCAGGAAAAAACATTTTTATATATTTCAACTGGCTCCAGAAAGTTAAACAGATTTGTAAATTACTTCTAATAAAAAATCTTAATCCTTTATGTACTTATGAGCTTCTGAAGTTAAGGTTGTTCTTTTCTGTCTAAGTGCTCTCTGATGACACCTGTCTCGGGAAACGGCCAGTTTAGAAGAGGTTTGCTATGGGGATTTGCTTCTAAACTGGGCGTTTCCCGAGACAGGTGTCATCAGAGAGGACTTAGACAGAAAAGAACAACCTTAACTTCAGAAGCTCATAAGTACTGAAAGGATTAAGATTTTTCAATAGAAGTAATTTACAAATCTGTTTAACTTTCTGGAGCCAGTTGATATATATATATATATATATATATATATATAAAAGTTTTTTCCAGGATAACCCCTTTAACCTCTTAAGGACCCAGGACGTCCCCGTACGTCCTTGCGTTTTCCGGTCTCTGCCACTCGCCGGGCAGAGATCGGAACCGGATGCCTGCTGAAATCCTTCAGCAGGCATCCAGGGCAAACGCCGAGGGGGGCCATGTAGGGAAATCGCCCTTGCGATCTGCGGCGATACCGAGCTGATCGGGTCTCTGGGACCCGACCGCCCGGTAATTTCGCATGATCCCGGCTGTCACAGACAGCCAGGACCATGCTAAAGAATAGGAGCGAGGTGGCAAGCCTGCCACCTCCTCCTATTCCCTGCGATCCGTCGGTTAGTTAACCGACCAATTGCAGGAGGGGGGGGGGGGCGGTTACTTCCTCCCACCCTGCCCGGCCCCTGGAAGTCCGGAGAGGACGGGAGGAAGACCGGAGGACGCGGCGGGGGACGGGGGAGTGCTGGGGACCTGCCCCGGTACTTACCTCGTCCCTGAAGACCCAGATCCCGGCGATGAAGATGGCGGCGGCGGCGACAGGTGAGTAGATCTTCAGCCGCGGTCGGGCCCTTTACAGCAATGCACGTCGCCGTAAAGCGACATGCATTGCTGTAATAGGACCCTGTAAACTACAACTCCCAGCATGCCCAGACAGCCCTTGGCGTCTGGGCATGCTGGGAGTTGCAGTTTTGCAACATCTGGAGGTCCACAGTTTTTGGACCACTTTGCCCTTCCAGATGTTGCAAAACTACACATCCTCAGCATGTCCTTACTGTCCAGGCATGCTGGGAGTTGTAGTTCTGTAACATCTGGAAGGGCGCAGATTGGGAACCACTGTATTAGTGGTCTGCAAACTGTAGTCCTCCAGATGTTTCAAAACTACAACTCCAAGCATGCTGGGAGTTGTAGTTCGGCAACATCTGGCTCTAAAGATGTTGCCGAACTACTACTCCCAGCATGCCTGAGAATGTTTGGGAGTTGTGGTTTTGCAACAGATGGAGGCACACTGGTTGGGAAACATTGTTTCCTAACTCAGTGTTTCCCAATCCGTGTGCCTCCAGCTGTTGCAAAACCACATTCTCAGGGATGCTGGGAGTAGTAATTTTGCAACAGCTGGAGGTCCCCCCCCCCCCCCCCCCTGTGAATGTACAGGGTACATTCACATGGGCAGGGGGCTTACAGTGAGTATCGGGCTGCAAGTTTGCAATGCAGCAAATTTTGTGCGGCAGCTCAAACTCGCTGTAATCCCCGGCCCGTGTGACTGTACCCTAAAAACACTACACTACACTTACACAAAATAAAATAAAAAGTAAAAAACACTACATATACACATACCCCTACACAGCCCCCCTCCCTCCCCAATAAAAATGAAAAACGCCTGGTACGCCACTCTTTCCAAAATGGAGCCTCCAGCTGTTGCAAAACAACAACTCCCAGTATTGCCGGACAGCCGTTGACTGTTCAGGCATGCTGGGAGTTTTGCAACAGCTGGAGGCACCCTGTTTGGGAATCACTGGCGTAGAATACCCCTATGTCCACCCCTATGCAAATCCCTAATTTCGGCCTCAAATGCGCATGGCGCTCTCACTTTGGAGCCCTGTCGTATTTCAAGGCAACAGTTTAGGGTCATATATGGGGTATCGCCGTACTCGGGAGAAATTGACTAACAAATCTTGGGGGTCTTTTTCTCCTTTCACCCCTTATGAAAAGGTGAAGTTGGGGTCTACACCAGCATGTTAGTGTAAAAAAATAAACTTTTGACACTAACATGCTGGTGTTGCCCTATACTTTTCATTTTGACAAGAGGTAAAGGGGAAAAAAGCCCCCCCAAAATTTGTAACGCAATTTCTCCCGAGTACGGAGATACCCCATATGTAGGCGTAAAGTGTTCTGGGGGCGCACAACAAGGCCCAGAAGGGAGAGTGCGCCATGTACATTTGAGGTGATTTGCACAGGGGTAGCTGATTGTTACAGCGGTTTTGACAAACGCAAAAAAAACAAAACCCCACATGTGACCCCATTTCGGAAACTACACCACTCACGGAATGTAATGAGGAGTGCAGTGAGAATTTACACCTCACAGGTGTCTGACAGATCTTTGGAAGAGTGGGCTGTGCAAATTAAAAATGTTGTACAGCCCACTGTTCCAAAGATATGACAGACACCAGTGGGGGGTAAATGCTCACTTTACGCCTTGTTACGTTCCTCAAGGGATCTAGTTTCCAAAATGGTATGCCATGTGGGGGTTATTTTGCTGTCCTGGCACCATATGGGCTTCCTAAATGTGACATGCCCCCCGAGCAAAATTTGCTCTCAAAATGCCAAATATGACTCCTTCTCTTCTGAGCATTGTAGTTCGCCCGTAGTGCACTTCAGGTCAACTTATGGGGTACCTTCATACTCAGAAGAGATGGGGTTACAATGTTTGGGGGGTATTTTCTGCTATTAACCTTTGCAAAAATGTGAAATTTGGGGGGAAACACACATTTTAGTGAAATTTTATTTTTATTTTTTTACATATGCAAAAGTCGTGAAACTCCTGTGGGGTATTAAGGCTCACTTTATTCCTTGTTACGTACCTCAAGGGGTCTAGTTTCCAAAATTGTATGGCATGTGGGGGATTTTGGCTGTTCTGGCACCATAGGGGCTTCCTAAATGCAACATGCCCCCCAAAAACCATTTAAAAAAAACGTACTCTCCAAAATCCCCTTGTCGCTCCTTCGCTTCTGAGCCCTCTACTGCGCCCGCCGAACACTTTACATAGACATATGAGGTATGTGCTTACTCGAGAGAAATTGGCCTACAAATATAAGTATACATTTTCTCCTTTTTCCCCTTGTAAAAATTCAAAAATTGTGTCTACAAGAACATGCGAGTGTAAAAAATGGAGATTGTGAATTTTCTCCTTCACTTTGCTGTTATTCCTGTGAAACACCTAAAGGGTTAAAACGCGGACTGAATGCCATTTTGAATACTTTGGGGGGTGCAGTTTTTATAATGGGGTCATTTGTGGGGTATTTCTAATATGAAGACCCTTCAAATCCACTTCAAACCTGAACTGGTCCATGAAAAATTGTGAGTTTGGAAATTTTGTGAAAAATGGGAAAATTGCTGCTGAACTTTGAAGCCCTCTGGTGTCTTCCAAAAGTAAAAACACGTAAATTTTATGATGCAAACATAAAATAGACATATTGTATATGTGAATAAAAAAAATTATTTGGAATATCCATTTTCCTTACAAGCAGAGAGCTTCAAAGTAAAAAAAATGCTAAATTTTCAAATTTTTCATAAAATTTTGGGATTTTACACCAAGAAAGGATGCAAGATACCACAAAATTTTACCACTATGTTAAAGTAGAATATGTCACGAAAAAACAATCTCGGAATCAGAATAATAACTAAAAGCATTCCAGAGTTATTAATGTTTAAAGTGACAGTGATCAGAATTGCAAAAAATGGCCGGGTCCTGAGGTGTAAAATGACTGGGTCTTTAAGGGGTTAATAGTGGCATTACTAAGCCACAGAATAGAGTAACAGGCTAGTATTATTGGGCTTAAAACAGCTAAAATAAATTGCACTTGCCAACCTTGCAATGCTTGGCTGCTGCTATTTTGTTTTGAGACTGTCTGGTTATGGAAATTAGGGGAAATACCACATTTTCTATCTTGTAATCTATTAATTTATGGAAAAAATGAATCCCCCCTATTTTCCATTACCAGGCAGGTACAAAATAAAGCAGTAACAGCCTGACATACCATGGTGGCAAGTGCCAATTATTTTGGCCATTGCCAGTCTGCTACTGATGCCCAGTCATGGAGCATAAATTTTTTTGTTGTAGTTTTTATTTTTTCTCTTTTTATTTTTTTATTTTTTTTTGTTCTACAAGAAGAAGAACTGGATTACTTTAAATAAAAAAAAATTAAAAAATAATGCTCTAGGCCTGACAGTACCAGGCGCTATCCCATACCCCTGGTGTCAGTGGGTATCAGGGTAATAATGGGTGGGGGTTAGTGTTAGATGTAATGCAGGCCAACTCTTAGCCCCAACTTAGCCCTCTATCAAATGGCTTCCAGTACTAAGTAAAAAATGAGTACAAAAAATAGACGCATACACCAAGGTCACCATACTATATTGGATTGTATACTACACATCTAGCATCTTTGATTTCTGCAGGAAAAACAATCCATAGAGGCTTCTTGCAAGTTAAAGTTTGTGCTACATTCCCACAAATGAACGAAGAGGGACATGGCCTGATAGAGGTTAACCACTGATCATATTTTGCATAGTTATTATACCAAAGCCCCATATAAGTATACGGTATAGGTCAGTGTTTCCCAACATTTTTCAGCTCTGGGCAACCCTCAGAAAATTTGCTTACTGCAACTCCAACCAAATAATTTTCAATCAAAGACAAACAATGGCTCAAAAAAGAATCAGTGCACAATACCTACTGTATATCTGTTGGCTATGTAGACTACAGTGCTATTGTCAAGGATGGCTTGAGGTGAGGCATTAAAATGTGAGTGACTGCCGCTATATACTGCTGAGTGATGGCACAAGGAATACACACTAGACAGAATGTTGGTATCATATCTCCTTCTCAGCATACTCCCTAAAGAGCTGCCCAAGGAGTTCTGTTTAATTACATGGATGTACATTGTTTTTACATTTGACAAAAAAGGGAGGTTTAGTTATGACGTCAAAATCATCAGATTGGTTCCCCCCATGATTCAAGAAAACCTTTACTTCAATAGGCCCATATTTGTGGGCAGTAATAAAAGTGTACCCATACTCATTGTGTCATACCTTCAAATATCTTACATATATCAGTGAATACCTTCAACTCTACTTTCTGAACCAACAGCTCAGATTGAGTGGTTTATTGCAGTAGAACTTCATCCTGCATGTGATCACCAGATATCCTGTCTTATGTATTACATCTCTACATTACTTGAAACAAACTTACATTTATTACTCAGCATCAACCATGTATTCTTTGATATTTTATCATGGCTCTTAATCTCATAAATTCAAAACAATTTTAATCATAATCTGAGAGTAGCAAAGCTACCAAAAGGGGAAGAAGGAGAAAGAGAAAAAAAATATCATTATATGGTTATTCACTCAAAATTTGGTATTGTTCAAATAAGTGCAATGTAGAATGTATAGGTATATCACATTGTGTACACAGGTCCTATAAACATACTCAGTTTAAAACAGTAAATAAATATATATATATATATATATATATATATATATACACACACACACACACATTTTCTTCAAGGGTGATTTGTGTATATCAGAAGAGGAGGCTGTCATTCGTCCTATATGGCCCCACCTTTCAAGGATACCCCCCTTTCTCCTCCCAATCCCCTATGTCACCAGTCACCGCCCCTTTGAGCTTGGCCTTCTGCTTTTCCTCAAGCTAGGTCAGTCTTCAACAACCTTTGAACGTCCAGTGTCTGACTGGATTTCTGTGTTACTTTACATAAAGAGACATACAAGACACATGTAACATGTAACAATAACGACATACAACACACAGGGCCCACATAACACACAGGGCCCACACCCTCAACAAAAGTGTAAAAAAATAAAAAATAGATAGCGCTCTTTTGGTGGGGAAAAATTTGCTGATTTTAAATATTTAGGTAATATTTATCAATTAAATAGTGATCACTTTCTTCCTTTTTATCTTATTTAAAAAAAACTTCTTCTCTTGTTACTCCTGTAATATAATCAGACAATTAATCACATTTCCTGATACATTAATGAAATTCCTGAAATTAATAAAATAGCATTAAATAGGTTCAATTAATACTATGTGGATTTTCTTTTGTCCTATACCAATCTAAAAAGGATCCATTACAACACAAAACAACTTCACAGAGAAAACATTGACTGGTCATATTCCATACATTCCTGATTCATTAATACACATCACACATATGCAACCATTCTATGAACGTCATAACATGACTACATACACACAGCTTTCCTAGAGATCTAGCATACCATAGGCATTCCACAGCATCAAACATTCCTGAACAAAGGATTAACACCTTTTACAGTTTCAACAAACTCTTTGGACTCTTCTACATTCTTGTACCATAATATCACTTACATGAACACTTTCAACTCTGCTAATCCCACATTCATCTGTGCCTTCTGTAGCATACTGTTTTCGATCCTCCTAAACAGTAGCAGTCACCTTTACATTTCCCTTTGCCTTTCAGCTTATAACTGTATATAAATACTGTAAATGACACTGCTGGATATGAATACCTCTATCCATTAACCATCAGTATATTCCAAACTTTCAACTGCCTTAATATCCACATGCTTTTCCATCAAAACGCTCCTACCTCACATGTATCCCCTGGAGCACCCCTTGTACACACCATCAACTCCCAGACCAAAACCACCAACTTCCTCAACACAATACACACAGCCATTTGTCCACTCAAACACCATCCAAAATCCCCAAGGAACATTCTTTAGGAGACAATGTGACAACCAATCCTACTCAACAACTTAGTTTACAACACAGACACAGCTTTGAAACTTGCTTTGCACACTCTGCACCCTTTTATACACACTCATAGATCCTTCCCTTGGCACAGCTCAGTCATCCATTTCTTTGGAGATAAAACATTAGGGCTCAATTAACACATGACACATTTAAATACAGTTCTACCTTTCCATCTAAGTCTGGCTGCAGACTGTTCACATCTATCAAAGTTTAACCATTTCAAAGTTTTCTTAAGGAATTTATTTATTTATTTATTTTTTTTGGGGGGGGGGGGAGTAGTGAGGACCATGTAATTACCCTATTAACAAAAACTCTCAGTGGATTGGCCAAACAAAAATTGATACTAAACACCAAACAAAGGGTGCGAACAGTAACAACCAAAGGTTATCTCTGATACTACTCTTTTCTTCTAATCTAAATCTTTTCCTGATACACCACAATAGATATGGGAGTAATTTTTTTGCTCAAGTATGCCATAAAAGATATCAGTAAGCTGCCACAAAAACATCCTCTGATACAGAAAAAGATACTCAGCTGAATCAAATCAAAAGCTATCAGATTAAAATCTGATACATACAAAAGATATCAGGAGTACAATCAACCAAAAGTTACCAGTGACTTCGAACACAAAAATCTAGGGCACTCTTAATTCCCTTGACTGAATCCACTGGATAGATCAAAAAATCGAAATTAAACCCAAGCAAGAAAAAATAATCTATTTTTAAAGACTCAAAAATAAAAAAATAAAAAGTCTCTCATAGTTAAATTCTTGTCATGATAATTATTGTTTTCATTAAGGAGTACATTGTTTTTTTATAAGGCTGCAAAAATCTCCCCTGATTTTATGCCTTCTGAGCTTATTTAAAGCGGCAGTCAGTCACCGGTGACCAAAAACTCTCAGAACTCTTAGAAATTGAGACCACACAGCGGGGAAGATTCCCCGTAGCTAGGGCTAGTCATAGCGGGTCGACAGAAGCCATTTCCCAGGCTCCAAGGCCTGCCCAAAAGACACCCATAAGCTACAGTTTCATAAAGAAATCAGCAGGCTTACCGTGTTCTTGTGGAGATTTGACTCCTAGTTTGGACAGTTCTGGTTTCCCCTGGATGGCTGCGAAAGTGTCGGTCCACCAGACTTGGCTCTTCCCTTGGTCCAGGGCACAGAAATCCCACTTCTAACACCAACTGTCAAGGATGGCTTGAGGTGAGACATTAAAATGTGAGTGACTGCTGCTATATACTGCTGAGGAATACACACCAGACAGAATGTTGGTATTATATCTCCTTCTCAGCATGCTCCCTAAAGAGCTGCCCAAGGAGTTCTGTTTAATTACAAGAAATTACATTGTTTTTACATTTGACAAAAAAGGGATGTTTAGTTATGACGTCAAAATCATCATGTTACATTTTGATTGGTTATTTGAGCTTTATCTCTCTATATATTAGCATATTTAGGCAACATCTTTTCTAATCAGAGAAGTTGACATTCTCTTTTCTTCTCCATCTGCCCCAGACTGCCATGACGATTTTTATACCAAAACTCTTTACTGCAAAACCTGCCAGACAAACATCTTAGGCTCTGCACTTTTCCAGTATCATCATCCCCTTTCCCCCACCCATAGGGTTCCAAACAGTAATAATTCTGCTGTACTCTATAGGTAATTTGCCCCTTTATGTATAACACCCCTGTAAAAAGCTTATCATGAAAGAATTTCCCCAAATGCTTCCAGACTTCCCCCATGCCTCCAGATCCCCCCCCCCCCCACACACACACACACACACACAATGCCTCCAGAATCCCTCAAAATTCCTCAAGGCTCCCCCAAATGCCTCCAGATCTCCCCAACACACAACACCTTCATACCCCCCCCCACACACACACACACACACACACACAATACCTCCAGACTTTCTCCTTTGCCTCCAGATACCCCCATACACAATGACCCTCATTTACTAACATGATTCCGACTCTTTTTGTCGGGTTTTCTCACCTAAATTCTGAATGTCTGACAGAAAGAACCCGACAAAATCTGAATCACTCAGAGTGGAAAAAAATAACTACAAAAAGGGCATTGTTTTCGGGAAAAGGGGCGTGTTCCCTACAATTCAGTAAAAATCACTCGTCTTTTCCAAAAACCACTCTGAAATTCATGTGAATTATCTGGGAAGAAAACCCGACACTTTAGAGCATAGATAAAGTTTCAGAAAGCGGAGTAAATTGTCTTGCTGTTTGCTCCTTTGCCTGCCTCGTCTTTTTCAAGCAATTCTTACTTGTAATTTTTTTTTAAAAAATGTGCACAATTTAATATTTAAGCAAGGTTTTTGCTTTATTAACACATTTGTTATGAGTCTTTTCAAACTTTTTTTTGCTATTGTTTCAGTAATGATGGTGATTCCCAAAAAAAGAAAAAAAAAATATATATACTCATATATATATATATATATATATATATATATATATATATATATATGAATGAGTAAAGAGAAGGCTAGCTAGGCTACTGCAGATGTGTGCGGATGGTCAGCACTGATGGGGTTAACTCCTACGATCCTAAGCAAGGTGGTGCTATACGTCAGGTGGCTCTCAAGTGATGTATACAAATTCAATAGAAGAAAAGACGTAGCAACTCACCAATCGCTTGAATGTCTTCAAGCAATTGGTGAGTTGCTACATCTTTTCTTCTATTGAATTTGTATATACATATATATTTATATATATATAGATATACTCATATATATATTATATATATATATATATATATATATATATATACATCTATCTATATGTGTCTCCCTCCTTCCTCAGTTCCGATTTACAGTGTGTGAATTCAGTACTTTACAGGAATATGGGTGCACTACTGTGGTAGATGTATACAATGACATTGGCTATCCCTCAACACTGATGTTAAAATTGAGACATTCACCAGTATATCCTTATATGAAGGACATACCAGAGCCCGCACACCAACGCCAAGATTTCGCAAATGGCGTGGGACCTAACACTAATCCTACCTGTGCGTGATAAGCAAAACAGGGGACAGTGGGCAATTATGGCAGCATTCAGTCGACTCACAACGTTCTCCCTGGTACCCTCCAGCGTGGCTGAGCACACATACAATGGGAGGAGAGAGGCAAACTGTGATACCCTAATGCTGCCTGGAAGATATTCAAGGCGCATTACATGTGGAGTTTACACACTTCCAAATATAAAATTTAAACAAACAACAAAAAACGTGGTCTCAAATGGCTGGAGGTGCTCAACCCCAAATGCGGTTGTGTATTTATACTGGGGGAGCAGATCCTGCCCTTACAGTACATTATATATACATATTTCCATGAATACATTAAGCCATTAAACATTTGAAGTTTGCCCGGTTTGAATGCCATTGGAGGCTGAGTATGGCGTCAGCCTCCAGGGTCTATTGGTGGTGTATAGGAATGAATGGGCTAGATATATAACATTGTGATTTTTTGCCCATTGAAATCAATGGGCACATTGTGGTCTATGGGGATCTTGTGGCAAATGGGGTAGAAAGCTAAACAGCAGGGTCCTGTGGATGGGAGACCCTGGTGTGGGTTAAATTCCTGGGGTGATATACAGTGTTGGGATTATATTTTAATTAGGATAGACATATATGGGTCAATTGATAGTTAAGAAAGTGTTTGAACCGTGAGAACTAGGTCAATTGGATATCATAAATGGGCAACTAGGTTAATTGGAACAGGCAACTAGGTTAATGTGTGGAATCCAATTGACCTAGTTCCCAAGGTTCACATAATCATGTCTAGCCTAATCCCAATACTGTATATAAATCTGGGAATTGAACCCACACCAGGGTCTCCCATCTGCATTACTACCAGGACCCTGCTGGTTAGCCTTCTACGCCATTGCCACAAGAGCTCCATAGACCACAATGGGCCCATTGATTTCAATGGGCAAAAAATCACAATGTTATAGATCTAGCCCATGCATTCCTATGCACCACCAATAGACCCTAGAGGCTGATGTCATACTCAGCCTCCAATGGCATTCATACCCGGCAAACTTCAAATGTTTAATGGGTTAATGTATTTATGGAAATATATTAACTGTATCCACACATTGTAAATCAGACCTGAGGAAGGAGGGAGCCCCTCAGAAACGTGTAGTCGTACCATGTATTGCCACTTTTTATGATTTTCAATAAAAAGCAATTACGAATCTATACCCAACTCCTGTGTCACCACGCCGGTGTGGAGCTCCAGTGCAACAGAAATAAATCTGCCTGTGACAGAATTTACAGTGCGACAGAAAACCCTGCGACAAATTACCATGCGACAGAACCATGCAACAGAAATTACTGTACTGACAGAATTTTTCCCTGAGAATAAAAATATCGGGAAAAGTGCGACAGATTAGTAAATACCAAGTGAAAAAAAGGTTGGAAACACAAAAAAGAAACACAAACCAGCACTCCACTCTTAGTAAATGAGGGCCAATGTCTTCAGACTCCCCCTACACACAGTACCTCCAAAAAAATTAAACAATGCCTTCAGCGTTCCCCATAAACAATGCCTCTAGCCCCCCTAAATACCTCCAGCCTCCCCCTACACACAATTTATCCAGCCTCACCCCCAAATCCTTCCAAACTCCCCTCTCCACATCTTCAGACTCTACCCAATGTCTTCAAACTCCCCCATGCCTCCAGATTTCCCCCACCCACAATACCTTCATACTTTCCCCAAATGCCTCCATACTGCCCCCACACAATACTTTGAGACCCCCCCACACACACAATGCCTTCAGACTCCTCCACATCCACAATAGCTCCAGACTTCCTCCACACACAATGCTTCCAGACTTCCCTTCACCCAATGCCTCCAGCCTCCCACACACAATGTCTCCAGCCTCACCCCCAAATCCCTCCAAATTCCCTCCTCCACATCTTCAGACTATCCCCAATGCCTTTAAACACCCCCATGCCATAGACCCCTCCCACCCACAATACTTTTATACTCCACCCAAATGCCTCCAGACTGCCCCACACAATATTTTGATACTCCCCACACACACAATGCCTTCAGACTCCCCCACATCTGCAATAGCTCCAGACTTCCACCAAACACAGAGCCCCCATGCTTCCAGACTTTCCTTCACTTAAGTGCCTCCATCTTCCTCTATACACAATGGCCCTCATTTACTGAAGTCCAACCGATCTTCTCGGTTCTAGCGCCTAAATTTTAGTCGCAACGTCTGTGCGACTATTTATGCGACCAAATTTTACGCTGCACAACTGACACTTTAGAAACCACTCGGAGTGGGGGGGTTTTCTCTCTGAAATGGGCATGTTTTGTGCAAAAATGGGCGTTTTACCGGCAAAAAACAAACAATGCTCGGAGTACTTCCAAAATCACTCGAGAAAATGTGTGACTTTGCCTCACACAATAACCTACAGCCAAGAGGCCAAGTGAAATTAAAAAAATGGATTTCTAACACGGGACTGTTTGCCATTGTGTTTTGTGTGTAAGTAACTTGTTTTATAACCTGAAAACATTTTGTACAGTTGAACACTTTTATGAATAAAATATTGAATGCTTTTTTGATAGTTAATGTTTATATATATTTTTTCTTTTTAACACATTTTTCATATTTGGTTTAAATCAATTTAACACCCAAGCTGATAAACAAGGATAATTGTTGTAATGTTTGAAAAATTATAACACATGAATAATTTTGATTCATGGAAACATTTTTAAACAAACAAGTCTAAATCATTTTGACTCACACAACTAATTTCTTTAGCTCGGAGTTTGTGCGACACAATTGACTAGTGCGACATAAAAAAACGTGCAACAGAAGAAAAAAAACAAATGTGCGACAGATTAGTAAATAAGCTTGAAAAAAAAAAAAAAGACAAGTGATATTGAAATCACTCCAGAATAAATACTCCACTCTTAGTAAATCAGGGCCAATGTCTCCAGCTTTACCCCAACATCCCTCCAAACTCCCCCCTCCAGATACCCCGCAATGCTTCCGAACACCCCCACCTTCTACACACAATGTCTCCAAACTACCCCAATGCCTCAAGGCTACTTCAAGAGAATACCTCCAGACACCCATCCCCACACACACAATACCTTCAGATTCCCCTATGCCTCCAGACTTTCCCCACACACAATATTTCCAGACTGTCTACACACAATGCCTTCAGTTTACCCTAAATGCCTCCAGCCTCCCTCTACACACAATGCCTCCAGCCTCCCCAATCAAAATGCCTTTAGACAGCCCATACACGCAATGCTTCCAGCCCCTCCTAAATACCTTCCTACTACCCTCCCCCCCTCCCCCCAAAAAATGCCTCCAGATTCAGCCCAAATGCCTTCAGAATCCTCTTTTCCAGCATCTCGAGTACAAGTGTGCACCTAAGAGCAGTCAGCTCACGGAGGGTCCAACAGAGGGTGCGGCGGCACAGTGGGTCCTTTCTAGTGGGGAGGATCTAGCATTATGGACAGTATTTGCTGCAGTAATGTGGATGCTTTCTTCCGAGCGTCCGGTCTATGTACAACGACTTCTATCTGATGGAAGTGTCCAGCAAATTACATTGAGTCTTCCCCCACCAATAGTCCTGGCAGGGAACTTAAAAAAGTTTTTCAGACATCTTTCCCACTGTCTAGTCCCATGGCACCCTGATTGGGAATCACAAGTTTCACAAAAAAGCATGTGTACCAAATAAAATGTGTACCATAAATAGTATTTCACAAAAAAGCACAAGCTCTCATACAGCTACATGACTAAAAAATAAAAGGTTATGGTTCTTGGAAACTAGTAGTAGGAGAAGAAAGGGGGGAAAGAAGACCAGAGGGGGCACCTAGTGCATTATACGAGATACATTAATTGGATGTAAGTTGTACAAACTGCTTACCTGGTTAATAAGTACACATGTAACCCTTACATGTGGTGCAGTGTGGTGGAGTGCTGCTTGGCTGAATGGAAGCTGACACTGGGTTGCACCAGTCCACAATGGAACAAGTACACAGAAATAAAAAATCCTTCTATAGGGGCTGCATCTCTTGTGGAATCACACGGATGATGCTGTCATTCATTCAGTATTTTGTATCAAGGAAACCAATTACACATTTCAGGATGAGACACTAATGAAAAGTCTCATCTGGAAAAACAATTGGTTTCTTTAATAAACAATACTGAGGGAATGACAACATCATCCGTGTGATTCCACAAGAGATGCAGCCCCTATAGAAGGATTTTTTTTTCTGTGTAAAGGTTCTTAGGATGCAGACTAATAGGCGATCTAAGATTGTGGCCACAAGGTCTGCAGAAGTTCCCTGACTGCCACGACAACCGAGGCTTCATTGCATTAGTGCCAATCAGGGGCAGCCCAGACAGTGCGAGACAAAGACAGGCCATTATGTCAGACAAAAACAACACACTGAGATTTCCCTTTATTCTTGCAATCAATGTACAGTAGGTCCTGAAGGATGGCAATGCCAATTATTAAGCGATGGTATATCCTAGTGATATGCCATATGAGATGGGAATAACTACCATTAAAAGTCTACTTATGTGACAATTAAAGTGGAGCATCTCTTTAAGAGAAAACTGTCCTTTTATAGAACATTTCTGCATTGAGTTTATAAAACCTTTTGAGCACACAACTGAACTGCTCCTTTGTAAGCATGTGCTGTTAATAAAAGTTTTGTCTTATAATTAGGCAAATCCATGCCTGGACATTTATATCAATGTATTATTGCACACACACAAGAGGATCCCATACAAGATGTTTTGGAAAGATCTAAAAGGAAAGCCACTGCTATTTATAAAGATGATCACATTTTCGTCTGAGGTCAGCAAAAGGGTTTTGTTCATTTTACCCCTGAAATATCTACAATATGCTCCCATCTGTAAGCAATACAATTTGGGACTGCTGTTATTGATATACTTTGGTAAGATCTGGGTGCAATGTTCTTCACTTCTCAAGTACTAGTTCAGTCTTCTCAATGTTCTTGAGCAGTACAGGGGTATTTAAGCATATATTTTTCCTTAGTTTTTGAGCTTATTAAAAGGGGTACTCCGGAGGAAAAAAATATATTTTTAAATCCACAGGTGCCAAAAAGTTATACAGATTACTTCTATTTAAAAAATCTTATGCCTTCCAGTATATCAGCTGCTATATGCACCAGAGGAAGTTGTTTATGGTTTTTTCAGTCTAACCACAGTGTTCCCTACTGCCACCTCTGTCCATGAAGCAAATCCTCACAGGAAACCTCTCATTCTCTGGACAGTTTCTGACATGGACAGAGGTGGCAGCAGAGAATACTGTGGTTAGTCTGAAAAAAATAATATACAACTTCTTCTGGAGCCTACTGCAGCTGATATACTGGAAGGTGTAAGATATCTAAACAGAAGTTATTAAAGGGGTACTCCAGTGTAAAAATTTTTTTTAAATCAACTGGTGCCAGAAAGATAAAAAGATTTGTAAATTAACGGGCGGTTAACGTTATGGCGCGGACTACCGGCTCGAGCCCGCACCATAAGAGCCGGCCCTCAGCTGATTCTTGTAGCTGAGGGTCAGCGTTAATAGTTGACATGCAGCGATCTCCGCAGCCAGCTATAAACCCTTTAGATCACTGCTGTCAAAGTTGACAGCGGTATCCAAAGGAAGCTGTGAACACTTCCTGGTAGTCCAGTGGGGTGGGTCGCACTGCCCCCACCCCCTGCACAGCGCGATCGCAGGGGGGCAATCAACTGTGGAGGTAGCCGGAGGGCTTATCTCTGCTGCTGCGGCTGTCCCGACTCTCGCATTGAGAAAGCCTGGCAGGACCAGGCTTTATCAATGGAGCGCAGATCACCAGATCAATATGGTTCTATGAACCACATTGATCTGTATGAGTAATCTAATGATTCCTCCTAAAAGTCCCCTAAGGGGACTAATAAAGTGTGAAAAAAAAGGTTAATAAAAGTTTTAAAAAAACACACACATTAATCCCTTCCTTATTAAAAGTTTAAAACACTCCCCTTTCCAAAATTTCATATAAAAAAAATGAAAATATAATAAAAAATAAACATATGTGGTATTGCTGCATGCGTAAATATCCTAACTATAATAATATAATGTTAAAGCATACCCGTCAGATCCAAAAAAAAAAAAAAAAATTTAATATATCACTCAGTACCTAATCCTGACCATGTACATCTAATATTTGTGTCTATCACCTTTATTTATTTTTTTATTACACTTTTAATTTTGCTCACTAGTCTGAATTCCTCTCAAAGGGAGGGGGCATGGCCTCACTGTGCAGGTCTCCGCCCCCTCCCTCAGTATGCTGTCTGCTCACATCTCCCCTAGCATTAGCAAAACTGCAACTCCTATCGTGTCCTCACTGACAGTAGCGGGACACAAGCTGACAGTGGGAGGATTTTTCCTCCAGCTATGAGCCCTGTGCTCACAGCTGTCAATCAAGGAAGTGTGTCCATGACATAGGTGATGACACCTGGACACAACAGGACTAGTATGTGTCCAAGCAGGCAGGAGGGGCAGTTGTTTGACTGGCGTTTTCAGTATGAAATTTTCTAATGAAAGCAATTGCAAAACCTATTGGTTTTGCATGCTTTACAACATATCAAAAGTTTTTTATCTGACTGTGCCCATTTAAACCAAATGCAGAAGTGGAAAGAGCAGATGAATCAGCCGTATCAGTCTTTCCTTTATACCCTTTGCATCCACTTCTGGTTTTGGCTATAAAAATACTGCATTGCAAAACTACCACCAAAACTGCATGTCCAGTCTATCTACACTGGCTCCTCTCTGATGGAAGCATCCAGAGAGAGATGTTGATGCTTCCCACCAGGAGTCCTGAAAGGGAACAACATTTTCAGATGCCATCTTGCCTATCTATTCTTGCAGCAACCTGGTTAGGTTTCAAAAGCTGTTTAAAAAATGGCTACTATAATAAAAATGATACTATAATTTGCAAAAAAGAAAAAAAAACATTTACATGGTATTACTACAATTGGTATGACTAGAATGAAAAATTCTAAAACTTGCTGTGAACCAAATGTCGTGGAGAAAAAAATCAATTCTAAGCAAAACCTCCTCTTATTAATTCCACACACGTTCTTAATAATTATGTCCTTTGTTTGCAAAATTACACAGATTTTTTGACTTTTACCCAATTCTGCTAATCACTATTTTTCTCATGAAGTTTAATTTATAAAGTTATTGTCTTGGTGCTTTTTGGCTCTGAATACATTTAAATCTTTAAAATGTTGCTTTCATCAATAGTTCTATGTGAACATTAAAACTGGCCGGAATGTTGGGTGGCCATCTGCAAATATTTATCACTCGCTGGTACTTGTATTTTATTTTTCTAGGGAGCCCACACTAATGCACAATTCTTTATTCTCTTTTCTGTTCCCCTAACACTTATGTTCTTGCAGCAGGATTTCTTCCATAAACAAGTTCTTTCCGGGAACATAGTCTACCTTGGCCTTTAGAAGTATGAAATCCAACAAGTGACAATGACTTTGGAAAGACACATTGTCTCAAGAAAATCTTTTGATCGTTGGCTATAATGACAAAGGGCCGAATGCAGGGCAGGATACTTATATACTATAGAAAATGCCTGCATACCTTATTTCATATGTTTACTACAAAAATGTGAGATATGTGAATTGGCATACAAGTGAAATTTTAATCATTTTGTTACATGCTTATATAGCTAAGAGCTACATTACACATGCTTAGAGTTAACTCTTTCCACATGGAAGTCAGATTGTTCAGGCGGCTGGTATTTGCATACATTACTCTGGAACTTTTGTTTTACCTAATAACTATTTTCCAATATGGTTTATGTGTGCATGCAGACTATACTAAGTAATATTTTACAGTGGCTTGAAATGTGGACCCATAACAATTATAAAGATGATCTTTGCAAAAGAGTACGCTGCTCTACAAGAATGGTTCTTAGTATATGGATAAAACCTTGTAGAACAGCTGTGGACTTTATTAATTACTAACTGAGTACCTGGCATTGCCCAGTTTTTCCTTCCTAATCTTTGTTTTGGAGGAGAAGGAACAAAGGTTGAAGCTTTTGACCTCATATCCCGTCCTCATATATTGTCCCCATATCTCGTCCTCATATCCTGACCCCATATCCCCTCCTCACATTCCAACCTCATATGCCGTTCTGATGTTCAGACCTTATATCCTGACCTCATATCCCGTCCTCATATCCTGTCATCATATCCCGTCCTCATATTTTGTCCACATATCCTATCCTCATATTTCATACTCCCATCTCGTCCTGATATCTCAACCTTTTATCCCATCCTTATATCCCAAGCTCATATCCCGTCCTCTTATCTCATATCCCATCCTCAGGTGGGGCTAAGTTGGGAAGAGGATATTGCAAGCCGAAAATAGAAGGGGATGCAGCTTTGTGGGAGTGGGAGTCATTTGCAAGCCAGACCGATGCACAAAAAGGGTAGAAAATAACAAGAATGTGGCCTAAAGGGTGGGCGTGTCTTTGTGAGATGGGGCATGGCATGCGTGGAGGGTGTGGATTGCAAACTGGACTGATGCATTCACCAGGAAATGCAGAGTGGAGCTTGTGTAGTATGGTACCGGAAGTCCCATTTGATGCATGGGACTTGAAACAAAAACCCTATCTTTCACATAAAGGGGTAGGTTAGGGTTCATTTCATTATAACATATTTTTATTTATAAGTAATATGTGTACCAAGTTTTATTGAAATAACTCCAGCTGTTTGGAAGTTATGCAGTAACATATATTTCCCATAGACTTGAATGGGACTTTAAACAAAAATGGGGGTGTGTAAGGGTTAATTTACCTATCCTATGTTTGTAGTTGACATATAAGTAACAAGTGTACCAATTTTCATGATAACCCGGGCCATTTTTCATTTTTGCACTTTTGTTTTCTCTACCTACAGACCCATATGAGGGCTATTTTTTTCGCTACAAATTTTACTTTGTAATGACATCAATCATTTCACCACAAAATCTACGGCGCAACCAGAAACAAAAATGTTTGTGGGGCAAAATTGAAAATAAAATTGCTATTGTGTAACTTTTTGGGGCTTCTGATTCTACGCAGTGCAATTTTCGGTAAAAATTACCATATATACTCGAGTATAAGCCGACCCAAATATAAGCCGAGGCCCCTAATTTCACCCCAAAAACCCAGGAAAAGTTATTGACTCGAGTATAAACCTAGGGTGGGAAATACATAATCCCCCCTGTCATCATCCAGACCCCCGTCATTAACACCCTCATCATCATCACCCTGTCATCATCCCCCCTTCATCATCATCACCTGTCATCATCCCCCCTTCATCATCCCCCCCTTCATCATTACCCTGTCATCATCCTCCCTTCATCATCCCCCCTTCATCATTACTCTGTCATCATCCCACTTCATCATTACCCTGTAATCATCCCTCCCTTCATCATTACCCTGTCATCATCCCCCCCTTCATCATTACCCTGTCATCATCCCCCCTTCATCATCCCCCTTCATCATTACCCTGTCATCATCCCACACCACCACCTTCATCATCACCGCTTGTCAATGTCTGAATTAACAGTGGTCTTCCGGCTGTCCGGGCATGCTGGGAGTTGTAGTTTTGAAACATCTGGAGGTCCGCAGGTTGAAGACCACTTCTCGGGCCTTCGTCATCATCCAGCCCCCCATCCCCCCTTTAGTTTTGTACTCACCTCCCCTCGGCGGGACGCTCTGGTGAGCTGGTCCGGGCCATCTGTGCTGCAGGACCGTCCGGTGGGGAGGGATAGTCGTTCCGGGCTGTCCATCTTCACCGGGGGGGCCTCTTCTCCGCGCTTCGCGCCCGGCCCCGCAATAGTGACGTTGCCTTGACGACGACGCACAGGGACGCAACGTCTCTGTGCGTCGTCGTCAAGGCAACGTCATTATTCCGGGCCCGAAGCGCGGAGAAGAGGCCCCCCGGTGAAGATGGACAGCCCGGAACGACTATCCCTCCCCAACGGACGGTCCTGCAGCACAGATGGCACGGACCAGCTTACCCGAACGTCCCACCGAGCGGAGGTGAGTACAAAACTAAAGGGGGGATTGGGGGTTTTGATGATGACGAAGGCCCGGGCTGTGGTCTTCAACCTGCGAAACTCCAGATGTTTCAAAACTACAACTCCCAGCCGATGACTGTTCGGGCATGCTGGGAGTTGTAGTTTTGAAACATCTGGAGGTCCGCAGGTTGAAGACCACAGAGGGAGTAGAGTTCACTCGAGTATAAGCCAAGGGGGGTGTTTTCAGCACGAAAAATTGTGCTGAAAAACTCGGCTTATTCTCGAGTATATACAGTACACCCTGGGGGGTATGTATGAAGCTTTTTACCCTGTTTTTTTGTCTGTGATTTGTCGCAATGTTTCCTTTATATCATTTTTTGCGACAAACAATTGCGCCAAATGGTTTAGAACAAAATCACTGATTTCACTTTGTTAGTCGTGATTTCAGTTATATATCAGACAGGAGGCTCATATCTTGCATTAAACCTTTCTTTTTAATGCCCATAGGAGAAAAATTACAGAGAATTTATTTCATTAACATTAGAAAAAATTTCATTAAAACTACAACTCCCAGCAGCCCCTGGACTCCTCTCCCCTGGGTCGGAGACCCTATATAAGGGGCTGGCTGGACCTCCTCTCCCTCTTTCTTTCTGCTCATGGCAGCTAGTTAAGTATAACATTTTATCTTCATTGTTTTTTCATATAGAGATTTCCTTTATTGTTCTTTCATTGTACCAGGTAACTGGTGTGTGGGGACCCTTTCAAGTGTCCCTATTTCTCCAGTTGTCCTGGTTTTGTTTTCCAATTCCATTCTATATATATTTCTATATATTCTACATATTTATATACTGTCCTATATTTTCTGTATTCCATATTAATTGTATTTCAGTATTATTATTATTTCCCTTTTCTGTCTCTACATTCCCTTTTGTGTTTTCACTGTTCCCGGTTCTGACACTCCGGGTCCTCTCTCCTGTCAGGCGCCATTTTACCCTATTTTCGCGCCATCTTCTTCGGCTTCTTTCCGCCGCTCTTGTCCTTTTCGCGGGCTCTGCAGCGTTCGGGGGGCGTGTCCGAGTGTCCTATCACAGGAGTTCTAGCCGTAGTCTCGCGAGACTACGGCTGTGAGCTCTGCTTGCTGGGATCCTCCTCCTCTCACCGTCGCCAGTGTTGTGCGAGCGGTGAGAGGAGCGCCAGCATCTTAGGTATAGATCCCATTGCAATATCTAAGATAGTTTATTGCTAGATTCTTTACTGTCTCATTCAGTTAGGCTACTTGTAGCTTCCCCTTGTTTCCACTGACATCTATAAGATGGCTGGAGATAATTCTACTCCATTTTCTACCCATGTTAATGAGGCTATTGACATTGAAGCCTCTCAAATAATGTCCGCTTCCCAAATTCAGGACTTGATTACTAAGTCCATTCAGGCAGCTCTGGCTGCTAATGTACGTTCTGACCCCTCTTTACCCTCTACCTCTACTGAGCCCCCAGTTAAGGGTAAAGTGACACAAAAACAAAAACATGTGAACGTACACTACGACTCCCCGGCAGGGGAAGTTTATAATGTGCCCCAGGCAGGACCCGAACCGGCCTGCCGCACCCCGCATCTCAGAGACCTCCCTCGACCCTTGGGCCCCAAGGAGAATGATAAAAAAGGGCTGAAGTCCGCCAGGCGTATAAAACCGGACTCATACAACACGTTTAACGACGAGTCATCCGGCGAGTCGGACACGACTCAAGCCACGGACTCTGACTCTGATAATGAAGATGCGGGGTTTCAGGCTGATTGTAATGATGCCGAACCTGAAGTGTCCAGTGAGACGATTTTGGACGCTCAGGGACAACCACTTTTCAACCCTGATGAGATCATACACCCTCGCTCAGGTGACTGGGCGCCGCTACCACACGTAGCTCAGTACATAGAGCATTGGACTAGACAGTCATCAGACCGCACAAACAGGAACAAACTCAGGGCGGAATGCCCTAGGCCCTATGTGGCCAAGAAGGTGGCGGTCCCCCTGGAGATAGACCCGGTCCTCCTTAAGTATCTGACCCGGGCTGGCAAATATTCCAAAAAGGGTATTGAACGGTCCTTCAAGTTAATACAGGATCGCATACTAGATCTGCTTGGACCGCTCACAAAGATTCTCAATCTATCTGAGCAGGCAGCCTCAGCTGACCAACCGGTGGACTTGTCACAACTTAGAGGTTGGGCCCAGCGTGCGATATGCATGCTGGGCAGCGCAAACACGGCGTGTTCTACCGAACGTCGCTGTTCGATTTTAATGAAGCTGGAACCCCAGCTCAGTCATTTAGCGGAGAATGAGCCCGGACCCTCCGCGGAAGGTCTCCTCTTCGGAGAAGATCTCATTAAAAACATTAATAAGGTGGTCAGCCTATTTTCCAGCCTAGATAAGGCGCAGACCTCACTAAAGAAAACGGGCCAAACTACCAAGGTTTTTGGCAAGGCCGGTAGAGGCAGAGGCCGATCTGCCGGCCGCTCAACCCCTTATAGGCCCTATGTTAGAGCTGCGCACCAACAGTTTGCTCCCGCTCAACAACAGTATACCATGCCTGTGGCCCAGCCGGCTCCTTTCTTCCCCCCTCGAGGATGCCCCTGGAGAGGACGTGGAGGCCGCGGATTTCCTAGGTCTCGTCCACCGACCGGTGAGTACACACACAATTTCCATTCCACACACAATGATGGGGGGCAGACTGCTGTATTTTACCCACGTCTGGTCCATGATTATGGCAGACGTGTGGATCCTCAATACGGTAGCAGGCTACCAGATAGAGTTCCAATCTCTCCCCGTACTGAATTTTATACCTCCACCCATTCAGTTTTACGCTCAAAACATAGAACTCATAGACAACGAGCTCCGGGAGCTCCTGTCCAAACAGGCGGTAATAGAGGTAAACCCCTTGTCCCCCGGTTTTGTAAGCAACCTCTTCTTGGTAAAGAAGAAGGATGGCGGTTATCGCTCGGTGATAAATCTAAGAGATTTAAACCAGCACGTGATATATCGGCACTTCAAGATGGAGGGTATCCATCTGTTACGCGACCTTCTCTGGCCAGGAGACTGGTTGGTGAAGATCGACTTGAAGGACGCATATCTTACCGTTCCTATTCACCACTCCTCCCAACCTTTTCTTCGGTTTCTATGGAGGGACCGAATGTGGCAGTTCACCTTCCTGCCATTCGGATTATCATCAGCCCCTTGGTGTTTCACCAAGTTGCTGAAACCGGTGGTAGCCGCTCTCCGGAGCAGGGGGGTACGGCTTATCATCTACATGGACGATCTGCTGATCATGGCACGTTCCAGAACGCAGGCCCTGTTGCATAAACAATGGGCGGTTTCTCTGATGGAGGACTTAGGATTCCTCATCAACCACAAGAAATCTGTGCTGACTCCCTCACAAAAGCTAGAATTCCTAGGTTTCCTAGTGGATACCAAACGTGCCGTTCTGATGCTACCAAACTCCAAGTTAGCTCTGATTCGGAAGGAAATCAGAACGACTTTGCGCAGGGGTCGAGTGTCCCTGAGGATGATTGCACGCATAGTCGGCCTATTATCGGCCTCGATTCAAGCTATCTTCCCGGCCCCACTTCATTATCGGGCCCTTCAACGACTTAAGAACC
This sequence comes from Hyla sarda, assembly GCF_029499605.1. Lineage (NCBI taxonomy): Eukaryota > Metazoa > Chordata > Amphibia > Anura > Hylidae > Hyla > Hyla sarda. Next base: position 237,383,513 of record NC_079190.1, read on the forward strand.
TTCACATACGCCAGGGTCTCCGCTATGCGGACGAAGTTACCCTTTGTCCGGAGGCAGTGGAGGAATTACACTGGTGGCTGCGCCACGCCGTTGAATGGAACGGCAAGACTATATTCAATTTCTGCCCGGACATCATAATAGAGTCCGATGCGAGCCGCCAAGGCTGGGGGGCTCGTTGCGGGCGCAATACCACAGGAGGGAGATGGTCAGTAGAGGAGTCTCTCCTCCACATCAATGCCCTGGAACTTTTGGCAGCGTTCTTCGCTATCAAGAGTTTTCTCCCTCACAATACCAATTGTTGCGTTCTTTTACGCATGGACAATGTGGCTGTGGTTCAATATGTCAACCGCCTTGGGGGGACGAGGTCCAGGGTACTGGCAGACATCGCATCCAAATTCTGGCACTTTTGCTTGTCCCGGGACATCATTCCTATTGCGGAATATCTTCCCGGTGTGTCCAACACAGTGGCAGACTGGAATTCTCGTTATTTGAGGGTTTCCAGCGATTGGACATTAGACCGTTCTATTTTTCGGGTTTTGTGGAATCTTTGAGGTCCCTTACACACGGACCTCTTCGCATCTCGCCTCAATTGACAATTGCCACGCTTTTACAGCTGGAGGCCGGACTCGGAGGCATCCGCAGTGGACGCATTCCGCCAGATCTGGTCACGGGGTACACACTATGCGTTCCCCCCATTCAATACGATCTCCAGATTCCTTCTCCAAGTACTGAATCAGAAGGCGACGGTGGTGTTGATCACCCCTTGGTGGCCGACACAACCGTGGTTTCCCCTTCTCCTAGGGATGACAATCGACTTTCCTCGGTTGATTCCCCAGTCGCCTCACCTTCTCATGCACTCTACCATGGGCCCTCATCCGTTGATTTTGGAGGGCAACCTTCCACTCCTTGCGTGGTTGGTTTCGGGGTCCCGGACACCGATAGTGACCTTTCACAGTCGGCTAGAGACCTCCTCGCCTTGGCCTGGGCCCCAGGGACTAGATCGGCATATCGATTGGCCTGGGCTTTGTGGGTTCGTTGGTGTGATCGACGGCAAGTTGATGCCATTCAAGCACCTGTTTCAGTGATAGTGAACTACCTCGCGGACTCTTTTGAGTCTGGAAAATCGTATAGTTCACTTAACGTGTACAGGTCCTCCTTATCGGCATACCATTGCTCGGTGGACGCATTACCAGTTGTCAAACATCCTTTGGTATGTAGGCTCTTAAGGGGAGTAAAATTTAAACGTCCTCGCCGTCCTAGATACCAGTCTACTTGGATGTCTCCCGGGTGTTAGAACTGTTTTCCTCCTGAGCGGACAATGATGCACTCTCCTTAAAATTTTTATCCCTCAAAATTACTACCCTTTTATGTTTAGTGTCTATTAAACGGGTGTCGGATGTTAAAGCGTTGGATATCTCCAGGTGACAGTTTTCGCCGGAAGGAGTACGCTTTTCTGTGGTTCGCAGAACTAAGACAGGACTTCACTCCGTCTTCTATCCCTTTTTTCCGGATCACCCGCGCCTGTGCGTGGTACGCTGTCTACAAACGTTTGAGGTGCGGACCACGCCTCTGCGATCCGAGTCTCACAATCAATTATTGTTATCGTATGTCAAGCCTCATCTTCCGGTTTTCTCAGCTACTTTGGCCAGGTGGGTAAGATCAGTCATGGAAATGGCTGGAATTGACATTTCTCTCTTTGGTGCCCACTCTTCTAGAGGGGCTATGGCCACCAAAGTGGTTACTTCAGGAGGTTCGCTTTCAGACCTTTTGTTGACCGCCGATTGGTCGTCCGAGACAACTTTTCGGCAGTTTTATTTTAGGCCACAAGAACACGTTTCTGTATCTGTACTCTGACATGTCTGTTCTTCTGTCTTTAGCTTTAAAATTGCAAGATATGAGCCTCCTGTCTGATATATAAATCAAGATTTTCCTAGCTAACGTGACGGAAAATATAAGTTATATGAAGACAGGAGGCGAGTATCTTCCCTCCCGACCCCACCCTGTTATGGTGTTCCTTTCTCGTTTTAGGATATTGAAGAACGGGACTTCCTTCTACACGGAAGAATCTGAGGAGTCCCTGAGTTACAGTGGTTATACTTTTCTGTTCCAGTTCGAACACAGTTCACGGAGGCCCAGTTGGCCCTGACGACCAGGATATTGAAGAGCGGATCCTGCATCTACGCAGCAGAGTATGGGAAGTCCCTGAGTGACAGCTGTTCTGTTTGTTCCTGTTGAAACACAGTTGCTGGGGGCCCAGTTGGCCCTGACGTCCAGTTCCAGAGATGGAATTCGTTTGCCGTCAGAGTGTATCCGAGGTATCAAGATGCCGTGCGCTGTTCCGAAGTTCGCACGAAAGAAAGAGGAAGAGGAGGTCCAGCCAGCCCCTTATATAGGGTCTCCGACCCAGGGGAGGGGAGTCCAGGGGCTGCTGGGAGTTGTAGTTTTAATAAAAAATGTTCTAATGTTAATGAAATAAATTCTCTGTAATTTTTCTGCTATGGGCATTAAAAAGAAAGGTTTAATGCAAGATACTTGCCTCCTGTCTTCATATAACTTCTATTTTCCGTCACGTTAGCTAGGAAAATCTCGATTTACAATCATTCTTTGGTCTGGAATTTATTAATTGCGATTTTTTGATTTGGCGCATGTTTAGGAGCAAATACCTTCATTTAGGCGCAAATCTACACCATGAATAAAGTGACAGAGAAAATAGCTACAACAATAGAACGTCCCAAAGTCAGATTTACTGCCTGGAATTCTGGGGTCTGTGCCTTTTGTAGGGCTACATTTGTGCCAAAATTACAAACTTGTGTACAACAATTGATAATTTTGGTGCAAATATGAACCATTTGACGCAAAAAAACATACATAAAATCACACATTGCTACACCATTATTGATACATGTCCCCCAATATCTTTTACCATTTCTGTAGGTGCATACGGTTACAAGGATACCTAACTTACATAGGTTTTATTTTATTTTACTACTTTAAAAATTATAACTACATGCACCAAAATTAGTATGTTTAAATATCTTATATTATCTTCTGACCTATATAACTTTTTTATTTTTCCTCATATGGGGATGTATGAGGGCTAAAGTTTTTATTGTTACCATTTTTGTTTTGATGGGACTTTTTGGTCACTTATTATTAGTTTTTTTAGTGTATAAAAAATGACCAACAATACGCAATTTTGGACTTTGGCATTTTTTTTTACATATATGCCATAGACTGTGCAGTTTAATTAACATTGTATTTTTATAGTTCGGACATTTAAGCACATGGCGATACCACTTATGTTTATTTTTGTTTACATAATTTTTATTTATTTTTTTAAAGGAAAACTGTTAGCTTTCTCCCCCCGCACTAACCAGCGGTACTGGCTGGTAGTGCGGGGGACGCTGATCAGTTTGATGCTTACCGTACCCGGATCCGCTGCGCCATTCGGCCCTAATCTTCTATTTTCAGGATATGCTAATGAGGTGCTAACTGGCACTGGCCAGGCTAACTGGCACTCTGACGTCAGTGCCACTGGCCGCAGCGCCACCCAGCTCATCAATATTCCTTCCCTCTCTCTTCATTACAGAGCGGGGAGAAGAGGGAGAGGCGGAGGGAGGGGAGGAATACTGATGAGCTGGGCGGCGCTGTGGCCGGCGGCACTGACGTCAGAGTGCCAGTTAGCCCGGCCGGTGCCAGTTAACACCTCATTAGCATATCCCGAAAATAGAAGATTAGGGCCAAATGGCACGGCGGATCCAGGCACGGTAAGCATCAAACTGATCAGTGTCCCCTGCACTACCAGCCAGTACTGCTGGTTAGTGCAGGGGGAGAAAGCTGACAGTTTTCCTTTAATGGAAAAAAAAAAAAAAGGGGGGGGGGGGGCAATTCAAACTTTTATTAGGGAAGGGGTTAAATCACATTTATTAACTTTTTTTTTTTAAACTTTTTTTTCACCACTTTTTAGTCCCCAAAAGGGAACTATTACATGCAATCTTCTGATTGCAGGCACTGTTCAATGATATGCCATAGCATAGCATTGATCACCGTCATCGGGGCTCTGCTGCTCCAGCCTGGTTAGCAGGCATGGAGCAGCAGATCACCGATCATACGGAGATGGAGGAAGGTAGGGGCTAATAGCCGCTGAGACCACCCAACTATGAGGTCAGCCCATGATCCCACGTCATAGCAGGGGAGTGGGACCAGGGCATACAGATACACCCTTGGTCCCTAAGGTGTTAATATCTATGTTAATACAGCTGTTTGGAAGTGATGCTGGAACATACACACACACATATTGGCCCTGATTTACTAAGAGTGGAGTGTAGGTTTTGTTGCCTTTTTTGCTGTTCTGACCTTTTTTCCCATGGTATGTACTAATTTACTCCGCTTTTGGAAACTTTTGGAAACTTTATATATTGGTTACCAACAGTAAGCTACGAGTATATTCGTACACTGGTCACTTACGATAATAAACACCAAAATATCAGAGACCAAAGTATAAATTTAGAAAAGCAGATATAACTTTATTGAAACAACACGATATATAAAAACACATCAAAAAAACATGTAGAGGATGGCAAGATGGTGGCACAGGAAAAAAGATGGAGGACGAGAGGAACTGTATATCCAGGGGAAATGTACAGATCAAGTATAACTTATAGATGGTAGAATGTTAATAGTCAGCCAGGTATGAGAAATAATTAGCCACATGGGGAACTATAGAAATACATGGCAGACATGATACAAATGCATAGGTACAAGAAACATATAGCATAAACAGCAAAAAACAATGGATATGCACATAGTCTGGATACCTCTCACCTCCACCCCGATCGTATGTTTTTGCACACTGCTTCGTCAGGGTGCATGTTTTTTTTATTTTTTATTTAGAAAAGCAGATATAACTTTATTGAAACAAGATGATATATAAAAACACATAAAAAAAACATGTAGAGGATGGCAAGATGGTGGCACAGGAAAAAAGATGGGAGGACGAGAGGAACTGTATATCCAGGGGATATGTGCAGATCAAGTATAACTTATAGATGGTAGAATTTTAATAGTCTGCCAGGTATGAGAAATAATAAGCCACATGGGGAACTAAAGAAATACATGGCAGACATGATACAAATGCACAGGTACAAATAACATATAGCATAAACAGCAAAAAAACAATGGATGTGCACCTTGTCTGGATACCTCTCAGCTCCACCACAAACGTACGTTTTCACACACTGCTTCGTCAGGGGGAGTGTCTACTGGGCATGGAGGACGGTATTTATACAGAAAAAGGACCAATCATAGCATGTCATGGCTATCCCTCCTAGTCTATTACCTAGGTACCTGGTGTGAGATTGTCAGCGTCATGTCCGGTAAGTCCATGGAGAGGAAGTAAACAATGTACGGGCCATATCCTGGTCCGGAGCCGCGGCTCCAGTCATGTGATCAGTCACATTATATGCTTTAAAGTGTAGGGTTTTCTTCCCAGAAAATTCACATGATTTTCAGAGTGGTTTTCAGAAAAGACAAGTGATTTTGGATGAAATGTAGGGAACACCCCTCTTTTCCCAATAACCATGCCCATTTTGTAGAGTTTTTTTTATTTTTACTCTGAGTGTTTCTGATTGTTAATCTGTTGGGTTTTTTCTGTCGCACATTCAGAATTTACACAGAATTTAGGCGCACAACCTGACAAAAAGAGTTGGAATGCTGTTAGTAAATGAGGGCCATTGGCTCTGATTTACAATTGTAAACCCGACATGTTTTGTCAGGTTGTGCACCAGATCCTGTCTGCGCCAGAATTTGTGAAAGAATAGAAAAACCCAACCAACTCTCCATTTTACTGAGAAAACATGGGAAAGGGGCGTGGTTATTGGGGAAAAGGGGGCGCGTCTCCCAACATTTTCAAAAAATCCCATCATATTTACTAAGGTTTCCACAGAAAATGCGGTGGATTTGAGCTGAGGAAAACCCGACAGATCAGAGCATGCATAAAAAAAGCAAAAAGTAGGAAGACATTAGTAAATACCATGGAAAAATATCTGTTGGGGAAAAAAAATCCACAAAGAAAACTATTTACAAAGTAAATCAGGATCATTGAGTTTTATATATAGATTGACTAATGGTTATTGGTTCATAGAGAACATTAATATGGGTAAACATGTGAACGTTCAACATCATAGGTCAGCAGTAGCTACAAGGTTTATTTGCTTGTTTGTTTTTGCTCTATTTTGTCTTTGTTTGTTTTTCACACAACTCGGCTAATGCATTAACACATTTTCTCCCTTGTTCATGATTCACATAAATTATTGAAGAAATTGATTTGTCCCTCATTTTTGATACTTGTTTACAAGTCATGATACATGGTTCTTATATGTTCATAAGCGTAATCTGATCTTTAGACTTACATTGGATGCATTAAATTGTATGTATTAATATGTGTTAGGAATCATGGCAGGTGGACAGCAGGTGGTGGATCCTCTGGGCCTGTGTGGAAGGAGACTTGAGCCATGCCAGGGAGCAGGGTCTAAGGTGCCACTGGTTTTCACCAGAGCCCGCTGCAAAGCGGGATGGTCTTGCTGCAGCAGGAGGCACCTAGATCGCTTCCCCTGGCACGACTCGTCCACACAGGTAGGGAGCGAAGGCACGCATGCTGGAGCTGCGGGGACACCAGGAAGCAGAGACACAAGAAGGCTGAGACTCGCATTCGGGCGAGTCCTGCGATGCGGATCTCAGCCCCGCCGGCTGCGGGGATAGGGAGCGATCACTGGGCAAGGACTGAAATTAACTAGCAGACTTCTGGCAAGGAGTCTTCCATCTTCTAAGATGACCACCTGGTGATGAAGAATGTCCCCATTTTAAAACTTTACGTCTGACAGAAGACAACACAGGAGGAACAAGACAATGATCGTGGCAATATTTTCCCCAAGAAGCGATCTCTCCGGTCTTCCTGTCAAGATTTTGTCCATTTACAGATGAGATGTAGAAGGGCTTGGCAAGACGAGACACTGGAAGAAGGAATTTATGGGCCAGGGAGGCACTAAGGAAGTTGCCAGCAGAACCGGAGTCCAAAAGAGCAGAAGCAATGAAAGAGGTCCTGACAGAGGAGAACACTTGAACCGGAATGGACAAGGAAGGAGAGGAAGAATTCACACCAAGGAACGCTACTCCAACTTGACCAAGATGAGAGCGTTCTCCCGAACGAGGAGGACGTACAGAACAGTCTTTGAGAAAGTGCTCTGGTCCGGCACAATACAGGAACAAGTTCTCATTGCGTCGATGGGATTTTCCCTTTGGCATTAAACAAAAATGGTCCATATCCATAGCCTCTTCAGCAAGAGGCAAAGTTGGTAGCAAAGAAGGATGTTGGGACACCAGACGAGATAATGTACGGACAGGTTATTTTTCCAAGGGAAGTTCTTCTTGCCTCTCGGCAAAACACACATCAAGTCTAGTGGCTAAATGGATAAGTTCACTCAGGTTAGCCGGAGAATCTCCTGCAACGAGAACATCCTTGATTGTAGCGGAAAGGCCTTTTTTAAAGGTGGCACACAAGGCCTCATCGTTCCAGGAAAGTTCAGAGGCAAGAGTTTGAAACTGAACCGCGCAGTCGCAACGGAGGATTTTCCTTGGCAGAGGTTCAGCAGAGCCGTCTCGGCAGAGGAGGCTCGTGCGGGTTCTTCAAATGCATTGCGGAGTGCTGCAAGGAAGGCAGACAGATTAAAGGAGACCGGATCTCTATGATCCCAGAGAGGAGTAGCCCAGGCCAGGGCTTTTCCAGACAAAAGACTGAAGACAAACGCCACAGATCCGCCATAAGTTCAAGATGAATAGAGCACTGTGTCAAAAGGCCTCTACACAGCTTGGGATCTCCGTCATATTTAGAAGGCAGGGACAAACGAGGTTTGGAACCTGGTGAAACTGCCGATACTGGAGGAGGCCTAGGAACAGGTGGCTGCTGCTGTTCCTGCAGCATGGCAAAAATCTTCTACATCATGGCTGTAAGTAAATCCAGTTGTTGACCTTGACGGGCTAACTACTCCGACTGCTGAGCCACAATGGTGGGCAGATCTGAATCATCAGGCAAAGGCACACCAGCGGGATCCATGGCAGACTTGGAAAGATCCGAGAGATCAGACAAAGGCGCCCCAGCTAAATCCATGGCCAGATCTTACTGTTAGGAATCACGGCAGGTGGAGAGCAGGTGGTGGATCCTCTGGGCCTGTGTGGAAGGAGACTTGAGCCGTGCCAGGGAGTGGGGTCTAAGGTGCCACTGGTTTTCACCAGAGCTCCCGCAAAGCGGGATGGTCTTGCTGTGACAGGTGGCACCCAGGTCGCTACCCCTGGCACCACTCTTCCACACAGGTAGCTAGCTGGGGGAGGTGACCTGGCACTGACAGCGACTGGCGTAATGTGTCTGGCAGGACGTGGCGGGATGGCAGAAGAACAGGGCTGAAACACAGGTACAGGATAGGGCGGAACTAGAAACAGATACGCAGACTCTGGGAAACAGGACTTCAGTAAGGCTAGACAACCAAAGATCGAGCACTGGGAACAGGGAGGAGCAGATACTTATGGAAAAGGCACAGGTGCAGACACTTTAATTAATTGGTACTGGCCCTTTAAGAAAGCGAGCTCCAGCGCGTGCGCGCCCTAGGGGGCAAAAGCACGCATTCCAGAGCTGCGGAGACACCAGGAAGCAGAGACACAAGAAGGCGAGTGACGGGCTAAGACTCGCATGCGGGCGCGTCCCGCGATGCGAATCTCAGCCCCGCCGGCAGCGGGGGTCCGGCCGGAGTGCCACTATAAAAAAAATGTTTCATTTGAAGAACTATAAGCAAACAGGCTAAATATACTGAAAGGGCCAAACATGCAAATAATAATTGCAAGTAATGTGACCCTAGCATCCATGCCCACGGTCCAACTTCAGTGGTACTCTACTTCGCTTATTGACTCTTACAATCTCTTTACATATATATATATATATATATATATATATATATATATATATAAATAATTTAAAACAATAGTAAAGAAAGAAAATAGCCAATAGGCGCTGCCAGTGCAACAAATTGTACCAGTCCGTATGATTCAATTGTGTCAGCTGCCTCTTATAGTAACATACTGCTGAAGTGGACCCAGCGAGTGGTGTGGCTTCAATGGTAGTAGTATAATCCAATCAAACAGGATAACAGAAAGGTGAAGAATGAATCGCACTCACCACGTTTGATGTCCCAGGTAAGATAATCTTTAATTCCATGAAATGTGATGCAGTTGTTACAGAAACAAAAAATTAATGGAGCTCCTTTAACAACTGCATCATATTTCGTGGAATAAAAGATTATCTTACCTGGGACATCAAACGTGGTGGGTGCGATTCATTCTTTGCCTTTCTGTTAACATGTATATAATTGCTATTATTAATAAAGCAATATATGATCATATGATCACCTTCCTTTAAAATCAAAAGTCAAATCTATAATTATGTAAGAGTAGGAGAAACATCCTTACTGCTCCTATTTATTACTCTCTAAGGCTAAGTTTCCACGTGGTTTTTTTTCTGTCCGTTTTTGGATATCTGCCACTGCAGTTTTTGAGCCAAAGCCAGAAATGTATTCAAAAGGAATGGGACATGTAAAGGAAGGACTTACATTTCTCCTACCTTATGGATCCACTTCTGACTTTGGCTCAAAAACTGCCAGAAAAAAAACCAAGTGGATACTTAGACTTACTGGCAGAAGTACTTTCTGTGACTATTTCTATATCACCCTTATCTATTAACACCACCTTGTTCCACCTCCTGTTGTGTTTCCTCTGGTTCTGAAATAATACAGGCTGCAGTGGGATGCCCCTCTTTACTTATCTATATGGGTTAGATCAACTTAAATAGTGATGAACATGCAACACCTCCTCCCAATGAAGGAAAATGAAAGCATTTATTTCTAACTTTAGTTCGTTTTTTGGAGCACCAATAGAATGGCAAGGAGGCAGATAGGGACCCTCCTGTGGTCCTTTCACCTGAATTTCGCAACAGGTTTCCCGATAAGCTCTACTAAACAACCGGCAACTGGATTTTTGGCATTTTAGACGATACAATAAACTTTGATTGCGATGTCTAAAAAGTTAATGCCAGACAACATCCTGATCGGTGAAGTCCATCATTAGCCACATGTCCCAGCAGCATTTCATAGCAACTCATAGTTCAGGAGCGGGCGCAGAGTGGATATTTATGCCCTGCATCCCTAAGTGGTTAATCAGGGAAGACCCACCCTTTAGAATGTGTAAGAAGTAACTACAGATAAGGGAATTAAATTTGTGTGCTGCTATTAGGACTGTGGTAAAAACAGATCTCCTTACCTCCTAACCAACAGCACAATAATGAGGAATTAGTAAGTAGTAACCCTATTAGGAGGGTCCTCCTGCAAAGCAGATTTCAAAATAGACTGCCCGAAAGCAATGTATTCTGAAAATGAAGTGTCAAGCCTATAGTGGCTGATGAAAGTGGATAGCTCCAGAAAGCTGATCCGGAAGGATCCAGAAGGATATGGCTCATTTCTGCCCAGGATGTCGAAACATATCAAGTGGAATGGGCTTTAACAGAAACAAGGGGAATAAAGTTTTGGAAAGCAAAGGACTCCCTAATGGTTTCTCTATTTCATCTATTCAGTGATGGCTATTCATTTTGGCCAGAAAATGATATTAGAAGATTATCCACTCTCATGAATTCTTTAGATCTCTCCATATAAATCTCTTGGTATCTAGTAATATCTATTCCTCTCTTAAGATGAGAAAGGACTTTGACACAGTACAGTAAGAGAGATTACCAGATTAGTATTCCTAAAGGAAGGAACCTAGGTAAGAATCTCAGGACTCTATCTGGTTCAAAGGCAGATAGGTCTTGGAACTCTCCATCCTTTAGGGTAGGGTCACACGTAACGGATCCACAGCATATTTTATGTTGCGGATCCATCGGTGACCCGACCCATATTGTACCTCCAGTTATTGCCGCTGTGAGCAGGCCAAGGGGCGGGGCGAGGGGGCAGGCCAGTTCGGCAACAGCTGGAGGCCCAATATGGGGTGGTCAGCGGCGGATGCACACTGTAAAATATGCTGCGGATCCGTTACGTGTGATCCTACCCGTAAGCGATGTTATTGCTTGAAGAAAAGTTTCCAAGACAAGAAATGTAAAAATACAAAGCAGAGGCGCTCCCTGTGGAGGATCACACGTGCTAATGCTGGACAGGGATAGGGATACAGTTGGTCTCTCACCTGCTCCGGTTGTGTACCGACATACACAACAATGGTTAGCACGTGTAGAAAAGAAGATTTATCTAACCGTCTACAGCCTTCCCATAAGAACTTGTGTGATACAGTGAACTTCATAAATGACAGGGAATTCTCAGGTGCTGACCGGAACAAAGAGGCTTCAGGTAGATAGATTCAGAAAAAAAAAGCTTTATTCAGCCAAGATGCAACGCGTTTCACTGCGCAAGCATAGCTTCCTCAGGCATCTGATGCCTGAGGAAGCTGCTCTTGCGCAGTGAAACGCTTTGCATCTTGGCTGAATAAAGCTTTTTGATCTGAATCTACCTACCTGAAGCCTCTTTGTTCTGGTCAGCACCTGAGAATTCCCTGTCATTTGTGAAGTTCACTGGATCACACAAGACAAGAAATGGGAAACCCATGAATAATCATGAACTACCAGATATCTTTCATGTAAGAATCCTTAGAGTTTCACATTTTGTATGCTGCCTGTATATATATTAATTTTTGCATGATGCATTTACGTTCATATTGGTTTCATACCAGCCTTGCATGTGTTCTTTTTCCCATCTGTGAGTAGCTCAGGATCTAATCTTTGATAACATTCTTTTTAAATATTTTTTCTCCCTCCTTGCATTAGGTGTACTTGATCCCTTTATGTATATAATAGTTTCTATCATATCCCCTCTTCCTCATCTTTCTTGCAAGCTTTACATGTTAAGATCCTTTAACCTTTCCTGATATGGTATGAATGGTATTTTCTAAATCGTATCATGCAATTCCTGTGGCCTGGTCTTGCCTGATTTTCTTCAATACCCTCTGTATCATGGAAACTGGAGGGAACACATGGGCCAATCTGGACCTCCATAGTATAGAGAGAGCATCTATAGGAAAAGGATCTATGATAGATCACACTACAAAAACAAGCTCTTACTATTCCATAGACAGAAAAATAAAAGAGTCAGAATATGGTGATTAGAGATGGCTGAATTTTAGAAAAATTTGATTTGTCCGATTCGCCGAATTTTGCCGGAAAAATTTTATCGGTCCGAATTTATTTGCAGGAATCGCTATTAAAAACAGCTATTTCTGGCTTACAGAGAGCCTCAATAGGGGTGTAGAACACTTTGCCTTGCTGTAACACGCATAGGGTGTGTGCTGGGTTAGAGAAATGATATTGTTATTCAGCATGACATGCAGAGGAATCACTATTAGAATCACTGTCACAGAGTGGCACAATGACAGACCCTGGAGGTGGCATCAGTATAAGGAGACCATTTAGTGGCTGAATGACCCAGCATGGATGTGACGGCAGCATGAGGAGACCATATAGTGGCTGAATGACACAGCCTGGAGTGGCGGCAGCATGAAGAGACCATATAGTGGCTGAATGATCCAGGGTGGAGGTGGCTGCAGCATGAGGAGACCATATAATGGCTGAATGACACAGCGTAGAGGTGATGGCAGCATGAGGAGATCATATAGTGCCTGAATGACACAGCGTGGGGGTGGCAACAGCATGAGGAGACCATATGGTGGCTGAATGACACAGCCTGGAATTGGCGGCAGCATGAGGAGACCATATAGTGGCTGAATGACACAACCTGGAGTTGGCGGCAGCATGAGGAGACATATAGTGGCTGAATGACACAGCCTGGAGTTGGAGGCAGAATGAGGAGACCATATAGTTGCTGAAAGACCCATCGTGGAGGTGGCTGCAGCCTGAGGGGACCATGTAGTGGCAGAATGACACAGCGTAGAGGTGGACTCAGCATGAGGAGACCATAGAGTGCCTGAGTGACACAGCATGGAGGTGGCAGAAGCATGAGGAGACCATATAGTGGCTGAATGACACAGCCTGGAGTTGGCGGCAGCATGAGAAGACCATATAGTGGCTGAGTGACCCAGCGTGGAGGTGGCAGCAGCATGAGGAGACCATATAGTGGCTGACTGACACAGCCCGGAGTTGGCAGCTGCATGTGGAGACCATATAGTGACTGAATGACCCAGTGTGGAGGTGGTGGCAGCATGAGGAGACCATATAGTGGCTGAATGACAAAGCCTGGAGTTGGCAGCAGCCTGAGGAGACAATATAGTGCCTGAATGACAGAGCGTGGAGGTAGCAGCAGCATCAGGACCCATATAGTGGCTGAATGAAACAGCCTGGAGTTGGCAGCAGAATGAGTAGACCATATAGTTGCTGAATGACCCAGCGTGGAGGTGGAGGTTGCATGAGGAGACCATATAGTGGATGAATGACACAGTGTAGAGGTGGCGGCAGCACGAGGAGACCATATAGTGGCTGAATGACACAACGTGGAGGTGGCGGCAGCATGAGGAGACCATATAGCGGCTGAATGACACAGCCTGGAGTTGGCAGTAGCATGAGGAGGCCATTTAGTGGCTGAATGATCCAGCGTGGAGGTTGCAGCAGCATGAGGAGACCATATAGTGGCTAACTGACACAGCCCAGAGTTGGCAGCAGCATCTGGAGACAATATAATGGCTGAATGACCCAGCGTGGAGGTGATGGCAGCATGAGGAGAACATATAGTGGCTGAATGACACAGCCTGGGTTGGCGGCAGCATATTTTGGCTGAATGACACAGCCTGGAGTTTGTGGCAGCATGAGGAGAATATATAGTGGCTGAATGACACAGCCTGGAGGTGGCAGAAGCATGAGGAGACCATATAGTGGCTAAATGACAAAGCCTGGAGTTGGCGGCAGCTTGAGGAGACCATAAAGAGGCTTAATGACACAGCCTGGAGTTGTCAGCAGCATGAGGAGAACATATAGTGGCTGAATGACACAGCCTGGAGGTGGCATCAGCACGAGGAGAACATATGGTGGCAGAATGACACAGCCTGGAGGTGGCAGTAGCATCAGGAGTCCTGAAAGTGACCGGGTAACAGAGTGGTGCGGTGGGTGGCAATACCAGTACCCGGTGATGAAGGTGGGTGAAAAAGGAGAGCTTGGCATCAAATGTGTGGCATCAGGTGGGTGGCAGGATCAGAATAGTAGCTGAGGCAGGTAGGCAGAAGAAAACAGTCTCTTTTGTAAAAGTGTTAGTGTGCACAAGCAAGTATTGATGATATGCATTACGTAAAACTTAAGTTTTAATAATATGCATAGGATAAAATATATGGATCCCAAATATTTTTTTTTATTCAAACAAAAGGAAAGGTGTGCAAAAAAACACCATGTGCCATCTACACCACCAAGTATTGATGTGATGCAAAGACCTCTAAAAGGTGGAAGGGAACAACGTATGGTCCATTGAAACCGGTGGGGGGCAAAAACTTCCCCTGTAAGGCCCTACTCTCGAATTATTAATTCCCTTCTTGGAAAGTGTTACTTGCCCTAAAATGGGCGGCCCCACACAGGAACCTCTCCCTATTTTCACATACAAACACTGCCATTTCCCAGGGTTTTTTGGTGGAAATAGGGATTGGTTCCTGTGTGGGGCCGCCCTTTTTTAAGACGAGTAACACTTTCCTCTAAAAGGTGGAAGGGAACAACGTATTGTCCATTGTAGAAGGTGGGGATAAAAACTTCCCCTGTAAGGCCCTACTCTCGCCCTCTTAATTCCCATTTTGGAAAGTGTTACTCACCCTTAAAAGGATGGCCCCACACAGGAAACTCTCACTATTTCCACCTAAAAACCCTGGGAAATGGTAGTGTTTGTAGGGGGAAATAGGGAGAGATTCCTGTGTGGGGCCACCCTTTTTAGGGTGAGTAACACTTGCCAAGAAGGGAATTAATAATGCCAGAGTAGGGCCTTACAGGGGAAGTTACAATGGACCATATGCTGTTCCCTTCCACCTTTTAGAGGTCTTTACATCACATCAATACTTGATGGTGTAGGGGGCACAAGGTGTTTTTTGCACTCCTTTCCTTTTGTTTGATGTAAAAAAAAAATGTGGGTACATATATTTCATCCTAAGAATATTACTCAAAGTTAGGTTTTACGTAATGCATATCCTCAATACTTACCTGTGGTCTGATGCAGAGGAATATCTGTAACTGGGGAGAAGCGCCTTATGTATGTTTAGCACTATCCATATTTGTGAAGTGTTGGTGTGGCACCATGGTCAATCTGATGCATCTGGTATTGGTGGGTGGATATCCTGGCTGATCCATGCCTGATTCATCTTCACAAAGGTCAGTTTCTCCATGTTTTTCGTGGACAGAAGAGTTCTCCTTGGGGTTACTATGGCTCCTTCCACACTAAACACCCGCTCTGATGGCACACTACTGGTTGGGCAGGACAGGTTTTCAATGGCAAACTCTGCTAGTTGCAGCCACAAATCAAATTTTGCTGCCCAGAAGTCCAGTGGATCTTCAAGGTGTGTTGGCATGGGCATGTCAAGGTATGCCACCACCTGCTGGTTCAAGTCCTGCTCCAGGTCTACCTGCTGCTGATGAGTTGCTTCACTATGCAGGTGAAGAAAGCTACTCATCAGCGACTGTAGACTCAGGCTGCTGCTGATGGAGCGGGTACTGCTCCTGCCACCCCACCCCTCCCCAGAAGCCATGGCAGTGGAAGGTGAGCGCAGAGGGCCCCCCTGAGTCAGACCTGCGAGAGGATGGATGATGGCGCAGGAAGGCATTGGCCAACTGACTGCATAGGATGTCTCTGTGGTAGGTCAGTTTGTCCTCCTTCTCAGTGGGTGTAAAAAAAGGCCCCCATTTTGTGCCCGTAGTGAGGGTCCAATAAGGTGGAGAGCCAGAAGTCATCCCGCTGCAGAATGGTGAAAATTCGGCGGTCACTACGAAAGCAATTGAGCATGCATCATGCAATTTGTGCAAGTGACTCGGAGGGACTCCCTGCATCAATCTCCACTGCATATTGCCACTGTGTGTCTGGGTCCTCGGTCTCGCCTTCCTCATAACCCTATAGCTCATCTAACTGCTCCTGCTCCTCCTCTCCTGTCAGATGACTAGAAAAACTGCCAATTTCGTGAAACCTAAACTGTGTTCCACTGTGCCCCTCCCCCTCCTCCTTCAGTTCAGGCCCCCACAGGGCTCATGTGCCCGTGAGATGTAGATGTCTCCAGTGCCCTGACCAGCCATTGTTTCCAACACGTGTTGTAGTAGATGAAGCAGTGGAATGACATTTGTTCATCCCGTAATCCTGGTGACTGACTAATAATGTGGCTTCCTCAAAGGGCCTGAGAAAATGGCAGGTGTCACGTATGAGCTGCCACTAGTTGACATTGAAGTTGCACAGGGGAGTCCCCCTATCCGCTTGTATCATCAAGAAATCGGGTATGGCTTTTCTCTGTTCATATAGTCGTTTCAACATATGGAGGGTGTAATTCCAACGTGTGGAAATGTCGCAAATCAGACTATGTTCGGGGATGCTCTTCTGGCGCTGCAGATCAAGGAGGGTGTGCTTTGCAGTGGCATGCAGGGCGCATGTCTCAGGCTTCCTTGTCGCAGCTCAGACAAGATGTTCTTCCCGTTGTCGGTCACAATGGTTCCCATTTCCAGTTTTCGTGGCGTAAGCCATGATTCGATGTCTTGATGAATGACTTTTAGCAGTTCCTCTCCTGTGTGACTCCGTTTGGGAAGACAAACCATGTCAAGAACAACGTGACTCCGCCATGCCCTACACACATGGTATGTTGGAGGGGAACTGAGACTTTTCCGTGCAGTGGAGGCTCAGAACACGGTGGAGGATGAGGAGGCGGATGTGCACACTGTCACAGGACCAACAGCCTGAGAGCATGGAGATGGCGTGTCCTGTCCAAGTTGCTGTTGTGGCTGTGCAGGAACCACATTCACCCAGTGGGCAGCATTACTGAGGCAAGACAAGTGATATAGTCTTTGCAGTACAGCCAAATATCCCAGGGAGGTTACCAGTGACACAGGGGGACCTCGCAGGTTTGCTTGGACTTGCAGTAGTTAGACTTATTTTAATGCAGGCCACTGTGACTACAGATGGACTTGACAGAGATGGTGGCTGACAATAAGATGACTTGACTTACTGATGACCGACTTGTAGGTACAAGATTTTAGGCTTGAGTAGCAATGTGCTAAGAGAGAGATTGTAGCCCCTCCCCTTGTTATATAGGGGGGCTGTGCAAGGAGCCCATAGGTCACCTGGGGGGTCACCTGGCTTCCATTGCCTCCTGGGTAACAATCATGTGGTACAAACATTAAAGAAACAGTACATTAAATGATGCAAACCTATGTACAATATGGTGATACTATAAGGGGGGCCTGGGGACATGCAGGGACTCTGCCTGAGAAGTCAGGAGGACAGTACAGAGCCAAATCATCCCATACTGGGATACCACACATGTTTTGTCCCTGAACATAGTTACAGCTCCACACGTCGGCGCTGCTGTGCACTTTGGTACACACCGACAGACTCAAGGACTGCCCCACCTTCTGTTCCACAAAATTGTGCAGGGCTGGTACTGCCTTCTTCACAAAGAAACGAGGGCTTGGGACTCTCCACCTTGGCTCGGCACAAGCCATCAGTTCTCTGAAAGGTGCAGAGTCCACCACTTGAAAAGGGAGAGACTGTAGCACCAGCAACTTGGACAGGAGCACATTCAGCTTCTGCGCCGTTGCATGAGTGGTCGCATTCTGTTGTCTCTTGGACATCGCTTTGCCGATGGATTGCTGGCAGAATGACTGACTCGAAGTAGGAGGAGCAGGAGCATCTGGAGCGACAGAAGATGGGTATGACACACAGCTTCCTTTGGCTATGGTGGTGGAGCTTTGGCTGGCCAAAACAGGGAGTGGCGTGCCACTGGGTGATGCAGCAGGCTGGACCACCACATCAGAGCCACGGTTCTCCCAGGCCGCTTTATGGTGGTGCTGCATATGTTGATGCAGGGCCGTGGTGCCAACATAGGGACCCTGGCCACGCTTCACCTTCTGCCGACACATCTTGCATGTGGCCAGGTTAACATCCTCCGGATGCTTAATGAAAACCGCAGAGTAGCTGATTTTGCCACCAACAGTCCGCACTACTCCTCTCCTGATGATGATGATGATGATGATGATGAAGCCCCTTCTGCGCCCAGCTCCCAAGTGCGATCTTCTTCATCATCATCAAGTTGTGTCTGCACATCACTGATATCCTCCTCAGGTTTGTCAACAGTGTCTGCTTCAGGAGACTGAACGCTAGCAACAACCCGCCCACGCCACTCTCCTCATCACAACTTGCCCGCATAGCGGAGGAAGTGGCTGGTGTCTCCTCCACTTCTTGGCTGGACAGTAGCTGCTGACTGTCCTCTAGTAGATCGTCCTCACTAAATAATGGAGTTAAACCAACAGCATAAGATACTTCTGTGGGGGAGGGAACAGCATAGGACAGAGGAAATGGGAGGACAGGGACTGCTCCCGGGCCATGCCAACTGAGGGTTGTGTCTGAGGAACCCACCAACTGTTGACTGGGGGTGTCAGATGTCACTTGTGATGAAGTGGATGACCGTGTTAACCAATCCATGACAGCAGATGGGTTGCTGGTAGAGACACGACCACTAGCTGATACCGGGAGCTCAGGCCTCTCGCTGCGACTCCTGCTACCACTTGCCCTTAGTCTGTTGCGACCTCTGCCTGATGAATTTAGGCCTCTGCCACTCCTCTGTGCACGCCCTGGCACTTCTCTGCCTAACATACTTAGTGTGCATATGAGGGGAGCACAATACGCTCCACTATGCCTTAAAACAGCATTTGTCTACAACACCAGCAGGTGTGTACTTTTGCCTGGTGTTTCTCAGTATCTAGGCCCTTAAGACTTTAACAGGAACAAAATGGTACACCACTTAGATGTATGTATGTGGTATGCACTTATGAGGGGAGGACAATGCGCTCCACTACGATAAAAACAGTATTTGTCTACAACACCAGCAGGTGTGTACTTTTGCCTGGCCTTTCACAGTATCTAGGCCCTTAAGACTTTAACAGGAACAAAATGATACACTACTTAGATGTATGCACAGGTTACACTTAATAGAGGACAATACGCTTTTAGTGCTCTGATCACCCTAACTGGCTGGCTACTATTAGCTTTTCAGTTGTTGTACACACCAGTGCTGCAGCACACAGTCGCTGTGTACTACAGCCAAAATTGCACTTTCTCTCTCAATCTCACTCCCTTCCCTATCAGTGCTTCTAGGCTGCATTTGGGCTTGAGGTGAATCGCTGCTGTAAAAAAAGCTTTTCTGTGCAACACACACTGCTCTCTGTCCCTCTCTCTCTCTCTCTCTGCAACAGAATGCAGATATGACTGGGAGGTGAATCGCTGCTGTAAAAATGCTTTTCTGTGCAACCCACACTGCTGGCTGTCCCTCTCTTTGCAGTATAAGGTTAAAGTGACTGCCAGCAAGATGGCTGCCAATTATATATGGCTGTGACATCACAGAGGTGGCTGGCTGCTGATGAGCTGCATGCTGCATGTGATTCAGGGTCATCCTGCCTACCCTTGTTCCCGCCTTCCCAGGATTCCTTGCCCTGTGTCCTCACATGTGAATCCGCCATTTTAGATGCCCTGGAGCCTGGACTGCACTAAATGGAGTTTAATGAAGCGTTTTGAGCGAATTGCGATGATATTTGCATTTGTTGTGAATCGATTTTTCCCTGAAATTCATAATGAATTCGGATTCGTCAGATTCAATTCGCTCATCCCTAAAAGTGATGGAAAGCGAAATTTATAATAATTTTTTTTTTTTTTTTAAATAGTAATAAAAGATATACATTGGCTTTCAGTATACTTGTACTGACCTACAAAATAAAGATAATGGCCCTAATTTACTAAAGTCCAACTGACTCTTTTTCTCAGTTATTATGCCTAAATTTTTGTTGCAACGTCTGTGCGACTATTTATGTGAGCAAATTTTAGTCGCACAACCGACACTTTAGAAAACACTCGGAGGTTTTTTTTTTCACTCTGAAATGGGCGTGTTCTATGCAAAATTGGGCGTTTTACCGACAAAAACCAAAAATACTCGGAGTACTTCCAAAATCACTTGAGAAAAAGGGTGAGTTTGCCTCACACAATAACCGACAGCCAAGAGGCCGAGTGAAATTCCAAAAATGGAGTGATTTCTAACAAGGGACTATTTACCATTCTGTTTTTTGTGAAAGTAACTTGTTTTATAACCTTAAAACATTTTTTACAGTTCAACACTTTTATGAATAAAACACTGAATGCTATTGTGATAGTTAATGTTTATAAAAAAAATTCTTTTTAACACATTTGCCATATTAGGTTTAAATCAATTTAACATCCAAGCTGAAAAACAAGGATAATTGTTGTAATGTTTGAAAAATTATAACACATGAATACTTTTAATTCATGGAAACATTTTTAAACAAACAAGTCTAAACCATTTTGACTCACACAACTAATTTCTTTAGCTCGGAGTTTGTGCGACACAATTGACTAGTGCACCACGAACAACCGCGCAACAGAAAAATAACCAACATGAGCGACAGAATAGTAAATAAGCCTCCAGAATAAACACTCCACTCTTAGTAAATCAGGGCCAATATGTCAGATTTTTTTTCCACACTACATTTTATGGTAAAATTAGGTTAACCATTACAATTTCCCCCACAAAAAACAAGCCCTTATATGATTTTGTTAATGGAAAAATAAAAGAGCTATGGTTTTTAGAAATCCAGCAGAAAAACCTAAAACACAAAAATCTAAATGGAATGATACTTAAGGGGTACATTCCATGGCTTATGGGGCTGGCTTATGAAGTTCCCAGCAAATAAAACACTCAAATATCAACCTTAGACTGCATTCATTGAATTCACTGGATGACCTTTTGTACATAACACCCTTCCCAATCTGTATGTTCATAAGTAAGAGAATACTTTAACATCTTAACAATACTTCCATGCCCAACCAAGCAGGGGAGAGATATTGCCATGTTTCTTTCATGCTAAATTTCTCAAATGGGAATTCCAATTGTAAACAGTGGACAGATATATTTATATAAGTAAGCCAGCCCATTGGTTCTGTAGGTCTCACATCTCACACACTTTACCTGTCACTGAACGCGTCCTCTGGATAAATGAACATTACAAAATATTTAAACCCGCTCAGCCATGTAGCACTTCAAGATGCACTTCAAGTTTGACATACACCTTCATTAAAACAAATCTCATTAAGAAAGGCTGAAAAATAGGTCTGAATTCTTCTCTATAATAATTCACTTGAGCACTGTGTTCTTGTTTGCGGTACCCACTGAAGTAATGCATAAGCATAAAAAATTCTTTATTTCTTCAATCCTTCTAGGATGTCTGCTAATTCACTTAAATACATCTGGAACAGAGATAATTCCAAATAAAGTCCTACAAAAACAAAACTTACCTAATGGAGCTGTAAAAGCCGTAACATTGGCATTATTAAGGTGTGGAACTCCATGCCAAAGTTTTTTAATAGGCTTTGACAAGGCAGATGTTGCAAAAAGTGATTTTTGCCAGCATTGATCCACCATCCTGCAAAGCAACAAGTACTTTGTGTAGTGAAGCTCATATGTTTCACAAGTCAACCCTGAGACAAGATGTCTGGCTACTTATAAGCATTCAGTACGATCCTGTAAACTCTTCATATTTTCCATAGCTACTTCATGAATATATTGTAAGAGGAGTAACAATGCATCCCAGTGTATGGGATCAATGGCAAAATTAATATGTCAATAAACAAAATCCTTAGGGGGCAAAGTAAATCAATTCAACTGGCATCCTGCTTCATTATACATGGAAATACATTTATGATTAATAGCCTGAATTAGAGATATAGAGGTTATACATCATTTAGGATTACATCAAGAAACACTAGCTTTAAAGTACACTAGTGGCACAAAACACGCCTGAGTGAAACACCACACCATGACTCTCTCTAAACCATCGCAGGGCACAAGTACTGAAGCTCTCATTGACTTAAGTGGAAGCTTAATGGGGTATTCCAGCTTTATACATCTTATCCCCTATCCAAAGGATAGGGCATAAGATGTATGATCGCAGGGGTCCCACCGCTGGGGACCCCCATGATCCTGGTGCAGCCCCTGGCATTCTGTGCTGGGCTCTCCCACCAAGACGGGGACATGATGTCATGGCCACACCCCTCCATTCGTGTCTATGGGAGGGGGCGTGATGGCCATCACACCCCCTCCCATAGACATAAATGGAGGGCACGTGGCCATGACATCACAGAATGCCGGGGGCTGCACTGAGATCATGGGGGTCCCCAGCGGCGGGACCCCTGCAATCATACATCTTATCCCCTATGTTTTGGATAGGGGATAAGATGTACAAAATCGGAATACCCCTTTAAGTGCTGAACCATGCAGAAAAGAAGTAACATGTCACTTTTTTTCAGCACTTTTCCTCGCTCCTATTGAAGGCACTGAGAGCAGGGTTTTTGGGCACTCTGTTTTGGACATAGAAATTGTCGTGTTTTCGGCTGATGAAATCTTATAATTTGACAATGGAAATGGGGACACAAGGCTGCAGTTCCAGGAGAAATCATGTTTAACCTACAATAGTAGGCCAGGATAAAAAAGGTAAGTCAAATACATCCAAATAAACACATGCAAAATGTGGATCAGGTTTGGTGGATAACTAAATGTATATAACTTTATTTTTGTGGACTTTTTGCTGAATATCCTTGTTCTATGTACCTCGTGCACGCTTTTCCAGTTTACGGTGGGTATATCACTGAAGTTCACATAGGGACAAATTGTCTGGTAAAGTGCAGGTAACAACTATTGCACCAGGTTCCCCATCATTTTCCTTTTTTCCTTTTTTTATATGTCTATATGTTTTAAATAAAAGGAAACAGTTTTGATCCGAAATTGTGTGTGCGCATATTTTTCTCCCCGTTAATGGTTCTGCATGTATCTTTTTCTTTTTGACGTATCTGACTTGTATTGAAAGAACAAATATTCAAATTTGTGGACATTAAATTGCCAATTGTATATTGTAGAATGTTCGTGCTTACATGGTTTTTCCTATCACAAAAAGTATGGTATATTCACAATGTGTGTCAGAAATTTGTGTTGTGTACAGGTAACAAACTGGAACCCTTATCTACCAGATCAAGGTTTTCTTGGCCCCTCACTGCAGTTTTAGTGTAAATTGTTTTATGCAAAGAAGTGAGTGAAGACTGGGTAATGGCACTTTCTGATACTTTCTCCATTGATGTCTGGGGTTTAAAGTAAGAGTCAAATGACACCTCACCATTGACTTCACATTTTTACAAGATGATCAATAAGTAGATGGCAGGGAAAGAACACTTGATAGACATTTAGGCACTAGTAAGCAGAAACTAAGTACTATGAAATTAAGCACTATTAAGGCTGAGGCTCCAGGGGACCAAGATGGATTTCTTGAGACTTTTGGGGAACAGTTGTGGCATCTTGAAGGTTCCTGTGTGACCATTTGTTGTGAGGCAGTGCAATCCGTGTAGTCCAAATCAGTGATTTTTTTGATTGTGTGAACCCTATCGTGGAAAAAATCTCGATGTATGGTCTATACATAATAAATACATTAAATTAAAATACACATTTAAAACTTTGGGCCTTGATATAAATCCTGCACTAACCCTAACTTTTCCCAGTTTTCTATAGAGGGACAATTCACATATTCCTGTTCCGCTTTTTTTATTTTTTCCCTTATCTCAGTTTTTTTCTGTTTGCATTTCTTCTTAAACTTGCTTTATTTCTGCAGAGTATTCCTCTAAGAAAGGATTTTAACATATCCCATACAATAAATAAATCTGCCGAACCTTTATTAATTTCCCAAAAGATATTAATTTCCTCTTTAATTCCACCTACCACCTCATCTATTGTCAACCAGTGTGGATTGCTGTACATACTTCTTACCAATCCTATTTCTTTTACCCTCCTACGTACTGAGTATACTATCATCGTATGATCTGACAGGCATCTAGGTTCATATGTTATCTCTCTAATTTCCCCAATTGCATCTTTATTAGCCAGGACATAGTCTATTCTTGAGGCTGTCTTATGCGTGACATTAAAACATGAGTATACTTTCTCGTATGGATGTAATTCACGCCACGCATCCAGCCATCCCAACTCTAGACACCATCCTTTCAGCTGGGTTTCTCTTTCTGGTAGTTTTCTCCCCTGCCAATCCAATTCTCTATCCATTACTCCATTTAGGTCTCCCAGTACATGTAGGCAATAATTATCCATACCTTTAACAAATTCTGTTAATTTCCCAAAAACCTCTACTGTAAAGGGTGGGGGAATGTATACAAATGCAAGGACCATTCTTCTCCCCTCCCAAATGGTTTGTAAAAATATAAACCTTCCTCTCCCATCTATTACAGACCTAATAACCTGAATATCCATTCCTTTATGTATTATAACCGAAACCCCCCAAGGAGTAATTTGAAAAGTTGGGATGGAATGTTTCCTTTGCCCATCTTCATGGAAGTAAATTATCTGTCTCTTTTGTGAGATGGGTCTCGATTATACAAACAATTTTAATCCTATCGAACATTGCAACACATTTTCCCCTTTCCATAATCCTTCGTATATTCTAAACTATTATCTTATTTTCCTTCCTCATCAACATTCCCTTTCCATCTCTTCTTTTCCCCCTAACGTGCACTCACCTATCGGGAGAAATGAAGCGGCTGGTTTATCCCACTAAACCCCCTCTTCCCTCCCCCCTCTAAGTGTTGATCCACATCTCAGACATGAATCTCCTAACTTCACTTACTCCCTACACACCCCAGCCCCCCCGCCCCATCCTGGCGCCCTGTGCCATCTCCATTCCGCCCCAGCCAGATTTCCTCTGATTAGGTAAAGGTGGCATATTCCTGTAGCAAGCTCCCCGGCAATTACATTGTATAGGGGCCACTTAGTCTCTGTTGCTTAATCCTCCAGCCTTTCCAACCCATATCTGCGGTGTGGGGCATTCTCATACCTTTGTTTCTGAAGATATTACGCCGACACTCTACATCTTGCCGGGTTCCTTGGAGCAATCGAGAGTAATGGTGTACAGCTCACTTTCCCTCATACAGAAGGTGATTCTTGGCCTGTAGACTGATTCTCCTACTGCCGCTAACTGCTACTGGCTCTAAAAGAAATTCCAGTAAGTGACAAAGCATTTATCACTTATGCAGAGAATCCCATATACTGGCTGTGGCGATATTCCAGATTTGCATTTTCATTAGAGAGGCTGAGAGGTACATAGGTGTGTATATATTCTACAAGCCAGTGGTGGCTTTTTTCCTCAGGGTTGGAGAACTTTCCTTTTCTCCCCCCTCAGTGTATGTTGGTGATATAATGAGGTAAATAGTTCATCAACGTTATCACCTCCCAGCATTAAAAAGGTGTGAAGTTAAATCAGGCGTTTCCCACATTTCACCATCCACCCCAGAAACAGTATCAAGGGGTGATGTGGTACCCATTGTTCTTTAACTGGACTTTAATCCCCCTCCACAGAACACACTTCGAGTTATAGTCAGAAAGCATCCACTTCTCCAAAGTCCGGTCATTGCATCACTTTTCTCAGTCCACAACAGCTTCACATATACTTACTGCCCCCAGCTGACTGCTTTACTCCACGGGCCACGCTCCCATCTTACCGCTAATCCCGACAGTTACTGCGCCATCGTGCCAGCGTGTCACGCGCGACCGCAGCCTCATCCGGCTGCGCTGATCACATGACACCTGTTCTGGAGCCACTCTGTGCGTTGCGCTCTATGGTCTCAGAGGACCACGCCGGCGAGGCAGACATCGTGGGATGGAGCCAGTGGGGCAGTGGCTCAGGATTCGATCAGGACCTCCTCATCTATTCCTCCAGGTAGTATACCCGCAGATTCCAGACCGGCAGGAATGGCTTCAAATTCAGTATATGCTCCCACAGAGTCCATTAGAGGGGGCACCTCAGCAGTCCAACTCAGGGTCCGACGTATAGCTCATCACCAGCGGGGGGGGGGGGAAAGGAGAAGGGGGGAGGCGAGCGGTAAGCCCAAGCAGGGGAGCCGCGGGCACTCAGGAACTGATGACCTCACATCCTGTCATCACGTGACCTCTCCCCATTGTCTCATATAGTGATGGAAAAGGCACAGCATGCGCTTTTTCAGGGGCCATATATCATATGCAGAGACCGGGAAGCAAAATATTGACAGGCATGATTAAAAATAAAAAAAACAATAATAAAAGTATTTATGTATTACAAAACAGTGAAGGAGTGGAGGTAAAAGATCCCGCAGAAATGGAAAAAATAGTGGTGGAGTATTATCAAAAACTATATACTATGGAGGGACGGAAAACGGAGAGCGACACTCAGAAATACTTTAAAAAAATTAAGCTACCAGCTTTGGGGTAAGAGGAAAAGAGGGAATTGGACAGAGACGTCGACCTGGAAGAAATTAGAGCAGAACTTAACTCTTTTCCGCGAAACTCAGCACCGGGGTCAGATGGCATGGTATTTCAAATCTATAAAATATTTGGGGACCCACTACTCTCACTCCTACATAAAGTATTTAAAGGGATATTCCAGGAAAAACCTTTTTTTTTCATATATCAACTGGCTCCAAAAAGTTAAGCAGATTTGTAAATTACTTCTTTTAAAAAATGGTAATCCTTTCAGTACTTATGAGCTTCTGAAGTTAAGGTTGTTCTTTTCTGTCTAAGTGCTCTCTGATGACACGTGTCTCGGGAACCGCCCAGTTTAGAAGCAAATCCCCATAGCAAACCTCTGCTAAACTGGATGGTTCCCCAGACACGTGTCATCATAGAGCACTTAAACATAACTTCAGAAGCTCATAAGTACTGAAAGGATTAAAAAATTTTAATAGAAGTAATTTACAAATCTGTTTAACTTTCTGGAGCCATTTGATATATAAAAAAAAGGTTTTTCCCTGGAATACCCCTTTGAGGACCAAGCATTTTTCTGTTTTTGCACTTTCATTTTTTCCTCCTTACCTTTTAAAAATCATATCCCAAAATCATAACGGTGATACAGCAAAAGATACAGCGTGTCATATATAAATAGGGGGAGTGATGCTAATCCAGACATTATAATAATGCAGTAGCACAGTATACACTCTGTGTTTTTAATTTGTTTGCACACAATGGGTTTTATGCTCTATGGAGCTTAATAAAGTTATAACATAAGAAATAATGGGGGTATCTTAGTTTGGGGATATTAGTCTGAGGGTTTATCCCTCAGTTGTGTTGTCTCTCTGATGACACCTGTCTCGGGAAACTCCCAGTTTAGAAGATATTTGCTATGGGGATTTGCTTCTAAACTGGGCGTTTCCCGAGACACGTGTCATCAGAGAGCACTTAGACATAAAAGAACAACCTTAACTTCACACCTCTCTCTAAGGATTCATTAAAGGGGTTATCCAGGAAAAACTTTTTTTTATATATATCAACTGGCTCCAGAAAGTTAAACAGATTTGTAAATTACTTCTATTAAAAAATCTTAATCCTTTCAGTACTTATGAGCTTCTGAAGTTAAGGTTGTTCTTTTATGTCTAAGTGCTCTCTGATGACACGTGTCTCGGGAAACGCCCAGTTTAGAAGCAAATCCCCATAGCAAATATCTTCTAAACTGGGAGTTTCCCGAGACAGGTGTCATCAGAGAGACAACACAACTGAGGGATAAACCCTCAGACTAATATCCCCAAACTAAGATACCCCCATTATTTCTTATGTTATAACTTTATTAAGCTCCATAGAGCATAAAACCCATTGTGTGCAAACAAATTAAAAACACAGAGTGTATACTGTGCTACTGCATTATTATAATGTCTGGATTAGCATCACTCCCCCTATTTATATATGACACGCTGTATCTTTTGCTGTATCACCGTTATGATTTTGGGATATGATTTTTAAAAGGTAAGGAGGAAAAAATGAAAGTGCAAAAACAGAAAAATGCTTGGTCCTCAAAGGGGTATTCCAGGGAAAAACCTTTTTTTTATATATCAAATGGCTCCAGAAAGTTAAACAGATTTGTAAATTACTTCTATTAAAATTTTTTAATCCTTTCAGTACTTATGAGCTTCTGAAGTTATGTTTAAGTGCTCTATGATGACACGTGTCTGGGGAACCATCCAGTTTAGCAGAGGTTTGCTATGGGGATTTGCTTCTAAACTGGGCGGTTCCCGAGACACGTGTCATCAGAGAGCACTTAGACATAAAAGAACAACCTTAACTTCAGAAGCTCATAAGTACTGAAAGGATTAAGATTTTTTAATAGAAGTAATTTACAAATCTGTTTAACTTTCTGGAGCCAGTTGATATATATAAAAAAAAGTTTTTCCTGGATAACCCCTTTAATGAATCCTTAGAGAGAGGTGTGATGCCCCCATCAATGTCAGAAGCAATAATTTCCTTGATCCCAAAAAAAGGAAAGGACAGTGTAGATATGGATTCTTTCAGGCCGATATCTCTGTTAAATATAGATCAAAAGATATATTCAAAAATGGGGGTTAGGCGTCTGCAAGGAGTTATTGGCAGACTGAAAGGTGAGGAACAGAAAGGGTTTATTCCAGATCGAAATATTGATAGTAATATTAGAAGAGTCTATATAAATATGCAGTGTGTAAGAGGGGGGGGGGGGGGGCACTCCATCCTGTCATTGGATGCGCAAAAAGAGTTTGACAGGATGGAGTGGGGTTTTCTTTTTGGAGTTATACAATGCATGAATCTGGGGGAAACATTTTTGAAAGTGGTTTAAAATGCTGTATAATGAGCCAAAGGCAAGGATCAATTTAAACAATAGACTCACGAGTAGTACGCTGGAAACGCAGAGGGGAACTAGGAAGGGTTGCCCCTTATCCCCGATGTTATTCACTCTGTTTGTTGAGCCCCTAGCTCAGAAATTTAGAGAGACTAATGTTTTGAGCTCTGGAAAACCCGACAGCTCAGAGCATGTGTAAATAAATACTGTGGAAAAATACCTGTAGTAAACAAAATCCCACAAAGAAAACGAAAGTCCACTCTTAGTAAATGAGGGCCTTTGCATATGCTGTACATTTACAAAATAAATAAAATGAAATCTGTTAGAGGTATTTGTTGCTAAGAGCTGCAGGCACTACTGGATAGCTGTTAGGGTATAAAAGCAAACAGTTCATTTCCTGGAGCAGATGGTGGTGTGATAGCCTGGGGGATGTAGGGTATGGGGAGTGTAGCTGTGCGGTGATTAAAGGGTGCTTGTTAAGCCTTGCTATTCGTGAAGCCAGGGTGAGGGCTCCACAGTAATGCTTGTCCTACCGCCACCCTTCCCAAGAGCGATAGGGAGGTAGAGAATAATAGAATGTCCACAACTGGAGAGTTTTCTGAAACAGGTATAACTTTTACTGAAGGGTTTCTGCAAGCTTCATAAACTGAACAGTCTCTATGCATACAACTCCTTTCTTTGGAGATTGACAAAGGTTGGGACTTTAGCAGATTAGAGTCTTTAAGTATTAGGCGCTGTTCCACTGGATACGCTAGCATTAGCGGGGGTAGATTAGAACTCATTAGAACTCACGGTTTTAGTTCAGCTGAGGCCGGTAGGTTTTTCAGGCCTAGCGTGTCTTTGCAAGTTGCGCAGATCCGTCCTGCTAGTCCGGCATCCACGAGAGCAGAACACAAGAGAGCGATAATTGGCTGCAGCACCCTTATATGGGCAGGGGCTGGACTAGTGCTAATTAGTCCATACTGATGTCAATCACCATTACAAAGAATTGTGGGCAACACGTGACCCAAGGACCTCCAAAAGTCCTCCAACATACCATAGAGGATATTAACATGGTCACATGAACGAAGGTCCTGCGACGCTAAACAAGGTAAGTACTTTACATTATATTAGATATACATTATTTATTAAATATATACACGTATTAACATTAGAGAATTAGACTTAAGGAGAGGCGACTAGGGGCTGTCCCACCTGAGGGACCCTACTTGAGCGTAGTTACTCTGACTTTGGGGACCTCTACACTAGGTACGGTATGTAATACGGTAATAGGACACCTCAGTGGTAATCCTTCCAATACTTATCAGATGATGTATACTACACAGGAAGTTCTTTTCTTTTTGAATTTCTTTTTTTCTGACCACAGTGCTCTCTGCTGACACCTCTGTCCATGTCAGGAACTGTCCAGAGCAGGAGCTAATCCTAGCAAATTTATCCTGCTCTGGACAGTTCCTGACATGGACAGAGGTGTCAGCAGAGAGCACTGTGGTCCGACAGAAAATAAATTTAAAAAGAAAAGAACTTCCTCTGAAGCATACAGCAGCTGATAAGTACTGAAAGGATTAAGATTTTTAAATAGAAGTAATTTACAAACCTGTTTAACTTTCTGGCACCAGTTGAGTTAAAAAAAAGTTCTCCACCAGAGTACCCCTTTAAGACATATGTGGTATCCCAGTACAGGATGTCATCCTGTGGGCTAAAGTTTGCCTTCGACATCCCTACTGTCACTGTTCTGGGCCCACTACTCCATATTGTATTTGTGGTGTCCCAGTACCGGATTGCATCCGTTTCCTTGTAGTGAGGTCCCCAAAGTCAAAGTCCCTAGGTACCGGTGGGGTCCCCATCAATAGTTAGCCCCTTGCCACCCCTTTAATAGTTAAAATTATTCAAATTCAATGTGTAAATATGTAGATAAAGTGTACTTACCTTGTTGTTGGCGTCGCAGGACCTGCGGGTCACGTGATGAGTCCCAAAACTCTATGGTTTATGGTTCAAGGACCTTTGGAGGAAGTCAGGTGATCGCCCACCATGCATTGGGAGTGACAGCTGACATGGACCAATCCAAAACAGCCCTGCCCATATAAAGGAGCGGCTGCCATTAATCTCTCTCTTTCCTCGTGGGCTGCTGATGAAGGAGGATCTGCGCAGCTATCATCAGCAGTGACTAGGCCCAAGCCTTGCGGCAACGGCCATCGTACAAAACTGTGAATGATCTCAATCCCTGTTAAGTCTGCAAGATCACCGGACCTGAACAGACCCCTAAATCCGGACGGATCTCTGCATCAATCCTAATTCTACTAGTCTTTTGGATAAGTCAATGGTCCGCAGCATCTGTCAATCACTGCCGTGCTGTATAGAGACTGTTTTGCTAAGACTGTTGCTATTAATTGCATGTACCGCAAGTACCTCAGTAAAGTTTATACAAGTACAAGTTCATCCCTATTGTGGACCTTCATTCATTTAAACACACACCTATCGTTTCTGGGAAGGGTGGCGATAGGCCCAAGATTTACCTCAGTGTATTAACCCTCACCCTGGCATCACGAGTGACAGGGGTTAAATTAACCCCTCATAAAACGAAGCAACACCCCAACTACACTACACCCCAAGGCTGCTACCACATATTTTGTTATAATGCTGTAAGAACCGAAGGGTTAATCTGAGAGCTTTTGTTTATTTTTGTTGCTGTGATTACGCCTGTCTTCTGAGACTGGTAAGCTGACCTTGATTGGAGCACCTGTTCTGGCTCCTATATAAGCTGCCAGTCTGCTCTTGCCTGTGAAAGAGATCCTACTCCTGGCTAGCTTTATTACTGTGTCTTGTATTTCTGGCTTAATTGACCAATTGGCTCCGCCCTCTGACTCCTCTCCTGTTTCTGCAATTTGGCTTTTCTGTAATCTATTGTTACTGACTCAGCTTGTTGACTATGACATTTTGTGTGTGCATGATTAGATATTATTTCTGTTAGTGTGTGTTATTCCTGCAGTGTTCTGACTTCCGTCTGTATTGTAAGTTTTTAGTTGTTGATGTTTTACCCCTGTACTTATTTAAGCAAGGACTGTCACCATGGTTGTGGACACGTCGCCTAGGGTGGGTACGCAAGTAGTCAGAGCAAGTGGGAGAGGGTGAGTTCAGGGCTTTACTCTTCCCTGCCCATATGTGACAATTGCACTATTATGTTGTGATAGATTAAGTTACTGTCTTTTTAAGGGAATGTTGCAGAGTGACCCAGGTGACAATGATGCCCCAATGGGAGCCCCCCAACATTGTCCCTATATAGTGTAGGGGGGGAGCTGTTCAGTTAGTGTTAGCCCTGGCTTGTGAGCTGAGGTACAGTCAGTCAGGAGAAGTATCTCAACCTTGTAGTGTGTAGGTTAACAGTGCCTTGGGCTCACAAACTGTACATTTGACCCACATTCCACCCGTGGCACCACAAATACTTTCTACCATCATCTACTTCAGATACTGTTTTTGTTGGAACTGTTCAAGATCTGTGCCCGCACTATGTGGAAGAAGTTCAGTAAAAGTTACCTGTTATGTTGCAACACCCTTTAAAGGGGTATTCCAGGAAAAAAAAACTTTTTTTATATATATATCAACTGGCTCCAGAAAGTTAAACAGATTTGTAAATTACTTCTATGAAAAAATCTTAATCCTTTCAGTACTTATGACCTTCTGAAGTTAAGGTTGTTCTTTCCTGTCTAAGTCCTCTCTGATTACACCTGTCTCGGGAAACGCCCAGTTTTGAAGAGATTTGCTATGGGGATTTGCTTCTAAACTGGGCGTTTCCCGAGACAGGTGTCATCAGAGAAGACTTAGACAGAAAAGAACAACCTTAACTTCAGAAGGTCATAAGTACTGAAAGGATTAAGATTTTTTAATAGAAGTAATTTACAAATCTGTTTAACTTTCTGGAGCCAGTTGATATATAAAAAAAAAGTTTTTTCCTGGAATACCCCTTTAACCTCTTAAGGACACATGACGTTCTCATATGTCTCCATTTCCGAGTCCTTAAGGACACATGACGTATGAGAACGTCATGTGTTTTACCGGCCCCCCGCAACCATCTGGAGCGGAGCCGGTGCCCGATGCCTGCTGAAATCGTTCAGCAGGCATCGAGGCATATCGCCCAGGGGGGTCATGATGACCCCCCATGTAGGCGATGGCCGCAGATCGCTGGACAATTCAGTTCAGCGATCTGCGGCGGATTCCGGGTCAATCGGGTCTCCAGTGACCCGGTGACCCGGAATTATTGGCTGATCGGGGAGTGAGAGACGCCCCCGAACAGCCAGAGCCAGCAGGGGTGAGGTGGCACTGGTGCCACCTCACGATCGCCCTGATTCGTCGGCCGGATTACCGGCCGACCAATCAGGGCGCCTGCTGCGGGTGTCACTCCCACAACCCGCTCCGCCCCTCTTCCGGAGGACGTGAGCAGGTGCTGGGGACCCCGATCCCCGGCGTCCCTGTTGGGATTGGGGCCCCAGGAGCAGCGGCGGCGACGACGAGGGACTGACCTGCGCGGCGAGGATCGTTAGAGGTGAGTGACAGCCTCCTGCTGTTGCTTAGCAACAGCTCCCAGCATGCAAAAAGGGCATGCTGGGAGCTGTAGTTATGCAACAGCAGGAGGCAGACCACCACAACTCCCAGCATTCCCTTATGGGCATGCTGGGACTTGTAGTTTTGCAACAGCTGGAGGCACATTCTTTCTATGGAAAAGTGTACCTTCAGCTGTTGTATAATTACAACTCCCAGCTTGCACAATCAGCTAAAGTGCATGCTGGGAGTTGTAGTGGTGCATCTGGTGGTTGCATAACTACAACTCCCAGCATGCTCGTTTGCTGTCTGACTGCTGAGAGTTGTAGTTTTGCAACAGCTGAAGGCACACTGAGTTAAGTAGCAAACCAGTGTGTCTCCAGCTGTTGCATAACTACAATCCCCAGCATCCCCAGCCAAAGTAGTATGCCTCCAGCTGTTGCATAACTACAAGACCCAGCATGCCCTTCCGCTGTCCGTACATGCTGGGGGTTGTAGCTTTTGCAACAGCTGAAGGCACACTGGTTGCAAAACACTGAGTTTGTTACCAAACTCGGTGTTTCACAACCAGTGTGCCTCCAGCTGTTGCAAAACTACAACCCCCAGCATGCACTGATAGACCGTACATGCTGGGAGTTGTAGTTTTGCAACAGCTGGATGTTCCTCCCCCCAATGTGAATGTACAGGGTACACTCACATGGGCGGAGGATTACAGTAAGTATCCGGCTGCAAGTTTGAGGTGCAGCAAATTTTCTGCCGCAGCTCAAACTGCCAGCGAGAAACTACTGTGAACCCCCGCCCGTGCGACTGTACCCTAAAAACACTACACTAACACACAATAAAATAAAAAAGTAAAAAACACTGCGTATACACATACCCCTACACAGCCCCCCTCCCCTCCCCAATAAAAATGAAAAACGTCTGGTACGCCACTGTTTCCAAAACGGAGCCTCCAGCGGTTGCAAAACTACAACTCCCAGCATGCACTGATAGACCGTACATGCTGCGAGTTGTAGTTTTGCCACAGCTGGATGTTCCTCCCCCCAATGTGAATGTACAGGGTACACTCACATGGGCGGAGGATTACAGTAAGTATCCGGCTGCAAGTTTGAGCTGCGTCAAATTTTCTGCCGCAGCTCAAACTGCCAGCGAGAAACTACTGCGAACCCCCGCCCGTGTGACTGTACCCTAAAAACACTACACTACACTAACACAAAATAAAATAAAAAGTAAAAAACACTACATATACACATACCCCTATACAACGCCCCTCCCAATCCCAATAAAAATGAAAAACGTCTGGTACGCCACTGTTTCCAAAACGGAGCCTCCAGCTGTTGCAAAACAACTACTCCCAGTATTGCAAGATAGCCGTTGACTGTCTAGGCATGCTGGGAGTTTTACAACAGCTGGAGGCACCCTGTTTGGGAATCACTGGCGTAGAATACCCCTATGTCCACCCCTATGCAAGTCCCTAATTTAGGCCTCAAATGCGCATGGCGCTCTCACTTTGGAGCCCTGTCGTATTTCAAGGCAACAGTTTAGGGCCACATATGGGGTATCGCCGTACTCGGGAGAAATTGCCTAACAAATTTTGGGGGGTATTTTCTGCTATTACCCTTTTTAAAAATGTAAAATTTTTGGGAAAACAAGCATTTTAGGTAAAAAATATATATATTTTTTTACATATGCAAAAGTCGTGAAACACCTGTAGGGTATTAAGGTTCACATTAGCCCTTGTTACGTTCCCCGAGGGGTCTAGTTTCCAAAATGGTATGCCATGTGTTTTTTTTTTTTTGCTGTGCTGGCACCATAGGGGCTTCCTAAATGCGGCATGCCCCCAGAGCAAAATTTGCTTTCAAAAAGCCAAATGTGACTCCTTCTCTTCTGAGACCTGTAGTGCGCCAGCAGAGCACTTTTCACCCCCATATGGGGTGTTTTCTGAATCGGGAGAAATTGGGCTTCAAATTTTAGGGGGTATTTTCTGCTATTACCCTTTTTAAAATTGTAAAAATTTTGGGAAACCAACCATTTTAGGTAAAAAAAATATATATATTTTTTTACATATGCAAAAGTCATGAAACACCTGTAGGGTATTAAGGTTGACATTACCCCTTGTTACGTTCCCCGAGGGGTCTAGTTTCCAAAATGGTATGCCATGTGTGGTTTTTTTGCTGTTCTGGCACCAAAGGGGCTTCCTAAATGCGGCATGCCCCCAGAGAAAAATTTGCTTTCAAAAAGCCAAATGTGACTCCTTCTCTTCTGAGACCTGTAGTGCGCCAGCAGAGCACTTTTCACCCCCATATGGGGTGTTTTCTGAATCGGGAGAAATTGGGCTTCAAATTTAGGGGGGTATTTTCTGCTATTACCCCTTTTAAAAATGTAAACATTTTGGGAAAACAAGCATTTTAGGTAAAAAATTTTTTATTTTTTTACGTATGCAAAAGTCGTGAAACACCTGTAGGGTATTAAGGTTCACGTTACCCCTTGTTACGTTCCCCGAGGGGTCTAGTTTCCAAAATGGTATGCCATGTGGGTTTTTTTTTTTGCTGTGCTGGCACCATAGGGGCTTCCTAAATGCGGCATGCCCCCAGAGCAAAATTTGCTTTCAAAAAGCCAAATGTGACTCCTTCTCTTCTGAGACCTGTAGTGCGCCAGCAGAGCACTTTTCACCCCCATTTGGGGTGTTTTCTGTATCGGGAGAAATTGGGCTTCAAATTTTGGGGGGTATTTTCTGCTATTACCCTTTTTAAAAATGTAAAATTTTTGGGAAACCAAGCATTTTAGGTAAAAAATATTTTTTTTTTTTACATATGCAAAAGTCGTGAATCACCTGTGGGGTATTAAGGTTCACTTTACCCCTTGTTACGTTCCCTGAGGGGTCTAGTTTCCAAAATGGTATGCCATGTGTTTTTTTTTTTGCTGTTCTGGCATCATAGGGGCTTCCTAAAGGTGACATGACCCCCAAAAACCATTTGTCGCTCCTTCCCTTCTGAGCTCTCTACGGCGCCCGCTGAACAATTTACATAGACATATGATGTATGTGCTTACTCGAGAGAAATTGGGTCTCAAATACAAGTAAAAATTTTCTCCTTTTTACCCCTTGCAAAAATTCAAAAATTGGGTCTACAAGAACATGCGAGTGTAAAAAATGAAGATTTTGAATTTTCTCCTTCACTTTGCTGCTATTCCTGTGAAACACCTAAAGGGTTAATACACTTACTGAATGTCGTTTTGAATACTTTGGGGGTGTAATTTTTATAATGGGGTCTTTTATGGGGTATTTGTAATATGAAGACCCTTCAAATCCACTTAAAAACTGAACTGGTCCCTGAAAAATAGTGAGTTTGAAAATTTTGTGAAAAATTTCA
Organism: Hyla sarda; assembly: GCF_029499605.1. Lineage (NCBI taxonomy): Eukaryota > Metazoa > Chordata > Amphibia > Anura > Hylidae > Hyla > Hyla sarda. Next base: position 237,420,392 of record NC_079190.1, read on the forward strand.
AAATTGCTGCTGAACTTTGAAGCCCTCTGGTGTCTTCCAAAAGTAAAAACTCATAAATTTTATGATGCAAACATAAAGTAGACATATTGTATATGTGAACCCAAAAAAAATATATTTTGAATATCCATTTTCCTTACAAGCAGAGAGCTTCAAAGTTAGAAAAATGCAAAATTTTCATTTTTTTCATCAAATTTGGGGATTTTTCACCAAGAAAGGATGCAAGTTACCATAAAATTTTACCACTAAGTTAAAGTAGAATATGTCACGAAAAAACATTCTCGGAATCAGAATGATAACTAAAAGCATTCCAGAGTTATTAATGTTTAAAATGACAGTGGTCAGAATTGCAAAAAACGCTCCGGTCACCCGCCAGGGCTGCCCACTCTCCCCACTAATATTTGCCTTAGTGATGGAACCTTTGGCTGAAACAATTAGAATGAATCCCTTGATTTCGGGTGTGGAATTGGGCAACCGAGAACACCGCATTGGTCTCTTTGCGGACGATGTCATCATCATCTGCAGGGATCCTTTAACTTCCCTACCTAATATAGTACAGGACCTAAAAAATGTTGGGGATATTTCCTATTATAAAATAAATACTAACAAGTCCCAGATTCTTAACCTGGGTATTCCCTCTAAGGTAACCCAAATTATTAAATCCCGCTTTTCGTTCCCCTGGGCTAAAGACTCTATTACCTATCTAGGTATCCAATTGACATTCCCATGTAGTAAACTATTTGAGGCCAACTATTCTTCTTTGCTGAAAAATCTGAATAACACGGTAGCGAATTTTCCAACTATGGGCATCTCGTGGTTGGGTAGAATAGCGACCATCAAAATGATAATCTTACCCAAAATTTTATATACGTTTAGAAATGTTCCTATTTACCTTCCTCCCCATTATTTGAGAAAGATCCAATCTATCATAATGCGATTTGTGTGGGCTGGGAGAAAATCTAGGATAAAGATTAGCGCACTTCTTCCCCCTGTAACAGAGGGTGGTGTTGATTGTCCCTCCATCTCTCACTATTACAGGGCGGTCCACCTAGATCAACTCAAAAGTCTGTGGATACATGACACATCAAAACTGTGGGTAACGATGGAAACATCACTACTTGGGGGTGTCCCTGTTAACCATTTTCTTGTTGCGGCACACATATTTAAAACTAGTTTTTCCTACACACACCCCACTTTAGGAGCCACTCTTCATAGTTGGAATTGTTATATTACTAAACACAAGTTGTGCGCTGTTGATGTACTCCAATTATCCATGTATACTTTTATGGCTCACATACCTGATCTCGACATCCGGAGCTGGATTTCGAAGGGTGTGCATTCTATTGCTGAGGTCTGGGATAGTGATGGTTGTGCGACATTTGATTCGCTGCATGATAGATTTCATATTCCCCATAAGGAGTTTTACAAATTCCTCCAGATTCGGCATGCACTGCGATCTGTGTCACTGCCCTTAGAAAACAATAATTCCGCGCTCATTAATTGGTTGATGGACGCATCCCTAGTGAGACACAACATTTCTTGGGGCTATGCCTTCCTTTTGAGATCTACTTTGGAAGTTCCCACCTCCTATAAGAGTAAGTGGGAATCCAATCTAAAATGTGAGTTCACAGATCATCAATGGAATAGGGCTCACTCTATTGTCCCTAAATTCTCCAAGTGCGCTAGCCACCTAGAAACTACAAAAAAATTACTATATAGATGTATTTAACCCCTTCTCGCCTTGCCCAATTTACCCCTTCCCCTGACACATGCTGGAGATGCCCAAACTCAGGCTCTTTCTTGCATGTTTGGTGGGACTGCCCACAACTGATTATATTTTGGAGAAAATTGGGGAGATTCCTCTCTCAGATCTGTGGTCTGCCGATAATATTAAACCCCGCCCTAGCTTTACTCAACATAGGCATTGGTGCTTACTCATTTTTTCATAAGACCATCGTTGCTCACGCACTCATAGCAGCAAGACATAATATCACTAGGAAATGGAAAACAGCAAAGATACCCACGGTCAAGGAAATCATATTTAGTATAAACTCGAACTGCTGGCATGAATATAAAACAGCGTGTGCCTTGGGAAATGACCGCATCTTCCTGTCCAGATGGGATATATGGTTGAATAGTTCCCATAACACAGTGCAGCTATGACCATTACCAATGCCGTACAATGCCGTACTTTTCTTTAAATATATCCTTTACTTACCGTGGTGATGAGTACCCTGATATGGTTCATATCCAGTTCTTTTCCTTTTTATTCTTTGTTCATGTTTAGAATATATCGATTCTACTGTACAGAGTTGTGTACCTAACTTTTATGTACAATTAGCCTGGATTCGTCTTTTCCCTAGTCTATATAACAACTGTGACTTGATGTAATTTACGATTGTTATTATCATTTTTATGTACGATTTCTTTTCATTTGTACAATTTTCTCAATAAAATTCTCATGTTAAAAAAAAAACGCTCCGGTCCTTAAGGTGTAAAATGGCCTAGTCCTTAAGGGGTTAAGTTCTGGTGTCTTGGTTTACATTGCACTTAACATCACAGGTCACACCATCAGCCAGGACATCGTGACAAGGAAGTATCCCTGGGGATATAGACTATATACTGTCAGCGCTGCCTCTCCCCCTTGAAAAGCTTTTGTAATAACGTGGTCCTCACCATTCTAGCTATCTTTGACACCTACAATCTTAACAGTGCCCTCTACACCGCTGAGGGACACTGCTAGAACCAGAGTACCCTACACCACACCACTGTGCTTTCCCTAGGGGACCACTTTGGTATGGAACATCTGGCCAATGACCACTGTGCGCTACACTGAAATACCGCAATGCTGATACAGAGCACTCAAAGTAAAGTAAATATTGTCCTCATCTACTGGTATTACATCACTGGGAAATACCATAGTATGAGATATGAACATGGATAGGATTTACTAGTAGTGCATGAGTGATTTAAGAGAATAGTTAAATATACTCCAGCAATTTGATTTTACTGTTTCCTGCCTTAAGTCACAGCATAGTAAATTCAGCGTAAAGTATATAGTATGGAAAAAAAGAACTAGTCAGTTCTACACCAGAACATAGGGTGACAGCATAACCTAGCCTTACCTAACAGCATATATAATAGAAATATGACGATCCACTTACAGAAATATGTTATGGGAATAGGATCTTCTGCATAGCTGCAAAACAGCACACAAGCTAGCTTCAACTATGCAATGTCCTTTCTTTTACAATACTGACATATGCTCATCTGGGCGTTGCAGCTAATGTAAACTGTCCATCCTATGACTCAGGGGCTCAGATCAATTGATTTGAAAAGTTACAGGCCTGGTGCACATTTAAACACACCCAAATGTTCATGGTAAATGGCTATAAGCGGCCAAATATGCTGAAATATATATGACCCCCTAAGGATTGTAGAACAAGTGTCATATGTGCTCTAGATTGGCTTAGTTTCATGAATACTGTAATTCAGGGACATGATATGTGGATGATGGTTCTACTATGGATATATGCACATTTTTCAGCCCTTAGTTACAATTTCTGGTGCAGTTCAAACGAGGTTGAATAAATACATTGTCCACGGTAAAAAAAAATTAAAAAAATAAAAAGGTTTATGCCTTCTGTGTCATCTTTGTTCATCATATCCACACAGATATATTACTGAGCTGTACATGAGAAGTTGCCAGAACAATCACTACTTCTTGGACATAGCTTCCTGCCTTGCAGCTATTGGCCAACATTGCACCTAAAAGATTTCCTGTTCTTTGCTTCATTTTGCTAATTCCCCCAACTTTCTGGTGTAAATGCACAACTAGAATACAGGAGAGAACTCACAATATTAAAGATGCACATGTGCATGTAGGGGACTGGCATTGTCTGTTGAATGATCATTATAAATCCAAAATTTCACTTTAATAGGGTGAGCCAGATTATTCAAAAAATATTAATGTTATTTTAAAGCTTTCTCATGCCAACATCCCCCCCCCCCCCCCCCCCCCCCCCCCCGCACTAACCAGCGGCACTGGCTGGTAGCACGGGGGACGCTGACCAGTCTGATGCTTACCGTGCCAGGATCCGCTGCGCCGTTCGGCCTTAATCTTCTATTTTCTGTATATTCAAATGAGGTGCTAACTGGCACTCTGACGTCAGTGCCGGCCCGCAGCGGCGCCCAGCTCATCAATATTTCTCCCCTCCCTCTGCCTCTCCCTCTTCTCCCCACTCTTTAATGAAGAAGGAGGGGAGGAATATTGATGAGCTGGGCAGCGCTGTGACCCTAAACTGATGTCAGAGTGTAAGTTAGCACCTCATTTGAATATACAGAAAATAGAAGATTAAGGCCGAACGGCGCGGCGGATCCTGACACGGTAAGCATCAAACTGATCAGCGTCCCCCGTGCTACCAGCCAGTGCCGCTGGTTAGTGCGGGGTGGATCCAGGCACGGTAAGCATCAAACTGATCAGCAGGGGTCTCTGTGTATATACATAGAGCTATCCCAGTTAAGATTTTTAGTAGGAGGATAGATCATAGGGGCCAGTATGTTTTTCTTCACGTTAAATTGTTTGATTGGGAAGTATTGTTGGCCTTCTTTTATGTCCCTCCGCCATTTTCCACTCAGCCACTATTGGACTTGATCGCCTTCTCTAAAGGGAAGGACCATCTCCCTCTTTATATGTTAGGAGATTATAATTGTGTCATGAACCCCATCCAGGATAGGTCATCAACTAGGGTCAGGAGAGAAGTTGACACCCCCCTTCAAAAATTATGTGTAGAGATGGGTTGGAGGGACCCGTGGCGGGGGATGAATCCTGAAAGGAGGGTGTTTTCATGTTTCTCGGCTTCCTACAAAGTAGCATCCCGTATTGATATTGTCCTTTCAAACGACAAAGGGTTGCGATTTATTGAAGGGGTTAGGTATGAAAGTAGGACTATTTCAGATCACTCCCCAGTGGTAATGGAGCTTGGAATTGGGGATCGAGAAAATCAGAGGGAGAGGGTATTTAGTCTGAACCCCCATTGGTTGAATTTGATAGGGGGTAAGGAGGAAATTGTGAAAGAATTATGGGAATGTTGGGAATTTAATAAGAACTCAGCCCCCTCTACGGTAGTATGGGACACTGTAAAAGCGGTATTGAGGGGGATTCTATACAGGGCGATACAAAAGAAAAAAAGGACTTTCGTAAGGTAGAACAGGAGTTGAAAGAGAAGGTTAGAGAGGCTGAGGAGAAGTACGAGGTAGAGAGCTCTGAAAAGAACTTTAGGGAGTTAGAACTAGGGCAAGGGAAGTTGTCCGAGCACTATTTTGATAAAGCACAGCATAAGATTTTCTTCTCGGGACAGAGGGATTTCATACAGGGGGCTCGCCCAGGAAAACTACTAGCGAACTTAGTCAGAGCTCAAAGGGAGAGGAGTGATATCCTCTCCCTATTTGATGAAAATGGGTCTATACAAACTTTGCAGGAGGAGTTACAGAGGATCGCCCGACATTACTACCAGCAATTATATAGATCCGAGGAGGGTGTAGGGGACAGCGAGATAGAAGCATATTTGGAGGATATTGAATTTCCAACTATCGATAAGATAAGCCGAGAAAATCTCAATAAACAAATTACAGTAGAAGAACTGGAACAAGCCTTAGAACGCTGTTCGAAGACATCAGCCCCGGGTTTAGATGGTCTACCTTATTCAATATACAAGGAATTTAAGGAGGTCTTGCTTCCTATCCTTTGTACGGTTCTGGAGGAGATCCGGAAGGGGGGAGAATTGCCTCCCTCTATGTTAGAAACTAAAATAGTCCTAATTTTAAAGAAAGAGAAAGATAGCAGGAAAATAGAATCCTACCGACCTATATCCTTGATAAATTCAGAAGACTGTCTCCCCTTCTCTCTACTATTGTAGGGGATGAGCAAACCAGTTTTATTCCGGGTCGATCAATTCATTGTAATCTTGTCCGATCATTGGTCAATATACAGTTGGGATCTGATCCATCCCGCTCCACCCTGTCACTTGACGCTATGAAGGCATTTGACAGGGTGGAGTGGAGATTCCTATGTCCTCGAAAGATTTGGTATAGAGGGAGATATGTTGGAATGGTTTAAAATGCTGTATAAGAATCCTAGGGCTAGGGTGGCAGTAAACGGGTCCCTTTCCTCCCAACTCGAGATAGGGCGGGGCACCAGGCAGAGATGCCCCCTGTCACCTATGCTGTTTGTCCTCTTTTTGGAGCCATTGGCGAGGAAGCTCAAAAAAGCGAAAGACTTGAGGGGATTCGGGATTAAGGGAGTAGAAGAGAAATTTTTAATGTACGCTGATGATATTCTCCTATTTTTAGAAAACGCATATACAGGCGTTCCAGCGGCAATTAGGGTAGTTGAGGAATTTGGAAGGGTTTCCGGCCTCAAAATTAACTGGGAAAAGTCGTCTTTAATGCCCTTGGTAACAAGCAACATAAATGAACAAATCGGGGTGAAAGCTCTGAAAGAGGACGAGAGTTTGGACTATTTAGGTATTAAACTGTCTCAGAAAAAAGATTATTTTGTTCAACTCAATCTATATCCTTTGTTGAGTAAGTTTAGGAAAAAGATAGACGCATGGGTAAAATTGCCCATTTCTATCGCAGATAGGATTGGGTTGATCACAATGGTAATATTACCTCAGGTTTTATACATTTTGGGGGCAGTTGGATTCCTGTAAAATGTTTTTTGGGTTTAGAAGCTTTAATGGGAAGGTTGATTTGGGGGAGGGGTAGAGTACGGATGAAATATATAAGGTGGGTACACTTGGAAGGAGAAGGTGGAAGGGGTTTACCGGACTTTAGGTTATATTTTTTTGCAAAAAACCTACAGAATATAAGACGTGGATGAAATGATGCACTTTGGAGGGAATTATTTAAAGATTATAGAGGGTACTATGTAAGTTTTTTTGAATTTGTGTAAGCAGGCCTTCCGATAAAGAAGGATCTTGGGCACCTCTCACTGATAGGGTTAGTTAGGAAACTTTGGCAGGTGGTTAAAAAGAGGTGTAAGATAGAGGGATCCTTAATTAATACAGTGTTATGGGATAATACGGAGTTGGCACAATTCGAACAAATAGGGAGTGACTTTTGGAAAAGAAAAGGGGTGAAATATGTTGCACAGATTGTTTAACCCATTAAGGACAATGGACGTACTCCTACGCCCCCGTTTCCGAGTCCTTAAGGACCGAGGATGTAGGAGTACGTCCTGTCCATTCCCGGCCCCCCGCCGCTAGCCTGAGGGGAGCCGGTGCCCGATGCCTACTGAAATCGTTCAGCAGGCATCGCGGCATATCGCCCAGGGGGGTCATTATGCCCCCCCATGTCGGCGATGGCCGCAGATCGCTGGACAATTCAGTCCAGCGATCTGCGGCGATTCCGGGTCAATCGGGTCTCCAATCGGGACAGCCATAGCCAGCATGGTTGAGGTGGCACTAGTGCCACCTCACGATCACCCTGATTCGTCGGCCGGATTCCCGGCCGACCAATCAGGGTGCCTGCTGCGGGTGACCTGCGTGGCGTGGATCAGCAGCAGCAGGAGGTGAGTGACAGCCTCCTGCTGTTGCTTAGCAACAGCTCCCAGCATGCAAAAAGGGCATGCTGGGAGCTGTAGTTATGCAACAGCAGGAGGCAGACCACCACAACTCCCAGCATTCCCTTATGGGCATGCTGGGACTTGTAGTTTTGCAACAGCTGGAGGCACATTTTTTCTATGGAAAAGCATACCTTCAGCTGTTGTATAACTACAACTCCCAGCTTGCACAATCAGCTAAAGTGCATGCTGGGAGTTGTAGTGGTGCATCTGGTGGTTGCATAACAACAACTCCCAGCATGCCCGTTGGCTGTCGGTGACTGCTGAGAGTTGTAGTTTTGCAACAGCTGAAGGCACACTGAGTTAAGTAGCAAACCAGTGTGTCTCCAGCTGTTGCATAACTACAATCCCCAGCATCCCCAGCCAAAGTAGTATGCCTCCCGCTGTTGCATAACTACAACACCCAGCATGCCCTTCCACTGTCCGTACATGCTGAGTGTTGTAGCTTTTGCAGCAGCTGAAGGCACACTGGTTGCAAAACACTGAGTTTGTTACCAAACTCGGTGTTTCACAACCAGTGTGCCTTCAGCTGTTGCAAAACTACAACTCCCAGCATGCACATTCCCCTACACAGCCCCCCTCCCCAATAAAAATGAAAAACGTCTGGTACGCCACTGTTTCCAAAACGGAGCATCCAGCTGTTGCAAAACTACAACACCCAGCATGCCCTTCCACTGTCCGTACATGCTGGGGGTTGTAGCTTTTGCAGCAGCTGAAGGCACACTGGTTGCAAAACACTGAGTTTGTTACCAAACTCGGTGTTTCACAACCAGTGTGCCTTCAGCTGTTGCAAAACTACAACTCCCAGCATGCACTGATAGACCGTACATGCTGGGAGTTGTAGTTTTGCAACAGCTGGATGTTTCTCCCCCCCAATGTGAACGTACAGGGTACACTCACATGGGCGGAGGATTACAGTAAGTATCCGGCTGCAAGTTTGAGCTGCGGCAAATTTTCTGCCGCAGCTCAAACTGCCAGCGAGAAACTACTGTGAACCCCCCGCCCGTGCGACTGTACCCTAAAAACACTATACTACCACAAAAAAAAATAAAAAGTAGAAAACACTACATATACACATTCCCCTACACAGCCCCCCTCCCCAATAAAAATGAAAAACGTCTGATGCGCCACTGTTTCCAAAACGGAGCCTCCAGCTGTTGCAAAACTACAACTCCCAGCATGCACTTATAGACCGTACATGCTGGGAGTTGTAGTTTTGCAATAGCTGGATGTTCCCCCCTCTCCAATGTTAACGTACAGGGTACACTCACATGGGCGGAGAATTACAGTAAGTATCCGGCTGCAAGTTTGAGCTGCGGCAAATTTTCGGCCGCAGCTCAAACTGCCAGTGAGAAACTACTGTGAACCCCCGCCCGTGCGACTGTACCCTAAAAACACTACACTAACACAAAATAAAAAGTAAAAAACACTACATATACACATACCCCTACACAGCCCCCCTCCCCAATAAAATGAAAAACGTCTGGTACGCCACTGTTTCCAAAACGGAGCCTCCAGCTGTTGCAAAACAACTACTCCGAGTATTGCCAGATAGCCGTTGACTGTTTTACAAAAGCTGGAGGCACCCTGTTTGGGAATCACTGGCATAGAATACCCCTATGTCCACCCCTATGCAAGTCCCTAATTTAGGCCTCAAATGCGCATGGCGCTCTCATTTTGGAGCCCTGTCGTATTTCAAGGCAACAGTTTAGGGTCACATATGGGGTATCGCCGTACTCGGGAGAAATTGTGTTACAAATTTTGGGGGGTATTTTCTGCTATTACCCTTTTTAAAAATGTAAAATTTTTGGGAAACCAAGCATTTTAGGTAAAAATGTTTTTTTTTTTGTTTTTTTTTACATATGCAAAAGTTGTTTTTTTGCTGTCCTGGCACCATAGGGGCTTCCTAAATGCGGCATGCCCCCAGAGCAAAATTTGCTTTCAAAAAGCCAAATGTGACTCCTCCTCTTCTGAGACCTGTAGTGCGCCAGCAGAGCACTTCTCACCCCCATATGGGGTGTTTTCTGAATCGGGAGAAATTGGGCTTCAAATTTTGGGGGATATTTTCTGCTATTACCCTTTTAAAAAATGAAAACATTTTGGGAAACCAAGCATTTTAGGTAAAAAAAAAAAATTTTTTTACATCTGCAAAAGTCGTGAAACACCTGTAGGGTATTAAGGTTCACTTTACCCCTTATTACGTTCCCCGAGGGGTCTAGTTTCCAAAATGGTATGCCATGTGGCGTTTTTTTTGCTGTTCTAGCACCATAGGGGCTTCCTAAATGCGGCATGCCCCCAGAGCAAAATTTGCTTTCAAAAAGCCAAATGTGACTCCTTCTCTTCTGAGACCTGTAGTGCGCCAGCAGAGCACTTTTCACCCCCATATGGGGTGTTTTCTGAATCGGGAGAAATTGGGCTTCAAATTTTGGGGGGTATTTTCTGCTATTATCCTTTTTAAAAATGTAAAAATTTTGGGAAACCAAGCATTTTAGGTAAAACATTATTTTTTTTTTACATATGCAAAAGTCGTGAATCACCTGTGGGGTATTAAGGTTCACTTTACCCCTTGTTACGTTCCCCGAGGGGTATAGTTTCCAAAATGGTATGCCATGTGTTTTTTTTTGCTGTCCGGGCACCATAGGGGCTTCCTAAAGGTGACATGCCCCCCAAAAACCATTTGTCGCTCCTTCCCTTCTGAGCCCTCTACTGCGCCCGCCGAACACTTTACATAGACATATGAGGTATGTGCTTACTCGAGAGAAATTGGGTTTCAAATACAAGTAAAAATTTTCTCCTTTCTACCAATTGCAAAAATTCAAAAATTGGGTTTACAAGAACATGCGAGTGTAAAAAATGAAGATTGTGAATTTTCTCCTTCACTTTGCTGCTATTCCTGTGAAACACTTAAAGGGTTAATACACTTATTGAATGTCATTTTGAATACTTTGGGGGTGTAGTTTTTATAATGGGGTCATTTATGGGGTATTTCTAATATGAAGACCCTTCAAATCCACTTCAAACCTGAACTGGTCCATGAAAAATAGCGTGTTTGAAAATTTTGTGAAAAATTTCAATATTGCTGCTGAACTTTGAAGCCATCTGGTGTCTTCTAAAAGTAAAAACTCATAAATTTTATGATGCAAACATAAAGTAGACATATTGTATATGTGAACCCAAAAATTTTTTGGAAATATCCATTTTCCTTACAAGCAGAGAGCTTCAAAGTTAGAAAAATGCTAAATTTTCATTTTTTTCATCAAATTTGGGGATTTTTCACCAAGAAAGGATGCAAGTTACCATAAAATTTTACCACTAAGTTAAAGTAGAATATGTCACGAAAAAACAATCTCAGAATCAGAATGATAACTAAAAGCATTCAAGAGTAAGTAATGTTTAAAGTGACAGTGATCAGAATTGCAAAAAACACTCTGGTCCTTAAGGTGTGAAATGGCCTGGTCCTTAAGGGGTTAAGATCAAGATGGTGAGATAAAAAAATTTGAAACACTTAAAAAAGAACTAGGTTTACGTAACGAACATAAACTTTGGTATATTCAATTGTGTGAAGCATATAGATACACTAATAAGGAGAAATTTAAGATATATACACATGGGGTGATAGATTATATGAGTTCGGAAGGAGGTGGAAAGTTAAAATATATTTATAGGCTACTCCTTAAAACCATAACTGATAACTTTCAGGTAAACAAGAAAAAGAGGTGGGAGGAAGTACTTGGTTCAATTTCAGAGGAAGCATGGGAAAGCATTTTGATCAATGTTAAAAAGTGCTCAATCAATAAAAGATATCAAATTATGCAATTAAAAAAATTTACAATCTATACTATTCACCAGTATTATTTAAAAAGATGAAGAGTCGGAGGGAGGCAGATTGTCCCAAGTGTGGTGGAGCCGAGGCCGACTTGATACATTTGTTGTGGTTATGCCCAAGGGTTAAGGAATTCTGGGATTCTGGTCTTTCAGAGTATTGCGAGGAAACTTAATATGGAGAAAGAATGGTCGGCGACAGAAGTGATTTTAGGCGATATGAGCAAGGTAAAAACGGGGCGGGAGTTATTAACACAGTTATTTATGCTTGCTAAGGTTGTGATTCTTAGAGGGCTTTTGGGCAGTAGAGGTCCAAGTGGTGATGAGTGGGAGAAGTTAGTGGGGAAAATCCGAAAATATGAACAGTGGAGAGCTGGAGGGTCTAAGAGAAGAACTAGAAACTTTATATCGACCTGGCTAAAATGGGAAGATTAGGAATTTGATACCACTTTCCTTTTGTTTTTTTCTCCTGGCGGTAGGGGAGGTGGAAGGTTGGGTTGTTAAATATGTAATGTTTTTGTACTTGGTAAGAGCATTTGTACTCAATAATGAATTGCTGTAATAAAATGTAATAAATAAATAAAATAAATAAATGTAAAAAAAAAAGCATGAAAGCATGACACTGATCAGCATCCCCCGCACTACCAGCCAGTACCGCTGGTTAGAGTGGGGGAAGAAAGCTGATAGTTTTCCTTTAATAGTAAAGATAAAGCTAATCACTGTAATAACGGCACTCACCTATTATGGCGTTCTTCTTAAACTTTATTAATCTTCAGTGCATAGCAGACATGCAGTGGGGAGCTGTGTACAGACTAACAGGAGATACAAAATCAGTGATAGCTCCAGGCCTGTAGCCTAGAACCAGAAAGAAGAAGCTGGTGACTGTGGTGGAGCCAGGGACAAAAGTAGGTGTATTTGTGTGTGTGTGTTTTTTTTTTTTTCTATATTTTAATCTTGACCAGGGACTCTCATAAATAACCAAATCAGGGAAATTGTACAGTCTCCCCACCAACGATCAAACTATAATCCAAGAAAACTGGTTATGTTGGATACAAAGATGAAATATATCTTTTAATACATCACTATTAAAATTCAGAAAATAACATAAACAGGTGCAATAAAAGGGTAGAGAAAGGGTCAAAATTCACTACAAGGTAGTACAAACGATCAGTGGGAACAGATAATGTATATACACGGCAGGTACTGTGTATACTGTACCTGCCATGACCCTCTAGGATGACCCCTAAAAAGTTTCCCTACTTATTAATCACTGCCCTAGCTGTTTTATACGTGAATGGGGCACTTTCCCTAGAAAGGACGACACCCATATCTCTGTACCCTATGCCCTACACTACAATCCCCTATTATGTCCAAATAATATCATGCAAACACACAGGATAAAGTGCGATGCAAATCAGGTAAACAGCTAATAAGGTGCTAATGTGTGCAAAATTCAGTTCAATGAACATGTAAGAATACAGGAACCCATGTCCATAGATTACATGACTTTATTCTCAACATGGCGTTTGAACACTGTAGTGGATCATCAGGAGGATCTGGCTGAGATGTTCACTTGTCAAAGCATGGTCCGACAGTGGCATTATTCTGCCATCCCGCATTCATTTAAGCAGCCAGGACCACCCTAAATGGCGTCCCCCTGCTTATGCAGCCAATCGCCACTTGTCTCCGCCTGGTGAGGTAACAACCTCCCCGCTAAGGTCTGCTAAGAGCCGGTGACATATATTTACAGCATAGAGCCAGAGTATAATAAGGGTAATAGATGTGTATACAGTGATATCATATTATAAATCCCATATCAAATACACCTTCTATATAATTGTTCCCTACTCACATAACCATACAGATACCAGATTACGAAAAATAAATGAGAAATATATACATATAGATCCAAATTGGTATCCATGCATCCCGCTGGGCTTAGATTAAACGGCATACAGTTGGATACATAAAGCCATATGTTCATAAAAATCCATTCATTACAAATACTGAGCAAAAAGTCCATTCATTACAGATAGAGATGAGCCAATTTTTGAAAAATTCGATTCGGCCGATTCACCAAATTTTCCCCATAATTTGTTTCGGTCCAAATTTATTTGCAGTGAATCGCTATTAAAAATGACTATTTATGGCCTACAGAGAGGCTCAATAGGGGTGTAGAACACATTGCCTTGCTGTAACACGCATGGGGTGTGTTCTGGGTTAGTGAAATAATACTGTTATTCAGTATGACATTCAAATCAGAGGCTTCGTTATTAGAATCACTGTTGCAGAGTAGCACAATGACAGAACCTGGAGGTGGCATCAGTATGAGGAGACCATATAGTGGCTGAATGACACAGCGTGGAGGTGGCAGAAGCATGAAGAGAACATATAGTGGCTGAATGACACAGCCTGGAGTTGGCAGCTGTATGAGGAGACCACATAGTGGCTGAATGACACAGCCTGGAGTTGGCTGAATAGTGGCTGAATAACACAGCCTGAAGTTTGCGGCAGCATGAGGAGACCATATAGTGCCTGAATGACACAGGGTTGAGGTGGCGGCAGCATGAGGAGACCATATAGTGGTTGAATTACACAGCCTGGAGGTGGAGGAAGCATGAGGATACCATAAAGTGGCTGAATGACACAGCCCGGAGTTGGCAGCAGCATGAGGTGACCACATAGTGGCTTAATGACACACCCTGGAGTTGGCAGCAGCATATAGTGGCTGAATGACACAGCCTGGAGTTTGCGGCAGCTTGAGGAGAACATATAGTGGCTGAATGACACAGCCTGGAGGTGGCAGCAGCATGAGGAGAGCATATGGTGGCAGTATGAGACAGCTTGGAGCTGGCATCAGCATGAGAAGAACATATGGTGGCAGTTTGAGACAGCTTGGAGCTGGCATCAGCATGAGGAGAACATATGGTGGCAGAATGAGACAGTCTGGAGGTGGAAGCAGCATCAGGAGTCCTGAAAGTGACCCGGTGACAGAGTGGTGTGGTGAGTGGCAGATGTGAACTTGGCAGATGTGTGGCATCAGGTGGGTGGCAGGATCAGACTAGTAGCTGAGGCAGGTAGGCAGAAGAAAACAGTCTCTTTTGTAAAAGTGTTAGTGCGCAGAAGTAAGTATTGAGTATATGCATCACGTAAAATGTAACTTTTAATAATATGCTTAGGATAAAATATATGAACCTCAATTTATTTTTATTTTTTTAAATCAAACAAAATGAAAGGTGTGCAAAAAAGACCATGTGCCACCTACACCACCAAGTATTGATATGCTGTAAAGACCTCTAAAAGATGGAAGGGAACAACATATGGTCCATTGTAACCCGTGGGGGTAAAAACCTTCCCCTGTGGGGGTAAAAACTTCCAATACTGTCGCATTATTAATTTCCTTCTTGGTAAGTGTTACTCGCCCTAAAAGGGGCGGCCCCACACAGGAAACTTTCTATTTCCACCCTAAAACTCTGGGAAAGGAGACTTCCGATTCCGTAGACAGGACCTCCTCCCTGCCGCCGACGCTTCTCCGCTGAATTACCTGTCGGGATCTGGTCTGCAGCACCCGTCTCACCCGCACGGACCACAACGCTTTCTGGTGAATGGAATGGTACTTTCAGCATGCTGTACAACAGCTGCGTTCCGCAACGCCATCTAAGCATACTCCGCTGCCCCCTGTCTCCAAGATGGCGCCTGCAACCCCTTCCTTCTCCGGTCCTACTGCGCATTAGCCAGAGGACCTAGATGAACTGCCAGAGGCTATTGCCCCCTCGACAGCATGCCCACACCGGGCTCAGGACGCAGCTCCAGACCAGAGAGAGCCTGTGGAGATCCCCAAACAGCTCCATCCGTCCTGCACACTGGGCCAGAACAAGTATCTGCTCACAGTAAGCCTGCCTCTGCCTCCTCTGCACAGATCCCTCAAGCCACAGCTTCACTGCCTGATACCTCCCTGTCTCAGCTACAGCTATGCTCTCTTTATGCTGCATCTATGGACTATTTGGCTGCGGAGGTCGCCAAACGCATAGGTCCTAATGTACAGAAAATTTTGTAGGATAAAGTACGCAATTCTCTCCAGCAATTAAAACTTTATGTGGCATCTCATTCTGCAAGGCTTGATGAGGTGGAATAGCGGGTCATTGCCCAGGAAGAAACTGATAATGCCATTGAGTATAAATTGCGCTCTGCAGAGGTGGATCTGATTAAAATGAGTGAGACAATAGAAGATCTAGAGAACCATTCTCGGCGCAACAATTTGCGCATGGTGGGGGTTAAAGAGAGCGTCACTTCTTCACATCTCCAATCTTTCTGTGAACAGGATTTGCCATGATCATTCGGCTTGTCACACCCGGTCCAAGTAAAATGGGCTCACCACATAGGCCCTGCTCCTGAAAGACAGCGCGGTGCTCCTCCTGCATTGTCAGATCATCCACTCCAGGTTATCTTTAAACTGCTGGACTTTAACAATAAGGTAGACCTGCTCAGGGCCTGTAGGAGGCACTCTCAAGCCCTTGTTATCCAAGGTATGAAGATCCTGCTGTTTGAGGACTTTTCAGCTGATGCTACTGCTACTTCCGCTTTGGAGTCCTCAGTATCTTCTTCTCAACGCACCCCACGTCGCCGAAGTAACAAAGTGGTACGCTCCCATTCCCCACTCTTGGATCGTTGCTCACTGTAACGCCGAGCGCTCCGGGTCCTCGCTCCTCCCCGGAGTGCTCACAGCGTTCTCCTGTTCGCAGCGCCCCGGTCAGACCTGCTGACCGGGTGCGCTGCGATAATGTCCCCAGCCGGGATGCGATTCGCGATGCGGGACGCGCCCGCTCGCGATGCGCATCCCGACTCGCTTACCAGACTCGTTCCCCGTCTGTGCTGTCCCGGCGCGCGCGGCCCCGCTCCCTAGGGCGCGCGCGCCCCGTGTCTTTGCGATTTAAAGGGCCGGTGCGCCACTGAGTGGCGCATGGGTTTTAATCAGTATCTTCACCTGTGCACTTGCCTATAATACCTCACTTCCCCTGCACTTCCTTGCCGGATCTTGTTGCCATTGTGCCAGTGAAAGCGTTTCCTTGTGTGTTCCTAGCCTGTGTTCCAGACCTCTTGCCGTTGCCCCTGACTACGATCCTTGCTGCCTGCCCTGACCTTCTGCTACGTCCGACTCTGCTCTTGTCTACTCCCTTGTACCGCGCCTATCTCAGCAGTCAGAGAGGTTGAGCCGTTGCCGGTGGATACGACCTGGTTGCTACCGCCGCTGCAAGTCCATCCCGCTTTGCGGCAGGCTCTGGTGAAAACCAGTAGCAACTTAGAACCGGTCCACCGACACGGTCCACCCCAATCCCTCTCTGACACAGAGGATCCACCTCCAGCCTGCCGAATCCTGACAGTAGATCCGGCCATGGATCCCGCTGAGGTCCCGCTGACCTCACCACGGTGGTCGCCCAGCAGTCGCAACAAATAGCGCAACAAGGCCATCAGCTGTCTCAACTGACCGTGATGCTACAGCAGCTTCTACCACAGCTTCAGCAACCATCTCCTCCGCCAGCTCCTGCACCTCCTCCGCAGCGAGTGGCCGCATCCAGCCTCCGTTTATCTTTGCCGGACAAATTTCATGGGGACTCTAAATTTTGCCGTGGTTTTCTCTCACAATGTTCCCTGCATTTGGAGATGATGTCGGACCAATTTCCAACTGAAAGGTCAAAGGTGGCTTTCGTGGTCAGCCTTCTGTCTGGGAAAGCCCTGTCATGGGCCACACCGCTCTGGGACCGCAATGATCCTGTCACTGCCTCTGTACACACTTTCTTCACAGAGATTCGAAGTGTCTTCGAGGAACCAGCCCGAGCCTCTTCTGCCGAGACTGCCCTGCTGAACCTGGTCCAGGGTAATTCTTCTGTTGGCGAGTACGCCATCCAATACCGTACTGTCGCCTCCGAATTGTCCTGGAATAACGAGGCCCTCTGCGCGACCTTCAAAAAAGGCCTATCCAGTAACATCAAAGATGTGCTGGCCGCACGAGAAATCCCTGCTAACCTGAATGAACTTATTCATCTGGCCACCCGCATTGACATGCGTTTTTCCGAAAGGCGTCAGGAGCTCCGCCAGGATATGAACTTTGTTCGCACGAGGCGGTTTCTCTCCCCGGCTCCTCTCTTCTCTGGTCCACTGCAACTAGTGTTGAGGGGCATAGGCCATATTCGAATTCGCGAATATTCGCGAATATATGGATGAATATTCGTCATATTCGCATATTCGTAATATTCTCGTTTTATTTTCGCATATGCGTATATTCGCGTGTGCGAAAATTAACATAAGCGATAATTCGCATATGCGAACATTAGCATATGCAAATATTCGCATATGCGAACATTCGCACACCTGTCTCACACAGTAGTATTAGAGCCTTCTTACACCACATAAGCTGGAAGCAGAGAGGGATGATCACTGTGATGTGCACTGTGAAAAAAATAAATAAAAAAAACGAATATTCCTAATTACGAATATATAGCGCTATATTCGCGAATATTCACGAATTTGCGAATATGCGATATTCGCGAATAAATTTCGAGTTGCGAATATTCGCGAGCAACACTAACTGCAACTCGTTCCTGTGCCTTCCGCCGTGGAGGCTATGCAAGTAGACCGGTCTCGCCTGACACCTCAAGAGAGGACACGCCGCCGCATTGGGAACCTATGCCTGTACTGTGCCAGTACCGAACACTTCTTAAAGGATTGTCCTATCCGTCCTCCACGTCAGGAAAGACGCACCCCGACTCCGCACAAAGGTGAGACAGATCTAGGTGTGAACTCTGCTTCTCCACGTCTTACTGTGCCTGTGCGGATTTCTTCTTCTACCTTCTCCTTCTCAGCTGTGGCCTTCTTGGATTCCGGATCTGCAGGAAATTTCATTTTGGCCTCTTTCGTTAACAGATTCAACATCCCAGTGACCAGTCTCGCCAGACCCCTCTACATCGCCTCTGTTAATGATGAAAGATTGGATTGTACTGTGCGTTACCGCACGGAACCCCTCTTAA
Source organism: Hyla sarda (assembly GCF_029499605.1). NCBI lineage: Eukaryota > Metazoa > Chordata > Amphibia > Anura > Hylidae > Hyla > Hyla sarda. The sequence continues at coordinate 237,438,860 of NC_079190.1, forward strand.
TGTCCATTGGACCCCATCATGAAAAAATTGAATTTCTGGTCCTCTCTAACTGCACCTCTGAAATTCTTCTTGGACTACCTTGGCTTAAACGCCATTCCCCAACCCTCGATTGGACCACCGGGGAGATCAAGAACTGGGGTACTAGTTGCCAAAAAAACTGTCTTATGTCTGCTCCCAGTCCTGTCAGTCAAAACCCTATGGCTCCTCCGATACCAGGTCTCCCCAAGGCCTATCTGGACTATGCTGATGTGTTTTGCAAAAAACAAGCAGAGACTTTGCCTCCTCACAGGCCTTATGACTGTCCTATTGACCTCCTCCCTGGTGCTACTTCACCCCGGGGCAGAATCTATCCTCTGTCCGCTCCGGAAATACAAGCCATGACAGAGTACATCCAAGAAAATTTAAAAAGGGGATTTATTCGCAAGTCTTCCTCCCCTGCCAGAGCTGGATTTTTCTTCGTCTCCAAAAAAGACGGCTCCTTACGACCTTGCATTGATTACCGCGATCTTAATAAAATCACTATAAAAAAACGCTATCCCCTACCTCTTATCTCGGAACTCTTTGACCGCCTACGTGGCGCCAACATTTTTACCAAATTGGACTTAAGAGGTGCATATAATCTCATCCGCATCAGGGAAGGGGACGAGTGGAAGACCGCGTTTAACACCAGAGATGGACACTTTGAATATTTGGTTATGCCTTTTGGGCTTTGCAACGCCCCTGCCGTCTTCCAAGACTTTGTAAATGAAATTTTTCGTGATCTTTTATATACCTGTGTTGTGGTCTACTTGGACGATATTTAGATTTTTTCTTCTAACCTAGAAGAACACCGCCGGCATGTCCGCATGGTTCTTCAGAGACTTCAGGACAATCAGTTATATGCCAAAATGGAAAAATGTCTCTTTGAATGTCAATCTCTTCCCTTCCTAGGATACTTAGTCTCTGGCCAGGGACTCCAAATGGACCCGGATAAACTATCAGCCGTATTGGATTGGCCACGCCCCTCCGGACACCGAGCTATCCAACGTTTCTTGGGGTTTACCAATTATTACAGACAATTTATTCCACATTTTTCCACTATTGTGGCCCCAATTGTGGCTCTAACCAAGAAAAACGCCAACCCTAAGTCCTGACCTCCTCAAGCGGAAAAGGCGTTCAACCATCTCAAAACTGCCTTTTCTTCTGCTCCCGTACTCTCCAGACCTGATCCATCTAAACCCTTCTCAATGGAGGTAGATGCCTCCTCGGTGGGAGCTGGAGCGGTACTCCTACAGAAAAATTCTTCCGGACATGCTGTTACTTGTGGTTTCTTTTCTAGGACCTTCTCTCCGGCGGAGAAAAACTACTCCATTGGTGATCGAGAACTACTGGCCATAAAACTGGCCCTCGAGGAATGGAGGCACCTGCTGGAGGGATCCAAATACCCAGTTATTATATACACTGATCACAAGAATCTCTCTTATCTTCAGTCTGCTCAACGGTTGAACCCTCGCCAGGCTAGGTGGTCGTTGTTCTTTGCCCGTTTTAACTTTGAAATTCATTTTCGCCCTGCTGACAAGAACATTAGGGCTGACGCTCTCTCTCGTTCATCGGATGCCTCTGAAATGGAAGCTTCCTCCGGACTGTCTGATCTCCGCTTCTCCAGCTTCCGTCAGACAAACTCCTCCAGGAAAGACCTTCGTCCCTCCTCGCCATCGCCTCAGGATTCTCAGGTGGGGACACTCCTCACACCTCGCAGGCCATGCTGGCATCAAAAAATGCACCCAGCTCATCTCTCGTTTTTATTGGTGGCCTACCCTGGAAGCTGATGTTGCTGATTTTGTTCGGGCTTGTACATGCTGTGCCCGGGACAAGACCCCTCGCCAGAAGCCTGCCGGTCTCCTCCATCCTCTGCCTGTTCCTGAGCAACCATGGTCTCAGATTGCTATGGACTTTATTACGGACTTACCTTTATCCCATGGCAACACAGTTATTTGGGTGGTCGTTGATCGGTTCTCCAAGATGGCACATTTTATCCCTCTTCCAGGTCTTCCTTCTGCGCCTCAGTTAGCGAAACAATTTTTTGTGCACATTTTTCGCCTTCACGGGCTCCCTACGCATATCGTTTCGGATAGAGGCGTTCAATTTGTGTCCAAATTCTGGAGGGCCCTCTGTAATCAGCTGAAAATCAAATTAAACTTCTCGTCTTCTTATCATCCCCAATCCAATGGGCAAGTGGAAAGAGTTAATCAAGTTCTTGGTGACTATTTGCGACATTTTGTTTCCTCCCGCCAGGATGACTGGGCTGATCTCCTACCATGGGCCGAATTCTCGTATAATTTCAAAGTCTCTGAGTCTTCTGCTAAATCCCCATTTTTTGTGGTGTACGGCCGTCACCCTCTTCCCCCCTCCCCACTCCCATGCCTTCTGGTTTGCCCGCTGTTGATGAGGTGACTCGGGACCTCTCCACCATCTGGAAAGAGACTCAAAAATCTCTCCTACAGGCCTCATCCCGGATGAAGAAACATGCCGACAAGAAAAGAAGAACTCCTCCTGTCTTTTCCCCTAGGGACAAAGTGTGGCTCTCCGCCAAGTATGTCCGCTTTCGTGTTCCCAGTTATAAATTGGGACCACGTTATCTTGGTCCTTTTAAAATCAAATGCCAAATCAACCCTGTCTCCTACAAACTCCTTCTTCCTCCTTCTCTCCGTATTCCTAATGCTTTTCATGTCTCTCTCCTTAAACCACTCATCCTTAACCGCTTCTCTCCTAAGGTCGTTGCTCCTACTCCTGTTTCCGGGTCCTCTGACATCTTCTCGGTTAAAGAAATTCTGGCATCCAAGACAGTCAAAGGTAAAAAAAAAATTCTTGTAGATTGGGAGAATTGCGGCCCAGAGGAGAGGTCATGGGAACCAGAGGACAACATCCTTGACAAGGACCTTATCCATAAATTCTTGGGTTCCAAAAAGAGGGGGAGGCCCAAGGGGGGGGTACTGTAACGCCGAGCGCTCCGGGTCCTCGCCCCTCCCCGGAGCGCTCACAGCGTTCTCCTGTTCGCAGCACCCCGGTCAGACCTGCTGACCGGGTGCGCTGCGATAATGTCCCCAGCCGGGATGCGATTCGCGATGCGGGACGCGCCCGCTCGCGATGCGCATCCCGACTCGCTTACCAGACTCGTTCCCCGTCTGTGCTGTCCCGGCGCGCGCGGCCCCGCTCCCTAGGGCGTGCGCGCGCCGGGTCTTTGCGATTTAAAGGGCCGGTACGCCACTGATTGGCGCATGGGTTTTAATCAGTATCTTCACCTGTGCACTTGCCTATAATACCTCACTTCCCCTGCACTTCCTTGCCGGATCTTGTTGCCATTGTGCCAGTTAAAGCGTTTCCTTGTGTGTTCCTAGCCTGTGTTCCAGACCTCTTGCCGTTGCCCCTGACTACGATCCTTGCTGCCTGCCCTGACCTTCTGCTACGTCCGACTCTGCTCTTGTCTACTCCCTTGTACCGCGCCTATCTCAGCAGTCAGAGAGGTTGAGCCGTTGCCGGTGGATACGACCTGGTTGCTACTGCCGCTGCAAGTCCATCCCGCTTTGCGGCGGGCTCTGGTGAAAACCAGCAGCAACTTAGAACCGGTCCACCGACACGGTCCACGCCAATCCCTCTCTGACACAGAGGATCCACCTCCAGCCTGCCGAATCCTGACACTCACCTAATTTCTCGCAGGATCGCCAGGATTCATTGCAGAGGGATCGTCACAAGCGACAACGGTCACCTAGACGGAGAAACAGCTATGATCGCTCTCCGTCACCGGACTAATTCTCAGCACTACCATACGGTCGTATAGCAATTATTTTAGTTTATCCTATGTTTCATCCGTTTGCCTTTTCTGGTTTTAGACTGTTTCTACATCACTTTTCTATCCTGGGGAGGCCATTATTATTGCTTAGATGACCCTTTTGTCCTCCCGTAATAGCTGGACGCTATGTCCTTAACCGGGGGAGGGGGCGAGGGATTCAGCTTTAGAATGGTTTGCATGTATGAAAAAAGGAGGTCTCTTTCCCATTTCTCGGGGAGGCTTGCCTCCTTGTAGCACCCAAGTTGGTATCCTTTTGGTTATTTTTCTTGTTATGCATTATGTTAAATGTATGTTATGTCATTTTTATTGTTGTCTTTCGTGTCTTCTGCCGACGCCATGCCTGGTCTACCCTTTCAACCCTCTCTACTTCCAACTTGCGTCTCCCCAGAATTCTCAGCCCACGCTTAATGTGGTTCATGTGGTCCTACAATTGCTGCATCCTTCTATGATATTCTCCCTTATTTTCACCCATGTTCTCTCTAGCCGGTATCACTTATCACTCCCTAGACTATGATTACCATTGTCACCTGGAATGTCAAGGGGCTCCGATCCCCCCACAAATGGAGCCTTGTCCTGCACCATTTGAAACACCTTAAGCCGGACATTGTACTCCTTCAGGAGACCCATTTATCGCAAGGGGATTTCTTTAGGATGCAGCAACAGTGGCTAGGTCATGTCTACGGTTCGCCAGCTCTGGAGGGTAGGGTGGGGGTTCTCACCCTGGTACATAAATTCTTTCCTTTTACCTTGCTATCACACACCATTGATGGGGAGGGGAGGGTGTCTCATCTGCTGATTGATCACATTGATGAACGCTTCAGTATACATAACATTTATGCCCCAAATGGCGCCAATCATGCATTCTTTCAATCCTTATCTTTAAGGGGAAATCAGGAGAGCTGCCAGATTCTGGAGGGGGGGGGGATCTCAATTCGGTTCTTGACCCGCTAGTGGATAGAAAAAGTTCTTCCTCTCCTGCCCCATTGATACGCTCCCGTGATAGAGTCCTTCCCCCCTTTCTAGAGGAAACAGGTTTACAGGATGCATGGTGCACTAGGAACCCAGACTCCTGGAAATTCACTAATTTCTCCAGTGTCCACCAGGCGTGGTCTTGCATAGATTATTTTTTTCTCAGCCCTTCACTTGCTCGCAGAGTGGGCCAGGTGGACATTGCAGACTTAGTGATATTAGATCATGCGCCGGTGATCCTCGGACTCCAGCCCTCCTGCCCTAGGGGTTCTGATTATATCTGGCGCTTTCTGTCTTTCCTGGTTAAAGACGAGTCTTTCACTGATCAGTTATGGGCGTGGTGGCTAGAATTCAATGAGGACAATAAAGCTCATAGAAGGAACTCCCAGCTATATTGGGACACAGCTAAGGTGGTCATACGTGGCAAACTGATGGCCCATGTGTCCGCTCTGAGACGCATCTGGTAAAGACGCTTTAAATTCTAGCTCTTATAGACGGATCTCGCTAATTGACCAGGATATCAAACTGTTCTCGAATATTTTAACTGATCGCTTAGCGCGATTTCTCCCATGAGTTGTGGGACCTCACCAGTTCGGCTTCATCCGTAACTGCTCAGCCACCATTAAAGGGGTATTCCAGGCCAAAACTTTTTTATATATATCAACTGGCTCCGGAAAGTTAAACAGATTTGTAAATTACTTCTATTAAAAAATCTTAATGCTTCCAGTAGTTATTAGCTTCTGAAATTGAGTTGTTGTTTTCTGTCTAACTGCTCTCTGATGACTCACGTCCCGGGAGCTGTGCAGTTCCTATGGGGATATTCTCCCATCATGCACAGCTCCCGGGACGTGACATCATCATTGAGCAGTTAGACAGAAAACTTTAGAAGCTAATAACTATTGGAAGGATTAAGATTTTTTAATAGAAGTAATTTACAAATCTGCTTAACTTTCCGGAGCCAGTTGATATATATAAAAAAAGGTTTTGCCTGGAATACCCCTTTAATATCCGAAAAGTCCTTTCTGTGTTGGACTCTGTACAGCACCGAACCATGCCCCTTGCCCAGCCGGTCCTCTTGGCCCTAGATGCCGAAAAGGCTTTTGATAATGTTCACTGGGCTTGGCTTGACTTGGTGCTGGATAGGTTTGGTATCACCGGGGCTTTCCGGACCTACTTATCCAGCTTATATTCTTCACCACGGGCACATGTACACATGCTGGGAATCTTGTCTACTCCTTTCCATCTCTATAAGGGGACAAGACAAGGTGCCTGCTCTCACCACTCTTGTTTGATCTGGCAATAGAGCCTTTGGCTCAGCCTCTTTTGCCCTCACCCATCTAGGAAGGCATCCCAGTAGGAATGGAATCAGTTAAACTGGCAATGTTTGCTGATGACGTTCTTCTCTTTCTCAGTAACCCTTCACATTCACTACCTACCTTGCTGGAAACATTAAATACCTATGGTTCCCTCTCGGGCTATAAAGTTAATGTGGTGAAGACTGAGCTATTGCCTCTTGGATGGTCTCCCCCACACTGGCTTCAGAAGATTTCCCATTTAGGTCTTACAGTAGCCCACACTGCAGTAACATGTCGGTGTGAAAATAGGCAAGACCCCAGAATCCCTCTATACCTTAAACTACCTCCCCTTGTTCTCTAAAATACATGCAGAACTTCAAAGGTGGAATTGTGATAGCCTGGGGGATGTAAGATATGGAGAGCGTAGCTGTGCTGTAATTAAAGGGTGTTTGTTAACCCTTGCTATTCGTGATGCCAAGGTGAGGGCTCCTCAGTAATGCTTGTCCTATCGCCACCCTTCCCAAGAGCGATAGGGAGGTAGAGAATAATAGAATGTCCACAACCGGAGAGTTTTCTGAAAACAGGTATAACTTTTACTGAAGGTTTTCTGCAAGCTTCAATAACAGAACAATCTCTATACATACAAGTGCTTTCTTTGGATATTGACAAAGGTTGGGACTTTAGCAATTTAGAGTCTTTATGTATTATGCGCTGTTCGACTGGATTTAGGGGATTAGTTGCGGTCCAGTAGTCACGCTAGCTTCAGCGGGGATAGATTAGAACTCACGTTTTTGATTCTGCTGAGGCCGGTGGGTTTTTGAGGCCTAGCGTGTCTTTAAAAGTTGCGTAGATCCGTCCTACTAGTCCGGCATCCATGAGAGCAGCAACCCAAGAGAGCGATAATTGGATGCAGCTCCCTTATATGGGCAGGGGCTGGACTAGTGCTAATTGGGCCATTACTGATGTCAATCACCATTAGAAAGATTTGTGGGATACTGTTACGCCTAGCGCTCCGGGTCCCCGCTCCTCCCCGGAGCGCTCACGGCGTCCTTCTCCCTGCAGCTCCCCGGTCAGCGCTGACCGGGAGCGCTGCTCTGCCATGGCCGTTGGGGATGCGATTCGCACAGCGGGACGCGCCCGCTCGCGAGTCGCATCCCAGGTCACTTACCCGTTCCCGTCTCCTGCGATCATGTGCTGGCGCGCGCGGCTCCGCTCTCTAGGGCGCGCGCGCGCCAGCTCCCTGAGACTTAAAGGGCCAGTGCACCAATGATTGGTGCCTGGCCCAATTAGCTTAATTGGTTCCCACCTGTTCCCTGGCTATATCTAGTCTCCTCCCTTGCACTCCCTTGCCGGATCTTGTTGCCTTAGTGCCAGTGAAAGCGTTTTGTGTGTTTATACCCTGTGTACCAGAACTACTGCTATCTCCCCTGACTACGAACCTTGCCGCCTGCCCCCGACCTTCTGCTACGTCCGACTTTGCTTCTGCCTACTCCCTTGTACCTCGCCTATCTTCAGCAGCCAGAGAGGTGCCGTTGCTAGTGGATACGACCTGGTCACTACTGCCGCAGCAAGACCATCCCGCTTTGCGGCGGGCTCTGGTGAAAACCAGTAGTGTCTTAGAACCGGTCCACTAGCACGGTCCTCGCCATCCCTCTCTGGCACAGAGGATCCACCTCCTGCCAGCCGGCATCGTGACAGTAGATCCGGCCATGGATCCCGCTGAGGTTCCCCAGCAGTCCATCTCTGATCTCACCACGGTGGTCGCCCAGCAATCCCGACAGATCGCCCATCTATCCCACCGGCTGTCGGAAATGTCCACCATTGTGCACCAACTTCAGTCGCAACTGCAGCAGCAATCATCTCCTCCGCCACCTCCTGCACCCCTTCCGCAGCGAGTGGCCGCTCCTAGCCTCCGCCTGTCCTTGCCGGACAAATTTAATGGGGACTCTAAGTTTTGCCGTGGCTTTCTTTCGCAATGTTCCTTGCACTTGGAGATGATGTCGGATCAGTTTCCTACTGAAAGGTCTAGGGTGGCTTTCGTGGTCAGCCTTCTGTCTGGAAAGGCCCTGTCATGGGCCACACCGCTCTGGGACCGCGATGACCCCGTCACTGCCTCTGTACACTCCTTCTTCTCGGAAATTCGAAGCGTCTTTGAGGAACCTGCCCGAGCCTCTTCTGCTGAGACTGCCCTGCTGAACCTGGTCCAGGGTAATTCCTCCGTTGGCGAGTACGCCATACAATTCCGTACTCTTGCTTCTGAACTATCCTGGAATAATGAGGCTCTCTGCGCGACCTTTAAAAAAGGCCTATCCAGCAACATTAAAGATGTTCTGGCCGCACGAGAGACTCCTGCTAACCTGCATGAACTCATTCATCTAGCCACTCGCATTGACATGCGTTTTTCTGAGAGGCATCAAGAGCTCCGCCAGGAAAAAGACTTAGATCTCTGGACACCTCTCCCACAGTCTCCACTGCAATCTGCGCCTAGGCCTCCCGCCGAGGAGGCCATGCAAGTGGATCGGTCTCGCCTGACCCTGGAAGAGAGGAATCGCCGTAAGGAAGAGAATCTTTGTCTATACTGTGCCAGTACTGAACATTTTTTGGTGGATTGCCCAATCCGTCCTCCACGTCTGGGAAACGCACGCTCGCACCCAGCTCTCGTGGGTGTGGCGTCTCTTGATGCCAAGTCGGCTTCTCCACGTCTCACGGTACCTGTTCGGATTTCCACTTCAGCCAGCTCTCCCCTCTCAGCCATGGCCTGCCTGGACTCTGGAGCTTCTGGGAATTTTATTCGGGAATCCTTAGTGAATAAATTCCGCATTCCGGTGACCCGTCTTGTGAAGCCACTCCACGTTTCCGCGGTCAACGGAGCCAGGTTGGATTGTACCATACGCTTCCGCACGGAGCCCCTTCTAGTGAGCATCGGATCTCATCACGAGAGGATTGAACTTTTGGTCCTCCCCAATTGCACCTCGGAAATTCTCCTTGGACTTCCCTGGCTTCAACTTCATTCCCCAACCCTGGATTGGTCCACTGGGGAGATCAAGAGTTGGGGGCCCTCTTGTTCCAAGGACTGTCTAAGACCGGTTCCCAGTAACCCTTGCCGTGACTCTGTGGTTCCTCCTGTATCCGCTCCCCCTAAGGTCTTTAAGGACTCTGCCTGCCACAGGAAATGCCTCTCCCCCCCTCCCAGTCCCATCAGGCAAACCTCTGTGTCCCCTCATGGCCCTCGTCCTGGTGTCACACTGCCCCGTGCCAGGTCTCGCCCTCTGCCCTCTCTCCCCATTCCTACTCCTGCGGTTCTGCCTGCCGTTGAGGAATTCCTCCATCCTTTCCCGGTGTCCTCATCCCAGGGGAGGCAGTTACCCGATAAAGAGAAGGGGAGACCTAAGGGGGGGGGGTACTGTTACGCCTAGCGCTCCGGGTCCCCGCTCCTCCCCGGAGCGCTCACGGCGTCCTTCTCCCTGCAGCTCCCCGGTCAGCGCTGACCGGGAGCGCTGCTCTGCCATGGCCGTTGGGGATGCGATTCGCACAGCGGGACGCGCCCGCTCGCGAGTCGCATCCCAGGTCACTTACCCGTTCCCGTCTCCTGCGATCATGTGCTGGCGCGCGCGGCTCCGCTCTCTAGGGCGCGCGCGCGCCAGCTCCCTGAGACTTAAAGGGCCAGTGCACCAATGATTGGTGCCTGGCCCAATTAGCTTAATTGGTTCCCACCTGTTCCCTGGCTATATCTAGTCTCCTCCCTTGCACTCCCTTGCCGGATCTTGTTGCCTTAGTGCCAGTGAAAGCGTTTTGTGTGTTTATACCCTGTGTACCAGAACTACTGCTATCTCCCCTGACTACGAACCTTGCCGCCTGCCCCCGACCTTCTGCTACGTCCGACTTTGCTTCTGCCTACTCCCTTGTACCTCGCCTATCTTCAGCAGCCAGAGAGGTGCCGTTGCTAGTGGATACGACCTGGTCACTACTGCCGCAGCAAGACCATCCCGCTTTGCGGCGGGCTCTGGTGAAAACCAGTAGTGTCTTAGAACCGGTCCACTAGCACGGTCCTCGCCATCCCTCTCTGGCACAGAGGATCCACCTCCTGCCAGCCGGCATCGTGACAGATACACGTGACCCAAGGACCTCCTAAGGTCCTACAACATACCGTAGAGGTTATCAGCATGGTCACATGACCGAAGGTCCTGCGATGCTAAACAAGGTAAGTACTATACATTATATTAGATATATATATATACCATTACAAAATATTTACATATATTAACATTAGATAATTGGACTTATGAAGAGGCGACTAGGGGCTGTCCCACCTGAGGGACCCTACCTGAGCGTAGTTACTCTAACTTTGAGCACCTCTACACTAGGTACGGTATGTAATACGGTACCATGCCACCACAGAATAATCTCCCAATAATGTTTATGGGACGATGTCACCTCATAAAAATGGTGAGCTTCTCACGTTTACTTTACCCCTTACAAACTTTACCATTATTGTTGAAACATGTAGACATCAGCTTCCTCAACTCGGCCTTTACTTCTTTTATCTGGGCCGGCAAGCGACCAAGTATAGCTCTACTAAAGCTGATGTTGTGCCAGTTAGCTGGCGGCCTGAACTTCCCCAACATAAGAGGGTACAATCTAGTATGTCTATTTACATATGTCATGGATTGGCTTCATGGGTCCTCTTATCATGCTAACATATCTCTAGAAAGGGCCTTTGCTGCCCCTTTGAATTCGGTAGCCCTTCTTCACACCTCCTATTCTTTTTTAACCCCCCCCCCCCCCAGATAAAACACTCCGCTCTACTCCATGACACGATAATTACATGGAAGGAAATACGAAAAGTCTTTCATCTGCCCTTCATTCTTTCCAAACACATGCCGCTGGACGTTCACCCTGAATTCCCCAAAGATAACGTGTTTCCTGGGTGCCAGTTGTGGCACGACAAGGGTCTCATTACGACTGGGGACCTTATGGATATGGCTAATAGATGGTGGTCCTCTACATTAGCGATCATGGATCGTTTCAATCTCCCTTCCTCTCACGCGTTGGCAGTTAACCAGATCCTCTCCTTCTGTCACTCGAGGTTGCGGGACCTGAGCAAAGAAGCCCACACACAAACTCTTGATGATATTATTGGTCCTGAATCTCATAGAACATCAATATTAATTCTCTATCGTGCACTTCAGGATAATTTCCTTAAAGTGAACTCAGACACGCTGTTCGATTCATGGTGGGCTTGGGTACCAGATGAGGACATCACAAATTGCATCATGCAGGGCTGGCAGATTATCAGGAAATGTATCATTAATGAGCACTGGCGAGAAACTTATTTTAACCCCTTAAGGACCGGAGGTTTTTCCGTTTTTGCATTTTCGTTTTTTGCTCCTTGCCTTTAAAAAATCATAACTCTTTCAAATTTACACCTAAAAATTCATATGATGGCTTATTTTTTGCGCCACCAATTCTACTTTGTAATGACGTCAGTCATTTTGCCCAAAAATCTATGGTGAAACGGGAAAAAAAATCATTGTGCGACAAAATTGAAAAAAAAACGCTGTTTTGTAACTTTTGGGGGCTTCCGTTTCTACGTAGTACATTTTTCGGTAAAAATGACACCTGATATGTATTCTGTAGGTCCATACGATTAAAATGATACCCTACTTATATAGGTTTGATTTTGTCGGACTTTTGGAAAAAATCATAACTACATGCAGGAAAATTAATACGTTTAAAATTGTCATCTTCTGACCCCTATAACTTTTTTATTTTTCCGTGTATGGGGCAGTATGAGGGCTCATTTTTTGCGCCGTGATCTGAAGTTTTTAACGGTACCATTTTTGTATTGATAGGACTTATTGATCACTTTTTATTCATTTTTAAATGATATAAAAAGTGACCAAAAATGCACCATTTTGGACTTTGGAATTTTTTTGCGCGCACGCCATTGACCGAGCGGTTTAATTAATGATATATTTTTATAATTCGGACATTTCCGCACGCGGTGATACCACATATGTTTATTTTTATTTTTATTTACACTGTGTTTTTTTTTTTTTGGAAAAGGGGGGTGATTCAAACTTTTAATAGGGGAGGAGTTAAATGATCTTTATTCACTTTTTTTTTGCACTTTTTTTTTGCAGTGTTATAGGTCCCATAGGGACCTATAACACTGCACACACTGATCTTCTATGTTGATCACTGGTTTCTCATAAGAAACCAGTGATCAACGATTCTGCCGCATGACTGCTCATGCCTGGATCTCAGGCACTGAGCAGTCATTCGGCGATCGGACAGCGAGGAGGCAGGTAGGGGCCCTCCCGCTGTCCTGTCAGCTGTTCGGGATGCCGCGATTAGCCGCGGCTATCCCGAACAGCCCGACTGAGCTAGCCGGGAACTTTCACTTTCACTTTTAGCCGCGCGGCTCAGCTTTGAGCGCGCGGCTAAAGGGTTAATAGTGCGCGGCGCCGCGATCGGCGCTGCGCGCTATTAGAGGCGGGTCCCGGCTTCACTATGACGCCGGGCCCGCCATGATATGACGCGGGGTTACTGTGTAACCCCGCGTTATATCAGAAGAGCAGGACCAATGACGTACCGGTACGTCATTGGTCCTTAAGGGGTTAAACTGGCTCACAGAGCCCTATAGGGCTTTAAAGGGGTATTCCAGGCAAAACCTTTTTTTATATATATATATCAACTGGCTCCCGAAAGTTAAACAGTCGCAGGACCAACGGCCGGAGAGCATGGATGTGAAAGTGGTGTGACCTTTCTAAGTTGCTGTTGTGGCTGTGCAGGAACCACATTCACCCAGTGGGCCGTAAAGGGCATGTATTGTCCCTGACCGTAGTTACAGCTCTACACATCGGTGCTGAGGTGCACTTTGGTACACACCAACAGGCTCAAGGATGTTCTGTTCCACAAAATTTTGCAGGGCTAGTACTGCCTTCTTTGCAAAGAAATGACGACTTGGGACTCTCCACCTCGGCTCGGCACAAGCCATCAGTTTTCAGAAAGGTGCAGAGTCCACCACTTGAAAATGGAGGGACTGCAGCACCAGCAACTTGGACAGGAGCACATTCAGCTTCTGCACCGTTGGATGAGTGGGCGCATACTGTTGTCTCTTGGACATGGCTTCGCCGATGGATTGTTAGCGGGATGACTGACTCGAAGTAGGAGGAGGAGGAGAATCTGGAGCGACAGAAGATGGGTATGACACACAGCTCCCTTTCGCTGAGGTGGTGGAGCTTTGGCTTGCCACTGAGTGATGCAGCAGTCAGAACCACCACATCGGAGCCACGGTTCTCCCAGGCCGCTTCATGGTGACCCTGCATATGTTGATACAGGCCCATGGTGCCAACATTGGGATGCTGGCCACACATCACCTTATGCTGACACATCTTGCATGTCCTCTGGTTAACATCCTCCGGATGCAAAAACTGCCACATTGCCGAATAGCTGATTTTCCCACCAACAGTCCGCACTGATTCATTGCTACTGCCACTGACTCCAGGAACCCCTGTTCCACTACCTCCCGAGAAGGTAAGCTGCCGCGAAGCAGGTGGTCTACCCTGGGCATGTTTGGCTCTAGACTTTCCACTTCTTCCACCATGCTGACTGCCAACCATGCTACCACCTTGCTGGCTCAGCTGCTGCCTCACGGGCAACCTGCAACCCTCTTGTCCTGATGATTATGTAGCCCCTTCTGCACCCGGCTCCCAAGTGCGATCGGCTTCATCATCATCGAGTTGTGTCTGCAAGTCACTGATGTCCTCCTCAGGTTCCTCAAAAGTGTTTGCTTCAGGAGCCTGAACTCTCGCTACACCACCTCCCACGCCACTCTCCTCATCACTACTTGCCTGACTAGCGGAGGAAGCGGCGGATGTCTCCTCCACTTCTTGGCTGGGCATTAGCTGCTGACTGTCCTCTAGTAGATCGTCCTCACTAAATAGTGGAGCTGAACCCACAGCATAAGATACCTCTGTGGGGGAGGAAACAGCATAGGACTGAGGCAATGGGAGGACAGGGACTGCTCCCGGGCCATGCCAACTCTGATGCTCTATATTAAAGGTTGAGAGAGATATGTGTGAAACACCCCTCCCCCCCCCCCCCACCCCCTTTGGGTAAAAAATCATGTGCAGTTAATATCTAGTTTAGCTGGTGATTTAATTGTCATACCTTATGGAAAGTGAAGCTTTTTAGCTTTAGGTGGCTTACATATAGGGGTCTTAGTAGGTATTGCCCTATCACTAATTATGAGTGGTTATTCATTTTATTATTATTATTTTTCTTTAATAGTAACAATATATGTATATATGTATATGTATTTATATATTTTTTTCATATGCTTTATTATCTTCACCTTTAGATTGTACATGTTTACACATGTTAATAATTCTTTTGTAGTTGGATTATGAGCTGTTATGTGAACATATTTTTCTGAGCAACCATTTTTTGCCCCTTTAGTTGTATTGGATACCCATCCTTGTCACTTCTCCACTGCTGCATGATACATGTTTTTAATTGAATATGTGTTTAACCCCTTAAGGACGCAGCTAATTTTCACCTTAAGGACGCAGGCCTTTTTTGAAAATCTGACCACTGTCACTTTAAGCATTAATAACTCTGACATTCTTTTACTTTTCATTCTGATTCCGAGATTGTTTTCTTCTTTACTTGCATCATTTCTTGGTGAAAAATTCCCAAATTTGATGAAAAATTTGAAAATTTAGCATTTTTTTTACTTTGAAACTCTCTGCTTATATGGAAAATGGACATCCCAAATAAATGTTATATTGATTCACATGTACAATATTTCTACTTTATGATTGCATCATAAAGTTGACATGTTTTTACTTTTGGAAGACATCAGAGGGCTTCAAAGTATAGCAGCAATTTTCAAATTTTTCACAAAATTTTCAAAATCAGAATTTTTCAGGGACCAGTTCAGTTTTGAAGTGAATTTGAGGGGCCTTCATATTAGAAATACCCCACAAATGACCCCATTATAAAAACTGCACCCCTCAAAGTATTCAAAATGACATTCAGTAAGTGTGTTAACCCTTTAGGTGTTTCACAGGAATAGCAGCGAAGTGAAGGAGAAAATTCAAAATCTTCCTTTTTTTACACTCGCATGTTCTTGTAGACCCAGTTTTAAATTTTTACAAGGGGTAAAAGGAGAAAAATCTTCCTAAAATTTGTAACCCAATTTCTCTTGACTAAGGAAATACCTCATATGTGTATGTCAAGTGTTCGGCGGGCGCAGTAGAGGAGCGACAATGGGATTTTGGAGAGTGAGTTTTTCTGAAATGGTTTTTGGGGGGCATGCCACATTTAGGAAGCCCCTATGATGCCAGAACAGCAAGAAAACCCCCTATGATGCCAGAACAGCAAGAAAAAATGGCATACTATTTTGGAAACTACACCCCTCAGGGAACGTAACAAGGGGTACAGTGAGCCTTAACACCCCACAGGTGTTTGACGACTTTTCGTTAAAGTTGGACGTGTAAATGAATTTAT
Source organism: Hyla sarda (assembly GCF_029499605.1). NCBI lineage: Eukaryota > Metazoa > Chordata > Amphibia > Anura > Hylidae > Hyla > Hyla sarda. The sequence continues at coordinate 237,454,469 of NC_079190.1, forward strand.
TTTTTTTCACTAAAATGCTGGTTTTCCCCAAAACTTTACATTTCTACAAGGGGTAATAGGAGAAAATGCCCCCCAAAATTTGTAACCCCATTTCTTCTGAGTATGGAAATACCCCATGTGTGGACGTCAAGTGCTCTGCTGGTGAACTACAATGCTCAGAAGTGAAGGAGCGCCATTGAGATTATGGAGAGAGAATTTGGTTGGAATAGAAGTCAGGGGCCTTGTGCATTTTCAAAGCACCTTGTGGTGCCCACATGTGACCCCATTTTGGAAACTACACCCCTCACGGAATGTAATAAGGGGTGCCGTGAGTATTTACACCCCACTGGCATTTGACAGATTGTTGGAACAGTGGGCTGTGCAAATGAAAAATTTTATTTTTCATTTTCACAGACCACTGTTCCAAAAATCTGTCAGAAACCTGTGGGGGATAAATGCTCACTGCACCCCTTATTACCTTCCGTGAGGGGTGTAGTTTCCAAAATGGGGTCACATGTGGGTGTTTTTTTTTTTTTTTGCGTTTATGTCAGAACCGCTGTAAAATCAGCCACCCCTGTGCAAGTCACCAATTTAGGCCTCAAATGTACATAGTGCACTCTCACTCCTGAGCCTTGTTGTGCGTCCGCAGAGCATTTTACGCCCACATATGGGGTATTTCCGTACTCAGGAGAAATTGCGTTACAAATTTTGGGGGTCTTTTTTTCTTTTTACCTCTTGTGAAAATAAAAAGTATGGGCCAACACCAGCATGTTAGTGTAAAAAAAATTTTTTTTTGCACTAACCGACTGATGTAGACCCCAAACTCCATTTTATAAGGGGTAAATGGAGAAAAAGCCCCCCAAAATTTGTAGTGCAATTTCTCCCGAGTACGTAGACACCCCATATGTGGCCTTAAACTGTTTCCTTGAAATACGACAGGGCTTTGAAGTGAGAGAGCGCCATGCGCATTTGAGGACTGAATTAGGGATTGCATAGGGGTGGACATAGGGGTATTCTACGCCAGTGATTCCCAAACAGGGTTCCTCCAGCTGTTGCTAAACTCCCAGCATGCCTGGACAGTCAGTGGCTGTCCGGAAATGCTGGGAGTTGTTGTTTTGCAACAGCTGGGGGCTCTGTTTTGGAAATACTGTCGTACAATATTTTTTATTTTTATTGGGGGGGGCAGTGTAAGGGGGTGTATATGTAGTGTATTACCCTTTATTTTGTGTTAGTTTAGTGTAGTGTAGTGTTTTTAGGGTACATTCACACTGGCGCAGGTTTACAGTGTGTTTACCGCTAGGAGTTTACGCTGCGGCAGAAAAATGCCGCAGCCCAAACTTGAAGCAGGAAACTTACTGTAAACCTACCTGTGGGAATGTACCCTGTACATTCACATGGGGGGGCAAACTTCCAGCTGTTGCAAAACTACAACTCCCAGCATGTACTGACAGAACAGGCATGCTGGGAGTTGTACTTTTGCAACAGCTGGAGGCACACTGGTTGGAAAACCTTCAGTTAGGTTCTGTTACCTAACTCAGTATTTTCCAACCAGGGTGCCTCCAGCTGTTGCAAAACTACAACTCCCAGCATGTACTGATCACCGAAGTGCATGCTGGGAGATGTAGTTATGCAACAGTTCGAGGTGTGCAACTACAACTCCCAGCATGGCGAGACAGCTGTTTGCTGTTTGGGCATGCTGGGAATTGCACTTTTGAAACATCTGCAGAGCCACAGTTTAGAGACCACTGCAGCGTGATCGCCAAACTCTGCCCCTCCAGATGTTGCAAAACTACAAATCACAGCATGCCCAGACAGCAAACTGTTGTGTGGGCATGCTGGAAGTTGTAGTTTTGCAAGATCTGGAGGAGTACTGTTTATAGATCACTGCAAAGTCATCTCCAAACTGCAGCCCTCTAAATCTTGCAAAACTACAAATCCCAGCATGCCCAAACGGCTGTCTGGACATGCTGGGAATTGTAGTTTTGCAACATCTGGGGGGGGCTACAGTTTAGAGAGCACTGTATGTGGTCTCCAAAGTTTAGCCCCCCCCCCCCCAGATGTTGCTAGGCAACTACTCACCGGCTTCCTTAGTCTTCATCAGGGAGCCACGAGGGAGCCACACGTCAGCGCCGCCCGCCGCCGCCGCCGATCAGGTAAGGGTCCTCCACCGCTGCCGCCTCCGGTCATGCTACAGTTCCCCCGTTCTGCCCGGAGTACCGTCGGTGGGCAGGACGGGGGAACCGAACTTAACTTTAACACCCTGCCCCCCCCCCCCCCCCCCCGCTCCCGATCTGCTACTGGTCGTCGCATCTTGACGACTAATAGCAGGGAAAGGAGGGGTGGCACCCCTGCCACCTAACTCCTATCCCTTCAGGGGGACCTATCCCTTCAGGATCCCCCTGATTTTCCGAGTCACCGGGTCACCGGACACCGGTATGACCCATATTCGCCGAAAATCGTCAGTCTGAATTGACCATAGATTTCTGGCGATCGCCGGCATGGGGGATGCCTGCTGGTAGATATCAGCAGTCGTCCCGGTCCGGTCCCCAACCGGCTAGTGGCGAGGACGGAATTCCCACGGGATGCCTGCTGATAGATATCAGCAGTCGTCCCGGTCCGGTCCCCAACTGGCTAGTGGCGGGGACGGAATTCCCACGGGTGTATGCATACGCCCCACGTCCTTAAGGACTCGGGATGCAGGGCGTATGCATACGCCCTACGTCCTTAAAAGGTTAATAAAGATGTATATACTTTTTACATAGATGTTGTTTGAACTCTTTTCTATGGTTTCTACTACTATTAAAGGCAATCTTACAGCAGAGTCACCTGCACTAACTTGAATTTATAGGTAGATAGTGCAGGTGACCCGGTTTCTACCGCTGCTCACCATTTGAATGTCAGTGCAATCGCTCCAGAGACATCAGTCTTGCCGCCAATGCAAATTCCCTGTTCTGTCCAATGGAGAAGAGAGAAATCTTGGCTCATACTACAGCAGCCACCTCCATTGCACACAACAAGGAACCCACATATCAGCAGTGCCAGAAACCGGGTCACCCACGTGTCAGATTCCCTTTATAATAAAAGTATTCGTACTTGGTATCGGCGAGTACTAGAACTAAAGTATCGGTACTCGTACTCGGTCTTAAAAAAATGGTATCGGGACATCCCAAAATACAACCCCTTTCCTGCACTCTCACAGTGGTAGAACTCCCACTGAGTTAAAGTGCCCCCTAATGCTCTGTACACAGTTAAAGTACACCCTTTGTTTCTATACACACAAAAGTGTTCTAGAACAAAACAAAAAACAATACTCATTTAACCCTGTTGTCTTGATGAATGAATCAGGATAACTGCATCTTCAGGTTGCATGGAATACAATAGCACTTTTGAAGCCATGTAAATTGCCTTTGCCATTACATATAGAACTTGCTACATGACAAAAGTGATGCAAAACTTTAGGGAACATGCATCATAGCTGATAATGTATTAAAAAAGAATAATTATATAATAGTACCACCAAACTAAAATGCAAAGAGATCACTGTTCGTAACATTAGCATTAGCTTTATTATTTCTGAATACCTGACATTATTAGCTGTTGCTAAAAAAAAAAAAAATCAGTAGATAGCAGTAAAGGGTACTCCAGCTTGACAAAAATTTGGATTGAAAATTACATGTAATTATTAATCTGAATTTTTGTGGAGCTGGAGTACCCTCCACTGCTACCTGCTGCTTGAGCTGAAGATGTGGCTCAGCGTTTCCTCCCGTGCTCCCTGCTATGAAGTTTGTCGTGTCCAAGAAAACACACCTGGTGAGCTGGAGTTTCCCTTTTTCTTTCTGTTTGAAAAATTTTGTATGGAAAATATTAGATTATTTAAAATTGTAATTCATTTTTTATGGTTTTATTTAAATGGAACCATAAAGTCCATGGCTTACATTGCTCGTACATTTCTTCAAGAAGAAACTGATAACTGTAGAACTTATAAAATCAATATATTAAAAGAAATGTGCATTACTATTACATTTACACCATATGTGAGAAAAACTAATTGCAAAAAGACTTCTTTAATAATGTCTAAATCTATCCTGTCCCATCTGGTCAAAATATATATTTTGATACTTAACCATACATTGAAAAAATGCTTTATGCTTTCAATATATTTTCAATTTACAGCTGGGATAACTAAACGGACTGTCTTCTATGTTCCAGCTGTAACCTGATTTTACAAATAAAAGACTGGTTCATTGCTCATCTGGTGTGCCAGTATTAACACACACCCCTATTCTATCATTTGAAAATAGCAATATACATAAAATAGTCCTTTAAAAGCACATAATATATGAAACCTTATTTCTACATAACGGTCATTGATACATAGCTTGCTTTAATTTCAGCTGTATCACATGGAAAACTTTGGATTTGTGCACATCCATAGAGATGAGCGGACTGAATCTGTAGAACTGGTTTCAGCAGAAATGTGTGTCAGTCACATGGCAAAAAAGGAAAAATAGGACAGACCACATGATCTCATGGAAGCCAAAAAAACAAAACAACAGCTCTCCCAACCTATCAGGAAGCAGTACAGGGGTGATGTCAGAGCCACAATAAAAGCCTTCATTTTGGGAATAGCAGGTGTTAGGAGAAGATCTCTGTGAGGGACTGTGAGCAGTGAGTAAATAGGTGTAGCACTACACAAACACAATAATTGCAGTTTAAGCAACACAGAACAGTTTTTTGCATCTGTCCTGTCAGTGTAAAATCTGTTTAATTTCAAGTTTAGTCTGCCCGGTTTTTGTTTTACATAAGTTATTGTGAAAAGGCAATGCATAGAGCCCAATCGTCATCCTTTTCTCTTACATTGTGTGTGCAAAATCATAGAATGTTGCACAATCTTGTAATAATAATAGTATTGTGAGAGTTTTTACAAAACACTATTAGTCCAATAAAAAAAGTATAACAAGATTCTGCAAGATTCTATGATTTTGCACCCACATGCCTGACTTAAACATGTGCAAACATTATTGTGTTTTCTAAAATGCTGATTTGTATTATAATGGGAACATATATACATGTTCCCATTATAATACATATAACATATATGGGAACATATATACATTTATACAGGTAAGGCACTAAACAAATACATAGACTGTATTCAATAACACAGTGCACACTAGTAATCACTGTGTGACATTTTATGACATCATTATTCTGGGTAGTAATAGATGATGGAACATATCTTCCTCCCGGTCATTCATACATCAAGTGAGAGAATAGAATAGATTTAGTTATGAATCAACCTTATCATTTGTTTTTCTTGACATGTATGGTATCTTCCCAAGCTGCACCTGCGCCTACTTCATTGGAAGATTACAGTGTTTGCTTCTAGTTAAGCCTAGTCCTACCAATCTCCCAACATTGATATATGATTCTGTCAAGTTCTCCCCAAAAATAGACTCATATTTAGCATCATAAAAGCATACAGTATGATGAACTAATTTTTATCGTCTCGAAACCCAAAGACAGTTATGGGCTCTCTGTATTTTTCTCATTCTTGTAGGATATTTCTAATATCTTTTTCCTGAACTAAAGCCCATTTTTACTGCACACCAAATGACTGCATTATTTGGAATCGACCACTGAAAGGAACTTTTATATATTTTGCCATATTGTCCAGATGAAATGTTATGAATTTATCACCTTGTTTAAATGGCAGATGCCTCATGTTCCATTTCAAGCAGCTTTTGCACTCTTTAAAAGCTGAAATATTTCATTCATTGTGGCTTTTCAGTGCATACCGGACAGTTTGGCCTCATTAAAGCCTTGTAGCTATTTTACAATGGTACTTAATGATGGAATGATCAAAAGGAGACATCCAATGATTAAGTCAACATGTGGAGACTTTTTATGTTAAAACTTCAGTCTCAGCTCTTTTGTAGCAGAGATTTGAGCTAGAAATCCATGTCAGAAACTTGTGCACTGAACATGAAACTGTCTTCAAAAGAAAATACCTATTAATGCAAAATGTAATTTTACTCTTCAAAGCAATGCATAAATATATTACAGACCAGAAAAGCAAAAGAGAATCTATAATTTAGAGATTTACTTTTTGGGGATTACGTTTTAGGAGTAAACACTTATAGGGAGGTCTCCATCACTTCAATAAAATATTTATGGCATAAATACACAATGTTTCAAATCAATACTACCATTTTATAATGCGCAGGACAGTGAAATAATAACTGCAGTGTCTTAACATCTGGGTCTACAGAATATTTTTCAGTTTTTAACTAGTTTGGAAGTAAAACTATGAAGTATAGTAAAAAAAAAAAAAAAAAAAAAAACTTGCTTCCTTACAACAGGTTTTTCTGAGTAAATATGCCTACTTTTACTACTTCCACAGCTGCACTTAGTGCAATGGGATCTGAGTAATGGAAATTGGAAATTGATTCATGTCTTTAATGCTAAATGGTTGTCAGAATGATATATTGTGTTAAGGTGCATAAAATATTGACTTTCCTCATAAAGAACTTGCCACCCAGTTATTTGGTGTAAAGTTTGTGAGCCAAGTTATAGGCTACATTAGACAATTACACTGATAGCAACTCCCACATTGTATTGCTAGGAATACTTTAGTCTTGAAAGTGACCCAATAACAATCTGTAGAGCTATAAGAATGAATGTATGTATCCTTTTTTTTCCTTTTTAGGAGACTTAAATGGGCACTTTCGGAATCAAAAACTATGTATATGTTGTGCATCTTGGCAAAACATTAACCTTTCTAATATACTAATGATCTCCTTTTTATATCAATCATGGCTTATTAAAAAAAAATATATATATGTCAGTAGGGGTCCCCATACCTTCCAGAACACAATCCCGTCTGGCTGCAGCATCATCTTGTCATAGCTGAAGCACAGGCTGGGTCCAAGTCCATGAAGTGAGGACGAGACTAGCATTCCTCTATTTACTCCTGTCCTGTCTATCAGACTCAAGCATGCAAAGAGAGAGGATGGGGATACAGAGCAGTCTTCAGTGATTGGATAAAGAGACCCAGCACAGCAGACTCAGGGAGGAAGTAAAAGCATGATGAATGAGGGCAGGCTAAGTGCTTGTCTTGGACTGTCCCTTCCTGAGCAGTGGATGTCAGAATGAATGAGCAGCAAAACAGAGGGATTTGTCCCTAGACACATAAAAAAAAGTCATGTAAAGCATCTGCATGACCTAGTGAGTAACATATGGAAGCATTATTGTTTTCTGTGATATGTGACAGGTATACTTTAAGCAGAACACAGACAACAAGGCTGCCTCAGCTTCCACAAAAATATTGTACAGAATCTAGTATTGACCAGATAGGTAAAGTTCCTCCATATGCCCACTCGCAAAAAATCCACTACCACCTTTACACAAGAAAATAAACACAAACCGGCAGAAGTGTCCCATTTATCCTCACTTCTCATAGGGGAAGCAACCCTCTATTTATTTGCCGAGTGAGTCATCTATAGTGTTACATATATTTATTTATCACACTGTTTTTCTCCATAAAAGTATCAGAAACCCACCTGGAAGGCCTATCATTGCTGGTACTAATTCTTTAGCTTGTAACTTGTCACACTATATTGACAATTAACTTCAGAAATATGTGAGAAACCTTATACTAAGGGCAGTACTGACTATTGGCTCTATTTTAGGAAAGACAAAAATTTTTTTTTAACTATGGATATCACCACTTTATATACAATTATCCACCATGTTCTTGTTATAAAGGGTAGTGTCACACGCAACGGATCCGCAGCGTATTTTACACTGATTTCAAAACAGGACACTGCCCATCACGGTGCCCCCATGATCCGATCGGAAGATGTCCCTCTCCCACAGCCCCAGGAATAAATTTGCATACGAGGGCGCACAAGCAGCCCCCATAGCAGTTCCCTGGAGCTGTAGGAAGAGGGAACCCTTAAAAGAGAAGACATTGGCCCTCATTTACTTAGAAAATCGGGTTGTAAGTCTATCTTGCTTTCTTACCCGACTGCTTTTTTCCCCTGGTATTTATTATTATGTCGCATCCTGTTTGTCGCACGTGGGTTTTGTTGGTTTTGGTTTCCAACTCCTCTGAGTTGTCGGGAAAAAATCCACAACAATTCAACAAATTCGGGTTGGAAACCTTTATAAATACGTGAGAAAGCTCAGAAATGTCGGGTTATGCCCCTTTTTCGGGTTTGGGAGAATCCACATCGGGTCCGTCAGGAAAAAATGTTGCATCGTGTCGCAGACTGGCACAAGATGTCTGCGACAAGTCGCAGATAAAGATGCGCCAAAAAAACCCGGGTTTAGAATAGTAAATGAGGGCCATTATGAGTTAATGTAAAATCTAGAAGTTGTAATATGAAATTTTACATTTCCTTACCAATGCTACTCGTTTGTAGGAATCTTGTTGCCTCGTGGCCATCTGTGTATCGTATGTTGGTATATAGTGACTCTATATCACAGGTCACTAAGAGTACGTTTTCTTCCAAATGTATACCTTCAATCCTCTTCAACATATCGTTTGTGTCGCGTACATAAGATGGTAAACTCTCCATGATTAGTTTTAACTTTGCATCAATAAATTTGCCAATATTTTCTGTCAGACTGTCATTCCCCGAAATTATGGGACGTCCCGGAGGTTTTGTCTGGCTTTTATGAACCTTCGGCAATAGGTACAAGGTTGGTATCCGTGGGTGATCCATTTTCAATGCCTTGGACAAATCTGTTGTGATAGTTCCCGCTGCTTGTGCTTGTGAAAAGATTCCATTTAAGATCTGTACATAGGAAGAAATGGGATTGTATGTCAGTTTTTTGTAACAGGTACAATTACGCAGTTGCCTAATGGCCTCTGCCTTGTATAGTTTGCAGGGCCAGACCACAATATTGCCCCTTTTGTCCGCGGCTTGAACACAACATCAGCCAAACTCCTAAGTTTCCCCAAACTTTTCCTATCCTGAGTTGTTAAATTATCATGTACAATCCCCTTATTTATTTTCTTGAACTCCTCACTCACCAGGTGGACAAAACTGTCTTCAATAGGGCATACTGACAAAGGTGGAAATTTTTGTGATTTGGGTTTAACAACTGCTGGTACCTGTAAATCTGTAGGAGGTCCGTCTTGTTCAAGAAGAAGCTCTTCCAGGTGTCTTAGGGCGGCCCTCTCTTCAGGTGTTGGAAAATTAGACATAATTTCTTCTTTATGGTGCCACTTTTTGAAAATAAGGGAACGGGCAAAAAGTTGTAAGTCTTTCACTGAGGAGAAATGGTCAATGGGTGTTGCTGATGAGAAAGTCAAACCTTTAGCTAGGATAGAAATATCTGTCTCAGAAAAAGCATGGTCTGATAGGTTGATTACCTTAGTACTGTCCTCAGAACCTTCAGAAGGTCCTGATCCTCGGAAGGGAGTCCATCTTCGCTTGTTACCATTTTGCTGCGAGTCCATCTTGCGTTTCTGGTTGTTATTTCTTCAAACATTTCTCGGGTTATTATCTCCAAAATCACTGACTGTTGACAGGGATGAGACTGACATTGATCTTGCACGTGAATAATTTATCGTATTTAGTTGCATTTGTGAGTTCTGTTGCCACTTGTACATCCTTTTTTGTTGAACGTCATTGAGGTCTCTAGTTAGTTTCTTGCTTTTTACCTCAGAAATCTCCTTCTCCCAAAGGGAAAAATTATTTTCCATCTTCTTATTGAATTCATCGGACTCTGCTGCAGTGGAGTCATTTCGAAGTTTAGTTTGTAGGTTATCGGTCTCGACTTTGTACTCTTCTAATGATCTTTTGTGCAAACCTACAAGTAGTTCCATAAATTTTAGTGCTGAAGATGTACATATCTCCTCCCATCTAGTGACGAAGGTCTCATCGTTCACAGGAAACAATGGAAAAACTTGTATGCGGAGTCCTCTTGGTACAAGGCCTCTTTGGATGTAGTTTTCAAGAAATGCTTTATTCCACCATGTGCGTAGTCTATGATGTAATAAATTGCTCAAATTATTTTGTAGGAAGGTAATATTTCTTTGACCGTTCACCCCCACTGACGTGGAATCCTCTCTGAACACCTGGTTCAGTTGTGATTGCCAGGTTAGGTCTCTGGCTTTGAAATCCATAGGGAAAGTGTTTGCAAAAATCTGTAATTCACAGAAAAGACAAGATAAATCTCAAACACACAGAAGGTGTGTAAAAAATGAAAAATAGGTGTACTCAAGGTGAAGCACCTCACTTACATAACAGCCTCCAAAAAATATTATACTTGCTAATATGAACTCCCACACATAATATAGAACAACCCAAAAAATTGAGTCATTTACTCAAAAAGTAGCAAAAAAGTTATATACATTTTATTAATACATTATAAAACACAGCCCTGGTGACAAAGGTTGGTCCCGAAACGCCGCGCATTGCCTTTTGCCTCGTTTCTTTGGGCAGCCCTGGTGAAAAGGGCTCCTATCTCTGTGAGCAGTGTTCCTGGGGATACTAGGGGGCCTTCCTTCACCCCTGCATTAACCACTGCCCTCCCTACTGTAGCACTGGACGCTCCCGTTACCTGCAGCAGTGGTAGGGAATTGGACAACTTCTGCTGAATCCCCTGTCCTCTCTCCCAGTGGAGATTGCCCTGACACCCCCCTCTGCCTGGTGTCTCCGAAGCCCCAGAGGCCCAAGATGACCTCCAGAAGTTCTGTGGGGGCCACCCGCTCCTCCTCGCAGTGGATTTCTGCTGATACACGTCCATCCGGCATGCAGCTAATTTGTATTCGTGGGATACTGCCTCTGATCCTGACCTAGAGTGCTCAGGTGTGCCTGCCACCTTGCCTTTTCCACCTGATTTGAATCAGCTCCAATCACAAATCCTTACTAAAGAGGACTATCGTTCCCTTATCTCTGAAGTCACGGATACCTGTAAAGCTGAAATTTCCAAACTCCGCCAAGATCTCCAGCATGTGTCCGATAGGCTTGAGGGGCTTGAAGAAGAGCATGACACAACCAGGGCATACATTGCACGCCTCCTGTCCACCATTGCTTCTCAGTCAGATTTTCTCAGCGTTCTTCATGATCATGTGGAGGATTTAGATAACCAGGGCTGCCGTAACAACATACGGGTCCGTGGTCTCCCTGAGGCGACCCAAGCGGAGGACCTTGCTGCTACACTTGAAGCAGTATTCAATATGATTCTGGGCGAGCCTCCGTCCCACCGGATTAAATTGGAATGTGCACACCGGGCCCTCCGCCCTAAACCTTCTCATGGTCCACCCAGAGATGTCATTTGCTGTCTTGCGGATTTTCAAGTGAAGGAGGCGATCAGGGCTAAAGCCTGGTCCATGAGACAGTTTGACTTTGATGGTGCACCTGTGCAGCTATATCAGGACTTGTCCTGGGTGACCCTATGGAAGTGGTCATCCGCTCTCACCAAATCCTGTACAGGTGGTCCTTCTCGTTTGCACTACAAGCCCGCAAAGATGGACGCTCTGCTGTTCTGCGTGCTTATTCTCACCTACTGGCCTTTTGTTCTGCCCTGGACTTACCTGTCCCACAACTGGTCGATTGGGGTCTCTCCCCTCCCCCTCCACCCCTGCCCCCTGTGTGGCAGCCTGTCCGGGCTAAGCGCCCTGCTGCCGGTCAGAGGATTGCCTCCCAGAACCAGTGGGGCCCAGTTGCTGATCCACCCTGAGGACTCCTCCGTGGCATGTTGCGACAGTCCTTTTCACCCCCTAGGGGTGGCGGTGTTCGTTTGATTGCTTCTCCATTGGTTGTTTGCATTAATACCTTGTTAAATGTTATAATTGCAAATTTTATATTTACTTGGTCACTGTTTATCTGATTGCTTCATTGGTGTGGCTTCGGGGGGGGGGGGGGGGGAGACTCCCCATGGCTAAGCGTGTCTCCTTTAATGTCAGGGGTCTTAACTTCATTTTTAAATGATGCTGAAGCTGGTTGCATTTTGACCATTTGGGCTCCTTTCAATTTCTTCATCACTTATACCCCCAGGTCCTTTTGGCTTCTGCATCTCAGAATGTTGCTAGGGTGGCCATCCTCATCTCTCGCACCTGTCCTCTCCTGGTTACCTCTCAATATATTAATCCCTTAGGTCGCTTTCTTATATTTGAGGGTTCTCTGGGGTGTAAGGTGGAGACAATACAAGGAGAGTTGTGGGCCTCATAGATCTGATTAATTGGAGATCTGAGCAGGCCCTGATATTGAGTTTGGACGCCAAAAAGGCCTTCTATAGGCTTGGCTGGCCATTTCTTTTTGCAACCCTCCAATACTTTGGAACTATGGAGAATTTTCTTACAGCACTGCAGGGTCTTTATTCCTCCCCTACTGCCTCTCTCAAACTCCCTCACGCTTCCTCCTGCACCTTTTCTCTTTTTAATGGCACTCGTCAAGGTTGTATTCTTTCCCCCCTGATCTTTGACTTGTGTGTTAAACCTTTAGCGGCCATGATCTGGGGAGATCGGGACATATCCGGAGTCTCTATCCATGATAGGGAATACAAGATTTGCCTTTTTGCTGATGATGTTCTCCTTACCCTCTCTATCCCTCTGGTCTCCCTTCCTAATCTATATAGGGTGCTTCATTCTTATGGTGTCGTCTCGAGGTATAAGGGGAACCTTTCTAAGTCTGAAGCACTCCCTCTGAATTTACTCCTGTCACTATCTACTGTTTTACAAACTAACTTCACCTTTAAATGGTCACCTTCTGCCATAAAATTCCTGGGAGTACTGCTGTCTCCTTCTTACTTATATCTCTATTTTACTCATTTTCCCTCTCTTTTTCGTGACCTGCGGGCACTTATGGAGAATTGGCGGTCCCAATATATTTATTTTTCAGTCACATTGCGGCTGTTAAAATGACCATCCTCCCTAAATTGCTTCATTACTTTGAGACTCTACCTGTGAGAATTCCGCTTTCTGTTCTTCGCTCCTTTCAATCTGCAATTTTTTTTATTTATTTGGGATGCTAAAAGGCATCTGCTTCCGATGTCAGTTATGCCAACTAGCAGATCTATGGGGGGGGTCCCTGATGTCACCAAATACTATGTACCATGCCTATAGTCGTTGGATGAAGCTGGAAAAATTATGGATAGCCCCAGTCCACCCGAATACTCTCTTGTGGAGCTTCTCAACCCCCTATGCTTTCTTAGGTCCATTGTTGGGTACCATGTCATTTTCTCGCTATGTCTGGGAGAATTGCTCCTGGAAGTTTAACCTCTACTTCTCCTTCTCTCCCCTTCAATCTTTTCTGTATCACCCTGCTTTCCCCTCTGGCTTGACTTCTGGGATGGTCCGGGAATGGGGCTTTCGAGGTCTCTTTTGCTGGGCGAATGTTGTTGATCCTCTCTCTCTGTATCCATGGCTGTATCCATCCCCTCTCATTTTGAGTGGCTGTGTCGCAATGGGCCTCAGGCAAAGGGACTTCTTACTGATATCTATTCTATCCTTCTTCTACCCCCAGATGGTGAAGACCTGTCCCACTGTTACATGCAGCGATGGGAGGAAGCCCTTCATACCTTTATTACTTTACCTCAGTGGCAGGTGGTTTGGGAACGGGCCCCCAAAGAGTCTGTCTGTACAGCCTATAAGGAAACCATATTTAAAATGCTAATGGGATGGTATCATACTCCAGAGCTTCTGAACAAGCTAAACCCGGCTATTCTTCCCCAATGCTGGCGTAGTAGGGTAGGTCTGGGTACTGTTTTTCACATATTTTGGTCATGTCCCATTATAGTGGGTTTCTGGACAGTAGTTCAGAGGCTCTTCTCTGTAGTCCTGTGTGTCTCTGTTCCTCTGGACCCCCTTGTCTATCCTCTACATGTTTCTTATAGGGGCCTTTTGAAGAAACTGTTCAAGCTCTTTATGCATGTAGTGCTTGCTGCTAAAACACTCATTGCTAAGTACTGGAAGAAGACCACACCACCATCTGAAGCTGACCTTGTTGCTCGTGTACGTGAAATCTCTCTTGAGTCTCTCACTGATTCCTTGAATGACACTCTGCCTCTATTTCTCTCCGTATGGGACCCGTGAGATCGCTTCAATGATTGGAATCCTCCTTGATCATATCTGTTTTTTCTACCTTTCTGTTTCTTCTTTCCTTCTTCTGCTATATGTCCTAGTCTGGTTGTGTAACCTTGTTCTGTGTTTACAGTGGTCCCTCAACATACGATGGTAATTCGTTCCAAACAACCCATCGTTTTTCGAATCCATCGTATGTTGAGGGATTCGTGCAATGTAAAAATTGCATTTAATACTCACCTGTCCCCACCACTCCGTACCGCATCCTCACCGCTCCCGATGCTGTCCCAGGGGCTCCCGATGCTGTCCCGCTGCTCCGGCGTCTTCTTCGGGATCCTCCGGCTTCTTCCGCATCTTCTCCGGTGTCCAGGCCTCGCTTTCTGGTGACATGCAGAAGATGCCGGAGGATCGCGAAGTGGACCCGGAGCAGCGGGAATAGGTAAGTGAACCTGTCCGGGATGCTTAAACTGCTATCCGACAGCAGCTTAAGCATTTTGCATAGCAGTTAATGCGATGGCCCCGACATATAAAAGCATTGTATGTCGATGCTGACATCGACATGCGATGGCCTCTGAGAGGCCATCGTATGTCAATTTGATCATATGTCGGGGCCATCGCATGTCGGGAGGGGTTACTATATGTGTCTTCTCTTATTTGTTTTCTATGTTTCTCTTTGTATGTGGGTGCCTCTTATGCGCCCTTTTGAGGTTTATGTAAGCACTTGACTTCCTCCCACCCCCTTTCCCTATTCCCTTCCCTCCTTCTTGACTTCCTATTGTTAAACTCATGGTATTCATTTCCATTGATATCCCTACCTAGCTTCGGCTGGGTCAAGGAGTGGCCTGCGGGCTAGTGATGTTTAATTGTTGTCTGCTATCTATAGTAATGCCAGTTTTTTTTTTTTTTTTTGTGACCTTTGGGTCCCCTATGCAATTGTGGACCTGTTTCCTTTCTGTATTGTGAAAAATTCTTAATAAAAATTTACAGTTGAAAAAAAAGAGGGGCAGCCAGAGTAATACAGTACCCAGAAAAATTATCAGAATTAGGATTATTTAGTTTAGAAAAAAGAAGGCTTTGGGGAAACCTAATAACTCTGTATAAATATATCAGGGGACCTTACAGAGATCTCTCCCGTGATCTGTTCATAACCAGGACTGTATCTATAACAAGGGGGCATCCTCTACGTTCAGAGGAAAGAAGGTTTCTACACCATCACAGATGGGGGTTCTTTACTGTAAGAGCAGTGAGACTGTGGAATTCTGTTCCAGAGGAGGCAGTCATGGTGAACTCTGTAAAAGAATTTAAAAGGGGTCTGGATGCATTTTTGGAGAATAATTACATCGCTGGTTATGTATACTAGATTTATAGGGACAGAAGTTTGATCCAGGGATTTATTCTGACTGCCATATTTGGAGTTTGGAAGGAATTTTTACCTCAAATATGAGGGTTTTTTGCCTTCCTCTGGACAAACTCAGTAGGGACTCATTAGGGTTATAGGTTGAACTTGATGGACTCTGGTCTTTTTTCAACCTTATGAACTATGTTACTATTTTGTCATCTAAACCCCAAAATTAGGGAGTGCAGATGCCTTATGACCGACCTTTATAATCTGATAATTTGCGAAAAACACGGTTTTACAATTTTATGCTCTTACAATCATCATGTACGATCGCAACTATTCAAACTAGAATGTTTACACAGTAGTACAAAGGTCCGATATCCTGTTCAGAGATAATAAAATTTCTGTTTAATTTGTAAAAGATGTAATTTTTATCAGAAAAAACTCTGACTAGTCTCATTCATCTTACTAACCGTCCTCACAACAGTCTCTATCTTCCCTGGAGCTCATAATCTTACAGTAGATTTTTGAAAATTGAGACTCTGTCAGAAATGGTGAGATTTTTCTCATCAATATGATGTCTTGGATCATAAATTATAAATAAAAATGAAATCTTTTATTATCATAGAACAGAGTGCTGGAAATGTCTTATGCAGGAGGTCCTTCATGTGTTTGTTAGGGCCCAATGGCTGCCCGATATGAGTGCTGATTTGCTAGATCTGTGATCATTTAATAGGCGTACATACACGGCACGGTATCGGGCAGACAGGGCTGCACAAAAAATATGTGGATCACTTTTTGGCAGGTAGAAAAAAAAACTGATCACCGACGAACAAGTGTTTGCTAATTTAACTGCTATTTATTAGGCCAATAGTCACCATGTGTAATAGACCTCTTATGATGCTCACAAGTAGCAATGGTAAATAATGAATTTGCATGCATAAGCCACCTATCAGTTTCCTTACATGTGTCATCTTTAGACAAGAGAAAAAATAAAGATGGGCATATAAACATTAATTTTGAATGTATTACGCTCATTAATGTGTAAATATAAAATATCACAATTATTTGAAAATGGTAAACTAAATTGTAGCAGTGAATAGAGATTTTAACATTTTTAGAAAGAAGAATATAAATGTTTAAACCTCATTACCCTTTAGTTCTTATATTATACTAGAAAGTTCTACATAATGAAGGAAATAATAATTACAAGGAGACTTACAGGACTTAACAAACCAAATGAGAAGGTAATGAGAGCCCAGATCACTTTACAGTCTTAAGGTACAGTGAACAAAGCAGAAGCAAGGTACATATTGGCGCCTGCAAGTAATAACATATATAACCTTTGCCTGTATTTGATTATGAAGTTCTTTGGGGGTTCTTATGTCAGCATAATTTACACTGGAGGATAACATGATATCATCTATTACCTGCATGTCATATATAAGTTTCTTCAATAATGTCTATAAGAATAAGTATAAAAGATAGAAATAATAGTAAATAATGAATTCCACAATGGGGGCTATAGGTTTCAAACGTGGGCGTTCTGAGGGCCTAATAATGACCTGCACCTGGCTTGTTAAGCTTTTAACCTTTTGTCAATCATTGCTTGAGTCTAATATAAGATAGTTTCAGGCACAACACGTTCTTAGCCTGCTTCCAAATTATGAGATCCACACTTTGATGTGAATATAGCCTTAGGTAAGGAGGTTGGAAGCCTCCAAAATTGTTTCATTGACACATTATTTAAATTCATCTAATAAAACCCAATTTAAGTCACTTTTCCTGCTTAGTCAAGAGGTAGCATTCCGGTCAATGTGACCTTGATGGAAGTGTTCTTGCTTTTAAGTAGCAATGAAACCATGTGATAAATACATTTGAAGTAGGGAATGGTTACTTACAGTCACATTAAGTGCCACCATATTGCTGCACACAGATTACATTCCCTCACACAGGGCCGTTTGAAGGAATTTGGGGGCCCCAAGCAAAATGGACATGGAGCCCCCCCCCCCCCCCTTTGATGTTCACGCACGTCACACTCTAGGTCCGGCGTCAGGACTTAGTAACGCCGGCCCTTGAATTCTGGGAGCGCAACGTGAACGAACGTCGATACGACGCACATTAGGTGCAGCAGAGTTCCCCCCACATTAGGTGCAGCAGAGTTCCCCCCACATTAGGTAGGCAGTGTTCCCCCCACATTAGGTGCAGCAGTGTTCCCTACCCATACCCCCTGTCCAGACCCCCCCCCCCCAGGGCCATTTTTTTGGTGGGGGTTTGACTACTGAGACCCCCACCGATCACCTCGGTTAAAGTGGTTCTCCAGCTGTTGGAAAGCTAAAACTCCCATCATGTCTGGAGAGCCTCTGGCAATGAGAGTTGTAGTTTTGTAACAGCTGGAGAGACACAGATTGGACACAGTTTTACCCATCATCACTGCAGAACTTACAAGTGACTACAGCTCTGATGGGACAGTCAGGAGAATACACAATGATATCAGTGACCTGAGTGACGTCTTCTGACCTGAGTGATATCTTCTCTGTTATCTTTTCTTCTTCATCTGGTCCAGAGACCAGGTCTTCCTCCAGCTCCATCTTCTCTGCAATGTCTGACATCCAGACATCATTGGCTCCTCACTGTCAGCAGATCCTCATCCTCTGCATGAAGACAGTAATCATTATAACCTTGCCAGAAAGTGTACCCTAAATAAAATACTGCCCCACACTGTACCCTGAATATAATACTGCCCCACACTGTACCCTGAATATAGTACTGCCATACACTGTACCCACTAAATATAATACTGCTACACACTGTACCCTGAATATAATCCTGACACACACTGTACCCTGAATATAATACTGCCCCACACTGTACCCTAAACAAAATACTGCCCCACACTGTACCCTAAATAAAATACTTCCCCACACTGTACCCTGAATATAATACTGCGCCACACTGTACCCTGAATATAATGCTGCTCCACACTGTATCCACTGAATATAATACTGCCACACATGCATACACATCATATATACATAAGCACCCCTCTTTACCTGTGTCCTCATAACCCCCATAACCCCCCCCCCCCCCCCCCCGCTAAACCTCTCCTCATCATTACAATAACTCCCCCCCCACCTCTCCTCGTCACTATTATAACCAGGGGGGGGGGTTATGGGGGGTGATGAGGAGAGGTGCAGGGGGGGCACCTCTCCTCACCCCCATAACACCCCCCTGCACCTCTCATCACCCCCATAACACCCCCCTGCACCTCTCATGACCCCCATAACACCGCCCCTGCACCTCTCATGACCCCCATAACACCCCCCTGCACCTCTTATGACCCCCATAACACCCTCCCTGCACCTCTCATGACCCCCATAACACCCCCCCTGCACCTCTCATGACCCCCATAACACCCCCCTGCACCTCTCATGACCCCCATAACACCCCCCCTGCACCTCTCATGACCCCCATAACACTCCCCCTGCACCTCTCATGACCCCCATAACACCCCCCTGCACCTCTCATGACCCCCATAACACCCCCCTGCACCTCTCATGACCCCCATAACATCCCCCCTGCACCTCTCATGACCCCCATAACACCCCCCCTGCACCTCTCATGACCCCCATAACACCCCCCCTGCACCTCTCATGACCCCCATAACACCCCCCTGCACCTCTCATGACCCCCATAACACCCCCCTGCACCTCTCATGACCCCCATAACACCCCCCCTGCACCTCTCATGACCCCCATAACACCCCCCCTGCACCTCTTATGACCCCCATAACACCCCCCTGCACCTCTTATGACCCCCATAACACCCCCCCCACACACACACACACACACCTCTTATCCCCATTGCAGTCCCCTAACCACCATACAATCCCCCCCCCCCCCCCCCCCCCCGGCGCCAGTTTACTTACCCTGCCAGGGATCGTTGCAGCGGTGTGAGTCTGCTGCTGCTCCTGTCACTCCACGCAGGATGCTGGAGGTTTGCGTGGGGACGTAAGCAGGGACAGGTCAGGTGATTGGCGTAGACGTGCGTGCCTGCGCGGGGCACGTGACGTCTCTACTCCCATCAGCCCCTGACCTGTCCGGTGCCGGCCCTGCTTCGTTTCTTAAGGGGCCCGCGCCCTACAAAAAGGTAATTGAAATGTGCGGGCCCCCCCGAAGTGCTCCGTCGCTACAGGACGGGCAAGCACCGGCTCTGCTCGGGGCCCCCAGCCAGCTCGGGGCCAAGCGACGGGCCTGCCCTCACAACAGTCTCTATCTTCCCTGGAGCTCATAATCTTACAGTAGATTTTTGAAAATTTGAGACTCTTTCAGAAATGGTGAGATTTAAGTGAAAGTCCAGCATTGCTCTCCTGCCCATTCTAAAAATGTTGGCATTGAAAACACTGTACAGGCTGGGCAGTAAAGTTGGCGAGGGAAACATACCAAGGCTTAGCAAGTACCAAGCTCAAGGCCTTTTAATAAGAGAAGGGCTCCTGTGCAGAACTCACTGGGTATCATCACTGGGTATCATTGGGTTGTCTCCCCAACTTTGCAGAACAGACGCATGAGCAGCGATTAATTAAACATTTGGGCCTGACATCTCCCACAGAGCTGATTAATTAACCATTTGGGCCTGACATCTCCCACAGAGCTGATTAATTAAACATTTATTCTGAAAAAAAGGTATCACAGTGATACTTATAAAATAAACAAATGACATACAGGTACAAAATTATATAAAAGAGTTCAGCAAGGCAAGTTCAGAAAACAAAAAGACAGTCCTTACAGCATAATGGTATAGCAGTCCTTGTGAGTGAGGGTCCAGCTGTATCTTAGGATGTCTTGTCAGCTATTGCCACAAGCTTGAACAAAGGTTTGTCCAGCATCACCAGGTGGGGGGCATCTCTCTTCCAGGTCCTTTATCTTAGTTTGATTTTATGACGGGACCAGAGTCATCTCATATCCTGCTGCTACGAAGGCTTTTGACTTCAAAAGAAGTATACCACCAACAGCCCCCCCCCCCCCCAGTAGGTCCAGTAGGGGATCACTACCCAGCCCTTCCTCTAGTGCACTGCATACACTGAATGCCACCTCCTCAGAGTCATAGTATGCCATATTAATGTGGTACAATCTCTGCCTCTGACCTTTCTCATCAAGGGCAACTACATATTTGGTGGGTTCTAGGCACTGCAAAATGGGCAAGGGACCCTCCCAGGCAGCCTGCAACTTATTCTGCATCATGAGGTTCAGAGCCATTACCTTCTGTCCCACTTCACAGACCCGGTCCCTTGCATTGCGATCATACCATTACTTCTGCCTGGACTGTGCTGCTGTGAGGTTGTCATGTTGTCATCCCAGTCAATGCCTGCATCCTGTTCCTGAATCTCAGAACATACTCCACCCCAAAAGCTACCAAGTACTGTACATTTACCTTCTTACAGATACTTTGAATTAGTCTGGACATGAACTGTGTGCCCTGATCAGTGAGCATTTCTCTGGGGAACCCCACCCTGCAGAACATACTGATCAGTGCATCTGCCACCTTATCTGCCCAGACGGAGGATAAGGCAACAGCCTCAGGGTAACTGATTGCATAATCCCCCACAGTAAGAATAAATTGTTTCCCTGTGCTGCTGGGTTTAGCTAGAGGCCCCAAAATATCCACTACCACTCATTCAAAAGGTACAGATATGACTGGTAGGGGCACTAGGGGAACATGAGTAAAATCCCCAGACTTACCCACCCTCTGGCAGACACGACAGGATCTACAGTAATTTGCAACAGCAGTACCCATACCTGGCGAGTAGAAATTGTGTGCCAACCTGGACTTTGTCTTGGCCACTCCCTAATGTCCTGCCAGGGGGGTCTCATGGGCTAACCTCAGCAGCTCTTTCTGGTACTGCCCAGGAACTACTAATTACCTTGTCTCTTTCCTGGGGCCCTAGCATGCCTTTGGAAAGGGACTCCCAGTACAAGATATTGTTTTCCTAATATACCCTATGCCCATCTGTGTCAGCACCTGGCTGTTCAGCATGTTATCTCAGCCCTTCAAGTCAAGGGTCACTGCGCAGAGCTTCCCCGAAATGCTCATTGCCCTCCCCCATCTCATGGCATCAGGGAGCACATTTCCCTCCTTACTCTGATTTGGCTTGCAAGTCACACAGCTTGCCCCTTTCATCACCATCCTCCCTTCTTTTTACAGCTGCAGCCCTGGCATGCTGCTGACGTGTTACCACTGACATCATTGGTATGCCTCCCTGGGGTTTACCTTCCTCCCCCTCAGTCCCAGACATAATGTTACAGGCATCATACACAGGTCCATCACTCCTTCCCTCCTCCTCCTCTTCAGCCATCTTAGGCTCACAGGATTGGGACATTTCACTAACTGCTGGTCCCCCATCCTTACACGTCACCAGGGGCACAATAAACCCTCCCCCTAGCCCATCTCCACTAGGTTTTGGCATTGGTAATTCATTGTCATCACATTTTACAATACACCCCCTTTCACTTTTGGAAAACATTACTGGTTCAGTCACAGGTAAACCTTTATCAATCCCCTGCACTTCCTCCCAGTTATCACATTTCACAGTGTCTCTCATAGTCTCGCACAGTACCTCAGAACGAATCGGGCTCTCTCCTTGCCCATCTGGTGTGCAGGTAGTGTCCTCTGGAGCATAATGACAGAGCCTCCGACCCAAACCATTCCGCAGCAAAACATTAACAGGGATGTCCTCCAGGTACACACGGGCCATGGGCACAGCAGGTCACACACCTCCAATTCCTTTTAAAGCCATGGTTCTTCCAGGGATGATGTCCTCTGTATCCACCACTTCAGGCTGCACCATGGTAAATGAGGCTCCAAAATCTCGTAAATCCACTGTCGCCCGGTCACCCACAGTTACTCTCTGTGAGTTATCCCCTCTTTTCTCCACCACTCCAGACACCAGAAGAATGGCTGTGTGTCCACCAGCTGCCGGTAGAGAATTCTTCTTGTTGGGGTAAGTGGCACTCAGGTGTCCAATCCTATTGCATCTGTAACATCGGCGGGTGTCCCCCTGACCCAAGAGAGAGAGTGTGAGCACCTATATTAAGAAAGGTTAGCTCCCATATTTAGAGATCAAAGACCAGAGCTGATTAATGAAACATTTAATCTGAAAAAAGGTATCACAGTGCTACGTATAAAATAAACAAATGACATACAGGTACAAAAATATATAAAAGAATTCAGCAAGACAAGTTCAGAAAACAAAAAAGAAATCCTTAAAGCATAATGGTATAGCAGTCATTGTGAGTAAGAGTCCAGCTGTATCTTAGGATGTCTTTTCAGCTTTTGCCACAGGTTTGAACAAAAGTTTGTCCAGCATCTCAGTTTTATAGTGTTTTTTCTGGAGGGAAATCTCCATTCCCCCCTCCCCTCTGATCCCACCAGGTAGGGGGGGGGGGCACCTCTCTTCCAGGTCCCTTATCTGAGTTTGATTTTATGATGGGACCAGAGACATTTCATATCCTGTTGCTACGAAGGCTTGTGACTTCAAAAGAAGTATACCACCAACAGCCCCTCCCCCGCCCCAATAAAACTGGAATACACAAAACAGATACACAGTCTAAATGAACCCTCACCCATGTCTTGAATTATACATTATACACAAAAAAAATTATAATACACATGTATGATACCATAATAAGGCCTTGGGCCTGACACCACCCTTTATCTAGGTGATTATATGTTTTTCATATAACTTGCTGACTCGCGGAATGGTATCATTGTATATTTCTTGTGATTTGTAAGTCTGCAAATTTGATACTTACCTTGGTTCTTGGGCAGCACCTCTGTGGACACCATTTTGGTGTCTTCTTGAAACCTACCTTGGTTTTTGGTGTAGCACCTCTGTGTGGCACCATTTTTTTGCACCATTGGATCTGTTTTTATAAAGAATGTATTAAATGTTAAGTTTTAGTGTTACAGTGATTAAGTCTCTAAACATTGGACACATGGGTCGAACTGAAGGATGGTAAAACGGAGAAAGGAGGAAGACACCAAGAGGTTTGAGAGCCCCTGGATTGTTTGTGACAGGTGAGTCTCTGATTTTTAAGCTTCATGTGGTAAAGACTAAAGGTCCATAGGAGATGTGCCCTTAGGGCCTGAGAATGCTTTTTAATGTATAAGAAAATATTTTGGGGGAGTAGACGAGAAATTTTTCTTTATTATTACACTTTTGTACATTTTGTTTTTATTTTTTTTCACAGCACGGCTGGGTACACAGACACCCATAGCCTGCCTATGGGCCTTCACAAGACCCCCAGCTGTCATAGAAACTTTGAAAGAGGATAGCAGGAGCTGGGGATGATGCTGCAGGTAAGTGGCGCACTGACAATCCTCACATGCAGCGGTCATGATTTGATTTAGGCATGTAAAGAGTAAAGAGTTTCTCTGTTCTGGTTAGTTACAGCAAGAGGCCGGCTATCATACTAATGGCCGAGCTTCATCAATCCCTGTACTGGAGAGCCAATAAAGCTTATTCTATCCTTGCCACAAAAACATGGTAAGCTTAAATAAATTCCCTTAATGACTCCCATAAAAAGGCGTATTGACAGTCAATAAGAGGTTAATTGCAGTATCACACATTTCTGGCGAAGATCTAAAAGACAGAAATGTCGACTAGTTGCCCATAGCAACCAATCAGCTTTCTTTCATTTGTGAAAAAAAAGGCCTCTGAACAACAAAGAACAAATCTGATTGGTTGCTATTGGCAACTGATCAACTTTTCCTCAGCACAGGTTTTGAGAAATCTCAAGTTTAGCAGCAACACTGGATTAAAAACTGCATGTTACCATTTCCATTTCTGACATTGTATTTGAGATGCGTAAATATTGTGGCTTTCTGCTGTACCATACTGGCTGTGTGTTGGCTTAGCTTATGTATTGTAACTGACCACTGTTTGAAAACATAATAAAAACATACATAACATATTCCAGTGTATTAACAAAAAATAAATATATACGCATAGATCTAAATTGAAATAAATATGAACAAAAAGGTTAAAAAAATTACAAATGAAAGGAATAAACAAGCCATGACATATTGAAGCCTGGGCTATTGAATGTAGCTGAACAGTCTTTGTACTGAAGAGGAAATTTCAGTTTTTTAAATGGCATGTATTATTTTTTCCCTCCAGCATTATGAAGGTGCTTGATGTACAAGAATCATCCTTTAATTGTTACATCCACAAGAAAGTCCTTGAAAATCAATTGTTGAGAAGATCTCATTATAATGGAGAGCACAAGCCTTCCATTACGGTGGCTACGTAGCCCATGTTTTACAATGAAAGCTGGACAAACATTGCTATTATTTCATCTATAGTCCCATGTTTGCAGAGCAGGGCTCAGGTGTCTATCAATACCATTATCAATTTGTGTGGGTTAGAAGTGAAGAACATTTCCTTTAAAGAATAATGGAAGCCCTTCTAAAAAGGCCATTCAGAGAACCACTGGAAGAATTAAAGAAGCAATAAAATCAGTGCACTGGTGCCATGGAGTCTGTATAAGCTTCATCTGAGCAACATCCAGCTGCTGGAGGAGTGCTGATAAATATAGCACCCTTATCTCTAAATATGTCCTCTCATACACAATAAGGTAATCCAAACTAAATTGAAAAGGCATGAAGATCACTCCTCAATGAAATATGGGACAACCATTACAAGCCCTGGTGTAGCCACATTCATTTTCTCACATAGAAGTGTAGTAGAAAAACATAGTAGGTTTTAAAGACTATGAAAACTTTTAAAGTGTACCTGTTATTATAAAAACCTAAAGATATGTCCAATAATTATAATAATAATGAATTTGTATTTTACTTATATAGCGCACACAGATATCACAGTGCTGTACACTTAAGTTTGTCAACATTTTTATTGGTCAGGGTCTAACTGATCTGTAGAATGAGTGGGAAGAGAAGCACATGGCCGCACGTTTCTTCCCCTGCTCTGTGTCTATGATAGCAAGACATAGGCTCCCGTGAGAACGTCCTGGTCATGTGACAAAGAAGAGTCAGTAGAGAACATACTAAGGCCAGGTTCACACTGCCGGAAGTGTGAAGCCCCTTATTTTAGGATCGAAAAAAGCCGAAGAAAAAATTGTACTTGTACCATTTTTTTCTCCGGCTTTTCATTCCGAAAATAACGGCAGCTATTGAATACAATGGGGCCCATCCCCATCGGGACCCATTATTTGCAGGTATGCTCCGGCAAAATTACAGCCGGCATACTGCAAAAAAGAAAAGGGAGTTTGACTGCTGAATTTATCATAGCATACCGGCAGTGGGAAAGGGGCCTAAGAGTGTACTTCCGCCAGTTTATTCTACTGATCGGTCAGGGTGTAAACATTCAAACCTTGACCGACACAGACTTTTGAAGTGTCTTTAGTAAATGTTTTTTATAATGACAGCTACAGTTTAAATGAATAGCTTTTATTCTCATTCTGTTCTTCTTATTGTACAAAAAACATTTTTTCATAAATCTTTATTAAACGTTTTGCTTTGTTTTTTTCTACAGTCTACTGCAATGTTCTGCTATCAATGAAAACCATCAGAACCTAGTTTGAAGAGTTTTTCTTTAGCTCTCATCTCACCTCTCCTAAGCCAATTTCTAAGCTGATTTATGACCATATGAAAGGTCAACTTTTATGTGACAATGAGTCAGCCCTGCTGTATGAGAAAGATATGGCTTCAAACAGGACACTGGCTCCACGAGGCGCAGGACAAACTCAGCATAAGACCAGGTAAAAGGAAGGTGGTTTATTCCCAAGATGCAATGTGTTTCACTGCAATCACGCAGCTTCATCAGGCATGACATAGACAAGTAAGGTGCTAATTTATAAGGGCAACAATTAACCCTCACACTGCTGTTGCAGTAGAGGGAATGGAACGCATACAAAATATACACATACAATTGTATTATCAAATAACAGATGAGAAATAGCTGGACATTCAATGGGTGGAAAGTAGCTGGACATTCAGCAAATATGCACATGCTATTCTATTATCCAATAGCTCAAAACCACATGTAAATGACATCAAATTATCTAAAAAAAATTGAAAAAAATTGAAAAAAATGAAAAAATTTAATAAAAATTGACATATGTATAAAGAGTATATATAAAAAGTAGGAAAATAATTTATATATATATATATATATATATATATATATATATATATGTGATCATTGTAACACCTGCGCTCTGGCCAGACACGCCGGCCCTGAGCACTCTCTGCTTATGTCCTCGCTGCCCGCATGCGAATCCCCGCCCGTCACTCACTTCCCTCATCTTCCACCTCTCCGTGTTCTTGCAGCCCCGGCGCACATGCCACCGCCTCCTAGGGTGCGGAGCTCTTTCACTTAAAGGGCCAATGCTCTATTAATGTAGTGTCTGCACCTTTCCCCTGTCCCTAAATATCAGCTCCTCCCTTGTTTTCCTGACGGATCTTTGGTTACCTTGTGCCATAATTAAAGTCCTGTGTCCCTGTTTCAGTGTACCTGTTCCTTGCTACCTTACCTCCCCTGCACCTGTGTTACCTGCCCTGACCTACTACCATCTTGCCACATCCTGCCAGTTGCCTTCTGTGCCACGCCACCTTCCAGCTACCTGTGTGGACGAGTCGTGCCAGGGGAAGTGACCTAGGTGCCGCCTGCTGCAGCAAGACCATCCCGCTTTGCGGTGGGCTCTGGTAAAAACTAGCGGCACCTTAGACTCCACTCCCTGGCAGGGCTCACGTCATCATCCACACAGACCCTGAGGATCCATCACCTGCCGTGTCCTCTTACAGTAAGATCCGGCCATGGATCCCCCTGGGGGGCCTTTGCCAGATGTCTCGGATCTTCCCACCATCGTGGCTCA
Organism: Hyla sarda; assembly: GCF_029499605.1. Lineage (NCBI taxonomy): Eukaryota > Metazoa > Chordata > Amphibia > Anura > Hylidae > Hyla > Hyla sarda. Next base: position 237,481,716 of record NC_079190.1, read on the forward strand.
ACAGTTGCAGCAGTTAGCCTGTCAGGTGCAACAACTGAATCAACTCTCAGCCATGGTGCAACAGCTTCTTGACGTTCAGCAGCAACAACAGCAGCAGCCACCTGTTCCTGAGCTTCCTTCTGTGTCTGCAGCTTCTCCCGGGACCAAGCTTTGTTTGTCCTTGCCTTCTAAGTATGATGGAGATCCCAAGCTGCGTAGAGGCTTTGTGACACAGTGTTCTATCCACCTAGAACTCATGGCGAATCTGTTCCAGACGAAGCATGCTAAAGTGGCGTTTGTGTTCAGTCTAGTGTCTGGAAAAGCTTTGGTCTGGGCTACTCCTCTCTGGGATCGTAGAGATCTGGTCTCCTTTAACCTGTCAGCCTTCCTTGCAGAATTCCGCAATGCAGTTGAAGAGCTTGCGTGAGACTCCTCTGCCGAGATGGCTCTTTTGAACCTCTGCCAAGGGAACTCCTCCATTGGCGACTACGCAGTTCAGTTCCACACTCTTGCTTCTGAACTTTCTCTGAACGACAAGGCCTTGTGTGCTACCTTTAAAAAAGGACTCTCCTCTCGAATCAAGGATGCTTTTGCTGCACGAGATTCTCCGGCTAACCCAAGCGAACTTATCCATTTAGCCACTCTAACTGATGTGCGTTTTGCCGAGAGGCAGGAGGAACTTCCTTTGGAAAAAGAACCTGCCCGAACACAGGGTTTAACTCATCTGGCCCCCGTGTTTCAACATCCACCCCTACTCTCTACTTTGCCTCTTGCCGAAGAGGCTATGGTAGTGGACCGTTTTCACTTAACACAGCAGGAAAAATCCCGTTAACGCAAAGAGAATTTGTGCCTATATTGTGCCAGTCCGGAGCCCTTTCTCAAAGACTCCATGTCCGGGAGAACGCTCTCAACTTGAACAAGTAGGAGTGGCTTCCCTAGATGTTAATATTACCTTTCCTTGCTTGACCACCCCGGTTCAAGTATTTTCCTGTGCCAAGACATCTTTCATCGCTTCTACTCTTTTGGACTCCGGTTCCACTGGTAACTTCATTGGTGCCTCCTAGGTCCATAAACACCGTCTTCCGGTGTCTCGTCTTGCCAAGCCCTTCTACATCTCTTCTGTTAATGGACAAAGTCTGAACTGTAAGGTGCAATTTCCCCTCGTCATGCAAGTAGGAAATTTGCATAAGGAAAAAATACCGTTCTATGTGCTACGACATTGTACTTCGGAGCTTCTTCCTTGGCTTCAACGGCATTCTCCACAACTTGACTGGAGATCTGGTGAAATCACTTGTTGGGGACGATAATGCCAAGATCACTGTCTTGTTCCCCCTGTGATATTTTCTGTGCCTGTTAAACTCAGACATAAAGTCTTGAATTGGGGACATTCTTCCTTGCCAATTGGTCACCTTCGAAGATGGAAGACCTTTGCCCATTCCAGAAATCCCCTGGTCTCATATAGTGAGGAACTCTCTGAATTCCAAAGAAGAGGGGGAGACCAAAGGAGGGGGTACTGTAACACCTGCACTCCGGCCAAACACGCCGGCCGTGAGCCCTCTCTGCTTATGGCCTCGCTGCCAGCGGGGCTGGGATTCGCATAGCGGGTCGCGACCGCATGCGAATTTCAGCGCGTCACTCACCTCCCTCTTCTTCCACCTCTCCGTGTCCTCGCAGCCCTGGGCCCTAGGAGGCGGGGCACGCACGCTGGAGCTCTTTCACTTAAAGGGCCAGTGCTCTATTAATCAAGTGTCTACACCTGTCCCTGTCCTTTAATATCAGTTCCTCCCTTGTTTCCCTGCCAGACCTTGTGTCATAGTGAAAGTCCTGTGTCCCTGTTTCCGTGTACCTGTTCCTTGCTACCTTACCTCCCCTGCACCTGTGTTACCTGCCCTGACCTATTGCCATCTTGCCATGTCCTGCCAGCCTCCTTCTGTGCCACGCTACCTGTGTGGAAGAGTCATGCCAGGGGAAGCGACCTTAGACTCCGCTCCCTGACATAGCTCATGCCATCATCCACACAGGCCCAGAGGATTCACCACCTGCCGTGTCCTGTTACAATCATATAGTGAATGGACTGAGGCATTCGATGCGGCAAGAGTGCAATTATCGCATCTGATGCATCATACCTCAGTGAACATTTTCTATGGTCTTATTCAGACCATGCTGCACCAATGTGGACAACTTAACCCCTTAAGGACAGAGCTCATTTTCACCTTGAGGGGTTTCAGCTGTCATGCCCCCTCCCATAGGCTTGCATTGAGAGGCGGAGCGTGACGTCACACGGGGGCGGAGGCGTGACGTCACACGCAGCCTGCCCCGTGGTCGTCGGTAATCAGACCTGGAGCGAACATGCTCCGGGGACTGATTTTAACTGGGGTGGGTGGTGTTGGGACCCTCGTGATCAGGCATCTGATCCCCTATCTTTTGGATAGGGGATAAGATGTCTAAGCACCGGAGTACTCCTTTGAGGATGGCGCCATTTTTTGCAATTCTGACCACTGTCGCTTTAAGCATTAATAACTCTGGGATGCTTTTACTGATTATTCTGATTCTGAGATAGTTTTTTCATGACATATTCTACATTATTTTAGTGGTAAATTTTCATCGTTACTTGCATCCTTTCTTGGTGAAAAATCTCAAAATGTCATGAAGATTTTTTAACATTTTGCATTTTACTAACTTTGAAACTCTCTGCTTGTAAGGAAAATTGATATTCCAAATAAATGTTGTATTGATTCACAAATACAGTATGTCTACTTTATGTTGGCATCATTAAATTTACATATTTTTACTTTTTGAAAAAATTAGAGGGCTTCAAAGTAGAGCAGCAATTTTCAAAATTTTCATGAAAATTGCTAAATCTGAAGGGACAGATGTTACAGAACTACAACTCCCAGCATGCCTGGGCAGTCTAGGCATGCTGAGAGTTTTAGTTTTGCAACATCTGGAGGGCTACCGTTTGGGCACCACTGAAATAGTGGTCTCCAAACTGTGACCCTCCAGATGTTGCAAAACTACAACTCCCAGCATGCTCAGACAGCCTTTGGCTGTCTGGGCATGCTGGGAGTTGCAGTTTGGCTTCTACTAGGAAGGCAGCAGTAAAGATCGCTTTACTGCCACCTCCCTTGATGCTCCATGCTGTCGCCTCCCTACCTGCATCGCTCATCTCCGCTGATGTCACCGACGATCTGCGGTCCCCACGGCATCTTCTCCACAGGTACCGGCCGCCATCTTCTCCCCCCGTTCTACCCGACATCCAGGGGTGGGCAGAGCGGGGGGTTTACATGGTAACCCCCGTCTTCAACTTCCATTGGTCAGCACTCATTGCTGACTAATGGCAGGGGATAGGAGGAGGTTGCCGCACTGCAACCTCGCTACAATCCCTCAGGATGATCGGGGCTGTCATTGACAGCTTTTCAGCAGGCATCCCGTTCTGGCTAGTGGCGGGGACCGGAATTCCCACGGGCTTATCCATACGCCCTACGTCCTTAAGGACTCGGGATGCCGGGCATATGCATACGCCCTGCATCCTGAACAGGTTAAATATCCAAAACGACTCACGATTAATGAGTCGTTGGAAACTATTAGGAATATCTTCAGGTATTGTTTCAAGGATGATTGTTAAAAGCAAAGATGAAATATCATTTTTGTGGATGTAAGAAAAATGTCTGGAAACAATGTGTAATGCATAACTATTTTTTATGTTGGACCTGTGTTTGCACATTTGCGCACGGTCTGAATAGTGCATCCAAGATATTGAAGGTGGCCACTGCAAAATAATAAATAAACTGCATATTACGTATCACAATTTACCAAATGCGTAATGGAAAATGTTTTTCCTGTCTGGTATGATTCAAATATATCTATGTGACTGCCGATCATGCTGCAACATAAACAGCGATTTTTATTGCAAGGAAAGTAACCTTTTATTCTTGGAGTAGGCGATAAAACTGAAAATTTCTGAAAGTACTATATCTTTTAATATTGGATCACTGTGAATAATGTGCCAATTGCGTTTTAAAAAACTGTAATTTTTATTTCTTTTGCTCAACAGTTATAATTCATGATAAAATTGTATTTGTACCTGGTTTCATCAGTCTTATTTTAATTTAGATTTTTTTATTCTTTTAATTCTTATTTCCATTATCTTTTAATTCTTTATTCATTTCTACATTTTTCCGGATTAACTAAATTCTCCTGTTTCATATCTTTTACCTTGTGATAAGCTTTAGTTAAAAGTCCTGCTGGGTATCCCTTGGCTTACAACCGTTCTATCAAAAGGGCTGCTTGGGTGCAACAATCTGAGTCTAAAGTGCAACTTTTACGTATTCTAAGGTATTGCCCATATGGGACACCCCTCAGCCAGTTGGGGTAATGGGCACTATTGAAGTCCAAGAAACTATTGACATCCACAGATTTAAAGTGAGTTTTGGAATGATGGAACCTGCCATATTCAAAATTTCCATGTCTAAAAATTGTATAATAAGAATAAAAAAATCTACATATAAATAAAAATAAGACAATTGAAAAGAGGTACAAACAAAATGTTATTATGAATTATAACTGTGGGGCAAAAGAAATAAAAATTATTTTAAAACGCAACATTAGTTGGCACATTATTCACAGTGATCCAATATTAAAAGATATAGTACCATGTACTCCGGGAGTTACTTTTAGGAGATCCAAAAATTTTCAAAGTATTTTAGCATCCAATAGATTAAAAAAGACAAATTTTTCAGTTTTATCCCCTACCCCTATAATAAAAGGGTGCTTTCCTTGCAATAAAAATCGCTGTTTATGTTGCAGCAGGATCGGCAGTCACATAGATATATTTGAATCATGCCAGACAGGAAAAACATTTTCCATTACACATTTGGTAAATTTTGATACACAATATGCAGTTTATTTATTATTTTGCAGTTGCTGCCTTCAATGTGTTGGATGCACTATAGTTATGCATTACACAGTGTTTCAAGCCATTTTTCTTGCATCCACAAAAATGACATTTCCTCTTTGCATTTAATCATCCTTGAAACAATACCTGAAGATCAAAAAAAGGAATATCCAGCATCCAGGTGAAGTCCAAACAGGTATATCTTTATTCGGAGACTTGCAAATACACGTTTAAAACACTCTGACGCGTTTCACGCTTTCACGCTTAGTCTATTACTAAGCGCGAAAGTGTGAAACACGTCAGAGTGTTTTAAACGTGTATTTGCAAGTCTCCGAATAAAGATATGCCTGTTTGGACTTCACCTGGATGCTGGATATTCCTTTTTTCCATTTTGCTGTATGTGAAGCCGGAGGCGGGACCGGCGGGTCCTTGCACAGGTCTTGCCCTGATCTGGATGAGCTGTCTTCATTTGGAATAATACCTGAAGATATTCCTAATCATTTCCAATGACTCATCGTGAGTGGTTGTGGATATTTAAGTTGTCTACATTGGTGCCGCATGGTCTGAATGAGACCATAGAACACGTTTGCTGCGGTCAGAGACATCGGATGTGATAATTGCACTCTTGCCGCATCAGATGCCTCGGTTCATTCACTATATGCGTTCATATACTGTATAATATATATATATAGAGAGAGAGAGAGAGAGAGAGAGATAATTATTTTCCTCTTTTTTATATATAGTCTATACATGTCTTATTTGTTTTTAAAAAATTTTACCTTTTTTATTTATTTATTTACATTTTTATTTTTAATATATTTTTATGTCATTTATATGTGGTTTTGCACTATTTGATAATAGAATTGCATGTGCATATTTGATGAATGTCCAGCTACTTTCCATCCGTTGAATGTCCAGCTATTTCTCATCTGTTATTTAATAAAACAATTGTATGTGTATATTTCTTATCTGTTTCGTTCCCTCCGGTGTGAGGGTGAATTGCTGCCCTTATAAATAAACACCTAACTTGTCTATGTCATGCCTGATGAAGCTGCGTAATTGCAGTGAAACGCGTTGCATCTTGGGAATAAACCACCTTCCTTTTACCTGGTCTCATGCTGAGTTTATCCTGTGCCATGTGGAGCCGGCATCCTATTTGAAGCCATATCTTTCCTTGGAACCCTACTAGCCAGAGGACATAGGATTACTCTATTACTTCACATGCATACCATTGTTGTGTATGTTGTTACACAACAATTTGGGGTGAGCGGCTTTCATCCCTTGCCTTTTTATTGACATATATCTCTTTTAATGCACCATATTTCCTTTTAGATTTTGCTGTATGAGAGATTGTCATGGTGACTTTCTTACAAGTATAGAGCAGACTCAACTAGTACCCCAAGACAGCAGTATTAGATTTACTTACCTGTGTGCCTCCCATCTGGGAAGAAGTCGAGTCTGAGTGCAACTTTTACATGAATGGCCATTCCAAATCCATAAAGAGAAAGTCAGTCAACATTACAGTTTACAGTGTCTCTATCCTCGAGATAATCCCACCACTACATTTATATGAAAAATAGCAGGACCCAAAACTGATCCTTGTGGTAACCACTATAAACAGTGACCCAACCAAAATGGATTTCCTTATTAACAACATTTCTGCATTATCCTCACTTTAGAAATATTGTATGTGACAATACTGACTCACCCAGATCTAATCTGCAATTTTATTCCTCATAAAGGCTGTTCTGATTTGTTTGGATCAGGCCATACTTAATGGATAATTCATAGTAGAAAAAAAAATTTGTGGGGAAAAACTCTCACCATGACCTGACAATTGATATTTCTTACTTTATCACAATTCTGACAAATGATTGAAGAATGCTGGTAGTTAAAGGGGTACGGTGGAAAACTTTTTTTTTTTTTTTTAAATCAACTAGTGCCCGAAATTAAAAATTACTGTTTAATTACTTCTAAAATCTTAATCCATCTAGTACTTATTAGCTGCTGAATACTACAAAGGAAATTATTTTCTCTTTGGAACACAGATCACTCTGCTGAATCACAAGCTCTCTGCTGACATCTCTGTCCATTTTAGGAACTGTCCAGAGTAGGAGAAAATCCCATAGCAAACATATGCTGCTCTGGACAATTCCTAAAATGGACAGAGATGTCAGCAGAGAGTACGGTGCTCGTGATTCAGCAGAGTGCTCTGTGTTCCAAAAAGAAAATAATTTTCTTTGTAGTATTCAACAGCTAATAAGTACTAGAAGGATTAAGATTTTTTAATAGAAGTAATTTACAAATATGTTTAACTTTCTGGCACCAGTTGATTTAAAAAAAAAAAAAAGTTTTCCACCAGAGTACCCCTTTAAAAGGGTACTCCAGTGGAAAACTTTCTTTTTTTTTAATCAACTGATAGCAGAAAGTTAGATAGATTTGTAAATTACTTCTATTAAAAAAAATCTTTACTCTTACAGCACTTTTTAGCAGCTGTGTGCTACAGAGGAAATTATTTTCTTTTTTAATTTCTTTTTTGTCTTGTCAACAGTGCTCTCTGCTGACACACCTGTCAGTGTCAGGAACTGTCCAGAGCAGCATAGGTTTGCAATGTCTCCTCCCATCTATGAGGGATAGATTTTCTTTAAGTTTTACATATACACATATTGTCATTAATGTAATTAGAAAATGCAGGATTGGGGCAGAGGAGGCATCAGACTGCAGAACAGAAGCATATGTTGTCTGTACGACATAGTAACCTCCTGCACTTATTTCCTGAGTATTTAAGGATACTGGGTGAAGGTTTGGATCTGTGATGTTCACACCCAAAATGTGTATGGTGCACAGTGGTGTGTTATTCGGATTTTAATCTGCAATTATAAAGCTGTAAAACCGTATCCAAGAGCTAAACCAAACTTCTTTTCTTCAGCTGCCAAAATAAACCTAAAGGGGTACTCCACTAGAAACATCTTATCCCCTATCCAAAGGATAGGGGATAAGATGTTAGATCTCTGTCGCGGCAACCTGTCATTCGGCGTCATGACTGGTGATGCAAGCCACCAAGCTTCCTCCTTTCACGTCTATGGGAGAAGGCGTGACAGCTATGTACAAGCCTTCACGCCCCCTCCCATAGACATAAATGGAGGGGACGTGGTGTGGTGTGGCATGGCGGGACGTGATGTCACAAACTCCGGCCCTGAGATAGCGGAGGTCCCCAGCGGCGATACCCCAGTGATCAGACATCTTATCCCCTAGGGGATAAGATGTTTCAAACAGAGTACCCCTTTAAATCCCAGACCTTAATTTAATCATAACAGACCCCTAAATTAGTTTAGACCTCAGACCATACTCCTTCCAATTCCACACCAAAGCCAAGAGGATATAAGACCCCAGAGCAGACCCCAATATAAAATTAGCCCCCAGACAAAACACACAAAATGAAACTAGGCTCCAGACCAGATAGCTCGATTATCAGAACCCCCACCCCCCAGACAAGATTCTTTAATAAATTTTGACACCAGACCCTAAAATCCATTTTACAGACCAGACTCACATCCAGACTTTAGTTAAAAACCTATTAAATAACTTTAGATTCCAGACAAGACCTAGACTTCAGACTAAATTACAAAATGAATCCAGATCCAGACCAGACTCCATACACTTTTCTAACCCCAAACAAGATCCCTCTATTTGAGTCTATTATTTATTAGTCCTCACTTTCTTCAGTTCTAAATGCCCCACACACAGGATCCAGATGCATTGACTGACTATCAATTCCAATGGAGGTATTCTGGTGGCTTCTGGCTTCCATAGCAACTGATCGCCACACTGCAATTGCATTACGGGGTTAAGCATGAGAGACTTGTGCAGAACCTGTCAAGTCACCCTCTAGATGTTGGGATCGCTATTGACGCTATCTGTAGCATTAAACTGCTGCGATTGTGGAGAAGGCAGGTGTTGTCATTGCAAGCAGATGCCAGCTGTAAAATGTAGCTAATACTTGCCGCATATAAAGCAGGCTCCACTTGTGAGCTCCATATGCAGTGACCACCCATGCAATGAAAAAACACACATGGGTGGCCACTAAGGGAAATTGTTATCCTGGCATCCCCAAAAATATTGAACCCATTCAATGTTTTTGCATATTCCACTCGGGAATGCATTACCAACTATGAGACGGCGCATTTCAGAGCAGTACTAGCACCGGCATGTGAACATAGCCTGTGTTGGCCTAGCAGTGAGACAGGCAAGATAAAGTGTTGATTTTAAACATGTGGATAATCCCCCGCAGGGTTAAATAAGTATTTCCACTGCTATGGTATAGCTAAGTAGATACATTTCAAAAGTCCGAAGTCTCAGTATAAACTGCAGTATAATTGGACAAATAATAACTAGAATATTATTGGTTATTTTGCTTACCTAAAACAGACAAATGACACCTCGATAGATTTTTTTACTCTCTGATAAATCTTTTCCACGGTTAACATTTACCATGGCATGGATTTTGAAGAGTTTACATGATTTAAATACCCTTTTCATGCAGTTATTATGAAACATACATTTCACTGCCATCTGATAACTGTACAATATGGCACCAGTTATTTATTTTTAATTTTTTTCATATGCAACAAATGAAGGCTTTCAATCTACAGACTAAATTCTGCAAGAACATTAGTCTAGTGATTAACCATATGTTTAGTTAAGGCAACGTGAGCAAATGTATACGGGAACCTATTCATAAATATGTAAATTGTGTGATCCAGCAGTAATAAACTGAAATGTTATAGGGCCATTAAATCTTTCGTTCTACAGCAGATCACTTTTAAAACAACATAATACATAGCATTCCATTGTGAGATGACCGTCTTGCAATGCCCTTTTTATCTAGGCAGAATATTATCTTCTGACATATATTTTACTGAAATGAAAACATTTTAACAGCATTAAATTACAACCAAGACATGTTTCTGAAAGCTATATTTTCCACTGCCATAAAAGGAATTTGTGGAATTATAAGTAAACTAAGTAAACATTACTATAGCATTAATTTCATATATATATATATATATATATATATATATATATATATATCTCAAGATAACACAAATAGTGATAGCTTTATATGAGAATAAATTCAGTTTATAAATTCAAAATACTAAAATTGATGATTATAAAACAAAAACCTATGGAAACATCCTACATCATATTATTTTCAATGTTATCAGGGAAGACAACCTTAATATTATTGCAACCTGAATCTCTGGTTACCATCGTATGTTACCTAGTTACATCCTGATATCTTATTTTAAAAAAGATGCTAAACTGTTAAGAAATATACCGGCTTCATACTTGAACTTTATTTAAGTTCAGTTATTGATGGAATATATTGTTAACACACTTTCACAAGTGAGGCTAGAATCAGACATGATAGGTTTAAAAATAAATAAAATTAAAAATTAAAAAATAAACTATGCCAAATTCCCTTCATGGCTTTTATAGGGGCAAACATTCTGCAGCTAGGAGTTAGGAATCAATAGGTAAATATGAAATGCCACATGGCATTATTTTGTTTGCTGTTTATTCACCCTTTGTGGCATTTTTTGGCTTAGTGGCAGTTTTAAAAATCACAGCATGCTCATGATTTGGTGTATTCTTTTTCCTTATTATTTGGTGTTTTTCCTCCGCCAGACAGGTAAAAATACATGTGTACATGTATCTGGGCATTGTTTCTGGCATTTTCCCCCCAATTCTCCAATAGAGAAGAATCACATGACTTGTAATGAGAAAAACACAAAGGAAAAACGCCTCGTTAAAAGACAACAACATTAATACGCATTATTTTGGAGGAAAAAAACACAGCAAAAAAACATAATCATGGAGGACAAAAAAGATGGTACTGTTTCTTATAGAAAGATTAGTGTAGCTCACTCAGTGGAAGTGTATACCTGAGGTCAACTGATGTTACCTTCACCCAAAGGTCTATTGGAAAATAAATGGAGGAATGGTTGAAGATCAACCTGAGAATCAGTCCTCAAGGTATACAAATAGGATAGATTAAAGAAAGGAGAGATCCAGATAGGTGTAAGTTAAAAGTATTTATTCAATAATATAATTTTATGTTTGCTGATATTCACAGTCCGTGCAGGGCCCTTGCATGGGACATAGAACACAGTGTATATATAGCGTAAAATACAAAGGATATATTTGATAAAAATATTGATGGTAAAAAAAATCTATAACAATTTCAATAAAATGTTGTTCAATAAAAAGTGTTAATAATCTTGCATCTACAGAGTCAGTATAAGTCCTGTAGGTAGATCATAGGGTCAAATTAGTAGCGCTGGTCAATTGTAGCCAGAGAGATAGTAGTCTTTATCCACAGCGACGCTCTGAATGGATAGTAGCAATTTTTGCGTATATTGTATCAAGTGCTTGGTGATACAACCTTTGTAATACAGCAGATAATACGGGGTCCGGTGCACAGCACCACTCACCACTCCTGGGATCGCTGATGTAGCTGTCTCAGCGGGATGGCACAGAGGTGTCAGGCCACCGGCGGTGACCGGTCTCTGTCCCCTGCGCTTGGTAGCGCTGTAGATGATGTGGCAGTATTCCTCCTTTAGGGGTCTGCGGTTGCAGTCTTTCCGGGGTCCGCGGCTGGCTCGGATGGCACCGGCCTGGCAGGTATGCCGTGGGTTCTCGGTAGTGTGGGGAGACAGCAGGGTCGGTAAGATTGTGGCAGGAGGTGGGAGTGGATGCTGGCATGCTTCGTGTGAATTGGGCGCTAGTGCGTGCGTAGAGCAGCAGAGCGATAGTAGTGGTCCCAAGGCTAGGGACCTCCAGCAGTTACAAATAAAGTTCTGTTTTTTGCTGGAATTTGGAGTGGGAATAGGTCAATGCAAGATATATAAAGGTATCTAGATGCGTTTCAAGGCCTACGGGCCTTTTCCTCAGTAGAATAATGAGGAAAAGGACCGTAGGCCTTGAAACGCGTCTAGATACCATTATATATCTTGCATTGACCTATACCCACTCCAAATTCCTGCAAAAAATAGAACTTTATTTGCAACTGCTGGAGGTCCCTAGCCTTGGGACCACTACTATCGCTCTGCTGCTCTACGCGCGCACTAGCGCCCAATTCACACGAGGCACGCCAGGTCCAAATCCAAAAGAAAAAATAAGATGAACAAACAGATTCCGTCAGAAGCCAAATAAAAGATAGATTTTTCACTTAAATTATTAAATAAGCTAAAAACACAAATTTATTTTAAAGAGTTTTTGCAATAAGAGTTTTGTTTTAGGAGTGTTGTTTATAGGGGTCTTTGTGCCCTGGGTATTTTGCCCCAGATTATTGTGATTGGTTCCTAAGTACTATATTCACAATTTAGACACCTGGATCGACCAGAGAGCCAGAAGCGTGGGCAGGAAGCATGTAGTGGGTGTAAGTCTCCTTTGCTAGCAACCTTCTGCACCAGCGCTCACGGGCAAGGGATAGCTTGGAGCGCTCTGTATCAGCATTCATAAACTAGGGAAAGAGCCCTGCACCAATACTCACAGGAGTGGATAAATGTTCTGAACCGCAAATGTTCGCGAACCGGCGAACCGGGCGAACCGCCATTGACTTCAATGGGCAGGCGAATTTTAAAACCCACAGGGACTCTTTCTGGCCACAATAGTGATTTAAAAGTTGTTTCAAGGGGACTAATACCTGCACTGTTGCGTGCTGGAGGGGGATCCATGGCAAAACTCCCATGGAAAATTACATAGTTGATGCAGAGTCTGGTTTTAATCTATAAAGGGCATAAATCACCTAACATTCCTAAATTCTTTGGAATAACATGCTTTAGCCCCCTTTAGGCAGCACATAGAGCCCCCCTTTAGGCAGCACATAGATTTCCCCATATAAGGCAGCACATAGAGCCCCCTTTAGGCAGCACATAGTTAGATCCCCCCTTTAGCCATCACATAGTTAGATCCCCCCTATAGGCAGTACATAGATTCCCCCATGTTGGGCAGCACATAGTTAGAGCCCCCCTTTAGGCATCACATAGTTAGATCCCCCCTTTAGGCAGCACATAGATTTCCCCATATTAGGCAGCACATATTTAGATCCCCCCTTTAGGCAGCACATAGGTAGAGCCTCCCTTTAGGCAGCACATAGAGCCCCCTTTAGCCATCACATAGTTAGATCCCCCCTATAGGCAGTACATATATTCCCCCATGTTAGGCAGCACATAGTTAGAGCCCCCCTTTAGGCAGCACATAGTTAGAGCCCCCTTTTGAACCCAAGGCCCCAGCGCTGCAAAGCAGCAGTGCTAACCTCTGAGCCACCATGCTACCCTTACCATACATCTAATATCCACGGTTGCAAAAATGGACAGAGATGTCAGCAGAGAGTACCAGGAAAATGAAGCATGTACACATGGCTCAAAAAGTTGGTATTGTTGCAGCCGCTGCAGCAGCAGAAAAAGTGCAGCACCAGGGGCCAGAAAAATTAGGCATGTACACATGGCTGAAAAATAAGAACAAGCGCATATTCAGAAGACCAGTCCAGAAGACTCAATAGTCCAGAAGACTCTATAATGCAGGACGGAGAAACACACAAAGAAATTATTTTCTAAATAAAATTTTTCATCAAATAAAGAAACAGAGTTCTTCCCTCTCTGTATTTTACTCTTGAAAATTTAAGTTAAAAAAAATCTCACGCAACAAGCGTTCCTTTGTGTAATGGTTAGTTCAAGTTTAAATTATCAGTCCAAAAGACTCTATAATGCAGGACGGTGAAAAACACAAAGAAATCCTTTTCAAAATAAAAGGGTCCCTCAACAGGCACGACAGCATGAAAGACCCCATTTGCTCAAGGTTGAATGCCGAGCTACTCATGTCCCGTTCCTCGTCCTCAGTGATGTCAGGGAAGGTATCATCTTCTTCCCCCCAGCCACGTACAACACCACGGGAACCAGATAGGTGACAATGAGCACCCTGGGATGCCTGCTGTGGTTGGTCTTCCTCCTCCTCTTCAAAGCCACATTCCTCCTCTGACTCCTCTTCCTCACAATCCTCTTCCAGCATTGCCACAGGTCCAGCAAGCGATGCTGATAAGGCTGTTTCTGGTGGTGATGGTGACCACAACTCTTCCTCTTCACGCTCATCTACTGCGCTCTTCGCAGGGCACACTCCAGGAGGAAAACAAATGGTATGATGTCGTTGATGGTGCCTTCGGTGCGACTGACTAGGTTTGTCACCTCCTCAAAAGGACGCATGAGCCTACAGGCATTGCGCATGAGTGTCCAGTAACGTGGCAAAAAAATTCCCAGCTCCACAGATGATATCCTAGCACCCCGATCATAGAAATATTCGTTAACAGCTTTTTTTTTTGGAGCAGGCGGTCGAACATTAGGAGTGTTGAATTCCAACGTGTTGGGCTGTCGCAAATCAAGCGCCTCACTGGCATGATGGACAGAGATGTCAGCAGAGAGTACCAGAAAAATTAGGCATGTACAAATGGCTGAAAAATGTGGTATTGTTGCAGCCGCTGCTGTAGCAGCAGCCAGAAAAATTGCAGCAGAAGAAAAAGTGCAGCACCAGAGGCCAGAAAAATTAAGCATGTACACATGGCTGAAAAATTTGGTATTGTTGCAGCCGCTGCTGTAGCAGCAGCCAGAAAAATTTTTGTTTGTTTCCCAGACAGAAAGTGCCCTAAAACATTGCGGCTTGAACCATAGTTGGTGGCGGATAAGTCATGCAAGTCATCCTTGGTCACCACCTTACCCAGACGGAACGTGATTGGTCGGATTCTTCAAAAAAGACTTGCCGCCGATGTCTCTTGGAATTCTCCAAAGAGGAAATACACGTCTCATCCCTGATTGGTCGCCGCCCGGACCTGCCCAGCAGCGATTGATCGAATTCTTCAAAAAAGATTTGCCGCCGATGCCTCTAGGAATCCCCCAAAGAGGAATTATATGTCTTTAACCTTATTGGTCGCCGCCCGAACCTGCCCAGCAGCGATTGGCTGAAAGATTTGAAAGACATCCTGCCGCCACCAGCGGCAAAGACTTGCAACGTGAACTCATATGTCCCCTCTCTGATTGGCTCACTCGACATCTTGAACAGCCAATCAGAGTTAAGCCTACCATCCCCATGCCCATGTTTGGATGACATCCCCTCACCGACTTTTTCCTATGACAGAGTAACTGTACACAGCCATGTGTCGCCCCCATACCCCCTGATTGGTCGCCCCCATACCATCCAGCAGCGAGCGACCAATCAGCTTCAAGAGGCCCGTCTTCATTCAAAATCCACCACGGCAACCCCGCACAGCGTCACCAGGTTTACCCAATGCGCAGTGTAGGTGCTTTGCAGACCAGGTATCAGTGGTCAGATGGACCCTTGCCCCAACACTGTGTGCCAGACATGCCATTACTTCCTGTCGCACAATCGAGTACCGGTTGGGGATTGCCTTTTGTGCAAAGAAATTTTAGCTGGGTACCTTCCACTGCGGTGTCCCAATAGCAAAAAAAAAATTTTTGCTATTTTTTGTTATTTTTTAAAAAAATTTTTACATAAAAAAAAAATATTTATTAATTTTTTAAAAGCTGGCGGGCTATGAGTTCAGACAAGCCAGCTGTCAGACACCGGGCTAGGGGGTGACCTTGTGACATTGGCATCTTACGCTCAAACATGTCCTTGACAGACGTAGACGTAGAGTAGATGCTGTGGGCCTGACACACACGCTTGCAGACAACTAACTGCTATTCAATCTATTACAGTCAAAATTGTATTTTTTTTGTTAAATTTACACAACTCTCACACCACATATGATTTTCACTAGTGTGACAATGAGCCCAGCAGGCCCCAAAACTCCCAAGTGTGAAGTGAACTGACTGATTTTATTTCACAGCCCAAAATTTTTTTTTTTTTTTCAAATTTACACTACGGTCACACCACATATGATTTGCACTAGTGTGACAATGAGCCCAGCAGGCCCAAAAACTCCCAAATGTGAAGTGAACTGACTGATTTTATTTCCCAGCCAAAAAAGGTATTTTTTTTTCATCTGCACAATAGTGTGACACAATTTGCCCTGCAGGCAAAAAAACTGGCAACTGTGACGTGAACTGACAGTGACTGGTTTTATTTAACAGCCCAAAAAGGGTTTTTTTTTTTTTTAATTTGCACAACTATCACAC
Organism: Hyla sarda; assembly: GCF_029499605.1. Taxonomy (NCBI): domain Eukaryota; kingdom Metazoa; phylum Chordata; class Amphibia; order Anura; family Hylidae; genus Hyla; species Hyla sarda. The sequence goes on from NC_079190.1 coordinate 237,497,778, forward strand.
CAAATATGATTTGCACTAGTGTGACAATGAGCAAAAAAGCTTGCCAGCGGAGTTCCCCTTTTAAGCAGTGGTCCCCAACCAGGGTGCCTCCAGCTGTTGCAAAACACATGGACTGATATATATCAGCCCTTTGAATACTGTAGTAGTTGCTTTAACCCCTTAAGGACACAGCCCATTTTCACCTCTAGGACGCAGCCCTTTTTTGCACATCTGACCACTGTCACTTTAAACATTAATAACTCTGGAATGCTTTTACTTATCAATCTGATTCCGAGATTGTTTTTTCGTGACATATTCTACTTTAACATAGTGGTACATTTTTGTGGTAACTTGCATCCTTTCTTGGTGAAAAATCCCAAAATTTGATGAAAAAATTGAAAATTTTGCATTTTTTCTAACTTTGAAGCTCTCTGCTTGTAAGGAAAATGGATATTCCAAATATTTTTTCTTTGGATTCACATATGTAATATGTCTACTTTATATTCTCATCATAAAATTGACAAGTGTTTACTTTTGGAAGACACCAGAGGGCTTCAAAGTTCAGCAGCAATTTTACAATTTTTCACAAAATTTTCAAACTCGCTATTTTTCATGGACCAGTTCAGGTTTGAAGTGGATTTGAAGGGTCTTCATATTAGAAATACCCCATAAATGACCCCATTACAAAAACTGCACCCCCCAAAGTATTCAAAATGACATTCAGTAAGTGTTTTAACCCTTTAGGTGTTTCACAGGAAAAGTAGCAAAGTGAAGGAGAAAATTCAAAATCTTCATTTTTTACACTTGCATGTTCTTGTAGACCCAATTTTTTTATTTTTACAAGGGGTAAAAGGATAAAATTTATACTTGAATTTGTAGCCCAATTTCTCTCGAGTAAGCACATACCTCATATGTCTATGTAAATGGTTCGGCGGGCGCAGTAGAGGGCTCAGAAGCGAAGGAGCGACAAGGGGATTTTGGAGAGTACGTTTTTCTGAAATGTTTTTTTGGGGGCATGTTGCATTTAGGAAGCCCCTATGGTGCCAAAACAGCAAAAAAAAAAACATGGCATACCATTTTGGAAACTACACCCCTTGAGGAACGTAACAAGGAATTAAGTGAGCCTTAATACCCCACAGGTGTTTCATGACTTTTGCATATGTAAAAAAAAAAAAAAAAAGGTTTTCACTAAAATGTGTGTTTCCCCCCAAATTTCACATTTTTGCAAGGGTTAATAGCAGAAAATACCCCCCAAAATTTGTAACCCCATCTCTTCTGAGTATGGAGGTACTCCATAAGTTGACCTGAAGTGCATTACGGACGAACTACAATGCTCAGAAGAGAAGGAGTCATATTTGGCTTTTTGAGAGCAAATTTTGCTCGGGGGCATGTCGCATTTAGGAAGCCCCTATGGTGCCAGGACAGCAAAAAAAATGACATGGCATACCATTTTGGAAACTAGACCCCTCGGGGAACGTAACAAGGGGTTAAGTGAACCTTAATACCCCACAGGTGTTTCACGACTTTTGCATATGTAAAAAAAAAAATTTTTTTTTTACCATAAATGCTTGGTTTAGCAAAAATTTTACATTTTTAAAAAAGGTAATAGCAGAAAATACCCCCCAAAATTTGAAGCCCAATTTCTCCCGATTCAGAAAACACCCAATATGGGGATGAAAAGTGCTCTGCTGGCGCACTACAGGTCTCAGAAGAGAAGGAGTCACATTTGGCTTTTTGGAAGCAAATTTTGCTCTGGGGGCATGCCGCATTTAGGAAGCACCTATGGTGCCAGGACAGAAAAAAAAAACCACATGGCATACCATTTTGGAAACTAGACCCCTTGGGGAACGTAACAAGGGGTAAAGTGAACCTTAATACCCCACAGGTGTTTCACGACTTTTGCATATGTAAAAAAAAATTATTTTTTTTACACTAAAATGCTTGTTTTCCCCCAAATAATAATAAGGGATAATAGCAGAAAATACCCCCCAAAATTTGTAACCCCATCTCTTCTGAGTATGGAAATACCCAATAAGTGGACGTGAAGTGCACTGGGGGCGAACTACAATGCTCAGAAGAGAAGGAGCATCATTGAGCTTTTGGAGAGAGAATTTGGCCATGTGCATTTCCAAAGCCCCCCCGTGGTGCCAGAACAGTGGACCCCCCCACATGTGACCCCATTTTTAAAACTACACCCCTCACGGAAAGTAATAAGGTGTGCAGGGAGAATTTACACCCCACTGGCATTTGACGGATCTTTGGAACAGTAAAAATTAAATTTTATTTTTCATTTTCACAGACCCCTGTTTCAAAGATCTGTCAGACACCTGTGGGGTGTAAATGCTCACTGTACCCCTTGTTACATTCCGTGAGGGGTGTAGTTTCCAAAATGGGGTCACATGTGGGTATTTATTGTTTTGCACTTATGTCAGAACCGCTGTAAAATCAGCCACCCCTGTGCAAATCACCAATTTAGACCTCAAATTTACATGGTGCACTCTCCCTTCTGAGCCTTGTTGTGCGTCCCCAGAACACTTTGCGCCCACATATGGGGTATTTCCATACTCAGGAGAAATTGCGTTACAAATTTTGGAGGCTTTTTTTCTTTTACCGCTTGTGAAATTTTAAAGTATGGGGCAACATCAGTATGTTAGTGTACAAAAATGTTTTTTTTTTACACTAACATGCTGGTGTAGACCCCAACTTTACCTTTTCATAAGGGGTAAAAGGAGAAAAAGCCCCCCAAAATTTGTTAGCCAATTTCTCCCGAGTACGGCGATACCCCATATGTGGCCCTAAACTGTTGCCTTGAAATACGACAGGGCTCCAAAGTGAGAGCGCCATGTGCATTTGAGGCCTAAATTAGGGATTTGCATAGGGGTGGACATAAGGGTATTCTACACCAGTGATTCTCAAACAGGGTGCCTCCAGCTGTTGCTAAACTCCCAGCATGCTTGGACAGTCAATGGCTGTCCGGGAATGCTGGGAGTTTTTGTTTTGCAACAGCTGGAGGCTCCGTTTTGGAAACACTGCTGTAGGATACGTTTTTCATTTTTATTGGGGGGGAAGGGGTGGTGGGGGGGGCAGTGTATGTGTGTATATGTAGTGTTTTACTCTTTATTTTATGTTAGTGTAGTGTTTTTAGGTTACATTCACACTGACGGCGGATTACACTGAGTCTCCCGCTAGGAGTTTGAGCTGCGGCTGCTGCAGCTCAAACTTGAAGCAGGGAACTCACTGTAATCCGCCGCCAGTGTGAATGTAACCTGTACATTTACATGGGAGGGGGGGGGCAAAACTACAACTCCCAGCATGCACTGACAGAACGTGCATGCTGGGAGTTGTAGTTTTGCAACAGCTGGAGGCACACTGGTTGGAAAATACTGAGTTAGGTAATAGAACCTATTACCTAACTCGGTATTTCCCAACCAGTGTGCCTCCAGCTGTTGCAGATCTACAACTCTCAGCATGTACTGATTGCCAAAGGGAATGCTGGGAGATGTAGTTATGCAACAGCTGGAGGCACGCAAGTACAACTCCCAGCATGCCGAGACAGCCATTTGCTGTTCCTGAATGCTGGGAGTTGTAGTTTTGCAAGATTTAGAGGGGTTCAGTATGGAGATCACTGACAGTGGTCTCTAAACTGTGGCCCTCCAGATGTTGCAAAACTACAAATCTCAGCATGCTAAGACAGCAAACTGCTGTCTGGGCATGCTGGGAGTTGTAGTTTTGTAACATCTGGAGGGCTACAGTTTAGAGACCACTGTCAGTGATCTCCAGCCTGAACCCCTCTAAATCTTGCAAAACTACAACTCCCAGCATGCCAACACAGCAAACAGCTGTCAAGGCATGGTGGCAGTTGTAGTTTTGCAACATCTGGAGGGCAACAGTTTATAGACCACTCTCTAAACTGTCGCCCTGCAGGTGTTGCTAGGCAACAGACCCCGGACACGCGGCGTCATACTCACCTCCACCGCCGCCATGATCACAGCCGCCGCCGGGTAAGTGATCGCCGCTGCCGCCGCCGCTACTACACGGTTCCCCCCGCTGTGCCCGGACACCGATGGGTGGGCATAGCGGGGGGAATCGAACTTTAACCCCCCCGCCCCCAGTCTGCTATTGGTCGGTCGCTCGGCCGATCAATAGCAGGGATAGGAGGGGTGGCAACCCTGCCACCTCACTCCTATCTCTTCAAGGGGGATCGAGGGTGTCTTGGACACCCTCGATCCCCCTTATTTTATCGCGGAGCCGCCGTTGATGGGCAGGGGGAGAGCGCTCCCCCTGCAAACACTATAGATGCCGTGATCAGAACTGATCACGGCATCTATGGGGTTAATGCTGCCGGGATCGGCGCGATCGCGGCCCCGGCAGCTGCGGTGGGACTCCGGCTGTGATTGACAGCTGAGTCCCACCCGCGATCTCCTGCGCTGCCCGCGGCAGAGCAGGAGATCGCTTGGACGTATGCATACGTCCATTTGCGCGAACATGTAATTCGCCTGGACGTATGCATACGTCCAATAGCGGGAAGGGGTTAAAGAAAAAAAGCTTGCCAGTGGAGTTCCCCTTTTAAGCAGTGGTCCCCAACCAGGGGCCCTCCAGCTGTTGCAAAACACACGGACTGATATATTTCAGCCCTCTGAATACTGTAGTAGTTAGTTGCTTTAAAGAAAAAAAGCTTGCCAGTGGAGTTCCCCTTTTAAGCAGTGGTCCCCAACCAGGGGGCCTCCAGCTGTTGCAAAACACACGGACTGATATATTTCAGCCCTCTGAATACTGTAGTAGTAAGTTGCTTTAAAGAAAAAAAGCTTGCCAGCGGAGTTCCCCTTTTAAGCAGTGGTCCCCAACCAGGGTGCCTCCAGCTGTTGCAAAACACACGGACTGATATATTTCACCCTTTGCATACTGTAGTAGTTAGTTGTTTTAAAGAAAAAAAGCTTGCCAGCGGAATTCCCCTTTTAAGAGGTTAGTTGCTTGAAGGAACTTAAGTTTTATTCTGGAGTACCCCTTTTAACCAGCGGTTCCCTCCCAACCAGGGTGCCTCCAGCTGTTGCAAGACACACGGACTGATATTTGAGCCCTAAAAAGAGCTTTTTTGAGTGCTGTCCTTAAAGCAGATGTTACACTAGTGCTTTAGGAGTAAACTGGACCCTAAATACACTACCTAGCAGCAACCTAGCTATCGCTTTCCCTATTACAGCAGGAGCAGCTTCTCTGACCCTCCACTTCCTAAGCCTGCAGCATGCTGAATGAGGCTAAAATGGTGTCCGTGCAAGAGGTAAGAGGGTCTGGAAGGGAGGGACTGATGCTTATTGGCTGTAATGTGTCTGCTGACTCTGAGTCACAGGGTCAAAGTTTACCGCAATGTTAAAGTATAGCGGGCGGATCGAACTTCACATATGTTCGCCCGGCAAGGCAAACGCGAACATGCTAAATTCGCCCGCGAACAATTCGCTACATCTCTAGTACTCACAGGCATGGAGAAATGTTCTGAACCAGTACTCACAGGATTGGATAAATGTTCTGAACCAGTACTCACAGGATTTAATAAATGTTCTGAACCAGAACTTCCAGGGTTTAATAAATGTTCTGAACCAGTACTCACAGGCATGGAGAAATGTTCTGCCCCAGCACTTACTGGAACAATCTGCATCACCAATTGCCAGTATTAGATTCCATACAGGGAAATATTATACCATATGAACTAAAGTGTTGCCGATCACATAACTTAGATGAAAGTATTTACCACAGATTGATGACAACAAACTAGATGAGAATTAACAATCAATATCAACTTAAATGGGCACTCTCATTAGAACAAATTTTTGCTATTGTACTCCTTATGGTAAAAGTAGAAAAAATAGCACACTACCTGGATAGTTCTCCACAAAATGTCAAACACCCTAACAGTGGGAACAGTGTGGAACATGGGGAACTAGGTGGATACAGGGCTTCATATATTAACTCCGGAATTAGGTACACACTAAAGAAACAATGGAGTTATTTAATTAGGGAGGTTAAAAAATATATTTTATTAAATATAAGTTAAAAAGTATACAGTGAGGGAAAAAAACACACACAGGGGGGGGGGGGGACAAACAAGTGGTGTCACTGCTGCCACACTTTTTTCCGCTGCTACATAGTATGTACCATGCACTTTTATATAAATATTCACAAAACCTGTATTCTCAAGGTATTACCATGTTTATTATTATTTTTCATTTGTCCATTCACACATCTTGTCATACATTCTTCACTGTACCATCCTTTACACACCCACTCGAATTGGCAGCTATTGTGTTTTTGCTGCTATATAATTTGCACTATGCGCTAATCACATTTCCTGTGTTTATTCCCTACTTATCATAATTGAACAAAAATATTTTTGGGACTTTTATATATAATTATTTATTCTCTATAATGTTCTTTGTGGTTATATGCTGTGAATTTGTTGTAGATATCATGAAATTCATGAAATAGCTAGTGCTGTTACTGAGCGCATGCGCCGATCCCCGGGGCCGTGGGCTTCCGGGATCACTTCTCACGCTGCCCGTCATGTGACAGGTCATGTGACGGAATCAGCTGAGGCAAGTCCCGGAAGTGGTGCGGCGTTCGGCGGCTCGTGCGTCATGCGCCGCAATGGAGACAGACAACTTTATCAGCCACTCAGGTTCATGATATTTACTACAAATCATTCATCCTGGTTCCTGATTGGACAGTACTTACATAAATAGTATCTGCACTGAGAGGACGTCACCCCCAGGATGAAGGATATCGCCGAAACGTACGTTGGGGTGGCGTCACTCCTGCTGCACTGGTCACTTTATACCTTATTTAGGTTGGTATTTAATATTATTTATGCACTTTGTATTTATTCTTTCATCTTTGTTAAGACTTTGGTCTGTGTTATTATTTCAACATACTTATCTATGCAATTTGCATCTTATTATGTTTACAAGTGTGGCAGCAGTGACGCCCTTTGTTTGTCCTTATGGTAAATAGAAAATCTTTCTAATGTACTTTGTTTTAAAAAAATTAAGTTTACTATGTTTTATTTGTTTGCTAACCAAAAACAATTAATAAATAAGGGTAAGGAAACTTATCGTGTAACTAAGTGTGTGGCACAATACCCCTTTAAAATGTATTGTGCCACACACTTAGTTACATATGTTTTATTTGTATTTAATATAGCTGCCACTAGGTGTCTCCCTACTTGTCCAGAGCACATTTTCCCCCATCTCTTACACAGACTTTGAACTCCTGTTGGTCTGGCAGAAGTCAAAAATCAGAAAATGCAGTCTGGAGTGCTGAGGGGGGTGCTGACAGCCTTAGCCAATCATAGCCCATCTCACACACTGAACTGCTCTGGGCTGTGTGTAGCAGAGTGAGGGAGGAAGTTCTCCCCTGTATAGCTTCAGATGATATCACCCCTGCTGGGTAACACCTCTTCCCAGTCTGTGAATCTGACTGAGCAGAAAATACAGAGCCATATCAAGGTATAAAACTAACAAATAATAAAAATAAAGGCGGGGGTTTATCATGATCAGTGAACTGGGAGGATTATAAAATTTAACAAGATCATGAGAGGTACTCATTATGGTTGAAAACTTAAGATACAAATCTCACTATCATAAAGAAAACACAGACTTGGTTGCAATATTTATATATGTCTAAGAAACTCAGTCTTTTATGCTATTATTAGAAGAGTACCCAGCATTGCCCAGTCATCCTACCTAAACCTTGTGGGAGAGGAAAGCAATAGTGACAATCTTGCCCTTATATCCCAACCTTGTACTCCAACCACATCCCGTCCTCATATCCTCATCTCATATTCTGTCCAAATATCCCCTCCTCATCTCCAGTCCTTATTAGCCAACCTCATATACTATCCTCACATCCCGTCTTCATCTCATATCCTATTCTCATATCCCATCTTCATCTCATATCCCAACTTTATATCCTATCTCCCTATCCTGGCTTCATATCCCGTCCTCATATTCAGACCTCATATCCATCCTCAGGTTGGGCTGAGCTGTGATAAAGAGATTGTGCACCCAAAATAGAACAAGGGGTGGCTTTGAGATGTGTAGCTTGTAGGAGAACTCACAATTACCCCAAGGTACAAAGACTAGAGCACTAAGGTCCCATTAGGGACAGACTACCTAAAACGTAACTTTTAATGTTTTATTCGTGAATAAAATTTTACCTGGGGATTAGCACTATTAAAATTGACATCCCTAAATCCTGTATATCCCTTAGTCTTTATTAGCCAGCAGTGTGTGCAAAGGTGGGGCCTACAAGCTCTTCCACTCTATATGATCTCCAAAGAGGTGCCCCATGTAATTGGGTACCTCTTTGTGGTAGTGTCTATCGACTCCACTACCTTATACTGTGATGTCCCACTACAGGTATACATTCCTGTACTACCTATAGGCCCTGTCAGGTTTAGTCCCTCAGTGACCTGAGGGCTCTCCTGCAGGGACTCCCCATGTTCTCCTGTTGGTTTAATAAATGTGGTGTAGGTACCTTTAATGCATAGACAGGATCCTAATGTCTAGATAGTATACAGGACCTTTGGAGGTCTCAAGAACCTGTGAGTAAGCCTGTTACATGTTATGTTATGCAGTTACATGATTTGTTGTAACATGTACTCCCAGAGAGCACCAGTTTAACCTATGACCTGCAGCTTGATCAATGGGCTTCAGTCTGGCCCCCCACTATATATGAAGGGGTAGCCATTACAGTTTCTCTCAGATTCCATCTGCTCTTAGCTTTATCACCTGCTGCTGAGAATAAGTTTTTGCTGAAGCAGCTACCAGAGATCTCAGGACAAGTGTTCAGAATCTGGAGTACCACAAAGCTACAACTCTCCAGTAAGTCTATAAGTCTATGTCTGCTGTCACTACAAGTAGTCAAGTCCTGCACATAGTTGAGTCAAGTCAAATTACAAGTCAATGTCAAGTTTATTACAAGTATTGGTCCAGCAAGCTGCGAGGTCCTCTGTGTACTGGTCACCTCTCTGGGAATTCTGGCCTTCGCTGTGAAGATAATTACACCTGTCTTCCATTCAGTAAAGCCTCCCTTTACCCCTAACTGGTTATGGACTCTTTATTTACTACTAGCCCATGGGATAGCGGAGAATACGGGCGTGTGGTGTTCCAGAACCCGAAAAACCACACTGGCGTCACAAACACATAGGGGTTAATACCATCCGACCCCCAGGGTTAATAACATCTGATCCCACTACTCTCACTGCAACACCCGTGGTCCCACCATTCACCATATAGAGAAAGGTGTCTACAGACTTAACCTCCTCTCTATGGTGGGGCCAACAGATACCTCCACCATATGTGCACAATAAGGTGCCTGTAATTTGGCCTCCTATTAGTGGTGGGGCCTACAGGCTCTTCCACCTATGCACTTGTCTCACTGCCAATAGTAGGTATCCCAATAATTAGTACACAGGGTATATGGAATGCGATTAAAACAAGAAAAGGGGGTTCCCCCCCCCCCCCTGTCTGACCAGCGAATTAAGGCTTTTCCAGGCTGATCGGGTCTCTGGTGCCTGGAAAATAAAGGTGATCGGGGCTGTCAGCCCGATTACCATGAAGGATAGGACAAGGTGGCAGGGGTGCCACTTCCTCCTATCCCCTGCCATTGGTCGGTCAGAACTGACCGACCAATGGCAGGAGGGGGGCGGCAGGGTTAAAGTTGAGAGCCGGGGTCTGGGGGTGGCAGGGGCTGCAGGGCTGCGGGAGCTGTGTACCGGCGATCAAGGGTTGCCGTGATCAGGGGCTGCGGCGGGACAGCTGCGATCAGTGGCTGCGGCAGCTGTGATCAGGAGCTGCGGCTGTGACGGTTGCGGTGTGGTGGCAGAGACAGTTGGTGAGTGATCTTCACTGCGGCCTTGTCAGCCTTGTATAAGTTATCAAAACTACAACTTCCAGCATGCCCAGAAAGCGTTTGGCTGTCTGGGCATGCTGGGAGTTTAGTTTAGCAACATCTGGATGTCCACAGTGGTCTCCAAACTGTGGTACTCCAGATGTTGCAAAACTACTACTCTCAGCATGCCCAGACATCCAAAGGTGTGCTGGGAGTTGTAGTTCTGTAACATCTAGCCCTTCAGATGTTGCAGAACTAAAACTCCCAGCAAGCCTGGACAGTCTATGCATGCTGGTAGTTGTAGTTTTGCAACACCTGGAGGTGCAGTGGTTTCCAAACTGTGTCCCTCCAGATCTTACAAAACTACAATTCCCAGCATGCTGAGACAGTCAGGCCTGCTGGGGGTTGTAGTTCTGCAACATCTACGACTTCAGTTGTTGTCAAACTACAACTCTTAGCATGCCTGGACAGTCTGGGCTTGCTGGGAGTTGTAGTTTTGCAACATATGGGGGGGACAGTTTGGAGACCACTACACTGGGTTCCAAACTGTGCCCCTTCCAGCTATTCCATAACTACAACTCTCAGCTTGCCCTCCGGCTGTCAGTGCATGATGGGCGTTGTAGTTTTACAACATCTGGAGGGCCACAGTATGGAGACAACTGTGCAGTGTTCTCCAAACTGTGGCCCTCCAGATGTTGTAAAACTACAACTCAGCATGCCTAGGCAATCAGTCATGCTGGGAGTTGTAGCTCTGCAACATCTGGCCCTTCAGATGTTGCTGAACTATAACTCCCTGCATGCCTGGACAGTCTGGGCATGCTGGGAGTTGTAGTATTGCAAAAGATGGAAGCACACTGGTGGGGAAACACTGAATTAGTCTGTAACCTGACTCAGTGTTTCCCCACCATTGTGCCTCCAGCTGTGGTAAAACTACAGCTCCCAGCATGCACGGTCTGTCAGTGCATGCTGGGAGTTGTAGTTTTTCAACCTCCACCCCACAGGTGTTTGCCGAATTTTCGTTAAAGTTGGACGTGAAAATGTAAAAAAAAAAAATTTTCACTAAAATGCTGGTGTTACCCCAAATTTTTCTTTTTCACAAGGGAAAATAGAAAAAAAGCCCCCAAAATTTGTAACACCATTTCTTCTGAGTAAGCAAATACCCCATTTGTGGATGTTAAGTGCTTTGCGGGTGCACTACAGGGCTCAGAAGGGAAGGAGCAAAATTTGGTTTTTGGAGAGAGAATTTGGCTGGAATTTAAGGCCATGTGCATTTACAAAGCCCCCATAGTGCCAGAACAGTGCCCCCCCCCACATGTGACCCCATTTTGGAAACTACACCCCTCATGGAATGTAACAAGGGGTGCAGTGAGGATTTAGACCCCACAAGTGTCTGACAGATCTTTGGAACCACTGTTCAAAAATCTGTCAAATGCCAGTGGGGTGTAAATTCTCACTGCACCTCTTGTTACATTCCGTATTCCAGGAAAAAACGTTTTTATATATATCAATTGGCTCCAGAAAGTTAAACAGATTTGTAAATTACTTCAATTAAAAAATCTTAATCCTTTCAGTATTTATGACCTTCTGAAGTTAAGGTGGTTCTTTTCTGTCTAAATCCTCTCTTAAGACACCTGTCTTGGGAAACGCCCAGTTTAGAAGAGGTTTGCTATGGGGATTTGCTTCTAAACTGGGTGTTTCCCGAGACAGGTGTCATCAGAGAGGACTTAGACAGAAAAGAACAACCTTAACTTCAGAAGCTCATAAGTACTGAAAGGATTAAGATTTTTTAATAGAAGTAATTTACAAATCTGTTTAACGTTCTGGAACCAGTTGATATCTATTAAAAAAAAAAGTTTTTTTCCTGGATAACCCCTTTAACCCCTTAAGGACCAAGGACGTACCGGTACGTCCTTGGTCCTGCTCTCCTGATATAACGCGGGGTTACACAGTAACCCGCCTCTAATAGCGTGCAGCGCCGATCGCAGCGCCGATCGCGACGCCGCGCGCTATTAACCCACGGCTAAAAGCGAAAGTGAAAGTTGCCAGCTAGCTCAGTCGGGCTGTTCGGGATAGCCGCGGCTAATCGCGGCATCCCGAACAGCTGACAGGACAGCGGGAGGGCCCCTACCTGCCTCCTCGCTGTCCGATCGCCGAATGACTGCTCAGTGCCTGAGATCCAGGCATGAGCAGTCATGCGGCAGAATCGTTGATCACTGGTTTCTTATGAGAAACCAGTGATCAATGATGAAGATCAGTGTGTGCAGTGTTATAGGTTCCTATGGGAGCTATAACACTGCAAAAAAAAGTGGAAAAAAAAAAGTGAATAAAGATCATTTAACTCCTCCCCTATTAAAAGTTTGAATCACCCCCCTTTTCCAATAAAAAAAAAAACCACAGTGTAAATAAAAATAAACATATATGGTATCGCCGCGTGCGGAAATGTCCGAATTATAAGAATATATCATTAATTAAACCTCTCGGTCAATGGCGTGCGCGCAAAAAAATTCCAAAGTCCAAAATAGTGCATTTTTGGTCACTTTTTATATCAATAAGTCCAATCAATGCAAAAATGGTACCGTTAAAAACTTCAGATCACGGCGCAAAAAATGAGCCCTCATACCGCCCCATACACGGAAAAATAAAAAAGTTATAGGGGTCAGAAGATGACAATTTTAAACATATTAATTTTCCTGCATGTAGTTATGATTTTTTCCAGAAGTCAGACAAAATCAAACCTATATAAGTAGGGTATCATTTTAATCGTATGGACCTATAGAATAAAGATAAGGTGTCATTTTTACCAAAAAATTTACTACGTAGAAACGGAAGCCCCCAAAATTTAAAAAAAAAATTTAAAATTTTGTCGCGCAATGATTTTTTTTTCCGTTTCACCGTAGATTTTTGGGCAAAATGATTGATGTCATTACAAAGTAGAATTGGTGGCGCAAAAAATAAGCCATCATATGGATTTTTAGGTGCAAAATTGAAAGAGTTATGATTTTTTAAAGGCAAGGAGCAAAAAACGAAAATGCAAAAACGGAAAAAACCCCGGTCCTTAAGGGGTTAAGGACCGGGGTTTTTCCGTTTTTGCATTTTCATTTTTGGCTCCTTGCATTAAAAAAATTATAACTCTTTAAATTTTGCACCTAAAAATCCATATGATGGCTTATTTTTTGCGCCACCAATTCTACTTTGTAATGACGTCAGTCATTTTGCCCCAAAATCTACGGCGAAATGGAAAAAAAATCATTGTGAGACAAAATTGAAAAGAAAACGTTGTTTTGTAAATTTTGGGGGCTTCCGTTTCTACGTAGTACATTTTTTGGTAAAAATGACACCTTATCTTTATTCTTTAGGTCCATATGATTAAAATGATACCCTACTTATATAGGTTAGATTTTGTCTGACTTCTGGAAAAAATGATAACTACATGCAGGAAAATGTATACGTTTAAAATTGTCATTTTCTGACCCCTATAGCTTTTTTATTTTTCCGCGTATGGGACAGTATTGAAGTTTTTAACGGTACCATTTGTGCATTGATAGGACTTATTGATTGCTTTTTATTCATTTTTTCATGATATAAAAAGTGACCAAAAATACACTATTTTTGATTTTGGAATTTATTTGCGCGTACGCCATTGACCGTGCGGTTTAATTAACGATATATTTTTATAATTCAGACATTTCCGCACGTGGCGATACCATATATGTTTATATTTATTTACACTGTGGTTTTTTTTTTATGGGAAAAGGGGGGTGATTCAAACTTTTAATAGGGGAGGTGTTAAATGATCTTTATTCACTTTTTTTTCACTTTTTTTTGCAGTGTTATAGCTCCCATAGGGACCTATAACACTGCACACACTGATCTATTACATTGATCACTGGTTTCTCATAGGAAACCAGTGATCCATGATTCTGCCGCTTGACTGCTCATGCCTGGATCTCAGGCACTGAGCAGTCATTCGGCGATCGGACAGTGAGGAGGCAGGTAGGGACCCTCTGGCTGTCTTGTAAGCCGTTCGGGATGCCGCGTTATCCCGAACAGCTCCCTGAGCTAACCGGCATGCTTTCACTTTCACTTTAGACTCGACATTCAACTTTGAACGCCGCGTCTAAAGGGTTAATAGCGCACGGCACGGCGATCAATGCCGCACACTATTAACCACGGGTCCCGGCCGTGGCCCCGCGTTATAGATCGGGAGCGGACTCATGACGTAACATTACGTCATGGGTCCTTAACAGGTTAAGGCTCACTATACCTCTTGTTACGTTCCTTGAGGGGTGTTGTTTTCCAAATAGTGTGCCATGTGTTTTTTTTTTTGCTGTTCTTGCACCAAGGGGGCTTCCTAAAGGCGACATGCCCCCCCAAAAACCATTTCAGTAAAATTTGCTCTCCAAAAGCCGAGTATTTCCTTACTCAAGAGAAATGGGGTTACAAATTTTGGGGGCTTTTTTTCCCTATTACCCCTTGTAAAAATGAAAAATTTGGGGCAACACCAGCATGTTAGTGAAAAATATCAAATTTTTCATTTTCATGTCCAACTTTAGTGAAAATTTGTCAATCACCTGTAGTTTCCCAAATAGTGTGCCATGTGGTTGTTGTTTTTTTTTGCTGTTCTGGCACCAAGGGGGCTTCCTAAATGCGACATGCCCCCCAAAAACCATTTCAGTAAAATTCGCTCTCCAAAAGCCCAGTGTCACACCTTCCCTTCTGAGCCCTCTAGTGAATCCACAGAGTACTTCACATCCACATATGAGGTATTTCCTTACTCGAGAAAAATTAGGTTAAAAATTTTTGGGGGCTTTTTCTCCTAAGTAAAAACATGTCAACTTTATGATGCAAACATAAAGTAAACTTATTGGCCCTCATTTACTATTGCAAACCCGACATGTTTTGTCGGGTTGTGCGCCAGAATTGAAAAACCCCCAACTATATCTCCATTTTGCTAAGAAACCCCGAAAAGGGGGCGTGGTCGCTGGAGCAAGGGGGTGTGGTCTCCAAAAAGGGGCGTGTCCCCGACATTTTCACAAAACCCCAACATATTTACTAAGGTTTCCACATAAAACCCTACAGATCAGAGCATGTGTAAAAAAAAATAAAAAGTAAAGTGTAGGGAAAGTGGAAAATGTAGGGAAACCTTAGTAAATACCGTGGAAAATAAATTGTATGGAATTACAATCCACAAATAAACCTACACTTAACTCTTTGTAAATGAGGGCCACTGTATATGTGAATCAATATATAATTTATTAGGAATTTCCATTTTCCTTACAAGCAGAGAGCTTCAAAGTTAGAAAAATGCTAAATTTTCTAATTTTTCATTAAATTTTATAATTTTTCCCCAAGAAATGATGCAAGGATCAACAAAAATTTACCACTAACATAAAGTAGAATATGTCATGAAAAAACTATCTCAGAATCAAATTCATAAGTTAAAGGGTACCTCTCATCAAATAAACTTTTGATATATTTTAGATTAATGAATGTTGAATAACTTTCCAATAGCATGTTAATGAAAAATATGCTTCTTTCTATTGTATTTTTCCCAATCAGTCCTGTCAGCAAGCATTTCTGTCTCATGCTGGAGTCCTAAACACTCAGAGCTGCCAGCCTGCTTTGTTCACAGCCAAACAGGCTGTGAACAAAGCAGGCTGGCAGTTCTGAGTGTTCTCCTTTGTGAACAAAGCAGACTGGCAGCTCGTAGTGTTTAGGACTCCAGCATGAGTCTGAAATGCTTGCTGCCAGGACTGGTAGGGAGACCTCTAGTGGTCATTTCTTCAAACTGGAAAACGAAATAGAAAGAAGCATATTTTTTTAATAACATGCAATTGTAAAGTTATTCTACATACATTAATCTATAATATATCAAAAGTTTTTTTGATGAGAGGTACCCTTTAAAGCATCCCAGAGTTATTAATGCTTAAAATTACAGTGGTCAGATGTGCAAAAAATGGCCGGGTCCTTAACCCCTTAACAACCATGGATGTGTATACTCGTCCATGGGCTGTTAACGGGGTATGCCGCAGGCTCCTCACTCAAGCCCGCATCATACCGGCCGGCCCCCAGCTGATTCTTGTATCTGGGGGCCGGCGTTAATAGCCGACATGCGGCGATCGCCGTGGCCAGCTATTAACCCTTTAGCTCGCCGCTGTCAAAGCTGACAGCAGCATCTAAAGGTGCCTTTATTATATCGATGGTGGTCCTTTGGTGTGGATCGCTCTGCCACAGCGCGATCGTGCGGGGGGGGTGATCCACTGTTGAGGTAGCCTGAGGGCTTACCTCATGTCCTCTACCGGCACCGGCGCTCTGAATGATAAAGCCTGGCAGAGCCAGGCTTTATTAATCGAACACAGAGCACACAGATCAATGTGGTTTTATAGAACCACATTGATCTGTATGAGGAATCAAATGATTCCTCCTAAAAGTCCCCTAAGGGGACTAAAAGTGTAAAAAAAAAAGTTTAAAAAAGGTTTAAAAACACACACATTAACCCCTTCCTTATGAAAAGTTTAAATCTCCCCACTTTTCCCAAATTCCATATAAAAAAATATATAAACATAATAAAAATAAACATCTGTGGTGTCGCTGTGTGTGTAAAGGTCTGAACTATGAAAATATATTGTTAATTAAACTGTATGGTCAATGGCGTACGCGGGAAAAAAAATCCAAAGTCCAAAATAGCGTATTTTTGGTCACTTTTTATATTATAAAAAAGGAATAAAAAGCCATCAAAAAGTCCGATCAAAACTAATATGGTACTGATTAAAACTTCAGATCACAGCGCAAAAAATTAGCCTTCATACTAACCTGTAAGCAGAAAAATAAAAATGTTATTGGGATCAGAAGAAGACAATTTTAAATGTATAGATTTTCCAAAAAATGTACGGGGTAGAAACGGAAGCCTCCAAAATCTACTAAATGGTGTTTTTTCTTCAATTTTGTCGTACAATGATTTTTTTCCCATTTTGCCATAGATTTTTGGGTAAAATGACTGATGTCATTACAAAGTAGAATTGGTGGCGCAAACAATAAGCCATCATATGGATTTTTAGGTGCAAAATTTAAAGGGTTATGATTTTCAAAAGTATGGAGGAAAAAACTAAAGTGCAAAAACAGAAAAATGCTTGGCCCTTAAGGGGTTAAGGTTAAAATGGGCTTTGTCCCCCAAAAGAGTAATAATAGGTTCCATATTGTTACAAAACTCAACAATGTCCATGAGGGGGGCAAATTCACCCACTCAAATCTGGAATATGTCATCTATGAAGCTGCACCACCCAAATACCTGTTGGAAGTGGTTGTCACACATTCTCTTTGTGATCACTTATAATGACTTATTCTGAAATATAGAACAAATTGTTAGGAAATATTAGTCCATTATTAAAGACAGCTACAAAGAATTCCAGGTTGTGTCCTTTCTCTCTTATAGGAGAGGACAATATTTAATGGACAGAGTAGTACAATCTGATATTTCACTAAAGATGGGTGAGGAGCTACCTTACCAGTCAATGGACATGCTCATTTTCCTGTTTTAAGTACATCATTTGTAGATAGATGCATAAAGGCCATATGTTTACATGCCCAGTGACTGGTATGGAGAATAAAATACAGAAGATCGGTTTGGGTAATTTATAGGTGCCTCTGTAAAAAAAAAAAAAAAAAAAAAAAAAAAAATTTACGTGGGTGAGACTTCTTATGATTTCAAAAAACTTTAATATGTCAAACACAATGTTTTGGTGAGCTTACCTGAGAATGTCTTCAGGAGATGTCTAAACAATCTCTCAGTACATGAATATATAGAATGTTGTGACCATTTTACATCATTTATTCTTATATACTTTCTCCCTTTTTTCTGGTTTTCAGATTAGATGTTTTAAATGGACCATGCTGGTGTATCATAGCATTTGGTTTTCACACCCAATTATGATTTATGAGTGGAAAAGTGACTACCGTATTTATCGGGGTATACCACGCACCGGCCTATAACACACACCCTCATTTTACCAAGGATATTTGGGTAAAAAAAGTTTTTTACCCAAATATCCATGATAAAATGAGGGTGCGTGTGTGCGCGTGTATACCCCGATATACCCCCAGGAAAGGCAGGGGGAGAGAGGCCGTCGCTGCCCGCTTCTCTCCCCCTGCCTTTCCTGGGGTCTAGAGCGCTGCTGTTGGCCCTTTTCACCCCCTGGTTATCGGCGCCGCTGCCCGTTCTGTCCCCCTGACTATCGGTGCCGGCGCCGATAGCCAGGGGGAGAGAAGCGGCGCCGACAGCCAGGGGGAGAGAAGGGGCAGCGGCACCCATTGCCGGCGCCGCTGCCCCGTTGCCTCCCCCCATCCCCGGTGGCATAATTACCTGAGTCCGGTCCGCGCTGCTCCAGGCCTCCGTCGTGCGTCCCCAGCGTCGTTGCTATGCACGGCGCGGCGCTCTGACGTCATGCGCCGCGCCGTTCAGCGCATAGCAATGACGCCGGGGACGCACGACGGAGGCCTGGAGCAGCGCGGACCGGACTCAGGTAATTATGCCACCGGGGATGGGGGGAGGCAACGGGGCAGCAGCGCCGGCAATGGGTGCCGCTGCCCCTTCTCTCCCCCTGGCTGTCGGCGCCGCTTCTCTCTCACTGGCTATCGGCGCCAGCACCGATAGTCAGGGGGACAGAACGGGCAGCGGCGCCGATAACCAGGGGGTGAAAAGGGCCGACAGCAGCGCTCTAGACCCCAGGAAAGGCAGGGGGAGAGAAGCGGGCAGCGACGGCCTCTCTCCCCCTGCCTTTCCTGGGGGTGTATCGGCGTATAACACGCACACAGACTTTAGGCTAAAAATTTTAGCCTAAAAAGTGCGTGTTATACGCCGATAAATACGGTATATATATATATATATATATATATATATATATATATATATATATATATAGCACGTGTCCCTTATTTGGGTATACATTTTTCTATGTGAGTCAAAAATATATATTTTGTTCTCATACAGGATTTTTGTATATGTGTTCCTGTGAATCCTACTAAATACATACCTTTTTATTTTCAAGTACCTAATGTGTATTGGTCCATTAATACAGTGCTTATGGTTACTTACGATTAATTATAAACCTGTTTATACAAGTTTTTTTACAATGTGGTTTTATTTTCTTCACTTTTGTCTTGAGACTCAATTATGTTTTTTAACAGTTTTGGAGTCATTTACGGGCCAGCTTATTCTATGGTTTAATTAACCTATAATTGTAAATGAATTTCAGGAAATGACACATTGTGGGAAGTGTGTGTATATATAGATGGGTGGTTTGTTGTATGTCCCATGCCTAATGAAGACTCCATTAACTGTTAGGTGAAATGCGTTGCAATTTTTGTACTAAAGATTGTGTAAACAGTCCACCGGTGGTAGTGCTATAGCTCTAATTGAGGAATCATACTCCAGGTTAGCCTTGACAAATGTTCCACAGCGCTCTGGTTATCCAGATGCTTCTTCATAGCAATGTCACTGACTATCCATTCCTTTGGCATTAAACAGCCTGAAAAATTTTGATAAATCTGGTTCATTCTTAGGCTGTCTAGTCTAGGTTTACACTGTCTAAGAATTAGACAGTTCAAGTATATCTTGGCCATTATGTGTACTGTACAGGACCCTTCTGTCACATACAGTGACCCCCCGACCTATGATGGCCCCAACATACCATCATTTCAACATATGATGGCCTCTCATAGGCCATCGTATGTTGAAGGCAGCATCAACATACAATGTTTTTGTATGTCGGGGCCATCGCATAAACGGCTATCCAGCAGCACTGACTGCTTCAGCTGCCACCGGATAGCCGTTTACAGTGCCCCGTGTGGTACGCTGACGATCACTTACCTGTCCTCGGGGCTCCGGCGCGTCCTCTTCGGGATCCCCTGCATCGTCGGCGCTCTCCATCGTCATCATCACGTGATCCAATAGAAGCGACGTGCGTAGCGACGTGATGGCGGCGACGGAGAGCGAGGATGACTGGGAAGCAGAGGCTTTGCCAGAGCGTCGGGGACACCACGGGGATGCTGTGACAGCGATGGAAGGCGACATCCAGGGCAGCAGTGACGAGCGGTGACGGTCCGGAGCGGCGGGGACAGCTGAGTACAACTTCCTATACCAGTGGTCTTCAACCTGCGGACCTCCAGATGTTGCAAAACTACAACTCCCAGCATGCCCGGACAGCCGTTGGCTGTCCGGGCATGCTGGGTGTTGTAGTTTTGCAACATCTGGAGGTCCGCAGGTTGTAGACCATCATTCGATGGTTTCAGCAAACGATGGTCCATTTGGAACGGATTACCATCGTATGTTGAGGGACCACTGTACATTGAAAGTGATCTACAGCTTCCAGCAACTATTTCTTTTATATGTTAGAACTTGCTTTAACTGTGTTAGTTATTTAGTTACATTTCTTTAGGATTACCTTTTAGGGTCTTCATAACCAGTTACTTGTATTTCAATGCAATATTTTCAACCTACAATAGTCATCCTGGAACCAAATACAAAAGTCCAGATTTATCAAACTGTGTGAGAGAAAAAATGGAGATATTTTCCCACAGCAACCGATCACAGCTCAGCTACCGAGCTCTGGCAAAGTGAAACCTGAGATGTGATTGGTTGCTGTGGGAAAATCTCTCCAGTTTTTTTTTCTCACACAGTTTGATAAATCTGGACCATTAACCCCTTAACGACAATGGGCGTAAATGTACGTCATGGTGCCGTGGTACTTAACCCCTTAAGGACGCAGGGTTTTTCAGTTTTTGCATTTTTGTTTTTCCCTCCTTACCTTTTAAAAATCCTAACCCTTTAAATTTTCCACCTAAAAATCCATATTATGGCTTATTTTTTGCGTCACCAATTCTAATTTGCAGTGACATTAGTCATTTTACCCAAAAATCCACAACGAAACGGGAAAAAATCATTGTGTAACAAAATCAAAGAAAAAACACCATTTTGTAACTTTTGGGGGCTTCCGTTTCTATGCAGTGCATATTTCAGTAAAAATGACACCTTATCATTATTCTGTAGGTCCATACGTTTAAAATGGTACCCTAGTTATATAGGTTTCATTTTGTCGTACTTCTGGAAAAAAAAAATTTAAATTCCCTCCCCAATAAAAATGTAAAATGTCCTTTTTTCCCATTTTACCCCCATAAAGTGTAAAAAAATTAATTATTAATACACATATTTGGTATCACCATGTGCATAAATTATAATATTAAAATATAATGTTACTGATCCCATACGGTGAACAGCGTGAACGTAAAATAAAAAAATTCCCTGCCCAATAAAAATGTAAAATTTCCTTTATTCCCATTTTACCCCCATAAAGTGTAAAAAAAAATAATTATTAATACACATATTTGGTATCACCACATGCATTAATTATAACATTAAAATATAATGTTACTGATCCCGTACGGTGAACACCGTGCAGTGTTTTAGCCCCCCAAAAAAGTGAAAAAAGTGAATAAAGATCATTTAACCCCTTCCCTAATAAAAGTTTGACTCACCCCCCTTTTCCCATTTAAAAAAAAACTGTGTAAATAAAAATAAACAAATGTGGTATTGCCGCGTGCGAAAATGTCCGAGTTATAAAAATATATCATTAATTAAACCGCACGGTCAATGGCGTACGCGCAAAAAAAATTCCAAAGTCCAAAATAGCGTATTTTTGGTCACTTTTTATTTCATGAAAAAATGAATAAAAAGCGATCAAAAAGTCTGATCAATACAAATATGGTACCGCTAAAAACTTCAGATCACGGCACAAAAAATGAGTCCTCATAACACCCCATACACAGAAAAATAAAAAAGTTAGAGGGGTCAGAATATGACAATTTTTTACGTACAAATTTTCCTGCATGTAGTTATGATTTTTTTCAGAAGTGCTACAAAATCAAACCTATACAGTGGGGATCAAAAGTTTGGGCACCCCAGGTAAAAATTTGTATTAATGTGCATTAATTACAGATTAGACATTCTTATAATATGTCAACAAATGTTAGATTTTATTTCCATCATTTACACTTACAAAATAACAGAAAACAAAAAAATGGCGTCTGCAAAAGTTTGAGCACCCTGCAGAATTGATAGCATGCACTGCCCCCTTTGCAAAGCTGAGACCTTCAAGTGTCATGTCAATCATCATCTGGGAAGACCAGGTGATGTCAATTTCAAAGGTTTTAAATGCCCAGACTCATCTGACCTTGCCCGAACAATCAGCACCATGGGTTCTTCTAAGCAGTTGTCTAGAAATCTGAAACTGAAAATAGTTGATGCTCACAAAGCTGGAGAAGGCTATAAGGCTATAACATTTTCAGATGTCAATAGCCTCTGTTCGGAATGTAATTAAGAAATGGCAGTCATCAGGAACAGAGGAAGGTAAAGCAAGATCTGGAAGACCAAGAAAAATATCAGACAGAACAGCTCGCAAGATTGTGAGAAAAACAATTCAAACCCCACGTTTGACTGCACAATCCCTCCAGAAAGATCTGGCAGACACTGGAGTTGTGGTACACTATTCAACTATAAAGAGATACTTGTACGAATATGTTCTTCATGGAAGAGTCATCAGAGGAAATCCTCTTCTACGTCCTCACCAAAAAAAATCAGCGTTTGAACTCTGCAAATGAACATATAGACAAGCCTGATGCATTTTGGAAACAAGTTCTGTGGACCGATGAGGTTAAAATTAAACGTTTGTCGGAATGAGCAAAGGTACGTTTGGAGAAGAAGGGGAACAGAATTTAATGAAAAGAACCTCTGTCCAACTGTTAAGCATGGGATTGGATCAATCATGCTTTGGGGTTGTATTGCAGCCAGTGGCACAGGAAACATCTCACGAGTAGAAGGAAAATGGATTCAATAAAATTTCAGCAAATTTTGGATGCTAACTTGATACCGTCTGTGAAAAACCTGAAGTTAAAGAGAGGATGGCTTGTACAAATGGATACACGGGGGATTACATCAAGAGGCGTAAACTGAAGGTTTTGCCATGGCCTTCACAATCTCCTGACCTCAACATAATTGAAAATCTATGGATAGACCTTAAAAGAGCAGTGCGTGACAGACAGCCCAGAAATCTCAAAGAACTGGAAGACTTTTGTAAGCAAGAATGGGCAAAGATAGCTCAAACAAGAATTGAAAGACTCTTGGCTGGCTACAAAAAGCATTTACAAGCTGTGATACTTTCCAAAGGGGGCAGTACAAGATATTAACTCTGCAGGGTGCCCAAACTTTTGCAGACGCAATTTTTTAGTTTTATTGTTTAGTGTTCTATTGAAAGTGTAAATGATGGAAATAAAATGTAACTTTTGTTGACATATTATAAGAATGTCTTATCTGTAATTTGATACCTTTAGGAGATTTTTCCATCTTTCCTTGGCTTCTTTATGCACATTAATACAATTTTTTACCTGGGGTGCCCAAACTTTTGATCCCCACTGTATAAGTAGGGTATCATTTTAATCATATGGACCTACAGAATAAAGATAAGGTGTCATTTTTACCGAAAAATGTACAGTGTAGAAACAGAAGCCCCCAAATGGCGTTTGTTTTTTGTTTGTTTGTTTTTTCCAATTTTGTCTCGCAATGATTTTTTTCCCGTTTCGCTGTATATTTTTGGGTAAAATGACTGATGTCATTACAAAGTAGAATTGGTGGTGCAAAAAATAAGCCATCGTATGGATTTTTAGGTGCAAAATTTAAAGAGTCATGATTTTTTAAATGTAAGGAGGAAAAAAGGAAAGTGCAAAAACGGAAAAACCCCGGGTCCTTAAGGGGTTAAGTAGGCACCAGACTGAGGACATGACTAAGGTCATGTTCACATGTTCAGGATTCAGTAAAGACTTTGGAGCAGATTCTGTGCCCAAATCCTGACAGAATTTTTTAACCTTTCACTGGCATTGGACGTGGATGAGGTAGTACATACAGTACCCTATTCGCGTGCACGGGAAAAAACTCAGCACAGTGTATTATTTCTTAGGATTCCACCCTGAAAAGCTGCAGATTAGCTCTATTGAAGTACAGTATATTTGTAGATCGTTTGGTCAATCCAAGTTTCGGCAGTAGATTTCTGCCAAGGATTATCTGTAAAATTCCCATACTGTGTGACTATACCTTACTTTTCATTACTGGCATGATTAAACATGTAAAATGTAGGAGAGGAACAGGAACTAAAGAATATTAAAGTAAAAACTCTCAATAGTCCTAAAGTATTATATTTTATGGTGAAATTGAAGATTTATGATTCTTTTCTACAAAGCTGGTTTCAGAGAAGTGTCCTTCATCCTTTCTTTTAATAAAAGCAGGATCTTGCCAGCATGCTCTGTGACCCATCAGCTGAAACATTCCAAGCTGCTCGGTCTCCTGCTTCCCCTGTGTGTATCAGAGTCCCCCTTTTCCTAATGTATCCTCTAAGTCTGAAATACTCTTGTATACTGATAATGCTGCCATAAATCTGTCCGGATGATGGAAAAAACAGTCATGAATAACACATGAAATATAGCCTAGGACAGAACTTGATAACAGGTATGGAACCTTGATGACTAACTCCCTGTATGTTTATGAGCTCTTAAATTTTTTTAAATGCAAAAATAATGAAGAAGAGGTCTCTTTTTGTGTTTCCTCCATGAATCATGGCCAGGCAAACAAGAAGAGTAGCAAAAAAATATTATGCTCATACTTTAACTTATCTGCGTGTTTCCAATAGGTTTTTTTTTGGGGGGAGGGGGGGGGCGCGTAGCTAGCAACGATGCAATCTCAACAATAGAATCATCAGTTTGCATAGTAGGTTGAGCCTTCTGTTGGTCTTGTTTTTAGAATACTATTATTTTTATCCCAGGGGCAGGCCATGGGCCATGTGGTAGTAATGTTGAAAGGGTGGTACAACTTATGGATATTAAAAAAGCACAATGGGGTATTTTATCAATCTGCATTTTCTTTGATTTTGGCATAACTTCAATAGATTTGACAATCAATCTAAACTGCACAAAACAGTGGGTAAGTGTCTAAGTTCTCTATCTGTTTTGTTAGTCTGTCCTGTGGTCTGTATGTTTAGTGGGACTGTACAGTGGTCCCTCAACATACGATATTAATCCGTTTCAAATGGACCATCGTTTGTTGAAGCCATCGTATGTTGAGGGATCCGTGCAATGTAAAGTATAGGACAGTGGTCTACAACCTGCGGACCTCCAGATGTTGCAAAACTACAACACCCAGCATGCCCGGACAGCGAACGGCTGTCCGGGCATGCTGGGAGTTGTAGTTTTTGCAACAACTGGAGGTCCGCAGGTTGAAGACCACTGGTATTGGAGGTTATACTCACGTGTCCCCGCCGCTCCGGACAGTCACCGCTCGTCACCGCTGCCTTGGATGTCGCCCTCCATCGATGTCGCAGCATCCCCGGGGTGTCCCCGACGCTCCGGCAAGGCCGCCATCATGTCGTTAGGCACGCCAATCCTATTGGATGACGGGACGGCGTGTGCAGCGACGTGATGACGACAATATAGAGAGTGCCGACGATGCAGGGGAGCCCGAAGAGGACGCGCCAGAGCCCCGAGGACAGGTAAGTGATCATCAGCAGACCACATGGGGCACCGTAAACGGCTATCCGGTGGCAGCTGAAGCAGTCTGCGCTTCCGGATAGCCGTTTATGCGATGGCCCCAACATACAAAAGCATCACATGTTGATGCTGCCTTCAACATGCGGTGGCCTCTGAGAGGCCATCGTATGTTGAAATGATCGTATGTCGGGGCCATCGTAGGTCGGAGGGTCACTGTATCTGGGGTTGTGTGGGATTGCGACCAAAAATTACTCCTTACCCCAGAGAAAAAAATAATAAAGTCTTGGCCACTAGATGCATTACTTCTCTTCATCTGTTGTTCCCTGTTTGTTGTTAGGGTCAGTTCGTGGACAGATACCAAGACGGAAGAGCTTGAGACACACGAGTACAGCGCTCGTGTATCTTCGGCTCTCTCATAGACATGCTCATGTATCTTCGGCTCTCTCATAGACATGCTCATGTATCTTCGGCTCTCTCATAGACATGCTCATGTATCTTCGGCTCTCTCATAGACATGCTCGTGTATCTTTGGCTCTCTCATAGACATGCATAGAGGGTGCGTGTGAGTTTGGGATTATATTCTGACAATATGATCCCAAAACTTCTACATACTGTGGTAAATGTTTAAGCTGCATAATCTCTGCCACTAATCCTCCTTCCAATTGAAAGAACAGAGGCCTACACCTCAAACATCCATTCTTGATTTAACTGTATTATAATTCTTAACACTATCGACAAAATAATCCACATAGCCTTCATCTAGAATATTTTTTATTTATTTTATTTTCTTATTCCAATGGATATATCAGCACGTGTGGCTATTGCTGGTCAACTTTCCTTACTGTGTGTCATTTGGAATCATCCTATCATTGCTGTTTTGGATATTCCCTTTTCATGCATTGACCTTGGCATTCTTGTTGGGCTTGTGCTCAGAAACAATAGCCAATCTGAACAAGCCGAGCTGCAGTACAACTTGTGGGGAAAAGACAGGGCAGCAGTCACAGTTGGTCGCTGCTAATTCATGCAAATATATTGGGATGTGTTCACACATCTTTTTTTATATGTATCTTCCATTTATGATCTTTTCCTGGCTTTGTATTCAAAAACTGCAATTAAGAAGCTGAATGTGTGAACATACCCTTTAAAGGAGTACTCCGCTGCCCCAGCATTTGGAACATTTTGTTCCTAACGCTTGGAGTGGGCGGTGGGGGTCGTGATATCATGACCACGCCCCTCATTATGTCACACCACGCCCCCTTAATGCAATTCTATAGGAGGGGGCATGACGTCTAGGGGCAGAGTACCCCTTTAAGCCAGTGGTCTCCTTACTTGACCTCCAGATGTTGCAAAACTACAACTTCCAGCATGCTCAGACAGCCAACTGCAGTTCAAGATCTACTTCAACTGCTTCCTCCTCTAAATGTAAGTGCCCTCCATTACCGTGATATAAACAAGATAACACTTTAGTGTCGCTATAAATGTTTGTGAAATAACTTCAGCTTTGACAGTGTACAAGGAGAGCCGAAGCGCAGGAGATCGCAGGGGTCTCAGTGGTAGAGTCATAGAAAATAATTGTCTTTAGAAAATCAGTAATAAAAAAAAATAGAAGATAAAAAAATTCCCACAAAAATATTTACTTTCCTAGACAACCTTCTTTTTAACCTATTAAAAGAAATAACCTACAAAAGGGCCACATAAAACCTAAATGCATATAGAAGGCCCAATGCATCTGTCCATATTAGGAATACATATTGATATTACATATGTGGTGCCCCCATGGGTACTTAGTAAACATTTACCTCTACACATCTTCATCAGCCTCTTCCATCCTCCTTTCTTTTTTCCTTTCTTCCATCTTTTATGTCTCTTGGGCTCAGTCTCCGCCTCCACCATTCTTGTCCACGTCCCAAGCTTTTCCTTTGGGGTTATAAAAGTTTTAAACCTTGACCACACTGATCTTCTGCATGCAGTCTTTGGCTCTTGATGATCAGAATGGGGGATATTACCCGTGTCCAATTTTTCATCATCGCCATTTGCACAGACTTCACACTGGCTGTCGTAATCCTGACAGACAGGATCGCCAGAATATATTGTGCGCAGAGTCAGTTTTGGGTACATATTGGGAGCTTCTCTCCAAATCGCTGATTTGTAAAACTGTTTTGCTAAATATGGAAAAGGGGACAGGTTGCCCCAAAACACATCTAGCCTATAAGTGCAAACATTTCTTTAACCCCTTAAGGACAATGAACATAAATGTACTTCCTGGTGCGCTGGTACTTGATGCACCAGACACATAAATTTATGTCCTTAACATGAAGCAAGCACAGAATCTGCGCTTGCTTCATGCATGGTGGATCCCGTCTGCTATCATTGCAGTAGGCTGCTCGTGCCCACAGGCATTGTACTATATAAATGCGTATACTGTTGGTATGCCCAAAGCATAACACTACCAGGTGAGCATATCACCTTTTAGTTATTCACCTTTATATGTAAAGAGGGCAATGACACTAGATAACGCCTTCTTCCTGTTCTTATTTTTATATACATTTGCGTGGATACATTGGCTTTTGACCATTTTTTTTTACTTCTTATTATGTTCCAGGGACTCATTTTTCCCATTCCAATTACTTTTTTGGCCTCCAGCCTGAGTGTAAGTATTTGCCTCTAATACATGAGAAGCCACCAAATCCTTATTACAGGGTTGCTGTCCCTGGGTGGGTGAAGGAAAGTTACCAACAGTGGTAGATGTGGCTCATTTTTACCATGGGTTCACCAGCCATGGAATTATATATTTATAGAATTAACAAAAGGCAGACAAGAAGGGATCCACTAAGAACATTCACACAAGATCATCGGTTGAATAGCGGAAAACAAAGAACAGATTGAACAGTACAGCAAATATGATATAAACAAGATAACACTTTAGTGTCGCTATAAATGTTTGTGAAATAACTTCAGCTTTGACAGTGTACAAGGAGAGCCGAAGCGCAGGAGATCGCAGGGGTCTCAGTGGTCGAACCCCCTGCAATCAGACACTTCTCCCCTATTCTTTAAATAAGGGATACATGTCCCTAAACCAGACTATTCCTTAAATTTTAGCTCAGACAGATTAAAATCTGTTGAGATTCAAGATAGTGACCCTTCTTGACTGTAGACCAACTCCAGTCTCCTTTTTATAGGCCATTATTTACTCCTTCCCGCAAATGAACTTATATTTACGTCCACTATGGGCTCCCAGTGTATGACACGTGCTCAGCAACTGAGCACGCATCAAAACCGGTGGGTCCCAGTTGCTATAAGCAAGGTTGATTGCAGTATCTAAATGCTGTTAATCCCGTTCCTGGCTAGCTCAGCAGGCTGATCGGGACTGCCAATCAGCTGAGATGATGGCGGGTGGTCTCTTACCTTCCTCCTCGCCGTCCAATCGGTGATCTAAAGCTCTATCAGCCTTGGCAGGCTGAAACAATAGATCACCAATAACACTGATCAATGCTCTCCTATGGAGAAGCATTGATCAGTTTATGCAATCTAAAGATTGCATGTTATAGTCAGAGGCTGCTCTTGTATTAGGCAAATTAGGCGGCCACCTAAGGTCTCGCACTGGAGGAGGGCCTTCCCAGCAGCCTAACTCACCCACCTGAGAGTGGTCATACGTTCAATGAACACATGGCCACTCTGCAGCCCCAGCACAGAAGCAGGAGACTGCTGTTGGCTAGAGGCACCCTGGTTAAGAAACAATGAGGTAGTGTCTATAAACCTCCATCTCATTGTTTCTCAACCAGGATGCCTCCAGCTGTTGCAAAACTATACCTCCCAGCATGTCTTTGGCAATGTGGGCATGCTGGGAGTTGTAGTTTTGCCACAGCTGGAGGCACCCTGGTTAGGAAACAATGAGATAGTGCCTATAAACCTCCATCTTATTATTTCTCAACCAGGGTGCCTCCAGCTGTTGCAAAACTACAACTACAAATCTATCTATCCATCTAGAAAAAGGAATTTATGCAGCATACAAAAATCTGTGAAAAAAATAAGGTGGTTTATTCCATCAAACAGAGTGTCCAAGTGTTCTTGGACACTCTGTTTTGATGGCATAAACCACCTTATGTTTTTTCATGGATTTTTGTGTGCTGTGGAAATTCCTTTTTATGTTAATACATAGACCCCTGACCCAGGTCTGGTCTCTGCGTGCACCATCTTTACTGGAGGCATTTCCTACCTAATAGGGGCATTACCTACCTGATGAAATTGCCTACTACCTACCAGGGGCATCACTTATCTGGGGGCACGACCTACTGTGGGCATTACCTACTACATACCTACTGGGGGCATTACCTGTCTGTGGGCACTACCTATTGGGGGCATTAAATACAACCTTCCACGGGGCATTACCTTCTACTTACCGGGGGGCATCACCTACTACCTACGTACTGGGGACATTACCTACCTGGGGGCACTACCTACTAGGGACATTTTCGACCTACTGGGGGGTTCTACCTTATAGGGGGATTCCCTACCTACCTACTGAGGGCTTTACCTGTGTAATGGGGGAAACAATGTAAAGGGACCTGTCTACCCACTTGAGCGACCAACTGCCTAATGGGGGGGCAACCTACTCTTCCCCCAACCCACTTATCTACCCACTATACTGTGTGGGACAACCATTGGATTATTATTAATGTTTGCCTGGCAGGTTCTGTGGAGACGAGTTGTGGCTGGAAGAAATCGTCATGACAGTCTGGGCCGGATGGGTATGAAAGGAAAATTGACTGACACCAATCAGAGAAGACATCATCTACAAGTCACCTGATGTAACTGTATGTAATCATTTATATGGTCTGCAGAGCCTGTGTAGAACTGAGGCCACTAATTGTGTAAAGTGGTTTATTCAGTATTAGTATGGTAGTATTATCCAGTCACTATATGGGGGTAATGTGTAGTCAAAGTGTGGTACAAATATTTGACCCTTGTATAGTGATTTTGTTGGTAATACTGGTCTGTGTATAGTGGTGTTATTGGTGATACTGGTATCAGTATGGTAATATTATCCCGTCACTATGTGGGGGTGATGTGTAGTCCTGGTGTGGTGGAATTATTTGTCTATTGTATAGTGGTGTATTTGGTGATACTGGTCTGTATATAGTGGTTTTATTCAGTTTCAGTATGGTAGTATTATCCCGTCACTCGATGGTGGTAATGGTAGTGGTCATGTTGCAGAGCAATTATTTGTCCCTTGAATAGTCATTGGTCTCTGTATAGTGGTTTTTATATAATAGCAGCAGGAGTAATATGTCGTCATGGTGTAGAGGTATTATTTTATGTTTTTAAACCCCAACCAGTGAGAAAATCCTGTGTGCGCCACTGGTGAGCGGTGATGAATACACTGTATGCGCCATCATTCTTTTCCCATTTTGCAAAAAATTTTTTTTTTTTTACAAACGTAAACATGTGAGGTATCACTGTGTACGTAAATGTCCGAACTATTAAAATATAATGTTAATTAAACTGCACGGTCAAAGGCGCAAGTGTAAAAAAAATGCCAAAGTCCAGAATTGTGTATTTTTGGTCACGTCATATACTAGAAAAAAAATTCATAAAACTCAATCAAAAGGTGCTATCCAAAGAAAAATTGTACTGATAAAAAATGGTGCAAAAAATTAGTCCTCATATATCCCTGTATACAGAAAAATAAAAATGTTATTGGGATCAGAAGTGGATTTTAAGCATACAAATTTTCATACAAAAAAGTTTGAATTTTTTAAAAGTAGTAAAATAAAACAAAACCTATGTACAGTAAATTGGGTATCATTTTAATCATATGGACCTACAGAATGAAGATTATGGCCCTGATTTACTAAGAGTGGAGTGTAATTTTCTTTGTGGGTTTAAATTCCCTACAATTTTTTTTCCATGGTATTTACTAAGGTTTCCCTACATTTTTCACTTTTCCCTACATTTTCCTTTTTTTCCACATGCTCGGATCTGTCGGGTTTTCCTTAGCTCAAATCCACTATATTTTCTGTGGAAAGCTTAATAAATATGTTGTGTTTTTGTGAAAATGTCGGGAACACGAGCCTTTTTGTGACCACGCCCCTTTTCCCCCAACAGCCATGCCCCTTTTTTGGGTTTTCTCAGTAATATGGAGAGTTAGTCGGGTTTTTTCAATTCTGGCGCAAATTCTGGGGCAAATTCTGGGGCAAATTCTGGCGCAAACAGAATTTCTGGTGCACAACCCGACAAAACATGTCGGGTTTGCAATAGTGTAATTTCTACCAAAAGGTGCACTGGGTAGAAACGGAAGCCCCCAAAAGTTGTAAAATGGTGGGGGGGGTTCAATTTTGCCCTACAAAAAATGTTTTGTTTGTCTCACTGAACATTTGAAGGTAAAATGAGTGATGTCATTACAAAGTACAATTGGTGATGCAGAAAACTAGTGCTCATACTGATCTTTAGATGGAATAGTAAAAGAGTTATATCTATTAGAAGGAGAGGAGGTAAAAAACAAAACCTCAAAAAAATGGCCCGGTCATGAAAGGCATTTTTCCTGATTATATTAATTTGAGATACTTTTCAGATTCCAGTCTTCTATTAATTCAGTCATTCAAGTTTCTCAGGAGGCGAAAGATCCCCTTTAAGGGTACATTCACACATACGGGATCCTGAGTAGATTTGATGCACATGATTTGTAACTGCCGATTAGATGCTGTGCTCAGTCATTTAGTTTACATTGAAATCTGCAGCAGAAAATCCTGTGCATCAAACCTGCGTACGAGTGAACGGCAGCATCTCCAGTCTCGGAAACCTCTTTGTTTCCGGGACTGGAGACGTGACATCACGCCACACCCCTTGTGCCGTCAAGCCACACCACCTCCATTCATGTCCCATAGACATGAATGGAGGGGGCGTGGTGTGACATCATGTCTCCAGTCCCAGAAACAAAGAGGTGCTGCAGACAAAATGCAGGTGCTGCACGGAGATCGCGGGGGTCCCAGCGACAGGCCCCCCTCGATCAGACATCTTATCCCCTATCCTTTGTGTATATTCCAGTAGCTAAGGCCAGATCCTCACACAGCAGGAATTCTTCACTGTGGATCTTGCTGCACATCTGTGGTGAATCTACAGCAAAAGCTTTATGTTCTGTATGTGGATTATGGGGAGAATTCATTGTGGATTTCCGTCCTGCTTCACGGCCAGTGGTGAAATCAACAATGAAAATCCACAGCAAATTAGAAAATATGCAGTAGGCTCCTATTTTTGTGTGGAAAAAGTCTTCTTCATGGGAATGAGATCTGTAAAATCTCAGTAACCTGCCTGGATCTGAAATTCACAGCGGATTTCCGCCATGTGTGAATAAAGCCTAATGGATATGCATTTGCTTTATTGCCTCTAAACCTGAACTTCACTCCCTACCCTTCACATCCACAGAAACGAAGAACTTTGCAGCACCTAACATGCCATGAAAAGTTCCAGAGCTGTGTCTTTGAAAAATAATAGGTAAAGCTATGCAAAATAGTTTTTGTTCTTTGATCAGAGGATTTATCAGCATATTATAACAAAGCTAGTATTGCCTTGCTTCCCCCTAGGGAAGTATCAACAATTCCTAAGAAGAGTGGTTGCACATGGGCACTTCTTATGTTAGCGCTTTTTCATCTTGGCTAACATTTTAATCACTGGCCATTAAATGCAGTATTTAAAGTGCTTGGAGCATTCATTTTATTCTCCGAAAAGAACTAGTTAGGGGTAAGAAAGCTGCCTCAAGCTTGAATCTTGTGAAACATATTTGCTCACAAGCACCCTGCCCAGCCAGCATGAACAAGCCTCTATGGCAATATATATCCTATACAGTGTAGAAAGGCACATGTCCCAAAACATGTGACAAGTATCACCAGTCCCAGCCTGAGGTTACATGGCCCCACCTGATAACTAACACCCCATCTAAGAAGAACATGTGTCTATCCACTTTTATTTGCATTGTAAAGTTTAAAGGGGAACTCCACCAGAAAACATCTTATGCCCATCCAAAGTATAGGGGATAAGATGTCTAATCGCGGCACCTCAGTCATCCGGGGCATCCGGATAACTGGCAACTACAGCCGCCACGCCCCCTCCATTCATTTCTATGTAATCTCTTACATAGACATTAATGGAGGGGGCGTGGCTAGACATCACAAACACGGAACCGCTGCTTGCAGCCTGGAGATTGCAGGGGTCCCATCTGAAGTGAGTTTTTTAATAAATTTTTTGTTATTTTTTAATGATATTGTAATTGTGATAGCAATTTTACCTTGTTTATTTAAATTGGGAAACTGCTACAGAGTAAAAATATTGTAGTGAGGCAGTTTCTTAAAGGAATGTAATGATACATAGAATGTGTCGGCAGATAAGAACCATTTGGCCCATCTAGTCTGCCCAATAATCTGAATCCTATCAATAGTCCCTGGCCCTATCTTATATGAAGGATAGCCTTATGCTTATCCCATGCATGCTTAAACTCCTTCACTGTATTTGTAGTGACCACTTCTGCAGGAAGGCTATTCCATGCATCCACTACTCTCTCAGTAAAGTAATACTTCCTTTTTAATGCAAATCACACTTGTCTATATGGTAAATTTCACAAATTGTTGTTCTCTGGATGCTTAAAGGGGTTATCCAGCATAAAGTGATTTTAGTATGCACCTGCCAAGCAGTAATGGACATGCTTAGGAAGGATCTGCGCATGTCTTGTGGCTAAATGGCTATGTTGGGAGATTACCATAACACTGTGGCTAGCTGTTTGTAAATCAGTATTTCCTGTTTAACTTTTCTTTTTTTTTCTTTTTTTTTTACAAATCCCACAATTCAATTTTCCTCCCTCCCACACATCAGACACCCCACCCATTAAAACATAAATGAGCTGCATCCATTCAAATCAGTGTGGTTTTCAATCAGGGTGCCTCCAGCTGTTGCATTAGTTGCAGATTGATCCCTCCACCCATTGAAGCAGAAAGGCTCCCTGTCATCAGATGACTAGTGAGTCAGGTCTTGGCCGCATTGCAAGCTGGGAAAAATCTGAGACAACAGTCATTTTGTATGCTGTTAAAAATAAATATTGGGGTGAAAATCACAGAAGAATTGTGAGAAAATCGTCACACACAGGTACAGACACTATATTATGAACTACACTAACTTTACAGCCTCTGTAGCATAGTCAAATAAAAGAAAATCCTGGGATACCCCTTTAATACAAGGGATTTCAGTCTGGCCAATAACATTTTTAAAATTTGCAAAACATTTTATGTTTTACTAACTGCAAATTCAATAAAGAAAATGTAGGTTTTTTATATGAAGAGGTGAGTAGAAGCCTAGATAGGGGAGGGGTTGTATCTATATATATATATATATATATATATATATATATATATATATATATATATAGGCGGAGATTTATCCAAACCTATGCAAAGGAAAAGTTGTCCAGTTGCCCACAGTAACCAATCAGATTTCTTCTTTCATTATGCAGAGGCCTTGTTAAAAATTAAAGAAGCGAGCTGATTGGTTGCTATGGGCAACTGGGCAACTTTCCCTCTGGACAGGTTTTGATAGATTTCCCCCATAGTGTTTTTAGATTTTGCTAAAGCATTTGACACTGCCCCTCATAGATGCCTGGATGGGTAAATTAAGGTCTTTAGATTTAGAAAGTTTAGTTTGTGATTATATTTAAACTGGCTTAAAGGGGTACTCCACTGGAAAACATTTTTATTTTTGTTTTTAATAAACTGGTGCCAGAAATTTAACAGAAGATTAATCCTTCCAGTACTTATCAGCTGCTGTATGCTCCACAGGAAGTTATTTTCTTTTTGAATTTCCTTTCTGTCTGACCACAGGGCTCTCTGCTGACATGCAGGAGAAAATCCCCATAGCAAACCTATCCTGCTCCAGACAGTTCCTAAAATGGACAGAGGTGTCAGCAGAGAGCACTGTGGTCAGACAGAAAATAAATTCAAAAAGTAAAGAACTTCCTGTGGAGCGTATAGCAGCTGATAAGTACTGGAGGGATTAAGATTTTTAAATAGAAGTCATTTACAATTCTGTTTAACTTTCTGGCACCAGTTGATTTAAAATGAAAAGTTTACCAGAGGAGCACCATTTAAGGATCGTACCCAAAGGGTGGTGGTCAGTGATTCGTAACCAAAGGTTCAGTACTGGGCCCGCTTTTGCTTAACTTAGTTATTAATGATACTGAGAATGGAATTAACAGCTCTGTATTATGTTTGCAAATGATACCAAGCGTTGTAACACGCTACAGTCTATGGAAGACATGCATAGGTTGCAAGATGACTTGGCAAATTAGCTTTAATATGGATAAATATAAAGTTATGCATCTGGGTACTAATAACCTGCATGCAACATGTGTCTTAGGGTGGTAAAACTGGTAGAGTCACTGGTAGAGAAGGATCTGGGTGTACTTGTAGATCACAGACTACAGAATAGGATGCAATGTCAGGCTGCTGCTTCCAAAGCCGGCAGGATATTGTCATGTGTGGTGACCCAGTAAGGGAAGGTGTTACCCCTTTCCTCTTCTGCCCTGTCAGGCAGAGTCCCTCCATGTCCCCAGGGCCCCCTTTATGTGTTCTCCCCTATTGTATATATATGCATTACTAATGTACTGTTGCTTTAAATATTATACCATGTGATAGTTACCCAGGAGGCACTAGTGACCTATGGGCTCCTTGCTAAGCTCCCCTATAAAACCAGGGGTGGAGCTACAATCTTTCTCTTGTTTCTGAGGTCCAGTGAAGTAAAGACGTCTTACAGAGTGTGTACAGAGCATTGGAGGCCTCAAGCCTAAAGTCTGCAGCCACAAGTCAGCTCAAGTAAGCTAAAAGTCATCGTCTTGTCAGTCACAAGTCAGTCATCAGTCAAGTCAATTGTCTAGTCACCATGGCCTGCACTAAAATGTCTCGACCTACTGCAAGTCCCAGCAAGCCTGCGAGGTCCCCCAGTGTCACTGGTCACCTCCTTGGGATTCTGTCTGTACTGCATAGACTGTGTCATCTGTCTAACCTCAGTAAATAATACTAACCTTTTATAAAGAATTGGTTCGGCCTCACCTGGAACAAGCTGTTCAGTTTTGGGGACCGGTTAATAAAAGGAACGTTATAGAGCTGGAAAAAGTACAGAGACGCGCAATTAAACACCTTAACAATGAGGAAAGATTAGAAGAATTACATTTGTTTAGTCTTGAGAAGAGACGTTTAAGTGGGGGATATGATCAACATATTTAAGTATGTAAATGGCCTATACATAAATATGGGGGGAAACTGTTCCAGGTAAAACCCCCTCAAAAGAAAAGGGAGCACTTCCTCCGTCTGGAGAAGAAAAGGTTTAGCCTCAAGGGGCGACACACGCCTTCTTTACTATAAGAACTGTGAATTTATGGAACAGTCTACCTCAGGAACTGGTCACAACAGGAACAGTTGAAAGCTTCAAAACAGGGTTAGATACATTCCTAGAACAATATAACATTAATGCATATGCAGAAATATAAAATCACATCCCCTCCCCTTTATCCAACCATACCTGGTGCCTACAATTCCTTGGTTGAACTTGATGGACTTGTGTCTTTTTTCAACCATTCTAACTATGTAACTATTTATCCCGCATGTTAAACGCTAGGGAAAAAAAATATGAAGATATATCAACAGTGATCTCCCGACCTACGATGGCCCCGACATAAGATCATTTCAACATTCAATGACCTCTCAGAGGCCATCGTATGTTGAAGGCAGCATCAACATACGATACTTTTATATGTCGGGGACATTGCATAAATGGCTATCCGGCAGAGCAGACTGCTTCAGCTCCCACCAGATAGCCGTTTAATGTGCCCCGTGTGCTCCAGTGAGTGTCAACCACCTGTCCCCAACGTTCCAGACCGTCCTCTTCATGCTCCGCTGCATGGCCATCGCTCTCCTTCGTCGTCATCACGTCGCCGCGCATGCCGTCCCATCATCCAATAGGAGCGGCGTGCACAGTGATGACAGCGATGGAAAGCGATGATCCAGGGCAGCAGTGACGGTGCAGAGTGGCTGGGACGTATGTTGAGGAATCACTGTATTACAAAATAGTGCCAATAAAATCTACAAGTAACATTCTTTTTACCGCACGGTGGCCAGTGTAAATTTAGATCACATTTTTCCTTTTACTATGCAAAATTAACCCATAAGGTATATGGACTAGTGACATTGTGCTGCACAAAACAAGAGACCTCATATGGCTTTGTGATGGGAAAAAATTATGGCTTTTAAAAGGCGATGATGATGGAAAATTGAAAAAAATATATATATATTGGTTGAGCATTTAGGCCCAAAAGGCTTATCAGGGGAAGGAGTTAACAGCAGAATATTGTTTATATCACGTGATGACCATTTCTATGTGAAACACCTTTGAAGATATAGTTTATCTTTAACCGGCTTCAATTCTTTTCAGAATGACTCTAGCTTCTTGCATGGGGTCAAAACTAAATCTTTGATGCAAAGATATATGTTTAAAATGTTAAGTTGTAGATTTCCCTTAAAGTAACCCAACCTTAAAACTGAAGCACAAAAGATAAAATAACTTGAAACCTGGTCGAAAGGTGAAGTGATTTTTTTTTTTTTTTTTTTTTTTTGTTTCGTTAAATAATATCACATGCTCTAAGTGCCCCCTAGAGTACCTTGCAAGTCATTCTTATTTTCGGTCATCTCTATATACTGAATAATTAAAATGAAATAAGAACGTGTGAGTACTCCTCATGAGTGGAAAAACCTTTGACTGGTTGGTGTGCCATTAATAAAAGAGAATAGCAAATTAAATCATATGATTACTTAATAGATTTCTATCACTTTAGAGGGGTCCTGGGAAGAAAGATTCCAGTCATTGGGATTTAGCAAACAGTGACATCTTGTGGCAGGATCAGGAAATGTTGTTAAGGCTTGGGAAGCTGTGGCTGATAAAATAAAGCTTCCTATCTAATACTCTGCGGCAGTGAAGACATGAGCTGCATGTGGATCCCGTGCCAGACACTTCATTTAACATTACAGATAATAAAAAGGAAAACTGTCAACTGGCATCTTGCCCGAATTAAAAGCATAATGTATTAATAGTATAATTTGGCATTAAAGCATATTTTTTTATATTATTATTATCGTTATTATTACACATTATTATTATTTTTATTATAATAATTATTGTTGTTATTATTAATATTATACAGAGTAAACATTGAATCACTTGTGCTTAACCTTTCTTAAAACAAGGCAAAAAGCAGGCTAAAAATAAGGAATATGGTAAAAGTGCTTCTGTAATGCTTCACAAAACATGAATACATTTAGCCTGGGTTTACATATAGTATTTTGGTCAGTATTTTTAGGCAAAACCAGTAATAGGTTCAAAAGACAGAAAAAGCCTGCTTTAGTTAAAATACTAATGAAAATATTGAATAAAATACTGACCAAAATATTGTGCGTGAACCCAGCCTTTACTTTTCTTATTAAAATCATTATAATTCTATATTTTGAATTCTCCTTAGCAAAGCCCCTATTGTATTGATGTTTTTTTTTAAAACTGTCTATTGCATATATGCCAGTTCTTTTGGTGTAATTTGTGTTGGAGTTCTAGAATATTTTGCAAAGGAAATCTCTCCTAGTGACTATTTCAACCACTTAAAATGTTATTCCACCTATAAAGGAGATCTGCAGCCATAGAACACTGAGATGAATTTACAGGGCCCTGACTCTGTCGCAGCTTTCCCGCGCAGGAGGCGTGTCGGCCACAGCAGGACGCCACGGCCGACATGCCCCCTCAAATGTATCACTATGGGAGAGGCGGAGATGCAGCATTCGTGCCTCCCCGCCTCTCCCATAGAGCTCAGTGAGGTTGACAACACATGCATTAGTCGCTAAGAGCCGCGGTAATGCCAGGTCCCCATATGGGCGATTGCGGGGATAGTGGATAAGTGTCTATGTTTATACCAGACAGCTCTGGTAGTTTGTCAATCCCAAAACAATAGGATCAGGCAGTAAACATACAATATGCTTTAAGGGGTATTCCAGGGAAAAAAAATGTTTTATATCAACTGGCTCCAGAAAGTTAAACAGATTTGTAAATTACTTCTATTAAAATCTCAATCCTCCCAATACTTATCAGCTGCTGAAGTTGAGTTGTTCTTTTCTGTCTGGCAACAGTGCTCTCTGCTGACATCTCTGCTTGTCTTGGGAACTGCACATGGTAGAACAGGTTTGCTATGGGGCTTTGCTTCTACTCTGGACAGTTCCCGTGACAGGTGTCATTAGTTCAGACAGAAAAGAACAACTCAACTTCAGCAGCTGATAAGTATTGGGAGGATTAAGATTTTAGATTTTTAAGAGAAGTAATTTACAAATCTGTTTAACTTTCTGGAGCCAGTTGATATTTAAAAAAAAAAAAAAATCCTGGAAAACCCCTTTAATTCTTCTCTCTACTGACATTATCTGTTGGTGGAGAGTCGGGAGGCTGTCATACAACCTAGACCAGTATTTTCCAACTAGTGTGCCTCCAGCTGTAGCAAAAGGTTGTTTGGACATGCTTGGAGTTGTAGGGCACACTGGTTAGGAAACACTGCCTTGGACAGTGCCAGTAGATGTAAGCAGTAGATGAGATACATACGTTTTACAATATCTGTCCAACCACTGCACGATTTTTTGAATAATGTTATATTTTTATTAAGCTGTTATTTTTTATGAACAACTTGGGAAAGTTGTATCAAAACTGGTGCCAACAAAAAGCAGCAACCAATCAGTTTTTCCCTTTCATTTTGAGAACGCCTTGAAAAATGAAAGCAGTGGCCCTATAATTTACCATGGGGGGTCTTCTCCACTTTTTCTTTGCCCCAGTTTTGATATTAAACCATTATGTACACAGTTGAAAGCTCCAAGGAAGAAGTTTTGACCGAATCTGTGTAAATAAAAACAGTCAATAAATAAATAAGGAACTCTCCCAAAAGTTCTTGAATTTATTTGCCTTGTTGTCCAATTGGCAGTTGTTTTGAATCAAAAGGAATTACAAATATAAAGGAAGGAGTTATTCTTCTCCCTTCTGCTGGATCCACTTCTGGCTTTGGGTTAATAAAACTGCAGTTATTGTTTAAAGGGGTACTCCTGTGGAAAACCTTTTTTTTTTTTTAATCAACTGGTGCCAGAAAGTTAAACAGATTTGTAAACTACTTCTATTAAAAAATCTTAATCCTTCCAGTACTTATTAGCATCAGAATACTACAGAGGAAATTCTTTTCTTTTTGGAACACAGTGCTCTCTGATGACATCACGAGCACAGTGCTCTCTGCTGACATCTCTGTCCATTTTAGGAACTGTGCAGGGCAGCATATGTTTGCTATGGGGATTTCTCCTTCTCTGGACAGTTCTTAAAATGAACAGAGATGTCAGCAGAGAGCATTGTGGTCATGATGTCAGCAGAGAGCTCTGTGTTCCAAAAAGAAAAGGATTTCCTCTGTAGCATACAGTGCTGGAAGGATTAAGATTTTTTAATAGAAGTAATTTACAAATCTGTTTAACTTTCTGGCACCAGTTGATTTGAAAAAAAAAAAAGTTTTCCACAGGAGTACACCTTTAAAAAAAAAATCCTTTTTGCAGAATATAAGTTGCTCATAGCAACCAATCAGATTCCTTCTCTCATTTTTGAAAAGACCGCTCCAAAATGAAAGAAGCGATCTGATTGGTTGCTATGGGCAGGTTTTCATAAATCTCCCCCATGGAGTTTCTGCCATATGTATCATGGAAAAGTGACCAGAGGATGATGGATTTATGTGGTGATGCCTGTCAGTCAAAGGTCAGCTAATTTTCATTAAAAAATTGTGAACAAAAGAGGATTTTTTATGGAATTACTGATCATTTTTGTTGATAAACAAAGGAACAACTAACTTGTACAGGAGTTCTGGAGTCTCTACAGCAGTGTTTCCTAACCAAGGTGCCTCCAGCTGTTGCAAAACTACAATTCCCAGCATGCCCGGACAGCCAACGGCTGTCCGGGCATGCTGTGAGTTGTAGTTTTGCAACAGCTGGAGGCACTCTGGTTGGGAACACTGCTATACAGGACTTAATCCAACTCAAATTGACTTGCGTCTGTGTTATATTCATCAGTAGTGGATAAGTCAATTTTGTACTACATCATTGGCTCCACTGTCATGGAGACTAGTAGTTCCTGAAAATACTGTGAGACTGAGCAAGTGCATATCAGTTTAACCCGCTTGTTCCTCCCTATTAAATGACATCACAGGCAACAGAGGGATAGGTAAAAAAAGAGAATCCACAGCGTCTCAGCGCAATCTGTCAGATGAAGTCACTAGAGATGAGCGAACTTACAGTAAATTCGATTCGTCACGAACTTCTCGGCGGTTGCTGACTTTTCCTGCATAAATTAGTTCAGCTTTCCGGTGCTCGGGTGGGCTGAAAAAGGTGGATACAGTCCTAGGAAAGAGTCTCCTAGGACTGTATCCACCTTTTCCAGCCCACCGGACCACCGGAAAGCTGAACTAATTTATGCAGGAAAAGTCATCAACTGCCGAGCCAAGAAGTTCGTGACAAATCGAATCTACTGTAAGTTCGCTCATCTCTAG
Organism: Hyla sarda; assembly: GCF_029499605.1. Lineage (NCBI taxonomy): Eukaryota > Metazoa > Chordata > Amphibia > Anura > Hylidae > Hyla > Hyla sarda. The sequence goes on from NC_079190.1 coordinate 237,539,845, forward strand.
AAGTCACAATACGTGATATGTAGAAAAGTAGTCCATTCATTAAAGTGCCAAGTAAACAAACGCGTTTCGAGGCCTCACTAGCCTCTTTATCAATGTTAAAATGGCAATGAACAAGCAGTAAAAACATTGTGCCTCTAAAGCTAAAAGAGCGCTAAGGATCGAACGACTGACAGGTACCTGATGTCAGCTCTCCTCCAGCAGGAGAGTGACGTACTGTGTAAACAATGTCCAAAGCATTGCCACTGGTCATTAGTAAATTTAGTATGTAAAACAGCATGCAAAGTAGTATTATATCATGTCTCCATATCCCTTACCTGATCAGCAACTAGTGCTGTGCAAGGGGGTGTGTGTAGCGGGAAGGGGGTTTCATTCCGTCACCAGCACGGAGCCAACTGTCGGCAGGCCTTAATAGCGGAGGTTCAGTGAAGACAGAGCGCACGCGCATAAGAAGAGAGGCAACAAGCGAAGTGTAACTAAGGGTCCAATGCTTACCACAGGGAGCAGTGTAACTGAGAACGCTATGACTCGTGCATGCGTGCGGTATGACTAAATAGCTTTTCATGGTCATGCACTTGGCTGAAAGAGTGTTGTATATGTTAGCGCATAAGATGGAACGGTAATTTCTGCAGTTATTTAGTGGGAGCAGGGCTCGTACTTCATAGCTAATAGGTGAGTATGTCATAGAGTATAAAAATGAATCTGTGCCAGAATCATGTGTATTCTGTAATAGTGCTGTATTGGGGACGGTGAAAGTATTGTATGATGCTGTATACTTTATGTGTAAGAAGAAGTCACAGGTTCACTTCATTTTATGTAATGAAGGTCAGTGGTTTCGGCTGAACAAATATGGATTTTTAGGGGCATTATTATAGGTGTTTCATTAAAAGATGACGCTGTGATGTCCCAGTACAGGACATGGTCCTGTACTACCCCTAGGCCCTGTCAGGTTCCCCTGCAAGGTCTCCCCCTGTTGGTTTTATAAAGATGTCTGTGCGTCACTTTAATGCCTAGACAGGATCCCTATATATAGGTAGTATAGAGGACTTGTGGGAGGTCTCAAGGACCTGTGTAAGTCTGTCACGTGTTATGTTATGCTGTCACATGATTTGTTGTCACATGTTCTCCCAGAGAGCACCAGCTTAACCTATGACCCACAGCTTGACCAATGGGCTTTAGTCCAGCCCCCCCACTATATAAAGGGACAGCCATTACAATTCTCGCTCTACCTTCACTGAGAACCAGCCAGTACAGAGATATCAGTGCAAGTGATCAGCATCTGGAAGACCCCAAAAGCTACAGTCATTCCAGTAAGTCTCAAGTCTATGTCTGCTGTCACTGAAACTAGTCAAGTCCTGCACATAGTCAAGTTATGTCTAATTTCAAGTCAAGTCAACTACAAGTATATTGATCCAGCAAGCTGCGAGGTCCTCTGGGTCCTAGCCACCTCTCTGGGAATTCTGGCCTTAGCTTACACCTGTCTTCTACTCAGTAAAGCCTCGGTTTGACCATAACTGGTTGTGGACTCTCATTTCACTTCTAGCAATTGTAATAGTGGAGAATCCGCTGTGTGGTGTTCCGGATCCCGAAAACCACGCTGGCGTCACAAACACTAGGGGTTAATACCATCCTGCCAACTGGGTTAATACCCTCTGATTCCACCACTCACACCGCGACACCTGTGATCCCGCCATTTCACAGGGTGGTCCACCACAATGCTTTAAGTGTACAGCAGATTTTTGCAGGTATATAGTGGATGCATGTATGATTCCTGGATATTATTAGATGTTTTCAATTTCTTAATTCAAGCCGGATGGATGTGGCATATTCATCTCGATCCAGTATGATTCTCGTCTCTTGAGAATTTCAAAGTGATCTTGTACATTTATGGGTATCTGTTCCAAAGCCATCACTTTAAATGCTGTGGTGAACATTGTGGCGATGATTGTTCATTCTAGTCTTCAGCTCCAATGTACTGCAATTTGCAGTCCCATTCGATCAAGAAGATCACATAAGTGGATGAGTAGCATAATCTGGTCTTGATGGCAAGCCTCTTTCCAGTGTTGTTGCTCGTATACATGGTAGCTCCATGGTTTATGTTCATGCATAACTTGCATGTTTTAATTCCACATTATAGCAACCAGGTTTTTCTTCCCTACAGTAGCCAAGGCTCATGCCATGAGCGTTGGGGGTATATTTTGCTGAATAAGAACCTGGACAACCCGCCGGGACAACCAATAATTTAGGGTGTCAACTCTTTAACGATCAACCTCTCAAATTATGTTGATCTGCTATTCAAGAAGCCTTTGGTCCAACTTCGCTCATATTTGAAGGATACACCTACCGTAATAGAGCTCTTGGAAGACCAGATATGGGACGAGGGATATAAATTGGCCACTCTAGATGTCATCATGCTATATTAAAACATCCCACACAAAAAAGGTATCAACAACATCTCAATAATTCTAGACTCAGATCCGTCCATGCCAGCTGAACAAAAAAGGTTTGTGATAGACAGTATTGCCTTTATCTTAAGCCATAACTACTTCTGCTTTCCAACTAAGATGTCCCTCCAGATAATGGGCACAGCGATGGGGACTAAATTTACCCCATCTTTTGCCAATCTATATATGGGCAGCTACGAAGATGAATATATTTTTATGGAACACCCTTCGGAAAGATTACATCAAGTTCTATAAGAGATATATAGACAATCTCATATTCATTTGGAGTGGAACATAGAAGGAATTTACACAATTTACGGATTTCCTCAATACCAAAACCTGGAATCTAAAATTTTTTGGGAAATGCATGGACAAGTTGATTGAATACCTGGACCTTGAATTGACAACAGAAAACATGGAAATTATTACCAAGACACACTTCAAAAGTGTAGACTCCAATAGTCTACTTGATTATACCAGTTGCCATTTTTAAAAAATGGAAAAAGAATATTCCTTATGGCCAATTCCACCGGATAAGGCGGAATTGTACCAAGACAACAGATTACATCCAACTGAGCAGTATTATCAAGAAGAGATTGGTGGAAAAAAGCTACCCTAAAAGCATTATAAAATCAGCTTTCAAAAGGGCCCTAAATAATACACCCAGAATTAGAAATAGAAATACGGATAAAAATGAATATCATGAACAACAAGAGAACAAAGACTTCAGATTCAACTTCATCACCAATTATTCTGCTGGGCACCTGAAAATTAGAGAAATTATAGAGAAGCATTGGGATATCTTACAGTTGGATCCTATCTTAAATAAACTAATACCTGAAAAACAAAGATTAACCTACAAATGTGCCAGGACCATAAAAAGTATAATTGCCCCAAGTCAACTGAAAGAGACAGCAAAATATACCCCAAAAGGTCATGGCATGAGCCTTGGCTACTGTAGGGAAGAAAATCCTGGTTGCTATAAATGTGGAATTAAAACATGCAAGTTATGCATAAACATAAACCATGGAGCTACCATGTAAACGGGCAACAGCACTGGAGAGGTTTAACATCAAGACCAGATTATGCTGCTCATCCACTTATGTGATCTACTTGATCGAATGTGACTGCAGATTACAGTACATTGGAAGGACGATGCAATAGCTGAAGACCAGAAGAAACAATCATCGCCACAATGTTCACCATAGATTTATTAAACATAGCATATCACGCCATGCTATGTAGTTCCATAACAGCAATTTCACAGCATTTAAAGTGACGGCTTTGGAACAGATATCCATAAATGTACAAGATCGCTTTGAAAGTCTCAAGAGATGTGAATCATACTGGATCTTCAAGATGAATACACTACATCCATCTGAAGAAATTGAAAACATCTAATAATATCCAGGAATGATATATGCATCCACTATATACCTGCAAAAATCTTCTGTCCACTTAAAGCATCATCTATAATAACGCCCCTAAATATCCATTGTGGTTCAGCCAAAACTAAGGGTACATCCACATCTCAAGGACTACTATTCCATGAGAAGCTCTGCTGTGTTTCCTTTACAGACATGTTTATCCATCACAGGCAACAGCAAATTATTCTGTATATTGTGGACAATCTAGCTACTTCCTGAGCATGTGTCCAACTAAGTCTTTTTATATGGGAGAAACTTTTATTAACTCATGTGCAATCAGTCCATAGTTGCCCTTTCCTACCATCTCATTGTACTGCTCTCTTTCTAGTGGGCCAGGGTCAAGCATTTTAGCAATCCTTGCTTCCAGTGGCTGCTTTATTGACAACTGTTTTGCTGAATGACATCAGTTTCCTTTTCAAGATCATGTCCTGGTCAAGAAATTGTTGTTTATGTCCCCATGGCCAGAACACCTTTACTCCCTATCATTCTGAAATTCCTTGAATGAAGATTCATGAATGTCTAATCCATTGGCCTACAGATTCACATTTTTTCTCCTCTTCACAATGTTTATTTCTAGAAACCCTTTACACTAGAATGTTAGAAAATTTCAAGATGAAAATCATTGTCCAAGGTGATCCGGACATTAACTCATTTATTACCAGTGTATTACCATACATTTCCATATGTCTTCATAGAGAAGTGGATAAATTCTCTTTCCGTATACCAAATCTATGACTACCTGATCAATCTTCTCCCTGGAGCTAAAATTCCATTAACCATATCAATTCCCTGTGCAAACCCGAATTAAAATCATTGAAGAAATATTTGTAAAGATAAAGCCCTCATATGGGTCTATAGATGGAAAAATAAAAGAACTCTGCTCCTTATGAAGGTGAGAAGGAAAAAAAACGAAAACGCAAAAATGAAAATTGGCCTCGAGGCCAAAATGGGCTTTGTCCTTTTAGGGGTTAAATAAACTGCATTTGTTGTCACTGGCCTGTTCCACAAATAACATTCTCATTAGATGAAGTAAATCAACATAATCCTAAAACTCCTAATGACTTGAAAAAGAGATTTTGGCTCATCACACAGCTATTGGCCTCTTCAGATCATGTTAAATTACCACCTTAATCACTTTCAGCTGCCATTGTTATTAGTAATACTCAGTTCAAAGAAACACCAAGCCTTAGAAATCTTCGAGCATCCTAGCCCATTGATCCCTCTCCTGGATTAGTAATTGGGGAACAATAGACAGTAAGATCTGCTTTAGCTACTTGGGTGTGGAGATTTGCTTTTCTTACACAGCAAGGCAACATCCCTCTCATTCTGTAGTGACACGTTTTCCTGAAAACAGATTAAAAAAAATTTAAAAAAAAAGATATAGCCTTCAGATTCTGTGAAGAAAGCCTGGCATGTGAACCACAGTAAAAGAATGCGAGCACTTCAACAAATAATAGTAATGATCAAAGGGAAATGTCATAATATCCGCAAAAAAAAAAACTATATTTTCTAAAGGGTGAATGGAGTAGCTGCCTTTATCTGCAATTTAAACAGTGGAGTATATAAATATTAGCATTACATAATAGCAGAGGGAATTGTCTGAAGAACATCTAGTGTTTGGTGACTTTCCCTGTAGGAAAACAGCTCTTTCACTGTTTTATCAACAGGCTAAGTGTCTGAGAACTTTGCATCCACAATGATATCAAAAGAGTTACCTGCTTTACTTTCCCTAGAAATTATACAACGTGCTGAAGAGGCCTTCGGGATGCTAAAAGCATGATGTTAATGAAAAAAAACTTTTGACATATTATACCGACATGTAAAAAGTTTTGACCGGTCAGGGTGCGAGTTCCTTCATAGTCTACGATGCCCGTCACCTGCAAAGTAGCGGATGGGGAACAGAGCTATTAAGTGAAATGCGATTCGACCAGTTATTTCTAGGAGTCAGTGAGGGCTTCAGCACTAAGAGCCATGTCTGCATTTTTTAAGTGCAAATATATGGCACTCTCTTTGCAGATTAATGGGGCTCGAATAGGGTACCAATCCTTTATCCAAATATAGAAATAAATTCGACACTCGTATAATTCAGAATTCATCCTTTATTCCACAATTGTGGCAATCTAACAGATTATATATGACGTTTCGATCCGAATAATGGATTTTCGTCAGATATCTATAGATTGCTGCGTAGGCAGATGCAGTATGGCCTATAGCCAGGAGAGTAGGAAGCTGGTGTTGTGATCAAATAATCGCGTGGTGATGATTTGATCGCAACACCAGCTTCCTACTCTCCTGGCTATAGGCCATACTGCACCTGCCTACGCAGCAATCTATAGATATCTGATGAAGATCCATTGTTCGGATCGAAACATCATATATAATCTGTTAGATTGGCACAATTGCGGAATAAGGTATGAATTCTGAATTATACGAGTGCTGAATTTATTTCTAGATTTGAATTTTTTAAGCAATTTGACTGAATGATTATACAGAGTAGACAGGTTCGCATTGACATTACCAGAAGGGATATGTCATATGTTTAAATTTTCAGAAGTTATCAGCCTTTCTTAGCCTATCTAGTCATATCTTTTTGTCTCACTGTGTCACTTTTTGCGTGTTGTGTGTTCACAGGATTGTTAGGATGCGGTAGCCCTTCTGGGTGTCCCTCCTGGCGGTCTAGGGGAGGTGTGTGTGGCCATTAGGTTCCGCAGCTCCCTGCAAGCACCCCGGGTACTCCTGCTTTGGCAGGGTACCTACCGTTATCGGCTCTGCGGGCAGATACCTTGGCTAATGCCAAGGGGGATGCCGGGAGCATTTGTGGTCCCCTAGTAGCTTCGGCGAAAAGGGACATCGAAACTGGAACCTCGCAGGTACCTTTTGGTCCGAAGGCGAAGGGTAAGGTTTGTTGGGGGGCCTCTCTCCTATCGGAGAAGAGCTTGCGACAGACCGCATCCTTTGTGCACGTTTTTTTAGTGTAACACGTTTGCACTTTTTCTTGCACTTTGGGTGAATCGAGAGCACGTTCCTCGGCTTTAGATAAAAAAATATATATATCTTTTTAGCACAGCCTGAGCAGTATTAAAAAAATCTAAGCTATGAATATAGCACTAGTGTATGATATACAATTCACTAAAAACAGATGTAGTCTCCCCCTCCTCTTTCTATAGATTCTATGGACAGCTGTTACCTGGAACTTCAGTGAGCTGAACCATCCGGAAATACTTTTTTAAGAGCAAGTGATGAGTTTAGGAGAGAACAGGAGGTAGGACAAGAGCCTACATTGGAGAAAGAGACATTCTTTGGACTAGGCCAGTCTACTATAGTGTTGAGCGGCATAGACCATATTCGAAACAGCGATATTTTGCGAATATATGGACAAATATTCGTCATATATTCGCCAAATTCGCATATTCGTAATATTCGCGTTTATTTTCGCATATACGACAATTCGCATATGCGAAAATTAGCATATGTGAAAACTAGCATATGAGAAAATTAGCATAAGCGAAAATTCGCATATGCAAAAAATTAGCATATGCGAAAATTTGCATTTGCGAAAATTAGCATAGGTGAAAATTTGCATATGTCACATTGTCACATTCTTCCCTCTTGTCACATTCCCCCCTCTGTCACATTCCCCCCTCTGTCACATCCCCCCCTTGTCACATTCTTCCCTCTTGTCACATTCCCCCCTCTGTCACATTCCCCCTCTGTCACATTCCCCCCTCTGTCACATTCCCCCTCTGTCACATTCCCCCTCTGTCACATTCCCCCCTCTCTCACATTCCCCCTCTGTCACATTCCCCCCTCTGTCACATTCCCCCTCTGTCACATTCCCCCTCTGTCACATTCCCCCCTCTGTCACATTCCCCCTCTGTCACATTCCCCCCTCTGTCACACTCCCCCTCTGTCACATTTCCCCCTCTGTCACATTCCCCCCTCTGTCACATTCCCCCTCTGTCACATTCCCCCTCTGTCACATTCCCCCCTCTGTCACATTCCCCCCTCTGTCACATATCCCCTCTGTCACATTCCCCCCTCTGTCACATTCCCCCCTCTGTCACATCCCTCCCTTCATGTCACATTCCCTTCCCCCCAGTCACATCCCCCCTTGTCACATTCTTCCCTCTTGTCACATTCCCCCCCCCCCCCCCCCCCCCTGTCACAGAGCAGGGACCAGAGCGCACGGAGGGGAACGGCAGCTGCAGGGACCGGGATTAGGTAAGCAAAAGTTTTTTTTATTTTACTCCTTTTTCCTTTTACACTTAGCTCAGTGTTTTTCTAACAGGGTGCCTCCAGCTGTTGTGAAACTACTACTCCCAGCATGCCCGGACAGCCTTTGGCTGTTCGGGCATGCTGAGAGTTGTAGTTTTGCAACAGCTGGAGGCCCCCTGGTAGGGAAACACTGACTTTTAGTATTTTTCTTTACCTGCTCTGGCCTGCCCCCGCCACGGGAGCTGACCCGAGCAGATAATCGCATGTTCTCCCGGGGGCCGTATCGCTATATCGCATTGCTTTTGCGATATTTCGTGCAGCCCGGCCGGCAATTCTGCAATTCTACAACGTGACTGTAGTATTAGAGACTTCTTTACACCACACAAGCTGGAAGCAGAGAGGGATGATCACTGTGATGTGTACTGTGAAAAATAAATAAATAAATAAATAAACGAATATTCGTAATTGCGAATATATAGTGCTATATTTGCAAATATTCGCGAATTCGCGAATATGCGATATTTGCGAATAAAATTCGAATTGCAAATATTTGCGAGCAACACTAGTCTACTATAGCTTGAATCTTACCCATCAAGAGAAATTATATACCCCAGATATTGTCTCTGTCTGCCATCTTAAAATAACACTTTCCAGTTTAATTGAATTAGTTGATTTTTTTTTTATGAATTAACTTTCCTCTGGTGTTTTTCAAGGTTCTGAGAGAATATTAAAGGGGTACTCCTCCCATAGACTTGCATAGCGGGGCGGGGGGTGACTTCACAGGGGGCAGAGTCGTGACATCACGATACTCCAGCCCCGTGGCCGCCACCCGGCTGTTTGTGAGCTGGCACCGCGGCGTGCAGCTCAAACAGGTGGGTGGCGAATACAAGATTGCGGGGGTGCCGAGCGGCGGGACCCCCGTGGGGAGACATCTTATCCCCTATCCTTTGGATAGGGGATAAGATGTCTCAGGACCGGAGTACCCCTTTAATATCTTGTCCAAATAGGCCACCACAGATGGATGGTAACAACAAATAAAAACACTGATAAAATGCTGAAATGTGGAGCATTGGGAAGTCCACATATCTTGACTAGTAATGAGTGAATCAATTTTGAACAAATCAGATTTGTTAAAAATTTTGCCAAAACAATAGATTCATGTGAATCCAATTTGTTTGTGATTCACTTTGTGTGAATGTTGTAAAGAAGCAGGAACTGTTGTCAAAGACAAAAGTCGCTGCCCCTTTACCTATGGACTAAGCCCCTGAGTGGTGTGATATACACCCGCTCCCCATTTTTGTCTGGCCAGCTACAGACAGGAGCTGGGAGCAGGTGAGTATCTTTATTCTTCCCTGGCAAAGCTTACATAAGGTTCATTGGTAGCACAATGGTTGGGATGATCAAACACAAGATTAATCACTTGAAGGAAATCCACTAAACTGTCCAGAATGGCATGAATTTCTTCCAGGTTGTGTGGTTGCCCGTGCTTGGGATCGGCATGAAAGGAAAAAAATCACCCACAGAGAAACTCAAGCTATAGTGGTATCCCGGTATAGGACCTTGTCCTGTTCCTGTCTAAAGTCCCCTCAGCTAGAGCCCCTCCATCTCCACAGGGCTCTCCTGCAGGGCATGCCCCTTGGTCACCTCATAGAAATGTATCTTTGTATAGTGTACAAATGTATAGGACCTACCCGGGTCACATGGTGTATGATGGTGGTTGTGTGGATATTTGGGACCTTGCGGGGTCATGTGATGATGGCATGTGATGTAACCAGAGTTCTCTGGGTTCAGGACTTACAGGCTTGGCAACCAATGGGATTAGTCCAGCCCGCTCAATATAAAAAGGGCTGTAGTCTGTAAATTCTCTCTCTTGTTCCTGCACTATCTTCCTGCTGAACTATCAGGCAAGCACAATCAGCATATCTTCATTCATCTCAACTAGGCCAAAGCCTAAAGAACCAGCAGCCACTAAAACCATGAGTTATAAAGCTCAACCTACCAATCCTGTGTGACTACTATTCCACTCAAATCGTTTACTTAGTAGCACAGTGGCCTGCTTAAAGCTAAAAGCTACAAGTCCCAGCAAAGCCTGTGAGGAACCTTCATTTTGGTTACCTCGAGAGACATTGTATACTTGTAAAGACTGTTGCATAAAAGTTCAAGTAAAAGTTCTCAGTTGTCTTCAAAAATCTGCTGTGGACATTCCGTTTATTCTCCCTGCTGTTTGTGGGCCGGTTGGCGGCAGGACCTCTAATAGTAAGCAAACCTCACCCTGGCGTCACGACAACCAAGGGTTAAAACCACCAGACCCTTCATTCACAATTGCAACATCCCAGACACCACAACTCTTTTGGCGTCCTACGAACAGGATGCCGTTAGCCATAGTCCTCCCCCTATGCAGGAATGTGTTTTATGAACTGTCCAGGATTATCGCAAGTTGCGATTGAAATAGTGCCCAAAAGTGTACGGGACTTTAATGCTGAAATTGGGCTTAGCCGGAGCGCAAGAAAAAGTAAGGGGGGAGGTAAAGAAAACTTTATTGTGGCAATGTGTAAAATCAGGAACAAAGCCATGCTACGAGCTCCGCTGCAGACCATACCTGTAAGGGTTAAGGCAGAACCAGAGAAGCGTGCCAAAATGTCCTGCGCTGGTCTGCATCCCGCCCCTGGGGGGTGGACACCGTGTAGCTGTTTCTATGCAAAAGTGGAACTGTTATCTTTTGCTTGTGTTTGCCAGGGGACAGGAAGTCAGAGCTGCAACAATGACGTCCTTCCAGCTGGCAGCCATCTTGTGGGAGCCCCATGTAGGGGAGGCCACGCGGCCAGAGCTCTGCAGTCTCGAGATGGCAACGAGGTGTACAGAGATGGCGGAACCCAACGCAACACGTGAGGAGAGCAGCAAGATGGCGCCAGAGCAGAGGAAAGTTGCTGTGACCACAGCGCAACTTTTCCAAGACCTCGCAGACTGCTTGCAGCAGTTTTCCCTTGGGGCTGAGGCCTGCAACCTACCTCCGCTACCGGAGGACAACGAGTGGCCGGCTGCCCCAAAAGGGGCATCACCAGGGACATCAGCGATGGCTTCGCCGGTGAGACTGTTCCCTCACCACAGGACATGGGGGTCCTGGGCCAAGATTCCTACTGAAGAATCAGATGTGAGTACTCCGGCTGAAGCCGCCTTTTCTTCTTCATCAGGCCCAGATAGAGAGGTCCCCTTGTCCCAAGTAACTCCAGCCGGAGCACGCCCGCGGTCACCCCCCCCCCCTTCCGAAATGGGTATTCGGCAATGAGCCCGCATTGATACAGTATATGTGGGACCACGTCCTTCCCCTGCCGGGGAAGTCCCATCTACCGGTCCCCAAAGCTGAGGCAGAAAGGGCCCGCAGGGAGGCTGAAATCTCCGATGTTATCGAAAAATTAAAGGCCCAGCATAGGGATAGATATGGCCCGAAACACCTCCCTTATGAAGTCCAGGCAGAGCAGCAGAAGGACACCAAACAGTTAGAAGCTCTGTAAATCCACATGCTGGACTATCCACAAGAGGGTGAGCCACCCTTGGAGCGCCGACGCGCCACAGTGGTCAAGTTGAACAAGGCTAGAGGTTTTAATACCTTCCTGGACTGCCAACACGGAGGGACCATATTGGTCAATAGAAGGGCCGTTCAGCGGGACTACCTGCCCAAAAGCTACCACTCCCTGGAGCGAGGGGAGAGTGTAGAGTACACCCCAGTCAAGAGTTTGTGGGGTGAATGTGCTGCAGCAGTAACAAGACCCAAAGATCCAACAAAGATACCCTTCACGTACTTCCCTTCGGACGACTGGGACGCAGATCCCCATGGAATCCAGCAGATGAGGCTGCCTAACACAGCCTGTGAAGAGGAAACGTACCGAGTGCCCATCATGGATCCTAAGTATATGCCAAGGTCCCATTCTACAGCATCTCTAACAGAAAGCCTGCCCAGGCCTACTCCCTCTAAGGAGGTGAGGCCTAACCTAAGCAACGGGCACCAACATATGTTCCTAGGCCTACTCCCCCTGAGGAGGTGTGGCCTAACCAACAGGCACCGACTGAAGTGCCAACATATGTGCCTAGGCCTACTCCACCCAAGGAGGTGAGGCCGGACCAACCGGCACCAACTGTAGTACCGGTAGCCTCAGCCGCTGCTGTTAATATTGTGGTGAGCGTGAACCCATCTGTGGCACAGTCCCGACTCCCCAATGTCTCTTGGGACACTGCCATAAATCCCATGAGGGAACCCCAACCTCGTGCTCCTCGCTACATATCTCAGAGCCGGAAGCACGCTGATAGGCGAGGTTGGGATTCAAGAAAATTCCCTTTCTAAGTCAAAATGTTTTTCGTTCTAAATTATTTTGCTTGCCATTAACTGTATGGTACACCAGTACCCTCTTGTATTGCAGATTTCTTCAGTTTGGTAACCAGTTCAAGATTAAGTGCCTAGCAGGACTATGCCAAGAAGTTCACCTGTTCAGCAATGTAACCACCTTCCTAAGTTTGTGCCCGGCCCCAGGCCGAGAGACTCCTTGTCTGAGGAGATCCTAGTAAGTTTGCACCCGGCTCTGGCAACAGCTGTGTTTCTTTAAGGACTCTTGAGGTGGACTGTTGAGCCTTGCATGACCGTTTGTTTAAATTTACTCTTAGTAATATATTTTTGTGCACAAAATGTTGCACCCAAACAGTAGGTGAAAGTTGCCTGGATGTTTATGTGTTGTGCTGCTGTCATGTAACCCTTATGTTCTGATAAATAAAATGTCTGGTTACATAAAATGTCCACCATGTAAATGGTATTATTGTACAGAAGCATAAAATTCTTGTACGGAAAAAAAATATATATATATATATAATAAGGTACCTCTTCCAGGTGTTATAGTGTTTATTTAAAGGTGCCCTCCCAGCTCCTCTGGGAGTAACAATAAATGCCACCCTTCACTAGCGCCTATTCAGAAACATACCAATCAGATACCAAGACTGACTTCGCATTAATAAACTTTGTTAGTGTCCATTCAGAATTCAGTACACATAACTCAGAAAAAAAAAATAGGTACATGAATACCAAGACTGACTTCGCATTAATAAACTTCATTAACCCCTTAACGACGAAGGACGTATATTTACGCCCTCCGCCGGCTCCCGCAATATGCCGCGGGGTCACGGCTGGGACCCGCGGCTAATACAGGACATCACCGATCGCGATGGTGCCCTGTATTAACCCTTCAGACGCGGCGATCAAAGCTGACCGTCGCATCTGAAGCGAAAATGAAAGTATCCCGGCTGCTCGGGACAGCCGGGGTGAAATCGCGGCGTCCCGAACAGCTTACAGGACACCGGGAGGGCCCTTACCTCCTCGGTGTCCGATCGGCGAATGACTGCTCCGTGACTGAGATCCAGGCAGGAGCAGTCAAGCGCTGATAACACTGATCACAGGCGTGTTAATACACACCAGTGATCTGTGTAAACGATCAGTTTGTGCAGTGTTATAGGTCCCTATGGGAGCTACAACATTGCAAAAAAAAAGCTCAAAAAAAGTATTAATAAAGATCATTTAACCCCTTCCCTAATAAAAGTTTGAATCACCCCCCTTTTCCCATAAAAAAATAAAACAGTGTAAATAAAAATAAAAATAAACATATGTGGTATCGCCGCATGTGTAAATGTCCGAACTATAAAAATATATCATTAATTAAACTGCACCATCACTGGCGTACATGTAAAAAAATTCCAAAGTCCAAAAAAGCGTATTTTTGGTCACTTTTTACACCATTAAAAAATGAATAAAAAGTGATCAAAAAGTCGGATCAAAACAAAAAATGGTACCGATAAAAACTTCAGATCACGGCACAAATAATGAGCCCTCATACTGCCCTGTAAGTGGAAAAATAAAAAAGTTATAGGGGTCAGAAGAGGACATTTTTAAACGTATAAATTTTCCTGCATGTAGTTATGATTTTTTCCAGAAGTACGACAAAATCAAACCTATATAAGTAGGGTACCATTTTAACAGTATGAACCTACAGAATAAAGATAATGTGTAATTTTTACCAATATATGCACTGCGTAGAAACGGAAGCCCCCAAAAGTTACAAAATTGCGTTTTTTCTTTGATTTTGTCGCACAATGATTTTTTTTTCCATTTCGCCGTGGATTTTTGGGTAAAATGACTATTGTCACTGCAAAGTAGAATTGGTGACGCAAAAAAATAAGCCATAATATGTATTTTTAGGTGGAAAATTGAAAGGGTTATGATTTTTAAAAGGTAAGGAGAAAAAAACGAAAATGCAAAAACTGAAAAACCCTGTGTCCTTAAGGGGTTAATGTCCATTCAGAATTAAGTACACATAACTCAGTACACATAACTTGTAACCTATATTCACAGGAAAAAAAATAGGTACATGAATATATCTCCCCATCAAAAACTAAAATTAAAGGGATACTCCGGTGAAAACCTTTTTTCTTTTAAATCAATTGGTGCCAGAAAGTTAAACATATTTGTAAATTACTTCTATTAAAAAATCTTAATCCTTCCAGTACTTATTAGCTGCTGAATGCTACAGAGGAAATTCCTTTCTTTTTGGAACACTGATGACATCACGAACACAGTGCTCTCTGCTGACATCTCTGTCCATTTTTGCAACCATGCATAGCAGATGTATGCTAAGGGCAACATGGTGGCTCAGTGGTTAGCACTGCTGCCTTGCAGTGCTGGGGACTTGGGTTCAAATCCCACTAAGGACAACAATAAATAAAGCAATATTATTATTATAACATCAGCAGAGAGAACTGTGTTCGTGATGTCATCAGAGAGCATTCCAAAAAGAAAAGAATTTCCTCTGTAATATTCAGCAGCTAATAAGTACAGGAAGGATTAAGATTTTTTAATAGAAGTAATTTGCAAATATGTTTAACTTTCTGCCACCAGTTGATTTAAAAGAAAAAAGGTTTTCACCGGAGTACGCCTTTAAGTCTTAGGGACTGTAACAATGTTCAATATCAGTCCTTACCTCTGTTATGCACTAATGTCATGCACTAATATGTTCTTTTGTCTTTATGTGTTGAGGATGCTCTTCCTGGCCAGAAGGTATACCTGTAGCTAACTAAAAATACACTTATACAGCAAGGTAACAGTATGCTTAATTGTTATCTAGGTCTAAAGAGTTCTAGGGGGTAAGTGTGTAGTACCGATAGACTCTAGTAGCTAAGGCATTGGGCAGAAAGCATCAGGCAACCCAATCCGCAACCAGTGTATAAGAAATGGAAATAATATGTGGTATTGTATCAAATGTATAAAAAGAAAAAGATATAACAGTGAGATTAATTGTAGTATGTAGAAGCCTTACCGTCATTATACATACTTTCAGTCAAAAGTCTATATGTCAGTCAGAATTAAAAGTCAGGCATACATCAAATTTCAGATATCAATCAAATTTACAGATATAGTTGAGAATGTTATAGCTAGTCCGTAAATAAATGTCATGTATAGTCATTAAATGCATAATGTTATATGATAGAATAAAATGTGGAAACTCAAATGTGGGGGTGCGGCCAAGACGCTCCGCAGCACCCCCCCCAGCTACACCGACACCCCCCGTCTGTACCCGACCGGCAGCACCCCCCCCTTCACCTGCGCTGTGCGCCCGTCCGACAGCAACCCCCCCCCCCCCCCCCCCTCCGGCATTCACCTGCGCTGTGCGCCCGACAGCACCCCCCCCCCCCTCCGGCATTCACCTGCGCTGTGCGCCCGTCAGCACCCCCCCCGGCCTTCATCGCCGCTGTGCGCCCGTCCGTCAGCACCACCGCATGGGACGTCGATGACGTCCATCGCAGGGCGCCAGGAGAGAAGGAGCGCTGCGCTGGATGGGTGAGTGTGTCTGTCTGTCTGTCGCTATCTCTGTCTGTGTGTGACTGTCTGTGTGTGACTCTGTGTGCGTGTGTATGTATGTGACTGTGTGTGTGTATGTATGTGACTGTGTGTGACTCTGTGTGTGTGTGTGTGTGTATGTATGTGACTGTGTGTATGTGACTGTGTGTGTGTGTTGAGGGGGAACCAGGAGCGCTACACCCCTGCCCACAATCATTTCTTGTATTGGAATTATGTAGGAGGCCTTCTGGTGTGCCAAGTATGCCTTATTTTCTGTGTGTGTGTGTGTGTGTGTGACTCTGTGTGTGTGACTCTGTGTGTGTGACTCTGTGTGTGTGTGTGACTCTGTGTGTGTGTGTGTGTGTGACTGTGTGGCTCTGTGTGTGTGTGTGTGTGACTCTGTGTGTGTGTATCTGTGAGTGTGTGTCTCTGTGACTGTGTGTGTGTTTGTGTGTGTGTCTCTCTGTGTTGTATGTGGGTTTTTTTTGTGGGGGGGGGTTAAACAGCGATCTAATGTGGGGAGACTTTGACCCATTGTGGGGAACCTGCAAGGGAACCTGCGGCCTAATGTGGGGTAACTACTACCAAATGTGGGGAGTCTATGCTACCTAATGTGGGGAATCTGTGCTACCAAATGTGGGGAGTGTATGCTACCTAATGTGGGGAATCTGTGCTACCGAATGGGGGGAATCTATGCTACCTAATGTGGGGAAACTGCTACCTAATGTGGGGAATCTGTGCTACCTAATGTGGGGAAATTGCTACCTAATGTGGGGGAACACGTACCAAATGTGGGGAATCTATGCTGCCTAATGTGGGGAAAATATGCTACCTAATGTGGGGGAACTGCTGCCTACCTAAAGTGGAGGAACTGCTGCCTACCTAATGCTCCCTCCCTGGCAGTAGCACCCTCATCATCCACCAGCAACACCCCCCCCCCCCAGCAGTAGCACCTCCATCAGCAGATCCTGATGGTGGATGATCCTGCGGATGGATGATGGGGGGGATACTGCCAGGGAGGGATGGCCAGTTGCACCCTCCTCATCCTCCAGCAACACCCCCCCCAGTAGTAGCACCCCCATAATCCACTAGCAACACCACCAAAAAAAAACTCCCGTGGTAATAGCATCAGCTAACGGATGTTGAGGGGTGTTACTGCGGTTGTGGTATTATATTCAGAGGGTGCACTGTATGGCAACGTTAAATTCAGAGGGTGCAGTTTGTGGTAGTATTATATTCAGAGGGTACAGTGGGTGGTAGTATTATATTCAGGGGTACAGTGTGTGGCGGTATTATATTCAGGGGTACAGTATGTGGTAGATTTATATTCAGAGGGTACAGTATGTGATGGTATTATATTCAGAATGTACAGTGTGTGGTAGTATTATATTCAGAGGGTACAGTCTGTGGCGGTATTATATTCAGGGGTACAGTATGTGGCAGATTTATATTCAGAGTGTACAGTATGTGTTGGCATTATATTCAGAATGTACAGTGTGTGGTAGTATTATAATCAGTGGGTATGGTGTATGGAAGGTTTATAATCAAAGAGTATAGTGTATAGTAGTATTATATTTAGAGGATACAGTGTCTGGCAGGTTTATAATAATACTTGTTTTCATATAGAGGATGAGAATGCGCTGACATAGTGAGGAGACGTCTGGGCGTCACATTCTACAGACAGAAGTTTTAGCTGGACCAGGCGGTATGTACCATCTGAATTAGATAAGGGAAGACTATAGAGAAGACGTCACCTGTAGTCACTGATATCATTGTGTATTCTCCTGACTATAGAGAAGACGTCACCTGTAGTCACTGATATCATTGTGTATTCTCCTCACTATAGAGAAGACGTCACCTGTAGTCACTGATATCATTGTACATTCTGCTCACTATAGAGAAGACGTCACCTGTAGTCACTGATATCATTGTGTATTCTCCTCACTATAGAGAAGACGTCACCTGTAGTCACTGATATCATTGTGTGTTCTCCTGACTATAGAGAATACGTCACCTGTAGTCACTGATATCATTGTGTATTCTCCTCACTATAGAGAAGACGTCACCTGTAGTCACTGATATCATTGTGTATTCTCCTCACTATAGAGAAGACGTCACCTGTAGTCACTGATATCATTGTGTATTCTCCTCACTATAGAGAAGACGTCACCTGTAGTCACTGATATCATTGTGTATTCTCCTCACTATAGAGAAGACGTCACCTGTAGTCACTGATATCATTGTACATTTTCCTCTCTATGTCCTATCAGAGCTGTAGTCACTTGTAAGTTCTACAGTTATGGTGAGTGAAACTACAACTCCCAGCATAACCTCACCACTGCTCAAAGGGGTACTCTACTGGAAAACATTTTTTTTTATCAATTGGTGCTACAAAGTTAAACAGATTTGTAAATTACTTCTATTTAAAAATCTTAATCCTTCCAGTACTTATTAGCTGCTGTATAAGTGATTCACAGGAAGTTCTTTTCTTTTTTAATTTATTTTCTGTCTGACCACAGTGCTCTGTGCTGACACCTCTGTCCATGTCAAAAACTGTCCATAGTAGGAGCAAATCCCCATAGCAAACCTATCCTGCTCTGGACAGTTCCTGACATGGACAGAGGTGTCAGCAAATAGCACTGTGGTCAGACTGGAAAGAACTACACAACTTCCTGTGGAGCATGCAGCAGCTGATAAGTACTGTAAGGATTAAGATTTAAAATAGAAGTAATTTAAAAATCTGTTTAACTTTCTGGCACCAGTTGATATAAAAGTAAATGTTTTCCAGTGGAGTACCCCTTTAAGTAATTCTGGGAGCTGTATATTTAAATGGTAAAAACTTCTTTAACACTTTCCTATTCTGTGAAAACTGGTATATCTGATTATTATACTGAAATTTCTCACAATGCGCTACAACAGTGGTGTCTGTCACAACAGGCTAAAACTTACTGAGGGGGGGGAGGTATGGGGGGACACCATTTTCTACCGCACCGGGTGACACTAACCCTAGCAACGCCACTGCCTCTAATACTAAGCAAACCGCACCCTGGCATCATGACAACTAAGGGTTAATACCACCAGACCCTTCATTCCCCATTGCAACACCCCAAACACCACACTATTAACATTTTTTCCCCTTATTTTTCAAGAAGTGGAATCAGAGTTACATTATCAACAACAGTAGCATTAGTATTCAACTAACTTGTTCTTCTAATTCTCTGACTTGGCTCTTTACTTGACCTAACTGTTCATGAAGGTTGAAAAGAAGGCTTCAAAAGTTTGTTGTGAAAATGTAGTTTTGCCTGACTGGAGACCGAATTGTGTCTTATTAATATAAAATAATGCACACAAAAAAAAGAAAAATAGCCAGCACAACTACCTAAAACATGGGTGCACGCTGCTGTGGCAAATACCAAGTATACAAAAAAGAAGATTGCAGCAGCACTCTTGGTCAAAAAATGGAGGCTCTTAGTGCACTTTTTGATCAAAACGTGTTCCCCATCCACCACTCACTTCGGATGGGACCCTAACAGGCAAATTCCCCTCACCTTTGCTGGGCATATGGCCTCTGACTGGGTGACATGCAGGATCCACTATCAATTAAAAAAAAAACTTTGACTAGGGGATAAGTAATTTTGGATAGGACCCTAACACGCTCATTCCACTCACCTCTGCTGGGCATATAGGCCCACATTTATCATTGTAGGTGTAAGTCACCTCTGCTGGGCATATAGGCCCACATTTATCATTGTAGGTGTAAGTGAAGCATTTTTTTACACCTTTTTTTGTGTGCTGGTAATGTGTAGGAGCACCACATTTATTAAATGGTCACAGAACATTTCATAAATTTTGTGCAGGTCACATTTTCTGAAATTTCTCTCTTCACATACACCAAAAAGCAAAGCTAAGTCTGAGCTGGTGTAGTTTTAGAGACTATTCAGTGGCTTTGCGCCTTTTTTGCTCCTTTTCACAAAATGGCGCAGTTGATAAAACCCTTCCATATCATGCGTATTGCCAAAATCAACTCAAAATAAGCAGAAATGTGTCAACCAAAATGTGCAAACAAAAGTGCAAAAACCCCTGCTTGCTCCTTTTTTGCCCCTTTTTTGCCCCTTTTTTAGACACAAAAACTGTCTAAAAGACAATGATAAATGTGGGCCATAGCCTTTGATTGGGTGACATGTATTTGCCACAGCTGCATGCACCCGTGTAGTTGGGCTGGCTATTTTTTTATTTTTTTTTGCTGTGCAAGTTAGAGGCTGTGGCATCCTCTTTAGCCGTGCACCCCTCCCTGTTCACAGAAGTTTTTTTATTTTATTGAAATTGGATCCTGCATGTCACCCAGTCAGAGGATATATGCCCAACAGAGGTGAGTGGAATGAGCACGTTCGGGTCCTATCTGAAGTGAGGCTACCTCCGCATGGTGGATGTAGGTTTTGATCAAAAAGTGCACTAAGAGGCTCCATTTTTTGACCAAGAGTGCTGCTGCAACCTTCTTTTTTGTATAAGATAAAATAATATATATCAGGTAAATGGTATGCAGAGTTTAGCACACAGGAAATGGACATCAGCTATGGTCAGAGATGTGCAGAGTTCAGTACATATAAGAGAGTTGTAGGAAAGTAGCAGGATCACTGGCAAGCCTGTGATTGTCAACATATGGCGGGGCAAAGCTAGATCAAGCAAGAAATTGTAGCAGATTGGTTAAAGGGGTACTTCGCCCCTAGAAATCTTATCCCCTATCCAAAGGAGACAACATGCCTCCTCTATTCATGTATATGGGATTGACATGCGACCACAGCTGTCACGCCCTCTCTCATAGACATGAATAGAGGGGGCGGGGCGTGATGTCAGGACCCATACGTCCGAACAGCATTCTGAACATAAATGTTCAGAGCTCCGGTGTGCCCCCCACGATCAGACATCTTGTCCCCTATTCGTTGGGTAGGGGATAAGATGTCTAGGGGCGGAGTACCCCTTTAAGGCTGCTACCAAGGTTTACAGATTTAAAGTTTGAACACCTTTTTAATACCTAGTTTTTCTTTTTTTTTGGGGGGGGGGGGTTGTTTACAGTGTCCTTTCTACATTGTAGATTCCCATTGAAGAAATGAAGGAACACATATGGAATTAAGTATTAAATTTGAATATGCTTTTATCTCAGATTGCTCAACATAGCCCCCTTTTGCTTTGATGATAGCTTTGCACACTCTTTGCATTCTCTCAACTGTTTTTTTCTGTATTGGCTGTATTCTCTCGTGCAATTTCAGTCAATTTCAACATGGCTTGTCTGAGCTGGGAATTAGTCCTTGAGGTGGAAGTCTAAATAATGGGATGTTATCAATAATTCTGCTATAATAGTTACAAACTTGAGAAACAGCAGCACCACAAAAGAAGAGCTGACTCGCTTATGTAGCATAAGTTTGGATGTGCACGCAGTGTTAGGGCTCAAACTCTGTGGACCCCTGAAAGGAAAACCGCAGCACCATTCTTAATATGCAACAACAACAAAAACCTAGAAAACCTTTGTTCCACCAAAAAGTGCAATATTTTGTATATATCACAGTATTTCATGGATTACTAGGTACATGCTTAAATATCCCACAACATGTGAGATCACATGCACATAAAACTCATTATCAGCAACAGTGGAGACACATATCCATATCAGCTAATTTTTTTACAACATTGATCAGTGATTTACCACTCTTTTAGTACTCCCTCCATTGAGTTAGAAGTCCTACATGTATCACTGTTTAACACAGCTTCATCATCCCTGGGTATTTTTCAGTTGTTTTTTTTTTTTTTTTTTGTACATTGAAATGAGAACGAGGGCTGTCTGTTTGCAGATTATTAGGTGAACAAGGTGCTTCAACAGAGAAGGGCACAAAATCAGAACATGAATAACACAAAGAAACATGCTCCCATAGTCTCCTATTGGCACTCCTTAGGCCCTTTCACACTGTAAAATTCATAAAAACGTCAGTTAGAAAAGCTTTAAAAACGGATGTTAAACGTCCATTACAAAATCCCATTCAAGTCTATGGGATATTTTTATTATCCGTTATGACCCATTATAGCCCGCCATGAATAACGGATGTTAGTTGTAATAGAAGAAAAAACGGCACGTGCACTAATTTTTCTTCTGTCACAAGAAAAGGGTAAATTATTGGCCGTTATTTTTAACACTGAAGTCTATGGCAAACAGATGAGCCTTTATGTCGTCCGTTTGCACCTGGTTTATAATATCCATTGTTACTTCTGAGCATGCTCAGAAGAACTGACATCAGCAGACTCCTGCAGTGCTGAGGGACTACTACTACTCCCATCATGGAACAGACTTGTTTCCATGATGGAAGTAGTAATTCCCCAGCTGCGGGAGTCTGTCGGTGGCTGGGGAGGCTCCCATCATGGAACAGACCCTGCGATGTACGATGTATTTACTTTAATTTTTAAATTCCCTGCAGGGAGCCCTGAATGACCGATACTGAGGAGCCATTCAGGGCTCCCAGCGGGGTTTTCAAATTGAAGCTCTGCGATGGGGAAAGATATATAGATCGCTGGGGGGGTTACATGCCTGGCCCCCTCAGCGCTTCTATATATCTTGCCCCTGCAGTGCATTTATATATGTTCCCCACACCACATTTATATATGTTCCCTCCGCAACACATTTATATATGTTCCACCCGCAGCGCTATCATAAGTCCCCGGCAGCGCTATGAATGAAAAGTAATCTTCAGCAGCGCATCTGGCCGGTGCGATGCGCTGCTGAAAGAATACTTGTCATGCATAGCACAGCAACGGCATCTGTATATAGATGCACTGCAGGGGTCAGACATATATCCATATGTCTGGCCCCCACAGCGCCTCTATAGTCATATGCCTATGCAGCGCTATGAATGAAAAGTATTCTAGCAGCAGCGCATCTGTCCGGCTGCTGAAAGAATACTTTTCATTCATGGTGCTGCAAAGGCATTTGATTTATAGAAGCGCTATAACATAGTAACCTAGTAACATAGTTCATGAGGTTGAAAAAAGACCAGAGTCCATCAAGTTCAACCTATATCCCTAATGAGTCCCTACTGAGTTGAGTTGATCCAGAGGAAGGCAAAAAACCCTCATACTAGAGGTAAAAATTCCTTCCCGACTCCAAATATGGTAGTCAGAATAAATCCCTGGATCAACGTTCTGTCCCTATAGATCTAGTATACATAACCAGCGATGTTATTACTCTCTAAAAATGCATCCAGACCCCTTTTGAACTCTTTTACAGAGTTCACCATGACCACCTCCTCAGGCAAAGAATTCCACAGTCTCACTGCTCTTACAGTAAAGAACCCCCCTCTGTGCTAGTGTAGAAACCTTCTTTCCTCTAAACGTGGAGAATGCTCCCTTGTTATAGATACAGTCCTGGGTATAAATAGATCATGGGAGAGATCTCTGTACTGCCCCCCTGATATATTTATACATAGTTATTAGGTCTCCCCTAAGCCTTCTTTTTTCTAAACTAAATAACCCTAATTCTGATAATCTTTCTGGGTACTGTAATCCTCCCATTCCCTGTATTACTCTGGTTGCCCGTCTTTAAACCCTCTCCAGCTCCACTATATCTTTCTTGTACACTGGTGCCCAGTAATGTACACAGTATTCTATGTGTGGTCTGACTAGTGATTTGTACAGCGGTAGAATTATTTCCTTGTCGTGGGCATGTATGCCCCTATTGATGCACCCCATGATTTTATTAGCCTTGACATATGGATATATATGTCTGACCCCTGTCGTGCATCTATATACAGATGCCGCTCCAGTGCTATGAATGACAAGTGTTCTTTCAGCAGCGCGTCGGCCATATGTGCTGCTATAGAATACTTTTCATTCATAGCGCTGCCAGGGGCTTATGAGAGCGCTGCGGGGGGAACAAATATATGCGCTGCGGGGGGGGAACATATATATGCGCTGCGGGGGGAACATTTATAAATGTGCTGCAGGGGGACATATATAAATGTGCTGTGGGGGAACACATATAAATGCGCTGCGGGGCAAAATATATAGAAGCGCAGACATATACCCCCCCAGTGATTCTATATATATTTCCCCACCGCAGCGCTTCAATTTTGGCTCCTCAGTACCGGCCATTCAGGGCTCCCGGTGGGGAATTTAAAAATGTAAGTAAATACATCATACATCGCAGGGGAGTGGAGCATGCCCCCCGCTCCCCTGTTTAATAACTTCTAATCGCATCGGGTCTCAGAAGTGAGACCTGGTGCGATCAATCCCTCAGCCCCTGTATTACAACCCCCATCATGGAACCCAGTCTGTTCCATGATGGGGGTTGTAGTACAAACACTAATGTAGCTTCCCCAGCCACCAGCAGACTCCCGCAGGCGGGGAACTACTACTCCTATAATAGGAGTAGTAGTAATCCCAGATGTGGAAGTCTGTAGGCAGAGGTGTTAATACGTTCGTACATGACGGATGTTTTAACAAGTCTTAAATTATGAATATGCCCATTATTTTGACGGACATTATTCAGCCGTTAGCACCTGTTTTTTCATCCATTATTATACATCCTTTTTTACACAGAAAACGGATATTTAATAAAGGATGAATGCTCATAGTCTGAAAAGAGCCTTACTTACAATGTACATGAGTTTATTTCTCATACCTCAGCTTATTGTCCTACAGTTGCTGTTTTACTGAGACTACCCTCTAGCCTCCTCAGGCACATCTTGTATGGGCTGAGTTGGAGCTTACTGCAACCTTTTTTTTATCACCGCCATGTTTTTCTGCAGTCATAACATTCTCTGCAAAGTTTTCTGATGCTAACTCTTTGTGAGGCCCTGGCCTGGTCCCAGGCCTGGTTCTTTTCCTTTCTCAGTACAGGAAACCTCTATATGTCATGTGGCTTCTGCTACAGACTGACTGATTTCCTTCCTGCAGTTATTTTATAACCTTACAGTTTCTAAAGCAACAGAAAAATCTAGTGACAACAGTTAATATTAGAGTATAAGCATATTGACATTGTATTACACATAAACCAGGGGCGAAATGTTACAATATAATGTGGTATGTACAGTGGGGCAAAAAAGTTTTTAGTCAGCCACCAATTGTACAAGTTCTCCCACTTAGAGAGGCCTGTAATTTTCATCATAGGTATACCTCAACTATGAGAGACATAATGAGAGAAAAAATCCATAAAATCACATTCTTTGATTTTAAAGAATGTATTTGCAAATTATGGTGGAAAATAAGTATTTTTTTTTTAATAACAAAAGTTCATTATATACCCTTTGTTGGCAATGACAGAGGTCAAATGTTTTCTGTAAGTCTTCACAAGGTTTTCACACACTGTTGCTGGTATTTTGGCATATTCCTCAATGCAGATCTCCTCTAGAGCAGTGATGTTTTGGGGTTGTCGCTGGGCAACACAGACTTTCAACTCCCTCGAAAGGTTTTCTATGGGGTTGAGATCTGGAGACTGGCTACGCCACTTCAGGACCTTGAAATGCTTCTTATGAAGCTACTTCTTCGTTGCCTATGTGGTTGGTTTGGGATCATTGTCACGCTGAAAGACCCAGCCACGTTTCATTTTCAATGCCCTTGCTGATGGAAAGAGGTTTTCACTCAAAATCTCATGATGCATGCCCCATTCATTCTTTCCTTTACACGGATCAGTCGTCCTGGTCCCTGTAGGTATGGTGTTCTTTGGATGTAACTCAGCATTCTTTTTCCTCCAAACACAACGAGTGGAGATTTTACCAAAAAGTTCTACTTTCGTTTCATCTGACCATATGACATTCTCTCAATCCTTTTCTGGATCATCCATAAGCTCTCTAGCAAATTTCAGACGGGCCAGGACATGTACTGGCTAAAGCAGGGGGATATGTCTGGCACTGCATGATTTGAGTCCCTGGCGGCGTAGTGTGTTACTGATGATAGCCTTTGTTACTTTGGTCCCGGCTCTCTACAGGTCATTCACTAGGTCCCCCCCCCCGTGTCGTTCTGGGATTTTTGCTCACTGTTTTGTGATCATTTTGGCACCACGGTGTGAGATCTTGCGTGGAGCGATCAAGGGAGATCATCAGTGTCTTCCATTTTCTAATAATTGCTCCACAGTTGATTTCTTTGCACCAAGTTGCTTGCCTCTTGCAGATTCAGTCTTCCCAGCCTGGTGCAGGTCTACAATTTTGTTTCTGGTGTCCTTTGACAGCTCTTTGGTCTTGGCCATAGTTGTGTTTGGAGTGTGACTGTTTGAGGTTGTGGACAGGTGTCTTTTATACTGATAACAAGTTCAAATGGGTGCCATTAATACAGGTAACAAGTGGAAAGCTGATGAGACTCTTAAAAAAGTTATAGGTCTGTGAGAGCCAGAAATTTTGCTTGTTTGTAGGTGACCAAATACTTTTTTTCCACCATAATTTGCAAATAAATTATTTAAAAATCAGACAATGTGATTTTTTTTCTCATTCTGTCTCTCATAGTTGAGGTATACCTATGATGAAGGTGCTGAGGGTGCTGTTGTGATTGTTTGGAAGTCCATGCCACAGGAAGAAGAATGTGGCTTCCAGAGTATTTTAAGGAAATTTTGTATCTGTATTACTATTCTATGAATAAACGCTGACAGCGTGAGACCCGCCAGAAGAGTTTTATCTCCTGTTTGCATCCTGTATGAACACAAAGGCATTTGGATCACATGCTAATAGTGCTGGATTTGTCCTTTTTCTCTCGTATATAACTATATGTTTCAACAATTTGATGTACACTCACTCTCTATTAGGGAGTGTTCAATAGCTTAGTAACACAAATAGCTAATCAACCAATCATATGGCAGTGACTCAGTGCATTTAGGAATGTAGACATGGTCACGACAACTTGCTGAAGTTCAAATCGAGCATCAGAATAAGGAAGAAAGGGGATTTACAGTATTTTGAACGTGGCACGGTTGTGGCTGCCAGATGGGCTGGTCTGAGTATTGCAGGAACTGCTAATCTACTGGAATTTTCAAACACAACCATCTCTAGGGCTGTAAAGTTAGTGTAGTTTATAATATAGCGCCTGTACCTGTGTTTGATGGCTGGTCTCATAATTCTTGCCCTGATGTTCATTGTTAGAAGCACACAAAATTAGTGTTGTCTCAGCTTTTCCAAGTTTACAGTGCGGCCCGAGACATTACTTTACTAGTCAGATGTTGAAAGAGAGCATGGCAGTGCTTCAATGGGTGGAGCGACCGCTGGGTGGGAGGGAGAACATTTTTCACAGGGCTGTTGGGAATTTCAAGAACAGCACGCAAGCTGTGCTGTAATGGGTGGGGTGGCTGATGTGTGGAATGGAGATAAGTCACTTCCCACCTAGAAACAATTGATTCTGGGGAACACAAACAGAAAATAGCCAGTTCACACAAACAAGCCAACAGCATTATGGAGGACTCAGGACACAGACATTTACCACCAACACAAGCACAAATCTTTACTATGCATGTCCATTACTGTCTGGCAGGCAAGTTTTAAAGTTACATTATGTTGGCTAATACCTTTAAAATCTTTTTACACATTTTTACAATAATAAAGCTAGTAACTATTCTATCAAAATACATATTTCGGTGTAGCACAAATAAATTACTTGTCATACTATTAAGGAAAATCTTAAAGGGGTACTCCAGTTGAATACAAATGTTTTCAAATGAACTGGTGCCAGAAAGTTAAACAGATTTGTAAATTATTCAAACAAAGAGTGTAATGTCCGGCACTGCTGCTGATATTCTCACGTATTTGGACTAAGGGACGTGTTGGAGTGTTCCCCGAAGTGTTGGTGGTGCTCTGACTATGAGTAACAAATCACAAATCTTGAAGTAAAGAGGAGTAGTAGAAAAAGTCGGCAGACTCACCAAAGACTTCTTTTCCAGGGTAATTTCTTTATTTCATACTCACATATAAAAGGTGGATACAAAAGGTGGGAGAGGGATCACAGTGGGGGGTATTCACTGTCTGGCGACAGACTCTGTTTCGCTCGGTGCTCGAGCTTCTTCTGGCCTGAACAACTAGGAATAGTGGGCTGGTTCTTATACAGGTGGGTTCACAGGTCTAATTTCTTAGCACCTCCCAACTGTGGTGACGTCTGGTGTGAAGACGTTAGCTTAAAGACAAGCATATATTACGTCTTCCGTATACCTTCTGTCATAAGAAAACAGCTTATTATGATAAAAATAAGAAGAGTGATTAAAAACAAGGGGCGTAATCCACTTTGTCATTCAAGCCTAAAGGACCTGTTGCTGCGGTATGGATAATCCAATATGTTTCTCGCTGCAACAGGAGGCGGTTGAGATCAATACCTGGTCTGTATTTAACTCTCTCCACTCCGGAAAAAGTAAGTACTTCTGGTTTTCCCCCGTGGGCTTCCACTACATGGGATATTAGGCGGGGTGCACCTTTAAGTGTGCGCAGTGAGTACATATGCTCACGTATTCTAGCGCATAACTGACGTATAGTTTTTCCAATGTAGTAGAAGCCACACGGGCAATAAATAACATATACTACATATTTGGTACGGCATGTTATTAAATCTGTAACAGTGTGAGTTATTGAGCCCATTCGCATCGTTTTCAATTGTGCATTAAATTTGCAAAAATTACAGGACTTACAGGCATAATTCCCTTTTGGTATAGAACTTTCTAACCATGTTATCTCTTTTTTAGGCAATGTTTTTCGACTTTTTGACAGAATATCACCTATTGACTTGTTTTTTCTATATGAAATAAGTGGTTTGCGGCTGGCTACCTCTTTTATGTCGGGATCACCCTCTATAAGGTGCCAGTTCCTTCTCACCGCTTGTTCAATTATATGGTTTATAGGTGAATTCTGGAACGTAAAAGAAAATCGTTTTTTAGTTGGTTCTAATTTTTTACACTTTTTGCCCACTAACAGATTTTTTCTATCTAAGTTGTCTGCACGCTCTTTTCCATCTTTTATCAGCTTACTAGGGTAGGAGCGTTCTAACAAACGTTTAGTTAGATCCTCTGCTTGTGTGTTATAAGACTCATCAGATTCATTGTTTCTCCGTAATCTTACGAACTGACCGTATGGAACACCCTTCTTCACTGAACTAGGATGAGAACTATTATAGTGAAGAAGGGTGTTTTTAGATACGGATTTTCTGTATCCTTCACTTGTGAGTCTGTTGCCTGTTACTAGTAGTCTCAGGTCCAAAAACTCAAGTGAGGTACCTCCATAATGTGAGGTGAATGACATATTCACTGTATTAGTTAAATTAAGGTAGGTGACGAAATCTTTGAACTGAGATTCTGAGCCTGACCATGCTATGAGAATATCATCTACATAACGCATGTATAATTTTACTTGTGAGATATATGGGTTCTGGGATGAAAAAATAATTTGGCTTTCTAAGACTGCTAGGAACAAATTTGCGTATGTACAGGACACCGGGGTACCCATCGGGGTCCCGGTGTCCTGTCTATACCACTGGTCAGCAAATTGAAATGTACTGTTACTTAACAAAAAAGTAAGTGCCTCCTCTATAAATAAGATGAATTCTGCAGACTTATTGGACCATTTAAGGAATTCTTTTACAGCCCCTATACCAGCTTCGTGAGGAATTCTGGTATATAGGCTGACCACGTCAATGGAGCAAAGGTTCCAGTCTGATTCCCAATTCATTGTTTGGATTGTTTGTAATAAATGTAAAGTGTCTTTAATGTAGGCTGGTATAGAGGGGAGTAGAGGGGAGAGTAACCATTCTAAATAGTGAGACAAGTATTCGGTAGTAGACCCCACTCCTGAGACGATGGGACGTCCCGGGGGTGGGGTCTGAGCTTTGTGTATTTTGGGAAGGTGGTACCATGTTGCGGGTTTGGGTGCCTCTGGTATGAGGCGTTCCGCGTTCTTTTTAGACAGCATTCCTTGTTCAACAAACTTATGTAGGAGTGTAGTTAGACCTTTAAGAATTTTAGGAGTCGGATCAGTTTTAAGGGGAGTGTATGTGGACCTATCACGTAATTGCCTTTCGGCTTCTTGTGTGTATATGGTTTTGTACATAAGTACAACACTTCCTCCTTTATCTGCTCTAATTATCACAAGGTCATCTCTCTTTTTAAGCTCATGGAGTGCTGTTTGTTCTGCTTTTGTTAGATTAACTGGTATTTCCTTATACAGTATAGATCGAATATCTTGTAAAACTGAGTTTTGGAATAAATCCAACTGCCCTCCAGGTGGTATCGGGGGGTTAAATCTAGACTTCCTTCCTTTGGTGAATGGTAACTGATCATTTTCCTCTTTTTCTACATAATTGGGATCACCAAAATCTCTCGCCAGCATTTCTATACATTCCTGTTCTAGTAGGGTACATTCTTTGGGAAAGAAACCTAAACTATCTATCATTGCTGGTGAATCTGCTTCGCATTTTGTCTGCTCAGTGGTATTTTTATTATAGAAAAATTTAAATAGATTAATGTCCCGTAACGACTTAGCCAAGTCTATTTCGAATGTCACGGGGTCAAACCGCTCAGTCAGACCATAATTCAGTCCTCTCGATAACAATGAGACTGTGGCTTCATTCAATGTCTCTGAAGTAAGGTTGATAACGTTAGACAGAGGGTGCTCCCGATCGATTCCTTCATAATCCTGTCTCAACGTTCTGTTTTTCTTTTCTTTGGCTCTTTCAGATCTTTTCTTCCTTCCTCGCCGTGTGTGTCTTTTCCTAAAGGGTGGACTCGGTCAATTGGATCTTGATTACTGTCTTTGATGTTAATTTCCTTGTTCACATTAGGTACGGTATCCATGCGGTTTCTTGAACTAAACCGTGATGGACCTCGTGCTTGCTGAGGCCTTCTATTAGATGGTATAGTGGGTTTGTGGTACCATAAGAACTCTTTATCTTGGTCATAATCGGTTTTATCCCTCAAGAATTTTTCACGTTTCTTTCTTTTTACTTCATCCTGTAGAGAAACTGTTCTATTTTGTAACTTAGGGAAAAATGCACGTATTTGTTCTTCTGAAGCTCTTTTACGGTATACAGATTTTATTCTTGTGAGATCTTCGTTGAGCTTATCGTGCTCTATTCTATTTCTCGTGAGCACAATTTGTAGCAGCTTCATGGAGTGCTCATGGTGTGCCTGCTTCCATAGATTGACAAACGTAAGGTCGTCTTGGAATTGTAAAGGTGCTTTGTACGCTCGTAATCCCCGTGGGGTGCGCTCACTGTGCAGGTAGGACTGAAGTGAGTTAATGGTCCAGAAGATATTGATTTCTTTCTCAGATAGGCTCAGAATGCGTTGCTCTAATGATTTTATATCAATGAGCTCTATATCTTCTTTTAGGTTACATTCCATAAAATACCCCCCTGGATCCTCTCTCCCTGTGAGTGTTATTTCCTCCATCATTTTCAACATCCCTTCCGTGTCCGTGTCCATGTTTTGTGGCGTGGCATCAGTCATGTTAGCGTGCTCTAGGACAATGCAAAGTTCACAGAGGTAAAATGTTCAAACAAAGAGTGTAATGTCCGGCACTGCTGCTGATATTCTCACGTATTTGGACTAAGGGACGTGTTGGAGTGTTCCCCGAAGTGTTGGTGGTGCTCTGACTATGAGTAACAAATCACAAATCTTGAAGTAAAGAGGAGTAGTAGAAAAAGTCGGCAGACTCACCAAAGACTTCTTTTCCAGGGTAATTTCTTTATTTCATACTCACATATAAAAGGTGGATACAAAAGGTGGGAGAGGGATCACAGTGGGGGGTATTCACTGTCTGGCGACAGACTCTGTTTCGCTCGGTGCTCGAGCTTCTTCTGGCCTGAACAACTAGGAATAGTGGGCTGGTTCTTATACAGGTGGGTTCACAGGTCTAATTTCTTAGCACCTCCCAACTGTGGTGACGTCTGGTGTGAAGACGTTAGCTTAAAGACAAGCATATATTACGTCTTCCGTATACCTTCTGTCATAAGAAAACAGCTTATTATGATAAAAATAAGAAGAGTGATTAAAAACAAGGGGCGTAATCCACTTTGTCATTCAAGCCTAAAGGACCTGTTGCTGCGGTATGGATAATCCAATATGTTTCTCGCTGCAACAGGAGGCGGTTGAGATCAATACCTGGTCTGTATTTAACTCTCTCCACTCCGGAAAAAGTAAGTACTTCTGGTTTTCCCCCGTGGGCTTCCACTACATGGGATATTAGGCGGGGTGCACCTTTAAGTGTGCGCAGTGAGTACATATGCTCACGTATTCTAGCGCATAACTGACGTATAGTTTTTCCAATGTAGTAGAAGCCACACGGGCAATAAATAACATATACTACATATTTGGTACGGCATGTTATTAAATCTGTAACAGTGTGAGTTATTGAGCCCATTCGCATCGTTTTCAATTGTGCATTAAATTTGCAAAAATTACAGGACTTACAGGCATAATTCCCTTTTGGTATAGAACTTTCTAACCATGTTATCTCTTTTTTAGGCAATGTTTTTCGACTTTTTGACAGAATATCACCTATTGACTTGTTTATTCTATATGAAATAAGTGGTTTGCGGCTGGCTACCTCTTTTATGTCGGGATCACCCTCTATAAGGTGCCAGTTCCTTCTCACCGCTTGTTCAATTATATGGTTTATAGGTGAATTCTGGAACGTAAAAGAAAATCGGAGAAACAATGAATCTGATGAGTCTTATAACACACAAGCAGAGGATCTAACTAAACGTTTGTTAGAACGCTCCTACCCTAGTAAGCTGATAAAAGATGGAAAAGAGCGTGCAGACAACTTAGATAGAAAAAATCTGTTAGTGGGCAAAAAGTGTAAAAAATTAGAACCAACTAAAAAACGATTTTCTTTTACGTTCCAGAATTCACCTATAAACCATATAATTGAACAAGCGGTGAGAAGGAACTGGCACCTTATAGAGGGTGATCCCGACATAAAAGAGGTAGCCAGCCGCAAACCACTTATTTCATATAGAAAAAACAAGTCAATAGGTGATATTCTGTCAAAAAGTCGAAAAACATTGCCTAAAAAAGAGATAACATGGTTAGAAAGTTCTATACCAAAAGGGAATTATGCCTGTAAGTCCTGTAATTTTTGCAAATTTAATGCACAATTGAAAACGATGCGAATGGGCTCAATAACTCACACTGTTACAGATTTAATAACATGCCGTACCAAATATGTAGTATATGTTATTTATTGCCCGTGTGGCTTCTACTACATTGGAAAAACTATACGTCAGTTATGCGCTAGAATACGTGAGCATATGTACTCACTGCGCACACTTAAAGGTGCACCCCGCCTAATATCCCATGTAGTGGAAGCCCACGGGGGAAAACCAGAAGTACTTACTTTTTCCGGAGTGGAGAGAGTTAAATACAGACCAGGTATTGATCTCAACCGCCTCCTGTTGCAGCGAGAAACATATTGGATTATCCATACCGCAGCAACAGGTCCTTTAGGCTTGAATGACAAAGTGGATTACGCCCCTTGTTTTTAATCACTCTTCTTATTTTTATCATAATAAGCTGTTTTCTTATGACAGAAGGTATACGGAAGACGTAATATATGCTTGTCTTTAAGCTAACGTCTTCACACCAGACGTCACCACAGTTGGGAGGTGCTAAGAAATTAGACCTGTGAACCCACCTGTATAAGAACCAGCCCACTATTCCTAGTTGTTCAGGCCAGAAGAAGCTCGAGCACCGAGCGAAACAGAGTCTGTCGCCAGACAGTGAATACCCCCCACTGTGATCCCTCTCCCACCTTTTGTATCCACCTTTTATTTGTGAGTATGAAATAAAGAAATTACCCTGGAAAAGAAGTCTTTGGTGAGTCTGCCGACTTTTTCTACTACTCCTCTTTACTTCAAGATTTGTAAATTACTTCCATTTAAAAATCTTAATCCTTCCAGTACTTATCAGCTGCTGTATACTCCAGAGGAAGTTGTGTAGTTCTATTCTGTCTGATCACAGTGCTCTCTGCTGCCATCTCTGTTCATGTTAGGAACTCTCCAGAGCAGAATAGCTTTGCTATGGGGATTTGCTTCTACCCTGGACATGTCCTGACAAGGACAGAGGTGTCAGCAGAGAGATCTGTGGCCAGACTGGAAAGAACTACACAACTTTCTCTGTGGTATACAGCAGCTGATAAGTACTGGAAGGATTAAGACTTTCAAATAAAAGTAATTTACAAATCTGTATAACTTACTAGAACCAATTGATTTGAAAACATTTGTTTTCCACAAGTAACCCTTTAATGCACACCTTACAAAACTCTTTTTTAGATTGTATATACTGTTTTAGAAGATCACGCTAATGTGTGCTGCATACAGTATATAGAAATAAAGATGCCAAATGCAGAATTCCCACCAATTATTATTCGGCGAGAAGAATAGGAGCCACAGTGTAATTTGGTTTCAATTAGCTTGAATCTGTTTCCACTTTTCACACAGACCACTTGTCTATTGATCACACATTGATTGGTTAGGACAATGCCCGTCTTCTCTGCAAAGTGTGAGATCACGTGGTCCACACTGTTCAGCTGGAGATAACATACTGTGACAATGGCTGTATGATTAAACAAGACTAGTGCGGGAGCTGCCATATAGAGAGGCAGAAGGGACCGAAAGGGAAGCCTCCTAATTGGGAGCAGCAGCATGCTGGTTCTCTCTGCTCTTTTGTCCCCGGGTGAGGGGAGGTAGTTTGCCCGTCAGGCAGGCGTCAGGCGCCAGCTCCAGGACAAAGGCCTGTCTGCTGCCAATGTAGCTGGGATTTCCAACTGCCCACCCTTTCATTTCCCAGCAACTCTTAACCCTTTACTTTCCCATTCACTTTATATCCAAACTAAGTAACCACCTCTTCACCTTTAAGTGACTAACAGCAAGACACAAAGAGTGCGGTTAAATCTCATAGATCAATGCACAAAGGAATCACAGGTTTAACTATTTAATTGCCAGAAGAGTAAGAAGGAAATTCTGTACAAAGTTGAGACATTTAGCCAGAGTGGCTCCAGCTGTTGCAAAACAACAACGCCCAGCAGCTGGAGTCCCCCTGGTTGGGAAACACTGGTTTATGCTAATCAAACAATATAGTTTTGCTAGGGCTAATAGAAAACACTTCATACATCAGGTTATAGTGTGGACTGAGGCAGTTTTCAGGCCGGGGGTACACTGAAAATCTCAGGGCGGAAAAATTCCATCCGGATATTCTCAGTGCGGCAGATAGACGGCAATGTCTGCGGCGCCGATTCCACCATATCATTGAGCAAGTTCAATATCCTGGCAGAATTCTTCTGACAGAAACCCATTCACCCCTTTTACCCTCAGGCAGCAGAATTTCCAACCAAAATTCTAAATCGGAATCATAAATTCCAGAGTGTAAACCCAGCCTTGAAGATTTAGGGCTTGTTTACATAGCTGCCGTGCTCCAGTATATGGAGTTCCATCGACTAGTCCACTGGAACGGCAGGAGTTAAAGCGGTACTTCGGTGGAAAACTATTTTGTTTTTTAAATCAACTGATGCCAGAAAGTTAAACAGATTTGTAAATTAAGTAGAAAATGAGTTCAGCTCACCTGATTCAACACGTGCACAGCCAGCCTCTAGATGCAAGGCAGAAGTCATGGAAAGGTGGAGCCAGCACTGAATAAAAGGTACTTCTTCATTGTAATCCAAGTTAAAAAGCCATGGAAGGCAAAGATAAAATGAGCACAAGGACAAAAGTGCATCGATGCATAGTTGGAAAACCTCAAAACACCAACGCGTTTCAGGCCATTTGGCCCTTAGTCATGGCATGACTAAGGGCCAAATGGCCTGAAACTCGTTGGTGTATTGAGTGGTTCCAACTATGCATCGTTGCACTTTTGTCCTTGTGCTCATTTTATCTTTGCCTTCCATGGATTTTTAACTTGGATTGCAATGAAGAAGTACCCTTCAGCTGGCTCCACCTTTCCTTGACTTCAGATTTGTA
Organism: Hyla sarda; assembly: GCF_029499605.1. Lineage (NCBI taxonomy): Eukaryota > Metazoa > Chordata > Amphibia > Anura > Hylidae > Hyla > Hyla sarda. Next base: position 237,575,748 of record NC_079190.1, read on the forward strand.
AATGAATTCTATTTAAAAATCGTAATTTTTCCAGTACTTATCTGCTGCTGTATGCGCCACAGGAAGTTCTTTTTTTTTTCTTTTCTGTCTGACCACAGTGCTCTCTGCTGACACCTCTGTCCATGTCAGGAACTGTCAAGAGCAGGAGAAAATTCCCATAGCAATCCAATCCTGCTCTGGACAGTTCCTGACATGGACAGAGGTGTCAGCAGAGAGCACTGTGGTCAGACAGAAAAGAAATAAAAAATTTAAAAAAGAACTTCCTGTGGAGCATACAGCAGCTGATAAGTACTGGAAGGATTAATATTTTTAAATAGAAGTAATTTACAAATCTGTTCAAAGGGGTACCCTGGCCCCAAGACATCTTATCCCCTATCCAAAGGGGAACCCTACTGGGGACCCCCGCAATCTAGCATGCATTACCCACCTATAAGTACTGCCGGAAGTGATGGAGGTTCTCAGTCTTTTGCCTCCTGACCAGGGGACTGAGTATTGTGATGTCACGCCCTGCCCCCTCAATGCAAGTCTATTTGAGGGGGGGGCGTTTCAGCCGTCATGCCCCCTCCCATAGACTCGCATTGAGGGGGCAGGGCATCACATGGGGGATGGAGTCGTGATGTCATGATACTCCATTCCTGTGATCGGGAGACAAAAGACTGAGAACCTCCAGCGCTTCCGACAGTACTTACAGGTGGGTGCTGCATGCTAGATTGCGGGGGTCCCCAGTGGCGGGACCCCCGCGATCAGACATCTTATCCCCTATCCTTTTTGGCACCCCTTTAACTTTTTGGCACCAGTTGATTAAAAAAAATTGTTTTCCACTGGAGTACCCCTTTAAGCAGAGAAACAAGTGCATATTGCTGCTAAATACTGTAAAATACCAGATTCCTGACAGACCCCATTCAAGTCAATGGGATCTGTCAAGAGCCGATGGTGTCAGTCCCATTCTGGGTCTGTTCTGTGCAAAATTAAAAGCTGAACGGACCAAAAAGGAGTGCAATGTAAACCTAGCCTTACTGTTCTGTTTGGATTTCTCAACTAAATCCAGGAATTGCTTCTTAAAAGATCAATAGTAAAAAGATACATGTATACATGCAGCAGGTTTGTTGCAGAGATTTCTGTTATTGTACCGTCCACAGGCCATATGCATTTTGCTGAAACAGCCCAATTCAGACATATGGCATATCTTAAATTTCTGTAACAAATCTGCCGAGTGTCACTCTAAGGGTAGGGTCACACATGCTGTATTTTGCTGCATATTTTATTCTGCATATTCGCAACGACACGTGTGACCCTACTTTAAGGGCCCGTCCACACTGCAAACATTCCGCAGGTAATCCCCTTGCAGCTTAGTCCTAGGCTAAATCTAAATCTCATGGCCGAAAAAGTATGGAGTGTCTGCTGGAAAATACAGGCGGACATTTCGCATATATACTTGATGCGGCAGCACTAGAACCACTCAGAAATGTGTTGTCTTCATAGATGGCAATGCGTTTCCAAGCGGTAACTGCAGAAACATTGTACAGATTCAATGTTTCTGCAGACGCCATAATCAGGTTTCAGCAGCAGAAACATCAATAGGAATTTCTGAGGGGAATATTCCCACGGAATCACACTCAGAATTCCAAGGCCCTTTTGTTTTCAATGGGATTCTGGTGCTTTGTTCAGACTGCGGACCAGTGGAAAGTACGTTCCAAAAGATGAAAGTGTTTATTCTTTATGTGGAATTCCACCAAATGACATTGCCATCTATGAGACGGCGTGCATCCACGTGCTTCTACCGCCAGTGTTTTCGGCAGAAACTGCTGTAAGTGGACATTCAGCCGGCTCAATGTCCACAGTGTGAACAAGTCCTTAAAATGGCTGGAGCTACAGATCATCTGCTTCATAAAGTAACATGAGCAATACAGAGACACAGTGGACACAGACAATGACATTTTATGACAATAAAGTATTAGACATAGATACAACACATTAGAATACTTCATCATGTACATTGAACGTATACAGTATGGTATTAAAGAGGTTCTTCTCTTTAGACAATCCCTACTTGTTGGAATGATGCTTTGACAATAGGTTGATCATAAGGTGTCCCACTTCTGGGACCCTCAGCAATCAGCTGCACTCTATGATAGTAAGTGTTCAGTTTCCCTGCAGTGCCACCACAGGACAAATTAAGCATTACACAGTGCAAAAGACAGGTCCCCATGGATTCTAAACAGAGACACTCTTTATTAACTCAGAATTCCCTAACTGGCTACATTAAAATGGGGTTTTCTAACCTGTATAACCCTTCATGCTAAATGGTTATATGTCCGATGATAAAAGACTAGGCAGTGGGTTTCAGTATAGATTTCCTCCTATGGCCATAGATGTGTTATAAGTCACAATAAGCAAATTGTGTAGTTCTACCTATGTAAAACTATATAGGTAGAAGGATATTTCATGAAGCCCATCAGTGTAGGATTATATGTAAAAATACAGGGGTAAGAATGTCATGAGACTTTCAGTACATTGGGTTTGTGGAGTTACAGATCTCAAAGCACATTGTCAAATCAGCCTGTGAATGGTAGAGCCAAAACTTCTTTAAACAGTGCAGGAGATAGAAGTGTTTGATCTAGTGTTGAGTGATAGCCAGACAGTACCGCCATGTCATGATACTCTGTACATATGTCCTGCAGTACTGAAACAAAGGAGACAATGTGAATCCAGGTTGTATTTCTATATAAATGCTAGGCAACAGGCATAGGATTATACAGTGAATCCAATTTATTGATTGCATATCAAAGTCCGCTCCCCTCATAAAAAATAAAATCACCCTTCTTTTCACATTTTACACCCCCCCCCCTCCCCCCCAAAAAAAAAAAAAACATTAAAATAATGATACTGATAGAAACTCTCACATAGCCCCATATAAAGAAAAATAAAAAAGCTATAGGGGCTAGAAAATAACACTTTTAGGCTTATTGGTCTGTGGATATGCTCTGTAACCTGTGCAGTAGTCATTCCTCGAGGAGAGGGAGGTAGACCTTTTAGCTTTATCTATTGTCTAATTTATCTACTGGTGAAATCTTTTGTTGCACTTTTTTCATAAAACCAGGATTGTTGAAAACACATGAAACGTTATTTTATGCTCTTACTACCTTTAGGAATTAATACTAGTTTTAGTTGAAAGAAAAATATGTAAATAACTGCAACTAACTGCAGTTTCACAAAGGGCACAATAGTACAATTTAAATGGGCACTGTCGATATAAAAACTTTTTATATGTTGGAATTCTTGGTAAAATAATAGTTTTTCTAATATACTTCATAAGAAAATTTTCAGATTTTATTAAAGAAAACTGCCTTTGAAAATCCCACCACTAGGTGTCCTCATACCTCCAGGGACACTGATGAGTCCCACAGCAGCATGTGGGTGTCCAAGGTTCATGGACACGAGATGGCTGATTGAAAAGGCTGCAGGAGGAACACAGCTTGCTGCAACACAGCTATAACACAGAGTTTTACCAAACATGTGCCTCCAGCTGTTGCAAAACTACTACCCCAAGCATGCCTGGACAGTCAAAGGATGTCTGGGCATGCTGGGAGTTGTAGTTTTGCAAAAGCTGTAGGCACATAGCTGAAGGTAACACTGCTGTCAAAAGAGTTATCCAAACACTGTACCTCCAACTATTCCAAAACTACAAGTCCCAGCATTACAGGACTGCCTAAGGATGACACACATGAATGACATTGGAAGATGTAAGTTCTGCACTCACCATATTGTGTTTGGTGGAGTACAGGCAGGGCTGACAGGCTCCCCAGTGAGTCAGCAGAGTTATGGGGGGGGGGGTGAGTCATCACAGTGCAGAAGGACACGCCCCCTCCCTTTGACAAGATGGAAAAGACAGTGAGCACTGTTAATATGCTACTTTGTAGCGAAATATGAGGGATAGATACATAAAAATGACATGTACATGACCAGGGTGAGGTACTGAGTAACATATAACATATAACAGTTTTTTTTTTTTTGTGGGATCTGACAGGTACACTTTAAGAAAACATTTCACCAGATCCAAGCAACTGGGTCATACACTGGCTCCCCAGGACCTGCAATAGACAGGACCCAGAATATCAGTTATACCCAAAGTATTTCTTTACATTTTACTAAAGCCCTTGGAAAAAGTTCAACCTATAATGTTGTGCTTGGACCAGAAATGTTTTTGAACCATGTCATAAGGAAGACACATTTAAATGTGCTAATATTCCCCCATATAGTAACCATATAGCAGTATATACCAACAGCGACCCATAAGTTACATAAGTTTGGGGTCATCCCCAACTGGCCAGGTAGCTCCCCCTGTAGGCAAATAATCTCCCTATTAGACCTAATAGCCCTCACCCAATATAAACGCAATCCCCCAGCAGACAGACAGCCCTCTTCCAAGCAGATAGTCCCCAGTAGCCAGGTAGGCCCCTAATAGACAGGCAATCCTCCCAGTAGTCGTACATTCCCCCCAGTAGCACGGTAGCCCACCATTTATCACCCCTTATCTCCCTCAATAGTCCGGCAATCCCACCAGTATATCAGTGTTAAGCAGCCCTACAATATGTTGGCCCTGTCTGGGTAATAGAGCCCGATGGGCATTCTTTGCATGTACATTGGGAGCCTTTCAGTGACAAATACTAAGCAGAGACCATTTACATGATCTGAATATGGCCTAACAAGTTAACCAGAAAATGATGAGAAATATAACAAAATTAAATAGAAATCGGTGACAGTAAAAGGCCTCATACAAGCAGAAAACAAGTATTTGGACATGATTTTGGTAATGTTCACTTAAGTTTTTATTTGACAATATATTTCTTTTCTGTTTTTTTCAATACAGTCTACTATCTAAAAGAGTAGGCAATGATTTGGGGTATGTATGTGGAAAGGAACTGGATAATGTGTATAAAAATAGATTTGTTGCCAAACTGAGCCCTCTGCTGGTCATAGTTTGTAACTACAACTATCTCATGAAGAAATGATAAAAATTTGAACTACGGTACATGATCCATGAAGCAGTTTGTATGTTGATACTATAGTCTTTCAATACAGGTTAATTTTACATGCATCTTACAATGCATAGTTTTAATTAGAAATATGAGGTAAAATAAATCATCACCCAAACAAAATATATCTACATTATTTTCACTATTATCTGTTAATAATAATACAAGAAGATGGTTGCTAAGCATGACAGTTTTGCTTGTTTTATCATATAAATGCCTTATGCAGATATTAGTTTATTTATGCAGGTTACCTATAGAAGGCTGAGCCACTAATCGAACCATCACAAAACGTCTTATATACTCTGCTTGGCTTAAAGGAGTACTCCACTGGAAAACATTTTCTTTTAAACCACCTGGTGCCAGAAAGTTAAACAGATTTTTAAATTACTTCTATTAAAAAAAATCCCAATCCTTTCAGTACTTATCAGCTGCTATATACTACAGAGGAAGTTCTTTTCTTTTTGAATTTCCTTTCTGTCTGACAACATGCTCTCCGCTGACACCTTTGTCCATTTTAGGAATTGTCCAGAGTAGGAGCAAACCTCTCTTGCTCACAGTTCCTGACATGGACAGAGGTGTCGGCAGAGAGCACTGTGGTCAGACAGAAAGGAAATTCAAAAAGAAAAGAACTTCCTCTGTAGTATACATCATCTAAAAATTACTGCAAGGATTAGGATTTTTTAATAGAAGTAATTTACAAATCTGTTTACATTTCTGGCACCAGTTGATTTAAAAAATGTTTTCCAGTGGAGTACCCCTTTAAGTCAAATACAATAACCTTTATTTACAACTTTATTTATGTTGCATGAGAGGTCTGGCCCAAAAGGATATCTGAATTAGGTTGGTGTCCCTGAAAATCATTATCCCACTAAACCTTATGCCTAGGCAGAGTTATTGCTTAAAAATGTCAGCCTATTCTGGACCCTGTTACCTTCCAAAGCACTAAGGTGAGCCCTACCTCCAATAGGCCACAACTGCCTACCTATCTGATAGCTCACCTAAACTGGGGAAGCAGACCTCACAAAGATCCTGTACAGGGAACAAAGAAAAGAATACTCAAATCTTGCAAAAAAAAGGGGGATAAGTTCACCTGTACCCTGTCCACAGTTCTACATACACCTCTCTATTGCATGTATTCAAATCTCAAAAACACATATACAGGTCTCAACATGTTTTCCCCTTAAAATGACCATCAGGTTCATCAGGGGGCCACTATTAAAAAAAAGTGACACCAGTAAAGCAATAGATCAAATGCTACCAGTGAATACTGCTTTGTATAAAGGTACCACAAGTAACACTTATCCGGTTGTTGTCTGGCGGCAAACAGATGAGACAAGTGCAGAGGATGGAAATAAACAGGAACAAATGATATTGCTGTCCTGTGGTTCAGCCTAGGCCTAGGCAGTTCCAGGAACAGAATTAAGTCCCTAGGGCCAAGTGTCAGATGCCTCACCTAGCCTAACTGTATATTCTTTTTGGACAGACTTTATCTCTTGCAAAGTGACTTATCTGTACAGGTGTCCAATTCACCGGTATTTGTTTATAGGTCCTAAAACTGAATCTTTTAAATATGGTATAAATAAAGGTTATGTTATTGATTGCTGACACATTTTGACACTATGTACATTTGCCTTGATTGGCCTTAATTGAAATTAGGCCACCAGAGACTACAGAGTGATATTAAAACTCAAGTGGAGTCCTTTATAACCTACCTGTAATTTCACATAATGCATCTATTTAGACCTATTTATGTTCGTGGGAAAACCCCTTTAAAGGGATACACCAGGGGAAAACAATAGATTTTCAAATCAACTTGTACCAGAAAGTTAAACAGATTTGTAAATTAAAAAAAAAAAATCTTAATCATCCCAGTACTTATCAGCTGCTATATGCTCCAAAGGGAAGTTGTGTAGTTCTTTCCAGCCAGTCTGAACACAGTGCTCTCTGCTGACACATGCATGTCAGGAACTGTCCAGAGCAGGAGAGATTTGCTATGGGGATTTGATTCTACTATGGACAGTTCCTGACATGGACAGAGGTGTCAGCAGGGAGCACTGTTGTCAGACTGGAAAGAACTACACAACTCTGTAGTATACAGCATCTGATAGGTACTGGAAGGATTAAGATTATTATATAAGAGTAATTTACAAATCTGTTTAACTGTTTGGCACCAGCTGGTTTAAAAACATTTTTTTTTCCACCGGAGTACCCCTTTAACTCCTTATAAGCAAAATGATTACACGTCTTCACCAGAATGATTTAGCGCATATTGTTAGGTATTGATTTTGAGAGAAAGCAATTACACTACCTACAGTATGTCAGTGTATTAAGGAATTGAGTGGAAAGATACAAATTTCCATTGATTTTTTTTATTACTTTCACTTAATTATTATAAGCCACAAGTAATATTCTTAAGATTTCTTTGCTAAGGCTTACCTTTCTTGTTGAGGCTTATTTTGCTCTGTATATTACTTGTGTGCCAGTAGTTTTCATTTTCTTAGTCATTTTAGTTGCTTGTGTTGAGAATTATTCAAACATGAAATAAGTCAATTGGAATTAGCAGTGCTGCAGTGTAAAACAGGGGAAAAAGCAACCTAAGTCATTGATACGTTAAGTGTTATTTATGCTACCTTAGATTTCAATATACAATATAACGAAGGATCAGTTTAGATAGGGAGGCAACTGTCTGATACAAGAGCCATTCTACTATGTACAAGTCAATTGGCACTTGTAAAAGGACCATTAAAGGGGTACTCCACCCCTAGACATCTTACCCCTATCCAAAGGATAGGGGATAAGATATCAGATTGCCGGGGTCCTGCTGCTGGGGACCCCGGGGATCGCTGCTGCAGCACTGCGCTATCATTACTGCGCAGAGCGAGATCGCTCTGCACGTAACGACGGGCAATACAGGGGCCGGAGCATCGTTACGTCACGGCTCCGCCCCTCGTGACGTCACGGCCCGCCCCCGTCAATACAAGTCTATGGGAGGGGGCGTGTCGGTCGTCACGCCCCCTGCCATAGACTTGCATTAAGGGGACGGGCCGTGATATCATGAGGGGCGGAGCCATGATGTCACACTGCTCTGTCCCCTGTATCACCCGTCATTACGCACAGAGCGAACTCGCTCTGTGCAGTAATGATGGCGGGGTGCCGCAGCGGTGATCCCCGGGGTCCCCAGCAGCGGGACCACGGCGATCTGACATCTTATCCCCTATCCTTTTAATAGGGGATAAGATGCCAGGGGCGGAGTACCCCTTTAAACCTGCCCAATTTGTAGGAGTAAACGGCTGCCAGGACGATCACTGGATCATTCATGTGGACCTTTACTTCTATCAATGTCAGCAGCACATCATCTGTTATACAGGGAGATGTGCTGCTGGCAATAATGATTGTTAGTGCTGATAATTGCCCCATGTTAAGGGGACTTAAAGCGTTTCTGACATTAATAAAAATAAAAATAAATTTCATTTAATACTGCCTTAAAAAATATGCATTTTCTTAATTTACTTTGTTAAAGTTGTACTTTTTTTTAAAATTTACTGGTGCCAGAAAGTTAAACAGATTTGTAAATTACTTCCAGTACTTATCAGTTATCTATTTAAAAATCTTAACCCTTCCAGTACTTATCAGTTGCTGTATGCTCCACAAGAAGTTCTTTTCTTTTTGAATTTATTTTCTGTCTGATCACAGTGGTCTCTGCTAGTGTTGCTCACGAATATTCGCAATTCGAATTTTATTCACATATTTGCGAATTCGCGAATATTCGCGACTATAGCACTATATATTCAAAATTATGAATATTCGCTTTATTTTATTTTTTTCCCAGTACACATCACATTGATCATCCCTCTCTGCTTCCAGCTTGTGTGGTCTAAAGAAGGCTCTAATACTACTGTGAGACCGCCGGGCGAATATTCGCATATGCGAATATTCGCGAATGTTGATCCCTCCCTTCTGCTGCTTCTATCAAGTTACACTAGTATACTTGCTATCAAGTGCATACATTTTCACATATGCGAATTTTCGCATATGCAAATTTACGCATATGCAAATTTACGCATATGCGAAAAAAAACTTTAATATTACGAATATGCGAATTTAGCGAATATATGATGAATATTCATCCATATATTCGAAATATCGTGAATTCGATTATGGCCTATGCCACTCAACCTCTCAGTCTCTGCTGACACCTCTGTCTGTCTCAGGAACTGTCCAGAGCAGGAGAGGTTTGTTATGGAGATTTGCTCCTACTCTAGACAGATCCTAAAATGGACAAAGGTGTCAGCATAGAGCACTGTGGTCAGACAGAAAATACATTTAAAAATAAAAACTTCCTGTGGAGCATACAGCAGCTGCTAAGTACTGGAAGGATTAAGATTTTTAAATAGAAGTAATTTACAAATCTGTTTAACTTTCTGGTACCAGTTGATTTGAAAAAAATAGTTTTTCATCGGCACTCTCCTTAAAACTACTTTTGCTATTTAAGTTTTTTATTCTATTTGTGTTTTAAAAAAAAGTTGCCACTATTTGAGAGGAAGACAGGGGCAGACATCGTCATTTACAAAGCAGGACAGTGATTTCCAGGCACACTGACCACCAATACAAGGTACTACATCAATGAATTGTTTATCTACACACTCATATGTTTCGCTATGAGCAAAAAAATTTTGGATTTCTTGTGAATGCGCACCCTATACTGTGGACATGGTATGTCCCAGTACAGGCAATGTAACAAGGGAGGAGGAGAGAGAGAGAAAAGAGTGAGTTGTCATGCTCATAAAGGAATTCCCCAGCCTCCAACAAAACTGCAGGGTCAGTGAGCATCCCTAAAGAGAATAAAATAAGGTGTTTTTATACATAAAATATGCATATTAATGTGGGGAAGAGATGGGATGTTGGAACCAGCTATTGGCATTTGGCGTTCCCATTTATTCCCACCCAAGACGGATCCATATTACAGGACATATGTGAGCACAACCAGAAGGTTTAAGGACTGCTCAAAAACTAGGGAACACTAAGATAACACATCCTAGATCTGAATGAATGAATTAATTGTATGAAATACTTTCGTCTTTACATAGTTGAATGTGCTGACAACAAAATCACACAAATTATCAATGGAAATCAAATGTATCAACCCATGGAGGTCTGGATATGGAGTCACACTCAAAATCAAAGTGGAAAACCACACTACAGGCTGATCCAACTTTGATGTAATGTCCTTAAAACAAGTCAAAATGAGGCTCAGTAGTGCGTGTGGCCACCACGTGCCCGTATGACCTCCCTACAACGCCTGGGCATGCTCCTGATGAGGTGGCAGTCTGTGGTGCAACGTTGCGTTGGTGGATGGAGCGAGACATGATGTCCCAGATGTGCTCAATCGGATTCAGGTCTGGGGAACGGGCGGGCCAGTCCATAGCATCAATGCCTTCCTCTTGCTGGAACTGCTGACACACTCCATCCACATGAAGTCTAGCATTGTCTTGCATTAGGAGGAACCCAGGGCCAACTGCACCAGCATATGGTTTCACAGGGGGTCTGAGGATCTCATCTCTGTACCTAATGGCAGTCAGGCTACCTCTGGAAAGCACATGGAGGGCTGTGCGGCCCCCCAAAGAAATGCCACCCCACACCATTACTGACCCATCGCCAAACCAGCCATGCTGGAGGAAATCGCAGGCAGCAGAACGTTCTCCATGGCGTCTCCAGACTCTGTCATATCTGTCACATGTGCTCAGTGTGAACCTGCTTTCCTCTGTGAAGAGCACAGGGTGCCAGTGGCTAATTTGCCAATCTTGGTCTTCTCTGGCAAATGCCAAACATCCTGCACGGTGTTGGGCTTTAAGCACAACCCCCACCTGTGGATGTTGGGCCCCCATACCACCCTCATGGAGTCTGTTTCTGACCATTTGAGTGGATACATGCACATTTGTGGCCTGCTGGAGGTCATTTTTCAGGTCTCTGGCAGTGCTCCTCCTTGCACAAAGACGGAGGTAGCGGTCCTGCTGCTGGGTTGTTGCCCTCCTACGGCCTCCTCCACGTCTCCTGATGTATTGGCCTGTCTCCTGGTAGCACCTCCAGGCTCTGGAAGCTACACTGAGAGACACACCAAACCTTTTTGCCACAGCTTGCATTGATGGGCCATCCTAGAAGAACTGCACTACCTGAGCCACTTGTGTGGGTTGTAGACTCTGTCTCATGCTACCACTAGAGTGAAAGCACCACCAGCATTCAAAGTGACCAAAACATCAGCCAGGAAGCATAGGAACTGAGAAGTGGTCTGTGGTCACCACCTGCAGAACCACTCCTTTTTTGGGGGTGTCTTGCTAATTGCCTATAATTTCCACCTGTTGTCTGTTCCATTTGCACAACAGCATGTGAAATTGATTGTCAATCAGTGTTGCTTCCTGAGTGGACAGTGTGATTTCACAGAAGTGTGATTGACTTGGAGTTACATTGTGTTGTTTAAGTGTTTCCTTTATTTTTTTGTGAGCAGTATATAATAGTGTGCAAAACATGAGATTCTAATCTGTAAAAAAAAAATCTCTGTTTGTATACAATAAATAGGTAAGTTTTGTTGCTCCAGTCACAAAGATTCTGAAATTCAATTTTTTGTTGCATTACTGTATTTTTATTACCATAGTATTCAATTTAATACAGATAAAGAAAGAACACTGGTGTTTTACTTCCTTTTTTCAGTCTCAGGAAATATTAGTGCAAAAATCTGATAACAAGAACATTAAATATAGATGTAGAGTGAGATATTTTTTATACTTATTTATGCACTTTTTATAGTTCTGTATTCCGTTTCCCTCACAATACAATGCCCTTAAAATAAATGGTGCATACGTAACAAATTAAAACAATAAAAACATGGCTTAAAGCACACATCCTCTTGTGGACATTTATTCATTCCTATTTAAAAAAAAATGTTTCTTCCTTCTTGTTCAATCCTCATCAGTTTTATAAATACACATTTAGTAGCTATGGACATGAACGGACTTCAAAAGATGGCTCAAGTTTATGGTCTATATATATATATATATATATATATATATATATATATATATATTTTAAAGGGGAAACTCCACTAATAAATGTGTAGTGGCCCAGTATGGGAGGTGTTACGCTGTACCCTTGCTGCCCTGTCCAGCAGCCTCACTTCAGTGTCCCCCCCCCCCACCCCCCCCCCCATATATATGCTTTGCTATGTATTATATGTAATGTGTTGTTGCTTTAATAAATGTCACATGGGATTGTTACCTAGGAGGTACCAGTGACCAGGTGATCCCAGGGGTGACCTATGAGCTCCCTGCTAGTCTCCCCTATATAATCCCTAGGTGTAGCAAGCTCGCTCTCTGGTTGCTGAGGTCCAGTGCAGCCAAGTCGAGTCTAGGTGTGTGTCCAGAGTCATTGGAGGCCTCAAGTCAAGTCTGCAGCCACATTCAACTGCAAGTAAGCTACAGTCATAGCTTTGTCAGTCGTCAGTCAAGTCAGTCCCCGTCAGAGTCATTATTGCCCCCGTGCCTAGCCCAGGATCTAGCGGTATACCCTCAGGTGGCATCGAGGATAATCCAGGTCCTGGCATCACGAATACAAGGGGTTAATTCCATCTGCCCCTAGGGTAATAACAGCTGCCCTCATCACACCCCTCTACCACAACTCTTGGTGTCACAAACAGGATACGGGTGTGTGCCTTATGCGACAACTCCTCCCCCCAGTCTGAACTGTGTCCAGTGTTGTCAGAAAATCACATGCCGATGCAAATAAAGTTTGCGCCAGAAAGATTAAAGGACTTTATCAGTGGAAAGTATTATACCAGAGGCGCTTGTGAAATAGAGGGGGGAGGTGAAGAAATTTTATTTGCCATTGTGGATTGTAGAGAGTACCTAAAAGGATTAATGTGGTGCGGTGTGTTCCGCGTGCTCGAGCGGTCGCAGCTCCGCCCCGTCAGTCCCCAGCAGTGACGAATCTAAATGTAAAAGTCATTGTAGAAGGTGTACCGTTGGAGGGGTTGATAGATACAGGGTCACAAATGTCTACTATACCTAAAAGTTTTTTCAATTAGCTTTAGGTTGCTAGTTTATTGTGTGAGCCTGATGATGTTAACTTCCAAGTAGTTACAGGTAATGGTCAACTAGTCCCCAGACATGGATACTGAGAGCCAACCATTCAGTTGGGAGAGCATGTACTTAAAATTGTTTCACTGAAGTGTTAGATGCCTTGCATGCCTCTCTTCCCCATATGTCCCCTTCAGGCCAGCGGATTGCGCAGCACCACTTAAAAGTTCTACAGGCGGAGCAGAAATTTGCCAACAAGCAAGGTGAAATCTGCAGAGTACAAGTTCAAGACATCAGGTCGGTGACCATACAACCCAACACAGAGACCATCATCTGGTGTCATGCACGTCCCAGAGTAAAGAATAGAGATTATCAAGCCCTACTGGAACCTATGCAATTGGAAGATCATCCTCTTGTTCGAGCTGCGAGAAGCCTTGTCACTGTCACCTATGGGAGAGTCCCGGTGGGGTTAGTCAACCTGTCTAATTCTGCTACTGTCTTGCCAAAATACACTCCTGTATCCCAGCTGTACCTCCTAAAGCCGAAAGATTTTGTGACAGAATGTCTAGTGGCCCGACAGCGTGCAGCTCAAGTGGCCAAAGGATCCAGTGTGAGCCCTCCAGAGCCCTGGTAGGCTCAACTCCAGGTTGGAGACGACACTACCCCAAGGGACCAAGTCAATGGAATCATCAATGTTGCCAAAAGGTACCATGAGGCTTTCAGCAAGCAACCCACAGACTTCGGGCAGACTTCAATGATTCAGCACCGAATCCTCACAGGTGACAGACCAACTATCAAGGAAAGACACCGTCCGGTCGCGCCCAGCATGTATCAGACTGTCAAGAAGATGCTGGCCGACATGAAAGAGGCAGACGCAATCCAGGAAACTCAGAGCCCCTGGGCAGCGCCACTTGTCCTAGTCAAGAAAAAGGACGGCACCATCCGCTTCTGTGTCCACTACAGGAAATTGAACAATGTCACACACAAGGATGCTTGTCCATTGCCAAGGATCGAGGAGTCACTAACCGCCCCCCGGGTTGGCTGCTTACTTCTCCACCCTGGACTTAACCAGTGGATATTGGCAAGTGCCCATGGCCATGGAGGATCGGGAGAAGACCGCCATCGCGACACCAATGTGACTGTTCGAGTTTCAAAGTATGTCATTTGGGTTGTGCAATGCCCCTTCTATATTCCAGGGTCTGATAGAAAGGTGCCTGGGCCTAGATTGCAGAACCCCTCACAGCTCTCTTACGGGGTACAGCGAAGGAGAACTACAATGTTTAATGGGTTAAGGGAATGGTTTAAGGGAAAAGGTTAAAGAAGACCTATACACCTGGAAGACTCTTCAGGACGAAAGTCGAGTCATGGGGGATCTGTTGGACTACATAGTTACATAGTTACATAGTTACATAGTTAGTACGGTCGAAAAAAGACATATGTCCATCAAGTTCAACCAGGGAATTAAGGGGTAGGGGTGTGGCGCGATATTGGGGAAGGGATGGGATTTTATATTTCTTACTACCTTCTGATGAAAAAGGTACCAACTCGTCTACATCGGGCCCAGTGTGACTACGAGCTGAAACGTCTGTGGTGACAGAGGAAGTGACTGTTTGTGCACAAAGGACTGTTGTACCAAAATTCTTTGGATCTGGTCTCTGGTGATCGACTTCATCAGATTCTGGTTCCCCGAAGAGATGCGGCGATGGTCCTCAATGCATACCATGATCAGTCGGGCACTTTGGTGTTCACAAGACTGAAGCTACTGTCAGGCGAAGATTCTATTGGATCGGAATGTGGAGCGACATTGAGAAATGGTACAGTGAATGTGCTGTCTGTAATGTCACCAAGAACGTGCGCAAGGAAGCAAGAGCACCCCTCTATTCCATCCAAAGTGAAAGGCCTAACCAGTTGGTCGCGCTAGACCATGTCAAGTTGCCTCCTACCCAGTCTGGGTACACTTATGCTCCCACCATGGTGGATGACTACTCTAAATAGGTTGTCGTTGTCCCCATCAAAGATCTCACAGCCAAAGACAGGGCCCAGATATTCTACTCCAATTTGTGCAAACCCTTGGGTGTCCCCCTGAGTCTGCCCTAACGGCCTTCAAGGCCCAACTCTACCAAGAGCTGTGTTAATTCCATGCCTGCAAGAAACTCCGGACTACTGCTTATCACCCCCCGGGGAACGGGATGTGTGAGCGCATCAATCAAGTCTTTATCCACATGTTGCAAGCAGTTTCTGTATCGAGACAAGAGTGGCCCCGACTTCTGCCCAAACTATTGGAGATCTATAATAACACAGTTCACTGTTCTACGGGGTACACCCCTTTCTACGTGATGATGGGGCGACATGGGCAGCTGCCTAAAGACCGAACATTTTGGCTCCAAGCCCCGTTCAACAACTCACCGCAAGCCTCCTTGGAGTGGGTCTCTGACCACCAGAGAAGAATGCAAAGAAATTGTCAGTAAGAAGATGGGCGAGGCCCAGCAGAGATAACAGGAAGACTATAACGGTCATGCTTCTGCCAAACCACTTTAATTGGGTGATAAAGTCTGGCTGCGCAAGTTTTCAAGGACCCACAAGTTAGACTCTATCTGGGAGACAGAACCGTACACAGTGACGGCCATACCCTATCCGGAATCTGATGCATATGAAGTACAAAAGCCTGGGTACGAGCCGCAAGTTGTTCACTGAAACCAAAACAAGTTAAAGGGGCATTCCAGGAAAAAAAAAAATTTATATATATCAACTGGCTCCATAAAGTTAAACAGATTTGTAAATTACTTCTATTAAAAAATCTTAATCCTTTCAGTACTTATGAGCTTCTGAAGTTAAGGTTGTTCTTTTCTGTCTAAATCCTCTCTGATGATAACCTGTCTCGGGAAACGGCCAGTTTAGAAGAGGTTTGCTATGGGGATTTGCTTCTAAACTGGGCGTTTCCCGAGACACGTGTCATCAGAGAGGATTTAGACAGAAAAGAACAACCTTAACTTTCCTTCGGAACGACGAAGGAAACCCGAGTGTTTTCGAAACGCGTCGATATCTTTGTGGACTCTCTGTGCTCCCTTAGTGACGTCACTACTAGCCGCTCACATCACCGAGCTATTTGCCACGAGGACGGAAGCCGGTTGAGACGCTACCGGCCGGAGCGTTCTCCAGCTATACCTGTTCTAAAGATCTCTACCCTGGAAGGTGACTGTTCTGACCATCTACAGACTCCAGCGCTGGAGCAACCCACTAACGGGCCCACTACGGAAGGATTCATTCATTTCTTCGCTGCCATATTATTTATTTAACATTTCCAGAAACCTATACACATTGTTCCATTATGATGAAGCACTACTAATCATAAGGTAGGACATCACTTCTGTTTTTTATCTATTGTCATTCTTCTCAGGTATTTCCCAGCTTGTGCTCCTATTATATTTATATTTTATTACTTAGGAAAACGTACTGGAGTAAACGCAGCAGGGTTTAGTAGCCCACAATCTCCACCAGCGCGAGTGATATATTTATTTTATTATAATTTACAAATTAGTTTAACTTTCTGGCACCAGTTGATCTAAAAAAATAAATAAAATAAAGGTTTTCCACCGGAGTACCCCTTTAATGTTATAGGCATTTCTGTGGAAAAAGGAAATAAGTTAAAATAAGATTTTATTTATTTATTTATTTATTTTTTTTTTAAAGACCCAGAAACTGATCTTATTTTAGAAAATCTTTGCCATGAATACTAAAAATCTAAAACACAATGGGGTAGATTAATCAAAACCTGTTTAGCGGAAGAGCACTCTGGTTGGTTGCTATGGGCAACTGCCCCACTTTTCCTCTACACCGGTTTTGATAAATCTCCCCCTATGTGTTTGTGTGTACATAGTGAAATGTGTACTTGTCCTTAGCAGGTGTAAGATGTGGGTTACATTCCCCGCACTGTAAATAATCCATCACCACAGCAGTCAGGAGTTGTGGGTAGAGATGAGCGAACTTACAGTAAATTTGATTCGTCACAAACTTCTCGGCTCGGCAGTTGATGACTTTTCCGGCATAAATTAGTTCAGCTTTCAGGTACTTCGGTGGGCTGGAAAAGGTGGATACAGTCCTAGGAGACTCTTTCCTAGGACTGTATCCACCTTTTCCAGCCCACCGGAGCACCTGAAGGCTGAACTAATTTACGCAGGATAAGTCATCAACTGCCGAGCCGAGAAGTTCGTGACGAATCGAATTTACTGTAAGTTCGCTCATCTCTAGTTGTGGATTATACATATGAACATCCTCAGTGTTTGCTTAGGCCAGTGTTTCCCAACCAGGGTGCCTCCAGCTGTTGCAAAACTACAACTCCCAGCATGCCCGGACAGCCAAAGGCTGGAAGTTGTAGTTTTGCAACAGATGGAGGCACCCTGGTTGGGAAACACTGGCTTAGGTGATGAGAGAGGAAAGAAAGGATGTAGAAGGAATGAAAGAAGGATAGAGAAGGATGTGTGGTGGATGAGTGTGCTTGCCATAACAATACAAATACCTGCCTGTTTTGTAGCTCCATGGGCCTGCAGCCAAGCAGCCCTATAAGCAACAATGATGAATGATCCTGTCTCGAGTTAACCTCTTGACCTTTTGGTAGGTACTAACCCACAGCATGCTAGAAACACCCCACAAAATCTGTCACTTTAGAGAAGTTCTGCCCCAGTTCCTTAGCCATTATAATGTGTCCCTTGTCACAGTCACTCAGATGCTATACACGTGTGTATCAATAGGTATCTGACAGTGACTACGTCTTTTATAAATAAAAAATAATAATGATAATTATTAATGGGTTTTACAAAAGGATTCAGGTCCATGGAGACATTTCAGCTGTGATCTGGACATGTTCTCCATTGTGTCAGCAGGGGGCGCCCGCACCTCACTTGTCTTCCCTCTGCAGCCTGAGTGCAGCCAGTGACGCCCCGTGCTTTATAATAAATCTCTCTCATACAATGAGAGGTGTAATTGGTGAGGAAAGGACTTGTTTATTCCATCATTTATGGCCTCCCCATAGGGCCGGGACGTTGTGCTTGGAGCAGGAACCGAGCACCTCCCGTCCACTCTCAGGAGAGATAGATCCTCTATACTGATTCCAGGGCTCCCTGTCATGTGAGGACTGTGCAGACTGTAACCAGATATGTGCATTGTGTTACATGTACGCTCCATGAACCTGTGCGTGCGCTCTGCGCTACAGTAATGTTGGAAATAATCTTATTGGCCCTTGATGGAGCCTTCATATTATCATTATTATTATTATTATTATTATTATTATTATTGTTACCTCCAAGTGTTCCTTAGTTAAGACCTAGTACAGTGTTTCCCAACCAGTGTGCCTCCAGCTGTTGCAAAACTACAACTCCCAGCATGCCCGGACAGCCGTTGGCTGTCCGGGCATGCTGGGAGTTGTAGTTTTGCAACAGCTGGAGGCACACTGGTTGGGAAAGACTGACGTAGTAGTTTGCAGGTTCCTAGTCCCACAACCACACTGGGTGACTGGGTATCCTGAGTATTCTCCTCTCTCCATACAAGGAGGCTGCCCTGGAACTAGCTTAATAAAACTCTGTATACAGTCCACTCCAGGGTTATTGCCAGCACCCCCCATGGTCTCCGTAAAATAATGGAGGAGGAAGTGTTTGGAAGTAGATTAGATCCGAAGAGTAACCCCACAGTACTCTCCATATAAAGGGTTCTGCTAAACTATCTGGGGCAAATGTGAACAAGTACCAAAACGTCTACCCACAACTACACGATGTCCAGGCATCAGCCATGTCCACTAGAGACCCCACAGGACCCCTCAGATCTACCAGCTGTACACATTATAGATAGATAGATAGATAGATAGATAGATAGATAGATAGATAGAAGAACAAATATCTAACAAGATAGATAGATAGACACATGTAAGTGGAAAAATAGCTAGATAAAGAGAATAGAATAAAATATAAACACATTTAACAACAGAAAGAGGGATGATAGGTAGACAGATAGGCAGATATAGATTATATAGAAATAGCTAGATAAATGCCTACATAGTCATGTCTACTAATGTAGCAAATCTATAATATAGAGAAAGGAAGAAAGAAAGAAAGAAAGAAAGAAAGACCTGCACATTTAGCAAATCTATAATATAGAGAAAGGAAGGAAGGAAGGTAGAAAGAAATACCTACACATTTAGCAAATCTATAATATAGAGAAAGGAGGAAAGAAAGAAAAAAAAGAAATGCCTACAAATGCCTAGCAAATCTATAATATAGAGAAAATAAGAAAGAAAGAAAAAGAAAGAAAGAAAGAAAGGAAAGAAGGAGGATAAAATAAATAAATAAATTAGACTGATAAATATTAGATCGATTTTATAAAGAGATAGCTAGATAATAATAGATATGGAATAAATAGATAGCTAGATAATAGATAGATAAGATAGAAAGAAAGGTAGGTAGATAGATATAAAAAAAAGATAGATACATATGAGATAGATAGATATGAGATAGATAGATAGATAGATAGATAGATATTAGATAGATAGATATGAGATGGATAGATATGAGATAGATAGATAGATGATAGATAGGAGATAGATAGATATGAGATAGATAGATAGATAGATAGATAGATATGAGATAGATAGATAGATAGATATGAGATGGATAGATAGATAGATATTAGATAGATAGGTAGATATGAGATAGATAAACAGATAGATAGGTATGAGATAGATAGATAGATAGATAGATAGATAGATAGATAGATAGATATGAGATAGATAGATAGATAGATAGATAGATATGAGATAGAGATGAGATAGATAGATAGATAGATATGAGATAGATAGATAGATAGATAGATATGAGATGGATAGATAGATATGAGATAGATAGGTAGATATGAGATAGATAAACAGATAGATAGGTATGAGATAGATAGATAGATAGATAGATAGATATGAGATAGATATGAGATAGATAGATAGATAGATAGATAGATATGAGATAGATAGATAGATAGATATACATGAAATACACAGTTGGATGAATGGATAGATAGATAGATAGATAGATAGAAAGATAGATAGATAGATAGATAGATAGATAGATAGATATGAAATAGATAGATATGAGATAGATAGATATGAAATAGATAGATAGATAGATAGATAGACATGAAATACACAGTTGGATTAATGGATAGATAGATATAAAGATAGATAGATAGATAGATAGATAGATAGATAGATATGAAATAGATAGATATGAGATAGATAAACCTACCAGTAGCTAGATACAAATTTGGTCATATAGAAATATGTATATTAGATATTTCTATGAAAGAAAAAAAGAAAGAAAGAAAGAAAGAAAGAAAAAAGTATAGATAGAATGCCAATTTATGATACAGAAATATTCCTTTCTTACATTGATTTTACAAGACAAAAAAGCAGTGATTATCATTAGATGTTACATACCAAACAAATATGATTAAATACAAGAAGCCCTATAAAATAATAAACACTATCCTGTCACAAATTTACCGAATTGTATAAGTAAATAATTATTGTCAATGTTATACTGTGCCATATACATAGCCCTATATGTTATACTGTGCCATATACATAGCCCTATATGTTATATTGTGCCATATACATAGCCCTATATGTTATACTGTGCCATATACATAGCCCTATATGTTATATTGTGCCATATGTATAGCCCTATATGTTATATTGTGCCATATACATAGCCCTATATGTTATACTGTGCCATATACATAGACCTATATGTTATACTGTGCCATATACATAGCCCTATATGTTATATTGTGCCATATATATAGCCCTATATGTTATACTGTGCCATATATATAGCCCTATATGTTATACTGTGCCATATATATAGCCCTATATGTTATACTGTGCCATATACATAGCCCTATATGTTATACTGTGCCATATGTTATATTGTGCCATATACATAGCCCTATATGTTATACTGTGCCATATATACATAGCCCTATATGTTATACTGTGCCATATACATAGCCCTATATGTTATACTGTGCCATATACATAGCCCTATATGTTATACTGTGCCATATACATAGACCTATATGTTATACTGTGCCATATACATAGCCCTATATGTTATATTGTGCCATATGTATAGCCCTATATGTTATACTGTGCCATATATATAGCCCTATATGTTATACTGTGCCATATACATAGCCCTATATGTTATACTGTGCCATATATATAGCCCTATATGTTATACTGTGCCATATACATAGCCCTATATGTTATATTGTGCCATATACATAGCCCTATATGTTATACTGTGCCATATACATAGCCCTATATGTTATACTGTGCCATATTCATAGCCCTATATGTTATACTGTGCCATATTCATAGCCCTATATGTTATACTGTGCCATATACATAGCCCTATATGTTATATTGTGCCATATATATAGCCCTATATGTTATACTGTGCCATATATAGAGCCCTATATGTTATACTGTGCCATATATATAGCCCTATATGTTATATTGTGCCATATACATAGCCCTATATGTTATACTGTTCCATATACATAGCCCTATATGTTATACTGTGCCATATACATAGCCCTATATGTTGTCCCATGCCTCAGGCTTCACAGCTGAAAACCACAGAACTAAAGTAGTTTACAACTATATATATTATAACTATATATAACAAATGATGACTGGAACCGATTACATTTATTGTAGTTTTTTTATTGAAAGACGTGAGGGGTTAAAAAAAAAAAAAAAGCCTCTGAGCAGATCCCCGAGCTAGATCCTGACCTATAATAAAATCCATAACACAGTCCGTGATCAGTAACTTTTATTGAACTGGAGTGAGAAGAAAACCTGAGGTTTATTCCTGCATTTGATGCCTCCGCTCGGTAATATTGGATAGAATTAGTAGTAATATTATGTGACTAATGTCTGATGGATGGCACAATGATTGTCAACACCAGGAGGCGAAGAAATAAGAAAACACAGATAAAAAACCAAATGACACCTCCTTCAATCACAAAGAGCTAGATAAGTTTTCATTTACAATATATATATCATGTAAATTGGAAAAAAAAAATTAAATGCAATGAATTATTCTCTAAATATTATGTACACACCATGTACAACTCTGAATAAATTAATACCAATTTGCATATTTGGGATCCGTCTAGCTTATTTACAGCTTTCATAAATATCTCTGGCACACATTAGGTGCCAGCATTGTACCAGACTGGTGATTTGGTGCAGGATGCTTCTACCTATCTTCATATGTTTGTCTTGTTTATGTCATCACTATAGTGATCCTATGACTCCTATGGTCACAATGTAGACAACCTTCATATCTCAATCCTAGTGTCTCCAATAGTCATATAACGAAATACCTCCCAGCTCCCCATCCTCCCCAGTCTCTTTCAGGAAGAAATTTCAGGAATTTCTTGTTCCCCCCCTCTTGTCCATCATCAATTGCATTGAGTCTCTGCATTCTTGGGCCATACCAAGTATTGTATTAGGGGCTTCTTCTCCACAGAAGGACTATTATAATGCGAGTCCTTGAAGTCCCCATAGATTTGTCTCTTCATGTTGCATGATATATCTATATAGTTATACAAGTGGATGTATAAGAATTCTTTTCAAACCTTTATCATTTGTGGTGGGGTTCAGTGTGTTTTGTACAAGTCCTCCTTCTTTTGATCGCTGATAGTTTTAAATAAATAGTTATAATGTGCTGTACAAAATCCCAGTGCTTTTCAGCCCTTGTGGCTCAGGTGATTGACAGGCTGTGCCAGTCACTTGGGGGTTTCTCTGCCTGGAGAGACCTCTCTCTGACTCTCCAGACCACTGACCAGTCTCTGGATGTTCTGTAACTCGTTTATGGAATCCTTGATGGAACTTTTTGGGGACAAGGAGCTAGAGTGGGATCTCTTGTGGACAGGAGTGTCTGGGATGGGGCTAGATTCCCGGCTGCTGCCTGGTTTGGAGCTCTCTGATCCCGGGTTGAGGCTTGCTGGCAATCCAGTGGTCAGCAGGTTAGTGCTGGGAGGAATGCCCATCGGGATCTGGTATGGGCTAAAGCGCAAACGAGGGCGTGTACTACTCAGAAATGGGTTTCTTGGCATGGTGGTGGCAGCAGCACTTGTGGCTGGCATAGCAGAGGCGGCAGCTGCAGCAGCTGCCATGTAGGTATAAGGGTACGGGAAGAGCCCTCCAAATGTGGGCATTGGAATTCCCTGAAAGAGAAGAAACAGAATTAATGATATCGAATTATTTTAAATGATTATGACATCATAGAAAATAGTTCAAATGCATACATGTCAGATATAAATATAACAAACAATATAAACAAACAATCAAACTGCCAGAGATGCTAAATTTAATTGTTCTTGTTCCCTGTTTTTATTCATATTGGTTTGTTTATTTATTTATGTATTTATTTGTTTAGTTAGTTCTTTTTTTTTATGCATAAAGCCATTGACCCACTATATCAAATAGGGTTTGATTTATGTTATTTTTTTAATCGTGTTTTTCACCTTTTACATAATATTTATCATTATCATTACTATTCTTCTTAATAGTATTATGATGCATGTTTTTGTTTTTTAATCGTGTTTTTCACCTTTTACATAATATTTATCATTATCATTACTATTCTCCTTAATAGTATTATGATGCATGTTTATGTTATTTTATCAAGTTTTTCACCTTTTACATAATATTTATCATTATCATTACTATTCTTCTTAATAGTTTTTGTTACCTGTTTTTATTCAAATTGGTTTGTTTGTTTATTTATTTATTTAGTTAGTTATTTATGTTTCATTTTTTTTTATGCATAAAGCCATTGCCCCACTATTGCAATATCAAATAGGGGTTTGTTTTATGTTTTTTATTTTATTATCGTGTTTTTCACCCTTTACATAATATTTATCATTATTCATTACTATTCTCCTTAATAGTATTATGATGCATGTTTATGTTTTTTTATCGAGTTTTTCACCTTTTACATAATATTTATCATTATCATTACTATTCTTCTTAATAGTTTTTGTTTTTGTTACCTGTTTTTATTCAAATTGGTTTGTTTGTTTATTTATTTATTTAGTTAGTTATTTATGTTTCATTTTTTTTATGCATAAAGCCATTGCCCCACCATTGCAATATCAAATAGGGGTTTGTTTTATGTTTTTTTTTTTTTTTTATCGTGTTTTTCACCCTTTACATAATATTTATCATTATTCATTACTATTCTTCTTAATAGTATTATGATGCATGTTTGTGTGTTTTTTATCGTGTTTTTCACCTTTTACATAATATTTATCATTATTCATTACTATTCTTCTTAATAGTATTATGATGCATGTTTATGATTTTTTTATCTTGTTTTTCACCTTTTACATAATATTTATCATTATCATTACTATTCTTCTTAATAGTATTATGATGCATGTTTATGGGGGTTTTTTATCGTGTTTTTCGCCTTTTACATAATATTTATGTAAATATCTTTTACATAATACCTTTTACATAATATTTATCATTATTATTACTATTCTTCTTAATAGTATTATGATGCATGTTTATGGGTTTTTTTTAATCGTGTTTTTCACCTTTTACATAATATTTATCATTATTATTACTATTCTTCTTAATAGTATTATGATGCATAATACTAACACAAATCATAACATTTATACAAAAATCATTATTATAAACTCGAGAGGGAGATTATAGTTTTAAGCAACAAATACATAAACTTCTGCAGACGGTTTACAGCAGTGTTTCCCAACCAGTGTGCCTCCAGCTGTTGCAAAACTACAACTCCCAGTATGCCCGGACAGGCTGCGCCTGTCCGGGCATGCTGGGAGTTGTAGTTTTGCAACAGCTGGAGGCACACTGGTTGGGAAACACTGGTTTACAGTGAAGCTGTCTACGTGGGCAAGAGATTTGTGTCAATAAAAGCCAGCGATAATATCGATTACGGATCGGGTGTCGGGAGATTTGTCTGGCTGTGGTCAGAGAGCCAGCACAATGGTTTACTGGGACTTGCTGAGAAACTGAATCTAACATGAATGGGAGCACTGGGCCCAGCAAGAAAAGGAGGAAGGACACCTGAAAACTGGGATCAGGTTCAATCATGAAGGAAATCAAAAGGTTCCAGAACGATTATTTGTCAGGGACTGAGCCTTATATCTGGCTCAGATGGGGGGGGGGGGATGTCACACACAGGTCACATCAGTTACTACAAGAAGGGTGTAAAAGCTCTTGGGGACAACATTCCTTTAGCTATGGTAGTTTCCAGGTCCCTCAACATAATAATGTTTAAACAAAAAAGACTGGATGCTCACCTGAGAGGCCAGCATGTGCTGGGAGAGGTGGAAAGGAAAGGGTGTAGCTGCTCCAGAGCCTTGCACTGAGGAGAGACCATTCTCCAGGCCACTTGCCCCAGTCATAGAGGCTAATAAATGTCCCATGCCCATGGCAGAGAAGGCTCCGGGGGCCATAGCAAACTGTCCTGGGTGGATGAATAAGGGTTGTCCGGCATTTAAGGGGTTAAAGAACTGCTGCCCATGGAGGCCGGACAGAGCCAAGCTCTGCAGGTGACTAGCGCTGAGTTGTGGAGGGCTGTCAGTCTGTACCATGAGGGGGGCAAAGGTCTCTTTACTCAAGCCTCCACATTCTGCCTCCACAGCCTTGGAGTCCTCTTTCCTCCTGCTTTCCAACCTGTCCTTCTCTATACTCCGACTACTGTAGACGGGGTTTTCACTGTCCTTTCTGCTTTCAGGGGAATCAGTCTTCTTTTCTGGAGTGGCCTTCTCCCTGCCCCTCTCTTCTAACCGGGGGCTACTAGGAGTAGAAGGGGCTCCCCCAGGGCTGCTGTGACCCCTGGCAATCCGGACGTCTCGCCTCTCCAGCTCCTGATCGCTGTCTGCTCCATACTTCTCATCTATAATGCAAAGGACATATGGCTCACAACACAGCTCGGATTGTAATGGGATAAACCATTCGTTAGGGGAAGGGAACAAGAACCAAAAATATGTGTGCATATATATATATATATATATATATATATATATATATATATCACTGATTTCCAACTAGGTGCCTCCAGCAGTTGCAAAACTACAACTTCACCCTGGTTGGGAATATATATATATACATATCAGTGTTTCCCACTGATTATATATATATATATATATATATATATATATATATATATGTGTGTGTGTGTGTGTGTGTGTGTGTGTGTGTGTGTGTGTGTGTGTATGTGTGTGTGTTTCCCAACCAGGAAACACTGATTATTACTATATATATATATATATATATATATATATATATATATATATATCAGTGTTTCCCAACTAGGGTGCCTCCAGCTGTTGCAAAACTACAACTCCCAGCATGCCCGGACAGCCGAAGGCTGTCCGTCCATGCTGGAAGTTGTAGTTTTGCAACAGCTGGAGGCACCCTGGTTGGGAAACACAAACATATATATATATATATATATATATATATATATATATATAGTAATAATTTAGAATTTCAGTAAATTAACATAAACAAAGAAAAATACAGTTCCTCAAAAGAAGTTGTTATTCTTTAGCAAATCAAAGAACAATAAGAAAAAATTCTATTTTTCCTTTTTTTTTTTTTATATATATATATCCACAGTCAAATTGACTTTCTGTAATATGCTATAATTCTAGTATGATGGTATAACAAAGAGATGTGTGACACAGAGACCCTCTTGCAGCGATGTTCTCTTATAGACAGGATTATAAACAATTGGGACAGAGGTCATTTCCATTTTTGACTAGTATAAACATATTAGTTGGAGAGACTGTCAAATGAGAACATCTTTAAAAGGGAGATTTATCCATTCCTTGCTTTGCTATGGGTTCCACACTCTATGCCAGTGTTTCCTAAACAGGGTGCCTCCAGCTGTTGCAGAACTACAACTCCCAGCATTACTGTGAGTTGTAGTTTTTTTGTAGTTTTTTTGCAACAGCTGGAGCCACCCTGGTTGGGAAACACTGGTCTATGCATTTAGGGTTCATCTTACCTAACATTATATTTCTGTTGTATTTATAGAATACCAGAAACATGAGTATTAACAAGAAGTAAAGATTCCCCATATATCCCCAATATATATCCTGCATAAACATTACACATTCAGAAGACTAGATCAGAGGAGTGTAAATATGCCTGGATACCAGGCTGGCATTGCCATGTCCTGATGAGTATAATATAGTGATATCATACAGTCAGCATGTTGTAGACCAGGTATTTGATGTCCCTTTCAGCATTTTATAACTACCTCTATTACTGCGGCTGAGTCTCAGGGGACTGGGCTCTGTACCCATAGGGGAGTGCATGCCATCCCTGCCAGGGGCCGGATCACACGAGGAGGCGTCAGATTCTGCTCCATCCCTGTCTGCCTTGCACTGCTCCTCATACATCCGCAGGGAGGGCAACGTCAGCTGTTTTCTTATTAGAAAGACAAAGCATGGAGGGGAAAAAAAAAGAGAAAGAGAAAAAAACGAAAATTAACTCTCCACGTCCTGATGAGCATCCATACTTAACCACTATCTTTACCACAGTGCCCCCTTTCCACCCTGTATCTGTATACCAAGTGTACCCCCAGCACTTGTCTTTGGCATTGAATCACTATATTTCTAATATTCAATTTTATTTCATTTAAAATGAGTGAGTATAAAATAACATTTAATACCTCTTCTCTCGTCTCCCATTACCCGTATCTCGAAATCCTTTAGCAAATGGGTTGTTGTCGATTTTTAGTTGTGTGATCTGTGAATTGAAACAGACGCACCCATAAGTATTAAAACATTCCATAATATTTACTATATTGTACAAATGAATATAAATAATTATGTATGAAATGAAAATATAAAAACAGTATACAGCACTAATGTATAAATACTGCGCAGATGGGGAGATAAATACATAGAATTAGAAAAATAAATGATGGAGGAATGGATAGATAGATAAATAAATAGATAGATAGATACTAGATAGATAGACAGATAGATAGACAGATAGATAGATAGATATGAGATAGATAGATAGATATGAGATAAATAGATAGATCGATAAATATTAAATAGATCGATAGAGAGATAGCTATGAATGAGATAGATAGACAGAGAGACAGATAGATAGATATTAGATAGATAGATAGATATGAGATAGATATATAGAGATATGAGAGAGAGAGAGATATGAGATAAGATAAATAGATAGATATGAGATAGATAGATAGATAGATATGAGATAGATAGATAGATTGATAGATACTAGATAGCTAGATAGATATGAGAGAGAGAGATTGATATGAGATAAGATAGATAGATAGATAGATAGATAGATATGAGATAGATATATAGATAGATATGAGATAGACAGATAGATAGATAGATTGATAGATACTAGATAGCTAGATAGATATGAGAGAAAGATAGATATGAGGATAGATAGATATGAGAGAGATAGATAGATAGATATGAGATAGATAAATATGAGATAATATAGATAGATATGAGATAGATATGATATAGATAGATTGATTGATTGATAGATAGATAGATAGATAGATAGATATGAGATAGATAAATATGAGATAATATAGATAGATAGATAGATATGAGATAGATAGATATGATATAGATAGATTGATTGATAGATAGATAGCACTGTAAATTCCAGCAAGGCTGCACTAGTTAATTTCTTGATAAGTGTCACAGAATTCAAGCACCGTGTTGGGTTTAGCTGATGTTTTTACTTTGGCTGTAGGGCTGAGAGGGTTAATGTAAAATTTTGCATGACAAAAAAAATGAAGGATAAATAAAAAGTTTTGCAGCTTGTACTCCCCTCTGGTGCCCTGCCCTACCTACATTACAGCAGGTTCCTTTACACACGGCCTCCCTGGTTTAACACACCGCAGGCTTTATTAAAAATGATGCTGAGGTTTGCCTTGAATTATTAATAGAGTTTTAATGATAGCAAGTTATTTTTCAGAGCCCCCTGGAGGAAAGATGGCGACTAAACATTGCAGCGCTGGTTAAAAGCTATTCTTATCTCCCACATAAGTCTGACTTATGGTGCAGGCGACATTAGGGCAATAAATAATTCAGGCTTTTGAAATATGTCCCCCTCAGATGCCATCTTTAAAAATGCATGGCTGATCTCCTTTATGATATATTTGCTCCAACAAATTGATTTTCTTTTTGTTGTTTCTTAGGCATTTCTCTAAACATTATGTTGTTCTCGGGCAAGCAAAATAATCCAGATTAAATCGATCCACATACATGTAAGCATCTGTGCATTAATAGCTATATACATATAATGCATGCAGTATATCATTAATAGCTATATACATATAATGCATGCAGTATATCATTACTATATACACAATGCATGCAGTATATCATTAATAGCTATATACACATAATGCATGCAGTATATCATTACTATATACACATAATGCATGCAGTATATCATTAATAGCTATATACACATAATGCATGCAGTATATCATTAAAAGCTATATACACATAATGCATGCAGTATATCATTAATAGCTATATACACATATGCATGCAGTATATCATTAATAGCTATATACACATAATGCATGCAGTATATCATTAATAGCTATATACACATAATGCATGCAGTATATCATTAATAGCTATATACATATAATGCATGCAGTATATCATTACTAAAAACACATAATGCATGCAGTATATCATTAATAGCTATATACACATAATGCATGCAGTATATCATTAATAGCTATATACACATAATGCATGCAGTATATCATTAATAGCTATATACACATAATGCATGCAGTATATCATTAATAGCTATATACACATAATGCATGCAGTATATCATTAATAGCTATATACACATAATGCATGCAGTATATCATTAATAGCTATATACACATAATGCATGCAGTATATCATTAATAGCTATATACACATAATGCATGCAGTATATCATTAATAGTTATATACATATAATGCATGCAGTATATCATTAATAGTTATATACACATAATGCATGCAGTATATCATTAATAGCTATATACATATAATGCATGCAGTATATCATTAATAGCTATATACATATAATGCATGCAGTATATCATTAATAGCTATATACATATAATGCATGCAGTATATCATTAATAGCTATATACACATAATGCATGCAGTATATCATTAATAGCTATATACACATAATGCATACAGTATACCATTAATAGCTATATACACATAATGCATGCAGTATATCATTAATAGCTATATACACATAATGCATGCAGTATACCATTAATAGCTATATACACATAATGCATGCAGTATATCATTAATAGCTATATACACATAATGCATGCAGTATATAATTAATAGCTATATACACATAATGCATGCAGTATATCATTAATAGCTATATACATATAATGCATGCAGTATATCATTAATAGCTATATACACATAATGCATGCAGTATACCATTAATAGCTATATACACATAATGCATGCAGTATATCATTAATAGCTATATACACATAATGCATGCAGTATATCATTAATAGCTATATACACATAATGCATGCAGTATATCATTAATAGTTATATACACATAATGCATGCAGTATATCATTAATAGCTATATACACATAATGCATGCAGTATATCATTAATAGCTATATACATATAATGCATGCAGTATATCATTAATAGCTATATACACATAATGCATGCAGTATATCATTAATAGCTATATACACATAATGCATGCAGTATATCATTAATAGCTATATACACATAATGCATGCAGTATATCATTAATAGCGCCCCCTGATTTGAATGGATAGCAACAACACAAGATTGCTATATAGCAAGATATGTATTTGATACAGTAGTGCCTGGGAGAAAGAGAGGGCACTATTCTTGCCTCCAGCATTACAGGGGTTAAAGGGCCCGAGTCAGCATGAGCTTTTTAATAAGAAGCCCAGTCTGCTTCAAGATGCACACTGCCTATCAGCTTTGGCCAGCTTGTGGCTAGGCTGCAGCCTAAAGTGTTCTTTAATCGATCGTGACTCTGTGCCATAAAGTTTACGATTGGAACAAGCCCACCAGGACCCTCTAACAGATCTGTCAATTAACATCAGCAGCAAGGGGCTTAGCTGTGTCCTGGGCGGTGGACACAGTGCACGGATGTGTATGTACAGATCACATATTAGTTATAGGAAAATAACATAGAGCCAAACTAAACAAGCTAATTACACATACACAACTGAAGAGAGGACATGGATTATGAGGCCTGAAATTACAGCAAAGCAACATACAAAGCGTAAAAGCCACATAAAACACAACCACAACCTATTCATTAGGCCCATAATCCTATCCCAACATACCATAAAATAATATGTGCTGGATTAAGTCGCAATTCATAAACTCATGTTAGCCAAATGCCACCCAGTCTAAAACCCTACACATTATAATATTCTTCATGCAAAAAATGACATTAAATAATCAGAAATTCATACATAATCGGTTACAGTTAGGCAAGCAATTTGTTGTAGGCCTGAAAGCAATACTAATTACAATAATAATAATAATCATAATAATAAGGTTCTTACCTTATCATTCTGATAAGCGGTTACTGCTATGAAGTCAGTCTCGGGGAACACATATGTCCTGAAAGTGCTGTAGGGGAGCTTCAAAATATCGTTGGCTCTCACGATATGAAACCTGGGTTGGTATTTATGCATGGAGTTCAGTATAGTCTGCAAAAAGAATATATAGGTATAGAAATGTTAACTTAATACAGTGATCATGAACACCATAGACCTAAAAATTAAAATGTATTATATAATAAAACTAATTTCATAAAAATCTCAACTTTTTTTTGTGAGCATGAATCCTGAAAAAAAAAAAATATATATATATATTTTTTTTTATTATTATTTTTTTTTTCCATATCACACACATAACATTTTAAATACATAGCCACATATTGTGTGTTCTTCCCCTGCTCTAGCACACGTTCTATTTAGTAAATAAGACTAATAATATATTACTGTTCCTGTTCCACCGAAGATTAAAACGACTGGGTGGATAAATATGCTCAAAGTGTCATAAAACGAATCGATCTGATTAATATTCTATCAACTGTAATGTAGAGGAAAAAAACTATTCCAGACACTTCCTATCTCCTGCTGCTGCTGGCACACTCAGGCCACAGATGGGAATTGATTATTAAGCGCTGTCCTGTCCACTTTAATATGAGACCCATAGAAGGAATATTAATCCAAGCAGGGAGGAGGTCTTCTCGGGGAGCAAGGGGTTAAACAATGCCTACCGTGCCTGTGTGTTTGCACACTATATACCTGGCCTCCCATTTCAACATGTAGCAGCAGTTATGACATGTTTGGAATTAGGTTGTATTCACCTTGAAGCACGACCAGTTTGGGAAGGGTTTAGAGTTTACTAATCCACATGATGCCATTCACTGATGCTTGGATTTCAGGCAAAATCTAGTAACAGTGTCATTAGGGAAATGTATACAGGACTTTACAAGTGATGGATGTGGCTGAAACTGATAGCCTGCTAATGTTTGAGAGGGATCAGCTCACAACTAAATAAGACGTTTGGAAATATTTTAGCACAGGGGTTGGTACTTTAAAATGTAATGCTTCCACCACATAAAGAATCGAAGGTAGTCAGTGTTATGGACAGAAAACAATGGGTTAATTTAGATAATACATATAGGGCAGGGGAATGAGTCTCACAATGAAGAACCATCTGCCTATAAGGGCTGGGGCATCAAGTGAAGGTGGCATCTGCGCCAGGGGGGCAATAGACAATACTGTGGAGGGCTACCAACAGGATGAATGGGCTCACGTGTCTCAGGATTGGATGTATCCTGCATAAATAACTATAATGTGATTTCCTCAAGACATGGCGACACAGTCTGGAGGATAATAACTTTATGGACGGTCTGGGTTGTGAGGCTGTGTTTTTGTCCAATTGCCTGGCTGTCATGTAAAGTCAATGAATGATTGTTCTAGACCATAGCTAAACAAGTCATGGGCAGCATTTATGTACCCCCAAATGTAAACAAGTCATGGGCAGCTTTCTTATGCACCCCCCAAATGTAAACAAGTCATGGGCAGCTTTCTTATGTACCCCCTAAATGTAAACAAGTCATGGGCAGCTTTCTTATGTACCCCCTAAATGTAAACAAGTCATGGGCAGCATTTATGTACCCCCAAATGTAAACAAGTCATGGGCAGCTTTCTTATGTACCCCCTAAATGTAAACAAGTCATGAGCAGCTTTCTTATGTACCCCCTAAATGTAAACAAGTCATGGGCAGCTTTCTTATGTACCCCCTAAATATAAACAAGTAATGGGCAGCTTTTATGTACCCCCCAAATGTAAACAAGTCATGGGCAGCTTTTATGTACCCCAAAATGTAAAAAAGTCATGGGCAGCTTTTATGTACCCCCAAATGTAAACAAGTCATGGGCAGCTTTCTTATGTACCCCCTAAATGTAAACAAGTCATGTACCCCCTAAACGCTTGTCAAGGGGCAGACAATTATTGCCACACAAAAAATAGGCAAACACGTAATTCTCCCTCCACTGAGATGCATGAAAACAGTCACATGGTAAAAAAAAGAAAATTCTTGATATTTTTCTATCATCTGGTAAATGTAGCTGATATGATGTGGTGTTTTATAGAGTATTTATATATTTATAGCACTGTGAACAGTCAACCAAAAACTATCTAGTGGAGGTACACATACTCCGATACCAATTCTGCTCACTACTCAGGTACTAAGGGCCTGATACCATATGCCACCCTGTGTATCTGCCCCTGCTACCCAGGGCTCTAAAGCGCTCACCCATTGTACTGCACCCCATTCACAGAGCTCTCTGACCTCATTTCTGGAGCTTTATCTAATCCTACACATTTTACAGATTTAAATGCAATCTATCTGGTGAATTGTCTTCCTCAGGAAATTACCTGGGAGGCTTTCATTTTATTACATATATATTTTTGGGGGTATAATGATAGTAATATTAAATATACATGCTTGGGGTAACATACAAAAACTATAATAATAATATTACATATATATGGTGGGGCTACAATAATAATATCAATAATAATATTACATATATGGTGGGGCTACAATAATAATAACAATAATAGCAATAATAATATTACATATATATGGTGGGGCTACAATAATAATAACAATAATAATATTACATATATGGTGGGGCTACAATAATAATAATAATAACAATAATAATATTACATATATATGGTGGAGCTACAATAATAATAACAATAATAATATTACATATATATTGTGGGGCTACAATAATAATAATAACTAACAATATTACATATATATGGTGGGGGTACAATAATAATTAAAATGACAATAATAATATGTCATATATATGGTGGGGGTACAATAAAAACTAATAATATTACATATATATGATGGGGTACAAAAATAATAATAACTAATAATATTACATATATATGATGGGGGTACAATAATAT
Organism: Hyla sarda; assembly: GCF_029499605.1. Lineage (NCBI taxonomy): Eukaryota > Metazoa > Chordata > Amphibia > Anura > Hylidae > Hyla > Hyla sarda. The sequence continues at coordinate 237,610,515 of NC_079190.1, forward strand.
TAATAATAACAACAATAATAATATTACATATATATGGTGGGGGTACAATAATACTAACAATAATATTATTACATATATATGGTGGGGGGCACAATAATAATAATAACAACAATAATATTATATATATGGTGGGGGTATAATAACAGTGATAACATTATAGCAAGATAATAATATATTCTAATATTTGAAAACAATTTCTACTGTCTTCATTTTTCTACTGTCTTCAAAATAATAAGAAGAATAAATGTTTATTTAAAAGAAAGGAGTCAAAAAATTCTGTTGCATTATTATTCTAATATGAACGCATTTGTTCCCTTAGTCCACCTGTTCTTCCAGAAAATAGTGGAATTCACATTTACAATAATCTTTCACTGTCTGTGAGGACTAGAAATATATACAATAACTTTCTGTCACGTACATACACACATAGCGCCTGCAACAAATACTAAAGCATTGTTTTGTTGCTTGATATCAATATTTTTTATCCAGGAACCTAGTAGAACTATATGTATACATTTATGAGATAAAGAAAAGTATCAGGATTCAATTCTGCTACAATTCCCTCTCCTACTTAACAGTCATTATGATAAAGGTACAAAAATACATAAAATTGATATTTAACAGTGGTTGTGCCTAATGTAAGTATAGGAGGTTTCCTGACAGTCCCTGTACACTATATTTGTGTTTATCTGTCTGTATAATCCCAGTGCTCATCTCTACTGTATGTTTACTGTAAAGCTGCTACTTGTTTGGCAGAGCTGACCTTTTTATAAATGCTGTATCATAAACATACAACACAGATAGGTAGGTAGGTAGACAGATAGATAGATAGATGAATAGAATGTACTCACAAAGCCATGCTTGTCAGAAATATTGTTGGTGAGCTTGAGCTTGTGAAAGGCAACAGGTTTGGCCATCCATTGCTCCCCGGTGGCTGGGCTGTCAGGGTGGATGTACATTCTCTTGGGCATCTCTGGGTCAGCCTTTCCAGCTACCATCCAGCGAGAGTTATGGAACTTATAGCGACAGTCATCGGCAGCCACTATATCCATTAATAGAATGTACTTGGCCTTCTTGTCGAGACCACTGACCCGCACTTTAAATGGGGGGAACATCCTCCTGCAACAGTCAACAAGAGTTTTCAGATTTAGATATAGTCCCTTCCAATATCACGTGTTAGAATTTACAGAAGTTACTGTACAAAAATACATATATTTACAGTTAGATATATCCTTCTCTATACTTCAACTACAGGCATTTTAGGCCTGACACTTAGCACACATAGGAATAAGCACAATGAGTTTTTATGTACCTATTTGTATACAGTCTCAGGACTTGTTTATAATATTATTAACATATCATTATTATTTACTTTTGTATACATAACCTTTTTAACACGCTCCCAGCCTTCGTCCCTTTAATGTAACTTAAACATTATGTCCCCCATAACATGAAATAGTGAAGTGTTTGCTGTACTAATATACAGCATTAAATCTATTCCAGACAAATGCCCATTATGTAACCACTGGACTTGTTTAGGTGGCAGTTTCTGTAATTATTTACTACATGAACATGATTGGATATATTTTTATACTTTTATTTAGAGACATTTGATGATCAGTTAGGTGGTGTATTTACTGGTGTATTTATGTATTTACTATCATGTGATGCCAGCAAAGTTCGCTTTCATTTCTCTCAGAGAAAGATTGTACAATATAATCCCCTATATCATACAATGTTACTATATGATACAATGTCACTATATGATACAATGTCACTATATGATACAATGTCACTATATGATACAATGTCACTAAATGATACAATATCACTATATGATACAATATCACTATATGATACAATATAATCCCCTATAAGACACAATGTCACTATATGATACAATGTCACTATATGATACAATATAATCCCCTATATGATACAATGTCACTATATGATACAATATAATCCCCTATATGATACAATGTCACTATATGATACAATGTCGCTATATGAAACAATGTCACTATATAATACAATGTCACTATATGATACAATGTCGCTATATGATACAATGTCACTATATGATACAATGTCACTATATGACACAATGTCACTATATGACACAATGTCACTATATGATACAATGTCACTATATATTACAATGTCACTATATGATACAATGTCACTATATGATACAATGTCACTATATATTACAATGTCACTATATGATACAATGTGACACATCTATATTATGCTTTCTCCATAAGTAATATCTAAAGTAATAGAAAGTGCAGTAAGAGATAGAATTCTCCCTCTGAGGCAGGGGCTATTTATTTTTGGGATAGCAGCAGTATAGGAATTGATCTGACCTGCCAGACTTGGTGATGACCATCTCAGTCCCCAGTTTATGGAACTGGTCCCACAGCTCCTTGGCTTCCAGGTTGACTTTGGGGTCGTCCTCCACCTCCTCCTCTGGCTCCAGGCTCTTAAGTGAGCGCAGATGAGCTTGGTGGTGGTGTCCCAGGGCCGAGACATGCAGCCCAGCTTCAGCGGCTCCAGCCAGGCTGGGGTCAGTGAGGGGTTTGCCCAGTGCGGCCGGGGGCAGAGCCAGAGCCGGGAAGAAGGAGGGCTGTGTGGCCGCAAGGAAAGCTGACATGGGGAAATCGGCTGGTCTGGGAGCGTGGAAAGGGTGGTAAGCCATGGCAGTCCCCGGGAAAGCTGGATCTCTCATCGGTGCATTCAAGTATCCAGGAGAAAACAAGGACAATCAGTAAAGGGGTGTAGGAGGCGTCCAGCAGCCGGGAATAGTCCTGATCAGTCCCAGCACTTGGTAGTAGTGGTGGGTCCCGTAGTCCTGTCCCAGGAGCAGCAGTTCTGCACAACTAGTGATGTCCTCTCTCCTTCTCTCAATGGTGTCTGTGTTAGTGGGATGTGGAGGAAAGTTGTGGGGTAGAAGTGTGACAGGGGCCAGTCATAGTGCAGCACGATCCTGGGAGATCTTGTCCTGATCTGGGGAAAACTGTGACTATCTCACATGTCCTTCCTGCTCTGATCCCCTCACTAATGAGCCAAGCCCCCTTGATTGCTGATTTTACGCTTTCTCCACCAATTGTGGCCCTCCATAGGCGGGGTTTTCACAGCTCAGGCCAAAATCTGGAGGAGAAGGGGGGTGGGGGGGGAGAACACTGAAGAGGAAGGTGTCGGAAGCATCAGCAGTAAGAAAACATGTCAACAGGATAAAATATTAACCAATGACAGCAGGAAAAGGACCGTGCATTCCCACCCCCTGCCTGCCTGCAGGAGTCCTCAGGACCGGCCTCAGACATGGTCCCAGCCGCCAGGGTCAGCTCCTATGGAGAGGACAGCCTTGTGTTCATGCAATGTACAGGGAATCACATACACTAAGATTGTATGGATAGCTAGATTCTAGAGGATAGACAGGCACATATAAAGTGTAGCAGGCTGCATCCATCCCGGAGCAGGACAGTAGTACAGATCCCCCCATGGACAGGCAGCAGAGCTGTGGAATGGAGCAGCACTATACTGTAGGAGCAGGAGGCATGAAAACTGCCTAGAGGTGGGGCCCACTCATCACTGCTGTATGAGAAGCCCACTGACTGGCACACAGTGCAGGGACTGGCTGGTACTATGATTGTATTAGCGTGTGTATGGGTGCAGCACTGTGTGTACACGCGGAGTATGGGGGGACTGACTACAAGTGGCCTGTGTGTACGCTCCAGGGCATTGCCGCTTTAAATCCCAGCCCTGAGGTCATTTGCACAGTTCAAAAAGGAAAGAAGCTTTCTTCACATGGGAAGCAGCCGCTAGTAAATGGAGCTCAAGAAAAATTACACTAAACTTGGGTGAGTGAGCCTCTACAAGAGTAATAAGAATATATATATATATATATATATATATATATATATATATATATATAACACTATTATTACTAGATGTGCATGTATAAGGAGTCAGGAGTCAGGGCACATATGTCTGGACAATGTCTCATCGTCTATGTTCCAGATGAGGGTGAAAAGGACAAAGCATCACTACCCTGTGTGATCTGTTGCTTCCCTGGAAGTATACATCTACCCTGTGTGATCTGTTCCTTCCCTGGAAGTATACATCTACCCTGTGTGATCTGTTCCTTCCCTGGAAGTATACATCTACCCTGTGTGATCTGTTCCTTCCCTGGAAGTATACATCTACCCTGTGTTATCTGTTTCTTCCCTGGAAGTATACATCTACCCTGTGTGATCTGTTCCTTCCCTGGAAGTATACATCTACCCTGTGTGATCTGTTCCTTCCCTGGAAGTATACATCTACCCTGTGTTATCTGTTCCTTCCCTGGAAGTATACATCTACCCTGTGTGATCTGTTCCTTCCCTGGAAGTATACATCTACCCTGTGTTATCTGTTCCTTCCCTGGAAGTATACATCTACCCTGTGTGATCTGTTCCTTCCCTGGAAGTATACATCTACCCTGTGTGATCTGTTATTTCCCTGGAAGTATACATTACCCCGTGTGATTTGTTCCTTCCCTGGAAGTATACATTACCCTGTGTGATCTGTTCCTTCCCTGGAAGTATACATCTACCCTGTGTTTTTTTTTTTAAAACAAATGTTATTATCATTCACAATATATACAAACAAAAACGATTACATCTACCCTGTGTGATCTGTTCCTTCCCTGGAAGCATCACTACCCTGTGTGATCTGTTCCTTCCCTAGAAGTATACATCTACCCTGTGTTATCTGTTCCTTCCCTAGAAGTATACATCTACCCTGTGTTATCTGTTCCTTCCCTAGAAGTATACATCTACCCTATGTGATCTGTTCCTTCCCTAGAAGTATACATCTACCCTGTGTTATCTGTTCCTTCCCTAGACGTATACATCTACCCTGTGTGATCTGTTCCTTCCCTGGGAAGAGTTTGGGACAAGTTCACAGCACAGAGCTGTTGTCTTAGATGAGGCAGTGACACACTTGTGGGGAAATCATTCCAAGTTCCTATTTAACTCAACAATGGGAGCATTATGTGCAGTTATCTGTCCAAGTACCACATCACTATAAATAACATATATATAATTTATTTTTAATTATCTGTTTATTTATTTCCCCCCACAATGTTACATTTCTTTCCTTCTGTATCGCTTTGTTCTAGTTATCCTTTGGCAGGCAATGTGTTCTTCACCCTCTGATGGTGGTGAGGTGCCTCTTTAAGATGTCCATTTCTAGATCTGTTCTGATTAACCGGGGCTCCGTTTGTTAAAGAGCCGCTTGGCGCCAGTCTGCTGACGTCTTACAATAAGAACCGTCTCTTGTCACTTCATATTTACCCAAAAAATCTTCAAACAGCGCCCTCCAAACGCTGCACTCCCTGTGCCAGAGGAGAGGGCGACCACGGCTTCCCTGCCCTGTCCTATGTGATGTGTCCTGGGCAGATCATCAGGGGGCATCATCCAGGGCATCAGTCCTTAAGAAATGCATTATTGATTTTGGTTGTGATCTTGGATGAATGCATGTAGGGAGGGGGAGGGGTAGACTGTGGCATCTCAGTGGGCATCGCAGGTCTTGTGGTAGGAAGCGTGTGATTGCAGTTGTATACATATGTGTATGGTCAGTAAAGTCTGGGGGCTATCGCCCATCTGTCCAGTCTACGCACAGGGATGGGTTAATCTAGCTACATGACAACACAGGATTGTCCTGACTGAGCACTACTTAATATGTTGTCATCTTCCCCTGTAAATGAATTATTTCATCATGTAAATGTGTCCCTGCTGTCACGTACACCAGAGATAAGGGAGCATATGGAGAGAGTGTCATTGGGGAGATAGGCATCAGCTCTGAGCGATAGACAAGGTGTCATCCCAAGTCTCTCCCTGGGCCTGGCCCTACTCATCTCTACTTCATAGTGACTGTGGCGCCACCACCAAACCTATACAAGTGTCATCAGGGCCCCTTTACAACATGGCATTGTCTGTCTGCTGCTACTCTTATCTGTAGTCTGGGAAATCAGCCTATAACCGGGTCACCATTACATCCCCTTATTTCCTGGAGCTCCTACACACTCACCTGATATAAGTATACAGTAACACATTATAATGCAGTGCAAAGGAACTCAAAATGCACAATATATACATTTATAGGACCCCCAGAATAACACAAAGTTCTCTTCAATTAGTGTAGTGACAAAGTACATGAGAACCTATATTATACATTGAATAGATCCATATTAAACATTAAACCTGTCCATATTATACTTTGAATAGATCCATATTATACATTGAACAGATCCATTATTATACATTGAATAGATCCATATTATACATTGAATAAATCCATATTATACATTGAATAGATCCATATTATACATTGAATAAATCCATATTATACATTGAATAGATCCATTATTATACATTGAATAGATCCATATTATACATTGAATAAATTCATATTATACATTGAATAGATCCATTATTATACATTGAATAGATCCATATTATACATTGAATAGATCCATATTATACATTGAATAAATCCATATTATACATTGAATAGATCCATTATTATACATTGAATAGATCCATTATTATACATTGAACAGATCCATATTATACATTGAACAGATCCATATTATACATTAAACAGATCCATATTATACATGGAATAGATCCATATTATACATTGAACAGATCCATATTATACATTAAAGAGATCCATTATTATACATTGGATAGATCCATATTATACATTGAATAGATCCATTATTATACATTGAAGAGATCCATATTATACATTGAACAGATCCACATTATACATTGAATAGATCCATTATTATACATTGAAGAGATTCATATTATATCTTGAACAGATCCATATTATACATTGAACAGATCCATATTATACATTAAAGAGATCCATTATTATACATTGAATAGATCCATATTATACATTGAACATATCCATATTATACATTGAATAAATCCATATTATACATTAAACAGATCCATATTATACATGGAATATATCCATATTATACATTGAACAGATCCATATTATACATTAAAGAGATCCATTATTATACATTGAATAGATCCATATTATGCATTGAATAGATCCTTTATTATACATTGAAGAGATCCATATTATACATTGAACAGATCCACATTATACATTGAATAGATCCATTATTATACATTGAATAGATCCATTATTATACATTGAAGAGATCCATATTATACATTGAACAGATCCACATTATACATTGAAGAGATCCATTATTATACATTGAAGAGATCCATATTATATATTCAATAGATCCATTATTATACATTCAATAGATCTATATTTTACATTAAATAGATCCATTTTATACATTCACACAAGTGGGTCGCAGTATCTGGGAAACAATTAACAATTAATGTATGAACTACACTCTTATACACACAAACACACAATATCTATCTATCTATCAGCTATCTATATACTATAAGAAAACATTGTGAGGCATTATCCTGATTATATATATATATATATATATATATATATATATATACACACAGATATAGCTAGATAGATATGTGTGTATGTTTTCCAAACAGTGTGTCTCCAGCTGTTGTATAACTACAACTCCCAGCATGCTCGGACAGCCTTCGGCTGTCCGGGCATGCTGTGAGTTGTAGATTTGCAACAGCTGGAGACACAATGCTTGGAAAGTAATACATACATATATATATATATATATATATACATATACACACACATCTATATATATATATATACACACACTCAAAGAAAAAAATATATAGATTTGCAACAGCTGGAGACACAATGCTTGGAAAGTAATACATACATATATATATATATATATATATATATACATATACACACACACATATATATATATATACATACACGCACACACACACACATATATATATATAAAGATATATATATATATATATACACACACACACACACAAAGAAAAAGAAAAGAAAAAAAAAATATATATATATATTAACAGTGCTGTTTTTGCTATTATTAACTGCTTATAAATAAACAATAAAACTACTATTACTATTTCAATTCTTTGCATCGATCATTTTCTTTATGGCTCTGCCTTTTTTCTTTGTATTACTTTTGCTGCTGATGCTGAAGGGACATAGTAACATAAAGTGACCGGTACCCTTGAGTATATTTTTCCTTATAAAAACATAGGAGTATATTTGGGATTGTTGTATTTGGATGGACATATAGGCTCTAGAAAGACAAGAAGCAGCCAGTGTTTCTGCACTATTTCATCACAGCACTTATGCTGTAGATACTTTTAGGAAATAGAAGACGCACACACAGACGGAGTATATAGAGCTATATAAAGATTAAAAAAACATTCATTGACTGTTTACTTATATCTTTATTTTTATATTTCCTTTCAAACCAGGAAATAAGGTTTGAAAATATTCAGGGATTTCCAAAGTGTATATAGTCCATGATATTTCAGCTAGATCCTGACCGCACTGGTATGTGTAGACTTTTCCCCTGTAATATAAATAACGTTAATAACGCAATTTAAAGGAATTGTCCATCCGATGTTTCTTTTTCCCCCCAGTTTGCTTTCATCTTGGCCCATCTCCCCTCATCCTCAGTGCACTATTTTTAGCCTGTAGACTTGGCGCCAGGCCGTTTAAGAGCTGTCAGAGTCCCTCATATCCCCCCATGTCACATGAAGCCTTCCCTGTACAGCCAGTCATTTGGATCTGTGAGTTTGTGAGCAAACGCAATTTGCTCTTCTCCATTGCTGTGTTGTCACCGTGACCTCAGTCAGCAGGGCTGCTGGTGTCCTGTCCTGTCCACTTAGACAAATTGCAAGTGATTGATGAAAAATAACAATTCTCACAAGGAGCCAAGCAAGCCTCCCCTGCACTCTCCTCCCTCTTTCTAGGCTTGGGACCTTGCTCCACAAACTCTATAGGAAATGAATGGAAGGTTCACAAATGACCCCCCCACCCCCACCCCCCTCCTCATTTCTTACTGGCACAAGAACTAACTGTATTTACATAATCCCCTTGTATCAAACTTCCCAATAAAGTCCCCATTAACAAATACAAACATTTAAAGGAAGATAAACAAGTTAGGAGAAGTCAGGAGTTCTGCTGCAAAGTATCATGTTGCTATTCCCAAATCTTGGTCTGGACTTGTAATTCGGGATTTTCGATGACTCAATCCTTATTGGCATGTTAATAATGTCGTATCTGGATGAATTAAGGAAAGTTTGCAGGACCAGGCTGGATTTCATCAGATTTCATCCATGTTTGTAAAGCCAAAACATATGAGCTGCTTGTGTTCACACTGAGTCACATCATAGGGGGGAGGCTAATGGATCTGGGGAGATAGAATTATTTCTATCCATTGGAAATACAGTCACCAAATCAATAGTGGGACCTAATATTTGAGATCAGGTTTATTCTGCAACGACCCATATTCTTAGGCTTAGTCCACAGGCCCAAGAGCCAGAAAAAGGGTTAATAAAATCAGCTGCCTACAGTTATCAGCCCTTATCTGTGCTGGTGTTGTATGTAGATAGAGCAAATAGCAGATGATGCAGGTAGCAGCAGGTTACAGGGCTTTATCTTCAAGACTCAGACATGTTTCTCCCTTTCTCCTCAGTGGAGACTGGAGGACTAGAGGGTAGTAAAGTACTTATGGGTACAGCCACCTAGCCCCAGGGTGGCTAGGTAGGAACAGGTGGAATTCAATGGGTTTAACTACATTGTTTTACCTATAGAGGGTTCATTGTTACTGCAGATTGGTATAGGCACACAAATGCCCTTTGTGCTCTGTGCCTATACAGAAGGGGCAACAGGTGTAATTTTTGTGATCCATTTCCTACTTCAACCCACAGAATATATCCTACATAGAGGAAAACGTCCTACTTTACTATTGCATTTTTTTGTAATAAAAAAACAAATATATATATATATATATATAGATAGATATGAGATATATATATATATATATATATATATATATATGAGATAGATAGATATATAGATAGATATGAGATAGATAGATAGATATGAGATATATAGATAGATGTGAGATAGATAGATATGAGATAGATAGATATGAGATAGATAGATAGATACGAGATGGATAGATAGAAAAATAGAGAGATAGATAATAAATAAATTGATAAATATATATTTAAAATACACCAAGACTAACTGGAAAGCATCACATGTAGAATTGTACTTTATGGGCTTTTCTGCACCAACACAATATTATGATCATTTTGTGAGGTTTATTAAAACTACAGTCTTCAATATTATAGTCTGGAAGCACACATGCAGCTTTTGTGGACGTTTTTAAAAGCAGATTTTGAGCCATAAAAAAATGTACCCCCCCCCCCCCCCATCCTTAAATATAATGAACACATTATTTAAGGCACAATTGTTTTTAGGTCACTTGTGTAGAAATGTGTATGAGAAGATAAATCAATATGAGATTTTCACCAGCAAGATCAGCACAACCAACCTACTTGTTCCAATGTAAAGATCTTTATGAAACTAGAATATTAGATTTTATTATTATTATTATTATTATTATATTTTAATTGCCCATGTTTGTTACATATATTATTGATAATAATAGTGTTTTCATTCATTTTTTCATTGCATGATAGAGTACATATGTATTTTTGTTGTTTTATGTTTTAGTCCAGTGGTCTTCAACTTGCGGACCTCCAGATGTTGCAAAACTACAACTCCCAGCATGCCCGGACAGCCAACGGCTGTCCGGGTATGCTGGGAGTTGTAGTTTTGCAACAGCTGGAGGTCCGCAGGTTGAAGACCACTGTTTAAGTCTTATAATTACAGATTATGCCTTGGAGTATTTTATATTCATGTAGTAGTCATTTTATTCTACATAATTGTAGGCTCATACATGAAATTCGTCTCTTAAATATGAAATGTATTCTATTTGAATTATCATTATTATTACTTGTTCTACTTTCGGTGCGGGTGATGCATTTAGCCAGGGAGGATCAGATGGATGGCATACACATTTCTACAGAGAAGGTTCAGTGTGCAGATCCGGTCAGAGGGGGGCGCTGGCACGCGGAAATACAACAAGCAGCTGTTGTAGTGGCCGTCTCTTCTGGTCAGCATGGACCCTCTCATTCACAAATCATAAGAAAAGCCGTCAAGCCCACCAGTTATGTCACGAATAATATTCAATACAGGACATGCATGCTTAACATTAAAATTAGAGAGGAAATGGTCAATAAAATATTCTCGTGTCTGTATTCTCGAAGATGGATAGATTGATTGATAGATAGATATAAGATAGCTAAATAGATAGATATGAGATAGATAGATATGAGAGATAGATAGATAGAAAGATGGATAGATATGAGATACTGCAGACAGATGGATAGATAGATAATAGAGAGATAAATATGAGATGGATAGAAAGATGGATAGATAGATATGAGATAGATAGATAGATATGAGATAGATAGATATGAGAGATAGATAGATAGAAAGATGGATAGATATGAGATACTGCAGACAGATGGATAGATAGATAATAGAGAGATAAATATGAGATGGATAGAAAGATGGATAGATAGATATGAGATAGATAGATAGAAAGATAGATATGAGATAGGTAGATATGAGATAGGTAGATAGATATGAGATAGATAAATAGATAGATATGAGATAAATAGATACGAGAGCTATATATACATAAATAGATAGATATGAGATAGATAGATATGAGATAGATAAATACATAGCTAGATAGATATGAGATAGATAGATAAATATGAGATAGATATGAGATAGATAGATAAATATGAGATAGATAGACAGATAGATATGAGACAGATAGATAGATAGACAGATAGATATGAGATAGATAAATATGAGATAGATATGAAATAGATAGATATGAGATAGATATGATAGATAAATATGAGAGAACTATATATACATATATAGATAGATATGAGATAGATAGATATGAGATAGAGAAATAGATAGCTAGATAGATATGAGAGAGAGATAGATAAATAGGAGATAGATAGACAGATAGATATGAGACAGATAGATAGACAGATAGATATGAGATAGATATGAGATAGATAGATAAATATGAGATAGATAAATAGATAATCGATAGATATGATATAGATAGATAGATATGAGATGGATATGACATAGATAGATAGATATGAGATAGATATAAGATAGATATGAGATAGATAGATATGAGATAGATATGAGATAGATATAAGATAGATATGAGATAGATAGATAGATAGATAGATATAAGATAGATAGGAGATAGATAGATAGATAGATAGATAGATATGAGATAGATAGATAATAGATAGATAGATAATAGATAGATATGAGATAGATAGATATAAGATAGATATGAGATAGATATGAGATAGATATGAGATAAATAGATATAAGATAGATATGAGATAGATATAAGATAGATTTGAGATAGATAGATATGAGATAGATAGATATGAGATAGATAGATATGAGATAGATAGATAATAGATAGATATAAGATAGATAGATAGATATGAGATAAATAGATATAAGATAGATATGAGATAGATATAAGATAGATTTGAGATAGATAGATAGATATGAGATAGATAGATAATAGATAGATATGAGATAGTTTGATAGATAGACAAATAGATAGATAATTAGAAAGATAGACTATAATTAGATAGATAAATTGATTAAAACGATTATATATATAATTATTTTTATTGTTTATGCCAGAAGCTGTAGAATGTCAGTTCAATGTTCTTATGTTATGTACAAAGTTTTTGTTGTTGTACGTCTTTTTTCCTAAACAGTTTTCCCTTAAAAATAAAAATAAATAACACAGAGATACAAAGACAAAAATTGTACCTAAATTAAGATATTTACAAAACTATTTCAAAGACGGAATTAAAGTGTGTGGTTTGTATTATAGGCTGTAGAAAGACAGAAACACCTGGCTTTGGTTAACAGATGATTATAACAGATAGGTAGGTAGGTAGATAGATAGAGAGGTAGATAGATAGTTGTATGATGACAGAAATTATATATATATATACATATATTCTTGTGGAGTTGATGAGAAGACATATTGTAGTTTGGAATCCCTCAGGACAATCAGGTGAATGGACTCTTCCCTGTACAGGACAGGATATTGTCAGTCATCAGACAGGGGGCAGCTCTGTCTCCCAGGAAATAATGGTCGCCTATCAATACAGCCAGTGTCTTATCTACATTGGCGCGGTCACAGCTCGGAGGTGAACCTGACTAGATGGGATAGAGATATAGGCGCCTGGGTACCAACCCGTCAGTCAGGTTCAGCCGGAAAACGAAAAAAACAAAACAAAAAACCATGGTGAAGTTAATGTAGAGAGCCAGAGAGGTCCTTGGCCGGGCAAGGGTTAACAGGTGGCAGCACTGGTGATCCTGGATGTGTGCAGATGGAGGGGCTTGTTGTGCCCTTGTGGTTCCTGGCAGCAGGTAGTATGGCTATGAAATGGTTCTTTTCCACACTCCCTGAGTACACATGACCCCCACTCTTTCCCAACTCTCTTCTCTTCTTTGATCATTGAGCTCTGACCTTGTTCTCAACAGTCCAGCAGGTTGATTGATTTTCAATTACAAAGTCTTCACTGAGTTGGGACTAAATTAACCCCTTGTCTGTGTGCATAGCTATGTTGTGCATGATGATAGAGTCGTCTCCCCCGGGCACTATTCCTGCCATGCCGTCTCCCCCGGGCACTATTCCTGCCATGCCGTCTCCCCCGGGCACTATTCCTGCCATGCCGTCTCCCCCGGGCACTATTCCTGCCATGCCGTCTCCCCCGGGCACTATTCCTGCCATGCCGTCTCCCCCGTGCACTATTCCTGCCATGCCGTCTCCCCCGGGCACTATTCCTGCCATGCCGTCTCCCCCGGGCACTATTCCTGCCATGCCGTCTCCCCCGGGCACTATTCCTGCCATGCCGTCTCCCCCGGGCACTATTCCTGCCATGCCGTCTCCCCCGGGCACTATTCCTGCCATGCCGTCTCCCCCGGGCACTATTCCTGCCATGCCGTCTCCCCCGGGCACTATTCCTGCCATGCCGTCTCCCCCGGGCACTATTCCTGCCATGCCGTCTCCCCCGGGCACTATTCCTGCCATGCCGTCTCCCCCGGGCACTATTCCTGCCATGCCGTCTCCCCCGGGCACTATTCCTGCCATGCCGTCTCCCCCGGGCACTATTCCTGCCATGCCGTCTCCCCCGGGCACTATTCCTGCCATGCCGTCTCCCCCGGGCACTATTCCTGCCATGCCGTCTCCCCCGGGCACTATTCCTGCCATGCCGTCTCCCCCGGGCACTATTCCTGCCATGCCGATAAGCTATTTATTACGATCCCTAATAATTCATATTGAGCATCACCCTTATGGGAGAAGAGATTTCTTAAATCCCCCCCCCCCCCCCCCCACACACACACACACACTGTACAATACAATTCAGAATAGGCCCTATAAACAGTGTATGGAACCTTACTGTTATTATTAATATACTCCCACATAAGGCAGATATATTATACTTCATCCCAGTGTTTCCTAACCAGGGTGCCTCCAACTGTTGCAAAACTACAACTCCCAGCATGCCCGGACAGCCGAAGGCTGTCCGGGCATGCTGGGAGTTGTAGTTTTGCAACAGCCTGGTTGGGAAACACTGCTTCATCCGGAAAGCAGAAGCTTTAAATAAAGTTTACAAAATATTTTTATAATTTCTTTTTCCTGTTTGTAATACAGTTTATTCCCTATTCTTATAGTTCTTATGTACGAGAAGCCGACAATAATACCAAATGGCGGAGAGAGCTACAGCTGAATCTTAAACAAGAATAATCATAATAATAATAATCATAATAATAATAATAATAATAATAATAATAATAATATTAATCATAATAATAATAAGAATAATAATAATTATTATTTATTATAATAAGAAGTATAATAATAGTAGTTGTCAGTTAAGAATCCAAATAGTCAAAAAGTTTAGATACCTTCATAAATTGAGTTACATGTAATTGCACTGGAGGTGTCTCTTTATATATACATTTAATGTTGTTAATTACTATAATAATAATAATAATAATAATAATAAATATTATTATTACAACAAGTTGTAGTAGCAGCAGCAGTAACAGTAATCTTGTAGTATTACCAGGTTCTTGAAGGATTCCAGGAGATCCCAGAATTTGCACTATATATGTGGTATTGAAATGAAATCATTATTAGGGGGCTTTCACACTATAAGAATGCCCCCATTCCTATTGGGGAGAGCCTATGTTACATTTAGCATGAGTTGCTTTCTTTCCCAATGCAGACGGTGTGATTGTACAGCCCCCATGTTTGCTGCCTGTGTGTGAGTTGTGTACTTACTAACAGTCTCTGGATCTATTTGGAAAAACCAAAGACTATTTATTAAACAGAGAGGCCACACACAAACACATAGACGTATTGGGGATGCGCCGGGCTTGGTGGACTGTATTTACAATCCTGTGGGAGATTCTAAGTGCATTAAATCAAGCTCTGTATTTATGGCGTCTCCAGCCTTTACAGAAAAGGGATTAGGCAAAAGCTAATATTTAATTAAAAAAATAACGTTGTCACTGTCTCTTAGCGGGGATTAGAGTGTGGATAGAGACAGTCCTGTTAAGTCTTGTAGATGGAGCACTGAGGTCAGGTGTAACTATCACTACTGTTTGTATAAGGTGGTGAGGATGAGTACTAGGGCGCCTGAGGATCACCCTGTACAAACACTGGGATACCCATCTATCTATCTCATATCTATCTATCTCATATCTATCTATCTATCTCATATCTATCTATCTCATATCTATCTATCTCATATCTATCTATCTATCTCATATCTATCTATCTCATATCTATCTATCTATCTATCTCATATCTATCTATCTATCTATCTCATATCTATCTATCTATCTATCTATCTCCCTATTTATTTATCTATCTATCTATCTCATATCTATCTGTCTATCTATCTATTATCTCTATATCTGTCTATCTACCTACCTATCTATCTCATATCTATCTACCTACCTACCTATCTCATATCTATCTACCTATCTATCTCATATCTATCTACCTATCTGTCTCATATCTATCTATCTCATATCTATCTGTCTATTATTTCTATATCTATCTATCTATCTATCTATCTATCTATCTATCTATCTACCTACCTATCTATCTCATATCTATCTATCTATCTATCTATCTATCTATCTATCTATCTATCAAAACAAAATGCAAAACAACAGCACTCCCAAGAGTAGAAAATGATGATAAATTGCAGGGTGCAGGCCACCGAAAAACAACTAAGTCCGAGGGTTCTTATGCATTTATAAAAATACAAAAATCAGTACAGCACTCCATTAAAGTGAAAAAAGGGGATTTATTCCATCAAAAATGTGACAAAGCAGCAACGTTTTGATCCTCTCCAGGATCTTTCTCTATCTATCTATCTATCTATCTATCTATCTATCTATCTAGCTATTATTTATCTATCTATCTATCTATCTATCTATCTCATATCTATCTATTATCTATCTATCTA
This sequence comes from Hyla sarda, assembly GCF_029499605.1. Lineage (NCBI taxonomy): Eukaryota > Metazoa > Chordata > Amphibia > Anura > Hylidae > Hyla > Hyla sarda. The sequence continues at coordinate 237,627,188 of NC_079190.1, forward strand.
TCTATCTAGCTAGCTATCTAGCTATTATTTATCTATCTATCTATCTCATATCTATCTATTATCTATCTATCTATCTATCTATCTATCTATCTATCTATCTATCTGATATCTATCTATTATTTATCTATCTACCTACCTATCAATCTATATATCTACCTACCTATTATCTATATATCTACCGATCTATCTATCTACCTACCTACCTACCTACCTAGCTGTCTATCTATCTTCCTATTATCTATCTATCCCATATCTATCTATTATCTATCTATCTACCTATCAATCTATCTATCTACCTACCTATTATCTATCAATCTATCTATCTCATATCTATCTACCTACCTATTATCTATCTATCTATCTATCTATCTATCTATCTACCTACTTATCTATTATCTATCTATTTATCTATCTTCCTACATACCTATTTATCTATCTACCTACCTACTTACCCACCCATCTATTTATCTATGTATCTCATATTTACCTACCTATGATCTATCTATCTATCTATCTATCTATCTATCTATCTACCTACCTATCTATCTTGTACCTGCCCCCATCTTAGTACTTTAGGGAGCAGTGACCATCCCAGAGCACAATGCAGTCAGTGATCGTCAGAGTCTGGTGACCGGAATAAACGTCGGTTCTTACCGGTATATAATCGCTGTCCCTCCTGCTCATCTAGTCCTACTGAGTCCCATCGTTTCCTGTAAAGTTCTCAATGGTGACTAAGAACTTCTAATAGCAATCACCATTACTGTCTAACCTTTCTTTCTGTATAATCAGGAAAAGTAGGATGCTGATGAATTTAACTCTTTGTCTCCTACAAATCCGGAAAGCCCAGGAGATGAAAGCAGTTCCAGATGGGGAGACTGCCGATTTCATTTAAGCTAGAGAAAACAATCAGGTAAAATAGATACAGGTGGAAGGTTCCCCCAGAGGTCACCCCCAGGTTTATTTGAAATCACTTTCCATTTCCTTCCTTTAGTGATTTAAAAAAAAAAAAAAACTTTCATGATGTCTCAAAATTCCAAGCAATACATAGCATTCCTTAAAGCTGGGACTATGACCCTTTCTATTCCTTCATACCTGTAACCAGATATTTAATAGAGGGGACTCTGATGTGAAACGTTTACACTATGTTCACTGCTTATAATCGTATAGTAAATGTATATATGTTATATGTGATATATGTATATCTATATTATTAAGGGTGCAGTTTATTTATAAACAAGTGTCCCTGTTTGTGATCTTAAGATGAGAGGTGAGAAACACTCCTGCTCCTCAGAAGACAAACTGTGTTCTGATACCACAAGGGAGAGGGCAGAAGACACAGGGGCACAATTACCCACAGGAACCTTCAATTTCCAGCCAAAACCGAAGAAGTCCGTAGCCCCTGGCCAGAGAGCCAACTTCCTGCAGCTGCAGGGACAGGTGCACGACACACAAGGACTTCTATTAGCCAGTTCCGGGCCACTGAGCCCAGATAAAGTGCTGAGGGTCTCCATCTATAATACAAGCCATAGCAGTAATAATAGGGAGCAGCTGTCTGTCAGTGCCTGAAAGGAGAACAGAGGACAGTTTATCTAAGGTGCAGGACCAGGGTGAAGATGAGAACAAGTGGAGTCACACAGTGTCTATTTTGGGAAAGGGTTCCAAATCAGAGTGCCTGAAGCTGTTGCAAAACTACAACTCTCAGCATGCTGAGAGTTGTAGTTTTGTAACAGCTGGAGGTACACTAGCTGGGAAACACTAATCAAGTCTACATCTGGGTTATGACACCGAACCTTTTCTGGAAAATACTATAATGGATTAATAGGAGAACGTGTTAGAACTTGTCAATAGAATAATATCATATAGTTGCTACATAAAAAGTGTTTACAAACATGAGATTAGTTGTGAAAGGTGCATAATATATAGAAACCAGTAGATTTAATTTTACACTACTACTTCTACTACTACTATTACTACTACAACTACTACTACTATTACTACTACTACTACTACTACTACTACTATTACTACTACTACAACTACTACTACTATTACTACTACAACTACTACTACTATTACTACTACTACTACTACTACTACTACTATTACTACTACTACTACTACTACTATTACTACTACTACAACTACTACTACTATTACTACTACTACTACTATTACTACTACTACAACTACTACTACTACTATTACTACTACAACTACTATTACTACTACTACTACAACTACTACTACTATTACTACTACAACTACTACTACTATTACTACTATTACTACTACAACTACTACTACTACTACTATTACTACTACAACTACTACTACTATTACTACTACAACTACTACTACTACTATTACTACTACAACTACTACTACTACTACTACTACTACTACTACTACTATTACTACTACTACAACTACTACTACTATTACTACTACAACTACTACTATTACTACGACAATTACTACTACTATTACTGCTACCACTACTACAACAACAACAACTACTAGTACAACTACTACTACAACAACTACTACTATTACTACTAAAACTACTACTACAACAACTACTACTATTACTACTACAACTACTACTACAACTACTACTACTACGACAACTACTACTACTATTACTACTACAACTATTACTGCTACCACTACTACTACTACTACAACTGCTACAACTACTACGACAACTACTACTACTATTACTACTACAACTATTACTGCTACCACTACTACTACTATAACAACTACTACTATTACTACTACAAGTACTACTACAACTAATACTACTACAACAACCACTACCACAACTACTAGTACAACTACTACTACTATAACTATTACTACTACTACAACAACAACTACTAGTACAACTACTACTACTACAACTACTACTACTACAACTACTACTACTATTACTACTACAACTACTACAACTACTACTAATACTACAACAACAACTACAAGTACTACTACAACTACTACAACAACCACTACCACAACTACTAGTACAACTACTACTATAACTATTACTACTATTACTACTACTACAACAACAACTACAACAACAACTACTAGTACAACTACTGCTACAACTACTACTACAACTTATGTTCTTCTTCTTATTATTAAAAATAATAGTAATATAAATAATAATAATAATATTATTATTATTGGTATAATCTTTTTTTATTATGGTTTAATTGTATTTTCTACAAACCCCAGTACAATTATTCGACACATTGTAATATAGTAAATGGAACAATTTGGAATATAGAGGAAAAGCCCCCCACACACACTGTACACACTAAATAGTTTCCTTGATAGTAGAACTCCGGCGATCTGGGGTTATTTATGTAAACAGGTAACATTTTATAAATAATATGACAATATTATGCTAATATGACAACGTATGTAAGTCCAGCAATATACGGGTTCTCCATAGTTTGTGTCATTTATAAAGGCTTGTCATCAGACAGCATTAAATAGTTATCTACAGAATACACAGCAGTCAACCTAGAATCCGTTAGGAATTGATTGATTTGTTTACTAAACATCACGTGCTGCGATCTGTGTGATACATTTGTGATACATTTGTAGCCAGCTAAACTCTATTTAGAGGGAATCTTTTAGTACATGGCTCTATCACAACCATTATTATTCCACAATTTACTTATATCAATGTATCCCGTAGTTCTCAAGTCTCAGGTGACTGCTTCCCCAGGTCCCCAACACGCATGCGCAGGGAGTCTTTGAGGTTACCTTCACTTGCAGGGCGGGTCTTCCTGTTGTATGTGACATTGTCACAGTGTCCTATGTCATACACACATTCCAGGGGCAGGATCTCAGGTGTCCTCAATGACTGGCAGCCTGCAGATGAACTACAAGTCCTTCCTGACAGCATAGGGAACATGCACTCCATCAGATTGCAGGACTCTCAGCAGTGATGTTACCCCCTCCTCTTTATCTGGAGAGGAAGCTCCTGTCTCATTCTCTAGACACTGTCTGTATACAAGCTCAACATGAATCTGCCTAAACTTAATGCTTTCCAGATTTTACACCTAAACCTTCAAGACTGTTATCTATGTGTACACAGCCATAGACCTAATGATAATTGTTACTCATCCACCAGAGAAGGCATTGAGGACATGTCCTGGGATAAGATACAGAATGGATCACTTACTGCTGGATAAAGTCAGCTATTACACAGGATATCCAATGTATATCGTCAGTAGAAATACATATTCTTACATAAGGCTTGTAAGGTGTTACCCTTTAAGTATTAAAAGTATGACTCCTTCCACTAGATAGGTGTAAAAATGTCTAAAATGCTTCATTCTGGGACATGCTTCTTATTCTTTACATTTGTTTAGCCTTATTTTAAGCCATTTTGCTGTTCAAACATTTTCCCCCAGACTTTTTGTTCCACATTTACAGCTTAGAATGAGGCTTTAAATACCGTGTGTAAACATATATTTACAGTGTATTTGTAGCCTGACATTTATACTGCATGGAAAAAACACACAACTTTATCAAATGTAATATAAATTGTTAAGCTATGTTCACACATAATATTATGTTCAAGATTTTGCCCGAAATGTTTAACCAAAACAAGGAGTAGAACTGACACAGAAAAAGGTGCATATCTTTTCATTATAGTTTTTCTCTGTGTTGGCTCCACATCTGTTTATTTTTTTAATTTTTTGTTAAAAATAATGAACAAAATCCTGACAGAAATTCTGTGTGTGAACATAGCCTTATGGTGCATTTCTGTGTCCTTTTTATTTAGTGCTGCTTAGTAAAGGCATTTTTCCTGGAGTTTTTCAATCCTTAAGGAAAAGCTAATTGGAAAAAACATGTGATGTATTAAAAAAATACACCTGACCCCCAAAACACCATTAAAATGACCCAGACCCAAATTTCTTGTAAGTAGTTCCACTTTATTTTTCACTATTGGCTTTAAAGTAATACCTGGCCTAAAAAACAAACAAACAAACAAACAAAAAAAAAGAAATCACCCAAAAAAATGAAATATTCAGTGAAAAACAAACTGAATAATGTATTTTTTTCTGCATGTTAGGACATCACTGTACTAACGTGAAATGTTGAAAACAGGCGTAAAATTATAGAACAATTTGTATCTAGTTCAAATTTAAAACATTTGGAATTGAGTGACTTTTGTGTGATTATATGCCAATTGTTACAGCGCCATAAGCATAAAAAAAAAACTACAAAAAAAAAAAAAAAGAATTTGTCCCTGCTTTATCCTGCAGAATGACCTGCTTTATCCTGCAGAATGCAAAAATACTCGTAAGAAATCTAAGGCATTTTAGATATTTTATACACTAGCTATTCCTGCTTCATGATGAAACCAAGAATGATGATGATAATAATAATAATAATAATTATAATAGCAGCAGCAGAGGTTATAAATACAATATTATAGAAGTCTAAACATAAGTTCCTAGGAAGTCATTATATTTATTATTCTCAGGGAAAAAAAAAATTGGTCCTAACACTTGTCTCTATTATGTATATGAGATTCTCAAGAATTTTCCTGGGCCCTGTTGTCTGAAACTTTATTTCCAAATCAAGAATATATATCTATCTATCTTCTATCTATCTATCTATCTATCTATCTATATATATATATATATATATATATATATAAATAAAAAAATCAGTATCTAGTAATACCTTTTTTATTGGACTTTTTCACTGGACTAATACGGCTACTCAAATTTACTATATATATATATATATATATATATATATATATATATATATATACATATATATATATATATATATATATATATATATTGTTATTTAATTCTTTAACAGATATGGCATAAACAAGAACATCAGTGCCACATGTATTTAGGTAATAACGGAAAAAAAAGAATAAAAAGTCAATGACAAAAGTGATGTTGAGACACACACACACACACTCACACACACACACACACTCACACACACACTCACACACACTCACACACATCATAACAGGTATGCTTGTAATTATTTATTTCACAATAATGAGAAGTGACAGATGTTGGATTATCTGATATGGTTGTTGATAGGGCAGATACAGATAGATTGATAGATATTGTTTTCTCTGTAGTTGATTGCACTTTTTCGTATACTGTACCTTGTAATAAAATGCTCTTGTAATACATAGCGTTTAATGGAGGGAGCTGTAATACAGTATACTTCTATGTATAGTCAGATTGTATAGAACTTAATCAGGCAGGCAGAACATGCACCACCTTTTAGTGTTGCTGTGTAATGGATTTGGTGCATCTTGTGACACGTTATTCAATTTTCCTTACACCATCTCTCTTCCTTTAGACCAATTGATTGGTAAATCAGGAGCATGTTCAGCTCCTCTTAGCCATGCCCCCTATTAGGCAACCATGGGCCCGTGCCTAGGGCAGCAATGTTAAAGGGGTACTACACTGCTCAGCGTTTGGAACAAACTGTTCCGAACGCTGGAGCTGATGCCGGGAGCTCGTGACATCATAGCTCCGCCCCCTCATGATGTCACACCCCACCCCCTCAATGCAAGTCTATGGGAGGGGGCGTGACGACTGTCACGCCCCCTCCCATAGACTTGCATTGAGGGGGCGGGGTGTGACATAATTAAGGGGCAGGGCTATGACATCACGAGCTCCCGGCGCCGGCTCCAGCGTTCGGAACAGTTTGTTCTAAACACTGAGCAGCGGAGTACCCCTTTAAGGGGGGGCAGCACTTCAGTAAGTAAAAGAAAAAAAGATAAATACTTTTTCTGTAGCTGTTGCCCCCCATGCTGTGTCCTAAAGAAAAAAATTAATCTCCCCCTTTGGCTATGTTCACACGACGGAAGTTCTGCAATGTTTACTGCACATTATGTGCAATGGGATTCAGCTGTCTCATTCACACAGCAGAATTTCAGCCAAAATTCCTCATTGTGCATTTCAACTATTAAGGAATTCTGTTCAGAGCCCCACTGAAGTTTGACGGGACTCTGAATTCGAGCGGGATCTGCGTTTTAAAAATACAGAAATTCCGCTCGAATTCCGTGCAAATCTGCAGAAAAGCTGCATTCTGCTTTTCTGAACGGTATTTGAGCGGAAAAGCTGAATTTCGGTCATGTGAATCCACATGAGCCAGCAATGCTTCAAATTTTACCTACAGATTTTCAGATGTAGCTGCTTAATACAGATTTGTGATCGATTTCACCACTCATTGGGGGAGATTTATCAAAACCTGTGCATAGAAAAAGTTGCCCAGTTGCCCATAGCAACCAATCAGAACGCTTCTTTAATTTTGCACATGCCCTTTTAAAAATGAAAGAAGCGATCTGATTGGTTGATATGAGCAACTGGTGAACTTTTCCTCTGCTCAGCTTTTGATAAATCTCCCCCTTTGTGCATAGTAGGAAGATCCACTGTGAAACTGCAATAAAACCTGCATGTAACTTGTGGTTTTTGCTTTGTGAGTGCCTAGGGTAGCATGAGATGTAAATATGTAACCTATAGGCTGGTTTCGTACTGAATTTTCCATGACGTTTTGTTACATTACAGTGCAGTTGGAAACTACATACAGTGTATTTTGTTTTGTAGCATTTTGGTGGTCTTTTTAGGGTCAGTGGCATTTTTTCATAGAGCAGCATGCTGTGGGTATGGGTTTTCTTCTGCCCTTTTTCCCCATTTAGGCTTGTCTAAAGGACATGTAAAACACTTGCATAAATGCTCTGAAAAATACTTGAAATTCATGATGTTTTTACAAGCAGAAAAAAATGTAAAAGAGACCTTCCAGTAACGCACACTTTGGAAACCAGTGTATTCTTGTCTGTGCATGCAGGCCTATGCAGGTAATGAGAGCATTAATATGCTGTATATCTGTATATGATCAGTCAATGGTCAGTTTCCTCAGGGGCATCTGATAAGAATATTTTTGGAACTTTTCTTTGTTTCATTGTTGAGAATAAACTTTTTTCTTTTCTGAATAATTAGTAAACTGGTCATATTCCGGCATATACTGCTATTCTGCTAATGGGACAATTATTGGAGTATTCATAATGTCTCCTCATTTATCCTACAATTATTGTAACTTATTTCTGCTCTTTTTATGACTCTCAGTATGCGGACAGTCTGCTGCCGACATCTTAAAATGACATTGTGTTCCAGCCGGTGACATACCTGTTACGTCCTCTATGCAATCACTGGTCACAACCACATATTATTTCTTCCACTTTTTTATATAATAGCCAGGACTACATGTGAATAGCTATTGGGTGTTATTCTGGATACCCAAATTCTATTAAATTCTATTTTTGGGAGACCTCTTCATTTTCTGTTGTCATGGTATTACCAATGAAAGAACGAAATACCAGTCTCATAATCACTGGAATTTTGTCCCTAAGGCTATATTCAGATTGAACTAAAATACTGCAGATTTTTTTTGCACATTTTCCCCATTAACTTATATAGGTAGGTCAAAATCTGCAGCAAATCTGCAACAAAGCCGCATCAAATCTGTAGCATTTTAGTCTTATGTTAGCTGTGTTGAAGTAAAGTGATAAAATATCATTGCAGTGCACAGCAAAAACAAACTAACAACAATATACCTAACTTTATTTATTTATCCTATTTATTTACTGTTTCTTATCTATCACCAACATATTCTACACAACTATACATAGATTGCCTTCAATCTCTTTTTCCAACTAGGATCACCTAAGTACTCATAGGACACCCATACAAATGAAGGCAGAACACATAACACACATTCTGCCCTTTGTCAAAGTTAAAGGGGTACGTCTCCCATAGACATCTTATGTCTTATGGGGACCTCTGCGATTTTGGCTGCGGCACCCCAGACATCCAGTGCATGGATGACTGACGATGCGGGGTGGAGCCTCGTGACACCATGGTCACGCCCTGCTGGTGACGTCACGGCCATGCCCCCTCAATGCAAGTCTATGGGAGGGGGCGTGATGGCTGTCACACCCCCTCCCATAGACTTGCATTAAGGGGGCATGGCCGTGACGTCACCAGCAGGGCGTGACCATGACATCACGAGCCTCCACCCCGCATCGTCAGTCATCCGTGCACTGGATTCTGGGGTGCCGCAGCCGAGATCGCAGGGGTCCCCAGCTATCAGACATTTTATCTCTTATCCTTTGGATAGGGGATAAGATGTCTAGGGGTGGAGTACCCCTTTAAACCTAGGACCCAAGCACTGAAAGACAACAGTGCTAACCACTTATCCACCATACCTTACTTATTGACTACATTAAAGTTGTAGTTTATCTCCATATTGACTTCTGTATTAAAACTTTGTTGGATGTATATAAAGTTTCTTAATTGCACCCGTACAGCATTATATACCAATAGAGACAACAACTTACCTTTATCTTCAGTGATTAATAATAGAATTTTTTTTTTCTCATTTCATTGTATAGTTCTAAAAAGTTTATGTTTTTTTCTGTGGGTAGTTATTATTTATTTATTGATTGATTGTTTTCTTTTTCAGGATTTCAATGCTTGAAAAACTCCAGAAGTTTTCATCGGAGAATATAAAATAATTAATCCAAAGCTATATATTTGTATATATATTATACATATATAAAAGATCCCTTTAATTGTGGAAGGTTACTTCCTTCTGGATCCCCAGTGATTCCGCTGCACTGTGCACATGGCGGAGTTTCCGCCACTTATGTTTCTGGCACTGAAATCCCGAATCTGGTGTCCGCTGAAAGAATAGACTTGACTATTCTTTATGTGGATTCCACTCAGAAATGCATTGCCATCTGTGAGACAGTGCATTTCTGGGTGCTCTGTTCACCAGTGTTTTCCAGGCCTTAGGTGGCCATCTTTTACCTACTACAGCTTCTTCTCAAGTCTGTTCTAGTTGTGTCCAAAGTAAGGGCCAGCATGTTGGTGGACAACAGAAAATCAACCTGTTATAAGTCCCCCCCTCTATATGTTATCAATAAATGCTGTGCAGAACCCAACATCACCCCTTCTATGGCACTGTTATTTATTCTTAATAAAGATAATTTTCAGTGGTTGTTTGGGTAAGGAATCAACTAGCCATACAATACTGTGGATACTTCTTGTCTTGTTGCTCGTTGTGCCCCCTCCCGATAGCGGATGTTACCCTCTTAAGGACTCAGCAGGGTTCATTTGCTTCTTTTTTGCGCCTTTTGGTTCACACATTTCTGCTGACTTTTAGTTACAATCCACTGATTTTGGTAATACACGATATGGAAGGGTTTTATGAACTGCGCTTTTTTTGTGAAAAGGCACAAAAAATGCGTAAAGCCACTGAAAAGTCTCTAAAACGACACTAGCCAAGACTTAGCTTAGATTTTTGGTGTATGCTCTGTGACCGTTTCATAAATGTGGTGCTCCTACACATTACCAGCACACAAAAAAAAAGGTGTAGAAAAATGCTTCACTTACACCTACAATTATAAATGCCGGCCAGTATGTTTAAAATTGTCATTTTCTGACCCCTATAACTTTTTTATTTTTCTGCCTATGGGGCTATATGAGGGATAATTTTTTTGTGCCGTGGACTGTAATTTTTATCAGTACCATTGTTTTCGTTGGACTTTTTGATAATTTTTGATAAATTTTTTATGGTATATGAAGTGACCAAAAATGTACAATTTTGGACTTTTTTTTTATGTGTACGCCATCGTATACCATGCATATACTGATGACAAGGAGGCAGGTAAGGTCTCTCCCACCATCCTCTCAGCTGATTGGGACATTGTGGTTTTACCACGATGGTTCCGATCAGCTCAGCTGAGCTGCCGGGATACTTTTAGTTTCGATGACTGGCATTAAAGGGGTACTCAACCGGAAAACATCTTATCCTCTATCCAAAGGATAGGGATAAGATATCTAATCACAGGGGTACCGCCGCTGGGTACCCCCGTGATCTCCGGTGCAGCACCCCAGTCATCCCGGATGACTGGCGACAACAGCTATCACACCCCCTCCATTTATGTCTATGGGAGAAGGTGTGATGACTACGTACTAGATGCCATGCCTCCTCCCAAAGAGATGAATGGAGGGGGCATGGTGTGACATCACGACCATGGAAGCTCAAAGCTTCCGTGTTCCGGACGCCGCCGCTGCTGGTCCAGAGATCGCGGGGATTCCAAGGGGCAGGACCCCTGTGATCAGACATCTTATCCCCTATCTTTTGGATAGGGGATGAGATGTTTTCTGGCGGAGTACCCCTTTAACCCTTTAGAGACTGCAATCAAAGTTGATGAAAGTGTCTATAGGGTTAATGCCGGGCATCGGCCCGATCGGTGGTGCCTGGCATTAACCTTAGGTCCTGGCTGCTGATAGCAGTTGGGACCCATGGGGTTTGAAGTGTTTTCAGCTTGTGTGAATGCTTTAAGCCCCGATAACAGGACCAGAGTGTACAGGTATGCCCTGCATCTTTAAGTACCAGGATCCAATGGCGTACCTGTATGCCCTGCATCCATAAGGGATTAAAGGGAAAACAAAAAAAAAGAGCCTAACGGTCTTCCGGGCAGGTCACAGCGGCAGTATGAAGCCTAAAACTGCCATCACACGGCAGTTTTTTTTTTGTAAAACTTTGAGCCAAAGACAGAAGTAGATCTGTCAGGAATCAGGTTGTTCAATACACTTCTGGTTTTGGCTTAAAAATTGCAATTGCAGTTTAAAAAAAGAAAAAAAAAACGGATCCATTTATAGCTTTGGCTTAAAAAACTGAATGAAAAACTTCTACTGGAAAAAATGACAGGCAAGAAATGCTGGTTACAAATGAAGCAAAGATAACGCCACCAAAAATAATTCCATTCTTCATTCTTATGTATGGAAAAGATTTTCAGCTACAGAAATTTCTGCAACCAATCTGAAACGTGAACATAAACTTAGTGCCATATCACTTACAAAGTGGAGAAAAACCTCAAAACATTCTAATAAAATGATATCTATTATTGCTAGTATGCTGTGTATTTTACTAAGGCCGCCTTTACATATGTCCAGCTTAAGGTGGCTTTTCCATCTGTCTTTGTAGAAAAAGTGCTGGAAGTAAATGGATGATAGAATTTATCCAATTCATTTGAATGAGGCAGTGTGCATTCTTTGGGCATCTCAATACAAACACCGGATGGTTGGACATGCCGCATGGCAGCAGGATGCGTTACCCCTTCCGGTATTCGGGAATAATGAAGGATGGATGCTAAACAATTGATGCCAACTGATTCACTTTTGTCATCAGTTGTCTAGAGTTTGAGGCTGGGTTCCCTGGGCCGGACACAGGACATATGTGAATCCAGCCTTAGTTTTTTTCAAAATAGAGAACATTTTGTATAGTACAGTTAAAGGGGTATTCCGGCCAAAGACATCTTATCCCCTATCCAAAGGATAGGGCATAAGATAGAAACATAGAATGTGTCGACAGATGAGAACCATTTGGCCCATCTAGTCTGCCCAATAATCTGAATCCTATCAATAGTCCCTGGCCCCATCTTATATGAAGGATAGCCTTATGCTTATCCCATGCATGTTTAAACTCCTTCACTGTATTTGCAGCGACCACTTCTGCAGGAAGGCTATTCCATGCATCCACTACTCTCTCAGTAAAGTAATACTTCCTGATATTACTGCATAAACCTTTGCCCCTCTAATTTAAAACTATGTCCTCTTGTGGTAGTTTTTTCTTCTTTTAAATAAGCTCTCCTCCTTTACCGTGTTGATTCCCTTTATGTATTTCAAAGTCTCTATCATATCTCCTCTGTCTCGTCTTTCTTCCAACCTATACATGTTAAGGTCCTTTAACCTTTCCTGGTAAGTTTTATCCTGCAATCCATGTACTAGTTTAGTAGCTCTTCTCTGAACTCTCTCTAGAGTATCCCTACAGATACTGAGGTAAGGACTGTGTCAAATATTCTATATTCTGCCCTAGCGGAAGTGACGAAGAAAACACTTGGATTATGGTGCTGCAGACTCTTATGGATGAATGAGGGGGATGCCAGAGGTAGTTTGAAGTAGTCCTCAGCAGGACCGTTTATTAAACAAAAACAATAAAATACAGGATTACGCGTTTCGGGAAAAGCCCTCCCTTCCTCAGATCAGGATAAGGTAAGTCTGGTAAGGTTTAAATAGCCCAAAAATGGGTGCCAAAACAAAGGGGAGGGGTGTACAGTAAGGAGTTAAAAAGCGCAATATGCCATACAAAACAGTATAATAAAGCAACATATAGAATAAATATATATACATTGGTGTTACATTGCAATCTTGTATAAAAATGCAGCCTATTTGGAGAGGAGCATATTCATTTGCAACAGCTGCAGAATCACAGTGTACCGGAAGTGGCCCACTGCGGCGTCTGAATAGTTAGTAATGCGATCCCCTGTACAGAGCGCTGTGCACATGCGCATTAGCGATCTGGAGCGTCAGAGCTGGTTGCCCCGGACATGTTGCTATGCTGGGAGGTCACATGATAGACCTCAGCCAATCAGCTACATTTAGACTTTTAGACGCTATGTAGTAGAAAGCCATTAGTGGAATTGTTCCGGTGTTTGGTCATTCTTTCCCGCAGAATCTAATTCTCCCCACATATTGTACACCCCATTGGCATTCTAAAAGGTTTACCCCATATTGGGAGGAACAACTAAGTAATGATTTGATCTGAAATGTTTCTCCCATAATTTTGGAGAAGGTTTTAGCGCGATGGTTAATATTAGTGCAGCATTTACACCAGACATGCCCACACCTGTAAGAACCGGTGGTTGAAAGGAAGTTCTCCGGTTGGGTACTGTGGGATTTAAGTCTACTCGGGGCTACGTTATTACGGAGTGTCTTGTCTCTCCTGAAGGTGACGCCTGGTCTTTGTGGGAGAGTATCCCGCATAAAGGGGTCACTCATCAGGATAGGCCAGTGCTTATGCAGAATGTCTTTAATGTGTTTATGTTCCCTGGTGTAGGTTGTGATGAAGTTGATAGACCAGTCCTTTTCTTGGTGTTTTTTTTCCTTTAGATAGGCATTCGAGCTGAGACAGAGTGCTAGTCCTTTTAAAAGATGCATCCACAATTGGCCTATTTCTTAACCTTAAACCTACTTTTTAAAATATCACTTTGTTCTCTAAAATCATGCATGTGCACAGCGATCTCCGATCTGTACAGGGGATCGCATTACTAACTATTCAGACACCTCAGCAGGCCACTTCCGGTCCACTGCGGTTCTGCAGCTGTTGCAAATGAATATGCTCCTCTCCAAATAGGCTGCATTTTTATACAAGATTGCAATGTAATAAGAATAAGAATATATATTTATTCTATATGTTGCTTTGTTATAATGTTTTGTATAGCATATTGCATTTTTTAACTCCTTACTGTACACCCCCTCCCCTTTGTTTTGGCCTATTTAAACCTGTACCTTACCAGACTTACCTTATCCTGATATGAGGAAGGGAGGGCTCCTCCCAAAACGCGTAATCCTGTCTTTTATTATTTTTGTTTAATAAATGGTCCTGCTGAGGACTACTTCAAACTATCTCATTAATCCAGTCTGCAGCTCCATAATCCAAGGGTTTCCTCTGTCACTTCCGCATACCTCTCCAGGACGACTGTTGTCTTCCCCTGCAACCCTTTGGCTGAGCAGCGACTCGCACCATTTGTACCCCACTACTTTCTGGGGTGGTAAGCGCATTGAGATCTTTTCTAAGGTGAGCGGCCATCTATAAGCTCCGTCGGGCTACCCCCCACCAATCTTCCGCACATTAAGGGTATTAAAAGAGGTGCTGTCCGTCAGTCCTTTTTCTTTTATTTTCACAGATATTCTGACTTCACCATTCACATAAAAGTTTGCCTCATCACTGAACAAAATCTTCTGCGTAAACTGAGGGTCCTGTTCCAATTTTTGTCTTGCCCATTCTGCAGCACCTGAAACTACGGATACTGGAAGCCTGTGTTAGCATTTCTCCTGTGGTGTTGCTATCAGTGTGTGAAGAGTGGGAGAAGAGGGTTGCATTGACAATCCAACACAATGGGCAGCACATTGTACACATTTTATAAGTGGTCAGAAAATTGTAAATAACTAATGAAAGAATAAAGTTACGTTAAAACCAAGAACATCAATGTTTTTCTTGTGAAATTCCCAAGTTTGATGTGTCACATGACCCTCTTCCTATTGAAAAAACAAAAGTTGGATTCAAAATGGCCGACTTCAAAATGACCGCCATGGTCACAACCCATCTTGAAAAGTTTCCCCCCTCACATATACTAATGTGCCATGAACAGGAAGTTAATATCACCAACCATTCCCATTTTATTAAGGTGTATCCATATAAATGGCCCACCGTGTATTTTATCACGTTACTGTATTCATATGTATATGCACATAACTGTAATGCTTATTATGAACACTTTCAATGTTTTCCTTCTGTTTTTAAAAGCCTAGCAGAGAAATTTCTACCACTTCACCTGAAATGGTACTGTTTTAAAGAAGACTGTGCCTGTGTTTTCGCTTTCTTGTAGGGTACCAGCCCTTATGTTGTAATCGATCCAGTTCTACTTCTGTCCTGAGTTTGTAGCTGAAGGTAGTGTGATATATAAATAAAAGGGAAAATCCATCTTGCATCAATTTATTGCTAAAAACACCACAGTGTTTACAGAACTCCTGGAATGCGATTTGTCTTATTAGGTTATTATGTAGCCTTGGTTTTCCAGACAATAACACTTACACATTTCATCTTTGTACAGTAGATAATGTTTAAAATTTCAAACATTAATTAAGAAAACGCGTCTAGTCCATATTCTGACAACATTTTAGAGGTATAATGTTTCAGAAAAGGAACAGTGAGGCTGCGGAATTATAGGTCTCTGCCAGAATCACATCTGAGACGCTAGCCTAATACACAATACAAAGCCAGGAAGGTGGGAGAGGGAAAATGTTGCATTTGTGCTGATCGGATCATTCCAGATACTGAAACGTTTCCTAATTATTTGCAGTTGTGAAGTTTTATTTTTACTTGCAGCAGCCATTAATCTATGCTATATGAATGGCGGACATCAGATAAATTATTGTCACAGACTAAGTCCATACATTGCTGTTGGCATTATATATATATATATTTATATATATATATATATATATATATATATGTAACTCAACAATATATATTAACATAAAAGTCATTAGCTAAACAGTCAGGGCCGCCTCTGCCTATAGGCAAAATAGGCAGCCGCCTAGAGCGCCCTCTTGATGGGGGGGGGGGGGGGGGACGGTTTTCTCCCAGCCACAAGAAAGGTAGACAACCAACATCCGAACTCGCTCAGCCAGCATGGGGCGTGTCAATTTTGACCAATGGGCGGAGTCAAGAGGGCGGCAAAAGTAGCTTTTGCCTATGGTGGCAAAAATCCTTGCACTAGCCCTGCAAACAGTATACTACAGTGATCTTCTAATTGTAGCTTCTTAGTTTACCATTCCAATGACTTGGAGCCCAGGATGGAAGTTTTGATTCATCTTACCTGAAAAACACTGCAGTACACTACCCCGTTCCTTAGTCCCAGTGCTTGACTGTTCACCCACAACCACTTCTTCTTCCTGTCCTCTAGTAAGTCCTTCAGTGGTTGCATTATCACTGTAAAGGAAGAAACAAGAAATTCACAGTTTAGCTTGTCGACCTACCTTGCAGGGAGAAGGATAATGTAAGTGACACGTGGTCCTTAAAAACCTCCTCAAAAAGTATAGTGTTTTTCAAAATGAGAGGTAATTCTTTCAATTAAGGCCACTGTACACAGAATAATTTGGACTTTATGAGGGTTGGTCTAATCAAAGAGGTGGTCTTCTGTACCTGTTGCTGACATACCTGCTGGAGCAAGAGAGTTTCCTGTACTCAGGTACTCCTTGGCTGTGTAAGAGATTCTAGGAGAGACATAACCAGATTATAAGTCAGTAGGCTTGGTATTATAGTATAAAGGAGGAAGGAATGTGAGTTAAAGGGAAAGCACCATCCTCAGTTCCAAGTGGCCTGAGGCTTCTGCTAGACCTCAACTCCTCTCCCATAGAAATAACTTGCAGGCCTGGCACTCACTTGAACAGTATCCCCTGCATGTGTCACCCACATGTGTATCAATGTTCATCTCCACACACACTTAAGCACATTTAGAAACATATTTATAGAATTTATGGAGAAACATTAGAAATTTTTTAATGCTATTAAAACTGTTTTTTAGGTTAAAGGGGTAGTCTAGTGGTGAAAAACGTATCCCCTATCCTAAGGATACGGGATAAGTTTGAGATCGCAGGGGGTCTGACCACTGGGGCCCCCTGTGATCTCTCTGTACGGGGGCCAGCCTCTCTGGCCAGATAGCGGGTGTCGACCCCCGCATGAAGCAGCGGCCGACACGCCCCCTCAATACATCTCTATGGCAGAGCCGGAGATTGCCGAAGGCAGCGCTTCGGCTCTGCCATAGAGTTGTATTGAGGGGGCGTGTCGGCCGCAGCTTCATGCGGAGGTCGACACGCCCCCTTCCCGCGGGCTGTCGGGGCTCCGTACAGGAGATTGCAGGGGGCCCCAGCGGTCGGACCCCCAGCGATCTGCAACTTATCCCCTATCCTTAGGATAGGGGATAAGTTGCTCACCACTGGGTCACCACTGGACTACTCCTTTAAGACATCATATGGCATATGGCATATGGCTAAATAAGACAGGGAGAGGAAGTGCCAAATGTATCAAGGTGGTGACGCTGTTTGGTGTATCTTGCCTGATCTTAAGCAGAGGCCTACTTAGGCTGTTTTAAACTGTGGAAAAGGCTCAATTTGGTGCCCCCCCCCATAAATGTTATATAGCCTCGTATTTTTTACTTTTATGTTCCAGCAACACAATTTGAAGTGGTTATCCAGCCTTTAAAACTGCATGGCCTATTGGGGTCCAGCTCTTGATACCCCCCTGATCAACTGCTTTATGACACTACACTGGCTACAGGCTGTTTCATGCACTGCCGCTACAGATAAGGCTGCATTCACATCTCGTTTTTAGCCTAAGGTTGCCGGATCCATTTGGGGGAGGGGAAAATCGGGCACTTCCGTATCCCAGCCGGACTGGCGCTGAAATCCATTTACTTTAATGAGCCGACTGGAGTCAAACGGTGACTCCGGTCGGCTAATTTTTGACCCGTTTGTGGTTTCCTGACCGGACCTAAAACCGTGGTATACTACGGTTTTATGTCCGGTCACAAAACCGGATAAGGGTCAAAAAGGAGCCGACCGGCGTCACCGTTTGACTCCGGTCGGCTCATTAAAGTAAATGGATTTCAGCACCGGTCTGGCTGGGGTACGGAAGCGTCCAGTTTTCCCCTCTCCCAGATGGATCCGGCAACCATAGGCTGAAAACGAGGTGTGAATGCAGCCTTATCTGTAGCAGCACACGAGGTGTGAATGCAGCCTAAAACATGGTGATTGCACGTATGAATGGGCTTGTATTCTGCAGCACTTGCACAAGCACCGCATCTTTTCAAACAACTGATTAGTGGGGGTGCTGGAAATAAGACCCAAACAAATGTACTGGGTGGCTGGGACCACCACTGTACAGGAAAAAACTTTAATGGGGCCTCAGTACTACACTACCATAGAAAATGATGATCGCAACTGCCACCCACACTCTCTTGTCATGTAAGGTATATTTCCGAGACATGGAGAGAGACAGGACTTCAGAGAGAAACCAGGATTTTCGGCGCTGACCATAGAGAAGGTTATGGAGAGAGTGGAAGTAAGGATTGGGGAGCTTCCAAGACAACCCCTTTAGGCTGTGCACTGACAAAGGTAAAAGGGATACTGGTGCACCCCTTTAATGATGCAAACGTATTAATACATTTCTCCCCTTATGTGTAAACACAGAACAATTCAACAACATTTACCAGATTTTTCATTGTCAGGGCATTTATATTCAAAACACATATCTATTTTTACTTACAAGCATTTACTTACAGTGTTCCCACAGAAGATTGTTCCTGTTTATGGGAAAATTCTGAACAATAAAACATAGTAAATTCTCAACTAATTACTCTTGTCTTGTAAGTGTAGGGAACATATCCATTAGCAGATGAAGATTTTGTAAATCAGCCTTCAAACAATTTTTCATTGGGACACCTCTCTATCAGCTCCAAATAATTCAAATCTTAGTATAGATGACAAGGCCACTGCCAATTGCACTTGTTTTTAGACATGCCGTCAAAATCTTCTATCCATCCATGCCAACGTTACATAATTCTGCCACCACCACCCTTGTCTTCAAGGCAGGGAAAGGGTCTGATGCATTGGAGATTTAAACTGTTAGTACAAGTCATGAAAATATATTTGACTGGTATGTTGACTAGATGGTTCCTACTTACTGAACTTATCATACACACTAAAATTAGCTCTATTCTTAAAGGAGAATTCCAGCCAAAATTAACTTATCCCCTATCCCAGGGAAACTCATAAGGCCAATTTTAAAGGGCAGTATTTGCATGTATGTTCACAGGACAGACTATGGCTATTCCACTAGTCTTTTGTTAGCCTATGTCTGACAAAGGGGTGCACATCATGGAGGTAGTGTATGCTGCTATAACGCTAATGAGATTTAGTATCCCTTGTCCTCTTTCCTACAGCTACAGAGGATGAAACGGTAAGAGGGAGGCCACAAGTCTCAAAAGGCAATGATAAGAAAGGAGGGAGATGGCCAACAAGTAGCAGGATGTAAGGATGTGACATCAGGGGGTTAAAACACTTCACCACCAGCAACATAGGATGGGTGGACATTTTGATTGAGGACCCTTCTGCTCTCTGTATACTCCAGTCACCAACATTAGTTTTCTTTAGCTATGTAACATGAACAGACTTTCCAGTAACATAGTGGAATCATTTGTTGACAGGAAATATATCTTGCTATCTTTAGTTATGTCCCTAATATAGAGTAGATGTATATACATCTAAAGCGTAACCCGAGGAGTTCAAATCTTAGTTATTTGAAAAGATGTATAACCCCAAATTTAAAGGGGTACTCCGGTGGAAAACATTTTTTTTTTTTTTAAATCAACTGGTGTCAGAAAGTTAAACAGATTTGTAAATTACACAGATTTGTAAGTTAAACAGATTTGTAAATTGCAAAAATTACAAATCTTACTCCTTCCAGTACAGCTGCTGTATGTTACAGAGGAAGTTCTTTACTTTTTTAATTTCATTTCTGTCTTACCACAGTGCT
The DNA here is from genome assembly GCF_029499605.1 of Hyla sarda. Lineage (NCBI taxonomy): Eukaryota > Metazoa > Chordata > Amphibia > Anura > Hylidae > Hyla > Hyla sarda. The sequence goes on from NC_079190.1 coordinate 237,647,426, forward strand.
CTCTGCTGACACCTCTGTCCATGTCAGGAACTGTCCAGAGCAGGATAGGTTTGTTATGGGGATTTGCTCCTACTCTGGACAGTTCCGGACATTGACACAGATGTCATCAGAGAGCACTGTGGTCAGACTGAAAAAAAAAATGAAAAAACAAAAAAACAAAAACAAAACTTCCTTTGTAGTATAAAGCAGCTGATAAGTACTGGAAGGGTTAAGATTTTTAAATAGAAGTAATTTACAAATCTGTTTAATTTTCTGGCACCAGTTGATTAAAAAAAATGTTTTCCAGTGGAGTCAGTAGATAACCCCTTTGAAGAATATATTTGTGAATTACATAAATAGCAGTCCCATTTTTGTAATATTGCTAGATATCTCCCCATTAAATCCATTAGCAGAATGCAGACCCAGGCTGGGGATCTATTTTATTAATCTGCTGGTATCTATATAGTGACATGGTGGCTCAGTGGTTAGCTCAGTGGAATCTAAGGTTCAAATCCCACCAAGGAAAACATCTGCATTTAGTTTGTATGTTCTCCCACACTCCAAAAACATAGGTTAATTTGAAATTTAAATTTGTGAGCCCCACTGGGGACAGAACAATTTCTGTACAGCACTGTACAATATGTTATAAAATAAAGGAATTATTAGTATTATTACATAAGTCACTGTACACACAAAAACAAGCACAGTAGAGCCTCGTGTCAACTAGCTCATCAGTATAGAAACAAAAGATAGGTAGCTTCAACCAAGAATAATAGAGACAGTATTAGATTGTGCCAGACGAGTACTGGTGTAAGAGAAAGTTGTGTATCCCATATAATCTGACAACATGTATAAAATACTGGGGGTACACTCTCCTCAAGCCTGGGCTTGAATAACATGGTGGTATAGTAATCTAACTATATCTAAAATTGCGTAAAATTATCAGTTAGATATAGATAACTGAAAATGTAAAACATTTATTTGTCATAAAATGGGTTACACCCTGCAGGGCCCTTGCAGGTGAACTTGTTCTACAATTCAAGATTATAATAAAAATTATTAGTAAAATAATATAATATATATTGGTATGCTCAACGTCCATAAGTAGCCATAATAGATAATATCTTGTTATATGTATATAAACATTTAGTTCTAGCAGAAAATTCCTCCTTATTGGATACTCCTTATTGGATACTGTGTAGCGTTGTGCATGTATCTGTGTTATATGTCAATAGAAGCAAGGGACTGGATACACTGTAGCAAAGTGTATTCTTACCAATCCCAACGGGGTCCCTCGGTGCTCTCACACTTACCCTCTGCGGGCGCACGGGCACCTAGTTGCTCCAGATTGCGAGTCGTCAGTATTAGTGGTCCTGGGGAGGGAGAGATCTTTTGCCGGCGTGATGTCTGTAGCAGCTTGCTGATGGCGGCGTCCTCGTGCGCTATGCATGCCGCACATCAAGCTTGATAGTTGTAGAGGAACCGGGTATATTGCTTGCACCTGGAATCCAATATATATCAGCTGTAGGTGTGGAGCATAACCATAAGGTATAGGCTAGACGCGTTTCGAGATATTCCTCTATCTCTTTTTCAACAGCAAACTGATGGGCTGTGAGGGAACTCAGCTTTGGAGTCTGTGTCATTCATTCTTCTACCAGGCCTGGTCACTTCTAACTTCTGATTTGGACTCAAACAACATATTTGAAGGAATCTATTGAATTATCTAACATGGGCCAAAAAATATATATACTGTAGAAAAGAAAAACTTTACAATAGATGCATTTCAAATTTGAGACTTTTAATGCTAATAAACTTGAAACAAATTATGCAACAAATGTCCATTAGTCAGAAATGATTATTGTGCACCCATAAACACATCGGTTATCAGCATGGCTGTTATTTATCAGTTCTATTGGCTGAATTATCTAAGCATGTATGGCCTGTATAACATAGAAGATAATATTGGTTTGGTGATGATGCGCCTACAAATAAGATCTGGAAAAAAAAGTTCTACTCCACAGCTGAGAGTACAACCGCTCCACTGCTGTCACAGGCATCTAGTGCTTAAAGCAAGCAAACTCCACAAATCTACTTCAATCTTCTGATGTCAAATCAAACTTAGATTGTTTATAGTTTGTTTTATGACTTAAGTTTATGTTTAAGACTTAGTCTGCATATAAATCTCTAAAGCTCCAAAGAAAATATACATATTGTACTCATTACAGGCTAGTTAAGGGATTAGAACCAAATGACGTAACAATGCTTTACCCATACTGGTTAAATTCCACAGCGTGTCTTAAAAATTCACAATGGCAGCCATGTACAAGAGGCCCAACAAGTCGACTTCGATGTACATACAGATATATATATATATATATATATATATTTATTTATTACACAATGGACAATTGGGAATTTAGTATACAACCATAGAGGAACAATAAAGGAAATCAGTAGACAAAAAAAGAACTATAAAATGTATTCTCTGCCGAGAATGAAAAGCTGAAAAGAAGAATGTGAGTCTCTGTATGTAAAGAATGAAAACAGTTCACTGCCTAATTGTTTTCATTCGGGGAAATGTATCCAGTATTATTACATGACACAGAACTCGCAGAATGAAACTATTGTGTTTTTCCCATAAAATTAGAATGCTAATATGCCTTGGATTTATCTATCAGTCGATTTATCTAACGTATCTCCGTATACATGGGGGCAGAACACCCATTCATTTTTTTTTTATTAGGATTTATTACATTTTTGGAATGAAACATTTCACCTCCATGATAATGATGGGGCAACATCTGTTTTCCTTTTAGAAATCTTGATAAGACCTCTGAATTTTGTTTTCTTTACCTTTTTTTTTCAGTCTTAAGTAGGAAAATGACTGGAGCAGCTGCACTAATGTTGTGTCATCATCGCAAACGTTTATTTCTTAGTTGCGACACAGTGTCTTCAAAGACAGATTATTATGAAAACTGAGGTCAGTCACATGGTTTAAACATTTCATGGTGCCATTAGAAAGGTAATGGCAGAAAATAGTTGTAACTCTCAGACATATATATATATATATATATATATATATATATATATATATATATTAAAGGTAGGGTTTGTACTTTCAGGGTTTGAACTGGTTAATGAGAGACCTGATTTATTTTCTCTAGACTCTACAATGTGGACTTATATTTTGTAAGTGCTGATTTATGCTTTTTTTTCTGGTTCTTGTAAAGTCTAATATATACAAAGCATATACAGTATTTAGATATTTAACACTGAAAACCTCTGTAAAATGAGAATCCTGTGACTTATAACCGATAAGCTTAACATTATTACATTTCATATGCACCATGAAAGGCTCTATATTTGTTTATGGATTATGCAATTATGCTAGCACCATATAGATTCATAAGGGAGTTGACCATATTCTCCTGAGAAAAATTAAGGAAATAATATCTATGCATAAACAATTGTTTCTCCTTTAAATGATGTGTACACCACATTCTAATGGATGCTTTTTGAAAACATGAACAATCAAAGATGATGGGCACCATAGCTATAACTAAAACAGTGTTAACAGTAGCTTGTAGACAATTGCTGTTTGCATCACCCCCTGATGAAGGGAAACTGAAACGCGCGTGTGGGTACTTTCTTGGTGCTGCAGGTATAGGTAATATGATAGCTGTGCGCTTTCATCAAAATATACTATTATTGAAGCTTTCTGATGTCTATGATGTTGTTTTATTGTTGTTGTTTTTTTAGTAGAATGCACTTGCACTTTACCTTGTTGTGACCAACATAGGATACTTATTTTGAATATTGGCTATACACTTTGCATAGATTGAATGCTCTGTATAATATTTTTTTATAATGTGTTATGCCTAAAAAAATTTTTTTTATTAAATAAAATTTTTATTTTTGCTCATTTGTTGTCATGAATTTCTTTGGGGGCAATGTTGTTCAGCAATATTGACTCTCAACCAAAATATGCATTTAATCCAGCTTATCTATGTTGTGGGTTATTCTCCATTCAAGCTTTGGTTTTCAATTAACTGAATTTTTTCCCCCATTCAAGTCAAGGGGATCCATCGAGACCCAGCGTTGTCTGTTGTGCGAAGGGTCTGTTCGGCACCCAACTGACCCAGGAGGGGACTGAGCTCAGCAGTGATGTGAACTTATCCTTATTTGTTGTGTTTCATTTGGGACAAAACATTCAGCTTTAAAAGAGAAAAGACACTGCAGACATCATAAGGGGCCTGGACACATTTCTGGACAGTTATAACATTACAGGTTGTGGATATCACATTTATAGGGATAAACTTTGATCCCGAGATTCATTCTGTCATATTTGGAGACAAGACGAAAATTTTTCCCTCTGATATAGGGCAATTGGCATCAGCCTCATAAGTTTTTTTTTTTTTCCTTTTTCTGGATAAACACAGTAGAGACACAAAGGGGAAATAGGTTGAACTTGATGGACTCTGGTCTGTTTTTCAACCGTGTTAGATGAATAATAATAATAATAATAATAATGATAGTGTAACTATTGTACCAGAAAAGCACATACATTTTACTAAATCTGAACAAAAAATGACTGTTCATTTCCATAGGCTGTTATCCTGTTCACATGACTATTCCAGAACACTTAGCACTAGGGGAAACAACCACTTCCTTGTTCAAGATTTTATCAGAAAATATGTTCTCTATCTCAAATGAGATTTGATGAGCATATTATAACAGTGTATCATCTGAATTGTCCATAACCATGTGTGACCTTTTATATATACATTTCATACATGCTGCCACACACTGAAATTTAGATCTGCATTGAATGTGAAACATTTTTATTACGAATGAGTGATTTATACTAGAGGTGTAACTTTAAGCCATAATGTAATATCTAAAACCGAGTCCACAGTTATCACATGTCATGTGAAATATAAGTCTTCTTTTTTGGGCAAAAGGGGTGAGGGCCCAGGCGTGACTGCAACTTCTCCACCACCTATAATTATACCACTGATCAATATTCTGAACACTTCAAGAGGCTTCCAAGAAACAAGACAGCTGTTTTTCGCAACCTCAAATGCAGAAGACTTAAAGGGGTATTCTGGGCAAAAATATATTTTCCCCTGTTAAAAGGATAGGGTATAAGATGTCTGATCTCAGGGGGGCTGCCACTTGGGACCCTCGCAATCTCCCTGCAGCACCCGCATTCTATGCAGGGCTGCATCTCAGGGCTCAGAAACCTCTGGGTTTTCGGGACTGGAGACACGCCACGCCTCCTCCATTCATGTCTATGGGAGGGGGTGTGATAGCCGGCACACCCCTTCCATAGACATGAATGGAGGGGGTGTGGCATGATACCATGAGGAGGCGTGGCGTTATGCCACATCTCCAGTCCTGGAAACCCAGAGGTTTTCGAGCCTGGACACGCGGCCCCGCATAGAATGCGGGTGCTGCAGGGAGATTGTGGGGGGTCCCAGTGGTCCCCCCATGATCAGACATCTTATCCCCCTATCTTTTGGAAAGGGGATACGATGTTTTTGGCTGGAATATCCCTTTAAAGAGGTAACATACTCAACCAGAGGATATGCCATTAATGTCTAGGTGATGAAGGTCCCACCTCTGCAACTTACACCTATGTCTAGAACAAGTGCCCAATGACCCTGTCCAGCCTGGCTGCAACAGAGAGAAGGGGCTGGGATTCTGTAAACAGCCGAGCGGGTTGTTTTACAAAGTTTACCTAGTTTCCATAGATGTTAAAGGGGTATTCTCCTTCTCCTGATATTGAATTTACTCATCTCCCTTGTTGCCAGCTAGTTGTCTAGGTTACAGACAATTTAGTAAATGAATGTATTTGCAAAAAAAAAAGGAAACTTAATGTTGAGATGGGAATACCCTTTTAGGGTAGGGTCACACATGCCGTATTTTGCTGCATATTTGCTGCTGTGTATTTTCCTACATATTAAAAACAATGGGTAGCAAAGTCAGCTGAGTATTTTGGTACCCACGTTTTTTTTTGTTTTTTTTGCTGTCAGTTTACCATTGCTTGTATGTTATGTGCATAGTATAAGTATGGGACCACTGGCTTGCTGAACTGCATCTAATTATCCTATCTTAAATGGGCACTGTCAGATTCAAAAACTTATATATTTATATGTTGTACATATTGCCAAAACATTTGCCTTTCTTTTTTTAAATTTATTAATCCCTTAAGGATGCAGGGTTTTTCAGTTTTTGCACTTTCGTTTTTTCCTCCTTACATTTTAAATATCATAACCTTTTCATTTTTCCACCTAAAAATCCATATGATGGCTTATTTTTTGCGTCACCAATTCTACTTTGCAGTGACATTAGTCATTTTACCCAAAAATTCACAGCAAAACGGAAAAAAAATCATTGTGCGACAAAATCGAAGAAAAAACGCCATTTTGTAACTTTTGAGGGCTTCCGTTTCTACACAGTGCATATTTCGGTAAAAATGGCACCTTATCATTGTTCTGTAGGTCCATATGGTTAAAATGATAACCTACTTATATAGGTTTCATTTTTTCGTACTTCTGGAAAAAATCATAACTACATGCAGGAAAATGTATACGTTTAAAAATGTCATCTTCTGACGCCTACAACTTTTTTATTTTTCCACGTACAGGGCGGTATGAGGACTCATTTTTTGCGCCATGATCTGAAGTTTTTATCTGTACCATTTTTGTTTTGATCAGACTTTTTGATCACTTTTTATTCATTTTTTAATGGTAAATAAAATGACCAAAAATACGCTTTTTTGGATTTGATTTTTTTTTTACGTGTACGCCATTGACCGTGCAGTTTAATTAATGATATATTTTTGTAGTTTGGACATTTACGCACGTGGCGATACCACATATGTTTATTTTTATTTACACTGTTTTATTTTTTTTTATGGGAAAAGGGGGGTGATTCAAACTTTTATTAGGGAAGGGGTGAAATGACCTTTATTAACACTTTTTTTTTTACTTTTTTTTTGCAGTGTTATAGGTCCCATAGGGACCTAAAACACTGCACACACTGATCTCTCTTAATATGCCTGTGATCAGTGTTATCGGCGCTTGACTATTCCGGCCTGGATCTCAGGCACGGAGCAGTCATTCACCGATCGGACACTGAGGAGGCAGGTAAGGGCCCTCCCGGTGTCCTGTAAGCTGTTTGGGATGCCGAGATTTCACCGCGGTGGTCCCGAATAGCCAGACTGAGCAGCTGGGTTACTTTCACTTCAGACGCGGCGGTCAGCTTTGATCGCCGCGTCTGAAGGGTTAATACAGGGCATCACCGCGATTGGTGATGTCTTGTATTAGCCGCGGGTCCCGGCCGTTGATAGCCGCCGGGACCAACCCGATATGCCGGGGGTACACCGCGTGACCCCGCGGCATATCACGAGAGCCGGCAGAGGACGTACATATACGTCCTTCGTCGTTAAGGGGTTAATCTTGTTATTCATCAAAGTCAATGACTTGAATGGGTAGAAAAATACGCAGCAGTAAACACATAGCAAAATACGGAATGTGTGACCCTACATTAAATGGGCACTGTCATATTAAAAAACTTTTTAGATATTGCACATCTTGGCAAAATATTAACCTTTCAAAAATACTTCATAAACATTTTTTATTTCCTTTTTATAGAAATCATGCTTTATAAAGAAAACACCCCATACCCTCCAGAACACAATCCTGTCTGGCTCTAGTGTCATCTTTGTTCAAGCTGAAGCACAGGCATGGACAAAGTTCAGTAAATGATGGTGGAGCAAGCACTCCTCTGTGCTTTGTCCTGTCCTATCAAACTGGAGGTGGTTACAGAGTAGCCTGCAGTGATTGGATGAAGAGACCCAGCACTCAGGGATTCAGAAGAGTCATTCAGAGGGAGGATTCACCCTCCAAAGAACAGAATGGCAAACCAAGTGGTCAACAAATAGAAGGTATTTGTGAGAGAAATATAGGTTCTAGACAAATAAAAATTATATGTACACGATCAGGATTAGGTACTGAGTAACATATAACTTTTTTTTAAAGGGGTATGACAGGTAAGCTTAATGTGAGTTATGTAAATTAACCTCTTAAGGACGCATGGCGTACCTGTACGCCATATGCCCGGTCCTGGTATATAAAACGGGGTCACGCCGTGACCCCGCGTCATACCGGGTCGGTCCTGGAGGCTAATGATAGCCGGGACCCTGGGCTAATAGCGCGCGGCACCGATCACCGCATCTAAAATGAAAGTGAAAGCTTCCCAGCAGCTAAGTCAGGCTGATCGGGACTATCGCGATAAAATCGCGATATCCTGATCAGCTAGCACGCGAGCAGAGGTCCCCTTACCTTGCTCCGTCATGTCCGATCGCCGTTTGATTGCTCCAAGCCTGAGATACAGGCTTGAGCAATCGACCACCTATAACACTGATCCATGCAAAGCTATGGCTTTGCAGGGATCAGTGTAAAAGATCAGTGTGTGCAGTGTTATAGCCCCCTATGGGAGCTATAACACTGCAAAAAAAAGTGAAAAAAAAGTTAATAAAGGTCATTTAACTCCTTCCCTATTAAAAATTTGAATCACCCCCCTTTTCCCATAAAAAAAACCAAACAGTGTAAATAAAAATAAACATATGTGGTATCGCCACATACGGAAATGTCCAAACTATAAAAGATATCATTAATTAAACCGCACGGTCAATGGCGTACGCGCAAAAAAATTTCAAAGTCCAAAATAGCATTTTTTGCTCACTTTTTATATCATGAAAAAATAATAAAAAGTGATCAAAAAGTCCGATCAATACAAAAATGGTACCGATAAAGACTTAACCGGCCTGTACGCGGAAAAATAAAAAAGTTATAGGGGTCAGAAGATGATAATTTTTTACGTAGAAATATTCATGCGTGTAGTTATGATTTTTTTCAGAAGTACGACAAAAGCATACCTATGTAACTAGTGTATCATTTTAACCGTATGGACCTACAGAATAAAGATGAGGTGTCATTTTTATGAAAAATGCACTGCGTAGAAACGGAAGCCCCCAAAAGTTACAAAATGGCATTTTTTCTTACATTTTGTCGAACAGTGAATTTTTTTCCATTTCGCCAGGGATTTTTTGGTAAAATGACTAATGCACTGCAAAGTAGAATTGGTGGTGCAAGAAATAAGCCATCATATGGAATTTTATGTTCAAAATTTAAATCGTTATGATTTTTAGAAGGTGATGAGGAAAAAATGAAAATGCAAAAACGGAAAAACCCTGCGTCCTTAAGGGGTTAAGGAAAACAGCAACTTGCCCACACCTGCCTGCCACAACCAGGCGAGATGAGGCTGGGGGACCCTTCTATTAAAGATAGGTGATAATGTTATATGTGGACCCACATCTATCATAAATGTATAAGTCCCGTGGAAAGTGTAACAGTTTGTTTCAGCAGGACCCTTAAAATATTTAAAGGGTAACTCTCATTAAAACAAAATTTTGCTATGGCACTCCTTATGGTAAATAAAAAATATTTCTAATATACTTTGTTTAAAAAAAAAATGAAGTTTTCTATGTTTTAATTGTGCTTAAAAAAGCTCAAGAGCACATTTTCCTCCATCTTATACACAGACTTTGGACCGAAGCCCAAACACAGGAAGTGCAGCCTGGAGTCTCACAGGAAGTGCAGCCAATCATAGCTCCTTTCACCCTTAACTGCCATATGCTGTTGGCTTCACCCCCCCCCCCCCCCTCAGCACTCCAGGCTGCACTTCCTGTGTTTGGGCTTCGGTCCAAAGTCTGTGTATGAGATGGGGGAAAACGTGCTCTTGAGCTTTTTTAAGCACAAATAAAACATAGAAAACTTCATTTTTTTTAAACAAAGTATATTAGAAATATTTTTTATTTACCATAATAGAGTGCAATAGCAAAAATTTGTTTTAATGAGAGTTACCATTTAAATTAAAATTATGTATTAAGTAAAACTGTCCTACTCCCTTTCGCACAACCCGTGCAGTCTTATTGATGAACATGAGCCCTGCTGATATAGGAAAAGCTGACTATTCCAAGAATTTATTGCATGTTTGCTGTAATTAGAAACTCACTTTCCTTTGTGGTGTACTAGAAAGAGTGAAAAGAGATAAGAACCATAAAACATTCCTGGTCCATTTCCAAACTCCTGCATTCCCAGAGTAATTATCCAGTTCCTCCTGGCCTTCTGGCTTGCCTCAGTGTTTTATTAATTCAATTATTGTCATTTTTCATATTTGGTCTATTAACATATGTATCAAGTTCCACAAATCATAGAAGATCACAACATGGTGTTATGTATCATAAAACTTAACAGTGTCTTCCTACAGTCTATGATTTATGGTCACAAATAAGAGCACAGAAAACATTCTCAATGTGAATTCAAGCAAGATAAAGCTGCATCTGCAGGCCTGAAACACTGAAACAAACATCGTGTGTGTGTGTGTGTGTGTGTGTATATATATATATATATATATATATATATATATATATATATACTGTATATATAAGCAAATCAAAACATTTAGTAGTATCTTTTTTATTGGACTAACAGAATTTTGTAGACAAGCTTTCGGGGTTCCTCCCTTTATCAAGTCAGAAGCAAATTTAACTCACAAGTAGAAGACACAGGTTATATCTCTCACAGATATGCAAGGGTTAAGACAATAGATGTTGAGAATTCACACTAAGATAGGCCATAAATTGTCCTGCTATAGGAACATAGACTAAATAGATAAGGATGAGAAAAAGGGGGAGGGAGGGGGGAGCAGGGGAGAGACTGAAAATAAAGCCGGACAAAGTGAGAGGCAAAAGAGAATCCAGTACAGGTTATAAAAAAATTTGATAATTAGATAAAAAGCTCAAATCCACATTGAGTCCTCTATTTTTGGAATCAAAACAGTATCATTTTAGCTTTAAATGTCTTTGTCTCTTGGGTGTTTTTGAAGTTCCCTCTCAGTATCTGGATTGTAAGGTCATGTATGGAGTGGCCTGTTTGGGTAAAATGATGTCCAACTGGGGTGCAGTAGTCATTTTCTTTATGGTGGTTGATGGAATGTCTGTGTAGGTTCATCCTTTCGTTGAGTTTTCGGCTGGTTTCACCAATGTAGAATCCCATGTCACACTTGGTGCATTGTATCATGTAGACCACATTTGGGGATGTGCAGGAGTATAGTCCCCTAATGTTATATGTCTCGTTGTTGTGGGTGGCTTCCATCTTGGTGCAGATATGTTGGCAGAGTTTACAGCATGGTTTGGTGCAGGGTTTGGTCCCATTATCTGTGTCTGTTCTTTCTGTAGGAAATTTTCTGCTGACTAGCTTTTGTTTTAAATTGTGTGGTTGTCTGAAGGCCAAGATGGGAGGTTCAAGGAAGATTTTTTTAGCATCTCAACTTCCGCCAATATCGGTTTCAGGTCCTTGATAATTTTGCGTATTTCTTCAAGGGCCGAATTGTATGTGGCTACCAGTGGTATTCGTGGTGATGGTTGTATCACTCTGTATTGTAGCAGGTGTTGCCGTGGTGTTTGATGGGCGGAGTGTATTTTCCTATTGATTATCCTTGGTTTGTATGCTTTTTGTTTGAATTTCTCAGACTGTGTCATCAGGGTTGGAGCAGATGCGATGGTACCTGGTAGCTTGGCTGTATATGATGCCTTTCTTTGTGTGTGAAGGATGGAAACTGGATTTATGTAGATAGCTGAATCGGTCTGTGGGTTTTCTGTACACAGATGTTTGTGGTGTGTTCCTGTTTATTGGGGCAGTAGTGTCCAGGAAGTTCAAACTTTCTATAGAGCAGTCCATTTTGAGTTTGATATATGGATTGAATGTGTTACAGGCATCATGAAACTTTTCTGAGTTTTTCTTTTCCTTCTGTCCAAATGATGAAAATATCATCAAAGTAGTATCTGTAGGGTTGTTCAAGGTCAGCCATTCTATGAGTTTAGTGGTGACTCTAGGGCTGTATTTTCGTTTGTGGGTTTTGGATGAGAGGAACAGGGAGCAGGCATCAATTCCATCTCTGTGTGGGATGTTGCTGTACAGGGATCCCCTGCATCGTCGGCGCTCTCCATCGTCATCATCACGTCGCTGCGCACACCGTCCCGTCATCCAATAGGAGCGGCGTGCGTGGCGTCGTGATGGCGGGGACAGAGAGCGAGGATGCCGGGGAAGCAGAGGCCTTGCCGGAACGTTGTGGACACCTCGGGGACGTGGCGACAGCTATGGACGGCGACATCCCGGGCAGCGGTGACGAGCGGTGACTGTCCGGAGCAGCGGGGACAGGTGAGTACAACTTCCTCTAACAGTGGTCTTCAACCTGCGGACCTCCAGATGTTGCAAAACTATAACTCCCAGCATGCCCAGACAGCCATTGGCTGTCCGGACATGCTGGGTGGTGTAGTTTATCAACATCTGGAGGTCTGCAGGTTGTAGACCACTGTCCTATACTTTACATTGCACGGATCCCTCAACATGTGATGGTTTCAGCAAACGATGGTCCGTTTGGAACGGATTACCATCGTATGTTGAGGGACCACTGTATATATATATATATATATATATATATATTTATTTATTTTTTATTTTTTTCAAAAGGAAAGCAGCACTCTTTACGAACAGTGCACGGGTGCCAAAATGCCTGGGTCACGGTTCAGGATCCATACATACACAGTCCAGCAAAAAAACAAAAAAAGGCAGTGGCACTCCAAATTCAGTGGAAAAGTGGTTCTTTATTGACCCCAACGTGCAGCGAAGTTTTAGCTGTCTCACACAGTCATTTTCAAGCATCAAGTGTAACAACAAGTGAGTTTTTATGGACACGCACGGCCAATCAGGTGATTAACATAATTACATATATTATCATTAAAACATACAGTGTACAAAGTGCAGTTATAATATTAAGGAATGTCAGTACTTATAGATACATTTCTGCTGTCTGACATTCAAAATGCTTGTGTATACGTGCATACAGTTATACTGTAAGAAACATGATGCACGTATGCACAAGCACTTTGAATGTCAATAAAGTGTCAGGTGCATAAAGTCGTTATTAATGAGATGTGCGTGGGGACGGAGTCACGCACCACAGGCGTAACAATGCTTTCCCATATGCATGGCGTGAAGAACGCTGGTTCTGGGATGAATAGACCGGAAATTATGTCATGATTATTGGTCACATGATTGATCATGTGGCCAAGTTGCTAAGGAACGAAGACGCTACCTCTCGTGCATGTACACTGACGTCTATAGAATCATGGCGCCATATATGAGTCTGGCTTTTTTAAGTAAGTCCCACTGCAGTCCAACACAGCAATCTACCAACAATCTGAATGGTCTGAGTAGCATATTCGAACCACACCTACTTGAGGATTCCCCTCCCGTCACCATAGGCAACCAGATGGGGGCACTCACGGTGCAACACTTAGTCTCTGGAGAAATGTGGCTACATATCAGGGACAACACATTCATATGACAATAGATGACAATTATTAGTGTTTTCCATAAGCAATAAATATACAGTAAATTACAGTATGCATCAGTATGCATTGTGTCCATATTTTGTTCTGTGAGTGCTGCATCCACTCCAAGCCCATCTCTGCAAGTAAAAGAAAAAAGAAATACAATTACCAACCAATACCAACAAACAAAGCATAATAAAATCTGAGTTGCCAGTCTTTATACATTACAAATTTCATGAGATATTTTGAAATCAACATTCAACCCATACAGTTCTTTACATTTTAATTTTGCTACACGATTTCCGCCCCGTTTTAATGGCGGTACATGGTCCACCAAAGTGAATCTTTTTCATTTTGACCACAATCCAGAAAGTGTTTTAGGACAGGTAAATCAACACGGCCCATTGTGATCGATGCTGGTTGATTCTGGTCTTTGCGTCACAGGTGGTTTCCCCAACATATAATAAATTACATGGACATTGAAGGACATAGATGACATAATCCAAATTACATGTTAAGAAAATTTCTGCCGTGCCAGGATGGAGGAAGTTGTTACCTTTAATCATATACACACAATTTATACATGCACGGCACAGGAAGGAACCTTTATTCGCAGAGGAAAGATACTTTTGTGTAGATTTCATGATAGCTACATCTGTCTTGACCAACTTGTCTCTCAAGTTGGTGGATCTTCTGAAAGACATAATAGGTGGAATGGCCAACTCAGGAATATGGTTTAAGCCCTTTTCCAGAATGTGCCAGCGCCTCCTGACAATGTTAGTGATTTTATTTGACATCCCAGAGTATGTGTAGATAAAGGCAACCCTTTTGTGATTTTGTTGTGTGGGTTTTGGCAAGAGTAATGTCTGTCTGTCCATTGGTAATACCTTCTGTTTACTCTTGGCTACCAATTTTTGGATATCCCCTTTGTCAGAAGTTCCTCATCATCCCATTCAATGCTGGTTTCGACATTAGAATCAGTGCTAATTATTTGGTTGGTAAAGATCTTATCATGCTATGGGGATGGCTGTTATCGAACCTTAGTGTTGAATCACAGTGAGTGGGGGAGACTTATCAAAGGATTTAGACTGGTTTTTCCCATCTAAATTTGTCACACAGAAAGTCGCAGTCTAAATATGTGCGACTTTTCTGCGACTTTTGCTTTAGAGGATTTTTAGAACATGATGCATTCTGGTCTATTTTAGTGCATTCTAGTCTATTTTAGATGGAAAAATGCATTGGTGCTGAATTTATCAAAAGCGACTTTTCGGCGACAAGTCGCATCGGCTGAAAGTATGTCATGTCAGACCATGCTGGAGCAGATTTAAATACAGTCTAAAGCATAGATCCCGAAGTCCGTGCGCAGAATTTATCCAGAGCCGTTAGGCGCACAATAGACCAGCCTAACGCTCTGTAGTTTGGTCTATATAGATGCAGGACATAGACAGCTTTGATAAATCTCCCCCAGTGCCTTTTAAAAAGATATCAGTTTTTATACATATAAACGGTCTTCTGCAATGGAGACCATGGTATCCAAGAACGGCATGTTGGTAGTAGACGAAATAAGGGTGAACTGTAAGCCTGGGGTGATGGTATTAAGGTAGGTATGGAAATCAATTAATTCTTGTGATGTACCTGTCCATATTAAGAATATATAGTCAATGTATCTCCACCACTTCAGCACAAGGCTGAAGTGGAGAGATACATAGACGATTCTTCAACATTGGCCACGAATAAGTTGGCGTAGGTTGACACCACGTTGGTGCCCATGGCCGTTCCAGTCAGGTGACTGTAATATTTATCCTCTAGACGTCAGCACGCATGCCCAAGAGGTAGCGTCTTCGTTTCCTAGCAACTTGGCCACAAGATCAATCATGTGCCCGATAATCATGACATCATTTCCGGTTGCTGGTCTATGCATCCTGTAACCGGCGCTCTTCACACCATGCATATGGAAAAGCATTGTTCAGCCTGTGGTGAGTGACTCTGTCCCCCCGCCCATCTCATTAATAACAATTTTATGCACCTGATACTTGATTGATGTAAGAAACATGATGCATGTATGCACAAGCACTTTGAATGTCAGACAGTGCTTCAAAAATGTATCTATTAGTACTGACATTCCTTAATATTATAACTGCACTTTGTACACTGTATGCTTTAATGATAATGTACATACTTATGTTAATCACTTGATTGTCCCCTGCGTGGCCATAAATACTCACTTTTTGTTACACTTGATGCTTGAAAATGACGGTGTGAGACCGATGAAACGTTGCTGCATGTTGGGATAAATAAAGACACACTTCTTCACAGAATTTCGAGTGCCACTGCCATTTATCATCAATTTGGTTATTGTACAGAGGGGGCCATTTATATGGATACACCTTAATAAAATGGGAATGGTTGGTGATATTAACTTCCTGTTTGTGGCACATTAGTATATGTGAGGGGGGAAACTTTTCAAGATGGGTGGTGACCATGGTGGCCATTTTGAAGTCGGTCATTTTGAATCCAACTTTTGTTTTTTTCAATAAGAAGTGGGTCATGTGACACATCAAACATTCACATGGGAATTTCACAAGAAAAACAATGATGTGCTTGGTTTTAACGTAACTTTATTCTTTCATGAGTTATTTACAAGTTTCTGACCACTTATAAAACGTGTTCAATGTGCTGCCCATTGTGTTGGATTGTCAATGCAACCCTCTTCTCCCACTCTTCACACACTGATAGCAACACTGCAGGAGAAATGCTAGCACAGGCTTCCAGTATCCGTATTTTCAGGTGCTGCACATCTCGTATGTTCACAGCATAGACAATTGCCTTCAGATGACCCCAAAGATAGATTAAAGTCAGATCGGGATACCTTGGGGGCCATTCAACTTTCCCACGACAACCGATCCACTTTCCAGGACACTGTTCATCTAGGAATGCTCGGACCTGACACCCATAATGTGGTGGTGCACCATCTTTCTGGAAAAACTGAGGGAACGTGCCAGCTTCAGTGCCTAAAGAGGGAAACACATCATCATGTAGCAATTTCCCATATCCAGTGGCCTACATGACGATGTGTTTCCCTCTTTAAGAACTGAAGCTGGCACATACCCTGAGTTTTTACAACAAGATGGTACACCACCACATTTTCCAGCAAGATGGTGCACCACCACATTCTTGTGAAATTCCCAGTAAGTTTGATGTGTCGCATGACCCTCTTCCTATTGAAAAAACAAAAGTTGGATGAAAAATGGCCAACTTCAAAATGGCCGCCATGGTCACCACCCATCTTGAAAAGTTTCCCCCCTCACATATACTAATGTGCCACAAACAGGAAGTTAATATCACCAACCATTCCCATTTTATTAAGGTGCATCCATATAAATGGCCTACCCTGTATATCCAACAAACACAAAGGGGTGATCAGTAGTACATTTCCCAACCTGATGGTGGACAGTGGTTGATGTGGTTGAGTGGCTTGATGTTTTTGAGGTGCACATTTCAGCAGTAGCCTGGGACTGGTACACCGCTGTACATCAGAGGAAGAAGCAATAAATACCTTGAAACACATTATGTGTTGGTACTTCAATAAATCATTGGAACATTAAGAGATGAAGTTCTCTCCTGTATGGCTTCAGATAATGTCACGCATGCTGGGTAATGCCCCTTCGCAGTCTGTGAATCTGACTGAGCAGAAAATACAGACCGATATCAAGGTAGAAAACTAACAAATAATAAAAAATAAAGGCAGGGGATGGTTTATCATGATGGGGGCGGTGAACTGGGAGGATTATAACATTGAACAAAATCATGACAGGTACTCTTTAAGGATGGATTGGAGGGGAGCAAGATTGTTGAATGGAAAGCCACAGATGAGGAAATAGTCTCAGAGAGACATAAGGAGTGCATGTACTAGTGGTTAAGTTGAGTCAAAGTTGAGGAGTGAGTGGATTTGGGGAAAGTTTTTGAGGTAAAGATAGCAAGATATGCGATTTGTAAGACTAAAAGAATCTAACGTAACCACAAGGCAGCAGACTTGTAGGACTGAGGAGAGAGTGGAGCAATTGACTGTAATTGATAGAAAAGGTGGGGGATAAGATCGAGAAAAGATAATGAATTCAGTTTTCTCTGTGTTTAGTTTAAGAAAATGGGAAGAAAAGAAGGAAGATGAAGACAACAGACACCCTGGGATCCTGGATAGCAGAGAGGTGACATCCGGGCCAGAGTGATAGATTTGAGTGTCATCAACATAGCAGTGTTACTTGGAGCCATTTACTTAGTTAAGTCACCTTTGCATTAAATACAGTCTTCAGTATTCTTCAATATGAAGCCACAAGGTTTGCATACCTCGATTTAGGGATTGTCTGCCATTCTTCATTGAAGATATTCATCAGCTCTAACAAGTCGCATGGGGCCCGTCAGGTGGACAGCCATTTTTGACTTTTCCCATAATTCTACACTCAATACCTCATAATGACAATGTAAAACTAATTCCATAATTCTTAAATTAAATAAATTTGGGACAACCAGAACTCTTTCTAGAGCTGGCCATTAACAAAACTTAAGTAATTGGGGGAGAAAGGCCTTGGGAAGAGAGGTAACCAAGAACCCAATGGTCACTCCAGCTGAGCTTCAAAAACCATGTGTGCAGAAACTTTCAGAAGGTCAGCCCCCGAAGCACTCCACAATCTGGGCTTTATGGAAGAGTGACCAGAAAGAAGCCTCTCCTCAGTAAAAAACACGCAAAAGCCCACCTGAACTTTCATACTGAGAAAAATAAGAGTCTCTGGTCTAATCAAACCAAGATTAAACTTTTTGGCATCAATTCCAAGTGTTTTGTCTGGAGGAAACCAAGCACTGCTCATCACCTGTCCAGTTTCATTCCTACAGAGAAGCATGGTGGCGGCAACATGTTTTTCAGCGACTGGCACAGGTTACAGAGATATAGTGCATTTGGAAAGTTTTTGTACCCTTCTCCAGATCTTTGCCTCCAAATAACCCTACCTCATTTCAAAAAATTTCACAAATTCTAACTTTACATTCTCATTATGGGGTATCGAGTATCGAGCAAGATAAATTTGAAAACTTTCCGAATACATTGTATGAATAAAATGTATTAAGCTGTCTACCTTTTGCAAAGAATCTGATTTGTGTAGCAGTTAGTTCTTATTTGGCCACATGAAGGTTATACTGTCATGTTGTCTATTTTAGATTCATTTGCTGGTTTATAATGCCCAGTATTTTTGTAAATTCAAGCTAAAATTTATCAACAATAATTGGACAATATTTCAGAACTTGTAGAGTAAATTCATTAGATTTCCTTTCTAAGAAAAACAACTGTTTCTGTATTCCTCAAAAATTTGTTCATATAACACCTTCTCACCATGGACAAACTGTCTAAAGCGCAACTGTCATGAACTTTTACTGCAATAACCTGCACACAGCATGTGTACTATGTGCAGGTGGTTTGTATAACAACCTTTCTACCTAATAGTTCCCGGCTTTTATTACCCTAAAAAAAGGCTTTTTCTGAAAGCCACGTACAGACGGGTAGGCGTGGCGCGAGGTCCGCGATGCCCCGCCGCCAGCCACGCCCACAGACTGTAATTCAGCACTGGGACTCTTTGTGATTGACACACAGGTCCCAGCGCATGCACCGTTCATCTCTTCTAACGTGCGCGCCGCTGCGTATAATGCTTGTGAGCGCTCGCTCCCCCAGCGCACTGCGCAGGCGCCCTGAGTAGAAAGACGGCAGCGGGAGCGAGCGCTCGCTGGGGGAGCGAGCGCTTGCAAGCATTATACGCAGCGGTGCGCACATTAGAAGAAATGAACGGAGCATGTGCTGGGACAGCGCTGAATTACAGTCGGTGGACGTGGCTGGCAGCGGGGCTTCGCGGACCTCGCGCCACGTCTACCCAACTGTCCGTGGCTTTCATAAAAAGCATTTTTTAGGGTAATAAAAGCCAGGAACTATTAGGTAGAAAGGTTGTTATAAAACCACCTGCACACAGTACACAGGTGCAGGTTATTGCAGTAAAAGTTTGTGACAGTTGCGCTTTAAGAGGAACAGTATACTTGGGTTCCCCATACCAGTGATTGGTAAATGCATCTAGATCCACATCAATTCATTTTTTGGGATTGGCGGTATCTTAGCTGCTGAATTCCCCCTTACATTTATAGGATGAAGGATTTATAGGTAACTCAAAATTGGTTGGAATCTTGAGAGATCTAGTGGACATTTTATGCCAAGAGCTGCTGCACAACATCTAATTTCACAGCAGACTATCACACAAGCAGTGAGGTTGCAGAACCTGCTATTCAATCATTGTCCGCTCCTTTGTCTGTGGCATTACTCAGCACAGGGCAGCATGATGTACACACATCTCTTTCTTCACAAATGTCACAATAAAGATGTATATGTATATATGACAGGAAGATGGTGATGTAGGCTGAGGGGCTGGTCAGAGCTGGTGGCATCACTATTGGGCTGAGCTACAGATCAGAGACAAGATCCAGCCAAGGCCCCTGAGACAGTAGGGGTGTTTGTGGTATTATGAAGAAGTAGATGGAGTCGGCACTCGTAGCTGTAGTGCGGTGCACGTTGACTGGTCGGCAAATAATAGGTAGGAGAAATCCCGCCACACACGAATGGATGCAAATCACCTGAAGTGTTTATTCACAAATATGCATAGCAGTATAGCGGCACACAGGACATGTTTCGACCACCTCGTGGCCTTTATCAACTGATCTACTTGAACAGTGGTGTCAGCAGGTATATATGGGGAGAGGAAGCCACCTCCTTCCGGGTGAAAGGTGAAAACACCTATCAAAAGGCCAGAAGGCGTCTTCGCTTTACAAAACAACTAATGTGAACAAATCCCAAACACAATGAATCCACAAATAAATCATAGGAAAGCATAAGGATAAAATGGTATCATATACACAATAATACAACCTGATCTGATATTATTGTGTATATGATACCATTTTATCCTTATGCTTTCCTAAGATTTATTTGTGGATTCATTGTGTTTGGGATTTGTTCACACCCCCTATCTTTTGTAAAGCGAAGGCACCTTCTGGCCTTTTGATAGGTGTTTTCACCTTTCACCTGGAAGGGGATAGCTTCCTCTCCCCATATATACCTGCTGACACCACTGTTCAGGTAGATCAGTTGATGAAGGCCACGAGGTGGCCAAAACGCGTCCTGTGTGCCGCTATACTGCTATGCTGCTATGCATATTTGTGAATAAACACTTCAGGGGATTTGCATCCATCCGTGTGTGCCGGGATTTCTTCTACCTATTGTATGTGGTATTATAACCTTGCTCCATTCACAATGCATTTGAGTTGCAATACTACATACAGACTGAAGACGAGAGTGCCACTATTTCTGCATGAGAGCAGTGGAGGTTTTCTAATTGTAGATCACCCCCATAATTTTGCATATGGTACATAACACATAAGAATGATGTACTTGAAGTGTATATATATCAATGTGTGCCATAGGGCAATGTCTCCAAGGGGGTACTGATGTATATGTATATGGAAGTGCTTTTATCTTTCCAGCTGCCATTAATTCATTACATAGTATACATTAGATCCTTTTAAAATCAAAACGGAAAAGAAGCCTTTAAACAGTTTTCTGGGCAGATTATTGTTTGGACAGAATAAGTATAGGCTGGGTTTATTTCCCTGAGCACAAGAAATGCAGGGGAGTAGAGAGTAATAAAGTCATATTTATAAACCCACCGATGATGCAAGGTTTAATGTGAAATCACTGATACTAGTGTGAAGAGATCATCTGGATAAAAGACAGACACACAGAATGACATTACACATTTCCTTCATCTATCAGTGAGATAGATGCAAAGATAAATACAATAATAATTACAGCTGCCTGCCGATCCCTCTCCTCCCCTGCCCCATCTGTTACACTTTAATCTCTTCCAAGCACTGCTACGGGAACATTACATTGGATTCATAGTACTTTAGACAGCAACTAGAATATGCTCAGTCTAATAGATGGACTTGACTTACAGGCTTAAACATATTGGTGTGCATTGATTTTTTTCTAAATGAACCTTTCCTTCAAACATCAGTGTGATATACATAGAGGCAGTGGCGTAGCGTGGGTTTATCAGCGCCCGGGGCAAGGCAACTAATTTGCGCCCCCTAACCCGTGGATTTTAGCACTCGAGTCTCTTCCACTAGATTAGTTAAAGAAACCCTTACTCCTTAAGCACATGTATGTACATGTATTGCTCCCCCACACAATATTAGGCAGCTCCCCCCACATGTGTAGGCAGCTCCCCCCCACATTAGGTCAGCAGTTCCCCCACAATAGTAGGCAGGTTCCCCACAATAGTAGGCAGTTCCCCCACAATATTAGGCAGCTCCCCCCAACAATATTAGGCAGCTCCCCCCCACAATAGTAGGCAGTTCCCCCACAATATTAGGCAGCTCCCCCCCCAACAATATTAGGCAGCTCCCCCCAACAATATTAGGCAGCTCCCCCCACATTTGTAGGCAGTTCCCCCCACAATATTAGGCAGCTCCCCCACAATATTAGGCAGCTCCCCCCCACATTAGGTCAGCAGTTCCCCCACAATAGTAGGCAGCTTCCCCCCACCCCACAGACATACAGCTTCCAGCCATATACAGTGTATGGTTGGAGGCTGTATGTCTGTACTGCTGCCGCCACAGTGATCCGGTCACCGCTCCTCCGGCCCGGGGTCACATCTACTGCTATGGCCTATGGACCATAGCAGTAGGTGCCGGGACCGGGGGAGCGGTGACCGGAACACTGAAGAAGATGACGCGCCGCCGGTCACTCACCAGGCCCCGGCCAGCGCGCGTCCTCCTGCGATGATCCTGCATTCCTCCTGCGTCTCTATGGTTGTACGCACGGGACGTCAGTGACGTCCCGTCCGTACAACCATAGAGGCGGAGAAGCGAAGGACCGAATGAGGACGCGCGCTGGCCGGGGAATGGTGAGTGACCGACGGACATCCTTATGTCCCGAAAAGATTTTTCGGGACACAGGGATGTCCGGGATAGGAATACTTCTTTTTATGTGCCCGGGCCGGCTCCAGTGTGTGGCTGCAGGCGGGACCAGAGCATATAAAACCTAATACCAGGGGGCCTCCAGCTGTTGTGAAACTACAACTCCCAGCATGTCCGGACAGCCTTTGCCGATCCGGGCATGCTGGGAGTTGTAGTTTCACAACAGCTGGCGGCCCCCTGGTTGTCAGTATACAGTATTAGCTTTTATATGCTCTGGCCAGCCCCCGCCTGCAGCGACACACGGGAGCCGGCCCGGGCACATAAAAATAAGTATTCCTATGCCGGAGAGCGCGCCCCCCCCCCCAGATGTTGCGCCCGGTGCGGCCGGCCCCCCCCCCCCCTGCACCCCCCACGCTACGCCTCTGCATAGAGGATACTTATTTTACACGTAATAATCATTCTTGCATCATTTATTCCATATATTTAGCAATCTCACACATTTTTCCAACTACTGTCACATATATGCAGATATTGGAAAAATACTTTGTTGGATAATATGTGGCATACACATACTCTTGTCTTAAGCATGCACTCACAGCCATGCAGTACACCAATAAGTGGTTAACGTGTATCTATAACAAAAAAATTATGTGTACAATGAGGGGAGTATGTAAGGTGGATTTATAATATCAACCCCTCCTTTAGTTCTTAAAGCGTACCCATCAGATCACTCAATAAAACCAAACTGTTGCTCAGTATCTCATCCTGATCATGTACATGTACTTTTTATGTGTCTATGACCTACATTTATCTCAGAATTAGCTTTATTCCTGAAATGCCTTAATTTTGTCCACCAGAAGCAGAAGGCGGGTACTCACTGTGATAACCACTCCCCCTCCCTCACTCTCCTCAGTCCAGTGTTTCCCAACCAGGGTGCCTCCAGCTGTTGCAAAACTACAGCTCCCAGCATGCCCACACATCATTTGGCTGTGCAGGCATGCTGGGAGTTTTAGTTTTGCAACAGCTGGAGGCATATGATTGTAGTCCCCCTTTATTGCACACACACACACACACACACACACACACACACAGGCTTCATATATTGTTACACATACACATTAGATAGGCACACTGATATACACACATACACATATATCCACACACACATACATGCAGGGACACTTACTTTTTTGTCTGCAATGCAATGTGTTTCTCTCACACAGCAGACATCAGTGAGAGCCAGGCATCAGTCTTCCTACCCCTCCCCCTCCCCTTCTCTTCACATGAGTCTGCAGTGTGTAAGCCCCCCCCCCTCCAAAATGTCCAGGACAAAGCAGTGTGCACAGAAGAACTGAATGCATTCCAGAAGGCAGGGGTGCAGTTCTTTGACTGGCTTTTTCAGTATGAAATACTGAAAATTTTCTAATGAAAGCAATTGCAAAACCTATTGGTTTTGCATATTTTACAACATATCAAAAGTTTTTATATCTGACAGTGCCTATTTAAGGTAGCTATATACTTTTAATAACTGACGGAAACATTTTCATGTTTCCTTTATCAGGAGGGGTGAGCTGCATGCAGACTCCTCTGGTGCTGGCCTATCTCTCCCAGAACAATATAGTCGGGCATTAAAAATCTAACACTTCTGACCCTTCTTATCAGGTGGCCAACCTACACCTTTCACAGTTGGTTGATCCTGCTGTGGGCTGCAGATTTTGCCAACTTTAGTCTAAGGCAGTGGTGCCCAAAATGTGGACCTCAAGCTGTTGCAAAACTACAACTCCCAGCATGCCTAGGCAGCCGGTGATTGTCTGGGCATGCTGAAAGTTGTAGCTTTGCAACAGCTAGAGGTCCACAGTTTTGACACCACTGGTCTAAGGTGTATGGCACTTTTAGTCTTTGCTAGATTCTTGCCACCAGCCACCACTAGGGGGAGCTAAGTGAATAAAAATATAAACAGCTTGCTTATATTTAAGGTTTTCTTTTATTCTGTAAGCTCCCCCTAGTGGCAGCAATAGACAGCTGTAATTTTGTAATTTTACACTGCCTGTGTGAAAAGAAAAGAAGGATTTAGATAGTGTTGACCTCAATGTATATCTATCTATCTATCTATATATATATATATATATATATATATATACACACAGAAGATTAAATATCTATATAGCCGGTGAAATTTCTCACTAAATATATTTTCAGAGGTGCTGGATTGACATGAAATTTTCACATGTTGGTAACAACACAGGTAATCCACACATACAACTAAACTAAAACAAATATGCTCAGAAATTAAGTGTAATACTTTGAAATGACACAGGTAAAAAGTATTGAACACAAAGAAAGGGAGGTGCAAAAAGGCATGAAAAGCAAAGACAACAGCTGAAACTTTTCAGTAATTTAAAAGCTGTTGTCAAACTAATATCATCTGGTTCAGTCCAAACTGATGGCCTACAAAAAGGTCTCAGTGCCAGGGTGTCACAAAAGAAACACTACATGATTGGTAAAAGCAAAGAGCTTTTTCAAGACCTTTGCAACCTAATTATGGCAAAACAGGCACATTTCTAAGCTTCTGAATGTTCCAATGAGAACTGTTGGGACCACAATACGGAAGTGGTTGACAATCATTTCTCCATGAATTTGCCTCGACCACTCACAGAGAAGTTATAGAATACAAATAAGTATGGACTACTTGGGTTGTTACCAACATCTGGGAAAAATTTCATGTCAATAGCGCCTTTGGAAATATATTAAATGAGAAAAATGGTAACATGTTCAATACTTATTTCACCTGCTTCTGAATGTATATATTGAAAGGAGGTGAATGGAAGGGGTATGGGTTAATGAAGGAAGGGGAATCTGTATTTCTGCATATGCATTAATGTTACTTTGTTCTAGGAATGTATCTAATCCTGTTTTGAACCCCTCAACTGTTCCTGCTGTGACCAGTTCCTGAGGTAGACTGTTCCAGTGCCTCATTGTCTTTTGAGGGGGTTTTATCTGGAACAGTTTTTCCCTATATTTGTTGTATGGACCATTTTTATACTTAAATAAGTTGATCATATCCCCCCTAAACGTCTATTCTCAAGACTAAATAAATGTCATTTTAATTTTGTTTTAATTCTTTTAAAAGATGTTGCATGCCCCTTTTTAGTTTAGCTACACGTCACTGCACCCTTTCCAGCTCCACAACGTCCCTTTTATGAACTGGTGCCAAAAACTGTACAGCATATTCCAGGTGAGGCCGAACCAATGCTTTACTCCCACTTTTACTCCATCAGAGACATACGACGCATGCAGGTTATTAGTACCCAGATGCATAACTTTACATTTATCCACATTGAATCTCATTTGCCAACAGTCAATCAGTATAATGTTTAAATCAACTTTTTATGTTGTACATATTTTTACATTTTCCATACCATAATATAAAAAAAATAAAATCCTGAAATCCATAATAGATTGACACTTCCTACTCTGTAGAGATCACTTCTCATCATCTTAAAAATGTGAAATCAAAAGACAGATAACATAGGATTCCCCACTGACAAAAGGTCATGGTCCCAGCTCCCCTCTGCACAGGCTACAGAGCATGCTCACAACACTCGCTAATAGAAGTCAATAGTCATCCCCAGACCACACTTTCCTATGATCATGTGGCTGCTGTAAAGCACATTTCTGAACTGCTGTTAAGAGAGCAGACAGACAACTCTACATAGTCATGTACAGAAAAATACATTTAAAAATTAAATATAAATATTTAAAAGACTAATTACTAATGCATTACATAGGAGAAATATAAAAGCTGCATAAACCTGCCACCCAAGGTAAGAAATGCAAATATTTAAATAAAACAATATAAAGCAGTAAAATATTTAGAAAATATTTTTTCTTCTTTCTAATAGAGAGTTACATTGTTCACATCTACTTCAGTCTGAGAAGGAACTGAAGGAAAGAAATGCCGGTTTTAATTGGAGTTTGAGGTACTACACCTCCACATATATTTATATAAAACATAATAAGTCGAGCCGAGTACACCTATGCCAGTAAATGAGGAAATTTCATTAGACGACAAACTTCTAATATTGGAACATAAACTTTAATGCCGTCTATTGAAAACAGGACGGCTCCTGAGGGCTAGAACTCTATCAATTTCAAGTGTAGCAACATGTCAGACTGATGTATTCAAAAAATAACCAAGCTGGAAAGTCAGACAAGCTAATATTCTCCTAATATTAAATAAATGTAACTTTGTTCAGTGGCCACTTTTGTGCACTCCCTTGCTTCTGGTTTTGGTTATTTCATTACCATACAACAGCCAAAAGATGCATAAAACCACCAATCTTCTATAATGGATGTATTTTTTTCCATCTGGAGTATTTCAGTATATTGACCTTGAGGTCTAAACCACAGTTATTGTATATAGAGCTAGAACGTTTACTTTACCTTATACAAGTAATTGCAAATGTGTGTGTTAAAATATAGAATATTAAAGTAATACCATGCACACCTACATAATAATATTCATATTAATAAGGATTAGGGTAGAATGAGGATGGCTATATAAGAGAGCTAATGAACATACACAGCACAATGCCAGGCACTGATCAAATTCCAGATAATCTGTCACAAGACAAGAAATGCCCTATATCATTCACCTTGGAATTTTCCACTATAAAAATATAAAGGGAGTTTTCCTGTGGTAAAAATGCGTTCCAGGAACATCAAATGGTCTGTAAACTCCAATAATCTGACACAAGCCCATTTCTTTGCCTACTAGGGTCTTGTTGTTTAACTGTACTTGTTGAAATGTTGAAGGGGGTTTCCCCACAATTAAATATTACATTCATTTCTCAATTGGGATAATTAAAATGCCTTATGTCAAGATATCAGTGTTACCTACTTGTTATGGTGCCCCCTACTGTTCTTTTAAATCTCTTTTTAGAATATGCACCTCATGTATTCAGTGAAGGTACACCTAGTACACGGATTTTCATTTACTGGTCTGCACAATGGCAGAAATAACTCTTCTATCTGGGCACAAGAGGACCATCTGAGTGGTGGAACTAGTTACTAAAAATGTGTAACCACTGGACACTGGACAGGGGCTTGATAAGAACACAATGGGTATCATAATAACTATATGATAGCAATATTGAGGCAAACCACCATATTTTTATATGTTGTACATCTTGGCAAAACATTAACCTTTCTAATACACTTCATAAGAAATGTTATCTCCTTTTATAGAAATCATGGCTTAAAAAAAGGACATTAGGGGTCCCCATACCAATAATCCTGTCCGGATGAAGCATCATCTTTGCCCCAGCTAAAGCACAGACTAGGACAAAGTACAATAAGTGAGGGTGGGACTAACACTCCTCTGTGCTCACTCCTGTCCTGTCTAACAGACTCCTGTCTAAAAACAGAAAGAAAGGGGTTACAGAGCAGAATGGTAGACCCAGGAAGGAAGTGAATGCACTGTGAGGACGGGCTCAGTGCTTGCCTCAGACACACCCCTTCCTGAGCAGTGGATGTCAGAATGAGTGAGCAGCAGAACAGAGGGATTTCTAAGCCACAAACTGAAGCTAGACACATAAAAAAGCAATGTAAAGCATCTGCATGACCTAGTGAGAAATATATATAAGCATTATTTTCTTCTGTGATATGACAGGTACGCTTTAAAGAGGTTACCTGGCAAATAAAACATATACTCACAGCATACAGCATAAGTGTTTGATCATAAGAGGTAGGACCACTGGGACTCCCACAATCTCCAAGAACGGGGTCCGTTCTTACCTCGGAGTGCTCGCCCCCACCTCCCAAGACAAACTGGTCTTGCCTGCTCTGCCAATCACAAACTGCAGCGATAACCCATCTCAGCTTGTGATTGGCAGAGAAGTTCATCTGTCCCAAAACCAGTTCATCTTGTGGGGGAGCCGAAGCACTGCGAGGTAGGCAATGGGCCCCCTTCTGGAGATTGTGCATGGGGGTGTCATGAGTTGTATGTGGGGCCTGAAATGGAGGTGTATGTTCTCTGCATATAGATACAATTGAACACTACCATGGCTTCATGTTTCTCCATCTGATATACAGACCTGGGCACCACAGGTCAGACAAGAAGCGCAACTCAATGCACAAGGTCAGTGTAGGGTAGGTTTGTGGGTATGGCAGTATTGCTGTCTTGATGAGCACTGTGCTTGGAATTGGGGCATTGATATTACTAGCACCAAGCATCATTGGCACATGCTACAGAACCATCTGCTTGTATCTGTTTTCTTTCCTTTATCCAGTTAAGTCTCTTTAGAGTCTCCCAACAAACACCTCTACATGAGCATGTACTGGTATCAAAATCCGCCAAGCAACATCATACAAAAGAATCAGAAAATACATCAACTAACAGCATTTGTTTATTATGTCTCTGCCAACATCTGGTACTAACCTGTATACAGAACATCATCAACCACTTGAAGAAAGCGACATGAAAACTTATAGAAGGAAAATTCCAAGGGATATATTTGCAGCAGCAGGTTGCACATCATGTTATGGTTATTAGATTATAATAAATGTTTTTGCAAGTGGAAATGGTCTTTGTATGAAGAATGATCCATCACCCAGCATGAATAGATTTTGAGACCAGCAGAGGACATTTACCCATTGTGTGATGTAGATGCCAGACATGTACCTATTTACCTCTTTCTTGATGTAATGTCTTCAGAATATCAAGGAGATAGAAAAATGTCAGCGTTACAATTTCATTATACAAGTGAAAAAGCTTTGGCCACACTGCTCACAGGTCATATGCCAGGACTCTATACACTTGGGTATGATAAGAACATAATATGACGGCACATGCACGGTAGTCGTGGTCAGCGTTGGTCGGCTTTTTTATTCTACCCAGAAGCAAAACAATTGATTGTGACTGAATTCATATCAACAAGTTATATTGGAATGGCCTGAAATATCGGGGGAGATCTATCAAAATCTGTGCAGAGGAGAAGTTGCCTAGTTACCCATAGCAACCAATCAGATTTCTTCTTTCATTCTTAACAAGGCCTCTGAAAAATGAAAGAAGCAATCTGATTGGTTGCTATGGGCAACTGGGCAACTTTTCCTCTGCACAGGTTTTGATAAATCTCCCTCATAATCTTTCATGATAAACTACTATGATTAGCAATGGGCTGAAAGAACTATTGGTGATGCTGCACCTTCTAGTACGAAGCAGTAAAAAGGTAAAAGTAGAGTCAGAAATGAATACAAGTCTTCCCTTTGCACCATTGTCATGGCTGGAAATCATCAGAAAAGGGTGAAATGTACAGAGTCCTGCGCTTATAATAAAATAAATAAAAATAAAAGGTCAGGCTCACATTTGGTAACTTTTATTCAAGCTTCTAACATTTACATCTCCTTTCCATAAAGACACAATCAGTCATCAACCATCCAAAGCAGTCATTTGAAGCAAGCTTGGTCCTGTAGCCTAAGGCTGTCCATGTTATAGCAGAGCCGAACAGATTTGTAGAGTTGATAATTTGTCTGGTTTCCTGAACCTTAATTTAACATTACATAGCATAACATGAGGATGTGTAGACTTCAAAGAGAAAATAAGTAGAATTTAGACAAATGGCTATGCATTCTAATAAATTCTATACATGAGGCGGCAACCAGTTGAGCCATTCCAGCAATGACTTAGATAAAAAGCTAAAACAGAAAAATCTTCCATAATACACACTAAACAACATTTCCTTTTATTTTCAAAGTTATCGTCTCACAGCTGGAACTATACAAAACTTTTTGCCTAACTGACCGATCAAAGAGAGGTCTACTGTTCAGCTTGGATGGATTTTGCCTGTGTGTATGTTCTGTAATAACTTGAAAATGCTTTGATAGATTTGTCTCAAATTTAACGTAATTTAATGTAATATTACATGTGGCTGAAATTGGTCAAACAGAAGGGCATGACTACCCTCTTGATATGTTCTAGATACTATGTTGTGAGTATGTCCAAAAGAGCCATGCAGTTTAAATCTTTTACAATACATGGATTTGTGACCCTTCCATGTGACATTTTCTACTGTTTTTGCACACATGCAAGCGACATCTCTGTTAGAGAACCAAAATATTGTAAAACAGACATTGTTATTCCATTTTTGAAGTATGAACATCTAACAAAGCCTTAATCAAAAAAGCAATCTCATGAAAAAATAGTTTAAAAATGTGCGGCAAGATGAGTTAAAGAATCTGAAGATGAAAATGCATGTAAACAAATAAGGAAATTAAATTCACAGACATTTCCTTACTTTATTTTTTTATTTTCAAAACGGTCAAAAAAAATATCTCATGGGTTCTACATTCTTATGTAATTTAAATTTAATTTAATTTGAATTTATTTACATTTTTTGAGTACCAATTCTGGTGAGCATTGAGCTGGCGGTCCTCTGCCAGGCGAGATACCACTTGTTCCAGCCCCTGCCTCTCAGCGCCCCCCTGACTATGAAAGTACAAATGTTTAATTTAATCAGTTATGGTTCATTGTTATTGCTCCAAACTGTTTCATTGGATTATTTTGATAATTCCACAGGAAATATGATGTAGACGACCATAGGGCCTCAGTCTTGAAAAGATTACATCGATTTTTTAAAATTAAAATTTAAGATTTATATTAGATTCCCAAGTTTAATGTCCCGGTGTTTACTTTGAACTAATACTGTATGATCACAAAACCCAATCTAACAAGGAGTCACATGGCAGCACAATGACAGAACCTAGAGATGGCAGCAGCATGAGGAGACCATAATCTGGCAGAATGACACAGCCTGGAATTGGCGGCAGCATGAGAAGACCATATAGTGGCAGAACGGCCGAGTCTGGAGGTAGCAACAGCCTGACAAGACAAAAGGGCCTCACAATAGAAAAGATTAAAGTTATTTTTGAAATATTAAATTGAAGATTATAGATATATTAAAAGTTTAATTTAAGGTGCCAACAGCATAAGGAGACCATATGGTGGCACAATGGCACAGCCTGGAGCTGGCGGCAACATGAGTAGACAATAGGGCTTCACAATCCCTAAGATTAAAAGATTAATTTTAAAATTGAAATTGAAGATTTATGGTAGCTAGTGCTACCATAAAATATTTTTAGGTAATGTCCCAGGTAGAGATGAGCGAACTTACAATAAATTCGATTCGTCACGAACTTCTCGGCTCGGTAGTTGATGACTTTTCCTACATAAATTAGTTCAGCTTTCAGGTGCTCCCGTGGGCTGGAAAAGGTGGATACAGTCCTAGGAGACTCTTTCCTAGGACTGTAGCTGAACTAATTTATGCAGGAAAAGTCAGCAACCGCCGAGCCGAGAAGTTCGTGACGAATCGAATTTACTGTAAGTTCGCTCATCTCTAGTCCCAGGCCCAGCAGCATCAGTAAACCATATAGTGGCTGAATGGCACAGCCTCAAGGTGGCAGCAGCATGAGTAGACAATAGGGCTTCACAATCCCTAAGATTAAAAGATTAGTTTTAAAATTGAAATTGAAATTAAAATTGAAGATTACACTCTCAAGTTTTAATGTCCCGGGCCCCGGCGTGTGGTTACAAAAGACCAAATCTAACAAGGAGTCACATGTCGGCACAATGACAGAGCCTGGAGGTGGCATCAGACCATATAGTGGCTGATTGGCACAGCCTGGAGTTGGTGGCATCATGAGTAGAACATATTGTGGCTGAATGGCACAGCCTGGAGTTTGTGGCAGCATGAGGAGACCATATAGTGTCTGAATGGCAGAGCCTGGAGGTGGCTGAAGCATGAGGAGACCATATAATGTCTGAATGGTACAGCCTGGAGGTGGCTGAAGCATGAGGAGACCATACAGTGGCTGAATGGCACAGCCTGGAGTTGGCTGAAGCATGAGGAGACCATATAGTGGCTGAGTGGCACAGCCTGGAGGTGGTGAAGCATGAGGAGATCATATAGTGTCTGATTGGCACAGCCTGGAGGTGGATGAAGCATTAGGAGACCATATAGTGGCTGAATGACACAGCCTGGAGGTGGCTGAATAATGAGGAGACCATATAATGGCTGATTGGCACAGCCTGGAGTTGGCTGAAGCATGAAGAGACCATATAGTGGCTGAATGGCACAGCCTGGAGGTGATGAAGCATGAGTAGACCATATAATGGCCGAATGGCACAGCCTGGAGTTGGCTGAAGCATGAGGAGACAATACAGTGGCTGAAAGAGACAGCCTGGAGGTGGCAGCAGCAGCATCAGGAGTCCTGAAAGTGACCCAGTGACAGAGTGGTGTGGTGGGTGTCAATACCAGTCCTCAGTGACCAAGGTGGGTGAAAAAAGGTCTGATGCGGAGGAATGTTTGTAAGTGGGGAGCAGCGCCTTAAATCTGTTTGGCACTATCCATATCTGTGAAGTGTTGGTGTGGCACCATGGTCAATCTACTCTGATGCATCAGGCATTGGTGATTGGAAATCCTGGCTGATCCATGCCTGATTCATCTTCACAAAGGTCAGTCTCTCCACATTTTTAGTGGACAGGCGAGTTCTCCTTGGGGTGACTATGGCCCCGCTGCACTAAACACCCGCTCTGATGGCACGTCAAGGTATGCCACCACCTGCTGGTTCAGGTCCTGCTCCAGGTCTCCCTGCTGCTGATGAGTTGCTTCACTATGCGGGTGAAGAAAGGTACTCATCAGTGACTGTAGACTCAGGCTGCTGCTGATGGAGCTGGTACTGCTCCTGCTACCCCTCCCCAGCATCCATGGCAGTGGAAGGTGAGCACAGAGGGCCCCCCTAGTCAGACCTGGAGGAGGATGGATAATGGCGCCGATAGGCATCGGCCAACTAACTAAGTAGGATGTCTCTGTAGTAGGTCAGTTTGTCCTTCCTCTCAGTGCGTGTGAAAAAGGCCCCCATTTTGTGTCAATAGCGAGGGTCCAATAAGGTGGAGAGCCTGAAGTCATCCCGCTGCCGAATGGTGAAAATTCGGCTGTCACTACGCAAGCAAGTGAGCATGCATCGTGCCATTTGTGCAAGTGACTCAGAGGGACTCCCTGCCTTCATCTCCACTGCATACTGCCATGGTGTGTCTCGGTCCTCTGTCTCGTCGTCCTCATAACCCTCTAGCTCCTCTGGTTGCTCCTCCTCTCAGATTACTAGAAAAAAATGCCCATTTGGCAGAACCTAAACTGTGCTCCACTGTGCCCCTACCCTCCTACTCCAGTTCAGCCCCCACAGGGCTCATGTTGCCATGAGATGTAGGCACCATATCTCCACTAACCTGACAGCCATCAATTCCAACACGTGTTGTAAGAAATAAAGCAGTGGAATGACATTGTTCATCCCGTAATCCTGGCGATTTACTAATAATGTGGCTTCCTCACAGGGCCTGAGCAAACATCAGGTGTCACGTATGAGCTGCCACTGGTTGACATTGAAGTTACACAAGGGAGTACCCCTATCCACTTGGATCATCAAGAAATCGGTGAAGGTTTTTCTCTGTTAGTATAGTCAGTCCAACATATGGATGGTGGAATTCCAACGTGTGGCAAATTAGACTACGTTGGGGGATACCGTTCTGACACTGCAGCTCAAGGAGGGTGTGCTTTGCGGTGTACGAGTGGCTGAAGTGCATGAAAAGTTTCCTTCCCATTGTTAGGATGTCTTGCAAATGGGGGGAACACTTCAGGAACCACTTGACAACCAGATTGAACACGTGTGCCATACTAGGCGCATGGCTCAGCCTTCTCAGTCACAGCACAGACAAGATGTTCTTCCTGTTGTCAGTCACCATGGTTCCCATTTCCAGCTTTCGTGTAGTAAGTCATTCTCAAATTTCTTTATGAATTACTTTTAGCAGTTCCTACCCTGTGTGAATCCGTTCGCCAAGGCAAACCATATGAAGAACAGCGTGACACCGCCGTGCCCTACACACATGGTATGCTGAAGGGGCACTGAGACTTGTCTAGGCAGTGGAGGCTGAGGACATGGTGGAGGATGAGGAGGCGGAGTCGCACACTGTCACAGGACCAACAGCCTGAGAGCTTGGAGGAGGAAGTGGCATGACCTGTCCATATTGGTGTTGTGGCTGTGCACGAACCACATTGTCCCAGTGAGCCGTAATGGACATGTATTGTCCCTGACTATAGTTACAGCTCCAGATGTCGATGCTGCCGTGCACTTTGGTACACACTGACAGGCTCAAGAACTGGCCCACCTTCTCTTCCACAAAACTGTGCAGGGCTGGTACTGCCTTCTTCACAAAGAAATGACAGCTTGGCACTCTCCACCTCAGCTTGGCACAAGCCATCAGTTCTCTGAAAGGTGCAGAGTCCACCACTTGAAAAGGGAGGGACTGCAGTACCAGCAACTTGGACAGGAGCACATTCAGCTTCTGCGCCGTTGGATGAGTGGGCGCATTCTGTTGTCTCTTGGACATGGCTTCACCGATGGATTGTTGGCCAAATGACTGACTAAAAGTAGGAGGAGCAGGAGCATCTGGAGCGACAGAAGGAGGGTATGACACACAGCTCCCTTCGGCTGAGGTGGTGGAGCCTTGGCTAGCAGAAAGAGGGAATGGCGTGCCACTGGGTGATGCAGCAGGCTGGACCACTACATCGGAGCCATAGTTCTCCCAGGTCGCTTTTTGGTGGCACAGCATATGTTGATGCACGGCCATGGTGCCAACATTGGGACCCTGGCCATGCTTTACCTTCTGCCAACACATCTTGCATGTGGCTATGTTAACCTCCTCCGGATGCTTGTTGAAAAACTGCCACACCGCCGAGTAGCTGACCAACAGTCTGCACTAATTGACTGCTACTGCCGCCGTCTCCAGGAACCTCTGTTCAACTACCTCCCAGGAAGGTAGGCTGCTGTGAAGCAGGTGGTTTCTCCCAGGCACGTTTGGCTCCAGAATTTCCACTTCTGCCACCATGCTGACTGCCAACCATGCAACCACCTTGCTGGCTCAGCTGCTGCCTCACAGGCAAACTGCAACTCTCTTCTCCTGATGATGTTGAAGCCCCTTCTGCACCCGGCTCCCAATTGCTCATCAACAAGTGTCTGCATGTCATTTATGTCCTCCTCAGGTTCCTCAACAGTGTCTGCTTCAGGACCCTCAACCCTGGCAACACCGCCTCCCACGTCACTCTCCTCATCACTACTTGCTTGCCTAGCGGAGGAAGCGGCGGATGTCTCCTCCACTTCTTGGCTGGGCATTAGCTGCTGACCTTTATTAGATCGTCCTCAGTGAATAGTGGAGCTGAATCCACAGCATAAGATACTTCTGTAGGGGAGGGAACAGCATAGGACAGGGGCAATGAGAGGACAGGGACTGCTCCCGGGCCATGCCAAGTGAGGGTTGTGTCTGAGGAAACCACCGACTGTTGACTGGGGGTATCAGATGTCACTTGTGATGAAGTTGATGACCGTGTTAACCAATCGATGATGGCAGATGGGTTGCTGGTCGAGACATGACCGTTAGCTGATACTGGGAGCTCAGGCCGCTCACTGCGACTCCTGCTGCCACTCATGCCTAGTCTGTTGCGACCTCTGCCTGATGAATTTAGGCCTCTTCCACTCCTCTGTGCACGTCCTGGCACTTTTCTGCCTGACCTAGTGCGTATATGAGGTGAGTACAATACGCTTCACTACGCTTAAAACAGTGTTTGTCTAGAACAGCAGCAGGTGTGTTCAAAGACTATTAGGAATGGACTGCTGGGTATTATACCATCTACATACTAGTATAACCAGCAGATGGTTTGTTGTGGAACAAAGACACAGAATTGCGCTGAAAAATTATTCCTGCCTCCTCTGCTAAGGTTTATGAAGTTGAGGCAGCTTTTTGAAATGTATGAGGCAACACACAGCTCTCTGCTCCTCTCTGTAATACAATGCTGTAGAAAATGACTGGGAGTTACTGGCTGCAGTAAAAATCCTTTCCAGTGGAAAACGCACTGCTCTCTGTCCACCTGAATGCTGATGTGACTAGGAGGTGAAATGCTGCTGGAAAAAGCTTTTCTGTGTAACACACACACAGGCTGTCCGTCCTATCTCTGCAGTGTAATCAATGAAATGACTGGCCACAATATGGCTGCCGATTATATAGGGCTGTGACATCACAGGGGTGGCTGGCTGCTGATAGGCTGCATCCTGCATGTGATTCAGGGTCATCCTCCCTACCGTTGTTCCCGCCTTCCCAGAGTTCCTTGCCCCATGTCCTTACATTTGGATCTGCCATTTTAGATGCCCTGGAGCCTGGACCGCACTGAATGGAATTTAATGAAACAATTTGCACGATAGAATCGCGGCAATATTCACATGCTGGTGTGACCTGGAAAAAGACTCTAAAATTAGCTCTGGACAACACGTTAACCACTAAATTTCAAGTACCGGATATGTGTTAACAGATAAAATTGAAGTTAAACTGTAACGAGAGCCACACCAACCTACAAACAAACCGCATTATCTGAGAGGATTTGGACCTGCCCTTGTTGACTAACTCTACCGTTGCCATGTTGCCATCACAAATAAAGACCACTATGGAGTTAGACCATGTAGTCCCCCAAACATGTGCAGCTGCAACAATTGGGTATACCTCAAACAATGCCTAAGTGCGGCTGAAACACAGAATTGCCAGAACCTCTCAGGGCCACATCCAGTGATTCTGAAATATAGCAGCGGAACCGTGTGTAGCCGCAGCATCCGTAAAAACTTCGGTGAATCGTTATTCACTTCTGGCAGGAACACAGAGACTGCGTTCCACTGACTGATGTGCCGCCTCCACATGTGTAAGTCAGCAAGGGCTTCTGGACCTAGATGAACCTCACTGTTAGAGTTGGGTGCATCCAGCAGCAAAGCCAGCAACCTGGAGACAAAGGACCTGCCTTGTGGTATAATGCGCATTGCAAATGCCAGCATGCCTAACAAGCTTTGTAGCTTGGCTTTGGCTGTGGCCTGTGTCCTCACAAATTTCCGTAAAGTCTCCTTGATTCTAGTTAAATTTTCTACTGGCAGACTCGCCTGCATCTTAACTGTGTCCTGGACTATGAAACGTAAGTCTGACCGAGGGACCCTCTATATTTTTAGGTGACACTGGCACACCCACAATCACATATTTGCAACCTGCAACGTTAACCGGTGCCCAGTGTAATGCTTCTGTTGCTGGTCAAATAACCAGGGACTACTCTTTGTGCCAAAGGTAAGTTTCTTAGAAAAGTAGTATCTCTCCTGCCATTTTACCCCGTACCACTTCCGCAATTCTTGACACATGGGTAGCAACTTAAAGACGTCTGTGATGTCTGCTTTCGCCAACCACGTGCCTGATCCCAACTGAAGAACCACCTGTATAGCCTGGTCGATGGAAGAGTATTTCATGGAAAATTCTTCAGAAGGGATCAAGGAGTTGATACTAGGAACCACTGAAGAACATGGGGCAGACAAGTCATAAATCAGCTAAAACAAAGGAAAGCGCTCCATAGTGTGATACCGTATATATAAAGAATTGGTGAACGATAATGAAATATGCTCACCCGCGGTGGTTGTACTCAGCCAAGCACAACAATCGTAAAGGCATATAGAGAAGGGGAGTTCTCCGATCTAGCAGCCACTCCTGGGATAGATACAAACAACCACAATTTTTCCTCCAGGCGCTTGGATCTTGTTAGGAGCAAACAGTTTATTTACCCACAATGCAACGCGCTTCCACACAAGTTTGATTGCACTACCACAGGCCATTTTCGAGTATGACAATCTGTTTTCAGCAAGTAAGGAGCCACAGATGGTATCAGAGGTGTTGTACAATGAAGTAGACAAAGGATATATGATTGGTATGTTTCTCTCCTCCCCTTTTGAGGTCTGGAGAGTCAGCCCAATTGGTGTAGTTACTGGAAAATTTAGCAATAAAAAAACGCTTGATTTATTACTTCAATTTTTCCTCCAAGAAAAACCACAGGATCAGACAGGCGCTAGGCTCTTGTTAGGAGCAAACTGTTTATTTACCCACAATGCAATGTGTTTCATGGTAAAAACCGCTTCATCAGGCATCCTGATTAGAGATGAGCGAACTTACAGTAAATTCGATTCGTCACGAACTTCTCGGCTCGGCAGTTGATGACTTTTCCTGCATAAATGAGTTCAGCTTTCAAGTGCTCCGGTGGGCTGAAAAAGGTGGATACAGTCCTGGGAGACTCTTTTGTAGGAATGTATCCACCTTTTCCAGCCCACCGGAGCACCTGAAAGCTGAACTAATTTACGCAGGAAAAGTCATCAACTGCCGAGCCGAGAAGTTTGTGATGAATCGAATTTACTGTAAGTTCGCTCATCTCTAATCATGACATATACCATTACAACAAGCTGAGTCACCATACCGAGGCCAAAAACCGCCAGAGTATTGCAGGACCATCTGAAGCGGGACCCAGAACGGCATCTGTCCCCCTGCACCTGGAAGCGGAGTACCCACCGTGGGTACTGCACTCCCTTTCTCGGAATGGACCATATCACTAGCCTCCTCCCCCGATGGTTGACCTTCCAGCACTACTGCGTCCACCTTAGCCAGCCCGCGGCACCACCTCGTGTGGACGCGGTAACCCGTCATCTGCTGCTGGGCCATAAGAACATTACTTGGACCACTGCCAGAGACCGGCACTTACCCGCTCACCACGCTCACCCTCGAACCGGAAGTTCCCCCAGTTCCGGGAGTGCTGCGTAACGTCTTAACTCAGCAACACAGCATGCCACCACACTACGCTGATGATGAACCCCCTGTCCGGAGGTGAGTTGTCTGTTAAGTAACCGATGCCTCTCCCACAAACGCAGCCTGTGCAGGCTTTACACATAGCAAAATGGAAAATTATTAAAAGAATCATAAAAATGAACTTGATGAAGTCTTTTTTCAACTTTATTAACTATGTAACAAAGATACAAAATACTACACAAGGTAAGAAGAAAAATATGTTTAAAAAGAAAAAATTCCAAGGTGCATTGAATACATGGGTAGTTATGGCCAAACAGGCCAAACTCACCATGTGTAGGAAAGTTAAAGATTAACTGACTCTTGTTGGTAAGCTGATGGGGTCATTTCTACCAGCTAAAATATCACAGACCTTCATCTCCCTGAAATCTATATGTATTGTCTCCAATTTGACAATTTTTTACCTTATATTAAAGGTTTGTCTAGGTACAAAATAAAAAAATAAATCCATACTCATCTACCCTAATTCCCTTCTGATAGCGGCCGGTCCTTTCCACTTCTTACTTTCGACACCCATGTAAGCTAGTGATTGGCTAATCGGGCTCTCTCTGCAGGGTCAGCATATCATTGGAAACATTAAAAAACAGAGTGGACTGGGAGCCAAATGCCGTGAGTATGTTGTTTTTTCTTACGCTACCCACGGGAATTCTAAAAAAAATTTACATGATAATTAATTTGACACTGATGTCTAGACACAGAAAAACAGTAAAATGTAAAAGTTTTGCTCTCTAATTAAAAAATACGCTAGTTTAAAAAAAAAAAAAAAAAAACTGTAAATCTGTGATATTACAGCAAACTCCTCACCTCAGCTGAAAGTAATTACCTAAAATTCCCCCAAATTTAACAGATCTGGTTGTTCTCGTTCACACAGATTGTACTTGTATTGCTATCTATGAGTGAATAGGCCTTTCTGTGGTTAGGACTGTCAGTACCAAGAACTGCATCATTTTATGTATCACATCATCTGTTGAAGAAGATAACATATTGACAGATTTTTCTTAAATTTGCCAAAAAACAGAAACATCTTGGACAAAGTACAGGAAAGTGTGATCTAAATAACCTGGTAGTATGCTACATAGTTATATAGTTAATAAATAAAAGAAATAATCTGGTTGCTATGGGCAACTGCACCACTTTTCCTCTACACAGGTTTTGATAAATCTTCCTGAATGTTTTTCTTTGTATGCAATATGGGTAATCCACCATAAGGTGATTTTAGTATGTACCTGGCAGACAGTAATGGACATGCTTAGGAAGGATCCGTGCTTTTCTTGGGGTTAAATGGCTATGTTGGGAGATTACCGTAATACTGTGTCTAGCCTTTTGTGAACTGGTATTTCCTGTTTCAGTTTTTTTTTTTTTCATTACAAATCCCACAATTCCATTTTCCTCCCTCCCACACATCAGCCACCCCACCCATTGAAACATAAATGAGCTGCATCCATCAAAAGACCTGTGGTTTTCAATCAGGGTGCCTACAGCTGTTGCATTAGTAGCAAATTGTTCTCTTTCCCACCAAGTGATCGCTCCCCCATTGAAGCAGACAGGCTCCCTGTCATCAGCTGATTAGTGAATCAGGTGTCGGCCGCATTGCAAGCTGGGAAAAATCTGAGACAACAGATCAATCATTTTGTATGCTGTTAAAAATAAATATTGGGGTGAAAATCACAGAAGAATTGTGAGAAAACCGTCACACACAGGTACAGACACTATATTATGAACTACACTAACTTTACAGCCCCCGTAGTATAGTCAAATAAAAAAAATTCCTGGAATACCCCTTTTAAGGGAACCTGTCAGCAGATGTGTGCCCTAACTGTTGGCAACATATTATATAGGGTAAACTCAGTTAGCAACTTACCATGTGCCAATGTCCTGGATTGCACCATTCATAATGGCGAAAATCATTTTGAAAAATGTCCTACACCAAGGGACAGGGACATAATACTCCCCCTTTATAAAGCATTGATACGGCCTCACCTGGAATATGCTGTTCAGTTTTGGTCGCCTGTTCATAAAAGGGACACTGCGGAGTTGGAAAGGGCGCAGAGATGCGCGACTAAACTAATATGGGGCATGGAACATCTTAGCTATGAGGAGCGATTAAAGGAGTTACAATTGTTTAGTCTTGAGAAGAGACGTTTAAAGGGGGATATGATAAACGTATATAAGTATGTAAATGGCCCATACAAAAAATATGGAGAAAAACTGTTCCAGGTTAAACCCCCCCAAAGGACGAGGGGGCACTCCCTCCGTCTGGAGAAGAAAAAGTTTAGTCTAAAGGGGCGACACGCCTTCTTTACCGTGAGAAATGTGAATTTATGGAACGGTCTACCTCAGGAACTGGTCACAGCAGGAACAATTAACAGCTTTAAAACAGGGTTAGATACATTCCTGGAACAAAATAACATTAATGCTTATCCAGAATTATAAAACTACATCCCTTTCCCTTATCCCCTTACACCCTTCACTTCAATTCCCTGGTTGGACTTGATGGACGTATGTCTTTTTTCAACCATACTAACTATATTTTAATGACTTCTAGGTAGGCCCAAGGGCATGGTGCATCTTCAGGTAGTAACCACTGCTCTTGGTTGTATTCACACCTACTAAAGCATGATTGACAGCCCGACCGCTTTGACATTACCGCTCTGCTCACTCTGCACACTGAAATTCCACACAGGCCCAGAAGCAGCACTATCCCTGGCCATGAAGCAGCTTCGCGGCAGTGTGAGATTTGACTGTGAAGATGGAGCAGAGCGGTGCCAATCACACTCGCGTAGACGTGAACACAGTCCAGAGTAGCAGTAACTACCTGAAGATGCACCAAGCCAAGGGGACTACTTGGAGGTCATTTTCATACAGTGCATTAAATTTATTTCAAATAATTTTCGGCATTATGTAGGACGCAATCCAGGACATCAGGACATGGTAATAAAACTGATTTTACCCTATATAACATGTTGCCAACAGTTATAAAGTGTGAAATCTGTGAACTGTATCCCTTTAACTCATGGCTTTTTAAAGGGCCAGCATGGACCAAAGCTCTCTCCCCCAGCAAATGTCCAATCAACCAAGGCTTCTTAAAGACCCTTCCCCTATCATCCATTGCTTGGACAATAAGGTCCAGTTGAATCCTCTACTGTGTTTATCTGTTCTCTGTTGCTTGGTATTGACCAGGCTTGCTTTTTGACTATGTCCTGCTGTCTACAGCCCAGTGTGAACTCGCCTGTATGAAAGAACTCCACCTGCCCTGACGTCCTGTCTGTACTCTGGGAGAGTCCCTGTGTCTTTTTTTTAACCTCCTTGCAGGGATTAAGGGTTTAAGAACTCACAATCCCCTAAGGACCTATTACACAGGGTAATTATTGCCCTGTGTAAAAGACCCGATGATCAGCCAATGAACAAGCAATTGTTCATTTGTTGCTGATAGCTGGGATCAGGAGACCCTAAAAATCATCATTGTTCGACTGAAGAATAATAATGCAAGTGAAGAAATTTTGCATTCGGTCATATGGCCCTGGCCACACAGTCTTTAAGCAATGTCAAAGGGCATGTAAGAGGACACTTGGTTTAGCCAATTGCCAAATCCATAGCAACCTCCGGTTAGCCTGATCTCACTGCCTTTGTGTTTAAACTGTAGAGCTTAGTATCATCAGCATATACTGAAATGTTTCTGTATACATCATAACTTAAAGGGGTAGTCCAGGATTTTTTTATTTGACTATGGTACAGGGGCTGTAAAGTTAGTGTAGTTCATAATATAGTGTCTGTACCTGTGTTTGACGGTTTACTCACAATTCTTCTTTCATTTTCTCCCCAATATTTATTTTTATCAGCATACAAAATGACTGTTGTCTGGGATTTTTCCCAGGTTGCAATGCGGCTGAGACCTGACTCACTAGTCAGCTGATGACAAGGAGCCTGTCTGCTTCAATGAGTGGAGGGATCGCTTGGTGGGAGAGAGATCAATCTGCAACTAATGCAACAGCTGTAGGCACCCTGATTGAAAACTGCAGGTCTTTTGAATGGATGCAGCTCATTTATGTTTCAATGGGTGGGGTGGCTAATGTGTGGGAGGGAGGAAAATGGAATTATTGGATTTATAAGCAAAAAAAGAAAACTGAAACAGGAAATACCAGTTCACAAAAAGCTAGCCACATTGTTAAGGTAA
This sequence comes from Hyla sarda, assembly GCF_029499605.1. Taxonomy (NCBI): domain Eukaryota; kingdom Metazoa; phylum Chordata; class Amphibia; order Anura; family Hylidae; genus Hyla; species Hyla sarda. The sequence continues at coordinate 237,690,800 of NC_079190.1, forward strand.
TCTCACAACATAGCTATTTAGCCCCAAGACAAGAGCAGATCCTTCCTAAGCATGACCATTACTGTCTGGTGGATAACCCCTTTCACATATTAATAAAAGAGGGTCCAATACTGACCCCTGTGGTATCCCAAAATGAAGGACCCCTTCATCAATATCTGGCAATCTGGCTCAGTTTTTAATAATCTGAGGGGACTAATGATATATCTAGCAGTAAACTGTGCTGGTGAAGTATTTTAATAAGATTTAATGAAATAGCTTTATTATAGTTATGACTGTATTCACCACCAAGTTTGGATTTAATGTCTTTGTTTATAATAATAAACCATTAGCTTAACTCTGGCAAACCAGTCTATCTGTATAATTTCCTACTAACAAGCCAAACTGTATACACACTCATAATACTTTAGAGACAAACTCATCTTGTACAATATAAACATAGCTCCACTTTTATGTGCCATATATATTTATACCCTTACTGAAAGCCTCCACAAAAGCTTCCAAGTGTTACACAAGAAATGAATTACATTTTTAGTATTTTCTTGTATACATTTGCAAGTACATTTATATAAATCCGGGTGGGACAGGACAAGGGTGGTCTTTGAGCCCTATTACATGGGCCGAGCTGTCTTATAAATGCTGTCTTATAGATGCTCTTACTTATTGACCCTATGATGCGTCTCGGTAATCGTGTGGGGGAGGGACGCACAAACGATCGCTGGAATCAGTTGGTGGCCACATGTTCCCTATTACATGGTGCGTCCGATGGCTGATGATTTTCACCAGGGCAAAACAAAACAATCAGTGGAGAGACAAGTTGTTGGCTGATCACTGGACTTATCTCACATTGTGATATCGGGGTATTTGGTCAATAATTTCCTGGTGTAATAGGGCCCTTAGAGTGACTTAGGCTTTGTGCAGACTGTATTTGAGCCTCATTCATCCAACCGAACAAAATAATTGACCTTTTGGTGTTCATTGGACCCGTATACATCAGTATACCTTTTTCCAGATGCACTTTCCTATATTATTGGCCACCTCAAATAAAAAACATATACCTTGCAGCATACTGTTTAACACTGTTGCCAGTAGACAAAGTATTTCACTATATTACTATACAGTGGCATGTATCATCTTCAATCAAAAGTATATGCCTCTTTTCTGGCTTCAGATTCAAAAATCAGCCAATGAACAACATTTTTCTTAAAGGGGGCATAGTAGTAGTTTTTTTTAAGAAAGAGAATAACAATGGTCCCCCTCACATGCTTCACTTTCTCACTTTTCTAGATATCCAGGGCAGGGAGCTTTCTCATCAATACATTTACTAACCTAGATATGCAGCCATTTGCTTACTCACACACACCTCCACCTATGCCCTTACTCTTTCACACAGGCAACCACATGTACCCACTGACGCATACAGACATTAGTCAACTTTGTAGGCCTGTATTAAATATACACTTCTACATTGTCTAAATTCTATGTCAATAACCAGCTTCCAATAGTGTTCTCTACTCTAAACCTTTGTATCTAGTGAGCCATAAGCCCCCTTACCAAAACGGGAACAAGGCAAATGTTGCAATACAGAACTCACCTGAGCCATTCAGCAGTCAGATACACAGCCTGAAAAACATTTCATAAAGCATTCTATTACATTAGGGTAACCCACTGAATTTATGGGGCCCTCTGTGAAGACAATGGGGGAGAGTTATCATAACATGTGCGGAGGAAATGTTGTCCAATAAGAAAAAAATTGCTTCTTTCATTTTTCAGAGGCCTTTTTAAAATTGAAAGAAGCAATCTGATTGGTTTCTATGGGCAACTGCACCACTTTTACTCTGCACAGGTTTTGTTGAATCTCCCCAATTATGTATCCTGGTGTTCCATTGGAGAAATGAATGCCTGGTCTAGGACAGTAAAGATGTCACTACCAAGTGTGCAGTAGTTTACCCACCTCCACAGTCTACAGCTAGTTTACTGAATTCCCTGTAGCCATTGAGTTCAACTTTAGCCTTTACCCAATAAATAGAACAGTATTTCACAGTAGATAGACAGGACTTTATTAGAATCATAGTTGTCTCTATGATCAATCTATTATCCCAGCTCTACCAATCAGTAAGAGGAACCCTGGGATTCTTTATTGGCACAAATCTTTCTAGTGAGGAAAAGATTTAAAGCAATATGTCAGGGTCGCTTTTTATTTGTACTTTTCTTGAAGATATACAACATATGGTAAATTACCCAAACATTAAATGAGGGTTGCGGACAAAGACATCTTACAATTTTAAAATTCTTACATCTTTATTTCATATTCACAGATAAAATTTTACTTAAACATTGAAAAAAATTAGATTAATCAAAATTGATATTATAATGGAAATACAGATTCAATTAGTCGTAACAATAGCAAGGTTCATCGGTTGGTGAATTCGTATTAAAGAAGCATAAAATCTACAGGTCACCAAATTATCACTTAAAACCAAGTGAGCAGAAGGGTTTGGATGTTTACAGTGATTCCTGGTTTTTACCCCAATGAAAAATGTTTTTGTGAAAAGCCAAGTCCCTCCCATAACCAAGACAGAACTGAGTCTACAATGCCCTATTAGAAACCAGTTAAAGGGGTACGCCTCTGAAAAAAAATAATTCTAAATCAACTGGTGCGAGAAAGTTAAAGGGGTACTCCGCCCCTAGACATCTTATCCCCTATCCAAAGGATAGGGGATAAGATGTCAGATCGCCGGGGTCCCGCTGCTGGGGACCCCTGGGATCGCTGCTGCGGCACCGCGCTATCATTACTGCACAGAGCAAATTCAGGGGACGGAGCAGCGTGATGTCATGGCTCCGCCCTTGTGACATCACGGCCTGCCCCCTTAATGCAAGTCTACGGCAGGGGGCATGACGACCGCTACGCCCCCTCCCATAGACTTGTATTGAGGGGGCAGGCCGTGATGTCACGAGGGGCAGAGCCGTGACGTAACGATGCTCCGGCACCTGTATTGCCCGTCATTACGCGCAGAGCAAATTCAGGGGACGGAGCAGCGTGATGTCATGGCTCCGCCCTCATGACATCACGGCCTGCCCCCTTAATGCAAGTCTACGGCAGGGGGCGTGACGACAGCTACGCCCCCTCCCATAGACTTGTATTGAGGGGGCAGGCCATGACGTCACGAGGGGCAGAGCCGTGACGTAACGATGCTCCGGCCCCTGTATTGCCCGTCATTACGCGCAGAGCGAACTCGCTCTGTGCAGTAATGATAGTGGGGTGCCGCAGCGGAGATCCTGGGGGTCCCCAGCGGCGGGACCACGGCGATCTGACATCTTATCCCCTATCCTTTGAATAGGGGATAAGATGTCTAGGGGCGGAGTACCCCTTTAAACAGATTTGTAAATTGCTTCTATTTAAAAATCTTAATCCTTCCAGTATTTATCAGCTGTTATATGCTCCACAGGAAGTTCTTTTCTTTTTGAATTTCCTTTCTGTCTGACCACAGTGTTCTCTGCTGACACCTCTGTCCATTTTAGGAACTGTCCAGAGTAAAAGGAAATCCCCATAGCAGTTCCTGATATGGACAGAGGTGTCAGCAGAGAGCACTGTGGTCAGACAGAAAAGAAATTCAAAAAGAAAAGAACTTACTGTGGATCATACAGCAACTGAAAGTACTGAAAGGATTAAGATTTTTTAATAGAAGTAATTTACTAATCTGCAAAAACAAAGAGAAAGTATGCACTCACTGCTGGTCAGCTGCTACAGGCTCTGAGTCCGGGATCACCACGGCATGAATGTAGATGGTAAGGGGCGCTCAGAGGCCTCTGAGCGCCCCTTACCGTCTACATTCATGTCGTGGTGATCCCGGACTCGGAGCCCGTAGCAGCTAACCTGCGGTGAGTGCATACTTTCTCTTTGTTTTTGCATATTCCGACACTTCACCTAGTGTGTGCACCCTGCAGGTGCTGCGTATATATTGAAGTGAGTCCGGACGCTCCTCACAGTTACCTGGGGGTATCGTATGTTTGCTTTTTCCACCTACTTGGGGTGCTACTTGGTGGGCTCTCTCCTTCTCGGATTTTCTAATTTACTAATCTGTTTAACTTTCTGGCACCAGTTGATTTTTTTAAAATCATGTGTTTCAGTGGAGTACTCCTTTAATAAAGTCCATTATGCTTAGTGTGTAGCAATACATCTGAATGACAACAAATGCTTTCACATATCTACTTGGTTTTGTTAAGACATTTTGCTAAGACATTAGCTGCCCACAAAAAAAGATTCTATTGCAATGTATTTTGCTATCATGCAGTCAACTATTTGAAGATGTATGATCACACATTGATGAATAGATGAGATTGGTTGTCAGATTCTTCAAAGTACTTTATGGCAACAGTAAAAAATTTATTTTATGGGTTGTCCAGGGCTTTGTTTGGAATTACAATTCGGTCAAAATCATGTAAATAGGGGTGAGCTGCAATATCAGAAATAGCTCATTGACAAGAATGGCAAGGTTTCAGGATTAAAAATCAGACCTGGACAACCCCTTTAGAATACCATGATAGATGCTATTAAAGGAGTATTAGGATTTATTGGGAAAAAAAAAAGTTTGCCTGTAAAATGGCAAACTACAGCATACTTTCCTGAACATCAGCAGCAGACCTGTCAGAGCCCGATAAACAGAAGGACTAGGGCAGACCAGTGCGCTGAGGGTGGGCCGGCAAGTTGAGTATGCTGCACTTTACTATTTTACAAGAATAACAATTTGTACTTGTGTTTCTTTTTTGTTTTTTAAATAAATTGAAAGACCCCTTTAAGTTTATATTATCAGCAATACTATTGTTCATTTTTAATATTCATGATTTTCACAGGCAGAAAATTGACATTTCAGAATATATTTGTTACCTAGGATTGTGCAAGATAGGTAATAAAAGGAACAAGGCATATGCACACCAGTTGTTGAAGAAATCATCCTATAATACTAATAAAGAGCAATAGAAATAGATATAGAACAAACACCCCACGGCATGCAGTATTATAGCCCCGGAATAGAATAGACTTTTCACTCTAAATGATACATATCTCCAGTGGCAATGAGGAACCAAATGACTTCTCCTCTTCATTGTGTCTATTTCTTTTACCACAACTTGATCCCCTTAGATTAAAGCTGTCTATCCCATTTGGAAAAAATAACAGAGCCACTGCCTTGGAAGAGAACATCAGGATTCCAAGGACAGGAATTCATGTCATAATAGGATAAATTTGTTAAAAATATCCATGTCTTTACAACAAAGCTGTGTCAGCTATAATGGAAAAAGTGTGTGGAAATGTTACAATCATGATCCTAGGCTCAAAGTAAATGAGGACCTTCTAGCCTGAACTAATATTGGTTATTATTACACAAACATTCACCTTGGTTACCGCTATAACAAAGTGGAGATACAGTGGCTTAACTCCTTGTATTTATCTCATAGGGAATCATTAGCACAATTGTATATATGTAGGCTATGAAATTACAGTAATATTGTTCAATATGAGTGTGCATTTCCCTTTTAGTTATATCTCTAAATAAATACATGTCCCATAATTGCCAGTGTATATTTCATGCCACTGCACTTTACCTATGCAGGCAGAAATCACATTACGATTGTCTGTGTACTACTACTCAAGCAAGTCCAGAGAACACAAGGACAAACCATTCCTGTTCTAATATTTCCAATTGTACCCTAAATGCTCTAAGCTATTGGTGACATGGATAGCAATAAAGATCAAAGAAAGTAAGCTATTATGTTGCATTAAAACAATAAACCTCTATTCGGTTACATTGCATTTCACAGAAGTCCTGAGGGATAGAGGCTTAAAGGTTGATTTTCATTGCATGGGAGAGTTGTCCTATAACCATCAAAGTTGCATGGTATACTGCCACTGGTAGATCCAGAACTGTTACTTAGGGTCTCTATGCTTCCGTCTCGCTGAAGTTCTAAAAGTAAACAGAGATAGTATTAGACATATTAATAATAATAATAATAATATATATGATTAAAGACTTTTATAGGGTTAGAGAAATATAGATGACTTCTTCCAGGGATATTCTGGAATTTAAAACATTTCCATATGTTGCTGAGGGGCTCTTAAAAATAAATGATACTTACCTACCCTGGTTTCCAGCAGTTTACAGTCTGGTGACTTCCAGTCCTCTGCGGTTCTGGCTTCCAAAAAGTCATGTAAGAGCAGGATCTGCCCACTGAGCCAGCACTGGCCAAGACAGGGCCCCTCTGCTGCCAGTTACTGGCTGAGCGGGCAGGTCCTGCTCTGATGCATTGTTTCAGAAGCAGCTACAAACAGGGAGCAGTGGGGGATCAGAAGTTTCCAGACGGGGACCTGCAGGGGACCTAGGTAGGTAAGTTTAATCATTTTTTAAATAGTTTTTTAAAGCTCAGAATACCCCTTTAACCATAACTGTCCAGGACTGTTGCATAGCTCCCCTAAAGGGAATGGAGCTGCAATAATAAACACAACTATGTTTTTGTAACTCATTTTATGATCAAATATAAAGTAATAATTATAAACCTGGCTTCATAAGTAACAAAATATGTTGTATATATATCTGCAGTCCCAAGGTTAAGTGAGAGTTGCAACAATCAGAAAAATATAGACAAAAGAAGACATCAACATGAAGTGAAAAGATGATATGACAACATATACAATTTTTACCTAAGATCAGTAAACTGTTTTAGCCCTTAAAAACAAAGATAATTTAAATGTTCACATTCATTCCTCCTTTCCTTCTAAGGCTATGTTCACACAGCTGAATTTCAGCATAATAATTCAGCCAAAATTGAATGCCTATTATGTTTAATGGGACTTCACTGTCCAAAGCAGAATTTCTGTGACAGACCTGTCTTTAAATTTTGCGGAGTTGAGGGCGGAATCCCATTTAACTCAGTGGGGCTATGAATTTTTGAAGAATAATCTGTTTTGAACACTCAGAAATTCAGCCAAAATTTTATTTAAATTCCGCAAAAATTCCATGGCAAGCTTTGCGGAACGGAATTTGAGCAGTATGGCAGATTTTCGGTCATGTGAACATAGCCTAAGAGCCATAACGCTTAGTTTTCCATCTACAGAGCCATATGAGGACTTGTTTTTAAAAAAACCAATTGTACATTGTAATGACACCTTTCATTTTACTATCAATTATTACTGCTATAGCGAAACACGAAAGAAAAATTGTAAGTGAAATAAAAAATAAAAATAATAAAATGTTGTAAATTTAGGGTTACTTTGTTTTTATGCCATTTACTGTGTGGCAAAATTTACATGTTATCTTTATTCATCAGTTCAGTACAATTTGTATATATATATATATATATATATATATATATATATATATATATACCGGTATATATATATATATACAATCACAAGTTTAAAAAAAAAACATTCTGTGTTATGGCTTATTTTTTGTACTGTGATTTGTAGTTTTTTTTTTTTACCATTCTGGAGTAGGTGAGAATTTTTATTTTTTTTCTTCTGAGATGTGAGGCTTTATTTTGTTTTCATTTACGCTATTCACCATGCAGGATCAATAACATTCAATTCTAATAGTTCAGACAATTCGGCACACAGTGATACAAAATATTTTTAGGTTATTTTAATTTAGTAACATTTTGATAAATAGAAAAGGGGGTTGATTTGAATTTTTATCAGAGGCTGCAGAGGCGGCAGTAGCACCAAGACAGTTGTCCCCATAGGAACACACCAGCAGTATGAATTGCACATGGTAGACATGGGGCCCTATTACAAATTTTTCACTGGGGGGCGGGTGGGAGCTACAAATTACACCAACAGTCACTGATATAAAACTTTGCAACCCCTAAAACTTTTTTACCCACTTCATCAACCAATCAGACCAATCATTTCACCAGTGGCCTTGTTTTTATGTTTGTTTGTGTTTATGTTTGTTGTTATGTATGTTAGTTCAGTTTATAAGTAACATAACCTCCCTGCCAAATCACACCCCACGCTTCAATTCACACCCCACCCTTCAATTCCCTGGTTGAACTTGATGGACATATGTCTTTTTTCGACCGTACTAACTACGTAACTATGTAATAACTGTTATACTCGCATGTACCAAAAATTGTTCAGCTGGGTATGGTCAGTATTGGAGAAAGTGCTTGGTAAAGAAGAAATTAATAAAAATAACAATCGTCAATAGCAATAACTTCCTTCTACTGGATTTCCTACACTTCTCCACTTTCTCTTTTGATGACCGTTTCCAGTTTACTGATGTCTGTGAATGAACCTATTTGCTATCTGTGAATGCTTTGTGTTTTCTGCAGGCTCTGGTCTATTTCCTCTAAGTTATTTGTACACACTCTTGTTCTGGTAACTTGTGAGGTTTACTGCGTCACATCACATTTCCTGTGTATAAACTGTTTTGTCCTGGTCATATTTTATCTTGGTTAGAATCTCTTCATAAGAACTGCACATTTTTTGGAAAGTATTTCCGCTTTATGGACCCTTATCAAGTAATCATTTGTTGACTCCTGGCTCCAGGCGCCAATAAAAGTCAGTGAGCAGACACTAGGTTTGGGCGTGGGTTACTGCGTCACACCCACAATTTGCAGCTTGATAACTATTGGAGCCTCTTTGATTATTGTATACACTTTACAAATGTCTAGGTGTGGAATGTAAAGAGCAGGAAGAGTCAGATGTACTTAGAAGTTTATCTATAATGTTACATGGCTGACAGTCTGACTGAGTGATGTGTTCCAAGTCATCACGATCAAGTCGGCTCCATTATGCAAAAACACTTTTATTTGTAATGAAATATAAATAAATCGCCTGCCTTTTCAATCGCTAACCCTAATCTCACCATCTAGTCCTCTGTGGAGACTGCACAGACCCAGAAGTATAACATAAACTTGCTGAAGTTAAAAAGACAAACTTTGTACTGTTTATAGAAACCTTAATGCACTACTATTGTGAGAAAAATACAAAAAATATAAAGGCCAGGCTTGAGTTTACAGTTTAGTGTTCTGTTTATACCACACTAGAAAGTACAACAATATGTTATTTTAACCCCTTAATGATCAGCATTATGGCTTTTTTCTGATCTGCATGGTTGTCTTAAGCAGATCAGGAGGCGGTGTGCGGTTGTCTAAGTTCCCTTCTGAGTTGCCAGGACTGGGGTGGGCATGTATGTGATTGTGTGTGTGTGTGTGCGTGTTTTTTTTGGGGGGGAGGAAATAGCCTATAGTTAGGACACATGTTAGGGCAAAAAAATGGCTACAGAAATGAGGAGAGGCAATAACAGCCATACTGTGTTATTAAAAGACTATTACATTATGTGAGGAATCAGCCCCTCTGTATGTCTCCTGTTTGTTGCTTTGTTTTGTTTGTGTACCTCTCTGTCATTTGTATTTGCCTGTCCCTCTCTGTGTGAGACATCTGATGACCACTGTTTCTTTCTTCATCTTTTTTGTCATTTTGTTTTTTTGTCTCTTGTCTCTCTCCTGTACAGCTTTACATTCCGGTCAGGGACCATGCCTGATGCCCTTCTTTTTGATGAGCACTGAGTTTTTGTTGGGGGGGGGGGGGGGGGGAATGTTCCTGCTGGTACAGAATTCTATTGCTTGGTATTATGACCTACAAGGGAGAGTTTTCCCATGTACTTTTCATTGTACATAATTTGTACTTGTGTACTGTATCTATGTCACTAATACTTTCTTTTCTCTTTTGTACGCTGTATTTACCTTTGTTCTGCCCTTTAATAAATGTTAATGGTATCTATAAGGCGAGAGGCCCACCTTAGGAATCTTCACTTATCAAGAAAAAAAAATAAAAAAATAAAAAAAGAGAAGAGGAATTCAAAAAAACCCATTTGACATTTAAAGGGGTACTCAGACCCTAATACATCTTATCCTCTATCCAAAGGATAGGGGATAAGATGTCTGATCGTGGGGGGGGGGATTGTGACATTGAGGGGGCGGGGTGTGACATCACACGGGGGAGGAGTCGTGATGTCACAATACTCCGACCATCACGCTGCACACTCAGAGCCTCCAGCGCTGTGGAGAGCTCGCAAAGGTGGGTGCTGAATGAAAGATTGTGGAGGTCCCCAGCGGCAGGACCCCCACGATCAGACATCTTATCCCCTATCCTTTGGATAGGGGATAAGACATATTAGGGCCGGAGTACCCCTTTAAGGTGTCTGTCACTAGCCACTCTTGCCATTAAAATAAATTGAAAATTAGCGGTGCACTCTCCATTGAAGTCTATAGGAGTTACAAAAGAGGCTAACAATTGATGCATGTTCTGTCAATAGATGAAGGCTTCAGAAGGGAACCCACCAAATAGACATTTAAGACACCTCTTGTGAATGGGACTATTCTGTGGCTAGATCCTGGAAAAATCCTTTTAACTTGAAAATGTGGCATCAAATTTCCATGACCAGAAAAAAAGGGAAGAAGCTTAAAGCCCACTTCATACTGTTTTATTGAGTTCAGTGTATAAAGAGTATGTATAAGCTACTAAGCTTGGCCTAGTGTTGGTTGTTAACAGCTACAATGGTGGAGATTTATCAAAACCTGTGCAGAGGAAACGTTGCTGAGTTGCCCATAGCAACCAATCAGCTCACTTCTTTAATTTTTAACAAGGCCTCTGCAAAATGAAAGAAGTGATCTGATTGGTTGCTATGGGCAACTTAGCAACTTTTCCTTTGGACAGGTTTTGGTAAATCTCCCCCAATGTTATCATTTACTCTATGTTTTAGGGAATGGAACTCTACATCAGAAATATAAAGCTACAACCACTGAAAGAATAGTCAAGGTGGGCAGCTTAACTACCCTTAAGAGCAATGGTAGTGAAATGACAGTTTTCACCAATGTTCTCTATGACATCCTAGAAGGTGACTTTGGACATTTTTCTTTGAAAAACACATTTTCATTAACCCTTAGGGGATGGAGCCCTTAAAGTGGGAGGTAAAAATTTTAAAAAATTATCTTTTTCAATAAAATACTGGTGTTACCCCAAATTTTTCATTTTCACAAGGGATAACAGGAGAAAAAGCCCCCAAAAATGTGTAACCCCATTAGAGTATAGAAATACATCATATGTGGATATAAAGTGCTCTGCGGGCGAACTACAATGCTCAGAAGAGAAGGAGCACCATTGGGCTTATGAGAGAGAATTTGGTCGGGGGGCCATGTGCGTCTACATAGCCCCAGAACAGTGGACCCCCCACATGTGACCCCATTTTGGAAACTACACCCCTCAGAGAATTTAATAAGGGGTACAGTGAGCATTTACACCCCACTGACGTTTGACAGATCTTTGGAACAGTGGGCTGTGCAAATAAAAAATAACATTTTTAATTTTTACGGACAATTGTTCAAAAAATCTGCCAGACACCTGTGGGGTGTACATGCTCAATGCACCCTTTATTACCTTATGTGAGGGGTATAGTTTCCAAAATGAGGTCACATGTGGGTGTCCTTTTTTCCGTTTATGTCAGAACCGATCAGCCACCCCTGTGCAAATCACCAATTAAGGCCTCAAATGTACATGGCGCACTCTCACTCCCGAGCCCTGTTGTGTGTCCGCAGAGCATTTTACGTACACATATGGAGTATTTCCGTACTCGGAAAAAATTGCATTACAAATTTTGGGGGTCTATTTCTCCTTTTATTTCTTGTGAAAATGAAAAGTATGGGGCAAAAATTTTTATTTTTTTACACTAACATGCTGGTGTAGCCCCTAACTTTTCCTTTTCAAATGGGGTAAAAGGATAAAAGTCCCCCCAAAATTTGTAACGCAATTTCTTCTGAGTAGGGAAATACCCCATATGTGGCCCTAAACTGTTGTCTTGACATATTACAGTGCTCTGAAATGAGAGAGCGCCATGCGCATTTGAGGCCTAAATAAGGAATTTTCAATAGGGGCAGAGTTTTGCAACAGCTGTAGGCATGCTGGTGGGGAACCACTGAGTTTGGAAACAGACTCTAGCTCGGTGATTCCAACCAGTGTGCCTCCAGCTGTTGCAAAGCTACAACTCCCAGCATGTAGGGTCTGTCAGTGCATTCTGGGAGTTATAGTTTTGCAACAGCTGGAGTCACACAGGTTGGAATCACTGAGTTAGGAAACAGACTCTAGCTCAGTGTTTCTCAAACAGTTTGTCTCCAGCTGTTGCAAAACTACAACTTCCAGCATGTAGGGTCTTGTCAGTGCATTCTGGGAGTTGTAGTTTTTCAACAGCTGGAGGCACACGGGTTGGAATCACCCGTGTTAGGAAACAGACGTTAGTTCAGTGTTTCCCAACCAGATGTTGCAAAACTATAATTCCCAGCATGCCCAGATAGTCAGGGATGCTGGGCGGTGTAGTTCTGCAATATCTGGCCCTGCAGATGTTGCAAAACTACAACTCCCAGCATGCATTGACAGCTGAAAGGCATGCTAGGAGTTGTAGTTATGCAACAACTGGGGAAGAACAGTTTGGAGACCGCTAAGTAATGGTCTCCAAACTGTAGCCCTCCAGATGTTGCAAAACTACAACTCTAAGCATGCCTTTGGGCTGTCAGTGCATGCTGGGATTTGTAGTTCTGCAACATCTGAAGGGCCAGATATTGCAGAACTACACCGCCCAGCATCCCTGACTGTCTGGGCATGCTGGGAATTGTAGTTTTGCAACATCTGGAGGGCTACATTTTGGAGACCACTGTATAATGGTCTCCAAACTGTGCCACTTCAGATGTTGCAAAACTACAACTCCCAGCATGCCCAACAGTCAGTGCATGCAGAAAGTTGTAGTTTTACAACATCTGGAGGACCACAGTTTGGAGACCACTAAACAGCTTTTGGCTGTCTGGGCATGCTGGGAGTTGTAATTTTGCAACTTTTAGAAGGCCACAGTGAAGATCACTTACCAGCGATCTTCACTGCAGCCTCCTCCGCCGCACTCCTCCTGATGCCACCCGATGTCCCTGCCTCCGCCGGTAAGCCGGCCATGCTCCCCCCCTCGCCGCACTTGATCCCCCCGCTCTGCCCGGACTTCAATTGGTGGGCAAAGCTTGGGAAATGAACTTTAACCCCACCCCCAACTGCCGTTGGTCAGTCAGTTCTGATTGACCAATGGCAGGGGATAGTAGGAGGTGGCACCCATGCCACCTCGCTCCTATCCTTTAGGATGATCGGGGGTGTAGGCAGCAGTCAACCTGGTCCCATCACCCCCCGGTGAGTGGTGGTGATCGAAAATTCGGAGGGCGTACAGGTACGCCCTCCATCCTTAAGTACCAGGACGCGAGGGTGTACCTGTACGCCCTCTGTCCCCAACAGGTTAAAGAACAGAAACAAACAAACAAACAAACATCATAGTACACAAATGTTTGACATTTTCTATAACATGGGAAACTTGGGACTCTGTTATCAGAGAAGGTACAGAGAATGAGAAAAATAGGTTTCGCTGCTTCCACAGTTGTGTAAATGTTTCTACGTTTCGTCATTCTCAGCAATAGGTAATGTATTCAATTCTTAACATCTGTAAGGAGATTTTTGGTCTGGAGATTGTAGAAGTCAGATAGTAGGAGTAGTAGGCAGACTTTGGGAGATAAGAGAATATGGTGATCCACTAATAACAATTTATTACATTCAATCAAAAGGTATGTGTATTGGGGCACCACCACATGTGGAAATAGGGAGGCTATCAAGTGTTTTTAATCAGCAGCAGTGTGCTCTAATAATACTTCTATCCTCAGCCACAAGGTGGTAGCCCTAATAGGTTACATACACCGTGCATTGGCACAATATAATATTCCACCTTGTGATAGTGTGAGTTGAATAATCATATAGGACTTAGTGCTTTCAAGCACATCATTAGTGCCACGCTGTGATTTTAAAGTACAGTAGGGCAAAAAATGTATTTAGTCAGTCACCAATTGTGCAAGTTCTCCCACTTAAAAAGATGAGAGAGGCCTGTAATTTTCATCATAGGTATAACTCAAGTATAAGACACATAATGAAAAAAAAAATCCATACAATCAGATTTCTGGCTCTCACAGACCTGTAACTTCTTCTTTAACCTCTTATGGACACAGACCATTTTGACCTTAAGGTCACAGCCAATTTTATTTTTGCGTTTTCGTTTTTTCCTCCTTGCTTACTAAAATAACTCTTTTATATCCCCATTCACAAACCATATGAGGGCTTGTTTTTTATTGCGTGACCAGTTGTACTTTATCATGACATCACTCATTTTACCCTAAAATGTATGGTAAACCCCCCAAAATTTTTTTTGTGGAAAATAAATTTCAACGAAAATCATAATTTTGCTAATTTGGGGAGGGGGGTTCATTTTACGGTAAAAATTACATGTTTTCTTTATTCTCTGGGTCAATACGATTACAGTGATACCCATGGTTACACACATTTCTATTAGTGTACTGCTTTTAAAAAATCAATCAAGATCAGTACGTTTAAAATTGCCCTATTTTAACCACCACTAACTTTCTTATTTTTCCACATTCAGGCATATGTGCGCCATGATCTGTAGTTTGTTTTAGTACCACGTTTGCACATATGTGACTTTTTAATCGCTTTTTATTAAAAATTTTAGCAGTTTGATGTGACAAAAAAGCTGACATTTTTGATTTTTTTTTAAATGTTTACGCCGTTCGCCGTAGGGGATCATTAACATTATATCTTTATAGTTCATACATTTACGCACGCGGCGATAGCAATCTCGATATCTTTATTATACGATTTCTTTATTATTTATCTTTGTTTACGCTTTTGTGTATTAATATGGGGAAAGGGGGGGGATTTAAAACTTTATTGGGGGAGGGGATTTTTTTCACTTTAAAAAAAACTTTTTTTACATTTATTTTACACTTTTTTATTCCACATAGGGGACTATTTATAGCAATCATTAGATTGCTAATACTGTCCAGTGCTATGCATAGGGCATAGCACTGATCAGTATTATTGGCAATCTTCTGCTCTGGTCTGCTGAAAGGCAGATCAGTGCAGAAGACCCTGGGAGAGGGACGGAGGCAGGTGAGGGGACCTTCATCCTCCATCTTGGCAGACCTGATCCCAGCGGCAGTACCGTGGGCAGTCAGATCAGCCATTTTAAAGGGGTACTCGGGTGGAAAAGTTTTTTTTTAAAATCAACTGGTGCCAGAAAGTTAAACAGATTTGTAAATTACTTCTATTAAAATTTTTTAATCCTTCCAGTACTTATTATCTGCTGAATACTACAGAGGAAATTCTTTTCTTTTTGGAACACAGAGCTCTCTGCTGAATCATGAGCACAGTGCTCTCTGCTGACATCTCTGTCCATTTTAAGAACTGTCCAGAGTAGGAGAAAATCCCCATAGGAAACATATGCTGCTGTGGACAGTTCCTAAAATGGACAGAGATGTCAGCAGAGAGCACTGTGGTCATGATGTCAGCAGAGAGCATTGTGCTTGTGATGTCAGCAGAGAGCACTGTGTTCCAAAAAGAAAATAATTTCCTCTGAAGTATTCAGCAGCTAATAAGTACTGGAAGGATTAAGATTTTTTAATAGAAGTAATTTACAAACCTGTTTAACTTTCTGGCACCAGTTGATTTAAAAAAAAATTCCACCGGAGTACCCCTTTAAGTGCCGCACTGCCGCAGATGCCGTGATCTGTATTTATCATGGCATATGAGGGGTTAATGGTAGACATCAGCATGATCGTTGATATCTGCCATTACCGGCAGGTCCACGGCTGCTGACAGCCACCGGGATTCGCCGCAAAAGAAAAGAGCGCAGCTCCTGCACTGGCGGCATAACCACGCTGTAAATGTACGGCGCTGTGTGCGCTGTACATTTAATGCACGTGTTCTTAAAGGGTTAAGAGTCTCCTCTATCCTCCACTTGTTACCTGTATTAATGGCACCTGTTTGAACTTGTTATCATTATAAAAGACAGCCCCAAAACATCACTGCTCTAGAGGAGATCTGCACGGAGGAATGGGCCAAAATACCAGCAACAGTGTGTGAAAACCTTGTGAATCCTTACAGAAAACATTTGACCTTTGTCATTGCCAACAAAGGGTATATAACAAAGTATTGAGATAAACTATTGCTATTGACCAAATACTTACATTCCACCACAATTTGCAAATAAATTCTTTAAAAATCAGACAATGTGATTTTATGGATTTTTTTTCTCATTATGTCTCATAGATGAAGTATACCTATGATGAAAATTACAGGCCTCTCATCTTTTTAAGAGGGAGAACTTGCACAATTGGTGGCTGACTAAATACTTTTTTGCCCCACTATTTATTGTGTAGTGTTCACTCTACGGAGTAAAATAAAGTATATTGTTTTTAAGGAGGTTTAAGGTTACCCCTAAGAGTGTTCCCCTTTGGTTGTTTTTGTGGCATAGTAGTACCCTGGGACCTTCCGGGAGATGTTTTTTGAAGCTTTATTCACGAGACATCACAATTCCAACAGCAGACATACATGGTTGCGCATCCATGCATGTCTGCTGTTGGAATTGCGATGTCTTGTGAATAAAGCTTAAGGATCTTACACCGTGGAGCTGGACAATCTTTCTTTGCTTACATAAATGAGCAGTTTTGTAATACAATTAGGGGTCTCCCCGCGATCTCCTGGACAGGGCCGCGGCAGTCTGCAGGAAGTGTAGTGTCGTCCCCAGCAGAAAGCAGCAGCAGTACATGGAGGGGGCATGTCGGCCGCCGCGTCATGCAGGGATGGAACGCCCCCTTTTCGGCATACTGCCGTGTCCGCGTCCGGGAGATCGTGGGGGGGCCCCAGCGCTTGGACCCCCAGCGATCTATAACTTTTCCCCTTTCCTTCAGATAGGGCATAAGTCATATTGCACGACAGATGTCTTTTAAACAACTTTCTCTGACCAATAGAAACAAGAGTTGTCCTTTATACTGCGTTCAACTTTGAGAGGGAGTGAAATGTTTATTACCTGGGATTTGGACATGGTTATCTTAAAACCAGAAATTGGAACAAATGAATTAAAGCATGATTCAATATGAGGGAGTGAATGTTGTAGGCTAGAAGTTATCAAGAAAATATTGTTGGCCAATACTGAAACTTTGTACTCTCTTACCAAAAGTCACGTAGGAGACTCTCTTATTTTTGCAGAAGAATTTCTATGGTCTGTACATACAATAGGGGAGATAATGGACACCCTTGAAAGGTGCCAGTGCTGATAGAGAATTGCCGGAAGAAGGTGTTATTAACCACAATTATAGCTGAGGGGGAGTGGTACACTGTAAAAATTGCCTTGATAAACTTGTTTGGAAGTCCAAATTCATTGGCCCTTTTAACACTACAAATTAGCATTAACCGTAATGACTTGTTTTCCTGCCCAGTTTACTAGATGTATAAAGGGGATGCTGTTGTAAGTAGAGCTCAATTAATATAGATTGGTTGATATGTATGTCATCCATGATGAATGACATGTACATAGATCCTAATCATAGTACCCAATAAGCCTCATGTATCAATAGTACGAATATAGAAGATTTATCCAGTTCCAAAGTAGTTTTTTTTTTGCTTAAAAAAGTCGCAAGTGCAACTTTTCTATACATGCTGGGACTTTTAGATTTTTGCTTATTCCAAAGCACATTTCTAAAATCTGCTCACATAGTAATTATTATTTAGTGCCAGGCAGACCAGTCAGGGTGTCACCCGATGTGGTACGCCCCCCCCTCCCCGTCATTCTCCAGCAACGCTACTGGTAATAAAGGGTAGATAAAGAACTTCGGCTAAAAAATGCTTTTGTAAGCGGGTTTCCCGGGTTTTGCTTACGTGCGATTTATTTATCAAGGTCGTGCGACTATTTGATAAATAGGTCACATGTAAGCAAAAGTAAGTAAACAAATAAAAAATGTCATATAAAAGCCATACGTTTGAAAAGAATGATAAATCGCCTTCATAATGTTTTGCTGTCCAGACTTTATTTGCAATGGAAATCTAAGGGCTATTAACAGGTAAATATACTCTATGATCAGTTTAGATTCCAAATTAATAATAATAACTGAAACTCAAGGTATGTTTCTTGTAAATAAAAAGTACAGAAAGGGCCATCAGCCGAGGAGGAAGGAGGACGGGTGTTATCCTTGGTTTTGTCTGTCTGGTAAGTTATGTCAGATTATGGTCATGCAGGTCCATTTATTTGCAGGGCCCGGCTGGATATCTGATTCATCAGAGACTTTCCATGGTAATGGATAATATGGTACCTGTCACTATTTACAGAGTAGCATAGTAGCATTTTTGTTCACAAACCATGACATTCATGACAGACTATGAGGATTCCGCACACATTTTAGACTTGCTTTTAGGTTTAATTCCTGCCTAACACTGCCCAAATCAAAGTGGCAAGTTGTGTAACGGATACCTTTTTAGCGTGGATAGATTCCATGGATATGGCATACCAGGTTTGTTCATGAATGGAGCACAGTGTTGTAACACCCAGCAATTTGTATGATTTTCTGCTAGTGGTGGCGTTTGTGTTGGAACATGAAACCCTCTGTTAGTATCTGTTTGCAGAAGTAAATGTATTTTAAAGCACAGCAGAAGGCTGGAGCGCTATGTAGAGGAATAAGGGCCTCTATTAAGGAATTAAACTTCAACGACTTTTAGACAATGACCTCATCCAAATGGCCTCTTTGGCATTCACACCTAAAGGAACAAAATATTCCCCACATCTATGTCACGGTATGTAATGTGGCTTGTGGACGATAAATATGGAAGCGGCTCTGTCCTAGATGGAGTTAGTGCAGACAGAGATCCGCAGACACTGGTTTTAGCCATAGTCAATAAAATGTCCTTTCAGCCCTATCTGAAAAATCGGCTGTGCATAAGCTTCTTTAGTTTTTTGCTCCACATCCCTAGTCTCCTATAAGTTCAGGAAGTGAAAACAGTAATTTAAATCAGCAATGAGTGGCGTATCCCACACTAATACTGTACTTATCCTGTCTGATTTTGTGCTTTCATCTCCTACAGCACACAGCTGGCTTTGGTTAAATGTCTCACGTCAGAGCTTTTACTTGCTGTGCAGCCATCTCTACCAAGACAGAGCAGAATACAAGTCCAATCAAACATCATTAAGATGCTAAACTCCTTAAACATTTACTTGTTTCCAGCATAATTGTTTATCAGACAAAAAGAGTGTTCCGATCGTTAGAATAATCTAAACAAGTTGTAGCTTGTCTTAACCTGCCCTCTTCCGGACCTTGGCTAACCGGTTCTGCATTAGAGTAGGCCGGTAACATACACTACGCAGGTGCTGAATGTACAGAGCATACGTCTGTCCATATGGGATCCTGCAACTATTGTGGCTCCATACTAAAGGAAGTTGTCATATGGCTATGTGCATTACCACTTAGAATGACCTTAGATAAAAGAGATAGGGGGAGATTTATCAAAACCTGTCCAGAGGAAAATTTGATGAGTTGCCCATAGCAACCAATCAGCTCCCTTCTTTCATTTTTACCAAGGACCCTGCAAAATGAAAGAAGCGCTCTGATTGGTTGCTATGGGCAACTGGGCAACTTTTCCTCTGAACAGGTTTTGATAAATCTCCCCCACAGAGAATGAACATGTCTGTGTGTGAGGTGATGCATATTACAGTGTAAGGCTGGGTCCACACTACGTTTTGTCCCATACGGGAGCGCATACGGCAGGAGGGAGCTAAAACCTCGCGCTCCCGTATGTGACCGTATGCGCTCCCGTATGTCATTCACTTCAATGAGCCGACCGGAGTGAAACGTTCGGTCCGGTCGGCTCATTTTTGCGCCGTATGCGCTTTTACAACCGGACCTAAAACCGTGGTCAACCACGGTTTTAGGTCCGGTTGTAAAAGCGCATACGGCGCAAAAATGAGCCGACCGGACCGAACGTTTCACTCCGGTCGGCTCATTGAAGTGAATGACATACGGGAGCGCATACGGTCACATACGGGAGCGCGAGGTTTTAGCTCCCTCCTGCCGTATGCGCTCCCGTATGGGACAAAACGTAGTGTGGACCCAGCCTAAGAAACAACCAATATTTATTTAAATCAAAATAAATAAAAAAACACCAGTTAACAAGAAAAAAATCAGAAATTAACAATACATCATCATATTTTTTTAAATATGTCTGATTTTTTTTGTCTGTGTCTTCTTTGAAGCTGTCAACAAATGGCTGAATAATAATAATAATTTATATAGCGTCTACAGATTCCGCAGCGCTATGAGGCTTTCACTCAGCTCTCCCAAACACATATGTGCCCGGTTAGGCTAGGTTTACACAATGGAATTTCCACATGGAATTCCGCACAGACATTCTGTTGCAGTAGAGTCCAATTGATTTTAAACGGGTATTCCGGTGGAATTTTTTTTTTTTAAATCAACTGGTGCCAGAAAGTTAAACAGATTTGTAAATTACTTCTATTAAAAAATCTTAATCCTTCCAGTACTTATCAGCTGCTGTATACTACAGAGGAAGTCCTCTTCTTTTTGAATATCCTTTCTGCTGACCACAGTGCTCTCTGCTGATACCTCTGTCCATGTCAGGAACTGTCCAGAGCAGGATATGTTTGCTATGATTTGCTCCTACTCTGGACAGTTCCTAAAACGGACAGAGGTGTCAGCAGAGAGCACTGTGGTCAGATAGAAAAATTCAAAAGAAAAGAACATCCTGTGGATCATATAGCAGCTGATAAGTACTGGAAGGGTTAAGATTTTTAAACAGAAATAATTTACAATTTCTGACACCAGTTGATTTAAAAAAAAAAAAATATATATATAGTTTTCCACCGGAGTACCCCTTTAATGGGATTCTGCTGCACTATACACGCAGCTGAATTTCCGCAGCAGATGTTTCTGCCACAGAAATCCCGATTCCGGAGTCCACAGAAAGAATAGACATGTCTTTTCTTTCTGCGGTGCCCGCATGGAACTGCATTGCTGTCTATGAGATGGCGGATTTCTGACAGGTCCTAGCGCCAGCATGTTCTAGGGTGTGAGTGTCAGATTTTGATGACCATTCTGAGGATAGGCCCTCAGTTATAAAATCCTGGAAAACCCTTTTTAAACAAAATTCCTGTGTCCTATATAAAAGCAGGTTCAAGGTCATTGCACCTATCCCACAAAAAAATAAATAAATACAGGACTTATGAGTCATATATATATATATATATATATATATATATATATATATATATACACATACATATAATTCGAATATTATATATATATATATATATATATATATATATATATATATATATATATATATGACTCATAAGTCGTGTATTGTCCGGTAAGACCAGCAGCAGCTGGCATATTTTAAATGTATTAGGGTTCACACTGTGTTGGGGAGTTTTTAATACTCTAATAAAAGTTATGTTTTGTGCACCTCCCCTCCCCCCCCCCCCTCTTTTAAAAAAAAAATCTTTGTATAGAATTGCTGAGGAATAAGAATAGGTCTACTGCATACCTATAAATATTTGCAGGTTTGTCCCTGTGATCACCTGTCCCTCATGTCAGGCAGATGGATCCGATGGAGTGGATTTATAATGTTTTACTCTAGATATAAGGTATGCTTTATGCTTTTAAGTTCTGTATAAAAAAATTATTCTGACAGGACTAATGCAAAATAGAATCTCATAGAAATAAATGAGACCTGAAAATAAAACAATCATGATCCTAAAAAATTTAAAAAAAATCTCCAGTGTGGCTAACGCTATGTGTCACTGGCTATACAAGAACTATAACAAAATGACTCAACAACTGAACAAATACTGTATTTTTCACCATATAAGACGGTCCGGCATATAAGACGCACCCAATTTTAAAGGATGAAAATCTAGAAAAAAAAAGATTCTGAACCTTCAACCTGCAGACCTCCAGATGTTGCAAAACTACAACTCCCAGCATGCCCGGACAGCCGTTGGCTGTCCGGGCATGCCAGGAGTTGTAGTTTTGCAACATCTGGAGGTCCACAGGTTGAAGACCACTGGTATAGGAGGTAAAAAAGTGGTCCCTCAACATACGATGGTAATTCGTTCCAAACGACCCATCGTTTGTCGAATCCATCGTATGTTGAGGGATCCGTGCAATGTAAAGTATAGGAAATTATACTCACCTGTCCCCGCCGCTCCCGATGCTGTCCCAGGGGCTCCCGATGCTGTCCCGCGGCTCCGGGTCCACTTCGGGATCCTCCAGCTTCTTCCGCATCTTCTGCAGGGTCCGGGCCTCGCTTTCTGGTGACGTTATTACGCTGCTGCGCCGGCACGGCGTGCGTAGTGACGTAATAACGACACCGGAAAGCGAGGCCAGGACCCTGGAGAACATACAGAAGACGCCGGAGGATCGCGAAGAGGACCCGGATAAGCGGGGATAGGTAAGTGAACCTGCCCGGGATGCTTAAACTGCTATCCAGCAGCAGCTTAAGCATTTTGCGCTGTCGGATAGCAGTTAATGCGATGGCCCCGACATATTAAAACATTGTATGTCGATTTGATCATATGTCGGGGCCATTGCATGTCGGGGGGTCACTGTACTCACGTGTCCCCGCCGCTCCGGACCCGTCACCGCTGCCCTGGAGGTCGCCCTCCATTGCTGTTGCTGCGTCCCCGGGGTGTCCCCATCGCTCCTGAATGTCTCTGCTTCCCGGTATCCTCGCTCTCTGTCGCCGCCATCACGTCGCTACGCACGCCGCTCCTATTGGATGACGGGACGGCGTGCGCGATGACGTGATGACGACGAAGGAGAGTGCAGGCCATGCAGGGGATCCTGGCATGGAGCAGACACCGAGGAGGCAGGTAAGGTCCCTCACGGGGTCCTGTAAGCTGTTCACCGCGACGGTCCCGAACAGCCCGACTGAGCAGCCGGGTTTAGTGTCACTTTCGCTTCAGACGCGGCGGTCAGATTTGATCGCCGCGTCTGAAGGGTTAATACAGGGCATCACCGAGATCGATGATGTCCTGTACTAGCCGAGGGTCCAGGCCTTTGATGGCCGCAGGGACCGCCGCGATAGGACAGGTTTTAATGTGCATTTGCCGTATAAGAAGCACCAACTTTCCCCCCCCAGAAGAAAAAGTGCGTCTTATACGGTGAAAAATACAGGTAAGCCATATTTACATTTGAGTTAGGCTTAGTTCACACTGTGTAAAATTTCCCGCCATATTTTATTTAATGTACGCATTTTTTGTCCTTAATCTGCAAAAAAAACTTGTTTTTGTGTCAACTACGGATGAAATTGTGAGTGTAAAATAAAATACACCATGATATTTTGCGCAGTGTGAACTTAGCCTATACGTATTTTTCTGTTATTATGTCGTTTTAACAAAACCTGCAAAAGACAAAGCTAGGAAAAGATATCAAGCATTGCCAAGTATAACTGTTAAAGTATTTTTATGGCACATTAATTCAATGCCTTAAAAAAATCTATATAGTCATCTTTTGCCCGGAACACTCATAAATTATGCTGTGTTTCTTATTTCTGCTTTTGCCGAAGTGGCCCATTCAAAGTCCTGATATTTTCTTTATGTCTGCGCTAAAAAAAAAAATCCCATCTCTAGTGCATTATTTCATTTAATGGTTTTTCCTTTCTCTCTGTTTGACTTCCCCTTCAGCGGACTGTTAAGCACCATTTCAAAAATATCCGTAAAAAAACCATTTGCTGGAAAGGATGACCCTTTACTCTACCTACTGAGAATTGCACAAACTCCTGTACATCGTGGCAGAAAGATGATACAATGACAGCCAGCCTGATGTGTCAGGGTTAGTAGGGAAGCAGCAGCGAGTCAGAATATAGGAATTATTCTTCATCGTCTCCAAATGTCACAACACATTACGCTCAAGGTCTCAGCTTGCTGAAGGAGTGACCCTTGACTGAATGCAAGTGCTGGGGGAAAGAACTAATTGTAGCTCCTTTTCACACGTCAGTCACTTTCCATGGCACTAAGCCTCTCAACCTTGAATAACATCAAATTCCCTTCTTCTGCTTTTTATTTCAATTTCCCACCATTTGGTCTATGTGCTGCATGAAGTTTATTTTTGTTCAGTTCTTTAAAGTGTCCTATATACAGATTGCAGGGAAGACGCCCATGGGATTAGGAATACAAGGGTCCTTGCAGAGGATGCAGACCTGACAGTCTAAGTGGAGGAAACTAGATCTAATGACTTGCATGTGGCTGTCTCCTTAACCTAGGGAGCGACAGCACATGGTATGAGGACATGCCAGAGAGCGAAGAGCAGCATCCGTTCTTCCTGCATGTTATGGTAATGACTGCACTCCATAAACTCACTTGAAATAACAAGAATGACCTATAATATCCCAGTTTACATTACATATCGAAGGAAGGATGGTCATCTCTAATGGTGCCCCAACAAGGGCAAATTAGAATGTGTTCATCAAGGGTGAGGCAATTACACAACATTAAAAGTGTCAAAGGTTCCCCATCTGTGTGCGTGAACACCCCTGAGTGTTTTTAATAGACAGCCTGTATGTACTGAATTGGTTAATTACAGAAAGTAATGGTTTTATTATTTTACAAAATGTACGTTCCTTTTTACGTATTGGTTGGTCCTTAGGCTGGCCATAGATGTAAAGCTTTGGCAACTATACCATAAAAATATTAAGACCTATTTAAAACCATAACATTTATCTAAAAAGGTCATGAAAGAAGAGATAATTTGCACATACCGTATTTTTCGCCGTATAAGGCGCACTTTTTCTTCCCTAAAACTGGGGGGGAAAAGTTGGTGCATCTTATACGGCAAATACACATTAAAACCTGTCCCATCGCGGCGGTTCCTGCGGCCATCAACGGCCGGGACCCGCGGCTAATACAGGACATCACCGATCGCGGTGATGCCTTTTATTAACCCTTCAGATGCGGCGATCAAAGCTGACCGCCGCATCTGAAGCGAAAGTGACACTAACCCGACTGCTCAGGCGGGCTGTTTGGGACTGCCGCGGTAAAATCGCGGCGACCCGAATAGTATTGAGCGGCATAGGCCATATTCGAATTCGCGAATATATGGACAAATATTCATCATATATTCGCTAAATTCGCATATTCGTAATATTGTCGTTTTATTTTCGCATATGCGAAAATTCGCGTATGCGAAAATTAACATATGCGAAAATAAACATATACAAAAATTTGCATAAGCGAAACTTCGCATATGCGGAAATTCGCAGGCCAGTCTCACACAGTAGTATTAGAGCCTTCTTTACACCACACAAGCTGGAAGCAGAGAGGGGTGATCACTGTCATGTGTACTGTGGAAAAAAAACTAAAACAAAAAAAAAACCGAATATTCGTAATTACGATTATATAGTGCTATATTCGCGAATATTCACGAATTCGCGAATATGCGATATTCGCAAATAAAATTGGCATTGCAAATATTCGCGAGCAACACTAGCCCCAAACAGCTTACAGGACATCGGGAGGGACCTTACCTGCCTCCTCGGTGTCTGCTCTGTGCCGAGATCCCCTGCATGGCCGGCGCTCTCCTTCGTCGTCATCACGTCGTCGCGCATGCGTCCCGTCATCAAAGAGGAGGGGCATGCGTAGCGACGTGATGGCGGCGACGGAGAGCGAGGACACCCGGCAGCAGAGACGTTCCGGAGCGATGGGGACACCCCGGGGACACAGCGACAGCGATGGAGGGCGACATCCAGGGCAGCGGTGACGGGTCAGGACGGCGGTGACACGTGAGTATTACCTCCTATACCAGTGGTCTTCAACCTACGGACCTCCAGATGTTTCAAAACTACAACTCCTGGCATGCCCGGACAGCCAACGGCTGTCCGGGAATGCTGGAAGTTGTAGTTTTTCAACATCTGGAGGTCCACAGGTTGAAGGTTCAGAATCTTTTTTTTCCAGATTTTCATCCTTTAAAATTGGATGCGTCTTATATGCTGGAGTGTCTTATATGGTGAAAAATACGGTAATACATACAACAATCTTCTCTACAGAAAATGGTTCCCTTCAAGAACCTTTTTAATAGCTTACTGGTAGTAACAGTACTGGTCATTATCTTTAAAATATAACTTACCAAGTATACCATACAGCTATGGGAGCAAGTAAAATGCATCGTATCGACATTATAAGATTTTTTCCACATGTCTTTCTGTACCCTGAATAATTGCCAGTAGAAGAAAAGCAGCACTGCCAATTGGAAATGCAAGGGTGCCAGCAGGTGGAAAGCCCAAGTCAGGGCCTCAATTGTATAGTTCAATGAAAATCACATGCAGCACTCCATAAGGTGAAATAAGGTGAGTAGCTTTATTCCATCAAGTGAACAGGATGCAACGTTTCAGCTGCCTTTGCAGTATTTTTCAAGCAGCCTTTGCTTGAAAAAGGCTGCAATGGCAGCTGAAACGTTTCATCATCCTGTACACTTGATGGAATAAAGCTACTCACCTCAAAAAAATAAGGGGAACACTTAAACAACTCAATGTAACTCCAAGTCAATCACACTTGAAATGTGTGAAATCACACTGTCCACTCAGGAAGCAACACTGATTGACAATCAATTTCACATGCTGCTGTGCAAATGGAACAGACAACAAGTATAAATTATAGGCAATTAGAAAGACACCCCAATAAAGAAGTGTTTCTGCAGGTGGTGAGCACAGACCACTTCTCAGTTCCTATGCTTCCTGGCTGATGTTTTGGTCACTTTTGAATGCTGGCGGTGCTTTCACTCTAGTGGTAGCATGAGACGGAGTCTACAACCCACACAAGTGGCTCAGGTAGTGCAGCTCATCCAGGATGGCACATCAATGCGAGCTGTTTCAAGAAGGTTTGCTGTGTCTGTCAACATAGTGTCCAGAGCATGGAGGCTACCAGGAGACAAACCAATACATCAGGAAATGTGGAGGAGGCAACCACCCAGCAGCTGGACCACTACCTCCGCCTTTGTGCAAGGAGGAGCAGGAGGAACACTGCCAGAGCCCTGCAAAATGACCTCCAGCAGGCCACAAATGTGCATGTGTCCACTCAAACCGTCAGAAACAGACTCCATGAGGGTGGTATGAGGGCCTGACATCCACAGGTGGGGGTTGAGCTTACAGCCCAACACTGTGCAGGATGTTTGGCATTTTCCAGAGAATACCAAGATTGGCAAATTCGCCACTGGCACCCTGTGCTCTTCACAGATGAAAGCAGGTTAACACTGAACACTTGTGACAGATGTGACAGAGTCTGGAGACGCCATGGAGAACTTTCTGCTGCCTAAAACATCCTCCAGCATGACCGGTTTGGCGATGGGTCAGTAATGGTGTGGGGTGGCATTTCTTTGGGGGGGGCCGCACAGAACTCCATGTGCTTTCCAGAGGTAGCTTGACTGCCATTAGGTACTGAGATGAGATCCTCAGACGCCTTGTGAGACCATATGCTGGTGCGGTTGGCCCTGGGTTCCTTCTAATTCAAGACAATGCTAGACCTCATGTGGCTGGACTGTGTCAGCAATTCCTGCAAGAGGAAGGCATTGATGCTATGGACTGGCCCGCCCGTTCCCCAGACCTGAATCCAATTGAGCACATCTGGGATATCATGTCTCGCTCCATTCACCAATGCCACGTTGCACCACAGACTGTCCAGGAGTTGGCGGATGCTTTAGTCCAGGTCTGGGAGGACATCTATCAGGAGACCATCCGCCACCTCATCAGGAGAATGCCCAGGCATTGTAGGGAGGTCATACGGGCACGTGGAGGCCACACACACTACTGAGCCTCATTTTGACTTGTTTTAAGGACATTACATCAAAGTTGGATCAGCCTGTAGTGTGGTTTTCCACTATGATTTTGAGTGTGACTCCATATCCAGACCTCCATGGGTTGATAAATTTGATTTCCATGAATACTTTTTGTGTGATTTTGTTGTCAGCACATTCAACTATGAAAAGACGAAAGTATTTCATACTATTAGTTAATTCATTCAGATCTAGGATGTGTTATCTTAGTGTTCTCTTTATTGTCCCGGGAACCGCCCAATTTAGAAGCAAATCCCCATAGCAAACCTCTTCTAAACTGGGCGGTTCCCGAGACATGTGTCATCAGACAGCACTTAGACAGAAAAGAACAACCTTAACTTCAGAAGATCATAAGTACTGAAAGGATTAAGATTTTTTAATAGAAGTTATTTACAAATCTGTTTAACTTTCTGGAGCCAGTTGATATATAAAAAAAAGTTTTTTCCTGGATAACCCCTTTAACCCCTCAGATGCCGTGAACAATACAGATCACGGCATCTGCAGCATCGCGGTCACTAAAATGCCACGGCGATCTGATCATCCAGAACGGCAGACGGAGGTCCCCTCACCTGCCTCCGCTGCCTTTCACAGGTCTTCTGCTCTGGTCTCGATCGAGCAGAAGATGACGGATAATACTGATCAGTGCTATGTCCTATGCATAGCACTGAACAGTATTAGCAATCGAATGATTGCTATAAATAGTCCCCTATGGGGACTATTAAAGTGTAAAAATAAAAGTGAAAAAGTAAAAAAAAACTGTAATAAAACTTTAAAAAACCCCTCCCCGAATAAAAAACGTAAATTGTCCCATTTTCCCTATTTCACCCCTCAAAAAGTGTAAAAAAAATATTTTATATACATATTTGATATCACTGCATGCGTAAATATCCAAACTATTAATATAAAATGTTAATGATACCATACGGTGAATGGCGTGCTTTTTTTTATAACATTTTATTCCAAAAAAATTAATAAAAAATGTATTAAAAGTTTGATATAAGCAAATATGGTATCAATAAAAAGAACAGATCATGGCGCAAAAAATGAGGCCTCATACCGCCGCTTATACGGAAAAATTTAAAAGTTATAGGTCAAAATAGGGGGATTTTAAACGTACTAATTTGGTTAAGAAGTTTGCGATTTTTTTAAAGCGCAACAGTAATAGAAAAGTATGTAACATGGGTATCATTTTAATCGTATTGACCCAAAGAATAAAGAACATGTCATTTTTACCGTAAATTGTACGGCGTGAATATGAAACCTTCCAAAATTTGCTAAATTGCGGTTTTCTGTTTAATTCCCCCACACAAATAGTATTTTTTTGGTTGCGCCATACATTTTATGGTAAAGTGAGTGATGACATTACAACGGACAACTGATCGCGTTAAAAACAAGCCCTCATACTAGTCTGTGTATGAAAATATAAAAGAGTTATGATTTTTTGAAGGTGAGGTGGAAAAAACTAAAACGTAAAAATAAAGTTGTCTGAGTCCTTAAGGCCCAAATGGGCTGAGTCCTTAAGAGGTTAAAGGGGTACTCCGCCCCTAGACATCTTCTCCCCTATCCAAAGGATAGGTGATAAGATGTCTAATTGCGGGGGTCCCGCCGCTGGGAACCCCCGCAAACTCTCCTGCAGCACCCTGTGTCATCTGCTGCACAGAGCAAACTTCGCTTCATGCCTGATGACGATGGCGATACAGTGGCCGGAGTATTATGACATCCCAGCCCCGCCCCCTCAATACAGGTCTATGGGAGTGGGCGTGATGGTCGCCATGCCCCCTCCCATAGGGGGTGGGGCCGCAACAGGGGGGCGGGGCCATGATGTCACAATACTCCAGCCCCCTGTATCGCACGTCATCAGGCACGAAGCGAAGTTTTCTCCGTGCAGCAGATGACACGGTGCTTTGGATAGGGGATAGGGGCTTTGGATAGGGGATAAGATGTCTAGGGGCAGAGTACCCCTTAAAAGTCAGAATTTTATCTCTGCATCAAGTCCCCTGCACATGTCATTTTAAAGTATGTTTACCTACTAGGTGTTCTCTCTCACTCAAGATTTATTAGCTGAAGTAGCATGAAGACTGAAAGGCTTGGATGAGCAGAGATGTCTTCCCATTATAGGCCATGTTCCCACGGCCAAAAATGTGCGGAATGTCTGCCTGAAAACACGGGCAGAGATTCCCCACTTATGAATGTTCTGACGTGTGCTAGGACCACTCGAAATTGCATTTCCGAGCGGAATCCGCAGAAAGAATAGACGCGTCTGTTCTTCATGTGGATGCTGAAATTGGGAAATTCCGTAGTGTACATAAAGCGACAGAATCCCATTTACGCTCGGAAGCTCCACCATGTGAACATAGCCATACACTCACCTCCCATGCATTACACATAGTGTCATACCTACAGCAACTTGAGCCTCTTTGAGGGGGTAGCCATGATCCGAATCTGGGTTTTCCAAACATTTACTTTACTATCGTCTTGTTTCCCCGCCTCCCCCCCCAAAAAATGAGGTCAACACATGATTTACACGAGTACTGATCTTTTAGATTGACACATTTATAGAGCCTATTTTAATGCTCGAGGATCATGCAGTAAGGATAAATCATGCTTGGTCACTCATCGGCTGCCCCTCCTCTCTTACATGTGCAGACCATGAGCAACCTTTTAATGGGGGGGGGGGGGGGTAAGTGAAACAATGGGATCATGGGGGGAAGTCGGTGGCACAAGGGGGAGAATGATGTAACACAGGGGGTGATCAAGGGGGTAAATGAAATCACACAGGAGGTGATGAAGGGGGGCAATGAAATAAAACAGGATGGTAGCAGCCAAATAAGTAATGCTGATACTGATATCATGTCATGTGTTGTAGGACGATGAACCGCTATGGCAAGAGACCCAGGAGGACCCCACTGCTGACACAGAGACATAAAAAAGCAAGAATACATTTTGCCAAAATGAACTTGAGTAAGCCAAAATCCTCCTGGGAAAACGTCTTGTGGACAGATGAGACCAAGATAGAGCTTTTTGGTAAAGCACATCATTCTACTGTTTACCGAAAACGGAATGAGGCCTACAAAGAAAAGAACACAGTACCTACAGTGAAATATGGTGGAGGTTCAGTGATGTTTTGAGGTTGTTTTGCTGCCTCTGGCACTGGGTGCCTTGAATTTGTGCAAGGCATCATGAAATCTGAGGATTACCAATGAATTTTGGGTCGCACTGTACAGCCCAGTGTCAGAAAGCTGGGTCTGCCTCCATGATCTTGGGTCTTCCAGCAGGACAATGACCCCAAACATATGTCAAAAAGTACCCAGAAATGGATGGCAACAAAGTGCTGGAGAGTTCTGAAGTGGCAGCAATGAGTCCAGATCTAAATCCCATTGAACACCTGTGGAGAGATCTTAAAATTGCTGTTGGGAAAAGGTGCCCTTCCAATAAGAGAGACCTGGAGCAGTTTGCAAAGGAAGAGTGGACCAACATTCCGGCTGAGAGGTGTAAGAAGCTTATTGATGGTTATAGGAAGCGACTGGTTTCAGTTATTTTTTCCAAAGGATGTGCAACCAAATATTAAGTAATATCAATAATTTTGTCCAGCCCATTTTTGGAGTTTGGTGTGACATTATGTCCAATTAGATTTTCTTCCTCCCTTTTTTGGTTTAGTTCCTATACACACACAAAGGGAATAAACACGTGAATAGTAAAACATGTGTTACTGCAATCCTTTTCTGTGAGAAATACTTCATCTTCTTGAAAAATTTCAGGGGTGCCAACATTTACGGCCATGACCGACTATGTTGACCCTCATGCAGCTCCCGCAGGGGTTCTTGTGTTGTCTATGTGCCTAGCTAGTTAGTGAGAAAGCCTCTGTTTTATAGAACAGTGCCCTTTAAAAGAAAAAGTAGCAGGGCATTTACAGCAAGATGAGGGCAAAAGTCTATTTCCTTGTTATGGTCATTAAGAGTTATCCAGCTGCTCCCTCCTTCAATATATATATTTTCAATCATTTACTTGCAAAAACAAATTGAGCTTGTCATGTTTTTACTGCAAAATATTGCTGGCAAGAAGCCAGGTGAAGAAGCTTTTCTGGATGGCTGAAAGTGCACTTGATATAGGAAGACAACATTTAGGGAGGCCAAATTGTACTTTTCTTTAGCTAAACAGATGTAGTGTGCGCCTAGGTGAAGTAGGCAGCATTTTTTCTGCATGTACAGGACAGAGACAACACAGCAGCAATAATTGGACATGTGTACATTGACAACATTCATATTTTTTATTTTGTTGATCCAATTTGCTGGTTAACTTGTTAATAATGTGTTAGTACCAGAAATTATCACCCAGCTTTATTCTCCGCCAAAGGATTCAAACAGATATCTCCTCACTGTAACATCTTAGGAGTTATACTTTAAAGGGGTTATCCAGGAAAAAAACTTGTTTTCATATATCAACTGGCTGCAGAAAGTTAAACAGATTTGTAAATGACTTCTATTAAAAAATCTTAATCCTTCCAATAATTATCAGGTGATGAAGTTGAGTTGTTCTTTTCTATCTGGCAACAGTGCTCTCTGCTGACATCTCTGCTTGTCTCTGGAACTGCACAAAGTAGGAGAGGTTTGCTATGGGGATTTGTTCTACTCTGGACAGTTCCCGAGAAAGGTGTCATCAGAGAGCACTTAGACAGAAAAGAACAACTCAACTTCAGCAGCTCAAAAGTACTGAAAGAGTTAAGATTTTTTTTTTAAATAAAAGTGATTTACAAATCTGTTTAACTTTCTGGAGCCAGTTGATATATATAAAGTTTTTTTTCCTGGATAACCCCTTTAAGTGCTTTTTAACCCCTTAGTGGTGTAACTATTTTTGCTAAAAAGGGGTACTCCAGTGGGAAATTTCTTTTTTTTCAAATCAACTGGTGCCAGAAAGTTAAACAGATTTGCAAATTACTTTTATTTAAAAATCTTAATCCTTCCAATACTTAGCAGCTGCTGTATACTACAGAGGAAGCTGTGTAGTTCTTTACTGTCTGACCACAGTGCTCTCTGCTGAGACTTTTGTCCATGTCAGGAACTGTTCAGAGTAGGAGCAAATCCTCATAGCAAACCTATCCCGCTCTGTACAGTTCCTGACACGGACAGAAACTGATACCCTACTTATATAGGTTTAATTTTGTCTTCATAACTACATTCACGAAAATTAATACGTTTAAAATTGTCCTCTTCTGACCCCTATAACTTTTTTTATTGTTCCATGTAAGGGGCGGTATGAGGGCAAATTTTTTGCGCCGTACCCTTTTTATTTTGATTGGACTTTTTGATCGCATTTATTCATTTTTTATGGGATAAAAAGTGACCAAAAATACGCCATTTTGAATTTTTTATTTTTTCACGCGTACGCCATTGACCGTGTGGTTTAACCCCTTAAGTACCAAGCCCATTTTGACCTTAAGGACCAGGCCAATTTTATTTTTGCAATTTCGTATTTTCCTCCTCGTCTTCCAAAAATCATAACTCTTTTATATTTTAATCCACAGACTAGTATGACGGCTTGTTTTTTGCGTGACCAGTTTTCCAGCGTAATGACATCACTCATTTTACCATAAAATGTACGGCGCAACAAAAAAAAATCTATTTGTGTGGTCAAATTAAAAAGAAAACCGCAATATAGCAAATTTTGGAAGGTTTTGTTTTCACGCTGTACAATTTACGGTAAAAATGAAATGTGCTCTTTATTCTTTGGGTCAATATGATTAAAATGATACCCATGATTACATACTTTTCTATTACTGTTGCGCTTAAAAAAAAAAGCAAACTTTTTAACCAAATTAGTATGTTTAAAATCCTTCTATTTTGACGACCTATAACTTTTTCATTTTTCTGTATAAGCAGCGGTGTAAGGGCTAATTTTTTGCGCCATGATCAGTACTTTTTATTGATACCCCATTTGTGTTTATAAAACTTTTATTCATTTTTTAATTATTTTTTTATTGAATAAAATGTGACAAAAAAAGTAGCAATTTTGTGCTTTTTTTTATTTTTACGTTCACGCCGTTTACCATGCGGGATCAATAACATTATATTTTAATAGTTTGGACATTTTCGCAGGCACCGATACCAAATATGTGTATTAATTATTTTTTTTACACTTTATGGGGGTAAAATGGGAAAAAAGGACATTTTACATTTTTATTGGGGAAGGGGATTTTTCACGTTTTTAACTTTTTTTTTCTTTTACTTTTACACTTTAATATTCCCCATAGGGGACTATCTATAGCAATCTTTTGATTGCTAATACTGTGCAGTGCTATGTATAGGACACAGCACTGATCAGTATTATCGGGGATCTTCTGCTCTGGTCTGTTCCATGTCAGACCAGAGCAGAAGACCCCGTGAGACGGCCGGAGCCAGGTGAGGGGACCTCCGGCCGCCATGCTGGATTATTGGATCGCCGCGGCAGCTCTGCGGGCGATCCGATCATCCATACAAAGTACCGCACTGCCGCAGATGCCGTGATCTGTATTGATCACAGCATCTGAGGGGTTAATGGCGGACATCCGCGCGATTGCGGATGTCGGCCATTATCGCCGGGTCCCCGGCTGCTGCTAGCAGCCGGTACCTGCTGTGTTTGACGCGAGCACCCTTCCGATGCTTGCGGTCATACACAGGACGTAAATGTACGTCCTGGTGCGCGAAGTCCCGCCAAACCAGGACGTACATTTACGTTCATGGTCGTTAAGGGGTTAATTAATTAATTATATATTTTATAGCTTGGACATTTATGCACGCAGTGATACCACATGTTCATTTTTATTTACATAGTTTTTTTTTCAAATGGGAAAGGGGGGGGGGGTGATTCAAACTTTTATTAGGGGAGGTGTTAAATTTATTAACTTTTTTTTTTGCAATGTTATATATATATATTCCTGGCAGCTCAGTTGGGCTGATCGGGACCACCTACGGGGGGTACGTGGTCCCGATCAGCCCAACTGAGCTGCCAGGAAGCTTTTACTTTCACTTTAGACGCAGCAATCAACTTTGATTGCCGTGGCTAAAGAGTTAATGCCGGACAGCTGCCTGAACGGCGATGTCCGTCATTAGCCACGGGTCCTGGCTGCTGATAGCAGCCGGGACCGTGCGGGTATCATATGAGCTCAGCTCCTGAGCTCGCTTCAGAACCCTGCTGTGCTGCAGCGCCGTTCAGAAACGGCATTTTACGGCAAGGGGTTAAGGACCATCGGTCATAATTTTTTTTTAGATTTCAATGTAGCTGTACAAGACCTTATATTTTAAAAGACAAGTTGTTGCTTTTTATAGTTTTGGGGCACAAATAATATATTGAATACATTCTACATTTTGGAAGCTAATGGGAAAAAAAATACAACAGTGTTTATCATCTGATATATGAGAATACTAAAATTATATTGTTTTTATTACATTTTACTTTCGCACAATAAAAGCTTTTTCTTTTAGAAAACTAGGATTAAACAAAAACTGCCTGGTCTTACCTATAACAGCCAATCACATTTAATTTACCAGAAGTCAATAACATATAAAAGCTGAGCTGTGATTGGTTCTTAAGGGGGGAAAAAGACAGATTTTGTCAGATTGATAAATCTGGGCCATAGGATTTTTAGTTTTCAGTCAAAGTGGCTGTTTCAGGGCTGATATTTAGTTTTATTGGCAGCATTTTGTAGTACCTAGGACATTTGATTACTTTTTATTCCTCTTTTTGGGGGTGAGAAGAACAGAATACAGTTTGCAGAGTGACTGCAAAGTCTAAATTTGGCACATAGGAATAATCAGATGACCTTGTTACTCCTTTCCCTAGGGTCAACTAATACCATGCTGAGAGAAAGGAGGAACATCCTTCTCCTCTGCCTGTACACTGCCAGAATGTCCCCTGCTGGTCACACAGGTCGAAGCATTAGGCAGCTAATGCCAGATCACAACTAGACTCAAAAATGCTTTCATAGCCCAAATGGTTTAATACAAGGTCAAGACTGTGGCTCTAACTGCACTGTAGCCTGAAATAGAGCCTTTAGTTGCAATTGCCTCTATAGCTACTATAGCTAGAATGTAGACCAAATGGGCATTTTTCCTTTAGGCACTTTTGATAATGTGTTTGAAAATCTCTCTCGACTGTAGGTTTATTTGTTTGTGTAGTCATACTCTCACGATCAAACCAGCAAGTTACACCATGACAACAAGGCAGTAAAAAACAGCATTCTGCTAATCTTAGATTCCAGGAAGTTTTTGTAAAAAGCTTTATTGTCACTCCCACATGAAAGCTACCATTATATCAATTTGTGTCTCCAATAAAGTTGACTATTATTACCATTAAAAGCACTCTTCCTTTATTTTAATCTTTTACGTCAATAGCTAAATAACAGTATGACAAAACTGTTGTTAATAATAAAAAGCCTAGTGAGGCCTTCTTTATCCCATGCAGTGCAATTTGTTCATAAGTCCTTATAATTCCACACTAACCAAAGGCAGATACTTCAGTACTAAACACACTCCAAGTTTATCATGGTAATTTGTTTTTCTTCAGTCTATACTATCTATGTTCCCTTTTAACTAATTATCTTCTCTAAATAAGCACGAAGCCTCTGAAGTCTCCCTTCCTCTGAACCGTCTGCCTTCTTTTCAGATAGATATCTCTATAAATATAACATTTTACCATGAATTTTCAGAGTTGTAACTAGTCTACTGTTAAACCCCACAGTAGTTCATGTCAACTTCAGCTAAGTGACTTTATGGTATGCAGTCCCCCGACAATAACTTTCACATACCCCATAAAAGCATTAATGATTTGCAAAAATTTCCCATGCAAAACAACTATTGCTGTGCCAAGTTACTAAGGGCTCTTTTACATAGGCCAACGGGCTGCAGATGACAAGTGCCAATCTTGGTAATTGGTGCTCATTTGCCGAGCCTTCACAAAGCTTGATCTTTTATATGACAAGGCCACACAAATAATGACTGGATTGTGCGTGGGGCCCATTAAATTCATCATTGTCACCCACACATCCCTTGTTTAGACAGAGCAATGTAAGGCCAATAGCGATAATTTAAATGGGCATACATTATCGGGAACAAGCATTTCTTGGAACGCTCAATGGCTCAATAATCATGTGTAAAATGGATATGCACTAAGATCATTCACTAAATCAAATTAGGTCCAAAACAAATGATAAAGCATCACAGACGAGTGAAGAATGCTAGGTTGGTACCAAAAATGTCACAATTAGAAACGGTCTTCAACATGAAAAATAGATCAACACAGACTTAACATTACAGGGTTTATCAGTAGAACATAGCATTACAAGGAGAAAGAACACAAGCTAGGAATCTACCTATACAGCTAGCTATCAGATACAGTCAAATACAGTGGGGATCAAAAGTTTGCGCACCCCAGGTAAAAATTTGTATTAATGTGCATAAAGAAGCCAAGGAAAGATGGAAAAATCTCCAAAAGATGCCATTCTTTTGTTTTCTATTATTTTGAAAGTGTAAATGATGGAAATAAAATCTAACTTTTGTTGACATATTATAAGAATGTCTAATCTGTAATTTGATGCCTTTTGGAGATTTTTCCATCTTTCCTTGGCTTCTTTATGCACATTAATAAAATTTTTTATCGGGGGTGCCCAAACTTTTGATCCCCACTGTAAGCAGCCAGAATAAGGAAAGAATAGACAAAAAGTAAAACGTTTCCTACCTCCCCTTTCTGTGTCTAAAAACATCATGGGAAAGTTTTCGTACCCTGCTGACTTCGGTCTACAGAGTGTTTTAATATGTAAATTGGTTTCTAGGTTGTTAATAACTACTGTTTTTGATCTCCAATGGTATAATGGTTTATCATTTGACTAACATACATAACAAAATAAATCTTTATTTCTAACAATGTTTACATTTTGCAATGGTCCAAACATAGAGACTACAAGAACAGGCATTAAAAGGGCAGTGACAAGAAGTAGCTCAGGATGTGCAGTGTTTTGGACTAGATGTCTGTAATATGTCACAATGTTCTCTCCCTTTGTGAATCTCCTGGAACAGGCCTATGTGGAGCCTATAAGCCTCGGACGAAGTGCTTAAATAGCCATTATTTATAATAACTGTTAAATGATGAGACATGGTTTACGTAGATCAGAAGATAAATTCTCACTTACAGAATGCCTGCATTGGTTTTCTAAGAGTTGTCTGTTTTATATTTTAAGAGCAAAATGTAATTTATCTCTTAATAGCAAAGCTGAAGGACATGCCGGACATTTGTGTAAACTCACACCGATGTAATAATAACACAAGAGTATGTAACTGCACAAAATACATCTGCAATATACTATTAAAATGATAGGTATTAGACTTTTTATACAGACTAAAGTATTTTTTTTGAATAGGGCATTTGTCCCATAGTAATGCAGTTGTTCTCAGGATAGCAATGGTGCCTCATTGGTTGTCCTATTGCCTTGCAACACAGAAGTCCTAGCTTAAATGGTACCTAAATAAACTTTCCTAATCTAACTCATGTTATGTTCCCTAACTACACCTAAAAAAGGTCTATTTTGCACCTTTTCTTCTTGCTCACAGAGTGAGCTGCCCACAGGAGGATGTGGGCGTGCCCCAGCAGGCGCTACGTCACTGAAGCCTGCTGGGGGGACCGCTTCCGCCCTCAGCTCCATGGTGGTACACGGAGTCTGGAGCAGCACGGAAGCAGTGGAAAAGCTGCAGGCTGGCAGGGAGAAGGTGAGAACTTCTTCCTCTGTCACTTGTCTCCAGCCGGCCATGTCCGCAGCTGCTGCGGGAACACCGCTCGCTCCCGCCGGTCTGATTGACAGGCAGGGAGCAGCGCTGTGCTGGTCACGTGTCCTGGCTGCAGTCAGATTTCAGACTCATGCCAGGCCAGCAGTATGAATCTAGTGGCCGGGACATGTAGGTAGACCCCTAGTGGTGGGGTTTCCAAGTTAAAATAAACATTAAAAAAATATAATTTAATAACATGTATTTAGAAACCTAATAGAAATAGGT
Organism: Hyla sarda; assembly: GCF_029499605.1. NCBI lineage: Eukaryota > Metazoa > Chordata > Amphibia > Anura > Hylidae > Hyla > Hyla sarda. The sequence continues at coordinate 237,729,565 of NC_079190.1, forward strand.
TTCTTAACAACATATAAAAACTTTTTTAATGATAGGTACCCTTTAAAATGCTGCCAAAGATAACATCTGCGTATAGTTTATATGTTTACTGTGCAGCTAAGGCTGCACCCCCCCCCCCTCCTCCCCCCTCAGCACTCCAGACTGCATTTCCTGATTTTGGACTTCTGCCAGGCCAGCAGGAGTCCAAAGTCTGTGCAAGAGATGGGGGGGGGAATGTGCTCTGGACATGTAGGGAGACACCTGGTGGCAGCTTTTTTAACCCCTTAAGAACGCTGGGTGTATCCATACACCCCCGTTTCAAAGTCCTAAAGGACTGAGGGCGTATGGGTACACCCGTGGGAATTCCGGTCCCCGCCGCTCGCTGGGCGGGGACCGGACCGGGGGGACTGTTGATATCTATTAGCAGGCACCCTGTGCAAACCCCCGGTGGGTCCTGGAGGCCGGATACAGCAGGAGTTGAGGCCTGTTCACCTCCTGCTGTTGCTTAGCAACAACTCTCAGCATGCAAAGCCAAAGTGCATGCTGGGAGTTGCAGTTTTGCAATAGCTGGAGTTCCAACTACAACTCCCATCATGACCTTTGGTAGTCTGTGCATGCTGTGGGTTGTAGTTATGCAACAGCTGGAGGCATATTTTTCTATGAAAAAGTGTGCATCCAGCTGTTGCATAACTACAACTCCCAACATGCACAGACTACCAAAGGGCATGCTGGTAGTTGTAGCAGTGTGCTTCCAGCTGTTACCAAACTTCAACTCTCAGCATGCTCTTTGACTGTTAATGCATGCTGATTGTTGCAGTTTTGCAACAGCTGGAGACACATTGGTTACAAAACCAAGTTTGTTATCTAGCTCAGTGTTTTGCAACCAGTGTGCCTCCAGCTGTTGCAAAAATACAACTCCCAGCATGCACTGAGAGACTGTACATGCTGGGAGTTCAAGTTTTGCAACAGCTGGAGGCACACTGGTTGCGAAACACTGAGTTAAGTAACAAACTCTCAGTGTTTCACAACCAATGTGCCTCCAGCTGTTGCATAACTACAATTCCCAGCATGTATGCTCTGTCAGTGCAAGCTGGGAGTTGTAGTTTTGCAACAGCTGAAGGTCCCCCCTCATGTGAATAATGTACAGGGTACATTCACACGGGCAAGTTTACAGCGAGTTTTCTGCTGCAAGTTTGACATGCAGCAAATTTTCCGCCGCAGCTCAAACTCCCAGCGAGAAACTCACTGTAAACCCGCCCGTATGAATGTACCCTAAAAACACTACACTGCACCTACACAAAATAAAAAGTAAAACACTACATATAAATATACCCCTACACAGTCCCCCCCCCAAATAAAAAAAAAAGTCTTGTACGCACTGTTTCCAAAACAGAGCCTCCAACTGTTGAAGAACAACAACTCCCAGCATTGCCGGACAGCCACTGACTGTCCAGGCATGCTGGAAGTTTTGCAACAGTTGGAGACACCCCATTTGGGAAACACTGCCGTAGGGTACAGTGACCCTCCGACTTATGATGGCCCCGACATATGATCATTTCAACATATGATGGCCTCTCAGAGCCCATCGTATGTTGAAGGCAGCATCGACATATGATGCTGCTGTGTGTTGGGGCCATCATACAAACAGCTATCTGACAGCACTGACAACTTCAGCAACTGACAGATAGTTGTTTAATGTCCCCGTGTGCCCCGTTCTGCCTCCTGTTACTCACATGCTGTCCTGCTAATTCACGCAGGCTTCCGCTGTGAGCTCCGTGTAAGCCCCGCCCCCCCAGTGCAGCCATAGCCAATAGCCTGCAGCATCTTGCTGCAGGCATCCAATGAGCTGCTGGCTGCCCTCCCCTTCCTTTCCTATAGAGCTGTAGTCGGCAGGATCGTAATGGAGGACATTCTGTCTCCCCTGAAGGTCTTTAAAGAACTGTACAGTACTGTATGTGATGTCACACATCACATACAATACATATACACACTATACACCCCATACATCAATGTTTCCCTATCAGTGTGCCTCCAGCTGTTGCAAAACTATAACTCCCAGCATGCCCAGACAGTCACTGGCTGTACATGCATGCTGGGAGTTGTAGTTGTGCAACAGCTGGAGGCACCCTGGTTTGTTAAACACTCCCCATACACTCCACATACAATGGTCATCCCAGAACCAATTAGCAGTTTCCCATAGAGATATGTATTCAACATACAATGGTTCCGAGGCCCCAGAACCAATTACCATTTTTACATAGACATATGTACTCGACACATGATGGTTTCAACATATGATGGTTCTCCTGGAACCAATTAATATCATATGTTGAGGGACCACTGTATTTTTGTGGAGGATTCAGATTCCCAATTTAGGCCTTAAATGCGCACGGCGCTCTCTCGCTTTGGAGGCCTGTCGTAGTTCAAGGAAACAGTTTAGGGCCACATATGGGGTACTCGGTACTCTCCGTACTCGGGAGAAATTGCGTTACAAATTTTGGGGGGCTTTTTTTTCCTTTTACTTCTTATGAAAAGGTAAAGTTGGGGTCTACACCAGCATGTTAGTGTAAAAAAATATAATTTTTACACTAACATGCTGGTGTTGCCCCATTCTTTTTATTTTCACAAGCGGTAAAAGGAAATAAAAGACCCCCAAAATTTGTTACAAAATTTCTCCTGAGTACAGAACTACCCCATATGTGGCCATGAAGTGCTCTGCAGACGGACAACATGGCTCAGGAGTGAGAGTGTGCCATGTACATTTGAGGTCTAAATTGGTGATTTGCACAGGGGTGGCTGATTTTACAGCGGTTCTGACATAAACGCAAAACAATAAATACCCAGATGTGACCCCATTTTGGAAAATACACCCCTCACGGAATGTAACAAGGGGTATATGGAGCCTTAGGTGTTTGACGAAAATGAAAAAAAATTACTTTTTTCACTAAAATGCTGGTGTTACCCTACATTTTTCATTTTCACAAGGGAGAATAGGAAAAAAGCCCCCAACATTTGTAGCCCCATGTCTTCTGAGTAAGAACATACCCCATATGTGGATGTAAAGTGCTCTGGGGGTGAACTACAATGCTCAGAAGAGAAGGAGTGCCATTGGGCTTTTGGAGAGAGAATGTGTCTGAAATTGAAGGCCATGTGTGTTTACAGAGCCCCATAGTGCCAGAACAGTGGATCCCCCCCCCCCACCCACACATGTGACAGGCCTAAAAGAGGTTGTAAATGTAAGATATTAATTGGACCATGATGTCCAGAATGTATTCCTGTGTAGAGCTGGAATGTTCTAAAGAAAACTGTGGCCGGCATTTATCATTGTAGTGTAAGTGAAGCATTTTTCTACACCTTATTTGTGTGTGCTCTTAATGTGTAGGAGCACCACATTTATTAAATGGTCAAAGAGCAAATGGTCTCTTCACATACACCAAAAAGCTAAGCTAAGTCTGGGCTGGTGTAGTTTTAGAGATTTTTCTGTGGATTTGCTCCTTTTCACAAAAAGGCGCAGTTGATAAAACCCTTCCATATCATGTGTATTGCCAAAATCAGTGGATTGCAACTCAAAATCAGCAGAAACGTGTAAACCAAAAGGCGCACAAAAGGTGCAAATAAACCCTGCTTGTGCCTTTTTTGCGCCTTTTCTAGACAAAAAAAACAGTCTAAAGACAATGATAAATGTCGGCCTGTATGTTTGGTATGGGTTTCCTATGAGCTAAACTTCATTGTATGTATGTGTGCTGCAGTTAGGGACATTACAGGGGAGATTATTATTCTGGTATTCGGTATAAATGTACAGCAAATGCAGGGAACTTTTTTTTTATGCAAATTGTGCCTTAAACACATAATTTTAACAACTAATTGAAAACTCAATCTGGCGTGTTACTAGCCTGAGTGTTCATACAAGCGATCCCCCAGGAGTATGATCAGCCATGTTGTGGCTGATCAGTGTCACATGACTATAGCTTAAAGGGGTACTCAATTTTAAATAAATTTTTGCCAGAAAGTTAAATAGATTTGTAAATTACTCTTATTTAAAAATCTTTAGCCTTTGTGTAAAATTGTGTAGTTCTTTCCAGTCTGACCTGCTTTCTGCTGCCCCCTCTATCCGTGTCAGGAACTGTCCGGAGCATGAGCAAATCCCTATTGCAAACATCTCCACAGTTCCCGACAAGAACAGAGGTAGCAGTAGAGAGCACTGTGGTCAGAATAGCAAGTACTGCACAACTTCTTCTGGAGCATACAGCAGCTGATAAGTACTGGAAGGATTAAGATTTTTAAATAGAAGTCATTTACAAATCTGTTTAAATTCCTGGCACCAGTTGATTTGGAAACATTTTTTCCCACCAGAGTACTCGTTTAACACTGACGGGCAATGCCACTATGTATTTCAAAGCATTAATAAAGCAATCATATGAACAAAAACAAAAAAAAGACTTTTCCGATACGCTTGATTTAAACAATAGAAAAATAATTATATATTTATTCCCAACTATTTCTATATAATAAATCAAATTATAAAGTATCAGGCCAGTATTCCAATTCATTTACCACATGTTAATTTTTCACATAGAATAAACATGCTGCATAGACATCTCCGTGTCCTCTAGCTTCTTTTTGGATTACACTTGACTCCTGTCTGCCACCTTGTATTTCCTTGTTTCTAGTCAGACATTAGACATTTTTCTAAAACGCCTGTTTACCAACCTAATGAATCAATAGTCTGTATTCCCTTCCTTGACATGTATATCAGATACAGACATAAAGCCGGAGCTCCCGATGACTAGATTGCCATCAGATTAGCAACTCCTTCTATAATTAAGAAGCCCCCGAGCAATTAAGATGCCTCACATGATAATAAGGACTCGAAGGCTCAGGGAGATTGTATCAAGGTTTTTCTGGCTGTTAAAATTCAACAATTTGTGTTGTTGTTCTACAGGATATAAGAGAACATGCACCATAAGTCACAAAAATGTACTAGTGTTTCTGTCATATCACCCCGATCAGCCATAAGAGGAAAACCATCTGTTTAATATTGACTAGATCCCCCTCAAACAAAACACTTGGTCCTGTCATTGTATGGATTCCACAAGACCTCTTAAAGGGGTACTCCGCCCCTAGACATCTTATCCCCTATCCGTTGGATCTGGTGCCAAGACATTAGCAGCAGATACTGCACTTTAGGTCCTGAGAGCAGGATAACCATTATGTGGACTTCTTTTACCAGCACACCCCATGGTTGCTCAGTCACATTGATATTTAGGGAATGAGAAGGCCAAAGAAAAAGAAAATCAAACTCTTCGCATTTTCCTTAAACCATTCCCGAACAATTTATGAAGAGTGGCAGACTGCATTGTCATGTGAGAGAGGCCACTGTTATAAGGGGATGCTGTTGCCATGCAGGGGTGTTCTTGGTCAGCAACTGTGTTAGGCTGGGTTCACACTACGATTTGAACTACGGTTCCCGTATACGGCTGGGAGGAGGGGTGGGCGGAGCTTAATCGCGGCGCCCGCACTCAGCCGTATTCGGGAACCGTAGTTAATGTATGTCTATGAGCCGACCGGAGTGAACCGCAGCCTTCGGTCAGCTGCTTTTTCGGCCATATGAAGTTTCCCGACTGCAGGCAAAAACGTGGTCGACCACGTTTTTGCATGCGGCCGGGAAACCGCATACGGCCGAAAAAGCAGCTGACCGGAGGCTGCGGTTCACTCCGGGATTAAGCCCAGGCGTATACGGGAACCGTAGTTCAAATCGTAGTATGAACCCAGCCTTAAAGGGGTTATCCACCATAGGGTGATTTTAGTATGTATCTGGCAGACAGTAATGGACATGCTTAGGAAGGATCTGCGCTTGTCTTGGGGTAAATGGCCATGTCGTGAGATTACCATAACACTGTGGCTAGCTTTTTGTGAACTGGTATTTCCTGTTTGAGTTTTCTTTTTTTTATTACAAATCCCACAATTCCACTTTCCTCCCTCCCTCCCACACATCAGCCACCCCACCCATTGAAACATAAATGAGCTGCATCCATTCAAAAGACCTGTGGTTTTCAATCAGGGTGCCTACAGCTGTTGCATTAGTTGCAGATTGAGCTCTCTCCCCCCCAAGCGATCGCTCCACCCATTGAAGCAGACAGGCTCCCTGTCATCAGCTGACTAGTGAGTCAGGCCTCGGCCGCATTGCAACCTGCCGCATTTACAACAGTAATTTTGTAGGCTGTTACAAATAAATATTGGGGTAAAAATCACATAAGAATTGTGAGAAAACCATCACACACAGGTACAGACACTATATTATGAACTACACTAACTTTACAGGTCCTGTAGTATGGTCAAATAAAAAAAATTCCTGGAATACCACTTTAAGTTAGGTGGTGGTACATTATAAAGTTACATCCACATGAATGCCAGGATCCCAGTAGAACATGACTTAGAACAGGCATAGGCTACCCTCAACACTGCAGTTGTTATGGACATTTCCCATGATGCTTTGGCAGTGTGTTGACTGTAAGAGCATCATAGGAGATGTAGTCCACAACATCTGCAGTGCTGAAGGTAGCCTACCCCTGACCTAGAGAATTACACTCCATAGAAACTGCTGGCTTGCCTTCTCCTCATAAATGCATCCTGGTACAAACTATTCCCATAATGAAGTCAATGAGCCACCTCAATTTAGCACTTCAGCTTAGATCTTTTTGCCAGAGATTGATATGTTAACTGCAACTGTAGAGAAAAAAAAATTATGATACATAGCATGTTGGAACTGTTGTAATTTTTGTTAAAGAAGACATGTGGGCAACCCCCCCCCCCCCCCCGAAAATGAGATGGCATTATCATTACATAGTTATGGGTGCCCTTATTACAGACCTTTCAGACAGTTGATATGTGTCTGTCCAGAGTAGGAGAAAATCCCCATAGCAAACATATGCTGCTCTGGACAGTTCCTAAAATGGACAGAGATGTCAGCAGAGAGCACTGTGGTCATGATATCAGCAGAGAGCACTGTGTTCCAAAAAGAAAAGAATTTCCTCCGTAGTTTTCAGCAGCTAATAAGTACTAGAAGGATTAAGATTTTTTAATAAATGTAATTTACAAATTTGTTTAACTTTCTGGCACCAGTTGATTTAAAAAAAAAAAAAAAAGTTTTCCAGTGGAGTACCCCTTTAACCCCTTATTTATGTCCTGCGCCGGCTCCCGCGATATGAAGCGGGATCGCGCCGCGATCCTGCATCATATCGCGTCGGTCCCGGCGCTCATCAATTGCCGGGACCCGCGGCTAATACCACACATCGCCGATCGCGGCCATGTGCGGTATTAACCCTTTAGAAGCGGCGGTCAAAGCTGACCGCCGCTTCTAAAGTGAAACTGAAAGTGACCCGGCTGCTCAGTCGGGCTGTTCGGGACCGCCGCGGTGAAATCGCGGCGTCCCGAACAGCTGACCGGACACCGGGAGGGCCCTTACCAGCCTCCTCGGTGTCCGATTGACGAATGACTGCTCCGTGCCTGAGATCCAGGCAGGAGCAGTCAAGCGCCGATAATGCAGATCACAGGCGTGTTAATACACGCCAGTGATCAGCATAGGAGATCAGTGTGTGCAGTGTTATAGGTCAAAATGTAAAAAAAAAGTGTTAATAAAGGTCATTTAACCCCTTCCCTAATAAAAGTTTGAATCACCCCCCTTTTCCCATAAAAAAAATAAAACAGTGTAAAAAAAAAAAATTTATAAACATATGTGGTATCGCCGCGTGCGTAAATGTCCGAACTATAAAAATATATCATTAATTAAACCGCATGGTCAATGGCGTACACGCAAAAAAATTCCAAAGTCCAAAAAAGCGTGTTTTGGTCACTTTTTATACCATTAAAAAAAATGAATGAAAAGTGATCAAAAAGTCAGATCAAAACAAAAATCATACCGATAAAAACTTCAGATCACGGCGCAAAAAATGAGTCCTCATACCGCCCTGTACATGGAAAAATAAAAAAGTTATAGGGGTCAGAAGATGACATTTTTAAACGTATAAATTTTCCTGCATGTAGTTATGATTTTTTCCAGAAGTGCGACAAAATCAAACCTATATAAGTAGGGTATCATTTTAACCATATTGACCTACAGAATAATGATAAGGTGTAATTTTTACCGAAATATGCACTGCGTAGAAACGGAAGCCCCCAAAAGTTACAAAATGGCGTTTTTTTTCCGATTTTGTCGCACAATGATTTTTTTTCCGTTTCGCCGTGCATTTTTGGGTAAAATGACTAATGTCACTGCAAAGTAGAATTGGCGACGCAAAAAATAAGCCATAATATGGATTTTTAGGTGGAAAATTGAAAGGGTTATGATTTTTAAAAGGTAAGGAGGAAAAAACGAAAGTGCAAAAACGGAAAAACCCTGAGTCCTTAAGGGGTTAAGGACCCAGCCATTTTACCCCCTAGGACCTGGACATTTTTTGAACATCTGACCACTGTCACTTTGAACATTAATAACTCTGGAATGCTTTTAGTTATCATTCTGTTTCCGAGATTGTTTTTTTGTGACATATTCTACTTTAACATAGTGGTAAAATTTTGTGGTAACTTGCATCCTTTCTTGGTGAAAAATCCCAACATTTCATGAAAAATTTGAAAATTTTGCATTTTCTAACTTTGAAGCTCTCTGCTTGTAAGGAAAATGGATATTCAAAAAAAAAAATTTTTATTCACATTTCCAATATGTCTACTTTATGTTTTAATCAAAAAATTGACGTGTTTTTACTTTTGGAAGACACCAGAGGGCTTCAAAGTTCAGCAGCAATTTTCCAATTTTTTACAAAATTTTCAAACTCACTATTTTTCAGGGACCAGTTCAGGTTTGAAGTGGATTTGAAGGGTCTTCATCTTAGAAATAGCCCACAAATGACCCCATTATAAAAACTGCACCCCCCAAAGTATTCAAAATGACATCCAGTCAGCATTTTAACCCTTTAGGTGTTTCACAGGAATAGCAGCAAAGTGAAGGAGAAAATTCACAATCCAACAATTCACAATTTTTTACACTCGCATGTTCTTGTAAACCCAATTTTTGAATTTTTACAAGGGGTAAAAGGAGAAAATGTATACTTATATTTGTAGCCCAGTTTCTCTCGAGTAAGGACATACCTCATATGTCTATGTAAATAGTTCAGCGGGCGCAGTAGAGGGCTCAGAAGCGAAGGAGCGATAAGGGGATTTCGGAGAGTACGTTTTTCTGAAATGGTTTTTGGGGGGCATGTTGCATTTAGGAAGCCCCTATGGTGCCAGAACAGCAAAAAAAAACACATGGCATACCATTTTGGAAACTTGACCCCTTGAGGAACGTTACAAGGAATTAAGTGAGCCTTAAAACGGTTCTCCGTTGCTATCACGCCCCCTCCCGTAGGCTTGCATTGAGGGGCAGAGCGTGAAGTCACACGGGGGCGGAGGCATGACGTCACACGCCTCCGGCCCGGTGGTCGCCTGTAATCAGTCCCGGAGCGAACACGCTCCGGGGACTGATTACAAATGGGGTGCCGTGTGCATAATCCCGGGGTCCCCAGCGGCAGGACTCCCACGATCAGGCATCTTATCCCCTATCCTTTGGATAGGGGAAAAGATGTGTAAGCACCGGAGAACCCCTTTAATACCCCACAGGTGTTTCACGACTTTTGCATACGTAAAAAAGTATTTTTTTTTTCACTAAAATGTGTGTTTCCCCCAAAATTTCACATTTTTGCAAGGGTTAATAGCAGAAACCCCCCCCAAAATTTGTAACCCCATCTCTTCTGAGTATGGAGGTACCCCATAAGTTGACCTGAAGTGCACTACGGGCGAACTACAATGCTCAGAAGAGAAAGAGTCATATTTGGCTTTTTCAGAGCAAATTTTGCTCGGGGGGCATGTCGCATTTAGGAAGCCCTTATGGTGCCAGGACAGCAAAAAAAAAAAAACACATGGCATACAATTTTGGAAACTAGACCCCTTGAGGAACGTAACAAGGAATAAAGTGAGCATAAATACCCCACAGGGATTTCATGACTTTTGCATATGTAAAAAAAACTTTTTTTTTTCACTAAAATGTGGGTTTCCCCCCAAATTTCACATTTTGCAAGAGTTAATAGCAGAAAAGACCCCCAAAATGTGTAACCCCATCTCTTCTGAGTATGGAAGTACCCCATAAGTGGACCTGAAGTGTACTGCAGGGGCGCTACAATGCTCAGAAGAGAAGGAGTCACATTTGCAAAATTTGCTGAAATGGGGGGGGGGGGGGGGGGCATGTCGCACTTAGGAGGCCCCTATGGTGCCAGGACAGCAAAAAAAAAAACACATGGCATACCATTTTGGAAACTAGACCCCTTGAGGAATGTAACAAGGGGTAAAGTAAGCCTTAATACCCCACAGGGGTTTCACGACTTTTGCATATGTGAGTTTTCCCCAAAATTTTACATTTTTACAAGGGTTAATAGCAGAAAAAAAAACACAATTTGTAAATACATTTCTTTGGAGTAAAGACATACCTTATTTTTTGATAATAATGGCTCGGCGGATGCACAGCAGGTCTTGCTGGAGTGGGAGGGCAGTCAGGGGCCTTGAGCTTCATATGGAGCCAGGATGTGGGACCCCCCCTCAAGGAGCGTTAATGGGGGAGCACTGAGCCCTAAAATGGGGAACACTATGGGGGACAACGAGCCATAACTAGGGTATACAGGTGGGGTACAGTGGGCCAGAAAATTATAATAAAAAAGGATATATTCCCAGAATGATGACTCAGAGCATAGCCAAAACTAAAAAAAATATGCCCGTCCCAAACCCTATGCTCTGAATCATCATTCTGGGAATGGGATGTGTGTGGCCGTCCCAAACCTGTTGCCTCAAATGCGCACCCGCTCAGGTGGAGAGAGAGCGCTGTGCATTTGAGGCAACATAAAAAAGTCCCCGATGATAGTGACTCAGTGATCTATGACCCATTTTTGGGAAAAAACACCCCCAGAGGTCTTATCAGTTTTTTTTTTTAGGTTTTTGGGGCAATTTAGAGATTTATGGGGTTAAAAATTTGGAATGTACTCTGGACTTGGTACATTGGTCAAATTATGGAAAATTAACATAAAAAGCAGCCTATGCAGAGGTCCGGATTATCTGGGCAAGTGTCACATTGATATGTGGTGTCCTTCCGAATCCCCTTACTGAAACACACTCTGCATTTTTTCTGGGTTCGTCCCTTCTTTCCAGTGGGGGGGGGGGGGGGGGATCACACCTGGGAAGTGTTGGCCTGGGACAATCCTGGCGCCTATAACTCCAGACCCTTGGGAAGTTCGGCCTGATCTTCAACGGTCAGCAAAGATCAGGAACCTTAGGACTTCTTCTTGGTACTAGAGGAATGTCCCTGTGTTGCCAGCGTACTGGGATAGTACAAAAGTGTTGTACATGGCAACCTGTACCATGTAGACCGCAATTTTTTTGTACCATGCCCGTGTTTTCCGCATGGCGTTATATGGCTTGAGGACTTGATCTGAGAGATCAACTTCCCCCATATACCGATTGTAGTCCAGAATACAACCCGGTTTGAGGACCGGTCCCACGGTACCTCGCACAGGGACAGGGGTGCTGCTATTCCCATGAATAGTGGTGAGTATAAGGACATCCCTCTTATACTTCACCAACAACAGGTTATCATGGGTCAGGGCACGGGACTCACCCTTGGGGATAGGCGTCTGGACCAAATTTAGAGGGAGGCCTCTCTGGTTCCTCCGCACGGTGACGTGGATCTGGCGGTATGGGATTTGAACAGAGGTATGCTGGTATAAAAGTTATCCAAGTACACGTGGAAACCCTTATCCAGCAATGGGTGCATAAGGTCCCAAACGATTTTCCCGCTAACACCCACAGTGGGGGGACATTCTGGGGGTTCAATACGGGAATCTCGTCCCTCATATACTCTAAACTTGCAAGTGTACCCGGAGGTACTCTCGCAAAGTTTGTAGAGTTTCACGCCATACCACGCCCGCTTCGAGGGAATATACTGGCGGAAGAGGAGTCTCCCCTTAAAACTGATGAGAGACTCATCTACAGAGAGGTCCCTGAGCAGTACATAGGCCTCCAAAAATTTGGCCCCAAAGTGATCGATGACCGGCCTCACTTTGTAAAGCCGGTCATGGGCGGGATCACCTTGGAGCGGACATGCCGCATTATCTGCATAATGCAGGCATTTCCGAATCGCCTCGAACCGGTTCCGTGTCATCGCCATAATGTAAAGCGGGGTCTGATAGAGGACGTCCCCGCTCCAGTACTGACCAGCACTTGGTTTTTTGACAGGGCCCATATGCATCATGAGGCCCCAAAATGTCATTTCCGCTGCATCAATGGGGTACCATTCATTGGACCTGGACAAAAACGAATTGGGGTGGTGGGCAATGAACTGCTGGGCATACAAGTTTGTTTGCTCAACCATGTGATTGACCAGGCTGTCACTGAAAAAAAAACATTAAAAAGTCTAGATCAGTGAATCCAGCATGGTCAATCCGGATTTCTGAGTCGCCAACAAACTCAGGAATCCGTGGCTGATAACCCTCTGGGGGGCTCCAGACAGGGTCATCGGAAGGGGGCTCTGGTGCACTTGTCTGGTGGGCCGGCTCCTATTACGAGCGGCATTGCCATTCGTACTAGTGTCGGCCACTGGGTCACTCTCATGGGGGGGTGTGTGGCCTCGCCTGGCGGCGTCTCCGCCGCCTTACAGGGGACTCATCATCACTACTAGATGATGAGGAGGACGAGGAAGAACACAAAAAAAGTAGGATCTTCCTCGTCCTCACTGGCAGATTCGGAGTCGGAGGCTAAAAAAGCGTAAGCCTCAGCTGCCGAAAATGCCCTGCGGGCCATCACCTTTCTTCTACAGTGGCGGGGGTGGGGCGTTTGTGTAGTGTGTGATGCTTGGTGTAAACTTACAGAAAAAAAAAAAGCTGATGCCCAAAAAAAAAAATTGGTAGCACTCGCAGCACCCTGAACCCCTAATAGGTCTGGAGGTCACACGGATCAGGTGACAGCGGACCCTGGGGGACCTATTAGGGAGTCGGGGGGGGGGGGTTACTTTTTTTTTTCCTGTTATTTCACTTTTACTTTCGTTTTGATTCCCTAACTGTCCCTGGAAAAAGCTCACCCTGATCTAATGAAGTGCTCTTCTTTCTGAGGGTCTCCGATGCTCCGAGGGGGGATCCCGGTCCTTATCTTCCCGCTCTGCCCGCTGACTGAACTCAGTAAGCACGCAGAGCGGGGAGAAGGAGCCGTTAACCCCTCCTCTGCCGCACTGCTATTTGCCGGACGATCGCGGCCAATAGCAGCGTTGCTGGGGAGGTGACAGTATTGTCACCTCTCCCCAGCAACGGCAGGTGATTGGCGGTGTATCTTACACCGCCGATCACCATTTATTACCGGGTCATCGGATCACAATTGACCCGAATGACCGGAATCGGCGCAGATCTCTGGCGTGAATTCGCTTGCGATCTGCGCCGATCACCGACATGAGGGGGTCCTCGGCATTTGCACGGCATGCCTGCTGAACGGTTTTAGCAGGCATGCTGTTCCGATCTCCGTCCGGCGAGCGGCAGAGACCGGAATGACTCAGGACGTATGCATACGTCCTGGGTCCTTAAGTACCAGGGTCCCAAGATGTATGCATACGTCTTGGGTCCTGAACAGGTTAAGGACCAGAGCGTCTATTGCACATCTGAGGCTGTTTCCACTTGTTTTTTTTCCTGGCAGTTTTTGGAAAACTGCCACTGCAGTTTTTGAGCCAAAGCCAGAAGTGTACTCAAAAGGAATAGGACATATAAAGGAAGGACTTACACTTCTCCTCCCTTATGGATCCACTTCTTACTTTGGCTCAAAAGCTGTAGTGGCAGTTTTCCAAAAACTGCCAGAAAAAAAAAACAAGTGGAAACTTAGCCTGACCACTGTCACTTTAAGCATTAATAAGTCTGTAATGCTTTTACTTATGAATTTGATTACGAGACTGTTTTTTCTTGACATATTCTACTTTAACAGTGTGGTAAATTTTTGCCGATACTTGCATCATTTCTTGGTGAAAAATTCCATAATTTCATGAAAAATTTGAACATTTTGCATTTTTCTAACTTTGAAGTTCTCTGCTTGTAAGGAAAATAGACATTCCATATAAATTATATATTGATTAACATATACAATATGTCTTCTTCATATTTGCATCATAAAGTTGACATGTTTTCATTTTGGAAGACATCAGAGGTCTTCCAAGTTCCAGAGCAATTTTCCAATTTTTCACAAAATTTTCAGGGACCAGTTCAGTTTTGAAGTGGATTTGAAGGGACTTCACATTAGAAATACCCCATAACTGACCCCATTATACAAACTGCACCCCTCAAAGTATTCAAAATGACATTCAGTAAGTGTGTTAACCCTTTAGGTGTTTCACAGGAATAGCAGCAAAGTGAAAGAGAAAATTCAAAATCTTCATTTTTTACACATGTTCTTGTAGACCCAGTTTTTAAATTTTTACAAGGGGTAAAAGTTGAGAAATCCCCCCAAAATGTGTAACCCAATTTCTCTTGAGTAAGGAAACACCTCATATGTGTATGTAAAAAGTTTGGCGGGCACAGTAGAGGGCTCAGAAGGGAGGAGCGACAATGGGATTTTGGAGAGTGAGCTTTTCTGAAATGGTTTTTGGGGGGTATGTCACATTTAAGAAGCCCCTATGGTGCCAGAACAGCAAAAAAAAACAAAAAAAAAAACCACATGGCATACTATTTTGGAAACTAGGAATGTCCAGTGAGCCTTAACACCCCACAGGTGTTTGATGAATTTTCGTTAAAGTCAGATGTGTAAATGAATTTTCTTTTTCACTAAAATGCTGGTTCCCCCCCAATTTATTTTAACATTTTTGGGTAATAGGAGAAAATGCCCCCCAAAATTTGTAACCCCATCTCTTATGAGTATGGAAATGCCCCATGTGTGGACCTTAAGTGCACTGCGGGCGAACTACAATGCTCAGAAGAGAAGGAGCGCCATTGGGCTTTTGGATAGAGAATTTGGCTGGAATTCAATTCGGGGGCATGTGCATTTACAAAGACCCATGGTACCAGAACAGTGGACTCCCCCCCACATCTGACCCAATTTCGGAAGCTACACCCCTCAGAGAATGTAACAATGGGTGCAGTGAGCATTTACACCCCCTGACGTTTGACAGACTTTAGGAACAGTGGGCTGTGCAAATGAAAAAAAAAATATATCATTTTCATCGACCACTGTTCCAAAAATCAGACACCTTTGGGGTGTAAACACTCACTGCACACCTTATTACATTCCGTGAAGTGTGTAGTTTCCAAAATGGGGTCACATGTGGGGGGGCTCCACTGTTCGGGCACCATGGGGCTTTGTAAACGCACATGGCCTTCAATTCCAGTCAAATTCTCTCTCCAAAAGCCCAATGGCGCTCCTTCTCTTCTGAGCCCTGTAATGCACCAGCAGAGCACTCAACGTCCACACATGGGGTATTTATACATTCAGAAGAAATGGTGTTACAAATTATGGGGGGGACTTTTTTCCTATTACCCCTTGTGAAAATGATTCAGTTTTTTCATTTTCACATCCAACTTTAACAAAAATTCTTCAAACACCTGTTGGGTATTAAGGCTTACTGTACCCCTTGTTACGTTCCATGAGGGGTGTACTTTCCAAAATGGAGTCACATGCGGGTAGTTTTTTTATTGTGTTTATGTCAGAACCGCTGTAGCGATCAGCCACCCTTGTGCAAATCACCTCAAATGTCCATGGCGCTCTCACTCCTGAGCTTTGTTGTGCGCCCGCAGAGCATTTTACGTCCACATATGGGGAATTTACGTACTCCTTTTCCCTCTTGTGAAAGTATGGGGCAACACCAGCATGTTAGTGTATAAAAATTTATTTTATTACAATAACATGCTGGAGTAGACCCCAACTTTACCTTTTCATAAGGGGTGAAAGGAGAAAAACCCTCCAAAATTTGTTTGTTTCTCCCGAGTACGGAAATACCCCATATGTGAAGTGAGCTCCGAAGTGAGAGAGTGCCATGCGCATTTGAGGCCTAAATTAGAGATTTGCATAGGAGTGGATATAGGGGTATTCTACGCCAGTAATTTCCAAACAGGGTGCCTCCAGCTGTTGCAAAACTCCCAGCATGCCTGGACAGTCAATGGCTGTCCGGCAATATTGGGAGTTGTTGTTTTGCAGTTGTTTGACGTTATCATTTTTATTGGGGGGCGCGGGACTGTGAAGGGATATGTGTATACGTAGTGTCTTTTACTTTTTATTATGTGTTAGTGTTGTGTTTTTAGGGTACATTGGTACATTCAAACGAGGGGGGGGGTTCACAGCAAGTTTTCCGCTGGGAGTTTGAGCTGCAGTGGAAAATTAGCTGCATCTCAAACTTGCAGAGAGAAACTCGCTGTAAACCCCCGCCTGTTTGAATGTATCCTGTACATTCACATGGGGGGGGGGGGGGGCAAACCTCCAACTGTTGCAAAACTACAACTCCCAGCATGCCCTTTGGCTGTCCGTGCATGCTGGGGCTTGTAGTTATGCAACAGTTCGAGGCACATTGGTTGCAAAACACTGAGAGCTTGTAACTTCTCAGTGTTTCGCAACCATTGTTCCTCCAGCTTTTGCAAAACTACAATTCCCAGCATGTACAGTCTGTCAATGCATGCGCGGAGTTGTAGTTTGCAACAGCTGGAGGCACCCCAGTTGCGAAAGACTGAGTTAGGTAACAAACTCTCAGTGTTTCGCAACCAGTGTGCCTTCAGCTGCTGCAAAATCTACAACTCTTAGCATGCAGTGACAGCCAAAGGGCATGCTGGGACTTGTAATTATGTAACAGCTGGAGACATACTTCTACAACTTCCTGCATGCTCTTTGGCTGTCCGTTGATGCTGGGGGTTGTAGTTATGCAACAGCTGGAGGCACACTGGTGGCACACTGGTAGCAAAACACAGAGTTTGTCACTTAACTCAGTGTTTCGCAACCAGTGTGCCTCCAGCTGTTGCAAAACTACAACTCCCAGCATTTTGGTCTGTCAATGCATGCTGGGAGTTGTAGTTTTGCAACAGTTGGAGAAACACTGGTTGCGAAACAGTTGGGTAACAAACTCTGTGTTTTACAATCAGTGTGCCTTCAGCTGTTGTAAAACTACAACTCTCAGCATGCACTGACAGCCGGAGCGCATGCTGAGCATTGTAGTTTTGCAACAGCTGGAGGTACACTACTACAGCTCCCAGCATGCCTTCGGTTGTCCGTGCATGGTGGAAGTTGTAGCTATGCAACAGTTGGAGGCACAATTTTTCATAATTACATAACTACAACTCCCAGCATGTCCAGACAGCCAAAGGGCATGCTGGGGGTTGCAGTTGTGCCTCCAGCTGTTGCAAAACTACAACTTTCAGAATGCCCTTTGGCGGTGCATGCTGGGAGTTGTTGCTAGGCAACAGCAGGAGGAAAACAGTGCTTACCTCCTGCTGTTAGATCCCTCCGCCGAAGACCACAGCCGCTGCTGCTGGGGACCACTGCCGCTCGGGACTGCTAATAACCGGACCCCGGGTAAGCACCCCCACCCTCCACTGCCGATGCTCCGCCGATGCTGCTCAGAAGGACGGGTGATTGGTTGGCCGGTCCTGCCGAATAATCACGCCGATTGTGAGGTGGCACAGGTGGGATTTGTGGAGATCGCTCGCATGGGGGGGGGGCTTTGCAAGGGGTGCCTGCTGAATGATTTCAGCAGGCATCCTGGTCCTGGTCCCTGCCCGGTGAGCGGCCTGGACCGGAATTCCCACAGACGCACAGTTACGCCCTTGGTCCTTAAGTACCAGGGCGTCAGGGTGTACCCGTATGCCCGTGGTCCTTAAGGGGTTAAAGCCACTAAAGTGTCATATAAAGTGTAGGCCTCAATAAAACAATGTTTCCAGTCTGGGGTAGGACAGGCTATGCCACGGCTTTGGCGAAAAGTGAAAGCCAGGATTATTGATGATAAATTTCTTGCTTTTTGCAGTACTGGGTAGTGAGCCCAGATTCTCATAGTGTTTGTGGTCAGGGCTAACATGTAACCGTAAAGACTTACCCGCTTATACTTGACCAATCTACTTCAGGAATTGCCCTGCAAAGAAAACTATTCAACAACTGTACAAAGTAATAACAATAGCGGTTGAACTGTGCCCAAAAACCGCGATGGAGGGTTAGCCTTTAGAGGGCAAAAAACAAGATTCACAGAACCAGATATCTGAACACATCAGCAATTTCATGCTACGGGTTTAGTATGTATGTAGAATAACAGCCCGACTTCCACCTGCCTACCTTCTGGATGATATGCGGGGGAACCTTATGCCTAGAGGCTGCAGATACAGCCCCGATACAGAATGAATGCCCAGAAAATTCCAGAGGATTGCCCCCAAAAGTGCTGATCAGAATGCTTATGTGAAATACAAACTGTGCGTTGGTTAAGCCGCTGACTCAAAAGACAGTAGAGAGTAATCATCAGCCTTGTCACTTAATGTCAACCACAACTCAGATAACACCGCCACCGCACCCAAAGCTTTCTATGGGGAAAAGTACTTAACCGAGCCCCCGCCTACAAGTTTTTGTGACTCTTGCGCTGAGCTCAAAGAAACTATCCTGCCACCTTAACTGAGATTTGACTAGAGGCCTGGACTTGATGCTGATGCATGAAAATTCACCCAGGCTGAGGAAGCCATAAAAGGCTAGGTACATGGCAGCCTTTATGACTAGACTAGGAACATGGCCAAACGGATGGGTGTCCAGGATATCTGACATGAATCTAAACATGTCCCTTGATATAGGTTGCTGGGAAGGATACTTGGGAGTACTGTGGACCTGAATTCCCTTAAGAGCTGAGTTGATAGCATGAATAGACTGGATTGACTGTCTGTTTGAGAGGATAGTGAAACGAAATGTTGTAAGCCCGATAAATATGTTTTGACTGTATTGTGAGACATATGTAGTGCTGAGTGGCAAAACCTAATAAACGATAGGAGAGTGGTGGTGTCATAGGAAGACGGCATATTAAAGAGCCAAAGAAAGTTGTGTAAGAATTGAAAGACGTAAGCTCTCTTGGTGCTGGGTGCGAGGGAATCTCTAATCAGGGTGTTAAGTAATAAAAGAATACTACAGAACTGGGAGTGCTGCAGTATTCTTTTGATACTTGAATTGCTTGGAATCCTGTGACCTGGGATCCTTTACTGATTGCACCAACCTCTGCATACATACGGTGTGCTGCTACCTTCTCTTCTGTCTAATCAGGGTGTTAGCTACTTTAGTATAATAATTCAATCCATCATTAGTACGTGCAGTGGCGGGACCGGGGTGCTGACGGAATCTGCATGCGGCCTAACCTGCGTTCAGACACACGAGTAACTGGACATGACAGACCTTGACCATGATCTCTATGTTACGTGTAACCAGTACTAGGCTCGAGAAACTTACCTGAAGACTAGCCGAACTGTATCGAGAGCCATACCCTAAACTATAAACCAACTGGTCTCAGGAGTAATAGCCCACTGTGGGTGACCGATCCGTTCCTTACATAACCATCGTGCCTGTAGATGGGCCAGGTCTATGATTAAACATCCTGCCTGACGACAGGCCAGGTCTATGAGTAAACATCGTGCGTATCAACCTGACAGGTCTTACGTACCATCTACTACACTCGAACAACCCCTTTCCTGGACACTAACCACACCTTAAACTGCCGAGCTTCTGAATCAAAACTGGTCTCAGGGGTGATGTCCCACCACCAGAGACCAATACCTTCCTTTCCATCGTGCCTGTAGACGAGACTGTCACTTGTGTGACCCTCGTACCTGTAGGTCTTATCGAGAACCACCGTTCCTGAAGAAGTGCCAGGTCTTTCGTATAGTATAGATGCCACGAGCGTGTACACAATAAAGATGTCATGAGCGTAAGACAGTATGAGTGCCGTGAGTGTATGGACAGTATAATTACCATGAACATAAGGACAGTATGAATGCCACGAGCGTACAGACGGTGAAAATCCCTAAATGTATGAAAAGTACGGATACTATGAGCATATGAACCACATAGTAACATGAGTGTATGAATCGTGTAAATAACATAAGTGCATGAACAATATAAATGTCATGAGCATAGAAACAGTATCAATGCCACGAACATGTGATTACAAAGCCATGAGCGTGTGAACAGCATAAATACTGTGGGCTAATGAACAGTATGAATGCCATGAGCGTATAAGAATAATAAATGCCATAAGCGTATGAAAGTATAAATGCCTTGAGCTTGTGAAAGTATAAACCACCACAAGCGTGCGAACTGTATAGAGTTCCATGCTGTCGGCAGCGCTGCAGCCCCACTACATCAACCCCCCCCCCCCACCATACCAACGAGGCTGGGGGAGAGTATTTTTTTATTAACAAATCCGTCCCACTACATCAACTCCCCCATCGTACCAACGAGGCTGGGGGAGAGTATTTTTTTTATTAACAAATCCGTCCCACTACATCAACTCCCCCACCGTACCAACGAGGCTGGGGGAGAGTATAATAAAATAGTAAACGCATGACTGAAATAACCGTATCGCCGGGAACTGGCACTTACCACAAGCAGTGCACCGAAAACTGAAAACACCACCAAACGCAAAGTACGCATCTGTGGAGGGGGTGGCGTGCTATAGTAACGGGAGAAATAGTGCATGCACTATTTCTTCCATTTATTCGCCCGTCACAAAATAACAACCTTTATTAATAATGGACAATAACGGGTTAAAACGGCTATTAGAAAAATCCCATAGACTATAATGGGATTTTCTTACGGCCGTTAGCGATTTTCTAACGGCCGTTAGCGATTTTCTAACGGCCGTTAAACGGCCGATTTCCAATATTTTGATGACGGACATTCGTTAGGGATGAATTTTTATAATGCGAAAGGGGCCTTAAAGCTGCCAAATGGGCAATCGTATGTCTGTGGGACCTAGAAGATAATTCCCTAGAAAGGAGAGAAGAGCATATCAGCACCAATGGTGTTAGCTTCTTAGATGAGGTGTGTATATTGGGGGAGATTTATACAAACCTGTGCATGTTTGCCCATAGCAGTTGCCCATAGAAACCAATCTTAAATTTTTTAAAATTCTTCTTTTCCTTTTTCAGAGGCCATCTGATTAGTTGGTACCGACAACTGGGCAACTTTTTTCTGCACAGGTTTGATAAATCTCCCCTATTGCACCTTTATACAGTAGGTCATTTTACCAAGCTCCATTAATACAATATATTATACCTGTAGGCTGAGTAGATGAACAGTGGCTAGAACTAATGATTTAAATAGTGACCTATGTCTACCCTGATACAGATGGAGGGGAAAGTATTGTTTGGCATGCTGGTGTTTAGCAGACACTTATATTTATCCCCTCATTAAAATACATGAATGGAGAGCAAAGAAAAGGGTGTATGTGAAGGGGGGGGGGGGGGGGTGATGAAGAGGACCAGTTTTTGGCCAAACAAGAGTTCCACTAAGAGCTTTAAGGTATATAGCCACCTTAATCTAAAACAACACATTAGAGTGTATGCAAGCTGTTTAGTTAAGTGTTATTGAAAAGTTATGGGATGGAAAAGCTTTGTTTCACAAATTATTTGGACCCTGTTTTAATTAAATGTCTCAAACAACTTACATAGCTGGACACTCAACACTTTCACCAATTCAGTGTTTATTTGCAGGTGATTTAGCCCATTCTGTAGCATACAAATAGCAGTGCTTAGCCAGGGATAGTCTTAGCTGTCCATCACAATGTTTTTGTCCTACTCCAATTAATCTCTATGGTAAACATTTCATTATGATGTAAAAAAGAAATGTGACAAGCCGTAAGTACCTGCTATCTGTGGGGTACAATCACTGTTAAAAACAAAACAGGGAAAAAAACGTTTTTGGTTTCAATCTTTAATATGCTGAAGAAGATAAACATATATTAAAAATAGGGCTTTCTATAAATGTTTCTAAAAAAGTTTTCTATTAAAACTTCTACACACCCCAATGTAGCTCTATGAAGACTGAGCAGAATGAGCTGTAATTGTTTTTATTATTAAATCGTTACGTAAAGTAACAATCTTGAGGGGCAATCATTGTCAGGGATCACCACCGCTTGGGCTTAAGATGGTTGGCACATCACAAACATCACTTCAACGCAGCAGTGTACATTTCTAACTGACCTCACTCAGCTTTATTCTTTATCACACAGTAAACCTGTGAGGAAAAGTGGACCAATTGACCATAGCAACCAGGCTGCTTCTTTTATTTGTGAAAAAGACCTCTGAAAAATAAAAGAAGCAATCTGATTGGTTGCTATAGGCAACTGTCAACTTTTTCTCTGCACAGGTTTTGATAAATCATTCCCCCCCCAGCATTTCGTACCATGTAAAAATCACCACCCTCTGGCTCCTACAGGCCTAGCACTGTATGTCTATTCATGCTAGGAGGCATCAACTGGGAAGCTCTGAACTCTCTAACAGAGCGCCCCCAGGTGGTTCCTTACTAAGAATTATCAGCTCCAGGCCAGAGCGGAGTATATGGGATGGGAGCAGCTTCTCACTTCACTGCACCACAATCTCCACTTTAGTGGCATTAATCTTCTTCTTCTTAGCAAAATGCTTCAGTTCATATCATTTGTTGATTAAAACATCATTACCATCTGAGCATTTATAACATATACACAGGATATGCCCTAAATGTCCAATGGATGTGGGTCCCCCTCTAGGATCTTTCATCTACTTCAAGATAAGGAGCCTCTAGGCCCACTCCAGCCTGCTTGCAGCTCTAAACAGCTGAAGCACCATGATCTACACTGTTTATGTATCTACAGAGTTAAAGGGGTTATCCACCATAAGGTGATTTTAGTATATGCCTGCCAGACAGTAATGGACTTGCTTAGGAAGGATCTGCGCTTGTCTTAGGGCTAAATGGCTATGTTGTGAGATTACCATAACACTGTGGCTAGCTTTTTGAACTGCTACTTTCTATTTGAGTTTTCTTATTTTGCCTACAAATGCCAGAATTTCTTCCCCCCCCCCCACACATCAGCCACCCCACCCATTGAAACATAAGTGAGCTGCATCCATTCAAAAGACCTGTGGTTTTCAATCAGGGTGCCTACAGCTGTTGCATTAGTTGCAGATTGATCTCTCTCCCACAAAGCGATCGCTCCATCCATTGAAGCAGACAGGCTCCCTGTTATCAGCTGACTAGTGAGTCAGGTCTCAGCCACATTGCAACCTGGGAAAAATCTGAGACAACAGTAATTTTGTATGCTGTTAAAAATAAACATTGGGGCGAAAATCACATAAGAATTGTGAGAAAACCGTCACACACAGGTACAGACACTATATTGTGAACTACACTAACGTTACAGCCCCTGTAGCATAGTCATAATGTTGGAATTCATGGAAATGTGGGTTCCCGAGATACCAGTTGGTCATGCTAGACCATGTGAAATTGTCTCCTACCTGGTCCGGGTATACCTATGCTTTCACCACGGTGGATCATTATTCCATGTGGGTTGTCGTTGTACCTGTCAAAGATCTCACAGCCAAGATAGTGGCCCAGATGTTCTACTCCAAATGGGTGCAAACCCTTGGGTGTCCGGAGTCTGTCTTAACTGACCGTGGAACGGGCTTTGAGGCCAAACTCTTCCAAGAACTATGTCAATTCCATGACTGCAAAAATCTCCAGACCACCACCTATCACCCTCCGGGGAACGGGCTCTGTGAACATGTCAACCAAGTCTTCATCCATATGCTGCGAGCAGCTTCTGTGTCAAGGCAAGAAGAATGGCCACGGTTACTGCCCAAGTTGTTGGAAATTTACAACAATACAGTACATCGCTCCACCGCATACACCCCCTTCTTCTTGATGATGGGTCGACATGGACAATTGGCAAAAGACTGAATGTTTGGATTGTAGGCCCCGATCAACAATTCTCCACAAGCGTCCCTGGAGTGGGTCTACGACCATCAGAGAAGAATTCAAGAGGCCAAGGAGATTGTCAGCAAGAAAATGGGGGAGGCCCAACAAAGATAGCAGGAAGACTATAACTGCCATGCCTCTGCCAAACTACTCCAGGTGGGTGATAAAGTCTGGCTCTGGAAGTTCCCGAGAACTAACAAGTTAGATTCCATCTGGGAGACAGAACCCTATACGGTGATGGCCATACCTTTCCTGAGTCAGATGTGTACGGACTACAGAAGCCTGGGTATGAGCCACCAGTCGTTCACCGAAATCGAATCAAAGTCTGTCTTAAAGAAGATTTACCAGTGCTCCCAGCGTCGTCTTCGCCAGATGTCAGACCTGCAAAGGAGTATGTTCCTGGCGAGGGGATCCACCTGTCCATGGATTTCCTCATGTTCTCTCCAAGTCAGCCAGCATTCTTCTGTGTGCCTCCAATCCAGGGACAACCAGTCCCTGCTCTGTCTCTGTTGGCTCCGGCCTATACACCTGTCTCCAGAGTGCCAACCAGGTCTCCAATGTCTCCAGCACAAATGCCAGCTATCCTTAGTCCAGCAAGTTCTGAACCAATTCCAGCTCCTGAATTCGCTGAAGGAGAGCCGGCTGAAGCTCCAGAAGCTCCAAGGGTTCCTGATTCTCTAGAGGTGGTTCTGCGCAGATCCCAAAGGTCAACTCAGGGACTGTTACCAGCCAGGTACTGAGAGTGATAGTACCTTTGTATATTTAGTCAGTCTAGCATAGATAATGCTAATGTCATGTACATAGTGTTTTGTATATAAACTAGTCAATTGTCATGTCTAGTCAGGAATAAAGGAAAGTCCATACATAGCCAGAAACGCGTCTAACCATTTTCCTGTCCATTGTGTACAGAGTACTCTAGTGGCTAGTGGGTTCCCCTGAAGCATAGGTGAAACACGTATAGAGACAGTGTTACCATATATAGGTAATCTTGTAATATCGTTATATTGTCCAGAATTGTGCATAGTGTTTTGGGGAGAAGTAGCAAAAGCCGAAGGGCCCCAGCAGCTAAGGCATTCGGGTAGAAAGCCTCTGGCAGCCTGATCCGTATCAAATGTGTTTGTGTATGCAGTTGCAAGACTCACAACTTCACATGTCTAACCAGCCCAATTATCCATACCTTCACAAAGAAATATGTAAAGGACATTCTCACTAATGCCACATGGACCTGACAAGGACATTCGGTATAAATTCCCCAGGGGAGTTTTTGGTGGCCCAGTACAGGAGTTGCACCCCTGTACCCTAGCTTCCCTGTCCGGCAGACTCCATACAGTGACCCCTGCCCCCCCCCCCCCCCTGCACTTGTGCTCTACCTACTCCCTTAAATGCCTATGTTGTAGCATATAATGTACATAAAATGTGTTATAGCTTTAAGACCTGTTGTCATGTGATTGTAACCCAGTGAGGTATTAGTGACCATGTGACCTAAGGGTGACCTATGGGACCCCTACTAGTCTCCTCCATATAAGTCCTTGGTGGAGCTAGCTCACTCTCTTATGCTCTTGTATGCTGAGTTGCAGTAAGGTCAAGTCCTAGGTGTGTGTCTGGAGTCCTAGAGAGACCTAAAGTTTACCACACACCCATGTATCCTAAATTCCAGTACCCCACAGGTCAAGTCAAAGCCTGGTAAGCTACAGAAGAGGTGAAGTCAGTCATAGTCTGCCATAGTCAAGTCAGTCCAAGTCAATCTGTCTTCAGTCAGTGTGGCTCTGCAGCAAATTGTGCCAGTCCACCATAAGTCCCAGCAAGCCCTGTGGTATCTGAAGTCACTGGTCACCTCCTTGGGCCCAGGCAAGCTGTATAGACTGTTACACCAGTCTGACTCAGTAAAGCTGCCGTTGTACCGTAACTTGGCATAGGAGTCATTATTTGCCCCCATGCCTATCCCAGCATCCAGAGGTATTCCTTCAGGTGGTGAAGAGGATAAACCATGTCCTGGCATCACGAACACAAAGGGTTAATGCCATCTGCCCCTAGGGTTATTCCATCTGCCCTCATCACACCCTCACCAACCTTAGCTCTGAAAATCATAGTCAAATACAATCCATTAAGGGTGAAACATCACCTGTATACAGAATTAAGGTATATTATACAGTCATGGCCGTAAATGTTGGCACCCCTGAAATTTTTCAAGAAAATGAAGAATTTCTCACAGAAAAGGATTGCAGTAACACATGTTTTGCTTTACACATGTTTACTCCCTTTGTGTGTATTGGAACTAAATCAAAAAAGGGAGGAAAAAAAGCAAATTGGACATAATGTCACACCAAATGGCAAAAATGGTCTGGACAAAATTATTGGCACCCTTTCAAAATTGTGGAAAAATAAGATTGTTTCAAGCATGATATGCTCCTTTAAACTCACCTGGGGCAAGTAACAGGCGTGGGCAATATGAAAATCACACCTGAAAGTAGATAAAAAGGAGAGAAGTTCACTTAGTCTTTGCATTGTGTGTTTGTGTGTGCCACACTAAGCATGGACAACAGAAAGAGGAGAAGAGAACTGTCTGAGGACTGAAGAAAATTGTGGAAAAATATCAACAATCTCAAAGTTACAAGTCCATCTCCAGAGATCTAGACTTGCCTTTGTCTACAGTGCGCAACATTATCAAGAAGTTTTCAACCGATGGCACTGTAGCTAATCTCCCTGGGCGTGGACGGAAGAGAAACATTAATGAAAGGAGTCAACAAGCAGCCCCCAACAAGTTGAAAGATGTTCAAGCTGACCTGCAGGCTCAGGGAGCATCAGTGTCAGTGCAAACTATCCGTCAACATTTAAAAGAAATGAAACGCTATGGCAGGAGACCCAGGAGGACCCCACTGCTGACACAGAGACATAAAAAAGCAAGACAACATTTTGCCAAAATGAACTTGAGTAAGCCAAAATCCTTCTGGGAAAACGTCTTGTGGACAGATGAGACCAAGATAGAGCTTTTTGGTAAAGCACATTATTCTACTGTTTATCGATAACAGAATGAGGCCTACGAAGAAAAGAACACAGTACCTACAGTGAAATATGGTGGAGGTTCAATGATGTTTTGGGGTTGTTTTGCTGCCTCTGGCACTGGGTGCCTTGAATGTGTGCAAGGCATCATGAAATCTGAGGATTACCAGCGGATTTTGGGTCGCACTGTACAGCCCAGCGTCAGAAAGCTGGGTTTGTGTCCAAGATCTTGGGTCTTCCAGCAGGACAATGACCCTAAACATACGTCAAAAAGCACCCAGAAATGGATGGCAACAAAGCGCTGGAGAGTTATGAAGTGGCCAGCAATGAGTCCAGATCTAAATCCCATTGAACATCTGTGAAGAGATCTTAAAATTGCTGTTGGGAAAAGGCGCCCTTCCAATAAGAGAGACCTGGAGCAGTTTGCAAAGGAAGGAGTGGTCCAACATTCCGGCTGAGAGGTGTAAGAAGCTTATTGATGGTTATAGGAAGTGACTAATTTCAGTTATTTTTTCCAAAGGGTGTGCAACCAAATATTAATTCAAGGGTGCCAATAATTTTGTCCAGCCCATTTGTGGAGTTTGGTGTGACATTATGTCCAATTTGCTTTTTTCCTTCCTTTTTTGATTTAGTTCTAATACACACAAAAGGAAGAAACATGTGTATAGCCAACATTTACGGTCATGACTGTATTATAAAACAGTAGAAACCCATCTACAAAGCTTTTAAACACATCAATCTAATGGGAGGAAGTAATGATATCAATAACTTATCCATAGTATTAAAACACTGACCAGATGTGAGCTAGAAGGATATGTAGATAAAGTAATCCAAAAATACATACTTTCTGACAGTTTCATTGTACCACCTGCTGTTGTTTTGGTCAGATGAAGCACACAGCTTGTCTGAAAGTGTATACACTCATCAGTAAAAAGATGCACTCCAAAATTGTAATCTAATAGGTCGCTCTCGCTGATCAATAATGCATTGGCTTAGTGGAGAAATTAGTTGGAATATCTTTGCACATAGTTTAGTCTCATATTTCAGAGATCTTATCTTTGGTTCCTCTGGTCACCTGTTCGGTGCCAGCGTCAGCTAAACAGAAGGTGGAATGAGCCAACTGGTGTGGTTGGGAAAATTACCTGGCATATGGCAGCCATGTCTTGCTGGTCACAGACTATCAGTCATGCCTTTTAAGCATTGTATTTTTTCAGGTTTGATACGCAATGTCCTTTAGTATGCCTAGATCTCTTCTGCTGCTACAACTGTATCAATGTTGATACTATATTATTCAATGTATCATCATACAGAAGCTCCTGTAATCCTCCTACAAAAAAAGGAGACATTTCTACTTATAGTAACATAAAACCATTTAAGATGTTTTAAGAGCTCTCAGCGGCACATATCTTGACGCACTTCAAACTACAGGGAAAAAAAATAACTATTGTATTTATAATGTATATCTACCTCTATTTTCCAACCTATAGTAATTTATAGGAGTACTAAAAACCCCTCAGTTCTGAAATCACCAAATATCCATTTGTTTTGAGGGTCTTTGTCCCCTTCCTAGTTGTACTTCTTAGCTAAGCAGTTGCTCTATAATAACTTTCCCAGAATAAATTTTCACCTTTTCATCACAGTCCTACCGCCCTTCCTACTTCCCTCCCAGAGCACTTCTGCCAGTTCCCCGCCCAGAGATATTGCAGAACATCTAACTTCACATCAGACTATTGTACAATCAGTATGGTTGCAGCACCTGCTGCCGTCATTCCCTGTTTGCTCCTTTATTCCTCTGGCTGTGGCATTACTCAGCAAAAGGTAGAATGCTGTAAACACATGCATTATTCCTTAAAGGGGTACTCCACTGGCCAGCCTTCTGGCTGCGTTCGGAACATTTAGTTCTGAATGCTGTGCTCACGCTGCGGGGGTCGGCCACACCTCTTTATGATGTCAGGCCATGCCCCCTCAATGTAAGTCTATGGGAGGGGGTGTGGCAGCCATCATGCCCCCTCCAATAGACTTGCATAGAGGGGGCAAGGCCTGACGTCACGAGGGGGCGTGGCCGACCCCCACAGCACGAGCACAGCATTTGGAACTAAATGTTCCGAATGTAGTCGGAAGGCTGGCCAGTGGAGTACCCCTTTAAATGCCCCAATAAGGATCTATATGTATATGTGTATTTGACAGGGAAATGGTAATGTAAGGGGCTGGTCAGTAATGAGGACATCACTGAGCTCAGACACAAGATCCAGCCACACCTCCAGAGACAGCAGATGATGATGTGTTGTCTTGGAAGAGAGGGAGGAGCTGGGAAGCTGAAGACAATACCACAACGAAAATGAAAGAACTACACAACTTACTATCAGGGGTGAATGACAGAAAAGCACACTGAAGACAGTAACATTTTTCATAACACTCTAAACAGGAATAATCTTGATATATCGGCAAGATGTTTCAATATCTAAAGCTGTCTCATCTTACTAGCCTTTAAAGGATATTATACCCAGTCATCTCGCCGTGTCTAGCCCTCTATCAATGTCTAACTCCGTCTTTTCATCATTCAAAAATCAAGACTGTTTGTACTTCATAATAACAGACAAATCCCTTTATCTGGAAGCCATAAGTGCCAGGCACTTTAGGTATAATATCTTATTTAGTTTTAATAAGTTGCAAGTAATATAATTGGAAGAGGTTTCCATATTACACTCTGACCTTGGCTAAAAGTCTATGAGCTTTTACAGCATGAAATGGGTAAATGTCTAAAAGTTCATCCAGGCAATGAATCCAGGTCCTGAGGACTCATTCCAGATATATGGACTCCAGCTGCACAGAAGTCTCGGTGGCCTAATTTGTATTGTGTCAATGCATTTGTATCTACTTAGCATTATTAAAATATTGATTGTCTCACTCTGCTAGATGTGTCTTTGTCTTGTGTCTAGTCCGGCCAAGGCTGGTTTCTAAATGGTTAAGAAAATGTTTATCACAAGACTGGCTTCAGAGTTGAAAGTAATGTGATCAGTAATGAATTTTGTGTTACATTAGGTTGTATAAATGGGCAGACAAGCGCAGACAACAAGTGGCCAGGAGTCAGGGCTAATCTAATGAAGTAAAAATAGAGACAGCACCAATTATACATGGGGCCAGCTCCGAGCTGCTGCAGGGACTGCAAATGAATAGGTACAAATCAAATTACTCACTAATAGACGCACTACAAGAGGGGGCAGTCAATGCTAAATGCATTAAGGCCTTGTGACCTCCCTGCTCTAAACAGCACAATCCCAAATTTGACTTCTATCCCTTTCTTTCTTCCCCCCTCCTCACCCTCTCTGCAGAAATAAAAGAGACTCTTGTTCACTTAAGAGCCACAATGCAACAATGTTTCTCCTTAAATGATTGAAACCTTTGGACTGTCAAAGTCAGGGAAGCATTTTTACATTATCAGACGGCTCTACAGAAAGATGGCCTAAGAGCCATGCATTACAATCCTGCCGAACTGTCAGCCTGGCTTTTAGAAAGTGTTCATGCACCCTTCATAGACACGGAACAGAATCAGACACAACAGAATATTCAATGTATAGAATGTAATGCAATGGCTTAGAGCTTCTTCTTTTCATTCGTAGTGCCAGTCTAAAAACAGACTAACCATCTATGTTCCTGATGAAGTTCTTTTCAGACTATCAAGCTGCTGCACTTATAGCAAATGGCATTAAACACAGCAGCTGCTAATGAAAAATATAGCTCGTAATAGGCTATATTTGACAGGGCAAGTGTCATACAAAGGAGAATTCTTTAAAGACATGTCATATATAATAGTGGTATATTTAGCAGTATGGGATATTGGGAGCTGTCAGTCATGTGGCAGTGAGATTCCTAACACATCTACACCTCTCGGTATTGGTAAGTATATGAGTATATTTTTAGTTGGCTAGATTTATATACATCACAGGTGGGTATTTGAGCATTTTTATATATTGTATCAATTCTGACTTATTCTATGAAAACAGTTTTAGCAAAGAAATAAAACAACAATGCACCTCACCATTTCAGCACTAAACACTTGTACATGGTAGTGGTATAGTTCTCAGCCATAGCGACTGATGAAGGAAAAACAAGCTGAAGATGCATGTGACCAGATGAATCACGTGATGCACAGTGTGAATCCTGGATTATAATGTATATAGTATGTCTGGAGACATACATTTTATATATATATATATATATATATATATATATATATATGGGGAGCTTTAAACATAAATAAATAAGTTATACTCATATACCTGATCCCCTGAAGCTGCAGTTCCAATGCCTCCTGGTCCCCACTCATCACCATTTCTTCCTTGTTCTGAGAGGAGTCCTCTAGACAGGAAAACCCTGCTCAGCCCATCACTGGTCACAGTAGTGTCCCACCTTAGTTATTGGCTGAGAGGGACAAGCAGAGGTGTCAGAACAGCAGCTATACGGGATTGGAATATTTTTTTATGTTTAACATGCCCCCAGCCATATATATACATATATATATATATATATATATATATATATATATATATGTATATATATATATAGTAACCCCCCGACATGCGATGGCCCCGACATATGATAAAATCGACATACGATGGCCTCTCAGAGGCCATCGCATGTCGATGTCAGCATCGACATACGATGCTTTTATATGTCGAGGCCATTGCATTAACTGCTATCCGACAGCGCAAAATGCTTAAGCTGCTGTCGGATAGCGGTTTAAGCATCCCGGGCAGGTTCGCTTAGCTATTCCCATGCTCCGGGTCCACTTCACGATCCTCCGGCGTCTTCTGCATCTTCTCCGGGGTCCGGGCCTCGCTTTCCGGCATCGTTATTACGTCACTACGCATGCCCTGCCGGCGCAGCAGCGTAATAACGTCACCAAAAAGCGAGGCCCGGACCCTGCAGAAGATGCGGAAGAAGCCGGAGGATCGCGAAGAAGACATCGGAGCAGCGGGACAGCATCGGGAGCCCCTGGGACAGCATTGGGAGCGGTGAGGACCTGGTCCGGAGCGGCGGGGACAGGTGAGTACAGCTTCCTATACTTTACATTGCACGGATCCCTCAACATACGATGGATTCGACAAACGATGGGTCGTTTGGAGCGAATTACCATCGTATGTTGAGGGACCACTATATATATATTGCGTGGTATGCGTTGCCATGCTGGCAGAAATCCTTCAGTTGTATACCATGGCGTACTAATGGTGGTCTCATTGAGTTCAGTGGATAGCCTACTAGTTACTATGTTCAGTACATGTCCTGTAAGCCAACCTATACTTTGGATGTGGTGCACTAATAGGCTATGTTCAGATGGTGGAATTACTGTGCGGAATTCCTCTTTGCTGAATGGAATTTGCAGATATTCTGCTGTATGAACATAGCCATAGTGTGAATCCAGCCTAAGAGGAGGAGCGGTAAACCTCATCTGAGGCTCACCTGAAGCTTTACTTGAAGAGGTGCTGATGTCAGACTGTCTAAAGAAACATGCTAAGTAGGTAAAGGGTTTTTTACTGAGACAACCCCTGTCCTTATACATGTACAAATTACACATGTGAAATTTTTTATCAATCAGATCCCCACCGATCAGGAAAACGAGCTCAGAGAAATGCTTGGTATCATGCTTCACTTCCTAGCTCTCAGCGATTTCCATCCTGTGGCCCTATAAACTTATAATAGGGCTGCAGGACGCAGATTCCTGCTCATTCTCCTGAGGGGTGGGGGTCTCAGCACTTTCAAAACTTTTGAAGTATCTCTCTGACATGTCAAAAGTTATTTGCTTTTTTTTAATGACAGGGACTCTATAAGTGAGCAAATTCCAGGTGGCTTCCACAGCTCAAGACTAAACTCAGTTTCAAGGTTCTTTCTAAGTTGTTTTGATGGAGCTTTTAAAACCAATGTTACAGTGGATTGAAGGGTAAGGATATTGAAAACACTCTACTTGTTTGTATTATTGTAATCCTTGTTTTAGCTTTAAAATCGACATAAAAAACTGCATCAATATGGCATGTGGGAAATCTCCCTAGGGTCTTGCATGCTCTATTTGACTTAGGACTATTTTTATCATAGTAATACATTAACTTATTCCAATAATTCTAAAAGCAATATCACAGCAAATATAATGTCTACACAACAAATGGGAGAAGTAAAAAGTTCTTAATCCATACCCGTATACTGTCAGTATGACATAGTCCTACCACACGACATAGTTACTGCATAGTGATAAATCTATAACAATCTGCTTATTATTGTAAAATCTATTGTTTGACTTTGTTTTATAATCTGTACTTTATATGTGCACTTAGCCTTCTGTGAGTTTCAGCGTCTGTTGGCTATTGCATGCATGCTGGTACTGTAAGCTGGTAATGGAAGTAATAAGTATAATGTATCTTGCAGTAGTCATAACTCTACAATAATGAGTGTAAATTGGCAGATAGCAGTACTATGAACACTAGGAGTCTACTGGCTGTTTAAGTGATTAGTCTGGAAGCGCAGTTAAGCTTCTATCAGGGGTCTTTGCCTAGAACATGTTAAAACTGTTCAACAAAAACATTATATCAGGAAGGAAAAACTGTTTCTTTTGTATATAGGACTAGGACAGACAAAAAGTGAAGACTGAAGATTAGGAAAGCTTTACACTACATTCAAAAAATACCACCTGCGGTAATAACTAAGCAGTATACTTACCCAGCCTGCTCACCTGCCACAGCAGTATTTCCAAGTGCCTGGTATTTGCCATAGTTCTCTATTTTCTCCTTCCTGTGATAAACCATGTGGGCAGGAATTACCTGCTTAGTACAGTGAATGGCCAGTTTAGAGAACAATCCCTGCCTACACAACATGTCACAGGAAGGAGGAAAAAGAAGGCCATGCCAGAGACCAGCTGGGTAAGTATACTTTTTGAGACTTCCGGTTTTGTAGAGATCACCTTCCAACAGTCTCCTTCTTGGACACAGATAAAAGCATTTCCATTCTAGTTAAATGGGTCTGCCCAGAACATTGGGGGAGATTTATCAAAACCTGTCCAAAGGAAAAGTTGCTGAGTTGCCCATAGCAACCAATCAGATCGTTTACTTTAATTTTTGAAAAGGCCTCTGGAAAATGAAGGAAGCAATCTGATTGGTTGCTATGGACAACTATTGGTTGCTATGGGCAACTTTTCCTTTGGACAAGTTTTGACAAGTCTCCCTTATTGTGTCTATGTCTATGGGGCTTGCTGTTAAGTTTGGCTCTAAATGCTGTTAAAAACAACTCAGGTAAGATGACCACTCCCATAAAAATGTACACTTTTTTTAATAAAAGGGATAAAAATGGGAGTAGTGGTACCTGTACTAGTTGACACCCACTGCGATCCTCTGGTATCAGCTATAGAAGCAGCAGCAGCCGCACTTGTCTGGTCCCCTGCCCAGAACTATACTCTGCTGTGATTCATCACAGATTCATATTTCCCGCTCAGAGCTGTGATTGGCCGGATAGTGTTGGCCACTCACAGCTCTCAGCGGCATAAACAAATCTGTGATGTGAAGATAACCTCACATCAAAGCAGAGTATAGTGCCGGGCAGGGGACCAGACAAGTGTAGCTGCCACTGCTTCTATAGCTTATACCAGAGGATTGCAGTGGGTGTCAGAAGTGACACCCGCTGTAGTCTGACCTTAACTGCAGGTATTACTACTCCCTGTAGTAATGCCTGCATTAATAGACAGATCGCAACAGGTGTCAGAAGTGACACTCTTTGCGATCTGTCTATTAGTACAGATACTACAGCTCCCAGCATGGAGCAGAGTGTGCTCCATTTTGGGAGTAGTAGTACCTGCAGTAAGGGACAGATCACAGCAAGTGTCACTCCTGACACCGTTGCAATCGTCCTGACGTGAATTTCGGGACTCAGCTGTGCTCACCGCTACAGAGCCAGGAGAACAGCTGATGCTGGGAAGTAGATATACGTTGTATATCTACTACCCAGCAAGAACTTACAGTGAGTCTGCAATGTGTATACAGTATACACATTGCTGGCTCACTTAACTCCTTACTGAGCTGTACGCTAGAAGTCCCCTTACCTCCCTTCAGTCCCAGCTGGATCCATGTAGCTCCACCCCCTAGTGATGACGTCATTACGGGCGGATCTACAGACGGTAGCCAGGCTAGTAAGTCTGAGGCTCTGTTCACATTGCCTGTTTTGTATAATGTGAACAGACCCTTCTGACAATGTCCTCCTAGACAGGGAGACTCCGGCTGTTGCTAAACTACAACTCCCAGCATGCTGGGAGTTGTAGATTTTCCCCAATTGGAGGCTCCCTGTTTGGATAGACATTGCATTACGGGCGCTCTCCCCAGCAGAGAGTGCAAAAATGTCCTAACCAATTTTTTATGTATTTTTTTTCTTCTCGTTTTAGATTTGTGTATGCAGAGGATTATGGTGGATGAACTGCATTTTTATTTCTTTTAATAAAATGGATAACGAGGGCTGTGAGGGAGTGTTTTCTTAAATAAAATAATTTTTCCAATGTGTCCTGGTTTTTTTTTTATTGAATTTTCAGGCTTAGTAATGGAAGCCATCTTATTGGCGAAATCCATTACTAAGCCGGGCTTAGTGTTAGTCTTCAAAACAGTTAGCGCTAACCCCCGCCACAGGTGTGCCTGGAAGAGCCGGTACCAACAGGCCAGGAGCATCAAAAATGGCGCTCCAGGGCCTAGGCGGTAACAGGCTGGTGTTATTTAGGCTGGGGAGGGCCAGTAACAATGGTCCTTGCGCACCCTGGTAATGTCAGGCTGTGCTGCTTGGTTGGTATGTTAATGTGAATAAAAATATAGGGAACCCTATGCGTTTGTTTTTGTTTTTCACAAATAAATAAAAAGCGCATAGGGTTCCCCGTATTTTTATTTGCAGCCAGATACCAACCAAGCAGCATCAGCCTGAAGTTACCAGGGTGGGCGAGGAACATTGTTTCTGGCCCTCCTTATCCTAAATAATGCCAGCCTGTTACCACCTAGCCCCAGGAGCACAAATTTTGACGCTCTGGGCCTGTTGGTACCGGCTCTTCCCGGCACACCTGTGGCGGTGGGTACCAGGGTAATAATTGGGGGTTAGCACTAACTGTTTTTGGGGCTAACGCAAAGCCCCGGCTTAGTAATGGATTCCATCAATAAGGCAGCCTTCACTACTAAGCCTGGAAATTCAATTAAAAAAAAAACGACACATTGGAAAAATTATTTTATTTAAAAAAACACTCCCCCACAGCCCTCGTTAATCATTTTATTAAAAGAAAAAAAAATTCAGTTCATTCGCCATAATCCATTGAATCCGCTGTAATCCTCTGCATACACGGATCTGAAACGAGAAGAAAAAAAAAACACAGAAAATTGGTTAGGTCATTTTTGATGCTCTCCACTGGGGAGAGTGCCCATAATGCAATGTCTTCCCAAACAGGGAGCCTCCAATTGGTGCAAAACTACAACTCCCAGCATGCCCAGACAGCATTTGGCTTCCTGGGCATGCTGGGAGTTGTAGTTTAGCAACAGCTGGAGGCTCCCTGTCTGGGAGGACACTGCCAGAAGGGTCTGTTCACATTATACAAAACAGACAATGTAAACAGAGCCTCACACCCTTACTAGCCTGGCTCCTGTCTGTAGCCCCCCCCCTAATGACATAATCACTAGGGGTGGAGCTACATGGACCCGACAGGGAGCGAGGGAGTTAAGTGGACTTCGTCTTCTGTATACACTATATACAGCTATCTATAGATAGCTGTACATAGTGTATACCGCCCAAAGGGCCTATAAGAGCAGGGAGTCCTGTCAGTCTGGTGACAGGATTCCCGTCTCCTGTATAGTATACAGGGGTACACTATGCACCCCTGTATACTATACGGCCGGGGGAGGTGAAGAGTTATGCTTTTCATCACTCCTCATCTCCTAACACTCTGTGGACCGGGCGCTAAGCATCCGACCCACAGAATGGTAGCCTGAAAACTGTCACACGGTACAAATTTGGCTGTTTCCACACACCAGGGAAAAAGCCAGAAAAAACGCCAGTTTTTCCTGGTAGGAAAAAACCTCAGTGAAATCCTAGCCTCAGGCAGAATTTTGGTTGTGATATATGACTTTCTTATTTAACTTGCTGTCTTATACAGACCAAATTGGTATTTCTATGTATAAAATGAGCTATAAAAAGTATATTCACACTGTTATATCTCATATAAACTATGGTGTATAAGGTATTATTACCAAACAGAAGTTTTTTCTAAGAAAAGGTAAACCAATCAGCAAAAAACAGTAATGAGCGCCATCCAAAAATTACAGGTAAAAACCTGTCAATACTGGACTGTCTATGTATTAGGGACCTGAAATAGGGACATTCAGCACTTGAAAGGTGATTATTTTTAGTTGTTATTTATCAGTGTTATTCTTTACCCACTGAGTCCATACGCTTATTCATTGCAGTTTTCTTATGTAATTTATGTGTTTTTCGATTCACATAAAAACCAGCAGTCCTATACGTTTCCCTCATACATCAGCCTGTCTAATTCTTGGCTCTATTTCTATGATTTCCTTTTATTTAAGGCTCCCCTATTCCAGTTTTCGTGATGTTTTTAAATCACAGGTGGCCTCCCCCGTTCATTACAGATTCCAAATAGCAAATTCCAAAGATAATTGTATTTTACTTGTATTCTGCAACTCATATATTTTACGGGAAATACTAAAAGGTAATTATGTAAAACAGCGTATGACAAAAAAGAAGAATGCTCTTGGAGTGGACTCTTTTTTTATATCCTATTTAACCTTGCACCATTTTCTTAACATAAACATCTGATCCACTGAAACAGTTTATGGTATTCACACATATGTATTATCAATTACATAGCCTTGTTTGGGAAAATGGCCAACTTTCTGCACAGGCCTCTCTTTCATTATAGCTATGACAAATTTATGAAACGGCAAGATTTAAAATCATTTAGCGACAAAGGTATTTTTTTGGCATCATAACAATGAAACCTTAAGTTTCATACAGATACCACTTATACATAATCGGTGCTGGAGACAACCATTTTGGGATAGACTAAAAGTCATATTTAGACTGAGACTATGCATAGACGTGTGCCATAAAACAGCTTTAACCCCTTAAGGACGCAGACCATTTTGGCCTTAAGGACGCAGAAAATTTTATTTTTACGTTTTCATTTTTTCCTCTTCGCCTTCAAAAAATCATAACTCTTTTATATTTTCATCCACAGACTAGTATGAGGGCTTGTTTTTTGCGCGACCAGTTGTCCGTTGTAATGCCATCACTCACTTTACCACAAAATGTATGGCGCAACCAAAAAAATACTATTTGTGTGGGGAAATTAAAAAGAAAACCGTAATTTTGCTAATTTTGGAAGGTTTCGTTTTCACGCCGTACAATTTATGGTAAAAGTGACATGTGTTCTTTATTCTCTGGGTCAATACGATTAAAATTATACCCATGATTATACACTTTTCTATTACTGTTGCCCTTAAGAAAAATCACAAACTTTTTAACCAAATTAGTACGTTTAAGATCCCCCTATTTTGAAGACCTATAACTTTTTCATTTTTCGGTATAAGCAGCAGTATAAGGGCTCATTTTTTGCGCTGTGATCTGTACTTTTTATTGATACCATATTTGTACCGAAAAATGTACTGCGTAGAAACAGAAGCCCCCAAAATTTACAAAATGACATTTTTTCTTCAAGTTTGTCGCACAATGATTTTTTTTTCCGTTTCACCGTTGATTTTTCGGTAAAATAACTAATGTCACTGTAAAGTAGAATTGGTGGCACAAAAAATAAGCCATAATACAGATTTTTAGGTGCAAAATTGAAAGGGTTATGATTTTTTAAAGGCAAGAGGAAAAAACGAAAATGCAAAAACGTGAAATCGCTCAGTCCTTAAGGGGTTAAAGGGGTTATCCAGGAAAAAAAAAATTTTATATATCAACTGGCTCCAGAAAGTTGAACAGATTTGTAAATTACTTCTATTTACAAATCTTAATCCTTTCAGTACTTATGAGCTTCTGAAGTTGAGTTGTTCTTTTCTGTCTAAGTGCTCTCTGATTACACGTGTCTCGGGAACTGCCCAGTTTAGAAGAAAATACCCATAGCAAACCGATCACGGCCACGCGCTATTAGCCACAGGTCCTGGCTGTGAATACCCGCGTTATAGACAGGGACCGGACTTAGGACGTATTCATACATCCTAAGTCCTTAAGGAGTTAACCTCAGCTTTCAGGTAGCACAACTTTGTTGCTAAAATGTTGCTCTAGTAAAAATATATATTCTTCACATCAGTCAGTGACTGATCAAATAAAGGAAGATAGTGTACCTTGAAAACTTACAGGAAAGGGAATAAACTGGGTTTTTATTTAAATGTGAAACAATTGTTCTGTTTCACATTTCTGGCAGCTCAAGACATACACAGCTCAAAAAAATAAAGGGAGCACTTAAACAACACAATGTAACTCCAAGTCAATCACACTTCTGTGAAATCATACTGTCCTCTCAGGAAGCAACATTGATTGACAATCAATTTCACATCCTGTTGTGCAAATGGAACAGACAACAGGTGGAAATTATAGGCAATTAGCAAGACACCCCAATAAAGGAGTGGTTCTGCAGGTGGTGATCACAGACCACATCTCAGAACCTATGCTTCCTGGCTGATGTTGTGGTCACTTTTGAATGCTGGTGGTGCTTTCAACTAGTGGTAGCATGAGACGGAGTCTACAACCCACATGAATGGCTCAGGTAGTGCAGCTCATCCAGGATGGCACATCAATGTGAGCTTTGGCAAGGAGGTTTGCTGTGTCTGTCAGCATAGTGTCCAGAGCATGGAGGCGCTACCAGGAGACAGGGCAGTACGTCAGGAGATGTGGAGGAGGCCGTAGGAGGGCAACAACCCAGCAGCAGGAGCGCTACCTCCCCCTTTGTGCAAGGAGGAGCAGGAGGAGCACTGCCAGAGCCCTACAAAATGACCTCCAGCAGACCACAAGTGTGCATGTGTCCAGTCAAACGGTCAGAAACAGACTCCATGAGGGTGGTATGAGGGCCGACGTCCACAGGTGGGGGTTGTGCTTAAAGCCCAACACCGTGCAGAACGTTTGGCATTTGCCAGAGAACACCAAGACTGGCAAATTCCCCACTGGCACATTGTGCTCTTCACAGATTAAAGCAGGTTCACACTGAGCACATGTGACAGACGTGACAGAGTCTGGAGACACCGTGGAGAACATTCTGCTGCCTGCAACATCCTCCAGCACGACCGGTTTGGCGATTGGTCAGCCAAATGGTCAGAATGGTGTGGGGTGGCATTTCTTTGGAGGCCACACAGCCCTCCAGGTGCTTGCCGGAGGTAGCCTGACTGCCATTAGGTACCAAGATGAGATCCTCAGACCCCTTGTGAGACCATATGCTGGTGCGGTTGGCCCTGGGTTCCTCCTAATGCAAGACAATGCTAGACCTCATGTGGCTGAAGTGTGTCAGCAGTTCCTGCAAGAGGAAGGCATTGATGCAATGGACTGGCCCGCCCGTTCCCCAGAATTGAATCTGATTGAGCACATCTGGGACACTGGGATGTCTCACTCCATCCACCAACACCACGTTGCACCACAGACTGTCCAGGAGTTGGCGGATGCTATAATCCAGGTCTGGTAGGACATCCCTCAGGAGACCATCTGCCACCTCACCAGGAGCATGCCCAGGCTTTGTAGGGAGGTCATACGGGCACATGGAGGCCACACACACTACTGAGCCAAATTTTGACTTGTTTCAAGGACATTACATCAAAGTTGGATCAGCCTGTAGTGTGGTTTTCCACTTAGATTTTGAGTGTGACTCCATATCCAGACCTCCATGGGTTGATAAATTTGATTTCCTTTGATAAATTTTGTGTGATTTTGATATCAGCACATTCAACAATGTAAAGACGAAAGTATTTCATACGATTAGTTCATTCTTAGGGTTAGTCTTAGTCTTAGTGTTCCCTTTATTTTTTTGAGCAGTGTAGTTTAGAAGTAGAGGAGTTGCATTTATTCAAGGTAAGCTGCAAAAAAACTGGACCTGGCCAAAAATGTTGGTCCCTTCTTGTTGAAGAATTTTTTTTAAATCTGAGTTAATAAATTGGGGGGTGGGGGGGTCAAAACAGAATTTTCCTTTTGTGTGTAAACTGGACCAGATTAGTTAAAACGTGGCAAAGCACTGTAAGAATTTTGCCTTGTTGGCATGTGAGTCAATTTTGTCAAAAGGGGCGTGGCCTATAGAAAAGGCCCACCAATGGAGCAGGGCTTAAATTGTGCCAAAGTTTCAATGCACCAAAAAAAAAAAAAAAAAAAATGAGGTGGTGTAAACTGAGCACACAGTGTAAGATGCGTCAGATTTTAAAACAGCCTGAGTCACTGATAAAAATCATATTTTGAATATATGTCTCTATTTTCACTACACATGGTGCACATGTTTTTAAAAATCATATTTTAGGCTCAAAAAAGTCTGTTTTCCTTTTATTTAAGCAAAAAGATTTTACATTTCCATTTTTTTAAACTTTTTTTTTTTATTTGAGCAGCTTTTTGGCCCTTTGAGGCTTTTCTTGCCTGGCTTAATTCTTTGGCTGTATTTTCTGCCATTTTTTGATTAAGAGATCTTTTCATCCAAAATATATCCTAAATTAAGAAACAATGTGAGGTTAAGGGATCATTTCCCATCTGATTGGCAAAATTTCCCTTACTTAAGTTATAAAATTGCAGTTTTTTGGGCTGTTTTATCAACCAAAAATGACCAAAAAGCAAGTGTGCATGGTAGCTGATAAGACTGGGTAATTCTTACATGAGATCATAGTAGTAAAGGCAAATGCCATGCTATACAACTTATATCATTCTCCAAAATAATAATACATCATGAGTGTCCTACATTTTTCTATAGATGTTTATTTATTCAACAACCCATGACAGACAGACAATGCTGAATAGTGACCTTGACAATAAGCTGTATACTATAGCAGAGGTACCCAACCCATAAGCCAAAGAGCCACTCTAAAATTAACATGTAGTGCTTTGCAAAGTAAATAGTAAACAAGTATTAAGTTTTTTTACAACCAAGAAATCTCATTGTGAAAAAACAGTAGTTGTAGTGTAACATGGCTCTGAATAAGTAGCCAAGTGGCAGTAAAATTGTCTTTTTTTGTTGGCATCACTGGGCAATAATATGTGAACCTGTTAATAGGTATGGAGCCACATGTCCTGGACCTAGGAGCCACATGTATCACTTGCATTACAGAAAAAAACTTTAAAGGCACATTTATTAACATTTCTTGAAAACACAAAAGGAGAATGTTTTACTAAGCTAAGGAAATGCATAGCCAGTTGGAAAATGTACCGTATATACTCGAGTATAGGCCGAGTTTTTCAGCACGATTTTTCGTGCTGAAAACACCCCCCTCGGCTTATACTCGAGTGAACTCCCCCACCCGCAGTGGTCTTCAACCTGCGGACCTCCAGAGGTTTCAAAACTACAACTCCCAGCAAGCCCGGGCAGCCATCGGCTGTCCGGGCTTGCTGGGAGTTGTAGTTTTGAAACCTCCGGAGGTCCGCAGGTTGAAGACCACTGCGGCCTTCAACATCATCCAGCCCCCTCTCACCCCCTTTAGTTCTGAGTACTCACCTCCGCTCGGCGCTGGTCCGGTCCTGCAGGGCTGTCCGGTGAGGAGGTGGTCCGGTGAGGAGGTGGTCCGGGCTGCTATCTTCACCGGGGAGGCCTCTTCTAAGCGCTTCGGGCCCGGCCTCAGAATAGTCACGTTGCCTTGACAACGACGCAGATACGTCGTTGTTAAGGCAACGGCTCTATTCCGGGCCGGAAGCGCGGAGAAGAGGCGCCCCCGGTGAAGATAGCAGCCCGGACCACCTCCTCACCGGACCACCTCCTTACCGGACAGCCCTGCAGGACCGGACCAGCGCCGAGCGGAGGTGAGTACTCAGAACTAAAGGGGGTGAGAGGGGGCTGGATGATGTTGAAGGCCGCAGTGGTCTTCAACCTGCGGACCTCCGGAGGTTTCAAAACTACAACTCCCAGCAAGCCCGGACAGCCGATGGCTGCCCGGGCTTGCTGGGAGTTGTAGTTTTGAAACCTCTGGAGGTCCGCAGGTTGAAGGCCGCAGTGGTCTTCAACCTGCGGACCTCCGGAGGTTTCAAAACTACAACTCCCAGCAAGCCCGGACAGCCGATGGCTGCCCGGGCTTGCTGGGAGTTGTAGTTTTGAAACCTCTGGAGGTCCGCAGGTTGAAGACCACTGAGGGCGAATGATGAGAAGAGGATGATGAAGGGGGGGGGGGTGTGGGGATGATGAAGGGGGGTGTGTGGGATGATTACAAGGGGATGATGAAGGGGGGATGTGTGGGATGATAAGGGGATGTGTGGGATGATGACAAGGGGATGATGAAGGGGGGATGTGTGGGATGATGACAAGGGGATGATGAAGGGGGGATGTGTGGGATAAGGGGATGTGTGGGATGATGACAAGGGGATGATGAAGGGGGGATGTGTGGGATAAGGGGATGTGTGGGATGATGACAAGGGGATGATGAAGGGGGGATGTGTGGAATGATGACAAGGGGATGATGAAGGGGGGATGTGTGGGATGATAAGGGGATGTGTGGGATGATGACAAGGGGATGATGAAGGGGGGATGTGTGGGATGATAAGGGGATGTGTGGGATGATGACAAGGGGATGATGAAGGGGGGATGTGTGGGATGATGACAAGGGGATGATGAGGATGTTAATGACGGGTCTGGATGATGACAGGGGGGGATGAGGTATTTCCCACCCTAGGCTTATACTCGAGTCAATAACTTTTCCTGGGATTTTGGGCTGAAATTAGGGGTCTCGGCTTATACTCGGGTCGGCTTATACTCGAGTATATACGGTACTAAATAGTTGGCGAATGCATGTACACTACAACCAGAAGAAACCGCCATATAAGTAACAAAGATGGAAAGATATGTGTCCTACATTGTTTATTTATTAGAGATATTGTTTAGATAGCGTCATCCTCCTAATTTTAACACATTATAGGCAGGATAATATCATATTTTTAAATGATTATAAAAACTAGGAACCAAACTTAACTATGTCCCTACTACTACCTAGTATTTACAAAATGAAACCCTTCAACTACATAGCGCCAACCATGTTAAGGACAATTCAGATTTTTATGGGGAACACAGTTTTCCT
This sequence comes from Hyla sarda, assembly GCF_029499605.1. NCBI lineage: Eukaryota > Metazoa > Chordata > Amphibia > Anura > Hylidae > Hyla > Hyla sarda. The sequence goes on from NC_079190.1 coordinate 237,773,790, forward strand.
TTGTTGTAGAAATGGTAAGATATACTGTGATGGTGTTGCTGTTTCATGGAATGCACTCAAGCTTCCTCCAGTCTTAGACGTTACACTCACCAAACATAATTGATGGAAGCATAGCGACACATTTATAGTCAAAGAGGTGTACACAGCATGTTATTGTAACACCCGTCTGACAAGTCCAACAAAACATCATAAAAACGCTAATTAAAAATATGAAATACACATGAACAACAAAGGCAATTACACAGTTTTCACCATTGGAGGGAAAAAAGACAGTAATAAAGACAATGGCTTCTGGCACACCATCAAACACAAGCTAACAAAATAACTAAGGCAGAAACATCTAGCCTTCCTAAATCATGTCAAGTGTTTCCCTGCCAGCACATCCTCTATGCCAGACCTAGTCTCATTGTGACTTTCACACATGCTTACACAACATATTATAAATCTGCCAGTTGGAGGCTTTGGAATCCAGTCAGGTTATGCCTAATTTAATAATGACAGACAGACATATAGATAGGCTATTAGGTCATGATCTGAAAAACAATGAAAACAGAAAACCTTGATAAAGAATTCATTCTGATCATTTGTGATGGTGTTTTAAAGCAACTACCACAGATGCTCACAATCAGGGTGATGTACCCAGCCACTTTCCATTAGAATTTTGGAACCCTCCATCTGTCTTGACAACGTTAAAGAACACAACACCAAACTATAAGATAAGTGTGGATGTGTCATTCTCATAAATTGACAGCACTTATATAAATGGCTGAATTTCTTTTTCTCTATAAAGGCGTCATACAATGTATGAATAACTGTGTATGGTGGAGAGAAAGCTATTAAAATGAAAGCCTCTCTTATATGAAAATACAGTTCAGAAACAATACTTTCTATATATTTTTCATTTCAGACAGAAAATTCTGGGCCCGCATCTAGTTGGATGACATGAAGCACGTAAATTCTTTATGGTTTATTAAACATAACTATTGTACAGAAAAATATAATATAAAATGATCAATGCAGTCACTTTGCTCTTACTAGTATTTGCTCTATGATATTCTTGTCAGGCAATTTAATGCAGGGTATATGCTATCAGTTCATTTCAAATCATTTGCAGGTTTTTATTTGCCTTAAAAAGTATAATGTTTAAAGTGTCAGAGCTTAGAGGGTTCCTGTCATTTAAATAAACTTTTGCCATTGCTGCACAGATGCCCAGGGTCTCCATCTATGTGCAACATGTCAATAGTTTATTTAAATCAAAGTAATGCTTTATCTCCAAAGCCATGTATCATTACTATTATTATTACTGGGCTGTGATCACATGGGCACTGCCACATGCCCACCAGTGGAAGTGGGTGGGTGTAATTGACATTCACCACCTAATGACAAGAGTGAGATGAGACAACTGAGATCCTTGCTGTTTTATATTGCTGAGGACAATCACACACAATCGGTCTAAGAGTCCTGAGCCTAACAAAAATACCCCATAACTGTACTATGAGAATCCCTGTTAGAGCATATATAAGTATGCCTAATAGCTTTTCATACAGAAATAAATCAATAAATAAATAAATCAATAAATATATAGTCATGGCTCTTAATCATTATATAGGCAAAGCTGAGTTTTACATATACAGATACATTTCTTTCTCTTTTTCTCTTCGAAGATAAAGTTTTTCATAACATCACCTGTCAGTGTTTATTCTAGGGGGACCAAGATAAACATTTAACACCTTTTATCAAGTTTTTACAAACATTTGCTCTGAAAACTCAGCAGATCATTTACTGGGTGGGAACAAGACCTGAAGAAATTCTTCACGAACACTCAGTGGCACGGAGATTACACCATATCTCTTAAGAGCAAACAATGCTCCAACCATTATTCCTTACCATATGGGAATACGCAACATCCAACTCTTATGGCAATAAGTCAAGGCCCTTTCTTTGTCTACACAAATATTTTACACTTATTCTAGGAATTGGGCTTGTTGCCCTTGAGCATTAAGACATTCCCTAGGCCTAGTAGAACGACACTCTGCCACAATCTTACCTGTTGTACGGTGGATTTAATAATTTTAAGAATAAAAAGGTTAACACAAAATGTTAAGTGAATAAATATAACTACTTAAAGGGGTTATCTGGCACTAGCATATTATGGTGCCCAGTTCGGAAAAAAATTTGAAAAAAAAGCCATACTTACCTAGCCCTGGTTCCCCGCAGACTCTGTCTGGTCCCCTGATCTTCTTCCTGTTTCCATGACAAGCACTCAGTGCACAACGCTGCTGCAGCTAGTGATTGGTGGATCCAGTAGATCCTGCGGTGAGTACTCGTCTCAGAAGCAGAAAGAAGGCAGAAGATCAGAAGCTGCGGGGGACCAGGACTAGATAAGTATGTAGAAAAGAATTGCTGATTTAATTGCTGTGATCTATATAAAACTTATCAATCATTCTACTTGAGTATAACAAGACTGATTCGATTGTATTACTATACAGTGATAACAAATGGGAGGAATGGGGTATTCTTGGTTCCCAATGGCATATGGACAGAACTAAATGAAAAAGATATACAAGAGGGTTTTCTTTTTTTTTTACATGTCGGCAAATGGTAAACTAACAATTATTTACTAATACAATAAAAATAAATGGAATTAATACAGATGTGTTTTTCTGAATGTTTATGTAAGTAACAACTACCTGGAATACTAGAAAAATTAGGAAGCAAAATGTTATATCAGATGGTCTTCAATGTGATATCAAATGTTGGTATCTGACACACCCAAGTGAGAGCAAGCTTCTCTACAATTATTGTAAAGCACAACATATATAAGTGTCTGTAACATCTCTTAACCTCTTATGAGGAGGTCACCTTATTAGATCTATGGAAATAAATGAGATTATTTATCTCTATAATTGAACATTACAGAGATGGATTATGTTGGAATTAAAGAGTTAGGAAGGGTTCAGGAGATGTGTCATGCAGTCTGCAGACAAGATAATATGACTGGATCCAAAACTAATCCTAAGGGGTTTCTTTGTATTTTTCTTTGCTTATTTTTTTACTTTGGTTATATGTTAATGAAAATAAATAAATACATAAATATATACACAAACACACAATTGAAATGGGCTGTCTATAGATGACAACCACTTACTATATTGAAGCCAGGCACAACACTGATCCACTTTCATAGAGTCTCCCAACCATCAATTATTGCTGGATGAATTATTTAATTCCCCCTTGCTTTTTGGGGGTAAAAATATATATTACATAGTGATTAAGGACCCCAGACCTAGAGCAGCTGTCTTTTCCCCTTCAAATCAAGACTCCCCGCTGTGATAGCCATGTCTTGGGGATTTTTTACAAGGGCCAATGGGTTCCCAATAACAAGCGCCGATCACAGGGTTTACAGAGCTTTTAGATGACTCCATTAATTGGGAAGCCAATAATGGTGATTTCAATGGCAGCAAAAAAGATGTGATCAGCACACAAACAAGAATATTTTTTCGTTTGTCAGCCAATAGCTGTCCCTTTAACATGGGCCGAATATCTAGCATTCTTGTGAACTCTCATATGGTGATAATCAACCCTTGTAAAATGGCATTTAAAGGGGTTGTGCACTGAAAATGCTATTTAATCAATATGCCCAGGCTGCATATTAAAACAAAAAACCTTCTACTCCCCTCCCTCACTCCCTCGTAGACTCTGGTGTCTGCTGCCTACTTCACGGAGCTGCAGATGCCACATCACATCGCTGCTCAGCCAATCACTGAGTGGGGCAGAAGTTTTCTTAGCCATGTAACGTGGCATCTGCAGCTTTGTCAAGTGCAGCAGAGATCAGGTGCTGATACTGGAGGCTAAGAAGGAGTAAGGAAGGCGAGTAGCTTTTTTTTGTTTATTATGCACTCTGGGTACATTGGTTAAATGCAATTTTTTAGTGGACAACCCCTTAAATAAGTTGGTCTAATAAGGCAGCTCCCTCAACTACAACTGCACTGTGTTACGGAAGACTTTGTTAGTGTGGTAAGAATTATTCTGTGTCCCATTTACAAAAAATTTTTATCCTGAGATCAGATAAACAAACAAGCATACATGTGTTGAAGATAAGAATGCAACACAGACTTTACATCTCCATTTCCAGCATTAAAATATGCTCACTATGACAATGGAATATAGTGAATACTGACAAGTTTGATGTAGAAAAGAATTGTTGGACCTCATATCACACCTCTTTTTTGTACCTGTTCCTGATACCACTACGTCTCGGTTTGGAGATTCAGACATGGCATCAGCCAGCCGTTCACGGAGACCCTCATCGGTGCTTTCAATTGAAGAGATATGGCGTAAGCCAAAGTTCTCTGGCCAGCTACCACATACTTCCAGCAGTGTCACACTTCTGTCATAGGCACCTAGTAAATCAAAGAAAATAAGAGGACATTTATTATTGAAAAATTATCTTACAGATATTGATCAAAAAAAACATATACAAAAAACAAAGTTTTACATAACTGTATATGTATTTTTTTCTTCTAAGCAAACTTTGCACATACTTTTATTCTATGCTCTAATGCTACATTCAGGCCATTGATAACTATACTGGAGAAACATATTTTGACCAATGTAAAAGTTCTAACATAACCATTTATCTAGAAGCCGCCTGTTGTAATATTCATTGTATACTACTGTATTCAATTTTTTACGGTAAACACAGACAGATATCAACATAACTTCCATCTATGGCTGCTCTGCTTCCTCTCAGCACAGAAGAAGACTAACACTAGCGACAATTAGTCTCCAAAAATCACCATAATAACCAAGAAATTTTAAATGGATTTACAAATGTTTGACCAACAAAGACATGGGTCATCTGTACTAAATGTCATACATGTTCAGAAAGGAGTCACTTGTTAAACTGCAATATGAATGGAAACGAAAACCATACCTCAAATAATCCTTTCAATGCTATATTTCATACATCTATTGTAAATAAAATAGGGCAGTATGAAAATCAATTCTATGGTTGTTTGCTATCATAAATAAATAAATAAAAAATAAAACTGTCAATATGGCAATAACATCCGATTCCTAAACAGAAAAAATGTCTGTTAATACAATCCCGAAAACAGACATTAAAGGGTACTCCGGAGGAAACAATTTTTTTTAAATCAACTGGTACCAGAAAGTTAATTTACTTCTGCCTAGAAATCTTAATCCTTCCAGTACTTATCAGCTGCTGTATGCTGCACAGCAAGTTCTTTCCCTTTTAATTTCTTTTCTGTCTGACCACAGTGCTGTCTGCTGACACCTCGGTTCATGTCAGGAATTGTCCGGAGCAGGATAGGTTTGCTATGGGGATTTGCTCCAACTCTGGACAGTTCCTGACATGGACAGAGGTGTCAACATAGAGCACCGTGGTCAGACAGAAAAGAACAACTCAAATTGCTCTGGAGCATACAGCAGCTGATAAGTACTGGAAGGATTAAGATTTTTAAATAGATAAATTTACAAATCTGAAGAAGGAAAAGTGGAATGGCCGGCACACTTAAAACAAGTTTATTGCAGCTTTAAAATCGTCAGGTACAAGGTGAACAAACAGTCAGTACGCACGGTTGACGCGTTTCGAGTCTACGACTCTTTAACTAAACCTATACAATTAGACTCGAAACACTTCAACTGTGAATACTGACTGTTTGTTCACCTTGTTCCTGACGATTTTAAAGCTGCAATAAACTTGGAGTTTTAAGTGTGCCGGCTGTTCGACTTTTCTTTCTTCTGCTTGACGAGAGTTGGACATTGCACTCCGCCCTCAGTGAGCTGACAACTTCCTTGCTGTTTAATTTACAAATCTGTTTAATTTGCTAGCGCCAGTTGGTCTGAATAAATTTCCACTGGAGTACCCCTTTAAATGGGCACTTTCAGATTCAAAAACTTTTAAAATATTGTACATCTTGGTAAAACATTATCTAATATACTGTATGTCATAAGAAACTTTTAATTCCCTTTTATAGAAATCAAGGCTTATAGAAAACACCCCATTCCATCCAGAATATAATTCTGTACAGCTGCACCATTATCTTTGACCAAGGTGAAGCACAGGCATAGACAAATTTTAGTAATTGAGGGTGAGATTAGCACTCTTCTGTGCTCATTCCTGTCCTATCAGACTGCAGCATGCAAAAAAAGTAAGGAGTGGGTTACAGAACAACCTGTAGTGATTGGATGGAGAGATCCAACACCCAGGGAGGCAGATAAGTCATGCAGAGTGAGGGACAAGCCCCCTCCAAAGCACAGAATTACAAAGTAAGTGACCACACATAAAAGGTATTTGTGAGAAATATAGGTGCTATGTACAGGGGGGGCCATTTATTTGGATACACCTTAATAAAATGGGAATGGTTGGTGATATTAACTTGCTGTTTGTGGCACATTAGTATATGTGAGGGGTGAAACTTTTCAAGATGGGTGGTGACCATGGCGGCCATTTTGAAGTCGGCCATTTTAAATCCAACTTTTGTTTTTTCAATAGGAAGAGGGTTATGTGACACATCAAACTTATTGGGAATTTCACAAGGAAAACAATGATGTGCTTGGTTTTAATGTAACTTAATTCTTTCATGGGTTATTTACAAGTTTCTGACCACTTATAAAATGTGTTCAATGTGCTGCCCATTGTTTTGGATTGTCAATGCAACCCGCTTCTCCCACTCTTCACACACTGATAGCAACACCGCAGGAGAAATGCTAGCACAGGCTTCCAGTATCCGTAGTTTCAGGTGCTGCACATCTCATATCTTCACAGCATAGACAATTGCCTTCAGATGACCCCAAAGATAAAAGTCTAAGGGGTCAGATCGGGAGACCTTGGGGGCCATTCAACTGGCCCACGACGACCAATCCACTTTCCAGGAAACTGTTCATCTAGGAATGCTCGGACCTGACACCCATAACATGGTGGTGTACCATCTTGCTGGAAAAACTCAGGGAACATGCCAGCTTCAGTGCATAAAGAGGGAAACACATCATCATGTAGCAATTTCGCATATCCAGTGGCCTTGAGGTTTCCATTGATGAAGAATGGCCCCACTATCTTTGTACCCCATACACCACACCATACCATCAATTTTTGTGTTCCAACAGTCTTGGAGGGATCTATCCAATATGGGTTAGTGTCAGACCAATAGCGGTGGTTTTGTTTGTTAACTCCACCATTCACATAAAAGTTTGCCTCATCACTGAACAAAATCTTCTGCGTAAACTGAGGGTCCTGTTCCAATTTTTGTTTTGCCCATTCTGCAGCATCTGAAACTAAGGATACTGGAAGTCTGTGTTAGCATTTCTCCTGCGGTGTTGCTATCAGTGTGTGAAGAGTGGGAGAAGAGGGTTGCATTGACAATCCAACACAATGGACAGCAAATTGAACCCATTTTATAAGTGGTCAGAAACTTGCATATAACTCATGAAAGAATAAAGTTATGTTACAACAAAGCACATCATTGTTTTTCTTGTGACACATCAAACTTATTGGGAATTTCACATGACCCTCTTCCTATTGAAAAAACAAAAGATGGATTCAAAATGGCCGACTTCAAAATGGCCGCCATGGTCAACACCCATCTTGAAAAGTTTCCCTCCTCACATATACTAATGTGCCACAAACAGGAAGTTAATATCACCAACCATTCCCATTTTATTAAGGTGTATCCATATAAATGGCCCACCCTGTATATGTAATATATGATCAGAAGTAGGTACTGAGTAACATATAACTTTTCTTTTCTGCGATATGACAGGAACGCTTTAAGGTTGTGGATGGAAAAATCTCTGCTTATATTTTATGCTTTAACTAAGCTTGGTCTTCTTGTTATATTGGTTTGGGAAAACTGAGTGTGTACATTTAAATACCATTAAGTCACTTCCTGTACTCTGACTCTTGGTTCTGAATAATTCTCTATTAAGTTATAATGAAAACTGAGCCATAGTTACATTACTACATTTCTAGCTGTAGCTCTAACTATAACCAGCTAAGCAGTTTCCTTAGAATCGCTTGGACAAAGGCATTGTACGAAGAAACACAAAGTTTATGTAAAACTCAGATAAAACCTTGGGTAGACATCGGATCTGTCAATAGCGGATCTGTCAATAGCCTGTTTGTTAATATGTAATTGAGGCTCAAGTGTCTAGGGGGTGTTCACCTTGGCAAAAGTCAAGAGTTAGCCAGACCATGTCCTCTTCAACAGGGATGGGCGGCATAACTTGTCTCGTTGGGGAACTCCCCCCTGGGCACTTGAGCCTCATTAATATATTAACAAACAGGCTGCTGATAGGCACAATTTAAAATACTGGATACAGAACTATATGAGATGCTGTTAACTGTTCAAAAAACTTTTATATCCAATGCTATGGATGGAAGAATGATCCTATTTAAAGCGCAACTGTCATGAGTTTTTAGCCCCCCAGACTACTACAATGTTGTAACAGATGTCCATAACATGAGTGTAACCATACCATTATCGCTTTTCCTCCTTCTTCTATAACTTACATTTATACAGTGGTCAGGCACAGTCAGACATGCGTGGCTTGGGGTTCGCAAAGCCCCGCCACCTCCATGCCTATCCTGTACTTTCAGCGCTGGGATCGCTGTGTATTAAGACAACGCGCATCTGCAGCGCAAGCGCCCCTCCAGCATGCGCTCCCGCTGCCTATGCACTCACTGCGCAGGTGCAGTACTAAAGGAAGGGAGGGGCGCATACGAAGCGTCTTACTACACATCAGTTCCAGGGCTGAAAGGAGAGGATTGGCGTGGCGGCGGTAGGGCTTTGCGAACCCCAAGCCACACCTATCCGATGTGCCTGTCCGCTGGATAAATGCATTTTATAAGTTATAAAAGAGGGAGGAAAAGCGATAAAGGTATGGTTACACATCTGTAACAACATTGTAGTAGTCTGGGGGGCTAAAAACTCATGACCGTTGCGCTTTAATATGAGAAAACACTACTACTGAGTGCAGTATCTTTCAATGAGGTACAAGCTGGCCACTATTATCTAAGTCAAGTGATACTCATTGAGTCTATGGGTGCTATCCACCTGTAGCCGATGTCATGGCCAACTGTTCACAAGGGTAATATCCATGAATCAGGAGAAATTATTTCCCTGTGACAAGCCTGCACTTGAGCAGTCTTCTGCTTTTCATTTGTTCCCATGGAAATAAACATTCATGGTTGAGCAATTCAATGTTTATGGAAAGAACTTTTGGTGGGCAGACACATCCTGCATGGCTGATGGCCATGACATTTCTATGGCCAGCTTTACCTCCAGAGAATCTAGTCATCTTACTAAAGAGAGACCATGTGTGTTATTGAAGTCATTTTATCTCACTAGCATTGTGTTAACAATGTTCAAAGGCTGGACCTTACAAGCATATGGCTTTAAAATAAATTATGAAAAAAAAATCTGCCAATTTAGGTATTTATTGCAAAGTGCCAACAATGATTTCTAGTGGGGAACAATGCAGTGATCAAAAGAGCTTCATGCATCCAAATTACTCCTTCATATGTGTTAGTTCTTCCAATTAGCATTTCATTGCTGTAGATGTTTTTCTTTTTTTTTGAGACCATAAGTTAATGGCTGGATATCCATTTGCACTACAGCCTCAAGTATACAACAAGTAGTTTTAATATACACCTAAATCCATTATCTGAGACAGTAGACACATGATCGGTAATGCCTCTTACAATACTGGGTTACTGTACAAATCTATAGTTTAGCTAACTATTTTTAAATGGGTACTCCCCTGGAAAATATTTTTTTTTTTAAATCAATTGGTGCCAGAAGGTTAAGCAGATTTGTAAATTACTAATATTTAAAAATCTTAACTCTTCCAGTACTTATGAGCTGTTATATGCTCCACAGGAAGTTCTTTTCTTTTTAAATTTCCTTTCTGTCTGACCACAGTGCTCTCTGCTGACACCTCTGTCCATTTTAGGAACTATCCAAAGCAGGATAGGTTTGCTATGGGGATTTACTTGTACTCTGGACCGTTCCTAAAATGGAACATAAAGCAGCTGATAAGCACTGGAAGGGTTAAGATTTTTAAATAGAAGTAATTTAAAAATCTGTTTAACTTTCTGGCACCAGTTGCCTTAACAAAAAACATTTTTTCCACTGGAGTACCCCTAAAAGGAGCTATTTTGTTCTCTATACTGTGCTACAACAGATAGCAACTAATAACATATACTATACACCATTGATAAAAACCTAGATATTCTTTCTATGTTCATCCAATTGCACCACACAAGAGACCTTCTGACATCCCACTGCTGTAGAGTTGAATAGCAGTGCATATCAATAAGCACATCACCTACTACATACTGGTTCAATTGTAAGTACACAACCTCTTTATAAGGATCAAGAAATAGGACCATAAGGCTAGGATTCCACTTGTTTTTTTTCTGGCAGTTTTTGGAATACTGCCACTGCAGTTTTTGAGCCAAAGTCAGAAATGGATCCATAAGGGAGGAGAAGTATAAGTCCTTCCTTTATATGTCCTATTCCTTTTGAATACACTTCTGGCTTTGGCTCAAAAACTGCAGTGGCAGTTTTCCAAAAACTGCCAGAAAAAAAACCAAGTGGAATCCTAGCCTAATAAAGTAATATTATTCAAAGACAGTACGTGCCATAGAAAAGTATGTTTTACATAAAAGCACTGTAGAATTACGACTACACACCCTATTACTGCAAATTTGCATGCATTGACTTTAAATGGGTTATCCGGGAATAGAAAAACAGAACTATTTTCTTCTAAAAACAGCACCACACCTGTCCCCGGATTGTGTGCGGTATTACAACTTGGCTCCATTGACTTCACTGGAATTGAGCTGCAATACTACATACAACCTGATGACAGGTGTAGGGCTGTTTTTGAAAGAAATCATCTTTGTTCTTCTCATCGTGTATAACCACTTTAAAGGGGTACTCCCACCCTAGACATCTTATCCCCGACCGTGGGGGTCCCGCCGCTGGGGACCGCCGCAATGTTGCATGCGGCACCCACCTATTTCTTGTCCGGAAGCGCTGGAGGGTCTCGGTCGCAACCACTGGAACGGAAGTCCGTGCTGTCAGGACTCCGCCGCTGTGTGACGTCACGCCTCGTCCCCTCAATGCAAGTCTATGGGAGGGGGCGTGACGGCCATCACGCCCCCTCCCATAGACTTGCATTGAGGGGACCTCCGCAGTCAGACATCTTATCCCCTATCCTTTGGATAGGGGATAAGATGTCTAGGGTGGGAGTACCCCTTTAAGACAAATTTTATTAAACATTTTTGATTTTATTTTAATCTTAATTTATATATCTTTCAAAAGGCAAAAATGCACCTGCAAATATAAAAATATTTATTTAATAAACTCTGTATGAAGTGAAATGAGTCTAATAAAGAAATGGCATTCCTTCATTGAAAGGGAGAGCAGTTCATGCTTTGCTGCTCAAACATAAACCATTTACAGCTTTAATAGATAATTGAATATGTTGATCCGCCGAGCCTCCTTTTGCCATGCTACGGAAAAAAATGCAAATGCTAGAGCTTCTCAAAGTTAAAAGTACATGAAACACGTCCTTGTTATCAGCCCCTTTGGTTTTCCCCTTTGATCAGCCGTCAGAAACTATCTACACTTGTACTCGGTGACTGTGCAGCTTCACCGCACACTCTCTGTCAATGACAGGTGGTAATAGAAAGGGTGAGAGACCAAGCCCTGCGGCAGGCGTCCCTTCCTCTGATAACATCCAAAGTAGTGGATGATAACTGTTCATAAACACTTGGCCAGCCAGTTACTCTATACATCAGCAAAGAGGGGAAGATAATGTAGACCTGGAATAGTATGAGGAGTACACAATGCACACCATTCATGGATTTATATGGCTCTTTGTGGCCCCAGAGTTTCATCAGTTCGGTTCAGTCACTCTAGGACAGACCGAATTCTAGACACAAGAGAGTCTTCAACACGAGAAAACCTTGGATCTTGTGTGACATCTGTTCTTGAACCTTAACAAACCCCATCTGAACTTGCTGTAAAGAGCTCTGAAACTTTAAGCCCTTTGAAATCTTTCTGGATTTACCTCCCTTCTAAAGACCTTTAATTTGACAGGCTAAATCTAACGTTATAATGTTTTACAAATCGCAGACTCCACGTGACATCAATATACATTCTAACACTTAAGAAAACAAAATCCACTTTTCAGATGGCAGCCTTAAAAACAAAAACAAACACTAAAAAGCCAGGTACGATATTTCGCATAATTGGCGTCATGCACACAACTCTTCACACCTCCCTGGATAAATATTGGTGTAAATAATGAGACGACTTATAGTAACTCTGACAAGTTTCTCACATTCCTTGACAGTAAATGAAAAGATTGATGAAAGATGCATTCTTGACTTGTGTTATTGCGAAGGGAGATAAAGAAACAAAACTATTTTGTCTCTTGCAAGTAGACCTTTGAATAACAAAGACCATGTTTTTTGAAGTTTTGCCAAATGAGGATTCTCGGCATGTGTGAACAGACACTCTATAAAGGGTCAGTCACTTGTCCCTGGGATACTTGAGGAAGAACAGAAGATACAAATAAAAGTGTTACCAGCACATTCAAGATCTAAAAACTGATTTTTCTTTTTTTTTTTGCATCGACGTGTGAGGCACGAATGTTAATGTATGTGTGGGTTCCAGGGATTACATACATTGAAAGATTTTCTTACTGGAGATTTACAAAGTCTTCTCTGAACTTTTGTTTTATCTTGTGCTCTCTTTCCACTCCCTTCTGTGGTTTGACTAGATTTCAGACAGTATCTCTCTGAATACAATCAGGATAAGGCACATTTTTACCACTCTTGTAGCTCACTCCATTTCAGCCAGCTGATCAAAAACCGCAACAAAAGCAAAAACCAGTTAAAAGTAAAGTGAATCACTTGGAAAGAAAATAATTTTTTTTCTCTTGCCCAGTAAAGTGACATTCTCTCTACCAGTACTGTGAGTCTCAAATATTCTGTTTCCATTAGTAAAGATGAACAACATAAATTAGGGAAGCGTATTGTTATTCCAGGATTACAAGACTTTCAAACAATATCTGTTAAGCTTCTGGTACAACTGTATGTGTCAAAAAATTCAAAGTGCATCCCATGTTACAAGCTCTGCAGTTCACAGGTGCGGGTTGCATACCCAGCAGATTTGGATACCATTGACTTCAATCCGTTAAAAATTAGCAAATCTGCTATTACCTTGCCCTAAGATGGAATTGCTCATTTTTGGTTGTGAGTATGCCTTAACAAGAATATCACTACCAGTGGAAAAACTTTGCCCGGTCAGACACACCAAGCTGCTGGGAGGGTCAGAATTGGTCACAAGCAGCAGGGAGTGATGAACTCTTCCAGTTAGGTGTTAACACATCAAGCTAGTGGAGGTGGTATAATGGTGTGGGGATATTTTCTTTGAACACCCTTGACCTTCTAATAGCTGTGGGTGGACATTTGAACAGTAGGGCTTATCAATGAGGCTGTGTAAGTTCTTCCCTTCATGGCAGCTATATACCCTATGGCAGAAGGACACCTTCTGCAGAACAATGTACTATGCCAATAGGCACACACAAGGGAAGTTTCCCAACAGCATCAATCTCCCACCTGCGCACGGACCAGCCAATAGCGTGTTTGGCCAAATCTTCAGGACAGCAAAGAAGTAGGATGTCCAGCGCTTTTGGTGCTATTTCTTAGGCTTTATTGAGTTATAAAAGCATATACAAGACAGAGACAGGAACTCCAACGCGTTTTGGATCCATATGATCCTTAGTCATACTAAGTCATAAATAAGTCATGACTAAGGATCATATGGACCGAAACGCGTCAGCGTTCGTGTCTCTATCTTGTATATGCTTTTATAACTCAATAAAGCCTAAGAAATAGCACCAAAAGCGCTGGACATCCTACTTCTTTACTATGCCAATAGGCTTACATACTTATGAATTTGTTCTAGGAACATGAAAATGAGTTTTCTTTGCTTCCCTGGCTTTCACAGTCCCCTGATCTTAACCCTGTAAAGCCTAAAAGGTACAATGGGCTCTTCAGAGCATGTCAGTGCCTACATCTACTTTGCAGTACCTGCGAGAATCTATCCTGTCTTCATGGGCCAATATTCCTGCAGATTGATTTAACCTGCCACCAAGCCCTAAACAGACCCAGTGGACTATTACTCTCTAAGTGTCTCTCATGAAGAGACCACTCGCTGTAGATTAAATAAGTCTCCAGTATGTATTTTTTCCAGAATTTTAAAGAATAATGCTATAATACATAATAATGTGGCAGCTTCAAGACTGTCTTAGTTATGAACATTTTTTCTCAACACGCAGGTCAGATATGTAAATGGCAGCCAGTTTCAATAGATAGCGTGTTATAAGTCCCTTAACACTTGACACCAAACATCTTCGCATGCATGTATGAATTATTCTTCCATGTTTGTCCCAGAGCTCCTGGTTTGTCAATGACCAGCTCATTTCAGCTCTTTCAAGAAGAGAAACTATGATAAAATGGCTTAGTCAGGTATTAAATTATTTTGCACTTCTAAAGTAAAAGGAATGCCCAGAAGTGAATGGCAAAAAAGAATAATGTTAGGTAAATCAATGCAGGGATTAAAGGGATTACCAAATCTTTGACAGAGTGCAGACTCCGAAGGGTGTGTTTACTGACAAACTGCTGAAACCTTCCTGACAGCCACAAAATGGGTTCACGATACTAAACCTTTATTTCACCTTCCACTGTATAACTGGGGCAAGTGATTATGATGTTTATTAAAGGCTAGAAATATATGCTATACAGTATTGCTGACATAAAATGTAAACAAAATCAACAGTATAAACATACATATATGTAGCCTTACTTGTAGAGAAATATTTTGTTCAGAACTTACACAACACTGTACAAGGGAAAAATGTTGCCCTTTTTTTTTTTAGCCATTATTGTGTTAAAAGGCAATTTTTTAAGGCTGGTAATACTCACGTAGAAAGGTTGGATTTGCACATTTAGCAATAAAAGCTAAAATATCTATAAAAAATCCAACAGGTGGATGGGTGGACTACTGCATCATTGTCCTTTTGTTATCTAGATCTTTGCGCGACTTGTCTCCCTGATGTATATGCAAATAAAATGTTTGATGAGAAAAAAATGCACACTACAAATGTAACAACATAAGACAAGATAAAAAACACCAACAAAATAAAAAGCCCAACCAAAAAACCTTTACAATCAATATCCTTTTCTTTATCAACAAACTTTGTGTAGAGGCTCTGAAGTCTTTGTAAACTTGATCAACTAAGTAGTGTTTTACTATCAACATTTTTTTTTGTAATTTGATGGTAAAATGTTTATATCAAAACAAAATTTGGATATAAAGATTCCTAAAGATTTTCCAGACTTCTCCTACATTTATTTATGCAGTTTACTTATCCCAGATGTCTTTTTGACAGTCGCCATAGTGAACTGTTGGCAGATCCTGCCCACATGGTTACCCATCAACAATATACTAATGTATATGGAACTTTAATTTCCTCCTGATATTAAAGTCTGCTTGTTCAGCATCTGTAGAGGAATGGCTTCTTTTGACTTCTACTCTTGGAAGTACAGCCATCCTGCCAGGCTTAAAAAAGGCATCCAGCCTTCCAAAAGTAGTCTAACAATTATGGCCTGCTAGAAGTCACATCGATTATGGGAAATCTAACAGGGCAGAACTTTGTGCCCCTTCCCAACTTGTGTCTTTATATCCCATCCTAGTGATATGGATGCGTACACTTTCTATACAGTATCAGTACATTTGTATTATGTAACGTATAATAATAATTATAATAGTAGTGACAATGATTGATAAGATGTTTGGTCTAAAACCCTCTATTTCTATTCCAACCTTTTCACCAATTCTATTTGTGGCTGTTATAAATTGCTATACAGAGGCAAACTAAGACACAGGGATCGGGCAATTAAGCTATAAAGATTTGTAACAGACAAGGAGTTTTCCTAAACTAACATTGTTTGTTTATTTTCTCCTCCAATCATCTTGGCAGTTTCCCCCATGATCAGCACAATAGTCAGGCTATACATGTGTGTTACAGTATGATGCACATCAATCTGCTATTTTATTACCTGACATTTGTTTGAGCACAATTATCATGTTTACCATTGCATTTCTTAGCTCATTTTCAGCTGTACACATATGTTTCCAGATCAGCAAACCTACAGCACATTATGACCTATACTGGCACCAGTTGTGGGCTCTCACCTCCACTGTTTTGGTATAGCTTAACCTAAACATCCCAAAGCTCATTGCATCTTAGGTCAAGAGGCATAACATTTGTGGTTAAAGGGGTACTCCGCTGGAAAACTATTTTTTTTAAATCAACTGGTGCCAAAAAGTTAAATAGATTTTTAAATTACTTCTATTAAAAAAAAATCTTAATCCTTCCAGTACTTATCAGCTGCTGTTATGATCCACAGGAAGTTCTTTTCTTTTTGAATTTCCTTTCTGCCTGACCACATTACTCTCTGCTGACACCTCTGTCCATTTTAGGAAGTGTCCAAAGCAGGATAGGTTTTCTATGGGGATTTGCTCATACTCTGGGAAGTTCCTAAAATGGACAGCAGAGAGCACTGTGGTCAGGCAAAAAGGAAATTCAAAAAGAAAAGAACTTCCTGTGGATCATACAGCAGCTGATAAGTACTGAAAGGATTAAGATTTTTTAGTAGAAGTAATTTACAAATCTGTTAAACTTTCTGGCACCAGTTGACTTAAAAAAATATGTTTTCCAGTGGGGTACCACTTTACAAGTCCAAAGAAAGATAAATTCCTCTTACATTTGGTAAACAATTAAGGGGAAAATATGACTTTTACTTGCCATCTTGAATAGGCATTTGACAACTCTAGATGCCTAAACTATTGCCATACTCGTCCATACATCCAAATTTGGAATTTAAAAAAGTTAAAAATGGCAACATTGATTCTTAGAATTAACCCACCTTTCCCTTCTCTGCGTAACATTATTTCATGCTCGCTTACCTATTATTCTGTTCGACTAATAATGCTGTAGGTGACCCCACTGCTACTCTTGCAGGGGCTGAATTCCTAACCATCCCCTGCACTTGTTTGTTCTGTCTCTCTGGAGAAACTTTTACCCCATGGTGTATTATGTCATATGCTGTCTACTGTCTCTTATCTTCATTCGGAATAGAATTACTGTATACATAAGATTTGAATTTTTTTTGGTACCAAGCGTTGTTGTTATTTATGTGCAAGCCATATATTTAAGTATTCTTTGTATTTCTATATTCTGGGATTGTGCTCTGTTTGTCCCCCCTTTCTTATTGTTTTCCTTACACCCTCCTGTATTTATTTTCTGTATCACTTCCTTATTATACCGTGAAAGTTGTATAAACATTTAGAATAAGAAACAATTTTTTCTGTCAACATTAACTTTTATAAATCTGTGTAATAGGCTGCAAAAAGTATAAGGGGTGCTAAAAGTTTTGACAACTTTTTGTATCGGCCATTTGTGGTCATGTTAATACAAAAAATATCTATCTTTCTGTTTTAATGGTATAACAAAAAAAATCTTCCTTTCTGTTCTGCCATAGCTGTTCACAGTTGCATGTAAATAAAAGGTCATTTACATGTCGAAATTATTACTTGATTATTGCCCTGTATAAGTGATCTAGCTATGAGATGCTGAAATAGTATTTGCTTATCAGCTGATCGCTGAGATTGTGCGGCTCTGAAAATCATCATTAGTTAGTCACATCAATGCCTGTGTAAACATAGGATATACATCCAATAACAATGTATGTGAATGGCCTTGTAGATCGGCAATACTTTAAAAAGCTTTTAACATGTTGGTTTGTGCAGCTCCAGCTGTACAATCATTGAATCATGTAAAAGGCTTATTAAATGATTGCCGATCTGCTGGATCGGCTCTCATATTGGGCCTGTCTGTTTAAGAGGATCCTGACGCCATAACCTGTACCCTCAAACATATCTTTTTATAATTATGTGTTACTAGTCAGGTGTCACTTGAGGATCAAGAATAAAAATTGGTATTTTCAAGTTTAAAATAATTTTTACATTTATTTGCTAACCAGCATTACCATACAACCCTAATATATTGTATGTTTAATCTCAAGTATACAACGATTGCAGGGGAAAAATAGGGGGAAAATTGCCTCAAAATGTTTTGCCCTGTTCACTGGTGGCTCGGTGAGCTCAGTCAGGTAAGACATCATTACATTCTTTAAAAGCTAAGGAATTTGCTTCTCGCCAAGTCTATCACTTAGAATCTGAAGACACCAATCAATAGACTTAATGTTTGTCTTTTTCCGTTAATGTCTCTTCATACTTAATGCCATGTGGAATTCTTTTGGCGCCATAGAAGGGAACGATATTAATTAAAATGGAATTATTGGACAAGCAATAGATTCACATTTAACATGAAGATCAAATGCATGTGATCATGGCAACTGATGGTACCATTACATAAAACAAAATAGGGAAAATAAAAACAATAGATTTGCTACGTCTGGCTGCATGGAAGGAGACAGCGCACACTGAAAACAATAATAAAAGGGAAATAAATCCTGGCCCTTGAGAGGGTCATTCTCATTTATCATACTTTACCAGTTTAATCTTCATAACGGTTAATGGCTACAAGTTTCAGGCTATGTCATTAAACCTTGATTAAAAGTTAATGTGGAACAAAACAAAAAAGCCAGATCAATGCGAGGAAGCACAGTAAGCAGAGTACAATGTATAATTACCTTATATGAGTTCTTTGTAACCATCTACAATTCAGATCTAGATTCTGAAGCTATTACTAGTATGATTCAGTATATAATTCACCATTTATTTTTCTTCTATAAAATCTTAGCATTGTGATTGTATAAAAAAAAGAAATGGCGATTCTAGTTTTATATTTTTAAACTCAGTTGTTTAAAATAATTTTTCATAACATTTTTGGTAAATTTTGCTGGAGATTCATTATTAGGGTAATAATACCCTATCTGTGAGATATATCATTGGAGTAGAATTTTATTTTATTTATGGGATCAGTGTATTAGGCCATGCTCACAGTGTATTAGGCCATGAGTCCCGTTTAATTCAACAAGATTCTGCTGCACTGTGCACACAGCGGAATTTCCTTGCCAGATGCTTCCGGCACGGAAACTCCATTTTCTGTGTACGCAAAAAGAAAGAACATGTTCCAAATGTTACTTTATCTAGTTAACCCCTTAAGGACGCAGGGTTTTTCTGTTTTTGTATTTTCGTTTTTTTCCTCATCACCTTCTAAAAATCATAAAGCTTTCAATTTTGTACATAAAGACCCATATGTGCCACCAATTGTACTTTATAGTAACATCAATCATTTCACCACATAATTTACGGCAAAATTGAAAAAAAAACGCCATTTTGTAAAAATTTCTCCATATCTTTATTTTTAGGTCCATACGGTTACAATGATACCTAATTTATATAGGATTTATTTTATTTTACTACTTAAAAAAAAATTATAACTACATGCACCAAAATTAGTATGTGTAAAATTGTCATATTCTGACCCCTATAACTTTTTTATTTTTCTGCATATGGGGATGTATGAGGGTTAATTTTTTGCGCCGTGATCTGAAGTTTTTATCGGTACCATTTTTGTTTTGATGGGACTTTTTATACATTCCTTTAGGGTATACAAAGTGACCAAAAATACGCATTTTGGACTTTCAAATTTTTTTTTTATGTGTACGCCATTGACCGTGTGGTTTAATTAACATGATATTTTTATAGTTGGGACATTTACGCACGCGGCGATACCACACATGTTTATTTTTTATTATGTTTACATATTTTTATATGGAATTTTGGAAAAAGGGGGTGATTCAAACTTATAATATGGAAGGGGTTAATGTGTGTTTTTTTTAACTTTTTATTCAACTTTTAGGAGGAATCATTAGATTCCTAATACAGATCAATGTGGTTCCATAGAACAACATTGATCTGTGTGCTCTGCGCTTGATTGATAAAGCCTGGTCCAGGTCCAGGCCTCATCATTGTCAGAGCCGTAGCCAGCACAGGACATGAGGTAAGCCCTCCGGCTACCTCCACAGTGGACCGCCTCCCCCCCCCCCCCGAAATCGCACCTGGGGGGGCCATCCACCCCACTGGACCACCAAGGATGGTTTAAATGTCCCTTTAGACAGCGGCGATCTAACTTGACAGTGACATATCAACTATTAACGGCAGACCCCAGCTACAGGAATCAGCTGGGGGCCGGCCGGTATGGCACGGGCTCGAGTTGGGAGTCGGCGCCATACACCACTTGCCATCTCAGGACGAGCCGGTTTGTCCTTAGATGGCAACCGGTTAAAAGACCTTCCAGAAAAACAGAGTTTCAAGTCCAAATCAATGAGTATAACAATATGAGTATGGGAGTATGGATGTCCACATAGCTTAGAACATGTAGTTGATGAACAAATGGATATTATTAGAGGTCTAATCCACATAACTAGTATCTAGTGTAGGATCTATACTAGCCTCTTTTATTTGTATCACTAAGGCCCCATTTAAATCACATTTTCAGGGTACATCAAGATATCGTCAAAAAGTGTTGACCACAGCCTATCCATTAACTTTTATAGCCAGAACATTGTCAATTAGTGTCTACATTTGGTCTGTTTCTTGGACTTATACTTCTTACAGTGGGGATAAAAAGTTTGGGCACCCCAGGTAAAAATTTGTATAAATGTGCATAAAGAAGCCAAGGAAAGATGGAAAAGTCTCCAAAAGGCATCAAATTACAGATTAGACACTCTTATAATATGTCAACAAAAGTTAGATTTTATTTCCATTAGTTACACTTTCAAAATAACAGAATACAAAAAAATGGCATCTGCAAAAGTTTGGGCACCCTGCAGAGTTAATATCTTGTACTGCCCCCTTTGGCAAGTATCACAGCTTGTAAACGCTTTTAGCAGCCAGCCAAGAGTCTTTAAATTCTTGTTTGAGGTATCTTTGCCCATTCTTCCTTACAAAAGTCTTCCAGTTCTTTGAGATTTCTGGGCTGCCTGTCACGCACTGCTCTTTTAAGGTCTATCCATAGATTTTCAATTATGTTGAGGTCAGGAGATTGTGAAGGCGATGGCAAAACCTTCAGTTTATGCCTCTTGATGTAATCCCCATGGATTTCGAGGTGTGCTTAGGATCATTATCCATTTGTAGAAGCCATCCTCTCTTTAACTTTCTGATCTTTCTGGAGGGTATTGTGCAGTCAAACATGGGTTTTGAATTGTTTTTCTCAAAATCCTGCGAGCTGTTCTGTCTGATATTTTTCTTGATCTTCCAGATCTTGCTTTACCTTCCACTGTTCCTGATGACTGCCATTTCTTAATTACATTCCAAACAGAGGATATTGACATCTGAAAACGTTTTGCTATCTTCTTATAGCCTTCTCTAGCTTTGTGAGCGTCAAATATTTTCTGTTTCAGATTTCTAGACAACTGCTTAGAAGAACCCATGGTGCTGATTGTTGGGGCAAGGTCAGCTGAGTCTGGGCATTTAAAACCTTTGAGATTGACATCACCTGGTCTTCCCAGATGATGATTGAGAACAATCCATGACACTGGCAGGTCTCAGCTTTGCAAAGGGGGCAGTGAATGCTATAAATTCTGCAGGGTGCCCAAACTTTTGCAGACCCCATTTTTTTGTTCTCTGTTATTTTGAAAGTGTAAATGATGGAAATAAAATCTAACTTAAGCGCTGCGGAATCTGTAGGCGCTATATAAATAAATAAATAAATAACTTTTGTTGACTGTAATTTGATGCCTTTTGGGGAATTTTCCATCTTTCCTTGGCCTCTTTATGCACATTAATACACATTTTTACATGGGGTGCCCAAACATTTGATCTCCACTGTATTTATGGCATTAAAAACATAGTAGCATAGCCTGAAGATCTACAAAAGTAAAATTATTTTCCTTAAGAAATAAGAAACAGAAGATTTTACAGAAGGCCCTGCTAATGTTGAAGTAAGTGTAATTATACAGCAGCTACTTCATGACAACAGACAAGTAATATGTCAAACCTGACACAATCTGCATATCTGTCACTGTCTTAAAAAAAAAAAGAAAAAGAGGGGAAAAAAGTTGGAAACTTTTGAAGCCTGAACTTTGTAATCTACGGGAATGTGTTTTCATAAATCAGCACAGATAGCTGTTCGTCTGTCAGATTTATCATGGCTGAATTTCAGATGAGAAACTAGATATGCTTCTCACAAAAGCTTACAGAGCTTGTCCTTTCACATTATACCTGACCTCTTACTTTTCACTCTAGGCATGCATGGAACATGTGAACATACCATTTTAGGAATAGTGGAGACAAATATTTTTTCTAAATAAACTGCTAAAGCCACAAGTGTTCGCCCATTTCCTGGATAACATTAGGATCTAAAGTTGGCCATACATATACAAGGAAATATCAGCGGCTCCTGTTGCCTGGTTTTGTTGACAATCAAATGTGTATGCATACATATTCTACGTTAGTTCAATAATATTGGTACTACCTTTAAATCACAGTACCTAGCACTTAGGCTATAGCTAACAGCCAACAAACAAACTAAATACTATGGAGGCATATGGCCCTGGTATTGCTCTGTGGCTTATGTAGTTGAACAGATCTCTATTTACCTCCCTCCTGTCTTTTATTGAGCACTGTCGTGGTCTTTGCCTCTTTCCTGTATGGTTTCCCCTACCGTGGTTGAAAAAGTCCCATTTTTCAAAATTGTGGCATTCTTTACAAATAAACACATTGTCACGATTCGGCTTCCAGGTAGTGGATCCTCTGTGTCAGCGAGGGATAGGCGTGGACCGTGCTAGTGGACCGGTTCTAAGAGGCTACTGGTTTTCACCAGAGCCCGCCGCAAAGCGGGATGGTCTTGCTGCGGCAGTAGCAACCAGGTCGTATCCACTAGCAACGGCTCTACCTCGCTGACTGCTGAGAAGGCGTGGGACAGAAGGACTAGGCAGAGGCAAGGTCAGACGTAGCAGAAGGTCGGGGGCAGGCGGCAAGGTTCGTAGTCAGGATGGGTAGCAGAAGTTCAGGTACACAGGCTTTGGACACACTAAACGCTTTCACTGGCACAAGGCAACAAGATCCGGCAAGGGAGTGCATGGGAGGAGGTCAGATATAGTCAGGGACCAGGTGGAAGCCAATTAAGCTAATTGGGCCAGGCACCAATCATTGGTGCACTGGCCCTTTAAGTCTCAGAGAGCTGGCGCGCGCGCGCCCTAGAGAGCGGAGCCGCGCGCGCCAGCACATGACAGCAGGGGACCGGGACGGGTAAGTGACCTGGGATGCGACTCGCGAGCGGGCGCGTCCCGCTGTGCGAATCGCATCCCCAACGGCCATGACAGTGCAGCGCTCCCGGTCAGCGGGACTGACCGGGGCGCTGCAGGGAGAAAGACGCCGTGAGCGCTCCGGGGAGGAGCGGGGACCCGGAGCGCTAGGCGTAACAGTACCCCCCCCCCTTAGGTCTCCCCTTCTCTTTGTCCGGTAACTGCCTCCCCTGGGATGAGGACACCGGGAAAGAATGGAGGGTTTCCTCAACGGCAGGCAGTACAGCAGGAGTGGGAATGGGGAGGGAGGGCAGAGGGCGAGGCCTGACACGGGGCAGTGTGACACCAGGACGGGGGCCATGGGGAGGCACAGAGGCTTGCCTGACGGGACTGGGAGGGGGGGAGAGGCACTTCCTGTGGCAGGCAGAGTCCCAGTTCCTGATCTCCCCGGTGGTCCAATCAATGGTGGGGGAATGAAGCCGGAGCCAAGGCTGACCGAGGAGGACCTCAGAGGTACAGTTGGGGAGAATGAAGAACTCAATCCTCTCAAGGTGGGGTCCAATAGACATGAGGAGGGGCTCTGTGCGGTAACGCACGGTGCAGTCCAATCTGGCTCCGTTGACCGCGGAAATGTAGAGCGGCTTGACGAGACGGGTCACCGGGATGCTGAATTTATTAACAAACGACTCCAAAATAAAATTTCCAGAGGCACCAGAGTCCAAGCAGGCCACGGCTGAGAGGGAGGAGTTGGCTGTAGAAGAAATCCGCACGGGCACCGTGAGACGTGGAGAAGAAGACTTAGAACCAAAAGATGCAACACCCACGTGAGCTGGGTGCGTGCGTGCATTTCCCAGGCGTGGAGGACGGATAGGGCAATCCACCAAGAAATGCTCAGTACTGGCACAGTACAGACAGAGATTTTCTTCTCTACGGCGATTCCTCTCTTCCTGGGTCAGGCGAGACCGATCCACTTGCATGGCCTCCTCGGCGGGAGGCCCAGGCGAAGACTGCAAAGGATGCTGTGGGAGAGGTGCCCAGAGATCTAAGTCTTTTTCCTGGCGGAGCTCTTGGTGTCGCTCAGAAAAACGCATGTCAATGCGGGTAGCCAAATGGATGAGTTCTTGGAGGTTGGCAGGAATCTCTCGTGCGGCCAGCACATCCTTGATGCGACTGGATAGGCCTTTTTTAAAGGTCGCGCAGAGAGCCTCATTATTCCAGGATAGTTCAGAAGCAAGAGTACGGAATTGTATGGCGTACTCGCCAACGGAAGAATTACCCTGGACCAGGTTCAGCAAGGCAGTCTCAGCAGAAGAGGCTCGGGCAGGTTCCTCGAAGACACTTCGGACTTCAGCGAAGAAGGACTGGACTGTGGCTGTGGCAGGATCATTGCGGTCCCAGAGCGGTGTGGCCCAAGACAAGGCCTTTCCTGAAAGAAGGCTTACTACGAACGCCACCTTAGACCGTTCTGTAGGAAACAAGTCCGACAACATCTCCATATGCAGGGAACACTGAGACAAAAATCCACGGCAGAGTTTAGAGTCCCCATCAAATTTGTCCGGCAGGGACAAGCGTAGGTTAGGAGCGGCCACTCGCTGCGGAGGAGGTGCAGGAGCTGGCGGAGGAGATGGTTGCTGCTGTAGCAGAGGCAGAAGTTGCTGTAACATGGCGGTCAACTGCGACAGCTGCTGTCCTTGTTGGGCAATCTGCTGCGATTGCTGAGCGACCACCGTGGGAAGATCAGCGAGACTTGGCAGCGGCACCTCAGCGGGATCCATGGCCGGATCTACTGTCACGATTCGGCTTCCAGGTAGTGGATCCTCTGTGTCAGCGAGGGATAGGCGTGGACCGTGCTAGTGGACCGGTTCTAAGAGGCTACTGGTTTTCACCAGAGCCCGCCGCAAAGCGGGATGGTCTTGCTGCGGCAGTAGCAACCAGGTCGTATCCACTAGCAACGGCTCTACCTCGCTGACTGCTGAGAAGGCGTGGGACAGAAGGACTAGGCAGAGGCAAGGTCAGACGTAGCAGAAGGTCGGGGGCAGGCGGCAAGGTTCGTAGTCAGGATGGGTAGCAGAAGTTCAGGTACACAGGCTTTGGACACACTAAACGCTTTCACTGGCACAAGGCAACAAGATCCGGCAAGGGAGTGCATGGGAGGAGGTCAGATATAGTCAGGGACCAGGTGGAAGCCAATTAAGCTAATTGGGCCAGGCACCAATCATTGGTGCACTGGCCCTTTAAGTCTCAGAGAGCTGGCGCGCGCGCGCGCCCTAGAGAGCGGAGCCGCGCGCGCCAGCACATGACAGCAGGGGACCGGGACGGGTAAGTGACCTGGGATGCGACTCGCGAGCGGGCGCGTCCCGCTGTGTGAATCGCATCCCCAACGGCCATGACAGTGCAGCGCTCCCGGTCAGCGGGACTGACCGGGGCGCTGCAGGGAGAAAGACGCCGTGAGCGCTCCGGGGAGGAGCGGGGACCCGGAGCGCTAGGCGTAACACACATTATGCATTGACCACAATTTACCACTAACATAAAAGACAATGGGCCTCGTTTACTAGATCTACAGAGTAGATTTTGTAGGGTTTTTTGTGTCGCATGTGTAATGCACCAGAATTTCTGACAAAAAAATACAAAAAACTCTACTAAATCTGTACTGGGATGGGAGTAGCCATCAGGGAAAAGAGATGTGTCTCCAAAAACCAAAATTTTCAACAACAAAAAAAAATATACAAATTTACTAATGTTTCTACATAAATTGTAGTGGATTTAAGCTCTGGAAAACTCGACAGCTCAGAGCATGCGTAAAAAAAAGCTAAATGAAGGGAAGTGCCAAATGTAGGGAAGTGCCAAATACAAGAAACAATAGTAAATACCAAGGAAAATACCTGTCGGAAACAAAAACCCACAAAGAAAAATACAATCCACTCTTAGTAGGGCCAATGTGTTACAAAAAATATATATACCAGAATCAGTTTGATAAGTAAAAGCATTCCACAGTTATTACCACATAAAATTACATTTGTCAGGTTTGAAAATAGAGCCCCATAATTGGTCACATCATTTAGGGGTTAAAAAGAATAACAGTTTAAACAGGTTTGCTGATACATATTTGCTATTATGCCTCACTCCTAATTTTGGAAAAGCAATACCCTTTCAAATCCCTTAAAATTTATATTTTTAAAAATGTATAAAAATGAGATTTGAAGAAGAAAAAAAAACTTAAAATTGTGTCTTTGCATTTTCTGTTTGCATTTTCAGGAGCCTGTTATCGCAATGCCACTGAAAATTTAGTATTACATATATTCTTTAACATATAGCTTCTTCAGGGAGTCAAGTCAATTCATCATTGCATGTCACATCATCAATGACATCCCATTCTTAGATACTGAGAATGCATGCTTTCAGTGACAGTACTCCAACCAAACTTGGGATCTTCTAAGGTAACTTTATTTTACTATTTACCTATTGCTGGGGCAGAATCACTGGAGGCCAAAGGGGACTATTAGAATTAAGAGGGAGGAACAAATCGCTGTCTGTCTGCTGGCACGCATAGTTTTCAGGATAAGATTACCATAAACATATGGCACTCCTCTGTAAAATCAGTAACTAGTTTTTGAAAAATAAAAAAATGTATATATATATATATATATATGTGTGTGTGTGTGTGTATAGTATTAACCTAATTTCCTATATAAGTGTTAGGGGAAATTTAAGTTTCATTTTTTTTAATTTTTTATTGGAAACCCCTTTAACCATCAAAACTAGAAAACTTCAGCTTAACATGTCACTGCATGACAAAGCGAAAACACGCAAACCACAAATCCAGTCTGCCCAATTGATTTTCTATGGGAAGCATTGCTAGTCTCCACGGAAAACAGATAAATGAAATATAATGTAAAGCAAGCCCACCGAGCTTATGACAATATATGTCAGCATTCCTATTTTCCATATACCACCTGATAAATCTATAAGTCATTCATTAACATGTCTACAGACAAAGCACAGAAATGAAAGATAGGTATATAGCAACAAACATGCCTTACATTTCCAAGGCCTTGCTGAGTGACAACAACTTCATGGACCACTATGCCATAGCAAATTCCCAACATACACATGACTTTCACTGTCAGCATTCGATCACAAATTCAACCTATAACTTGTTTGCCATCTGTACTGCAGCTGTTCCCATACATTCTAAATCGTGTACCCTTTCTGTCCAATGTAAAGGTACCTATTTACATGTACAACTACATACTTTATTAAACAGCAAGAAAACATATACAGTAGTTAAGTCTGGAAGTGTCTGGAAGGTTACACAATTTCCCTAATTTTCTACAGCACCATAATTGATTATGACCAAAGTCAAGAACATGTGATGGCATTGTGGGCTTTCTGTATTAATTCCAGGGGTTATTGGTTATTATATTTTTGGCTCAGGATTAACAAGAGCGAACCAAACCAGAAGAGCCTGAGTTCAGTCAGAATTTTGCTAAAAGTTCTGTTCAGCTACAACTTGAACTTCAGGTTCAGGAGACCCTCCTAGAATATCAGCCACATGGTAGAAAGGATCACATGGGTGTCCCACAATGCCTTTCAAACATATCTCCCAGCCAATCAGGCAGTATAGGGATACTGTCAAAGCCACTATAAAAGCCTATGCACATAGCTTCAGCTGCCATTTTATAGATAGCAGGTGTTAGGTGAAGATCTCTGTGAGGGACACTAAGCTGTGAACACCCCAGATAGTAGTAGGACAAAGCAACAAAGAGTGTTCTGCATCAGGGCAAAATCTATTTTATCTAAATAATTTCAATTAGTTAGGTTAAGTTAAGTGTGTCATTTTTTCAGTTTTACACTAATTGTAATAAAAAGCTGTGCATAGAGGGTTTTGTGTCTCTTTTGTCACTTTCTAGGATGCCAATACTGTTGCTACTCCTCCTAACATAGGAATCGTTTTTGGACCACTTGGAAAAAGCCATTGCTTCTTTTGATCCCTCTGTATGAATATAAACACAGGCAGGCAGCTGCCTCCAAAATTGGATAATTTTTGGACATTACGTTTTAAAAAGCAGAAACTATATGCTAGTGCAGTGTGTTTATATTTACCCAGTTAGTTACCAATGGTATTATCGGTTTAGCCATAGCCATACATGTTGCTGTAACTTTGGAATTAATTAAGTACATAGATACACTCTTAGGTGACCTAACTGTGCTATAGAAGGACTCAAACATTGTTATACACACATTTTTGGGCTATTGGTGAAGTACAGGTTAGGACAGAACTAGAACCTTTGCCAGAGTACGGTGAACAGGCAGAACAAAAATTTTGAAAAGTTCACTCATCTCTACTCAAAATCAATAGCCATTTTTCCATTGTCTGTCCATTTGTCAGGCTCAAAAGTATTTTGGCAAATAATAAATATTTTTTTATTTATATAGTGCCAGCAATTTATAGAGCTTGTCATCACTCAAATTGGTCCCTGTTCACATTAGGGCTCCCAATCTAAATTCCAAATTATCTATCAGTATTTTGTGGAGAAAATGTAATTACTTAGAGGAAACCCACACAAACAGGAGGAGAACAGATGTTATCCTTGGTGGGATTTGAACCTAGGACCCCAGTGCTGCAAGATAACTTTGCTAACCACTGAGCCAACATTTTTTTTTAAATAAAGGAATATTTTTTAATATCTGGATGTAAATACTTTCTAATCAACATGAGTCTAATGTCTGGAACACAAGGACATGGCATGACTAAAACAAAGAAAAATATTCTGTACACTTTAGAATCCTCCTGCTACATCTATCTGTAGTAACACCATCAGTAAATACCAGTGAATTTTTTACATACATGCTCATGCCATAACACAATCTCCACCATGTTTTCCAGATTATATGGTATGGTTTGGATCTCAAGCCCTTTTCTGTCCTTTATATTACTGTTCTCTTCCCCCGATTCTGGTATATGTTAGGCCCAATTCCCAATTGTCTGGCTATCTGGTGTGGTAGTAACACTAGAGGGGAAACTGATGTCAGAACACCCCATTGTTCTCAATAGGAACAATCATCCAGCATGTCATTGGGGAAGCTGGACTGGTTCAGACAAAAGTTCTGGAAACGTCTTTCAGTCTTTTCCTATATGGCTCTATAACTTTTCTATCAAAAAAACCTCATGATTGATCAGTTGGGGTCAATTTTGCACAAAGTGCCAATCGTTTAAAAAGTGGGCGATTTTTTTTTTTTAAAGATGTTTTCCAGTAAAATTTTCTACCTTGTGATAAAGCATCTGTATGGAGATTCAAGAAGGCAAGTAGGTATCTCTTAGATGTAGGCTTTGACAACGATATGCCTGCCTTCTTCAGAGTGTTCTTGACTTGGTTATGTTCCTTCAGATATTTTGGTGCTCATGAGCTCAACAATGCTTTCCTCCATTTTAAGAAGCTACTAGACTGTTGTTCTGGCATTTATAAGCTTTTTCTCACAGATTTTTTTTAGCCTAATAATGGGCACTTGCACTCACACCACTTTGGACCACATATTAAGAGTTTCCATGTCCTAATTCAACACTTAAAATCAACTCCAGACATTTTATCTTTTCTCTCCGTAATAAAACAATGAGATCACATGCTGCACTGGATCATGAAATTGATAATCAGTCAATTGTCTAATTTTATTGAGCCTGTGGAAAAGGACTAAAAAAGTGAGTAAAAATGTCTGACTATAAACAGTTAATGCAATATTTTTGTTATCATATGTAAATTAAGACTGGAAGTCTACCCTTCCATCAATGTTGACCCTTGTGGTGGTGCACAGGGACTAAATTATTAAAATTGTGTCAACGGCCATATACTTTTGGACCCAACTATACATAGAAACAACACTAATAGGTATTATACAAATGTAATTACAATGTAGTATTCCATTACTCTCGAAGGTCTACAAGACATTTATGCTCCATAAAAAATAAAAAAATACACACTTTTTCATAGAAATCTTTAAGCAATAGGGTTCTGGCCCAATAAATGTTTGGCTTCTTTGTTTATATGACATGCCAGAAGGTGAAAGTTGGTGATATACCACTCCACAAGATTCTAGTTTAAGGTAAATCTGCAAATAAACTACTTGAAATTACAGTTTATTTTCACTATGTCAGTTTTTTAAACTGATGCCACTGTCTTAATAGAATGTCTTATTAATAAGGGACTCACTGTCATGTTAGTCTAATGAACACAGGCATTTTTTTGATCTACCACGTCATGTGTCGATCACACACAAGAGTGTAGAAAAAGGATTTCTTGGAAGACATAATTTAAGAGTGTATTGGATTTCCACACTTGGGAGAGCAGGGAACTCCAGTAGTGTAAATAGGAGCCCTGTGGTTTTAACATACACATGTAAACGTAGACTGGATACATAGCAGATCAACATAGGGTATCACATTTACCCACAAGCAAGGGAGATCTGACAGAGCAAGAGTTTCTAGAGTGTACAAAAGCAGAAGATTAAATTTCTCAGAGACACTAAATTGGATTTGTCTTGTTTCATGGACGTTTGTGGTAGCTGCCGTGCTATGGATTACATCTGGTTACATGTGAATTCACTTTACCTAGATGGTGTTTTGTAAAAACTCTACACCCTGCCTGGGCAAGTGGCCAGTTATAGGATGTTGCAGAGAAAATATGTATACACAAGAAAAAGAAAGCAATTTAACGTACAAACACTTAAAATAAGCAGCATATATATGACATTACCCATCAGCCAAATCTACATTATGTAATAAAAGCTTGGGATGCAAATGTAACAGAAGCGCATAATAAAAACAATATTCTTCTACTTTATTCTTCAAGATTGAGCAAGACAACAACTTTATTCGCCATCATTATCACTTAGTTAATGTACATCTACAGTAATGCCTGCAAAATCCAGCTGATGGAGCAATAGGTCTTGTTCTGTAGGATCTGCAGCCGTCACATTGAAACCACTAAAGTGAATAACATTAGGACAGAGGGGGAATTAGGGACAGAGGGGTGAATAGTGGGTGGTCAGAGAGGTGGACAGGGGGGTGAACATGGGTGACAGGGGGATGGACAGGGGTGACCAAGGTGGATATGGATGACGGGGGAGGGCATGGGAGATGGGGGGGGGGGTGAACAGGGGGTGGACATGGGTAGACTGGGGGGTGGACGGGGGGGTGAACATGGGTGACAGGGGGCTGGACAAGGGTGAGCAGGGGGGTCAAAGGTGTGAATAGGAGTGGGAATGGATGGCAGAGGGAAAGACTGGGGAGGTGGTCAGAGGGGTGGACAGGGGTGATAGAGGGGTGACCAAGGTGGACATGGATAACAGGGGAGGTGGACATGGGAGACTGGGAGGGTGAACAGGGGTGACGGGAGTGGACAAGGATGACAAGGGGGATAAAGAGGGGTGACAAGCGTGACAAAGGGACAGAGTGGTGAATAGGGGGGTGGGTATGGGTGACAGGGGTAGATTGGGGGTAGACTAGGGGGTGGACAAGGGGGGACATGGGTGACAGGGGGTGAACAGGGATGCCAAGGGGGTAAAAGAGGCGTGGACAGAAGTGAGAGGGGTGCGCATGTATGAGAAAGGGACAGAGGGGTGAATAGGGGGTGGAAATGGGTGACAGAGGGGTATACTGGGGGGTGGTCTGAGGGGTGGACAGGGGGGTGAACATGGGTGAAAGGGGGATGGACAGGGGTGACGGAGTGGTGGCCAAGGTGGACATGGATGACAGGAGGGTGGACAAGGGAGACAGGGAGTGGACATTGGAGACAGGGGGGTGAACTGGGGTGACAGGGGGTGGACAAGGATGACAAGGGGGTAAAAGAGGGATGGCAAAGGGA
Source organism: Hyla sarda (assembly GCF_029499605.1). NCBI lineage: Eukaryota > Metazoa > Chordata > Amphibia > Anura > Hylidae > Hyla > Hyla sarda. Next base: position 237,806,031 of record NC_079190.1, read on the forward strand.
CAGAGGGGCGAATACGGGGGTGGACATGGGTGACAGTGGGTTGACTGGGGGGTGAACATGGGTGACAGGGATGGACCGGGGGGGGTCAAGGGAGGTGAACATAGGTGACAGGGATGGACAGGGGGGTGGACAATGATGACAATGGGGTAAAAGCGGGTGACAAAGGGAGAGAGGGGTGAATAGGGGAGGGTGAACATGGGTGACAGGGATGGACAGCAGGGTGGACAAGGCAGACATGGGTGACGGGGGGGTGGACATGGGTGACATGGGGGGGACATGGGTGACAGGGGGTGGACATGGGTGACAGGGGTGGTGGACATGGGTAACAGGGGGTGGTCATGGGTGACGGGGGTGTTGGGAAGGGGTTAAGAAGGCGTAACAGAGGGTTGGAAAGGGTACAGTACCTAAAGCAAGCCGGTACAGAAATTCCTGGCAGCTTCCCTGGCACCATTTTCGTCTCACTGCGCCGCAGGCGGGAGGGGGATTCCGGGTGATGCTGGGAGACGCTGTTTGCGCACGCAGGCTTCCCTTCCCCCCTGCGGCGTTGTGAGTCACAGGTGTGCAGGCCGGGGTGGGAAATGTAAAAAAAAAGTTTAATAAAAAATTCACGGCAAAATACCGTGTCACCCCGGTCAGGAATCACTGCCTTACACTGAGTTCACGGTGTTTACCATTCCTAACAGGGAAGAGAAATCGGTTACTGCCAATGCCAATTCCAATTTGAGTACAAATTTGAACCAGAAGAATGACATCTATCAGGAATATGCTGGGAAGGCAACGCGGTCTTAAAAACTTACAATGAGTTCAAGGTGTTTACCCAAAAGCAGATTAAAGATAAGAAGATCACATTCCACCATTAAGTGTGCACTCTTTGATGGTCGCATTAGATAGTAGATATATATGGGATGTTGTGTACTCGGAATGTACATGGTTGACCTCACTGGCGGATTCATAAAGTTGGATTATATAAAACAAACTTAAATGTATATTGTTGCATAATAAGTCATTAGTCTGGGAAAGGTGAGTAACAACAACAACCTACAAAAGTCCTATATACTGTGGTCTAAATAAAATTGGGGAAAACCCAAAGCAACCACTAAAAAAACCTATAAATACGCCACTACAGCGTATAGGGTAAACCCACCAAGAATAAAAAATGTATATAATAAAATGAATAATAAATATATTAATCTGATAAATCAATAACCATCAAGTTTAATAAATATAGTTTTATTTTACAAAAAATACATATATCATACACAAGCAAAAAAGATGGATAATAATATATAGCTATATAAGATACATAAAAATAGTAATCATTAGCGCAATTTGATAATGTGTATAATTATTTAAAAAAATATTTTATATATATATCTATATATAAATAAATGAACTTAAAAAATGCAAAAGATAGCAGGGACGGGAAGAGGATGTAAAAAAGAAAGGCGTAAATGTCGGGGTCAACTGATCACCAATGGATCATAAAAACACCTGTTGCTATAGAATACGTGCAATGTGACACTCTGTTTAAAGCATAAAAAGTGTGTTTAACCTTAAAAATAAGTATGCATAAAGTGCAATGTGCAACACAGAAATATAAGTGTATACAATAAATGTAAGAAAGCAGTGCAAGAAAACAAAAAATAAATAAGGTGCTAAAAGTGAAGGTGTCGGAATGTAAATACTTGACCCCACATGTAAAAAGAAGATAGGTTCCACGTCCCTGCGATCACCTTTTTTTTTGGGAAAGGTGAGTGCCAACCCTTGTAGGAGCTGTAATGGTAGTCAGGTTTGTTGTCAGCTAGTGTTCACAGGAATAGTGAACTATATATCAGTTCAATGACTACAAAATCAGTCAAATGTATTTTTCTTAAACAAGTTTTAGAGATTGTGCTGACAAATCTGTTATAGTTTACAGATATGCATATCTCATTCTACTTACCATTTCAAGAGAAATACATAGGTAGGGTACATGTTCTCTTTAAAGATAGCAAAGTGGAAGATGAGCATTTAATCTTTTGCCAAATTTCCATTGCTTTACATTAAGTGGAAAGAAAAACACTATTATAACATCATGACCCAAAGGACAGAACAGTTATGAATTACGTTAATATATTGCTCAGTTTCATATAAACGTCAAGAAGCCAAATTGGAACAAAGCTTCAAAAGACAATACCCTAGTGAGCACCAGCAAAGTTTATACATCTGACCACTCATGAACTGTAACAGAAACAAAGGAAAGACAGTGCAGCCAAACAAGCTTTTCCATTGCCCAAAAGGCCGAAGCAACACCAAGCTATGTTTTAATCAGATAAGAAGGAAGAAAAAACTATTTCCTTATTGCAGGAATAACAGTGAATTAGATTCTCATTTCTCCAATGGATTACATCACTGTTTCCAGCCAACACGCCATCTTCCGCCAATCACACTAAACAGTCGACTATAAACACAGGACACTGTTGGCTTTGAGGACAGCAGAAAATGCTATTTAAAGGAGTCATATTGAGTTATCTGTTTTGACACACTTGAGAAGTAATCTTTATTTTTGAAGCCATGCTGCTCCTGAGAATGGTGATAATACGACATAAAAGCAAAGTTTAAAGCAACATTACACATATGAAAATATGATGTCAATGTCCTTTCTGCAATGAATAATAGTCCTACAGTGCACAGTTGTAGTGAGGCATACAGTACATGCAGGGTGATAGCTTTAACCTTGGTTTCTTTAAAGTACATTACTTTCTTTTATAAACGATGAGTATTAAAGGGGTTGTCCAGAGCTGACAAAATAAAAAAAATAAAGCATACTGCCCTGCATAAATCCCCTCTACTGCAGATCCACTAACTCCCAATACTCTCAGCTTCTTCTTGTTGTCTGCGATGCGGTTAACATACAGGAACTGCCCACTGTTATAGCGTATAAAATGTATGTCATATCAATATTTGTGTTTTTATGCCCATAACTTCCTAAATTACTCATACTTCACAGATTATTTTCTCAATATACTACTTTTTAACACTTGAAGAGTGTATTTCAATGGAACTTCTTGTCTTTTGTTAAAGATTATTTGTCCAGCCCTGCTTCTAGTAGGTGTGTTTATGGGCAGGAAATAACCAGGAGGGTGTACAAACTGGGAGGGGCATCTTTTGCTGAACATATACTGGGGTCTTTTTTACCTCTGGAGGCCGATGCTGAAACATATTTCAAAATGTAGGATTATAGGTAATAGGCCCATGGGACACCAAAGACTGATCCATCTACCAGAACAGCAGAAACTCTCATCTACTTTTTTCAATTAAGATCCTGGGATGCTAAGTATAAAACTGTATCATTTTTGTATATTTGTATTTGTTTTCTATATGAAATTACTTGGATAATCTTGATATACTTTAATTGCCATCATGTGAAATGTACGTAGTGCTGCATTGATAATTGTCTAGTTAGTATTACAAGTGTTTAGCTAGAATATGTTTTATCATCTTATTAAACATTATTATCTTTTTCTGCAGAGTGATTGTCAATATTGTTTGTTAACTGTTAGCCAGTGGAATATAAAAAACAAAAGAGGGACAATGCGCCCGTTTCTGTGCCCTTACTCCCAACCAACAGGGGGGTAAGGTGCTCACAAAAAAGAATGTGCTCACCTGGTGATGTTATGCTGAGAGCATAACATCTGTAGCCGCTTCAGGAGCCCAACTAGTGTGGGTCAATGGTCACGGTGTGCTGCCTGGATCCTCCTGTCTGGCAGGACGGCCTATGTGAAGCATACAGTGAAGTGAAGAAACGATCCAGTTGCGGTGCTCACCCGTGTGGCAGAAATGGATGTCACAAGCCGATGGTAGGTAAAGGCATACTTTATTTTCAACATAAAACGGGACTACGCGTTGCGAAGGGACACGCTCCCCTCTTCCTCAGGTCCAATCCTTAAAGGACTAGTGGGCCGGGCCATATGCTGCTGCAGTTTGCTGTGTCTTCACTTGGGATGGAATTTGCTAGATCTAGCGGTGGCACGCTTGTTGGACACTTGCAGACCCACTGGGACTCTCGAGTGCTGACTCCTTTCTTCGCCCAGAAAGGAGTCAGCACTCGAGAGTCCCAGTGGGTCTGAAAGTGTCCAACAAGCGTGCCACCGCTGGATCTAGCAAATCCCATCACAAGTGAAGACACAGTAAACTGCAGCAGCATATGGCCCGGCCCACTAGTCCTTTAAGGATTGGACCTGAGGAAGAGGGGAGCGTGTCCCTTCGCAACGCGTAGTCCCGTTTTATGTTGAAAATAAAGTATGCCTTTACTTACCATCGGCTTGTGACATCCATTTCTGCCACACGGGTGAGAGCCGCAACTGGATCGTTTCTTCACTTCACTGTATGATTGTTAACTGTTAGGATATAACTCTGCTCCTTATATTGGTCTTTGGGGTGCTTATGAATGTATTTGGGCTGTAGCAGTTCTGCTTTGTTATACCTGTGCTTTACGAGTATATTGTAGTCACTAAAGCACATGGTTAGTGGCCGTTTTGGAGGTAAACACTGACCAAATGGCTGGCAGTCAGTTTGGGTCTGGACTGACCACATGGTTGTAGGTCCCTTTGGTGATCTCTGAGCATATACCTAGAAGTTACACTGTTACCTTTAAGGGTACGTTCACACGTACGCAGATTTGATGCGCAGGATTTGATGCACAGAATTTTCTGCTTCAAATTTCAATTTAAACTAAATGACTGAGCACAGCTTCTTATTTGCAGTTACAAATCCTGTGCATCAAATCTGCTCAGGATCCTGTATGTGTGAACGTACCCTAAATCTAATTCTACCCCAAGCCAGGTACCACAACACTCACTCATCCAATAATGGGCTGAGGCAGGTACCACTGTGATCAATGAATGGCTGAACAGGCAGTTCTAGTATAAGCATCACATCCCAGGAGACAGGGAGAAGCCAAGATAACTGGGTAACGGAAGCTGGCAGGTCTGTAGAGCTGTGTGATCAGGGTAGGTGAATATGGTTTATTTTTTTATTTTTGCGGTGTGACTACTGGGCTACAGATTTTTTTTTATTTTAAGGGCTTTAGTTTATGCATAGAGAAAGACTTGACTGAAGAATAAAAAGGGGAGTTCTGAATTTTATCAGATAGATAACACAATAAAAATAAAGCGCTATGCATTTTTCATGTACCTATTACCAGGTATTGAACATTCAAACTAGAAACAGACCCAAGCATTGCTTTCATACATAGCTTATATATTGGTTTGGAATGCAGTTTTATTTGCATTCTTTACATGTAAGAAACAAATTACAGAAATATGAAAAGACTACATCTTTATCCGAGTCCCTTATCTCAAATCCATTCCTGCTTTTATCCTATAATGCCTCCTTTACTGAAGACAGAGGAACCACTTGACTTTTAGGGGAGGTAATCTGCAGGGGAAAGGATAGGGGATAAGTTATATGATCGCAGGGGACCCGCCGCATAGACATGAATGGAGGGGGCATGGTGTCATGTCACTAGGGAGCGTGGCTGTGAGGTCACATCCCCGCCTCGGAGGCAGCGCCCGGCACAGAATGCCAGGAGCTGCACCGAGATTGCTGGGGTCCCCAGTGGCAGGGCCCCTGCAATCATACATCTTATTCCCTATCCTTTGGATAGGGGATACGATGTATAAACCCGGAATACCCCTTTAATTTTCTGGTTAGCCAACAAAGAGTTTTGAAAATACCTTTATACCAAGATGTTGGCTTCTAACCATGTCATATTTAGTTAGGATTCGAGCTGGAAGATATGATATGTTCAGTTCAAACAGAAAGCTAACGAAAAGCAAACCCTAGGGAAGAAAGGTAAGTTTGAAGCCACCTTAAGTGCTCTGCATGCCCTTGCACAGGACCTAGAGCTCTCACATCCCTGCCTTTACACTTTGACAAGGTGTCTGCACAGTGATTTTGACAGTTAAAGCTGCTGGTTCTCTATTTTTATCTGTCTTTTTCAGACAGGAAAATAGAAGATGTAAGTTATCTAAATCACTCACGATAAACACTAAATGCACTTCCTTAAGAATCAAAATCCACAGGGTATAAACTTTGGATGGTATCAGAAGAATGCTGCTAAAAAAATCATTGAGTACTAAGCCAATCCACACTGTCCAAAGTTTTCCTCTGCACATATCCGAGTGGTTTTGCCCTTGTCTCTTGCATTATTCATCAGGCATCTGGTGTCTGCATAAGGCAGAGTGGCATTGGAAGGTGAGATGATTGAGTGAAGAACTTATTGCATTTGACATGTCCTGGCCTACGGCTTTCAGTCACTTAACTCATCTCTCTGTCATCCTCAAAACAGTCTATGGCTCAAGGAAATTCCAGGAGAGCTACCATTTAGACAATATCTTTCCTTTACAACCCATCATGAACCTCATATAGATATTCACTATTCAAAATAAAGATGCACATGTAGTTCGACGCTCTACTGACCCAAACACAACAAATGAGCAATGGAATCTGCATGATTTTACACCAGTTGTATTGTTGTTTAGATCTGGGTACTCACATCACTGAGCTCCCATGCAGACACACATCAGGGCCAACTTTACAGGAAACATCTTAGCCCTTCATTACATTCTTCACAGTGTGGGAGGAAACCGGAACACCTGGGAAAAACCTTCATATGCACAGAAATCGTGCAGACTCCTAGCAGATATAGTAAATGATCAGGGGTGGACACAGCAAAGGACCCTGGTGAAAGAACAGATTATGTGCCCCATGCTTTTCAATTACAAAGTAAGAAAGAAAAAAAAAAAAAAGAAAAAAAGGAAATAAAAAGATTCACACCTCTTCTTAAAAATACTAGCAGCCCAGTAAGTGCTCCCCTAAGAGTGAAGGGGATGGGTGATACCCAGTAAACATAATCCAGTGTTGCCCTGTATATACATCTTTATACAGTCAGTATCGTCTTTGGATCAAATCTATAGATCCTGCAGTTCAGCAGCCATTCAAGTCATCATCCATATATAAAGAAGATATTCCACATAACCATACAGCCAACTCCAAGCAGCCATATTAACAATTGTTAATGGTCTAGAATTTCTGATGCTCCAGTATCGAGCAAAGTGGATTGCCAGATACAATGTTTAGACATTACATAAGATTAAAAAATTTTTAATATATTTTTTTCCGTCATCCATTGTATGGCATTCCACGTAAAAAAGAAAACAGAGGAGGCACAGTTCATAAATGAATAAAATGTAGGAGAAAAATTATATATGGAAGCAACTGAACGATAAAAAATGCATGGATGGTAACCGGTGGTGCACGGATAGGAAACAAGCCGAGACCACAGCTCCTGCAGGAAATATGAAATCACGTCCCCTGCTCTTCTCCTGTGTGTCACGTCCCCTCCCCCCCCCCCCCACGCCACCTATCTTTGCCTCGTCACCACCGCTCACAGCAGAAGCCCCCTCTCCACATCTCCCACCCACCGGCTAGCCAATACAGAACTACAACTCCCAGCATGCCCTAACAGTGAGGACTTGCTGGGAGTTGTAGTTGCAACGGCTGGTAGTTGCAGGCGAGTGGCAAGGGAGCGGAACCCCCCCCTGCTTATTGCCAACAACTCTCCCCCCGAGCTTATTGCCAACACTCCCCCTGTCAATTGCAAACAACCCCCCCCCCTGCCCCCCCCCGTGACAAATGCCAACACCCCCACCCGGCTGCTCTCCTGCAGTGTGTGTAATGTCCCCCTCACCGCCGCCTATCTTTGCATCGCCGCCATTTGCAGCAGCCCCTGCTCCAGATTTCCCACCCGCCGGCTAGCCATTACAGGAGTACAACTCCCAGCATGCCCTGTCAGTGAGAACACGCTGGGAGTTGTAGTTGCAATAGCTGGTAGTTGCAGGCGGGTGGCCGGGGAGCGGAGCTGGCTGGCTGCAAGGAATATGAAACCTACACTGTAACTTCATATTTCCCGGCCTGAGCTGTAATTGGCTGGTCGGTATCGGCCAATTACAGCTCAGGCCGGGAAATATGACGTTACAGTGGAGGTGGTGTAACAAACTGATGTTCTGAAGTGATGTAATGGTTTTTGCTTATGTGTGCTAAATAAATGGTATTCAAAATTGTTTTTTGCTTATGTTAGCCAAATTTATCAACCCCCTGTGAAAGTCTAATAAATATGTCATACATAAGCATAACCAAAAACAAGAAAAATATGCCTACAGAACTTGCTTACCAAAGCAGCGATGATAAATGTCCTCACACCCAAAACACTCTATCCTATTTGAAGGTTTGAGAACAACAAAAATCTCCAGACGTTTCTATTTTTAATGGGGTCAGAAGTCAGTGATTTGTGTCCTGATATATAAATATCAACTCTTGCCATTTAGGTGAGCCGTGCTGTAAGTATGTTTCTAAAGTGGTGTTGAGCTATGTTGTTAAAATCACCTTCTAGACTCCTTTACACGGTATGTTGAGTATCTGTGGATACAAACACTGAGGGGTCAATGGATATTTTCAGGAAAGGCTATTTTAAATCAATAATACCTCCTAAATAGTAAGCTTACACCAGGGTTCTACATCATTCAGGGTTGTGATACAGCAATAGCAAACTACTAGTGGTAACACAAGGGCACTGCGAAAGGGAAGCATTGGGGGTACTTGCTACAGATGCAGCCATGTAGAAATGCAGAAGAGAGTGGAGGATGAGGGTCTCTGGAAGTCCTGCACTTCCAGGCTATCTCTTGCCTTTGCCGTTTTAGGTTAACACAGCCAGATTTCTTACCAGCTGTTATAACTTGCCCCAAGCAGCTATATCGGACAAAAAGCAAAAGGAAGAGCAAGGAGTGCAGAAAGCAGGCTTTGCTCTTCTTGTAGGGGGATAAAGCCATCCTTATCAAGTTTTGGTTCCTTTTTTTTTTCCTGTCCCTGCCTATTGCCCATCTATCCCTAACCCCCTCTCTGCCTTTAATTTTTTTGTTTTACTATATTAAAAATGCATTTTTGTCTGCCTGGTAGTGTGCTCACTTACCAGGCAGACTTCCCCAGCAGGCATGAGGTCACTGATGCCTGCTGGGGGGGCTGACTTCCGCCCTTAGTTCACCTATACAGTGTACCTCCAGCTGTTTCACCACTACAACTCCCAGCTTGCCCTGACATCTATTGGCTGTCAGGGCATGCTGGGAGTGGTAGTGGGGAAACAACTGGAGGACCCTGCCACACATCCTGCTCCCCCGAACCCGGTCCCCCCTGCCCGCCCAAAAAAGACTAAAGTGCAGGGTCAAACTCTACCTCACACCGGGAGCCAGGGCTGGCGTGCGAGGCCAGAGAGCTTGCGCGCATCCTCATAGTTCAAAGCGCTCGCTCCCGCCTGTCTGATTGAAAGGCAGGGAGCGAGCGCAGCCTACTGAATTCGGACCAATGCCTGGCCGGGATCGGTCTGAATTCATCTGTGACGTCACAGCAGGCTGCAGCCGGCCAGTAGGAGGGAGACACCCTAGTGGCCGGATTTCAACATTAAAATAAAGTATTTTAATTACAAAAAATATAATTAAAGTATATTAGAAATATGTTGTAGTACATCAGTACTACAACATATAAAAAAAAAAAAAGTTCATGACAGTGCCCATTTCACAATGTGCATTTTTGTGGTTGTAGGATAAGTTTAGTTTTAAACCTACATAAACTATAATGTAAAATACAAAAGTCAACCCGATAGACAGGAAAGGATTTCCAGTCTTATACAGATTGTACCTTAAAAATGAAGCACATAAAATGTGTCAAATTTATTATGTGTTTTAAACACTTTTACAGCTATCAGTTTTGTAGGAAACTCTAGGAAAATAGATGTTGGTACACTAGGTTGTAAAATGTGCCAAACATGAACAATGTGTGCCAATTGTGGGCCATATTATTGCATATGTAAAAGCAATGTGTATAACACAAATAGTGAGTGGTGCCATTTTAGTTAATCTGTAAAAACATGTATCCATCAGCAGTACAATATATAATGCAATGTTGTACTGCTAAGGCCTCTTTCACACTATGAAATATCTCCGTTTAGGAACTTCCGTCAGAAGTTCCGTCACTATATCGCCAAAACCCAGCCGTTACAAAACCCCTGACGGTCGTGACTAAATTGCATTGCTGCCTATGGGGTTTTGTAACTGCCCGTTAGCACCCGTATATGCCCGTAATTAATTACGGGCGTTATATAGTGACGGGACATCGTGGCGGAAAAATTAATGCATGCAGTAATTTTTGCGCCACGATGTCCCGTCACTATATAACGCCCGTAATGAATTACGGGCATATACGGGTGCTAACGGGCAGTTACAAAACCCCATAGGCTGCAATGCAATTTAGTCACGGCCGTCAGGGGTTTTGTAACGGCCGGGTTTCGCCGATATAGAGACGGAACTTCTGACGGAAGTTCCTAAACGGAGATATTTCATAGTGTGAAAGAGGCCTAAGATGCTCACATAACTATAGCATAAATATGCTAACAGTCTAGTCAATTGTAAAAACAATTCCTGGTATACTAAAAATGGAAATAATATAAAATAATTTGTAATAGGACCCCCTGGTATAATAATAATAATGCAATTGTTATAATAATAATAAAAATATTATTATTTATTATTATTATTATCATCCATTTATATTCCATTTATATTCAAAAACTCTGGGCCAGCCATCTCTTTTTCACTATGAAAACAAACTGATCCCAGCAAGGGAAGAAGAGAAATATTTCCAGGCTTTCCTCTTAAATAACTAACATAAAGATGTCAAATGGATAGAAGAGGAAAACGGGAGTTAAACGGGGCTGCCAATAATAAAATATTATTTAACCCATTAAGGACAAAGCCTATTTTGGCCTTAAAGGAGATGTCCAGTGCAGACTTTTCCTATTCCATCCTGCCTGGGCTGCAAAAAAAGAGAAAACAAACTTTCACTTACCTTCCTACTTTCCCCCGGAGCTCCACAACAGCTGATCGGTCAGCCAGGCTGTCTACTACCTACTTCCCTTAGCCCGGTATGTTACACGGCGCTTCAGCCTATCACCGGCCGCAGTGCTGTTTTGCCTCGGCCGGGGATGTACCGTACTAAGGGAAGTAAAAAGTAGACAGCCCGGCCGACCGATCAGCTGTTGCAGAGCTCCGGGGGAACGTAGGAAGGTAAATGAAAGTTTGTTTTCTCTTTTTTTGCAGCCCACGGCAGGATGGAATAGGGAAAGTCCGCACCGGATATCTCTTTTAAGGACCAGGACAATATTATTTTTGCATTTTCATTTTTTCCTCCTCGCCTTCTAAAAATCATAACTCTTTTATATTTTCATCCACAGACCCATATAAGGGCTTGTGTTTTGCGTGACCAATTTTACTTTGTAAAGACATCACTCATTTTATCATATAATGTATGGCGCAACAAAAAAAAAACATTATTTACGTGGGGAAATTGAAAAGAAAACCGCATATATATATGCTTTTTTATAATTGTACCGCTTTATTTTAACAAATTAGTATGTTTGAAATTTCCCTATTTTGACCACTGATAACTTTCTCATTTTTCCGTATACGAAGCGGTATGAGGGCTAATTTTTTGTGCCATCCTCTGTAGTTTTCATTAGTAACACTTTTGCATATATTTTACTTTTAATCACTTTTTAAAACATTTTTGGGGAATAAAATGTGACAAAAAAGCAGCAATTTGGGATTTTTTTTTTAATGTTTACGCCGTTCATCATATGGGATAATTAACATTATATTTTGATAGTTTGGACATTTATGCATGTGGCAATACCAAATATGTTTATAAAAAAAATGTTCACGCTTTTTGGGCGTAAAATGGGAAAAAGGGACAATTGAAATTTTTATTAGGGGAGGGGATTTTTCCCATTTTGTAACTTTTTTTAAAAATTTTTTAACTTTTTTATTTTTACACTTTTTATGTCTCCAAAGGGGGCTATTTATAGCAATCATTTGATTGCTAATACTGTTCATGGCTATGCATAGGCATAGCACTGATCAGTGTTATCGGCGATCTTCTGCTCTGGTCTGCTCGAGCTCAGACCAGAGCTGAAGATCCCTAGAGACAGCCGGTGGTAGAAGAGGGGACCTCCGGTCGCCATGGTGGACGATCGGATCCCCGCGGCAGCACTGCGGGCTATCCGATCATCAATTTTAAGTGCCGCACTGCCGGAGATGCCGTGATCTATATTGATCACGGCATGTGAGGGGTTGATGGCAGACATCAGCACATGATCGCTGATGTCTGCCATTATAGGCGGGTCCCTGGCTGCTGACAGCAGCCAGGACCTGCCATGCATGATGCGAGCACCGTTTCAGTGCTCACGGTCATGTAAATGAGGTAAATGAAAGTAAGTACCACCGCACCATGACATACATTTACAGTCATGGTCGTAAATGTTGGTACCCCTGAAATCTTTCTAGAAAATGAAGTATTTCTCACAGAAAAGGATTGCAGTAACACATGTTTTGCTATTCACGTGTTTATTCCCTTTGTGTGTATTGGAACTAAACCAAAAAGGGGAGTAAAATTGAACATAATGTCACACCAAACTCCAAAAATGGGCTGGACAAATTTATTGGCACCCTTAAATTAACATTTGGTTGCACACCCTTTGGAAAAATAACTGAAATCAGTCGCTTCCTATAACCATGAATAAGCTTCATACACCTCTCAGCCGGAATGTTGGACCACTCTTCCTTTGCAAACTGCCCCAGGTCTCTCTTACTGGAAGGGCGCCTTTTCCCAAAAGCAATTTTAAGATCTCCCTACAGGTGTTCAATGGGATTTAGATCTGGACTCATTGCTGGTCACTTCAGAACTCTCCAGCGCTTTGTTGCCATCCATTTCTGGGTGCTTTTTGATGTATGTTTGGGGTCATTGTCCTGCTGGAAGACCCAAGATCTCAGACGCAAACCCAGCTTTCTGACACTAGGCTGTACAATGCAACCCAAAACACGTTGGTAATCCTCAGATTTCATGATGCCTTGCACACATTCAAGGCACACAGTGCCAGAGGCAGCAAAACAACCCCCAAACATCATTAAACCTCTACCATATTTTACTGTAGGTACTGTGTTCTTTTCTTTGTAGGCCTCATTCCATTTTCGATAAACAGTAGAATGATGTGCTTTACCAAAAAGTTATATCTTGGTCTCATCTGTCCACAAGACGTTTTCCCAGAAGGATTTTGGCTTACTCAAGTTCATTTTGGCAAAATGTATTCTTGCTGTTATATGTCTCCGTGTCAGCAGTGGGGGTCCTCCTGGGTATCCTACCATAGCGTTTCATTTCATTTAAATGTCAACGGATAGTTTGTGCTGACACTGATGCTCCCTGAGCCTGTAGGACAGCTTGAATATCTTTGGAACTTGTTTGGGGCTGCTTATCCACCATGCGGACTATCCTGCGTTGACACCTTTCATCAATTTTTCTTTCCTGTCCACGCCCAGGGAGATTAGCTACAGTGCCATGGGTTGCAAACTTCTTGATAATGTTGCACACTTTGGACAAAGGCAAATCTAGATATTTGGAGATGGACTTGTAACCTTGAGATTGTTGATATTTTTCCACTATTTTGGTTCTCAAGTCCACAGACAATCCTCTTCTCCTCTTTCTGTTGCCCATGCTTAGTGTGGCAGACATAGAGACACAATGCAAAGACTTAGTGAACTTCTCTCCTTTTTATCTGCTTTCAGATGTGATTTTTATATTGCCCACACCTGTAACTTGCCCCAGGTGAATTTAAAGGAGCATCCCATGCTTGAAACAATATTATTTTTCCACAATTTTGAAAGGGTGGCTATTTTTCTTTTTGCTGTGCAATTTATGGGGAGTGGCACCCTCTCTAGCCATGCACCCCTCCCTATTCACAGGAGGTTTTTTTTTTATTGATTGTGGATCCAGCATGTCACCCAGTCAGAGGCCATATGCCCAGCAGAGGTGAGTGAAATGAGTGTTAGGGTCCCTTCCGAAATGAGGCCACCTCCAAAAGTGGATGGGGGACACATTTTGATCAAAAAGTGTGTTAAGAGCCTCCATTTTTTGACCAAGAGTGCTGCTGCAACCTTCTTTTTTGTATATTTGGTGTGACATTATGTCCAATTTAAATTTTTTCATCCCTTTTTTGGTTTAGTTCCAATACACAAAAGGGAATAAGCATGTGTATAGCAAAACATGTGTTGCTGCAATCCTTTTCTGTGAGAAATACATAATTTTCTAGAAAAATTTCAGGGGTGCCAACATTTATGGCCATAACTGTATGTCAAATGTCGTTAAGAGATTAAAGGATTTCTTCTCAGAGGTAAGTTTTATTGAATAAAACACATGCAATGCTTTATGAAAAAGCCAGAACAGCTTTGAAGCGCTGCATGTTTTAATAAAACTTACCTGTGAGGAGAAATCTTTTAAATGATATTTCTTTATTGGCAGGCTTCTATCCATTTGATGCCTAACACGCCTGCTGTCCAGCACGGGGAGTCGCAGCAGCCGCCATAATTTGTTTTCATGCCATCAGAGTGCTGTGCCTCAATTTCGCACAACACGACCAAGTGAGTGTGTTCTTCTTACGTTGTCAAACCACCATCGGTATTATCCGATCCCACACAAGGGAGTGTTCCTCGTTGTCATTATGCTTTTAAGCATAAAGAGGTGACAGGAGAAAGCAAATAATTGTCTATTAAAATATCTATGCAGGCTTAGAAAATTGCCAGGTGGCAAGAAACAGTAGCGCATAGATTCAAAATGGCAACCAATTGCCACAACTTCTATAAAAAAAAAAAAAAAGCAGAGCAAGTTTTGTTTACACAGTGCATCCTTCACATATATTCTGGCATGTGAATAATGTTACATACATTGTTTATTAGGGATGTCCCGATACCGATACTAGTATCGATATCCGGGCCGGTACCAGGTATTTGCATTGTATCGGGGACTCGTCTAATGTCCCCAATATCAAATCCGATACCAGGTGGAGTGCTCTGCTGCCCTATTCACCGGTCCGCATCACTGCCGCTACCCCGTTCTGCCGTCCCCATCACTGCCGCTGCCCCGTTCTGTCATCCCCATCACTGCCACTGCCCCGTTCTGCCGTCCGCATCATGGCATCTTATGGAGGAGCATGAGATATACACGCCACTCCATCTCCACTGTGCCCAGTGTAACGCTACGGAGGAAGCATAGTGACGTGTATGTCACATGCTCCTCCATAAGACGCCATGATGCAGACAGCAGAACGGGGCAGCAGCAGTGATGAGTACGGGAGACCGGGGCTGCGGAGCGACGACACCAGACAGGCGCAAGTAAGCAACTACAAGGGAGGGGGGGGGTGGGGATCCTGGCTACAAGTGGGGATCCTGCTGGCTACAAGGGGGGGGGGCTGCCGGCTACAAGGGGGGGGCTGCTGGCTACAAGGGGGGGCTGCGGTATACAGGAGGGCTGCTACTAATGTCTGCAGGGGGGCTTCTGTCTACAGGGAGCTGCTGCTAATGTCTGCAACTATCTATACCACCAACAAGGGGATACTGCTTACTAATAAAGGCAATCTTACAGCAGAGTCACCTGCACTAACTTGAATTTATAGGTAGAGGTTTCTACCGCTGCTCACCATGTGAACATCAGCGCAATTGCTCTGGAGACATCGCCGCCAATGCAAATTCCCTGTTCTGCCCAATGGAGAAGAGAGAAATCTTGGCTCATACTACAGCAGCCGCCTCCATTGCACAAAACATGGAACCCACACATCAGCACGGTAAGCAGTGCCAGAAACCAGGTCACCCTGGTGTCAGATTCCCTTTAAAATAAAAGTACTCGTAATTGGTATTGGCGAGTACTAGAATTAAAGTATCGGTACTCGTACTCGGTCTTAAAAAATGGTATTGGGACATCCCTATTGTTTATCTATGGGAACACTACAATATAGTTCATAATAATGTGGATAATCCATGTCCAAGGCCACAGCAATAGAGATTCATTCCACTATCTGATATCTATCAGGATGATTAATATATAAAACAATAGATGACTTACCAGATGCAAACAGAGACAGTTAGATAAAAATGCGTGCATATACTGTATATATAAGTATATATACAGTATATGCACACATTTTTATATGCACACATTTTAATCTAACTGTCTCTGTTTGCATCTGGTTTCTAATGCATTTTGATCATCAGGATACCATGTCAAATCACATCTAAGTAATATTATACAATTATTTCATTTAGAACTGGAGTAAATAAAGCTGTGTATATATACATTTTTTCATGACAATGGATTAGTGGTTGTTACAAGTGTTGAACTACATACATGTGCTGTCATATGCAAGCTGGCTTATAGCGGCATAGCTACAATATATATAAACTATGGAGTGACAATTCCATCTACTCATACTGTAAATGTTAATTTTAATGCATGCACATAAAATAAACACACAAATAATAAGAAATGTTTTTATGTGTTAATGGGCCTTTAGGATGGTGTGTTTTAATTTTTTGCATTGGAACAGTTGAAGTCTTGTATTGAATTGCACACACACTTGGGACAACTGCACATTCTGGGAAAATATGACAATATAATTACAATAGCATCTGGAAATGCAGCACATGTTGGAAATGTAATTCATTCCATTAGACTTCCACATGGTGCTCAACTGTAACATAGAGGCGTGAGTAACAGCATCTGGCAAGTAGCCTTCCAGTGTGGAGCACAAACATCACTATGGGGGTTCACCATCTGAAACATTTATCACCTATCCATGCTCAGTCTCCTGACAGGAAGGCAGGACCTCTGTTCTTGCTACCGTTGGAGGTTTCAGTGCTCAGACCCACTGCTCAAATGCAGTGGGTCAAATGCAATGCAGAGCAACTCGATTTAATCTTAGCACAATAGCACATGCTTTTCACATCTAAAGTATGTCACGTCTGGTTTGGAATAAGGAAAGCAGAGGTTTTACCACCAACACTGCATCTCGTAGCTGTGCTATGCCTACACATCTACAAGAAACTCACACTCAACTTTCATAAGAAATATCAATTGCTGTTAATATCTCCATGCGTTCCTTAATCCAACTTAGTCCATTTCTGGCAATGTCTCTTTTATCAACTCAACAAATTCTGCTACTATATGTCCTCATCATCTAGTGCACCATCTTTCTCTGTTGCCTTCTATCTAACATACCCGTACTCCAATCCATTTTCAAATCTGCTTCCCGGTTAACCTACCCTCATTTCCTCTCTGACTCTGCCAGTTTCTTTACTGGCTATGTATTGCCAGTGAATTCAGTTTAAAATATAACCAATAATATCCATGGCTGTCCTCAACCTATTTTGTTCATACATCTTTGGCCTAATCACCTGAATCTGCTCACTGTCTCCTTCTTTGCTGTTATCTTGTCTGTTCCTCAGACTACCATCTCCACAATTTCATCTGTGCATCTCCCATTCTCAATGACTTGCTATCCTAAAAGATCAGATACAGTAAACCCCTGACTTATGATGGCCCCACATATAATAGTTTCAACTTATGGTGGGCTTTTGGATCATTTGGATCATTCATCCTAAGTTGAATACAGCATCAATTCACGATGCTACTGTATGTCAGGGCCATCTTACAAACAAGTTAACCAGTGGCGATGACTGCCGCATCTGCCACCAGGCCATTTAATCTGCCCTGTCCTGCTGCTTCCACACAGAGTACAGTATGGTAATAGAGACACAGATCACTCTGCCTCACTTACTCACTCTGCCTCTATATAGTCTTTGGCTCCGTGCTCAGCTTCCTCCTCCGGAATGCCCCCTCAGCGATGTCCTATTGACCACAGCTTCATGCTGCAGGCCAAAATGTTGCTTGGCTATCCTCCTCTTCCTACATCCTACAGATACTAGAGGTCCCCCCTATCTACAGCCCCCCTGTGTTGTACTCGGGTATCTCTGGTGCTCCCATAGACAATGCATGGAGCGCAGGCCACATCACTCAATGCAGCAGAGAGAGCCAGACCCTGTTCTAGCGATCATGTGGATATGTGCTGGAGTACTCCTTGGAGAACAGGAGAGTTTATCTGAACAATTTGTGTGCTTATTTGTACTTATTTCCTTACTAGTTTAACTCATATTTATTGTACTTGTTGTCTTTGTCCCAACTTTTCTTGCTTGTTTTCCTCTACAATGCCCTGAATTAAATGGTGTTCTAAAACACAGTGAAAACTCTTTGAGAAGACCCTCTCCTTCTCCAGACCCGATTCTGTGTAATAGATATTTAGTCACTATACATTATGCATTTCTTTGAGATGACCTCCCCTATATAAGAGGTTTCACTATAATAATTAACAATAGGATAAAGGATAGGGGATAAGATGTCTGATCTCGGGGGCCCGCCACTGGGACCCCATGATCTCCGTGCAGCACCCACATTCTATAGACATGCATAGACATGAATGGAGGGTACGTGGCGTGACGTCACATCTCCAGTCCCGGAAACACAGAGGTTTCCGACACTGGAGCAGCACTCCCGCATAGAATATGGTGCTGCACGGAGATTGGGGATAAGATGTCTTTGGCCGGAATAACCCTTTAATATGGTATGGAACTAATATGTTAATATGTAATTTTATGTTAATATGGCATATTGCAGCATTTATTAAATTTATTAGAAATATAACAAGCCAGGCATTGCAAAAACTCTAGTCAGGACCAAAGGCCAGCAACTGAAAGACATCTCTTTTGTTAAAGTGCCCTCAGTGATTTCAAGTGTTGGAGATCATGAGCTGAAGGAAGCCACAAAGTAGATCAATAGATAAGTGTTTTTTGACTAAGCCCAGAGATAACTTCTCTGTGGGAAAATAAAAACTATTCCGACCTTCACAGCAGGTTGACACATACAATTCCATTTTACAAAGGTACATCATTCAGGCTATGATTCTTAAGTTTCAGCACAAGTGTTGCTATATATCTTCTTGAACATTTGTTACAACATTCTTATTAGTTAAAGGATCATATTAACCACGGTTGACACAGCATGAATAATGAGATAACAGAAAGGACAAATCCATCTCAGCATATGTATGACTTACTCTAGGTAGAGGAAGTGTAAAGCATGCAGTACAGTCTTCTCATAAGCAAGTCTGCTGTTGATACTGTCAAAATATTCCGATGACACTGGCTAAAAGATCAGCACTGCCTGGAAGGTGATCATCATAGAGCAAGGTAGCCCATCATTCATGTATTCAGGCTGACATAATGACAATAATACTTATTTTAATGAGAGGACCATGTCTAATCTATACAAAGTTATAATAGTACAGCAGGATATATGACCTTAACAATCAAATGTTTAGCCGTAAAAAGTTCTTGAAAAAAAGCCTTAAAAACTTCAGCATTTTGTATGCTTCATGATGTGGTGAAACATACGTGTTTTAATACATGCAGTTTTTTGGTTGTGTTTTTCTAATTCCAATCAAGTGATTCAAGGATTTCTACTGAACAATGTAAGAAAAAGCCACACAACATGAAAAAACGCCACAAACCGATTGAAAATTGCTATAGCTACCACATGTTATGTTTTGGAAAAACTGCCACTGAGCAAAGAAAATATATATATTTAAGGGGCATATATGTGATGCCACAAAAGGCAGTGTAGATAGCGTTTTTTCCCCACTATACAACACAATGCATATTTTATAGTATGTTTTCCTGTTTTTCCCCAGAATACTGTGAAAACACCCAAATATCTGTTCCTGTATCAGAGATGCAAAGAATTTGTTGTGTTTCCAACATATATCATCTGCATTTCTTTAACAATGTTTCAACCTAAAAACAACTCACCATAAACAATACAACAAACAGTATAATAAAAAATATTCCAGTCCAACTAATGTGGGTAATGCTATGGTCAACACATATGTGCTTGTGGCTAGATAAGGATTATTAGAAGCTAGCCTCTGGAATAACCATGTTGGCCAAGTGGACTGACTTAAGAGTTATCCAGGTATAGTAGCAACTTGGAAAGTCAACTACATGGAGAAAAACTGTAGCCACACAATAAAGGAAAGAAGAGATGGGGAGGTAGTAAATAAAGCATGGATTACATGGAAAGGGGAGAAGGTGATACAGCAGATCCCACTGAACACTGAGGATGCCAAGTGGGAGGTGTGAAGGAATGTTCAAAATATGTGGTAAGTTCACAAGGGTACAGTAGGTGTTGGAGGATTGAAAGGTGGAATAGTAAAACCAAGTGTTTCCATACTAGTTGGTTTCCCTTACATATTTCAGCAATTAGTTCTTCCATTTATTGGCCACTTTTGCATATTATTTCTCTACAGTTAAATGACCAACAGATTTCCAACAAACTGGGAGGATTGTTTTGGCAGCCTGCAGTTGTGGTGAATGATGGATTTTATGTAGGTAGATTTTATGTTGAATAAAAACAGAAGAGGGGCTTCAAGAGAATTGGGGATAATTGCTGTAACCGTGCAGGGTGTGGATCCACTGACCTGTGTGGCTGAGGACACGGGCCGTATCGAGGGAGCGGAGTCTAAAGTGTCGCTGGTCTTCACCAGAGCCCGCCGCAAGGCAGGATGGGCTTGCTGCGGCAGGCGACACACAGGTTGCTACCCTTGATACGACTCAACTACACAGGTAGCTGGGCGAGGCGAAGTCCAGTAGGATAAGGCAGAGACGAAGTCGGACTAGCAGAAGGTCAAGGCAGGCGGCGAACGTTCATAGTCAATTGACGTAGCGGAAGGGTCAGAACACAGGCTAGGCAACAGACAATGGGTTAATCTCAGGCAATAGGCACTGAAGATCCGGCAGGGAAGTGGGGGAGGAGCTGGTTTATATAACTTATGAAGCCCTTTAAATCTGAAGAAGCCGGCGCGTGCAGGGAGGCTGAGAGCCGGGCAGCAACAGGTAATGAATGGCGGTCCCACCAGAAGAACAAGGCGGCAGGCCTCACGGTCGGGACAGCAGACCGGAGTGCTCGCTGTGACAATAGGACAAACAGGAAAAGTTGTTAAATATTAAGGGATATCAATAGTAGTGGTGTAGAAATGTTGACTATATTTGACGTTCCCTTTTGAAAGGACTTAAGAAAACTCTTTAGACTGCCTTAAAAAGAAGGAGGGAAAACAGAGTTATTAATGATTAAGACTAGCTGGTCTTTATGGCGATTGACCTAAGATAAGTATGTGTGACACTGTATGACATGGTAATTGTGTCATGTAATGAGGGAGTCAATGGCAAGGGTAGGGTAATCTGGATCACTTTATTTCTGGGATTATCAGAAAGTAAGATTTTAGGATCATATAAACCAATCCTACAACAATTATCTTTAGGTAAACGCCAGAGAGTCACTCTGCATATAGTATGACAACGACCACAACACTTTACAAACACACACTAATAACTAAAACAGCTATGATACAGACAGCAAACACAGACTGTACAGTGCATTTTGTGTTATGACTCATTTATGGAATCCCAAGTAGAATCTGATTATCACAACTTTCCTCTGAACAGAAACACATCTGTGTATCTGATTCAAAAAATATTTAGAAAAGTTTTAAAAGATACAGAAACAGTCCCATCTGGTAGACTCAAAACCAACAGGTCATCACAAAGACACTCTAACCACAAGACAACAGGAAAAGAACAAAGTAAAATAACAAAAAGAAAATCACAAACCCACACCATCTTTCAAATAAATAAGAACACATCTTGACTATTCTCTTTGTGAGGATGACTTGGCAGCAGACAAATCTTTACAATAATTAGACATTTTAAGATTTCAGAACAATTTCAAACTACTCAATACATTTCTAGAATACATTAAACGTAGATTTAGAATTCACCACTTAACCTTTCTAAGATAAATATACTAAGTTCATCTAAGAAATCTTTCTGATAATATTATCTTACTATACATTTTAAAAAGCTCCAGTCCTTACTTTGTAGCCATGCAGCTGTTCATATTTTATGCATGACACCTTGTCCTTAATACAATTATAGAAAAATATTTAACAACATTAAACTTAAATTCCAAAATAATTCCTATATCACACAGCACGCCAAACTAAACTCAATTTGCTTGTTTAGAACCGCACGCACTCATGCACATTCCATACCTTGGTTCTATTAACTTATGAAGCAAATATATGATGAGAATTATTAGGATTAAAAGCAACTGATGCCATAAGGCCTCACATAAAATGCAGACTGATCATACTAAGTCTCTAAGATGTATTTTCAATATAGAAGAATGTCTGCAATTTTTGAGCTACTGTAAAAAATGCATGAAAATAAAGTAAAGACCACCCCTTTAGGAAGACCACCCCTTGCCCAGACCGGATTTCATGTTAAAGACTTACAGTCATGCATAGTGACAGTTCTCTTTTAGAGAACCCCCAACACCAACCCCCCCCCCATAAAACAATTTGGGCTAGTTGTCCCATACTAGGTGGGAAACTTAAAGGGGTATTCCAGGCAAAACCTTTTTTTATATATATCAACTGGCTCCGGAAAGTTAAACAGATTTGTAAATTACTTCTATTAAAAAATCTTAATCCTTCCAATAGTTATTAGCTTCTGAAGTTTTCTGTCTAACTGCTCAATGATGATGTCACGTGACGGGACGTGAGTCATCAGAGAACAAAAAACAACAACTCAACTTCAGAAGCTAATAACTATTGGAAGGATTAAGATTTTTTAATAGAAGTAATTTACAAATCTGTTTAACTTTCCGGAGCCAGTTGATGTATAAAAAAAAAGTTTTGGCCTGGAATACCCCTTTAACAAAACTGTTGGATAGGAAACAAGGAATAGTGATGCATAGCAACTTATCAGATTCCAGATCCAATCACAAGTTTTGATCATTTCCCTAAATATTACAACTGAAGAACATTTTATATTGTAATACTTCTTATGTACTACTTATGTATTCATCTGGTCTTTTTTAGTCTGTGATTTTTGTGAGGATCTGAGTTATAAAAAAGGTTCCTGCATGGCTCTGTTTTAATAAGAACATTATCATATACATAGCCCTCAGTTATGTTCTTTTTCAATCAAAAATATATTTGAGCTTCTATTAAACTCTAGGGGAGTGGTGGAGTATAGGGTAATAGCTGAGAGGGATACACCACTCCTTGGAGCCGGCTCCCCGCTTCCAATGCACGCTGGAGCGCAATATAAATTAAAAAAAGAAATGGACAGAAGACTGTAGAGGATCCATATAAAGAAGTAATCCCGCATTTTAAAGCTCTTCACCAGCACTATAACCCAGTATATTGGGTTTAATGCAGGTAAAGCAATGTCAGTTTCTTTTAAATTATGGGGTTAGGCTGGTTTAAAAAAAAAAAAGTTATACTCACTTACCCTGATCCCCCACTGTGCCTGACCAGACTGTGTCTGGACATGGCGCTGCAGTGCTTTCTTCTTTCATTTCAAAATGCAGCTCAGCCAAGCACTAGCCATGGAGGTGACCTGTCTCGGCTAATGATAGCAAGGACCGGCCCCATCAGGACAAATAGGGTCAGTTGAGTATAACTTCTTTTTAAATTATTAGGCCAACCCAAGCCCATACCTATAACATTTTAGGGCTGGACAACCCCAGATTTCCTAGGCCTGAAATGCAAAACATAGTAAATAAACATACATAAAAATGCTCTGCGTCTCACTGACCTGCTGCCTGCCTTCCCACATTCTGGCTGCGGAATGATGGCATAGGCAAAAGCATATCCAATAGGGAAGGGAAAATTAAGGCGCCATTCATCACCATCACTTGTCTTGCTATTGTTTTAGATATATATATATATATATATATATATATATATATATATATATATATAAATCATCAGAGAAAGACTCCTAATATACTAAAGATCATCACATATGGCCTAGAAACATCACATAAAACTGTGGCCTAGAAAGTGATGATGCTTTCCTAAATCCTTTAAAAAAAGGTAAGATTATTCGAAACATAACTGTTATTTTACTCTGTCCGGGAATGATATTAGAACTGCTATTCCCACTGCAGTTGTGCAAATGTTATTGTAAACGGAGCAACATTTTTATACCAGAAGCTGTCATGTATGGTAGCCAATACCTAAGATACTTTGCATTCTACTGATTCCATGTACTGCTCTCATAGAAAATCTTTAACCCTGATTTAACATAACACACTTCAAGACACAAAAAGAGTCCATTTAATAGTAATATTTTCTACATTCTATAAGTTCAAGCACACTAAGGAAAATACTGAGTTGCCGCATGGTAGAATAAAGCTGGAAAAAGAGTGAACACAGATCTGCCGTGTAGAGGAAATCCTGCTCTTCACCTTCTTCTGACAGCGGTTGTGAAAAAAAAAAAGATAATAACTTGGAATCCACAACATCTAATAATGATATCCGAAATTAAAAATTCAAAGACAAGTAAAAAAATCTTTATATTATTATTAGTCAAAATTAAAACTTTAAAGAAAACTTATAGTGAATGGTAATATATGCAATGACATCTGGGACTGTAATCAGTTAACTTCTTTTAAGGGCTGCCAAAGCAAACAGCCAAATAACAAATCCACTTTACAGATCATCAATCTGGCCAGGCACTTGCCAAGGTAAATAGTACAAGGCTGAAGTTTGCTTTGCAAACCTAGGAATTGAGAATTTAGCAAATCCCAATTCCAGAAGGACTTCACTGCTACATAGATATCTACAAGAACCGAAATTACATCTGAATCATGGGGATTCGCTAGAAATTTTAAAATGAGATTTACTATAATATATGGAGAGGGGGAAAAAACTAAAATTTGATTATTGCCTTATTTATTTATTTGTTTTTGGTGCCTAATATTTGGAAAACTGTTTGCTTATTTATGACATCACATGACTGTTCACAAGTCACTTGAGGTCAGTTGTTCCATGGGCCATATATTCCACCAAAGGTCATCACAGGACCTTGTTGTGAAGAATACAATCAGAAAAAATGTCATCTTCGGGACAAACAGAAGCACTTCACTCTGCATAAAACATATTTATGACATTTCACATATCCAGACAGTCTTTTTTCATAGAAAGTTCCATGTTCTCAGTCAGATCTTTTTCTCTGCATGATGACTGGATGAAGGAATGCATTGGGGTTCCTATGATTTACAAACTAATTCCAGTCTGTTAGGATCCACGAGTGTAAATTTCTAAAATAACATTTAGTTTTTTACATTCAAAATATCTTAACGAGCTGCAAGAGGAGGAGACCGGGCAAACATCAAGGTGTTTCTGACTTGCGAAGCGTTGCCGAGATTTTTCACATTGCAAAAGGCTTTGAATTTACCACCAACCTAGAGATAATGTTCTCTAAAACAGTTTTTAGACACAGAAAATGCAAGCATTAGTAAGTAGAGGCTCAGTTGTCACAGATTCCATCACTTAGCATGCAGCACCAATGTGTACTAAGACAGAACCTGATGGACCTTAAAGGAAAACTGCCACTAGTGTCACCTGCACCAACCAGTGGTATTGGCTGGAAGCATGACACTGATTGAAATAATGCCTATTCTTTTTTGGGGATTATGCTAATTTGCAGCTTGGGCAAGGGCAGGTTACAATCTATTCCTCAGGCACGCTGATGTCAGCGCTATTTGTTCGGCGCTCAACCCGGCTCAATATTCATATCATCCCTCTGCCTCCCTGTTATGTTTCATGCACTAGAGCGCATGTGCGATCGCTGCGCAGCTTCACAACAGCGGCCAGCTCTGACCTTGGGCGTGGAACAGAGCAGGATGGCAGAATAATGATATGAAAATTTAGGATTGGGGCCAAGCACTGAATAAACAGTGCTGACATCAGCGGTCCCTAGAAAGAGATCGTAACCCATGCTCCTAATTAGTATATCCAAAAACATAAATAAAGGAGCATTGGACTGACACATCTGTTCGTGGTAGGTATAATTTTAATCAGTGTCCCCCGCTCAACTAGCCAGTACCACTGGTTAGTGCAGGTGACAATGGTGACAGTTTTCCTGTAATATGTCAATGGGGTCAGTCAGGCACCATTGGGATCTCGCACTTCATTTTTTGTTTTCTGGTGCTATAATAAAAAAATAAAACAGAAGCGGGATCGGAGGTATAAATAAAGCCTTAGTTTTCAAATGTTACAAAAATCTAAATAGTTTGAACTTTGATGGGGAAAAAAATCTATGCTTTATTATTGATAATGGCTCTGATTTATCAAAATGTGTGATAGAAAAAAGGAGAGATCTTCCCAGAGCAACCAATTACAGCTCAGCTTTGACATTATTAGAGCTTGTTAAGATAGGAAAGCTGAGCTGTGATTGGTTGTTGCGGGAAAATAACTCCAAATACCTTTTTTTTTCCTTACACTTTTTGATAAATCAAGGTCAATGTGTTGAATATAATCCAGTGCTATGCAGACAGTAGAAAGAAACATAATGTATAAAAGAAAACTAATTATTCATGATTATTCATTTGTGCTGATAGCATGACTGTTAGATGACAATGTTACAGCATCCACTCGAGATTGATCAATATGTCCTTTGGCTCCTGAGAATGGCCCCATTATGTTCTCTGCAATGTCCAGAGACAGTTTAGGGCTTGTTCCCATTACCGTCTGTTCCCGTTAATAAATGCTGTTATCAATCTGTTTTATAATTTTTCAAATGGGTTGCAAATGGTTGTAAGAGAATCCCTTTGATGTCAATGGGATGTTTTTTACAATCCTTTATCACTGTTTGCACCTGTTTGATTCCTGTTTTTATGGGTAACGGATAAGTCTAAGTCTATGGGTAACAGATTGAAAATGGATGAGCCTTTAATGTCTCCATTTTTTCCAATCAGTTTTTGATCCATTATTACTTCTGAGCATGCTCATAAGAGGTGTGAGGAACCAGGAAGTAGCCAGACAAAAATAAAAATGGAAAATAAATGGATTAAAAACTGATGCAACAGGATGCCACTTAATGCCATCCTTTTGCATCAGTTTGCATCTGTTTGTTAGTATGGTCTATTTAGCAGCAATGACAGGAGAATAGCGGGACAGAAGATAACAGCCATGTGAACCTAGCCTTAGCTTCATTGTGGCCACAGAAACAAAGCAGTATGGCCAAAATGAATAACCAGAATCAGCAAAGGTTATCCAACGTGAGTTTCAATGTTACATCAAATTATCTTAAATGAAAACATCAAAACTGATATTAAAGCGGAACTGTGATCTAGAACAGGCTGCCAGGAATGGGGTAAGTAGTGATTGGGGTGGTCCCTGACAACTGCTCCCCACTCCACTCCACTTAAAGGGGTACTCAGGCGCTTAGACATCTTATCCCCTATCCAGTGGCGGGACCCCTGTGACCTTGCATGCCGCACCCCGTTAGAATCAGTCCCCGGAGCGTGTTCGCTCCAAGTCTGATTACTGTCGATCACGGGGACAGAGCATTGTGATGTCACGGCTCCGCCCCCGTGTGACATCTAGCTCCGCCCCCTCAATGCAAGCCTATGGGAGAGGGCGTGACAGCTCCCATAGGCTTGCATTGAAGGGGGCGGAGCGTGGCATCACACGGGGTGGAGCCGTGACGTCCCAATGCTCCGTCCCCGTGATCGACAGTAATCAGATTCGGAGCAAACACGCTCCGGGAACTGATTCTAACGGGGTGCGGCGTGCAAGATCACGGGGCTCTCCAGTGATGGGACCACCGCGATCAGGCATCGTATCCCCTATCCTTTGGATGTCTAAGCGCCGGAGTACCCCTTTAAGTGACTCATCTCACCCCATGTGTGGGTAAAGAGATATGTGTCAATCAAGGCTGGTGGGATTGGGAGCAGCCTCCAGGAGGGACCACTCAATTCACAACTTACCCCAATCCTAGCAGCTTTTAAAAATATGAATTCTCTGGAGAAAAAAAATATTTATAGTTCATATAATTGGGTTCCCCAGTTGTCTCTAGTGTATATGTCTATTAGTATTGTGTACAAGGGGTTAAATGGTGAAACATCATCAAGATTAGAGAAGTGCAACAATGACTGACTTCTAATTTCCAGTTTCTGAAAGTGAGGGTATATTGAAAGTGAAGTCTAAAGCAGGGATGTACTCATGATGGGGATGTACACCTCTATGAAGCATTTGGTTTTGTCATGCTGATATATATATATACAGTGACCCCCCGACCTACAATGGCCCCGACATACGATCATTTCAACATGCAATGGCCTCTCAGAGGCCATCGCATGTTGAAGGCAGCATCAACATACGATGGCATGTCGGGGCCATCGCATAAACGGCTATCCGGCAGAGCTGACTGCTTCAGCTGCCACCGAATAGCCGTTTACCGTGCCCCGTGTGGTCCGCTGACGATCACTTACCTGTCCTCGGGGCTCCGGCGTGTCCTCTTCGGGATCCCCTCCATCGTCGGTGCTCTCTATCGTCGTCATCATGTCGCTGCGCACGCCGTCCCGTCATACAATAGGAGCGGCGTGCATAGCGACATGATGGCGGCGACGGAGAGTGAGGATGCCGGGGAAGCAGAGGCCTTGCCGGAGCGTCGGGGACGCCCCGGGGACGCGGTGACAGCGATGGAAGGTGACATCCAGGGCAGCGGTGATGAGCGGTGACGGTCTGGAGTGGCGGGGACAGGTGGGTACAACTTCCTATACCAGTGGTCTTCAACCTGCGGACCTCCAGATGTTGCAAAACTACAACTCCCAGCATGCCCGGACAGCCAACGGCCGTCCGGGCATACTGGGCGTTGTAGTTTTGCAACATCTGGAGGTCCGCAGGTTGTAGACCACTGTCCTATACTTTACATTGCACGGATCCCTCAACATACGATGGGTTCAACAAGCGATGGTTCGTTTGGAACGGATTACCATCATATGTTGAGGGACCACTGTATATATACATATATATATATATATATATATATATATATATATAAAAGTATATATATATATATATATATATATATATATATATATATTTCTCAATTATGAATTCAAATATGAAAACAAGAAAAAGAAAATACTGCCATAGAAACCAGTAAGCTTCAATAATATGTAAGAGCAAAGAGGTCACTGGGTACTATAGACAGACAATTAGTCTTCCAAGTTTAAATGATATTTTCCATTTTGTTTTTGTCCTCTACTAAATAATAGTCACTGTCACATAGACATGTCTGACCCACTCTTCCCATAGTGCAGAATTCTAGAGTCAATATATAGAACATGTTGCAAGCTTCTGCTTTTAGTATATAACATGTACTTCAATATGCACACATGTGCTTCCCAGATCCCAACAACTCTGCTTTCTACACCAAATTATACACTACTTTGATCCTTGCATTTTTATTTTCCATTTTATGTGTTATCACATTAGGTTTCAAAGACGGAAAGGCTGCATTCTGTGCAGTTTAGTACATACAATTGTGCAATGTCTGCCCATCTGACCTTTATTTTTAACATGACCATAGTCTGATATATATTACAATTCAAATGCATATTCAGACTGAAGGAAACACATGGGGATGAGTGGTCTGGGCATACCCTGTACATACTGTGCTCTGTCCAGGTGCCTATACATTGGAGCTACCTAACATGCTTTATAGCAGTGGTTCTTAACCTTGGTGGAGGTACTGAACCCCACCAGTTTTATATGCGCATTCACCGAACCCTTAATTGGAAAAAAATAATATGATTTTTTTAAGTTCAAAACATAGGAGGTATATATTTAAGTATATATTTATACATAGGTGCACAAAATGAACAAAACCATTAAAGAATGAAACCATTAAGACACATTAGGCGCGGGCAGTGTTCCCCCACATTAGGCAGACAGTGTTCCCCCACACATTAGGCGCAGGCAGTGTTCCCCCACATTAGGCAGGCAGAGTTCCCCCACATTAGGCAGGCAGAGTTCCCCCACATTAGGCAGGCAGAGTTCCCCCACATTAGGCAGGCAGAGTTCCCCCACATTATGTAGGCCAGTGGTCTTCAACCTGCAGACCTTCAGATGTTGCAAAACTACAACTCCCAGCATGCCCGGACAGCCAACGGCTGTCCGGGCATGCTGGGAGTTGTAGTTTTGCAACATCTGGAGGTCCACAGGTTGAAGACCACTGATGTAGGCAGTGTTCCCCCACAAACATACAGCCTCCAGCCATATACAGAGTATGGCTGGAGGTTGTATGCCTGTGTACTGCCCACTTCAGTGTTCCGACCACCGCTCCGGCTATAGCAGTAGGTCTCGGGACCGGTGGTCAGAGCACCGAAGCTGACGTGCTGATAACTTACCAAGCTGGCCAGCACGCATCATCCTCCTCATCTATCCTCCGGTCCTCGGCGCCTTCGTTTCCATGGGCGCACGCACGGCACGTCAGTGACATTCCGGTGTACGCTATGTCCCGGTGGTCCTGCGCTTTTAAACTTAATGCGGGGCCGCAGGGAGTTAAGAGTGATGGGGGGAATTGCCCCGTCGCTACAGGACGGGCAAACACCACCTCTGCTCGGGGCCCCAAGCAATTGCTTGGTTTGCCTGACCTGTTGCGACCTCCCCCGCCGAACCCCCGGGACTGACTCACCGAACCCCTGGGGTTCGATTGAACTCAGGTTAAGAACCACTGATTTATAGATCTAAATAAGAAAACGGAAATCACTGGTCAAAAAGAAATACGTTTGATGTGGATGTAATATTACATTACCCATATGTGCAGTTTTATGTACAATACATTGACCAACTTCTTGGACATTTTAGGGATGGAAGATATTTTTGTAACTTAGAAATGTAAAGTAATATACATTACTGATAATAAATTATGTATTTGGTATTTTAACCCATTTCTTGCAGCAAGAGTTCTTTTCTGGCTTTCGATCTTTTCCTCCTTATTTCTAAATTCCATAAGAGGCGTATTTTTTGTAGGACAAGTTGCCCTTTTATTAGCACTCTTCATTTTACCATATATTGTACTGTGAACTCTAAACATTATTTGTAAATTGAAAATGAAAAAAGAGTAATTGAACAATTTTGTAGGTCTTTTGTTTGCTGTGTAGTAAAAAATAACATGTTTACTTTATTTTGCAAGTCAGTACGATTACAATGTTGCAAAGTTTAGATAGTTTTTTGTTGAGTTGCTTTGCATCGTTCCCATATATCTCCTTTCTACATAGCAGTGTGAGTGTTATTTTTTGCACAGTGGGCTGTAGGTTTATCGGTATCGTATTGGAGTAGATGGAAATATTTTTGCATGTTTTTAAGGGGGGGGATTAGAGGTGGCCAAAAATGTAAATTCTGACACTGGTAAAAAAATAAAAATAATTGTTGGTTATTCAGCCAGGGGTAAAAACAATCCTGCTGTGCATTTCCCTCTATTTGTATGTTAGAATAAAAAACAGAGCAGGAAGCGCTCCCTAGTGTGATACCGTAGGATGTACAGGTAACACAGAATGTGAATGAGCGCTTACCAAGTCGGGTTGTACTGCGTCCAAGTACAACCATGGATAAGAGTGCATACAATATAGAGTTCCAGCAGCCGCTCCACCTGTCACAGATAACAGATCCAAACCAATTTCCTCCAAAATGGGCAGAGTCAAAGAGGCGCTTGAAACCGAGGTGAGAGTAAAACTTCTACTTTATTCCCATAATGCTACGCGTTTCGCGGGGGTTCCGCTTCATCATGCCTGATGAAGCGGAACCCCCGCGAAACGCGTTGCATTATGGGAATAAAGTAGAAGTTTTACTCTCACCTCGGTTTCAAGCGCCTCTCTGACTCTATTTGTATGGGTATTACAGAACCTGTAGAGCAAGCATGCTGGGGGCTAGCAAGGATGCAGCTCAGCATTAAAAAACATAATTTCCTAATAAGGTGGAAGAGATTCTATTTATCAGTGTGGGAGTTCTGAAAAAAAAAAAAAAAGAAAAAGGGAAATCATAGATAGATGATCATAGATCATTAAAAGGAGCCTTTACAATTATTCTAAGCACAGGGCTGCCGAAAGGTTCACTGGATCATGTGAGGCCTTTCACTTACACCACCGTCGTCAATGAAGAGGACCTTCAACTAAGCAGTGCCTTTGTTCTGCTGATCAACGAGGGCATCAATCTTTAAAGGGGTACTCCACTGAAAAAAATATTTTTTAATCAACAGGTGCTAGAAAGTTAAACAGATTTGTAAATGACTTCTATTTAAAAATCTTAAAGGGGTATTCCGGCTTTAGACATTTTATCCCCTATCATTACACCCCCTCCCATTGACATGAATGGAGGGGGTGTGACGTTATGTCACAAGGGGGGTGTGGCATTATGTCACGTCTCCAGTCCCGTAAAATTCTGGTTTCTGAGCCTGGAGATGCAGCTCGGCACATAATGCGATGTTGCAGGGAGATAACATGTCTAAAGCCGGAATACCCTTTAATCCTTCCATTGTAGTAGCAGAGAGCACTGTTGTCAGACAGAAGGAAATTAAAAAAGAAAAGAACTTCCTCTGGAGCATACAGCAGCTGATAAGTAATCAACTGCTGTATGCACCAGAGGAAGTTCTTTTCTTTTTGAATTTTCTTCTATCTGACCACAGTGCTCTCTGCTGACACCTCTGTCCATTTTAGGAACTTTCCAGAGCAGAATAGGTTTGCTATGGGGATTTGCTTCTACTGGACAGTTCCTAAAATGGAAGGATGTGTCAACAGAGAGCACTATGGTTAGACAGGAAGGAAATTCAAAAAGAAAATAACTTCCTGTGGAGTATACAGCAGCTGATAAGTACTGGAAGGATTAAGATTT
The DNA here is from genome assembly GCF_029499605.1 of Hyla sarda. Classification (NCBI taxonomy): domain Eukaryota; kingdom Metazoa; phylum Chordata; class Amphibia; order Anura; family Hylidae; genus Hyla; species Hyla sarda. Next base: position 237,838,801 of record NC_079190.1, read on the forward strand.
TTTAAATATAAGTAATTAACAAATCTGTTCAACTTTCTGGCACCAGTTGATTTAAAAAAAATATTTTCCAGTAGAGTACCCCTTTAACCGGTTGACATCTAAGGGCGAGCCGGCTCGTCCTGAGACTGCAAGCGGTGTATTGCGTGGGCTCCCAGCTCAAGCTTGCGCCATATCGGCCGGCCCCCAGCTGATTCTTGTAGCTGGGGGCCGCTGTTAATGGCCAACATGCGGCTATGAACCCTTTAGATCGCCTCTGTCAAAGTTGGCAGCAGCATCTGAAGGGACATTTAAACCATCCCTGGCTATCCACTGTGGAGGTAGCTGGAGGGCTTACGTTTCCTTCCCTGGCTGCTGTGGCTCTGGTATTGATAAAGCCTGGCTTAACCAGGCTTTATCAATCAGGCGCAACCACATTGATCTGTATGAGGAATCTACTGATTCTTCCTAAAAGTCCCCAAACTAAAAGTGTAAAAAAATAAATGAAAAAAAGGTAAATAAAAAGTTTAAAAAAAAACACACATTAACCCCATATTAAAAGTTTGAATCACTTCCTTTACCATATAAAAAATATGTAAACATAATAAAAATAAACATATGTGGTATCGCCGTGTGCGTATATGTCCGAACTATAAAAATATAAAGTTAATTAAACCGCACGGTCAATGGCATAGATGTAAAACTATTCCAAAGTCCAAAATTTTGTATTTTTTGGTCACTTTGTATACCCTAAAAAAAATTATAAAAAGCGATCAAAAAGTCCCATCAAAACAAAAATTTGTGATGTCCCAGTATGGGATATGCATCCCAAAGTCCTATCAGCTTGAGTCCCTGCACGTCCCCAGGGCTCACCTGCACTGTACCCCTATAATCTGTATAATTATATATTATGTGTAAAGGACCTTTGATATGGTCACATGGTTATTAGTCACATGATAATGGTTGTCACATGTTAAAGTCACATTTTTTGTTACCCAGAGAGCACCAGGTGACCAGATGACCTGCAGCTAGACTATGGGCTCCTTGCTCAGACCCCCCCTTTATAAGAGAGGGAGGTACTACAATCTCTCTCTTCCACCACACTTTGTGCTGAGGTCAGGTCCAGTCCAGACATCTCAGAGCCAGTGTCCAGCACATCTGGAGGCCTCAATCCTAAATTGAAGCCACAAGTCAGTAAGTCAAGTCATCTCTGTCTGCTGTCACTATCTTCAGTCAGGTCAAGTCTATTATAGTCAGCGTGGCTTTCCTAAAGTCTGTCAAAGTCACTGCAAGTCCCAGCAAGCTGCGAGGTCCCCTGTGTTACTGGTCATCTCTCTGGAATCCTGGCCTAGCTGTAAAGACTGTACCATCTGTCTACCTCAGTAAAGCTACCGTTAACCCTGACCTGGCCTTGGACTCTTATTTGCCCTGCCTAACTAGGACTAGCGGTGCTACCGTTCAGGTGGTTCTCGGTAAAAACCACGCCCTGGCATCACGAACATTTAGGGGTTAACACCATCTTCCCCTGGGCTACAACATCTGCCTTCACTTCACACCCCGACACCACAAATCGATAAAAACTTCAGATCACGGCGCAAAAAAATTAGCCCTCATACATCCCCGTCTATGGAAAAATAAAAAGTTATAGTGGTCAGAAGATGACAATTTTATTTTGGTGCATGTAGTTATAATTTTTTAAAAGTAGTAAAATAAAATAAAACCTATAAAAATGAGGTATCCTTGTAACCGTATGGACCTACAGAATAAAGATATGGGTCCTGATTTACTAAAATCCGAGTGTTCTTTCTGGCGTGTTTTAGATTTCACGCCTCTTTTTCTGGGAGTTGATTTACTAATGTGTCACTAAATTGTCGGTTCATTTTGTGTCGTACAGGTTTTTTTGTGTTGCACGGGAAAAAGTGTCACACATACTCATCAATAGCATGTGCCAAACCAAACAAGTAAGATTTAATGGGAATTAAGCAAAAAAATTGAACTAAAATTTTTTTATGGACTTAGACCATCTATTATAGGAGTTTAAAAACGGTTTAAAATGCATTGCATATTCTAAAAATCCTTGTGTAGAACTGTAAAACAATGAAAAAAAAAAATAGTATAAGCACTCCCCACTACGTTAACCTGTGCCTTTTCCATCACTCGCTTTTGGTAGATTTTACACATCCTCTTGGCTGTCGGTTTTTCAGAGTGTTTTCCAATTAAAGGGGTATTCCAAGCAAAAACTTTTTTATATATATCAACTGGCTCCGGAAAGTTAAACAGATTTGTAAATTACTTCTATTAAAAAATCTTAATCCTTCAAATAGTTATTAGCTTCTGAAGTTTTCTGTCTAACTGCTCGATGATGATGTCACGTCCCGGGAGCTGTGCATGATGGGAGAATATCCCCATAGGAACTGCACAGCTCCCGGGACGTGAGTCATCAGAATGCAGTTAGACAGAAAAAACAACTCAACTTCAGAAGCTAATAACTATTGCAAGGATTAAGATTTTTTAATCAAAGTAATTTACAAATCTGTTTAACTTTCCGGAGCCAGTTGATATATATAAAAAAAGTTTGGGCCTGGAATACCCCTTTAACTCGGAGAGTTTTTAGAATTTTGTCAGGACCGCGCCCCTTTTAACAAAAAACACTCCCATTTTCTCTGTTCAAAAAATACTCTGACCATTTGCAAAACTGTCGGTTTTGCAGTGTAAATTTTGGCCGCACAGTTGGTCACCCGCCCGCTGCGACAGAAATTTAGGCACACAAACTGACAAAAACAGTCGGGAAGCCTTTAGTAAATGAGGGCCATGGTGTAATTTGTATCTAAAAATGCAGTGCATAGAATCGGAAGCCCTCGATTTTGTTTTCCAATTTTGCCCCACAAATATTTTTTTTTTTCTGGTATCTCCGTAAATTTTGTGGTGAAATGATTGATGTCATTATAAAGTACAATTGGTGGCGCAAAAAAAAATCCTTCATTTGGGTCTGTATGTGCAAAATTGAAAGCGTTCTGATTTTTAGAAGGTGATGAGGAAAAAACGAAAGTGCAAAAATGAAAAAAACTGTGTCCTTAAGGGGTTAAACCTTTTTAAATCAATAGATCGGTAAGGATTAAAGGACAAATCGGTAAGGATTAAAGGAGTAGTCCAGTGGTGACTCAGTGGTTTACAACTTATCCCCTATCTTAAGGATAGGGGATAAGTTGCAGATCGCGGGGGGTCCGACCCCTGGGGCCCCCCGCGATCTCCTGTACGGAGCCCAGACAGCCCGCGAGAAGGGGGCGTGTCGACCTCCGCTCGAAGCGGGGGCCGACACGCCCCCTCAATACAACTCTATGGCAGAGCCGAAGCGCTGCCTTCGGCAATCTCCGGCTCTGCCATTGAGATGTATTGAGGGGGCGTGTCGGCCGCCGCCTCGTGCGGGGGTCGACACCCGCTATCTCGGCGGAGAGCCGGGGCCCCGTACAGAGAGATCGCGGGGGGCCCCAGCGGTCGGACCCCCCGCGATCTCAAACTTATCCCCTATCCTTAGGATAGGGGATACATTTTTCACCACTGGACTACCCCTTTAAGTCATGTACACATCTGTGTAAAAATTTTTTTATTGTAATGTATCTTTCAGTAGCATACTCGTGACTTAAAGTGGACCTGTCAGCAGGCTTTTAGACTAAAAATTGGGGCATCACTGTATAGGGCTTTTGCACATGACTCTGTTTATAACTCTAATTAGTTATTTGACCTTTCCAATACAGAGATAACAGAATTTAAAAAGATATGCAAATTAGGCTTTGAAGCTGAATGGGCATTCCCCTCAGATGCTATAGCCCAAAACAGTTTGGCCTCTTCCCCAGCAAGTCAGCTCCCAGTCAATCATAGGGTAGAGAAGGAGACCAGTGCACAGAGGGGAGTGACTAACTGGCGAAGGGGCCTACGTTTGCAAAATGTAATTTAAAAAAAATAAACATTTTTGGCATCACGTACATGTAAAAAATACCAAATGTTAGAACTGTGATTCAGCTGACTTTTTGGGCCACTAGTATATTATGTTCTTATTATTGCGCTTCAGAACCAGAATGTGAGCCCACTAGAGCATGTTCTAGTACCCTGGTGGGCCAGTCTGACACTGAGCAGAAGGCCTATTTTGTGGATGTTACCTGCCATCATAACTGAAGAAATCTCCTTGCAGACCCCCGGGGGCCATCACAACCCATCCTATAGACATGAATGGAGGGGGCGTGGCGTGAAATCACTAGGGGGCGTAGTGTGACGCCACAAAAACTGCCTTCCAAACCCAGCATTCTGAACATTATGTTCAGAATGCCGGGCGTCTGCAAAGTGATCACTGGAGGTTTGAGCATGATCAGATGCTGGGACCGTGATCAGACATCTTATCCCCTATCATATGGATAGGGGATAAGATGTCTAGTAATGGAGTACCAGTAAAAGATCTCCGAGTTAAGAGGGTATTCCCACCTTGGACATTTACAGCATATTCTACTGTGTTGCTGCATTCTTCTATCCCTCAAATAAGACGTACCAGAGTACAAAAATAGTCAGAAGTAGAGTAGATTTGGTCTTTTGAAGCCTATGGTTATACTGTGGGCACACAACAGCAAATCTTTGAATACCTTTTTGATGGTTTCCTTATGTATACTGGTGGTGAATAGTTTAAATGTGGCATAAACAATCCCTATTTTTTTTTATAAAAATAATATTAAACACCTTAATTTGTGTTAGGGGTGCAAATTTGGATTCCTACAGTCTACTCTTTTCCTCCCCAGTATTCCCCACCACACATTGTGGAGAAAAAAAATAGTTTTCAAATCAACTGGTGCCAAAAGGCTGTACATATTTAAAAAAAAAATATGTCTTCCTGTACTTATCAGCTGCTGCATGCCCCAGAGGAAGTTGTGTAGCTTTTTCAAGCTGAAGTGGTGCTCCCTGCGGTCCATGGCAAGAAAGGTCCAGAGCAGGAGCAAACTGCCATAGTGAACCTCTGCTGCTTTAGATAGCTCTTGACATAGGAGGTAGCAGCAGGAAGCACTATGTAAGATGAGAACGAGCTACAGGACTTCCTTCAGTAGATGATAAGTACTGGAAGGCTTGAATTTTAAATAAAGTTAATATACTAATCTGTAAACCTTTCTGTCACCGGTTAATAAAAAGTAAAAAATCCCTGCAGAGCTCGTCACAGCACCAAAACAGTTTATTAACCAGATAGGAAAACGCTGCTGTAGATGTTTTCTGAACCAGTTTCTGGCATTGCAAGTGTGGTGTCAAATGTGTCGTTCAGCCAGATATGTAAGAACAAGGCCTAACTCACAGCCAACAGCACTTCCTGTTACAGTCAGGTGACCGTAATCACTACATACTAGAGTCAGGGGCCTAGCAGAGGTCAGAAGTATGAGAGGAGTCATACGGTGGCCTCTTTATCCTATTTATTCTTTATTTACCTATATTCTGATTGGCACCACAGCAATGTAGAGGACGGGGCAACATGGTTCTTAAATATCCAAAATGGATTTCTTTATTCAAAAGTGATACATCCTAACTGTAGCTTTATGATTGGGCTTGGGGGTGCAGGTTACAACTGTATTATCCCAACACACATGTTTTACTACAGGTTGTTACCAGGGATCTATGGCATGTGCAGCACCTGCCTAACAGCCAGGCCTCTTCCATAAGCAGCATATTTCCGAATTTGCCTAATCTGTGTTGTGCCCTCCTCCCCGATCCCGTCATCCATTGGGGAATCCATGTCCTCCAGACAACAGTATTCTCTCAGTCACCCTGTTGTAGTGCACCTCAATTTCTACTTGGTTAAGTTGTTTGTGGAGCAGGCCCTCCCATACTATCTTGTGGACAATGCAGCCTTCAGGCAACTAATGGAGTGTGCCCAGCCCAGGTGGCACGTACCTAGTTGCCATTATTTTGCAAAGAAAACCGTCCCCGCTTTTCACAATCATGTGGCGGAGAGGGTGGGCCACTCTATGAACCTGTCTGTGTGCATAACAGGACATGCCACTGCTGACACTTGGAGTAGTAGTTACGGCCAGGGGGAATACATGTCTTTTATAGCCCACTGGGTCAACATCCTGCAAAATGAGGCTCCACGGCAACAAGGCCAGGAAAGTGTTACACCTCCACGGTTTCGCCGATCGGGTTCAACTGCTGAGACCCCAATCCCCCCCTCCCATCTATCCTCCTTCTCCACTGATATCTTGCACCCCACTGGGAAGTGCTTAGCTCATTCTCCTTCCCCTTTTTTCATCACTGCAAAATCCAACCACACAGCGGAGGATCTGTTGCTCTGTCTGCAACAAGAGGTTTCACACTGGTTCACAGGTCGTGAACTAACAATGGGATGCCAATAACGACACAAACATTGTCAAAGTGCTGCATGTAGGTGGCATGACACACTCTCCCTGTTAAGCACACATGCTAAACCTTGTGGTCAAACGTTTGTTGACAACTTGCTCACAGGTGTGAAGCCAGTAGTGTCTACATGCAGGAAAATTTGCGTTCTGTTTAACCGTTTGTATGCTTTTAAACATGACTTGCTTCACCTACAGCACCAAAACGGTCTTCCCAAACACCCCCTTATTTACAATGTTCTAACATGGTGGAACTCCACCTTACACATGTTGGACCACCTCTACCAGCAGCACAAAACTGTGACCGACTTTCTCATGCAACAGTAAGACCATTTCTGGATGCTCGTGCCTTTTTTGGAGGCTACAAGATATGTCAGCAAGGAAAACAGTGGCTTAGCAATAATTTTTGTCACGCTGGGAAAAATTCATGCTGTCTTCTTCACCTGCTAGACTAAAAACCTGTGACTACTCCCAAAAAGGGGATCATTTTTGGAACGTTGGGATATAGCTACAGCGTCTTCCCATGCCTCTGTGTGCATATTAACACTGGCAGGCATCTACCAACAAGCAGGGATACTTTATGCCGCTTTATTTTGGTGTGATAAGCCTAAAAAAAAGGCGAACTGGAATAGTTAACATGGGTTACCGCATGTCGTCATAACTGAGCCTTAAAAACACTTTAAAACTACTTGAATACACTCCTAACAGTGTTAGACAGGGGTTTAGAGCTGTTAGGCAGTGTTTTTATCGTGTTTAGGGGCTTATTTCATTGCCAGTTCGAGTCGAACCGAGCTGAACCGAAATCGTGATTTTCTCTAGTCTTGTTTAAGATGGATCTTGGCAATTTAATGGCACCTTTCAATAGGATACAAAAATTTGGTGTATATAGGGCCTAACAATAAGAGAAGGGAGTGGGAGAGCAGAGAGCAGACACAGCCAGGACAGTCAGCTATGGGAGAGAAATACACACACTCCGATATAGCTTATTGATAAGAATTTCCTATTTAAAGGGGTACTTTAATCTTATTCCCTATCCAAAGGACGGCCACCACGCCCCCTCCCATAGGCTTGAATTGAGGGGGCGGAGCGTGATATCACAACACTCCGGTCCCTGTATTGTGAGTCATCACACACGAGCAAACTTAGCACCGTGCAGTGATGATTCAGGGGTCTGCAGGAGAGATTGCGGGGGTCCCCAGCAGTGGGACCCCCGCAATCAGACATCTTATCCCCTATCCTTTGGATAGGGGATAAGATGTCCAGGGCGGAGTACCCCTTTAAGCTTACTGCATTTAGGATTCAAATGAACAAAAAGAGCTGTGTGTAAAGGTTCCATATTTTGTTACCTATTCAATATGGAAAAACAAATGTCCATAGTTATATTTTAACCTAAAGACTAACTTTCCATTAAAGTAAATATATGAAATGGCGCCTGTTAATAGTTCTGTCAATCTTACACGAGACTCATTTTATTAGCTTCATGCTAAAATATTTTCAAGCATTGAATACAAAACATTGCTACAACATTAAGCACAGTAAATATTGGCCGTGTCTTTTATACAACTCTGTAGATAAGAAATACATTTAAAAAAAAATGTTTCCCTTGTGCCATGTGTTAGTCATAAGGGCTCAATAATACATCATTTTTCTGCAAATAAAGACCAGTGTCTACAATTATAAAGGATGGTATCTACAGTTATAGAATAACTAACACATTCAGTGCTGCACAAATACTTTCACATGCCAATCACCTGACAAGTACCCAAACAAAGGATTTAAAGCCACTTACGTTGGAGCAATGCTATTTTAAGAGGCTTTAGTTAAATATGTAAAAAACCAAGATATATTCAGCAATGCGTGTCTTTGAAAACAATGCAAGCTTACACCTGTAAATTGGTCCAATGTGTAAAGAGATCAAGACTTTGACAGATGTCTATTACCTTCGAATGCTCTGGCCAACATTATCACTAGAGAGTAAGACCACCAGAAGTATTTCCAACTAGCAACATGAAAAGGTATAGCCCAATAATGCCAGAAGACACTCTTTAAATACAGCTTTTGTCTTCACTAAAGACTAGCTCAATATTTTTTTAACTGGCACTCCTATGTTTGGTCCAATTATTTAAGAGGCACTTACACAGGTAAAATTATAGGTGATTGTAAAATCTGGGCAGTGATACACCAGATATTGGGCCTCATTTACTAAGGCTTTTCCGAGCAGATTTTGTAGGGTTTTTGTGTAAAACAAATCCCCAAAAAACCTTCCTAACTCTCCACTTTACTCTTCTTTTAAATTCTTAAAAGGGCATGGTAACTGGGAAAAAGGGGCATGAGTACTGAAAAAGTGGCGTGCCCAAAACTGTTGTCACGCCGAGCGCTCCGGGTCCCTGCTCCTCCCCGAAGCGCTCGCGGCGTTTCTCTCCCTGCAGCGCCCCGGTCAGACCCGCTGACCGGGAGCGCTGCACTGACATTGCCGGCGGGGATGCGATTCGCATAGCGGGACGCGCCCACTCGCGAATCGCATCCCAAGTCACTCACTTGTCCCGGTCCCCGGCTGTCATGCTCTGGCGCGCGCGGCTCCGCTCTCTAGGGCGCGCGCGCGCCAGCTCTCTGAGATTTAAAGGGCCAGTGCACCAATGATGGTGCCTGGCCCAATCACCCTAATTAGTTTCCACCTGCTCCCTGGCTATATGACCTCACTTCCCCTGCACTTCCTTGCCGGATCTTGTTGCCTTAGTGCCTTGTGAAAGCTATTACTGTGTTTACCCATACTGTGTTCCTGACCTCCTGCTATTTCTATAGACTACGAACCTTGCCGCCTGCCCCGACCTTCTGCTACGTCCGACCTTGCTCTTGCCTTATCCCTTGTACCACGCCTATCTCAGCAGTCAGAGAGGTTGAGCCGTTGCCAGTGGATACGACCTGGTTGCTTCCGCCGCTGCAAAACCATCCCGCTTTGCGGTGGGCTCTGGTGAATACCAGTAGCAACTTAGAACCGGTCCACCGACACGGTCCACGCCAATCCCTCTCTGGCACAGAGGATCCACCTCCAGCCTGCCGAATTATGACAACTGTTTTGAAAAATCCAAGCAAATTTACTAATGTTTCCACATTAAATGTGGTGGATTTCAGCATTATCCCACTGTAAAGGTTTATAGACTGTATGTGAGGCGTACAGATGGAATCATTCTTAGCAAGTGGCTACTCCAAAGATAAACTCATATACATGATATTTTGTTTTTGTTTACTCTCCCACACCATCCTTTGTGAAAGAAAAAGAAACCCACTGGCTGGTAACTTACTGCATTGTTTACTAATGCCCCTTTCACACTGCCGTTATGCCCCGGCAAAAATGCTGGTCAAACTCTTTATTTTTTTGCAGTTTGACAGCCGTCATTTTGATGGGTCATAACGGGCAATAACGGGTCCTGTTATTTTCAGAGAGAATAGCGGGGGGAAAAAGCAGTGAAGTCCCGACTCGGCCTGCGACAGGCTGAGCGGCAGTGTGAGAACGCTTCAAGACACAAAACGTCCCACTGCCGCTCAGCCTATCGCTGATTTATATTCTGGAGTTCTCCTTTAAAGAAATGCATGCAGCAACCTGGGCTTTATGAATTGGCAGTCATGTACTTTAACCTCTTAAGGACACAGCTCATTTGGGCCTTAAAGGGGTATTCCAGGAATTATTTTTATTTGACTATATTGCAGCGGCTGTAAAGTTAGCGTAGTTTATAATATGTCTGTACCTGTGTGTGACGGTGGTCTCGCAATTCTTATGTGATTACTCAGGTCTTGGGATTTCCCAGGTTGCAGTGCGTCGAGATATGACCTCCAACAGGAAATACCCAGTGCAGCCTGGCAGGTGTTAGGACCTGCGCTCTGGCCGCACACGCGCGCCGTGAGCGCATGGCCCTGTCTCCTTCTGCTGCCGGCGGGGCTGGGATTCGCATTGCGGGACGCGCCCACATGCGAATCCCATCCCATCACTCACCTCCTGTTTCTTCTGCCTCTTCTCTGGCCTCTCTGCTCCAGCACGCATGTCCCTGTCTCACCTAAAATTTAAAGGGCCAGTACGCCCATTAATTAAGTAAACACCTGTGGCTCTTCCCAGCCGGATCTTTGTTGCCCTAGTGCCTGAGAGAAAGCGTTCCTGTGTATTGCCTTGCCTTGTATAATACCTTTGCTCGGTGACCTGACCTTGCTCCTTTGCCGCATGCCTACTGACCACTTGATATGTTCCTGACTACGCTACTGTGCTGCCAGCCCTGACCTTCTGCTACCCTGACCACGAGTTGCCGTATCCTACCTGTGCCTTGAATTCCTCAGCAGCCTGTGTGGTCGAGCCGTGCCAGGGGTAGCAACCTGGGTGCCGCCTGCCGCAGCAAGTCCATCCCAATTTGCGGCGGGCTCTGGTGAAAACCAGCAGCACCTTGACTCTGCTCCCTGGTACAGTCTGTGTCATCTGCCACACAGCTCCAGCGGATCCACATCCACCGGTGTTCCTGTCTGCAGAAATGTGAGTGCTACAGCACATATGTACTAAAATCACCTTATAGTGGATAACCCCTTTAAGGATTAAGCCTGTTTCATTTTTGCATTCTTGTTTTTTCCCCTTTGCCTTTGAAAAGCCATAACTCTTTTATTTTTCCATGCACAGACCCGTATAAGGGCTTGTTTTTTGCAAGACCATTTGCATTTTCTAATGACACCTATTATTTCATCATTAAATGTATGGCACCACCAAAAAAATATTATTTTGTGTGGAAATTAAAAAGAAAACTGCGATTTTGCAACTTTTGGAGAGTTTTGTTTATACGCAGTCCACTTAATAATAAAAATCATGTTTTCTTTATTCTGTGGGTTAAAACAATGAAAATGATAGCCATGTTTAGATACTTTTCTATTATTGTACTGCTTTAAAAAAATCTAACTTTTTAAACAAAATTAGTATGTTTTAAATCACCTCATTCTGACCCCTCTAACTCTCTTTTTTTTTCGTACTAGGGGCTGCATTAGGGCTAATTTTTTCCACTGTGATTTGTAGATTGTATGGTAGTATATGTGACTTTTGCATTTATATGACTTTTTGATCACTTTTTATTTAATTTACTGGGATGTGATGCAACCAAAAAGCATCAATTTCAGACTTTTTTTTTTACATTTACGCCGTTCACCGTACGGGATAACTAATCTTATACTTCGATAGTGTGGACATTTAGGCATGTGCAGATACCAAATATGTTTATTCATTTATTTTACGCTTTTTTTTTTGTAAAATGGGAAAAAGGGTGATTTAAATATTTATTGAAGGAGGGGCATTTTCAAATTTTTTTTAAAAACTTTTTTACATTTATTTTACGCTTTATAGATTGCTAATACTGTTCATGCATAGTCATAGCACTGATCAGTATTATCGGCAATCTTCTTGGAAGGCAGGCCAGTGAAGAAGACCCCGGGATGATGGCCGGAGAAGGTGAGGGGATCTCCATCTGTCATCTTGGTTGATCTGATGCCCACAGTCACGCTGCGGGCGATCAGATCAACTATTAGAAGCCATGAACTGCCGCAGATGCCGTGATCTGTATTGATCCCTGCATATGAGGGGTTAATGGCAGACATCAGCCTGTTCGCTGATGTCCGCCATTACCAGCGGGTCCCTGGCTACTGATAACAGCCAGGACTTGCCATGCATGATGCAAGCACCACTCCGGTGCTCGTGTCATGTGCAGGGCGTGAATGTACATCCTGGTGCGTTAAAGGGGTATTCCAGGCCAAAACTTTTTTTTATATATCAACTGGCTCCGGAAAGTTAAACAGATTTGTAAATTACTTCTATCAAAAAATCTTAATCCTTCCAATAGTTATTAGCTTCTGAAGTTGAGTTGTTGTTTTCCGTCCAACTGCTCTCTGATGACTCACGTCATGACGTGACATCATCATTGAGCAGTTAGACAGAAAACTTCAGAAGCTAATAACTATTGGAAGGATTAAGATTTTTTTTATAGAAGTAATTTACAAATCTGTTTAACTTTCCGGAGCCAGTTTATATATATAAAAAAAGGTTTTGCCTGGAATAACCCTTTAACCCCTTAAGGACGCAGGACGTAAATGTACGTCCTGGTGAGGTGGTACTTAACGCACCAGGACGTACATTTACGTCCTGTGCATAACCGCGGGCATCGGAGCGATGCCCGTGTCATGCGCGGCTGATCCCGGCTGCTGATCGCAGCCAGGGACCCGCCGGCAATGGCCAACGCCCGCGATCTCGTGGGCGTCCACCATTAACCCCTCAGGTGCCGGGATCAATACAGATCCCGGCATCTGCGGCAGTGCGCGATTTGAATGAACGATCGGATCGCCCGCAGCGCTGCTGCGGGGATCCGATCATTCAGAACGCCGCACGGAGGTCCCCTCTCCTTCCTCCGTCCGGCTCCCGGCGTCTCCTGCTCTGGTCTGTGATCGAGCAGACCAGAGCAGAAGATGACCGAAAACACTGATCTGTTCTATGTCCTGTACATAGAACAGATCAGTATTAGCAATCATGGTATTGCTATGAATAGTCCCCTATGGGGACTATTCAAGTGTAAAAAAATTTTTTCAAAAATGTAAAAGTAAAAGTAAAAAAAAAGTGAAAAATCCCCTCCCCCAATAAAAAAGTAAAACGTCCGTTTTTTCCTATTTTACCCCCAAAAAGCGTAAAAAACATTTTTTTATAGACATATTTGGTATCGCCGCATGTGTAAATGTCCGAACTAATAAAATAAAATGTTAATAATCCCGTACGGTGAACGGCGTGAACGAAAAAAAAAAAAAGTCCAAAATTCCTACTTTTTTAATACATTTTATTTAAAAAAAATTATAAAAAATGTATTAAAAGTTTTTTATATGCAAATGTGGTATAAAAAAAAAGTACAGATCATGGCGCAAAAAATGAGCCCCCATACCGCCGCTTATACGGAAAAATAAAAAAGTTAGAGGTCATCAAAATAAAGGGATTATAAACGTACTAATTTGGTTAAAAAGTTTGTGATTTATAATGGTTATCATTTTAATCGTATTGACCCTCAGAATAAAGAACACGTCATTTTTACCATAAATTGTACGGCGTGAAAACGAAACCATCCAAAATTAGCAAAATTGCGTTTTTCGTTTTAATTTCCCCACAAAAATAGTATTTTTTGGTTGCGCCATACATTTTATGATATAATGAGTGATGTCATTACAAAGGACAACTGGTCGCGCAAAAAACAAGCCCTCATACTAGTCTGTGGATGAAAATATAAAAGAGTTATGATTTTTAGAAGGCGAGGAGGAAAAAATGAAAACGTAAAAATTAAATTGTCCTTAAGGCCAAAATGGGCTGAGTCCTTAAGGGGTTAAGTACCATCACATCAGGAAGTACATTTGTGTGCATTGTCCTTATCACGTGTCTGCAAAAATTAATATTCTGCTGTGGCCAGAAAAAAAAAATTATATATATATATAAACTATACTTACTGTTGCAATGGAAGTGGCAACTTTTCAGTCTATGAGAAATTTAATTAAAGTGTACAGCCATATGATACTACTTTACAAATAGTTAAAAATAATTCAGATACTTGGACCGCAGATTTAGCAGAATTAATATTTTGATAATACCTATAGACAGAAAAAAAAATCTTTATTAAGAGTGTGTTAAACACCACAAACATACGAGATAGATTTTTGGTGTGTTCCACATGGTGCAGAATTAAGGGCTTGGGTCTGCTTTCACTCATAGTATCTTTAAACTCACACATTTTACACAGCATCGGCACAAACCTCCCAACAATAGTTTTCTAAAGCCCTTGAAAAGCTTGTCTTTTATGAGATTGTTTCTTGCTAGCAGCTTAATATAAGAAAGGTCCATTGGAATTTGGGAGTGAGTGAAAGACTTCACTTCAGTCACATACTCAACATTGCCAGATGGGCAGCGTATGCTTTTCCAACACCTGGACTTTCATATCCAATGGTCATAGTTGTATTATTTATTTAGTAAAATGTGACATTTCTACCAAGACTCAGAGGGTATGGACCAGATAACACATGACTGCCCATATTGATTACAAGAATACATACACACAAATACCTAGCCGTGTCCAAACCACATATGCTAAGCAAGACAACTTGGCTTTGGAACTGTAAGAAAGACTTATAAGCCTGGATTGCAGAGCCTAAAATAGGTTTGTTAACACTTGGAAATACAACAGAGAGCTGCTAAAACAGAAGAAATTAATTTTCCTGTTTCTTTTTTGCTCTTCTTCCGGCTTAATGTTCTGTTTTTCTTCAAAGTGCTTCATTTCATTTAAGCATCTGTAAGCAAATATTAGCATGCCATGGCTTAGCCATGTCTGTTCCTATGAAAATCACAGTTCTTTCAATTCCTAATTTATTTATTTTAACATTTAGGACACAACAGACTATCTCCACTTCTTCCTCTGATCATTAGCACGGCGACTATCTATCCAAGAGAGGCTGTAGACATTTAGCCGTGTTTACACCAATTGGCAGACCATTTGAAAAGTAAATTGCCTGTTTATGAAAGCCAGTTTCATCAGATATTGGCCTTGCTGGTAAAGATTAAACCCTTATTATGTGTTGTCTGATGAAGTACGGATGGACTTCAATGCCATGTGGTGGTGAAGTATAACCTCTCAGCGACTTACACAAAACTAGGGCTTAAATTTATCAAGCATCACAAAGAATACATGTATTACAGAGCTCTTCATGTTTTAACTGTTATCACATGGAGCTTATGTATCAAAGAGTTTAGCAACTGTGTGTAGTTACCCAGAACATCACACAGATCCATTTGTGAAATGGTGAATTCTAGAGATTTATTCAACATTTATATGCTGTTTCTTTGTTTTATGGCAAGGCTTTTACATGTAGAGTAAATGAACATATCAAACCATATTACAATTTCCGACAAAAGTTAAAATGATAAAAATATGTAAACAATTAGATCAAGAAGCAAGTATTGTCTTAGAGAATGGTCTTAAGTTGGAGATATTGAACTATATGCCACATTACAGAAATCGTCACGCAACTCCTCCCCCGCTTGAACTCGATGAACATAAGTCTTGCAGGACTTAGGGTCTGGGGTTTATATCTAACCTGAGAAACACTGACATGGCATTTGAATGTTTTCTCTGTGCTTAAACAACTCAACCCGATTCCCCAGGTTGTCTGCGGTATTACAACTTGGCTCAATTTACTTCAATGGAACTGAGCTGCAAAGCCACACCCAACCTGCAGACAAACGTGGTGCATTTTTATAAATTAAATCAGCACTTTAATACTGACCATACTGTCACTAGAGATGGTTTCATAATTTATGTCCATATGTTTATCAATATAACATATAAATATGCAGAATTATCAGAAACTGTTGACGATGCACGTGAAAAAAGGGCCTCAAGACGACAAGCTCCTAAGAAGTCCTTCTTAGGGCAAAAGCAGAAGGGACTCTATTTAAAACCCATGATCAGCCAGTTAAGGGATTCACAGTATCAGCTAGGTAAAGTGTGTTAGCTGTTGCTGCAGTTCGCACCTCAAGCTGTGCCATCTCACACCACTGACCCCTGTATGGCGACATAATTCTCAAGATGAAGAGAGGATTATCTCTCTAAGAGTCTTACATGTGTCATGCGAGGTCGGGTGCCAATTGCAATGTAAATTAGTGGTTAAGAGTATTGGTAACCAGGCAGATGCCTCAGTGGGAGAAAAAGATTACAAGCAATTAGAAAAAAGTAAGAAAGACAAATTTGGTCCTGTTATATGGAAGGAATGTCCCCATAATATTCTAAAGAAAAAAGAAAAAAACATTAAAATGTGCCACAACTAGGTTTAGGCCAATCCCATATGCTAAAAGTGGATTTCCTTTCTAATAGTGACCATGAGGAAGATTTATTAAGGGATTTAAGCAGCTTTTTTTGCTTACAAAAGTCGCACGTGCGCCTAAGCAATTTTTTGTGCGACTTTTGTGGGTAAGAAAAAAATCCCAATCTGCCCTACCAAAGCAATTTTCTGTTTTTACTTTGCAGTGGTCCTGGATTTATCATTGGGAAAGTCGAACGTAAGGAAATTAAAGTCGCAAACCCTTTCAAAAAGTCGCAAGTGTAAGCAAGGTCAGGCCTGGCTTACTAACTTGCCTATGACAGCATTTTCAAAAAGTCACACAAAAGTCGCAGGTGAGACTTTTTGTGCGACTTTTTTTATTTTCATTTTCACAGGCACGGTGGGACGTGCAGGTAGGAGATGCACAGGAGGGTGACAAGCTTGTCACCCGCCCGCACATATTCTGCCCACAGAACACTACTGTACTTACTGTAAGAACATGCTGGGAATTGTAGTTGTGCAGCACGGGAGAGTGTGTTAGATGGGCGAGTGGATGACAAGCTTGTCACCCGCCTGCGCCGCATGACTACAACTCCCAGCATGTCCTTATTGTAAGGGCATGCTGGGAGTTGTAATCATGCGGTGCGGGTGGGAAATGTGCGGGTGGGTTCCAATAAATGTATTAACCTATTTTCCTTGTTTTTTTTCCTTCTAATTTCAGATCCGTGCATCCTGTGGACTACGACAATGACCAGTACTTTTTTATTTATTTATTTTTTTACGTTAATAAACGGGTTAACAAGTGTTTTTTGGAATAAAAGTTTTTTAAACATGCTTTTTTTACTTTACAGGCTTAGTAGTAGAAGCCGTCTTGTAGACAGAATCCATTACTAAGCCAGGGCTTAGCGTTAGCACCAGAAACAGCTAGCGCTAACCCCAATTATTACCCCAGTGCCCACCTCCACAGGGGTGCCGACAAGAGCCACTACCAACAGGCCCGGAGCATCAAATATGGCACTCCTGGGCCTAGGTGGTAACAGGCTGGCATTATTGAGGCTGGGGAGGGCCAGTAACAATGGTCCTCCCCCACCCTGGTAATGTCAGGCTGTGGCTGCTTGGTTGGTATTTGGCTGAGAATGGAAATATGGGGAACCCTATGCGTTTTTTCCCCCACAAATAATTAAATAATAAAAGAAAAACGCAGAGGGTTCCCTGTATTTTTATTCTCAGCCAGAAACCAACCAAGCAGCAACAGCCTGATGTTACCAGGGTGGGTGAGGACCATTGTTACTGGCCCTCCCCATCCTAAATAACCCCATCCTGTTACAGCCTAGGCCCAGCAGCAACGTTTTTGATGCTCCGGGTCTGTTGGTACCGGCTCTTCCTGACACCCCTGTGGTGGTGGGTACCAGGTTAATAACTGGGGTTAGTGCTAGCTGTTTTTGGTGCTAACGCTAAGCCCTGGCTTAGTAATGGACTCCGTCTATAAGACGGCTTCCACTACTAAGCCTGTAATGTAACTAAAAAAAAAACACATTTAAAAACTTTAATTCAAAAAACACTCTCCCACAATCCCTCGTTACAAAATGTTGTTAATATTGGTCATCATAGTCCACCAAATCTGAAGTAGCCCACAGGATAGACGGATCTGAAATGAAAAGAAAAAAACAAAAAATGGGTTAGTACATTTAGGGGGAAAAAGTGGTAAACAAATGTAATAAACACACATACATTTATTTATTTTTTGCTTATGTGTGTTAAGAAAATGGTATTACAAAGTGATTTTATTGTTTTTTGCTTATTTGAGCCAAATTTATTAGCCCCCTGTGATAATATGATAAATATGTCACACATAAGCAAACCCAAAGCAAAAGAACTCGCTTACCAAAGCAACAATGATAAATGTCCCTCCATATCCTTATAAAGCAGAAGCTACTTTACTAATATACAGATAAACAGACACATACAAATGATTTCAGTATGAAATACAACATGATTCCGATGAGGAATCACCTTCACTAATATAGGATATGGCATATTTTTATGTAAGAAGACATATCAACATGGCATCCCTGCACCCTTAACACCTACAGGTCCCAAAATGCCAGCGCTACATATAACCACTGAAAATACATAGATGCCCCAAAAGACATAGGGCCTCATTTACTAAGAGTTTCGGGTTTTTACTAGTGGGAAAAGTTGCTTCAGACTTGCAGGATTCATCTCTATTTAGTATTGGGAAAAGTCGGGAACATTTTCTGACCAGCTTTTTCTAGGTCGATATTTCCAGCCATTTATCCACAGTATTCTCTGTGAATTCAATAGTAAATCGGTCGGGTTGTGAAACCATGCCCCTTTTCGGACCGACCACGCCCCCTTTGCGACAGAACACGCCCCCTTTTCGGCTTTTCACAGTGCAATGTGGTTTGTTGGATTTTTCAGGCACACACTGTCGCTAACTGGCGCAGACATGTCTCAGACACTCTGCGCCAAAATAACCAGACAAAATCTGGTCGGTTTCAGCTTAGTAAATGAGGCCCACACTGTGCTAAGTAAAAATGGTGCCAGAGGGTAAATGTTGGTCATGGCGCTTTAAAATGTAAACCTTGCTTCACCTGAAAGTATACCGTATGCTGATTTTACTGTATAATGTATATTTCAATGATATGTAAAAATGTTTTGTTCAAATGTTTTTACATGTTACATTCTAACTAATAGCAGAGCCACATTCTAGGCCCACTAAATGCTATGGCTTCACATTGTTGTTTATATATACTACTTGAACTGTAGATTAAATTTAAATTAAAAAAGGTAACTATTTTAACTATTATATCCAGATTTTCTCCATCTATCTTCAGTTGGAAATAATAAATTAAACATTGTGAGCTATATTTACATAAATCTATATCTAAAATAAGAAAAAAAAACTGTAAGATGCTGTGATGTTATTTATCCTTTAAAAAGCTAAACATGGCCTGAGGAGGAGCCAAAACGTATCATGCAATTTGGAAATGAAAATACACTAGAATATCTCACAGGGAAATGACCTTTTAACTTTAATGGAGGCTCACAATGAAGACAATTGAAGACCTGGATTCACGAATCACAAGTCTTACCATAAGATACAGTTCTAAAACAAATTTTTGTTGTGTTTTTCGTCATAGCCTTTATCCATGTTACTATAAGCAGCAACCCGTGGTAAGCATAAAACCAAGATATGAATAAGAACACAAAAAGCCAACCTTTATCAGTAGGGTCACGTTAAGGTTACTGGGGTGGTCTGCGTGTGAATAGCTCTAGGGTCTTCACGGCAGATGCCTTTCACTCACTAAAATTAGACCTATCAGAGAAATTTTGGAGACCGAATTGTCACGATTATCTGTTTTGACCTTCTCCATCTTCTTCTGATAAGACACTTGCCATCACCCCAGTCTTCTATTTGCAGTATCTAGATTTACACTGAACAGAGCAGCAGTCTATATCACAGACGCTACTAGATTTTGCATTACAGCTTAAACTATAATAAAAGAAGCTATAGTATCTTTTACTGAAATTTCCACGCTAGTCGCCTTATCTCATTGTTTTAGAACTCATCTGCTTATTTTAAGATTTCTCAACTACATTTTTGCATCGTACACAGGTTATATATGAAGCTAATAGTGTACATGCTGTGTCTATGTAGAATTTATAAGGCATCAACCGTTCTATTTATAAACCACGAAAGCAGAATATATATATATATATATCCCCCAAACAAACATTCGAGAAATATCTATATCTATTAGGATAACATCTTGTTCCTTTCTGTACTGTCACCTTTTTGTCCTTTCAGAAGCTGTGTCCCGTTGCTGAGTATGTTATCTTATGTAGTAAATCCGTCTTGATCTGGAGATGATGTCTTAGGGGGTGAAAAAGATTAATAAGGAATCACTCCTATGGCTTTAGAACAGCTAAGAATCTTAACCCATTTAACCTCTTCTAAAACACACAATCAGCTCAGGGGAAGTTGAAGGAAACTCATTTCAGAGACTCCCGGCGACACTTTTTAGGTCAGATTTACAAAGCTCATTAAAATGAAGTCTGTTACTTTAGATTTTAATACTAAGTCATATCATGGCTCAGAGAAGAAACCTTCTTGCCCCATTTACCAAGCAAGCGGCATACATTGAGTTAACAAGTCGCCATGCCTCTGTTTAGCTAGGGGAGCTAAGTAAATCTTTGCAGCTGATGTTCTTCTAAAACACACTCAAGTGGGTGACAGGATGTACGGTATATACAGTAAGTACATTTCTACCTCAACGGCAACATTCTTTACATTACATTAACGGTCTGAAGCAGTGCATGTCGAATACTGAGCAATCTGATTCTTTTCACATTATAATTGATCTGGAAGAGAAGGTATCATTTAGACATATGTGCTATTGATTTTTTTCAGCCCTGTCAGTTTCATAACATTCACTGCTTTTAACCTGATGTAAGACAGTATTTGGGGAATGGCGATTACAGAGAAAAAGCCAAAACTACTAAATTAGATAGGGTGCCTTTGATTCACCCCTAAAAACATTTTTATTTTTGATAACTAGCCTTACTTGCTGATAGGAAATTACATATTTACAAAATAAAGGAAAGGATGGATGGTATTATATCCAAATAAAGGAAAATATAGATTGTGTATCTTAGTCATTATTACTATTATTGATCGGTCACAGTTGTCGAGGAGCAAAGTTCAATACCAAACTCTAAGTTCAATGTTTTGTCTATGGCCTTAAGGCCAATCCTTAATCCTGTGGCAAATATATTGGCTGCAGCATACAAAGCATATGGCATGAGTGAATTTATCCCTACATATGTTTCATGTAAGAAGAATAAGGGATCAGTGCACTTTACTGTATTTGATCTTTGACAGGTCTGATATCTACAAAACATAGCTTAGTAGATAAGATGTATGAACCTCCATTTAAAATTCCAATGGCTACTCCCAATACATAAAAACCATCTACTAGCTAAGTTCCTTGCCTATTTTAAATATAAGGCTATGTTTACACTGCTTTAGCAGTGTCCATTAGATGTATACATCAGGGGGAATCCCAAAGTATAGCTATAACAGATGATACTTAGAGTCATACATAGGGTCCCATAAAAAAAGACATATACTACATGACATACTTTTATGATATCCAGCTAAATGGAGTAACACAGTAGTCTGCAGCATTCCATTCAGCAAACCCCGACATAAGACCCAGAGGCCAAAATGATTCCCCATTTGGCCTTTGTCAGGTCAATTGGGCTCTATGGGTCCATGTAAAGGGGTACTCCCGTGCCCCAGCCTTCTGAGTATCCGGTTCAGAAGACTTGGAGCAGCAGCCTCGGTTGCGATGTCACAGCCACGCCCCTTGTGACGTCATGCCACCCCCTCCATTGATGTCTATGGGAGGGGGTGTGACTACCGCCATGCCCCCTCCCATAGACATCAATGGAGGGGGCGTGGTGTGAAGGCACAAGGGGGCGTGGCCGTGACATCCAGACCTCAGCTCCAAGCCTTCTCAACCGCATGTTCAGAAGGCTGGGGCATGGGAGTACCCCTTTAACACATGCACAAAGATTTTCCCAGTGCTTGTATTACACAGAGGCTGCTGGATCACGTTCTAATGCAGCGTGAACCTACTTTAACCCATATATTATAACATACACTGAGAGAACAAAAAAAAATATATATATATATCTATATATATACAGTGATCCCGCAACATACAATTGTAATCCGTTCCAAATGGACCATCGTTTGTTGAAACCCTCGTATGTTGAGGGATCCGTGCACTGTAAAGTATAAGACAGTGGTCTACAACCTGCGGACCTCCAGATGTTGCAAAACTACAACACCCAGCATGGCATGCTGGGAGTTGTAGTTTTGCAACATCTGAAGGTCCGCAGGTTGAAGACCACTGGTATTGGAGGTTATACTAACATGTCCCCGCCGCTCCGGACCGTCACCGCTCGTCACCGCTGCCCTGGACGTCGCCTTCCATCACTGTCGCCGCGTCCCCGAGGTTTCCCCGACGTTCCGGCAAGGCCTCTGCTTCCCCGGTATCCTTGCTCTCCGTCGCCACCATCACGTCGCTACGCACGACGCTCCTATTGGATGACGGGTCAGCGTGCACGGCGGCGTGATGACGACGATGGAAAGCGCTGACGATGCAGGAGATCCCGAAGAGGACACGCCGGAGCCCCAAGGACAGGTAAGTGATCGTCAGCGGAGCACACGGGACACCGTAAACGGCTATCCGGTGGCCGCTGAAGCAGTCTGCGCTGCCGGATTGTTGTTCATGCGATGGCCCCGACATACAAAAACATAGTATGTTGTAATGATCGTATGTCGGGGCCATCGTAGGTCGGGGGGTCACTGTATATATATATATATATGTATATATATATATATATATATATATATATATATAGCACATTTATCCAAAAATACCCTTTTCTTTCACTATTAACACAACACAAAAACTGAAATCCTCCAGCTCTACAGTAAACGGAATTATTTATGGATCTGGATGTAACTAAAAAGGGCCAGGATTTTAGCCAACAAGAAAGCAGAAAAATTGAAAGCTGGAACCACTGTGTAACATTTATTTATTGGGATTTGCCCATTGAATTAGGAACAAACATTGACATATACAAAATACATCTGCTTCCTACAATGTGGTCTCTCTGAGAGATGTCAGAACACATCAGGGTATCAGTGTGATAACAATAGGCTCTAGGAGAGGAGAAGACAAATTCTAAACACTTCTTGGATGCATTTGGAATAAAAATATTATTCTGACCCTTTGCCAAGACAAAAAAAGCCATCTAGATGTATCAAACGCTTCCATATACGCATGATCAATACCTTTGACATGTTATTTAATTATGATTCTCAATGACACAGACACTATGAAACTAGTGTCAACATTCTGACAGTGGAATAAATACATAGATGTAATTATTCCTCCTAAGCCTCCCTGATGAATTGTAATGTATCAGGGCAGACTGCAGATCCGAGTACTAAGGTTTCCTTAATGTGATAGAGTTTGATGTAGGGGTGTCACATAACCAATATTTGCCTGTTTTATTAGAATAAAAAGCTCTCTGAGGGTTTCAAGTTCAAATGGTCAAAGTCTGCTTTGCCCCCTCTGGTAATCATAGCTCTAAATGCCGGTGTAAATGCCTATCCCGTTATGGATAAATTATGATCAGAATCTTAAAAAGAAAAGAAATATATAATATGAAAATGGAAAAAGAGCAAGAATATGTTCAGCTTGATCACTATAATGCATAACCAAGCTTTTATTAAATATTGTACAATAGTAGCAATTATTTTATCAATTCATCTATAATCTACTTACCAATATGTTTGTGAATTTAAACACCAACCAAAAGGTTTTTGTGCGACCAATTTCACATTCCATGTCATATTATATAAAGAAGCTTTTTCTTCCAAAAACAACACCACATTTGTCCTCAGTTGTATCTGGTATTGCAGCTCAGCTCCATTAAAGGAAATGGAGCCAGGTTGTAACACAACTCACAACCTAAGGACAGGTTTGCTGCTGTTTTCCAAAGAAATTAGCTCTGTTTTTCTATTTCTGGATTACCCCTTTAATATGCATTCTATCAGGGAACATGCACACCGCTGAAATATGGCTCCATGCAACCTTTAAAAGGGATACTCTGCCCCTAGACATCTCATTCCCTATCCAAAGGATAAGGGGATAAGATGTCTGATTATGGGGCTCCCACTGCTGGGGACCCCCGCAATCTCGGCTGCAGCACCCCAGACATTTGGTGCACCGAGCATGGATGACTGGCGATGCCGGGCGGAGGTTCGTGACGTCATGGTCACGCCCCACCTGTGACATCACAGCCACGCCCCCTCAATGCAAGTCTATGGGAGGGGTCGTGACAGACATCGCGCCCCCTACCATAGACTTGCATTGAGGCGGCGTGGCCTTGACCTCAAGAGTGGGGCGTGACCATGACCTCATGAGCCTCCGGAGATCACAGGGGGTCCAAAGCAGCGGAAGCTCCACCATCAGACATCTTATCCCCTATCCTTTGGATAGGGGATAAGATGTCTAGGGGCAGGGTACCCCTTTAAGTCCCACAGAGCAAAGTTACAGCAGCACATTTTGTATATTTGAATGCCATCTCTACAAAAGCATTCTCCCATATAAGAATACCTCTGTAACATAGTGTTGTACAAAGTACCTATGGCTTTCTAGCCACATGGAATCCTCATGCCTCTAAACAGAGTTTGTGCATATGATATCATCTACTCAGTCTAGTTGCCCTTGACCCTTAGTATTATACTATATGTAATGTACAGTTGATCAATGTAAATCCACTGTACAACTGTACAACTACCATTGTTCTTTACTCCAGATGTAGTAGCATGACTACAAAAACAATTTTCTTCTCCGACAACGTGTATTCTGTTTCAGTCTGTATGAAGGCTTTAGACTCGTCTTAACTGCTTATAGCATACAAAATAACAACCCTGGTGAAAATTCACTCAGCAAACACTTCAAGACAATGTTTGCTAGGCCTTTTTTTAAGAACTGAATTACTGACTGTGACCATTCACCTGTTCGCTAGAAAGCAAACATGTAAGGAATAAGCTCATTGTAGAAGAAAAGAGTCGTGTTCCGTAAAAAGCCTGGGACTTGTGCTCACAAATTACGACGTGTCCTCCCCGTTGTCTGGAGGGCCTAGAGCATGCTTGTCTTGAATGAAGCAAAATGCAAGACAACCATGACTGATCTATGTTAAGAAGATGTTTCTTTAACAACTGTGACTGGATTCACTTCTAAGTTTTTAAAAAGGTTAAAGCAGTGTAGGGTCTTAAGGTTAAATGACATATGTTGTTCAGGTATGTATTTTCTTTCTAAATTTTTAAGAAGGCGGTGTGTTTGACCAGTCTAAACTATTTTGTCCATCAGCATGCAAAAGAGCTACCTGAACCTTCCTGCACCTGCCCAAATACTTAAGAAATGTTTTCGGTAATGACTAAAACAGCTGGTGAGGGATTAGAGGAACCAGCATCCTTCATGTTCATATCTTTGCTGGGTCAAGACAAGGCAATGATAACATGAGCAGCCATGTATCATGGTAGACTGAAACATACAGATCTATCAGAATAACCACTGACATGTAAGCTAGAAACCAGATACAGTGTAACAAAACAAATAAAAGTGAGTTGTGGTTGGGGACTTCATAGACATATATTCAGGGATCGGTACACTGTGCAGACATTGGACGGTAGTGCAATAGTTCACAAAGGATCTGACGGAGAAGAAATGCTAAACATTTTCCAAATGGTTGTTAAAAGAGGTCTAGAAAGTTCGATAATGCAATGAAATGGAGAGTATTATATAGGGCAACACCCCTTTGAAGGTACACTTATCCATATTGCTACAACTTCTAACAATGATGTAATGTTGTATTCGATAGGAAAAAAAAACCCTCAGCATACCACCAGATGGGATCTAAAAACCTTTTATGACTCTGTACAAAATGGAGCTGGAACAAAGCTTGAAGTGTCTACAGAACGGGATAGTTAAGATCAATAGATAGATAAACAGATATTAGATAGATCTGAAATAGATAGTTAGATATGGAATAGATACATTTGAGATAGTTGGATAGCTAGATAGAACATAGATATATAGATATGAAATGGAAAACAAGTGTAATCCAACTCACCCTCTCAAAGCCAGTCTGCAGCACGGACTGAGACGGACTAGTTCCCGGGATACAAATAGAACAAGAGAAGAATGTCCAGTGCAGAAATGCTCGGTAAAATCAGAATTCTTTCTTCCAAATGATCAGACAACAGGAGTAACATGTTTGTACACTAAGGCTGCGTAATACAACCGAAACGCGTCACATGTTACTCCTGTTGTCTGATCATTTGGAATAAAGAATTCAGATTTTACTGAACATTTCTGCACTGGACATCCTTTTCTTGTTCTATTGATATGAAATAGATAGATAGCTATGAAATAGATAGATAGATATAAGATAGATAGATATGATGTAGATAGATAGATACTAGATAGAAATGAGATAGATAGATATGAAACAAATACATAGATAGATAGCTATATATGAGATAGATAGATATAAGATAGATAGATATGACATAGATAGATGCTAGATAGATATGAGATAGATATTAGATGGATAACAGATAAGTAGATTGATATGAAATAGATAGATAGATAGATAGGATATATATTAAATAAATAGATACATAACTGTGGAGTCCTGTACAAATGGTGCATTAAAGTTGAGATTATCTGTGTGGAATGTGTTTAATACATAGAACAATATTAATTATACAGGTGTCGTTATGGTCTAAATTGTTTGTTGGGTGCAGAATAATTTGAAGTGCTACAACAGTAGGTGATTAGAACATATGTGGCAATGCCTGCCATTGGCAGATGTGGACTCCACTAGTTCCCGTCTGCAGCGCTGGGTGTTCACTCATCATTGTAAGCGCTGTGGAATCTGTAGGCGCTATATAAATAAATAAATAAATTACCGCGAATCTGTACAACAACTCTTTATTGAGCCATGCTAGCTCTATCTGCAATAAACCCGTAATGAACACGGGACCTTTGACACTATATGAGAAATCACCTTTTTTTAGACATGGGCTATTTTTCCCATAACCAAGATGGCGACATCTTCACATCTCCACTGTGTGCATGTGCATTACGTCACCCCCTGCGCTTACTCCAATAAGTCGCACAATAGCAGAGAAACTCCTACACAATTGGTGGAGTCCTCTGCAGCTGCGCAGTGAAACAGCGGCTCTGTTGGTTAAGTGCACTTATTCTGTACAGTACGTGTATTTATGAATATTTTCAAGCATATCATGTTGAGTATTAATGAATCACTATGCACAGATGAATACACGGGATAAAAAAGTAAAGTAACACCAGAATTGTCACTGGAACAATCAACATGGATTACTGCAGTAACACTTTATTATTTATGTAACACTGTTTATTTTTGTATCTGGCATATATTATGCAATTAACACTGACAATAAATGATGTAATTATGCAATTATGTGAACACTTTTAAGACTGCACCCTTGGTCATGTAGTTGAGCTTGGGAATGGCGACGTGAGGTCACAGAAACGTTGCTTCTGTAACACTGGGATGATGATGGAATAAACCTTCACCTTTTTTTTCACCAAGCTTGTGTGCTGTTGGAGTCTGGTATTTGGATGGATACATAGATAGATATGAAATAGATAGATATGAGATAGATAGATATGAAATAGATAGATATAATATAGATAGATAGATATGAAATAGATAGATAGATATGAGATAGATAGATATGAAATAGATAGATAGATATGAGATAAATAGATATGAAATAGATAGATAGATATGAGATAGATAGATAGATAGATATGAGATAGATATGAGATAGATAGATAGATAGATAGATATGAGATAGATAGATAGATATGAGATAGATAGATATGAGATAGATAGATAGATAGATATGAGATAGATAGATATGAGATAGATAGATATGAGATAGATAGATAGATATGAGATAGATAGATAGACGCGGTGGGACGGTCCAAGATATTTGACCGCTGGTGGAGACAAATTTGTGAGCTAAATGCCTCACTATCTCATAGTTTCACCTTTGCATCTATTACACCATAGCTGTATAGCTCTCCATGTTTTATCTGCATGTTCATGTTTCACCTATATCCTTGTGCTGCTGCATTCTTCTGTTGATAGGTAGATAGATAGATAGATAGATAGATAGATAGATAGATATGAGATAGATAGGAGATAGATATGAATAGATAGGAGATAGATATGAAATAGATAGAATGATATATAGATATGAGATAGATAGATAGACAGATAGATAGATATGAGATAGATAGATATGAGATAAGATAAATAGATAGATAGATATGAGATAGATAGATATGGGATAGATAGATATGACATAGATATGTAGATATGATAGATAGATAACTATGAGATAGATAGATAGATAGATAGATATGAGATAGATAGATATGGGATAGATAGATAAGAGATAGATAGGTAGATAGATATGATAGATAGATAGATAGATAACTATGAGATAGATAGATATGAGATAGATAGATATGAAATACCGTATATACTCGAGTATAAGCCGAGTTTTTCAGCACGATTTTTCGTGCTGAAAACACCCCCCTCGGCTTATACTCGAGTGAACTCTCCACCCGCAGTGGTCTTCAACCTGCGGACCTCCAGAGGTTTCACAACTCCCAGCAAGCCCGGGCAGCCATCGGCTGTCCGGGCTTGCTGGGAGTTGTAGTTTTGAAACCTCCGGAGATTCGCAGGTTGAAGACCACTGCGGCCTTCGACATCATCCAGCCCCCTCTCACCCCCCTTTAGTTCTGTACAGTACTCACCTCCACTCGGCGCTGGTCCGGTGCTGCAGGACTGTCCGGAGAGGAGGTGGTCCGGTGGGATACTGGTTCCGGGCTGCTATCTTCACCGGGGAGGCCTCTTCTAAGCGCTTCGGGCTCGGCCCCAGAATAGTCACGTTGCCTTGACAACGACGCAGAGGTACGTTCATTGCCAACGTACTTCTGCGTCATTGTCAAGGCAACGCCTCTATTCCGGGCCGGAAGCGCGGAGAAGAGGCGCCCCCGGTGAAGATAGCAGCCCGGAACCACTATCCCACCGGACCACCTCCTCTCCGGACAGTCCTGCAGTACCGGACCAGCGCCGAGCGGAGGTGAGTACTGTACAGAACTAAAGGGGGGTGAGAGGCTGGATGATGTCGAAGGCCGCAGTGGTCTTCAACCTGCGGACCTCCGGAGGTTTCAAAACTACAACTCCCAGCAAGCCCTGACAGCCGATGGCTGCCCGGGCTTGCTGGGAGTTGTAGTTTTGAAACCTCTGGAGGTCCGCAGGTTGAAGACCACTGAGGGCGGATGATGAGAAGAGGATGATGAAGGGGGGAGTGGGATGATGACAAGAGGATGATGAAGGGGGGGGGATGATGAAGGGGGGTGGGGATGATGAAGGGGGGTGGGGATGATGAAGGGGGGCGGGGATGATGAAGGGGGGCGGGGATGATGACAAGGGGATGATGAAGGGGGGTGGGGATGATGACAAGGGGATGATGAAGGGGGGATGTGTGGGATGATGACAAGGGGATGATGAAGGGGGGATGTGTGGGATGATGACAAGGGGATGATGACAGGTGATGATGATGAGGGTCTGGATGATGACAGGCGGTGATGATGATGAGGATGTTAATGACGGGTCTGGATGATGACAGGGGGGGATGATGTATTTCCCACCCTAGGCTTATACTCGAGTCAATAACTTTTCCTGGGATTTTGGGTTGAAATTAGGGGTCTCGGCTTATACTCGGGTCGGCTTATACTCGAGTATATACGGTAGATAGACATGAGATTGATAGATATATAGATAGACATGAAATACACAGTTGGATGAATGGATAGATAGATAAATAGATAGACAGATATGAAATAGATAGTTAGCTGGGTGGAAGGATGGATATATAGAAGGATAGATAGCTATGAAATAGATAGTTTGATAGATAGAAGGATAGATATGAAATAGATAGATATATAGATATGAGATAAATAGATATGAGATAGATAGATAAAGAGACAGATAGATATGAGATAGATAGATATGAAATAGACAGATAGATAGAAGGATATATACATATAAAATAGACAGAGATAGACAGATTACAGAATATGTTTGTACTACTATGTACAGAAGAATGGAAATGTTTTATATAAAAAAAAAATGTAACCTGAAATTAAATTTGTGGATTTTTTTTTCTCAAACTCTAAAATCACATTTTGATGAAAGATTTCCTTAACACCATTGGAAATCTGTACGTCTCTAATTCCAATTTCTCTCTCATCATTTCAGCGAGCTTAGTTCCGTATCCAGCTGAAATTTCTCTCCTAAAGCTTTTTAAATGTATAAGAATCTACAGGCAAATGGCAAAATATAATGAAAGTTTAAACCGTTAATTGAATAAACCTCTTAAGTACAGAAAATTTCCAGGCTCGAAGACTGAATGTTTATCTGTTTACAAGCATATACATTACATTTCATTACCAGTAATAGGTTCCTCTGCTGGCATTATGTTTTGCATCAAATTGGATGTGAGCCCTTTCTAGCAATCTAAAACATATAATTTAACAAACATGTCGTGCTAGATTTATATCACAGTATGTGGTGTCAGAAGTCTTTAGGTTGCCAAAGAGAGCAGACAAGTAGTCTACCCATCATCTAAAACATCTAATATGAATAGGGTAAACATATGACTCCAGCCAAAACTCTCAGATGAGCTCGAGTGTGAAGATGAAGGACACCTCATTTTTACCATAATGGGGTTTTCCCATATCAACTCATGAAGTTAAACTTGTAGGGTAGTTCAGGTTAAATATTTTTGCAAATACATTCATTTGCCTCTTTTCTTAATACTTCTGCACCTTTCCTCACCTTGTTGACTAGGTTACAGACCACCTCCTATAAAACTATAAAAGTGGCTGTTTATACATCCATACACGCACAAAACAGCCCAACCACAACTTCTAAATTGGATTTGCAAAAATATTTTACGTGACGTTTAACTAGGTATGTAAGTTATGTCAAAATAACATAATATTAGGAAGGAGATCTGCGATAGGCCTAAATATTAATCTATACACATCTATAAAGTGATTTGGTCACACTTTGCAGTACTTCCTTCCGGGTACATTCACATAGATGGTTATGCAGTGGGTTTCTAACTCCAAATTTGAGGCAGGGTAGATTTTCCACAGTGGAAAATTCACAGTAGACTAGATTAAAGGGTACCTCTCATCAAAAAAACTTTTAATATATTATAGATTAATGTATGCAGAATAACTTTACAATTGCATGTTATTAAAAAATATGCTTCTTTCTATTTAATTTTCCACTTTGAAGAAATGACCACTAGGGGTCTCCCTACCAGTCCTGGCAGCAAACATTTCAGACTCATGCTGGAGTCCTAAACACTACGAGCTGCCAGTCTGCTTTGTTCGCAAAGGAGAACACTCAGAGCTGCTAGCCTGCTTTGTTCACAGCCTGTTTGACTGTGAACAAAGCAGGCTGGCAGCTCTGAGTGTTTAGGACTCCAGCATGAGTCAGAAATGCTTGCTGACAGGACTGATCGGGAAAAATACAATAGAAAGAAGCATATTTTTCATTAACATGCTATTGGAAAGTTATTCAACATTCATTAATCTAAAATATATCAAAAGTTTATTTGATGAGAGGTACCCTTTAAAGTCAATATAATCTGCTTCAGATTTTCTGCTGCAGAGATTTCACTGTGGAAAAGGGCAGGAGAAAAAAAACATTAAAAAAACAAGAAAGTGAAAAAGGAAGTGGGGCACAAGAACCTGATGCACTAGTTAATCTTCATGACCAGAGTGGTGGTGTCAAGGACCATTTGAAAAATTCTTACTTTTACTCTTTGCTATGAGATTCTTTTATGTCAATGGTGAGCAGTGGCCGACCATATTGCAGCCCAGAATTGTAGTTAGGAATCAATGTAAAAAGATATCCATATTCATCTATACCGATAGCATACTAGCAAAGCCAATACTGATACCTGCAGAATTAGAAACTACCCTCGGTGGGAGACATTGAATATGATCTGTGTTCAAGTAAGATAATAATATGGCACTCTCTGGTATATGGAAGGTGCTCGAGTAGGATCCCACTCCTCGATATATAAGATGAATAAACTCGGCACTCATATGAATTTGAATAATGTGAATTTTATTCCGCATATATAGCAATCCAGACAGATATTTTTGATGTTTCAACCCATATAAGGGTCTTCATCAGATATCTGAAATCATATTAACATACAGACATAAAAAAAAAGTGACCAGAAAATCTATAAATAATCAAAATTATATATATATACATAGTTATGTGCCTAGGAGTATATCCGATAGGGGAAATCTTGTTGATCGGAGATAGGTAAAGATATCCATATAGGTGGAGATCTGGCATCTATAGGCGATACATACCTCTCGGATACTGTCCGTACAGCAGCACAAAAACAAATATAAGGCAATAATGCCATAAGGAAAAGTTAAAAGTCAAATACAATAAACATGGACTATGCAATAGTCTATGTGCATGATAGACATGATAGTTATGAGTATACTAGGTGGCAACCATATATAGAGAGAAAGTGAGTCCACTAGCAAAATAGACCAACTGCAAAATCTGAGCAGTATGAAATACAGAAAGCATGGTATATAAATCAAATAAAGGCATATATGCTATATCCAGTTATATCGTATATTGCTATCATATACCATGATGTAGGAATAAGGAGATAAGTCAAAAGGTGAAGTGCATCATACATGTAGTGGGCCCATAAGTTTATACATGGGAATTCACCATCAGAGTAGGTATAAATAGTCTATCTTGTACACAGTCATGTGATCCCAGGGAGAACCAGCCACATAAGAACAAGTCTGGGGAGTCATAGGAGTCATAGGGGTAAATCATTAGATCCTTAGGAGAGCCAGCCATACTGGAAAGACTCTGGGGAATCACAGGAGAGCCAGCCATACTGGAAAGAGTCTGGGGAATCATAGAGGTTAAGGTATAATTCCTGAGAACATGAGCTCAAAGTAAACAGAGAACTATACTTACCTTGGATTGCTGCAGAGGCTGGTGCAGAGAAGGACGCCGTGAAAATGGAAGGCTGTGTTGCGGTCTGTGACCACAGTGTGAGTGGCAGCAGGTAGAAAGGTCCGTCTATTAAGGGCGTCCCGGCTGGATGTGACGGGGGGCCCACTTCCGGTATGCCCCGCTCTGCATACGGAGTGGAAAGTAAACTTGCAGAGGAGGACACATAAGAAGGAGTAAAGCGAGATGAATGTAGAAGGGAGAGTAAATAGATGGAAAGAAAAAAGAAAAGAGATAGGTATATGGTGAAATGAAAGGATGTATGCAGATTAGATCGGATAGGAGAATAGATGTCAGAGGGACAAAGGTATGCAGGAATATGGGAACTATTAATGGAGATGGACTATATGGGGGGAGACGTACTATATGGGGGGAGTATGTGTAGTTAAATACCCACATATATGTATACAGATGTATATGTCTCAGTGTGTGTGAGTAGCTGGTAGATGGCATCAAATATAGTAATTAATGTAATAATGGTGAAATATAATGGATGTACCAGCAATGTGTTTAAAATGTGGGGTATGTTATTGAAGGGAGGAGACAATAAAAAGTAAAAACAAAATAAAAGAGAATGGGAAATGGGGAAAGGAAAGAATGAAAAAATGAAGGAGAATGAGGTAGGAGAATAGAAAATTACCAATAAAGGATACGGTGGTCTAGATAGATGGTGAAGGCCTCCACAGCAACTCAAGTTTATTTATTCATTTTCTGGTCACTTTTTCTGATGTCTTTAGTCCGTAAGTTGGTACGATTTGATTTCAGATATCTGATGAAGACCCTTATATGGGTCGAAATGTCAAAAAAATCTGTCTGGATTGCGATATATGCGGAATAAAATTTACATTATTCAAATTCTTATGATTCCAGAGTTTATTCATCTTATATGATCTCTGTTCAAACATAAGGGATGTATTGGTACAGACTTCACAATACCCCAAGAGGTCACTGTTTCTTCTGCACACATGTTCCGTTTCTGGCATTATTGCACCTTAGGCCTGAACAAATGTGTACAAGAAAAGGACAATAAAATAAGAAAAAATTATCTTTTATATCCTTTCTAACATTCACTGCTCTAATGGATCCAAGTGATCCACGTAATTCTTAAACACAATGGGGGAGATTTATCAGAACCTGTGCAAAGGAAAATTTGCCCAGTTGCCCATAGCAACCAATCAGATCGCTTCTGTCATTTTCCAGAGGCCTTGTTAAAAATTAAAGAAGCGAGTTGATTAGTTGCTATGGGCAACTTTTCCTCTGGACAGGATTTGATAAATTTCCCCCCACTGTGATTTTAGGCTGAATTAGTGTAAATATATGTTGATATGTATCAGGTATCTAGTACAAAAAAAGGTGCAAGTTACAGACAGGGACATAAGAACATTTAGTCATTTTTAAATTTATAATTAAAAAAAGGAACAATCCCGTAGAGAAGAGCGCTAATGGGAGAATTATACAGTCTATCACCTTGTAATAAGTCTAAAAACTCCAGACCCCATATAGCAGCGATACTATGAACCATTATCTCTTTTTATGTACCTAAAGTGCGGGCAATGCTTTATCTTTAGAGAAAAGCATTAGATCACATTATGGAACTGGAAAAACAACTCAGAGCAGGTTCCTGCATTCAGCACACAAAGCATGAATAGTGTCTGAAAGTCCCAGTAAGTGTTAATAAATGGACTCCTATTCCATCTGAACATCACTATTGTCCATCATCCTCAAAAATGTAACCCTGGCTGCCATATTGCATTTGCATTTTGTGTGGCGGTCTCATTTGTGTGCGGTGGCCTTCTACTATACATTCGTATGGCGAATCCTTACAAATCAAATGAGCTGCGAACAAAACGGCTTTTATACTCACAGAGTGGGAATTTTAAGGTCAAGTACAGCGAAAGGTGAAAGCTTTAAGTAAACAACGACGTTCATGTTTAATGTCCATTGATATTAAAGGAGAATGATTGGTATCCAACATTTCGTGAGGACCATTTAAATGCGTATTGTAGGTGTCTTGCTTTTTTTTCTTTCAGAGCATAAAGGTCAGGAAATTTAGAGTTATTATCATAACAATATATAAGAACAGCAGAAGCTATTTAGCAGATTACCCCCAGAGCATTTAGTGCACCTCCGAGCGGCGATCGCAAAGAACAATAACCCAATGTCTCTATAAAGTACATTCACCATTGCCATGCCAATTCACCCTTCGTCTTCCACCATGTGAGCGAGCTGCATGTTACTCATATGCAGGAGTCACCACTTTAGGCCATTAGGACCGGTTCTTCAAAAAAAAAAAAAAACAGACAAGAACCCTGATTCATAGCAATTAAATAGAGGAGGATTACATACATATGTTTAACACATGAATACCAGAATCCATCTAGCTCATGTTCTGTTCACGCAGGATGGGGGCTAATTTTTCCTCTGATATTATTTTGCTGGGTCTCCTCTCTGGGGTTTTCTTTTCCTCAGAGGAAACAAGTTGAAAACAGATTTTATTGATGCAGAGATTTTTTTTCCCTACATATTCAGTTCTAGGGGCAAAACCTTGTACAAAGCTAAATAGCAAACAGAAAGAAAAGACGTAATTCCATGCAAGACGCTTTCTACAAAGCAGGTAATTTAAGTCTGGCTGGACAAGGAATATACTGTGATTTTTTTTTTGACTGCTCTCAGGAATAGATATCCAATTTCCGCTTCCATAATTGTTTAAAGCATTCTTCTAATTTTCTCAATACCCTATTCTATGACACACTCCCATACATTTTACCATGAATCATAAGGATTTCAGGCATTAATGCTGTTCTGCTTGCAGGGCTAATTTGTTTAAAGCTTTCAAAGTTATGCCTTGCGGTTTAGAACATAAATACAATTGTATGGTATGGAAATGTCAGAATGAAAGAAGAATTCCAGGGTGATAAGTGGATGGCAAGGGAGAGTCGGTGTTAAAAGAATTCTGGGGAAGTGATGATCTGCTTATAAAAGTTACATTTGCTATATATCTTTAGCAGCATGCATAGCAAACATTCGGCTACACGAGAATTCTCACAGGAAACATTGCTGTGGATGAATACAACTTACCCTTTTACAGGCAGTGTGCACTAAATGGACTGACAGCGCTACTGGGCAGGGTCACTAATACTGCATTACTGAATTTACTTTAACCCTTATCTAAGAAGAAATTTACAGAAACACTTTGATAAAAAGGTCAGACCTAAAAGCCATGTCTTTTTTTTTAATAAAAAAAAAAATTAATAATAAAAAAAAAAATTTATAATAAAAATATATATTTTTTTATAATAAAACATAGTTTGTGTTAAAATAAGTGCAAGGATGATGAGAAATATATAGATAGATAGATAGATACTATACATTTATACATAAACAAATGTTGATAATTCAAATGTAACAAATGATTATTTCTGGAGTTACTATCCCATGCTGACTAGTTATCACTCCCATGTTTAAAGGGTTTATCCAGGAATAGAAAAACAGAGCTAATTTCTTTCAAAAATCACTCCCCGTCTGTCTCCAGTTTGGATATGGTTCTGCAGTTCAGTTCCATTGAAACGAATGGAGCCAAGTTGTAATACCACATCCAACCTGGGGACAGACGTGGAGCTGTTTTTGAAAGAAATTAGCTCTTGGGTTATCCAGGAAAAAAACTTTTCTTTATGTATCAACTGGCTCCAGAAAGTTAAACAGATTTGTAAATTACTTCTATTAAATTTTTTTAATCCTTTCAGTACTTATGAGCTTCTGAAGTTAAGGTTGTTCTTTTCTAAGTACTCTCTGATGACACGTGTCTTGGGAACCACCCAGTTTAGAAGAGGTTTGCTATGGGATTTGCTTCTAAACTGGGCGGTTCCCGAGACACGTGTCATCAGAGAGCACTTAGACAGAAAAGAACAACCTTAACTTCAGAAGCTCATGATTACTGAAACGATTAAGATTTTTTGATAGAAGTAATTTACAAATCTGTTTTACTTTCTGGAGCCAGTTGATATATATAAAAATGTTTTTTCCTGGAATACCCCTTTAAGTCTTAAAAGATACCAAACTATTGAGGACTTCCAGATTAAAAGGTTGTGTTTAGGTGCAGATAATGATACATATACCTAGAAGTGTGGACTCACATGCAAATGATCATAGTGCAAGTTACTGCGTTATAAAAATCTCTTCATAATTGGGGATGCATTGGTTAGTGAGCGGCAATATATACTGTATTGTATGCATTGCTGCTTGGTACTTTACAGGATCAGGGAGGCTGGGTATAAACAGGAGACCCTGCTATGGTACATATAGTTAAGTTAAAAAATTTGGTATTTAAAGGGTCATGTAGCGTTTACACTTTGTTTTATATACCTACCCAGACTGCCAGCATTAAAACATGAAAACAGATTTACCGCTCAGATTATCGTCAGATGCAGTGATGTCACACCTCAACTGGTGGCAAGCTGAGTGGCAGTGTGGCATATTGGGTCCCGGTACCAGGAAGAAGACCAGCTTCTTGGGCAGCTTTTAGTTTTATTTATTTATCCATTTATTTTAGGTTTAACACTATAACTCATATTTTCAAAAGCTTATAAACTTTGCTGTTATTGTAAATGCTGATGATTTTCTCCATGAAGATTCCCAACAGAAAATTTGTAGTATTTATGGCCTATCTGGATGTACCCTTAAAGGGGTATTCCGGGCAAAAACATTTTAACCCCTATCCAAAGAATATATCCCCTATCCAAAGACCCCCCATGATCTCCCTGCAGCACCCGCATTCTATGCGGGTTCTGAAACTCCAGTTTCGGAAACCTCCGGGTTTCCGGGACTGGGGACGTGTTGCCACACCACGCCCCCTCTATTCATGTCTATGGGAGGGGGCGTGACGTCATGTCCTCAGTCCCAGAAACCTGGAGGTTTCCGAAACTGGAGATTCAGCAACCGCATAGAATGCGGGTGCTGCCGGGAGATTGTGGGGGGTCTCAGCAGCGGGCCCCCCGCGATCAGACATCTTATCCCCTATCCTTTGGATAGGGGATAAAATGTTTTTGCCCGGAATACCCCTTTAAACTGGGAGGTGTCCCCCAGAGGCAGTTTTGTCATTAAAAATCATATGCCGCACAGGCTTTTTGCTAACTTCAATATCTGCTTTAGCAAGGTTGGGACAGAAATAAAAGATAAGTTGAATATTATCTTTATTTCTGGCAGGAGCCTTGACCACTGGTGAGGGGGGGGGGGGGGGGCAGGTGCTTCAATGTCCTAAA
This sequence comes from Hyla sarda, assembly GCF_029499605.1. Lineage (NCBI taxonomy): Eukaryota > Metazoa > Chordata > Amphibia > Anura > Hylidae > Hyla > Hyla sarda. Next base: position 237,877,085 of record NC_079190.1, read on the forward strand.
TGATTTATAAACATAGCCGCTGATGATATGACAGATATAAATGTTTTTGACATAGAGCGAACAGGCCGCTTATCTCTTTGTGCTAATTACCCAGCGATCAGTCAATCAATGAGCAAAGGATCACTAAAATAGTGCGTCTAGTCAGCGGCATGTCTTCCTGTGTAAATAGGGGATGTGTTGTTGATACTGTAGGTATAGGTGAGCATGAACAATACAGCGATCATTCATGCTGCCCTGAACTCTCAATTACTCAGCTCTGTAAAGGCTATTTTTACCAAGTGCCGATCTACTAGATCAGTGCTCATATTGGGCAGCGGTCTGCCTGTCTAAATGGAGCTTTACAGCTGATCAAAATATGAGGAGGCTCTGGACACTAGCTGCAAGATACAAGGAAGGTAACTTCAGATTATAAAAAGCTGAATCAACATACAGCAATGATGTCCATACCAATACCACACTACATAATTACATTCTGCTAAATGGCTGCCTATTGTCATATGGGTTCTAGGTAAGATGGTGAAAGTTAACATCTCCAGGTTTTGTTTGTCATAGACCATGTTTTTAGAAGGGGTCATCATCAGGTTGAAGTGAAGCATTTTGACCACAACGTACAAACTTTCTGTTAAGTCGTCTATTCACTAGATGGGTGTCCCCGTGCCTTGAAAAGTACTATATGAAGTTAGCACAGCTCTTGTGTGTATTGTCCCAAGCATCAGCCCCACAAATCTCCTTAGCTTACATAAAACAAAGAGTGAACGTGAGGAATCTTAATCTTGTGGTGAAGCTCCACCTTATTGTCCCGGCTTTGAATCAGCATCATTAAGGCATCTGAACATTCCTCAAGACTCCACTAGAAGAGGTCTGGGAGAAGGATTAACTTTTAAGAGCATGTTTAATATGTACCAATATGTCATTTGAAAGAAACCTATTTTCATAGACACAATAAGAACCTTTATTTAAGTATATCATTATATTACTGACTTGAGGGATAATGCCCACTCGTAAATGTTTTTACATCAGGTGTTCAGGGGTTTAGCTCGTAGGCGCCTCCTTTCTGTGCAGCCTTGAAAGAGCAGCCTCAATAAGGATTGTGCAGTGGCAGCCAGTTAGAATGGGAGGTTATGTAGTCAATGCTATTTACCACTTCTCAACTATGAAGGTTATAAACACTCTACATATGATCTACATATATATCAAATACATTTCATGATATATGAACATTTTATAGGAACATTTTACATATTTCAAATTCAATCGAATAGGGGTTCAAATAAGGCAAATGAAAATGTATCTTGTGCACAGAATATCTGTAAAAAATAAAAATAACAGACACAAAGCTCTGTCTTCCATGAAAAAGACTCTATAATGCAGAGCCTAATTAATACACAGTCGTAACGGTTTAACCTAGTTGTACTAAAAACCTGTAAATTCTCATACCAAAATACATCTAGTAATAATGGGTTAAGGTTTTGATGGAATGATAGTACAGAAAATTATTTAACAGAAACCATCTTCTAGGAAGTAACACCTTTGATGATGTCAGTGAACTGGAATTCTAATAAAGTGAAATCACTCACCCATGTAGCACTTGAACACTGTTTTAAACACTTGTTTTATAAGCGTTTGCAAGCCTTCCAAATAGATAAACAATGCACAAGTGCTGCTCAGTATAACACGTACATAACGTTACCATCTAGTTAGCTCATGTCTGCTCATGGATTATCAGATGGACGTTCTAGAGTCATATATTCCCTAAAGTAGTCTGGTATGAATCAATTCCGAATGACTGCCATAAAAAGTATGCAAAAGCCACTAATGAAGATTATGGTATAGATTTAGAGACCATCTCTTTTAATAAAGCATGGCAAGATCATTTAACTTTTCTATTAAGTGGTCTTTTTAATGAAATTTCAAGATACATTCATAAATAAAAACAAAACAGAAAACCTTTGATTTCTGTTAAACACCATCATTAATAAATGGTACTGAATACTGTTACAGATTGGTATAGTAATGTAAACACTACAATGTGATAACTTCACATACCATATTATTTTGGTGGCCCCACCAATTGAAATATCCCAAATCTTACTGAGAGCTGAGGATAGATTACAAATAGAAACTTTTACTGGGCGACATATTATTTCCAAATATGCCATAAAAATGTTACATTTTATTTGGTAGTGAATTGCGGCACAGGGAAATGTACAATTTACCCAACTGTGTCATAACAGAATTAATACTCTTCAGATAGATGTCTCATTTATCTATCATACACAAAATGACATCATCATATTAAATCATATATTTGCAGAAGAATATCCTTTGCTTTATTTGGAGAGATAAAAAAGGAAAAAACAGGAGGCGCTCCCTTGAAGTGTACTGCATATCAACTTGGTGTGAACCCTCCACCACACCTAAGTACCTAAGTGATATACTCACCTGTGGGGTGATGACACTATGAGCCACGGCTCACGGTACACAGGTGGTTGTAGGCGTGTATCGGAGTGTATATGTTTTGGGTTGCTGCACTCGGATCAGTTCTGGCTGCCGTAAAGAGACCAGCAGAGTAATGTGTGATACAAGAGCAAAAGACGGTCTTGGAGGTGCTGCCCAATGGATGGTCACAAAAGATAAGGACACAAGCCAGCACAGGACAATCTTATTTTATTTGTGCCAAGGCGGACTCAGGTCCAAATATACAGTGCATTTCTTGTCAATAGTAGGGGGTAAGGGTGCTGGTGGGGATCCTGTTTATGGTAGCAGTGCTGGCGTGGTCTAGCCTCTAGGCTTGAGTCTGATTTTGTGGCACCTATTCTTTCTCAGCTCTTATGTGGTCCACTTCTCTGATCTCACATTTGGTCCCCTGCTCAGCACAAAACATATTCCTTTTTTCCCTTTGGTGCCTCCATATTATTTATCCTTCTGTATCCCCTTTGTATTTCCATGGCTGCTCTCCAAAAGACAGAAGGCTTTATACTTGGTGGAGCTCTCCAATTGTGGCTCATTATTGGACTCAGGTCACTTCTGTTAAATTTTCTAGATCCCTGACTTTTTTTTTTTTTTGCTTATTGGGAGATTTGCCCCAAGATGGCAAATAGATATTTTAGACCCTACCAATTTATACCCCTGGTAGCTCAAGGGAACAGTAACAGCAGTGGCTGCTGTGGGCCTGGATGAGCAACTCATCTTGGATTTATCGGCGTATAACACGCAGGTAGGGGTTCTGCCTCAAGTGCGTGTTAAATTCCAATAAACACAATATGTTATTTAAAAAGATAAATGCCATGAGAGGTTCTGTATTTGAGTGATTTATTCCGATTTGGGCACCCTGGATGTTCTTATCCCACTGACCTGATATACAATATTGTATGCCGCTATAGTGCCTTAGTGTCCTCACCTGTGACTGGTCGGTGATGCTCCTATGTACTCTAATTACCTATTCTAAAAGTAGTGTGTTATGTCTTATATTCTGTTTTATACAAATTATTACTCGATACTAGTCTTAAATTGCATATTGCTATATGACCGTGACACCTTGAAATATTTCATACAATTTATCTGTTTGATATTAACTCATGCCTGCTAGCGTTATAGATAGTGCTCAAGCGACAGCAATGAAATTTGAGTTATAGTATAGAAACTCTCCTTTCATTAGCGATGAACCTTAGAAAGCATGGTATACACCATCTTCACAACTTAATTGCAAGTAAGGCCCTACAATAGCTGTGAATATTTTGCTCTCTTAACATTCTGCCTTAAGGATAGCACAGACCTATACAATTAGATTAAATGTAACTCAAGGATTGTATATACCTGTCACCAAAATTATACAAAAATCAATGTTCACCGTCTCTCTCTAGAGGAGAAAGTAGTCTAACCACATTACAGGAACTTCTCCTCTCCCATTGAACATTTCCACTAGTTGTTTTTGAGTTATTGCATACTCTTAATATATTTAATTCAATCAGACAAAAGTAGGCCTTTAATCTTCCTGCACCATAGTGAGTCATTTCCAAGCCAAAATTTAAATCCAGGTTTTCAGAGGGGCATTTTTACAATCGCTGTTGTGGACTAAAATTATTCTTTTAGTGCTTGATTTCAGATTTGTAGCATTGTTCTTCAAACAAGTGAACTCCTGCAAGTCCTTAGTATCCACTGCCAACTTTTCCATTCATGACCTCTTTATTTGTTATTCTAGCATTTCTTAATTGCATGTTTTTAATTCATCATCATCTAAAGCGCATTTGGGGCTTTTAATGTACTAAATGGGAACATAGCAAAAAAATATCCAGCTAAACATCTGATACTGCTCAGCGCTTAGAAATTTCCAAACATTGGTTTATATTTGCCTAAAGTCACACTGACCTGTTTTTCTTCTCTTGAAAACGAACAATAATTGTAAAAGGAAACAGTCTGTCAAGATCTTTCAGCTCTATGTCGTGTACTGTGTACGGACATGTAAGTATTCTAAATAAATTGTTTAGGAGAATGCATTTGTGGTTACAATTGTTGTATGTGATGCAAGATGAAGAAAAAGTTTATGTTTTAGTAGTCAGAGGTCAATATCAAGTGCTTTCAATATTTAGGACCAGGGGGTGGGATGGATAAACCAAAGTCAATAAAAGCTGAAATCCTGGGGCTTTTTTTTACAAATAAAATTATCCATAATATCTTGGCCTCTCATACTTTAATATATGTATTTCAGTAACATATACACTGGTCAGTCAAAACATTATGAAACATGTTTAGAGCCCTGCTGCCGCCGCTTCTCTCCCCCTGGCTATTGGCGTCGCTGCCCCATTGCCTCCCCCATCCCCGGTTTTATAATTTCCTGTTGCCGGGATCGGGTCCGCGCGGCTTCTGGCTCCGGTGTGGCGTCTCCTGCGTCGTTGCTATGCGCTGCGCAATGACGAGTGACGTCACATTGAAGACGTCACTCGTCATTGCGCCTCGCAGCGCATAGCAACGACTCAGGAGACGCCACACCGGAGCCAGAAGCAGCACGGACCCGACCCCGGCAACAAGTAATTATAAAACCGGGGATGGGGGAGACAATGGGGCAGCGGCGCCGATAGTCAGGGGGAGAGAAGTGGTGGCAGCAGGGCTCTAGACCCCAGGAAAGGCAGGGGGAGAGAAGCGGGCAGCGGCGGCCCCTCTCCCCCTGCCTTTCCTGGGGGCTTATGCGCGGTCAGAAACAGTGTTCGGGGTATACGCATGCACACACACGCATCCTCATTTTACCAAGGATATTTGGGTAAAAAACTTTTTTTACCCAAATATCCTTGGTAAAATGAGGGTGCGTGTTATAGGCAGGTGCGTGGTATACCCCGATAAATACGGTACTCGGTACCAAATCCTAATCATGTACATGTAATTTTTATGTCTCTATCACTCATATTTCACTAAAAAATTGCATACTAATGCTGCTCACTATCTTTTTCATCTACTGTGGGAGGAGGGGGGGGGGTGTCCCTCTCTTGCCTGTACTGTGCTGAATCTGCTTTCTTCTTTACTCTGTTGGCTCACTGCTCTCGGAGCAAGCCTTGCAGTCCCTGCACTCTGCTCTGTCACCCTTTTCTCTCTTGTTTTGTGCTGTACACACACACACACACGAGGCATGATTATTGGAGATTGCCTGTACTCTACCACCAAAGACAGTATGTTGAATATATAACTTAGATCTTCCTAAATTAGTGCAAAGGTTTAGTGCTAAAAGTAAAGTCGTTTTTTATTTTATGCATACATTTTCTATCTGTTCTTATGTCATTCATGTGTATCATCCTTAGGCAGTCCTATAAAGTTGGGACTTGCAGTTTTGAAATAGTTGAAGGTACAGTGTTGTGATATCTCATTTTTACAGCAGTGTTGCCTTCAGCTGTGTGCCTACAGCTTTTGCAAAACTACAAGTCCCAGCATGCCCAGACATCCTTTGACTGTTCAGGCATGCTTGGAGTTGGAGTTTTGCAACAGCTGGAGGCACATGTTTGGTAAAACTCTGTGTTACTGAAGTGCTGCTGTAAGCTGTGTTCCTCCTGCAGCCATCTCTTGTCCATAACCCTTGGACAAGCTGATGCTGCTGTGGGACTTATCAGTGTCCCACGAGGTATGGGGACCCCTGGTGGTGAGATTTTCAAAGGCAGTTTTCTTTAATGAAATGTGAACATTTAAAGAAGTATAATTAAAAAAAAAAAACTATTTTGTTTTGCCAAGATGTACAACATAGAAAAAGTTCTTATATCTGACAGTGCCCGTTTAACTCAGATAACTAGGCTGTAATGCCAGCTTACTACACAGCTGTGAAAAAGTCTGCAGGCTTGTGTTCCAGAGTGCCCTTGAAAACTATTTTCTAGTAAAATGCATGTTGGGGAAAGAGACTTGTGTTTCAGCCAGTAGTATTAGATGGAGTGGGTGGGTCTACCATACTCTTAAAGGGAACTAATCATCAGATTTTACTCTATATAACGATTGGCAAAGCGTTATATAGGGTAAAATCTTTATCCTCACTATACCCGGGGGATGCTCCTGCCCTCAGGGATGGTGAGGATATGAAGTTATAAACTAGTCCCCACCAACCCCCTAAGTAGTCCCCTGGGCGAGGAGCTCCTCTAACCTAGTCCCGTTCTTCAACCGGCAGTGACGCCCCCTCCACTTGATTGATGGGCAGCGTCATTGCTCTGCTCCATCTGTTCAGTGAGATGACGTGGCCTGTTAATCATGCCGAGGGGGCTTTGCTGCCAGCTGAAGTAATAGGGACTAGGTGAGAGTAACTCCCCGCCCAGGGGACTACTTGCGGAGCTGGCAGGGACTAGTTTATATGTTCATATCCTCACCATCCCTGGGGGCAGGAGCGTCCCTCGGGGATGGTGAGAATAAAGATTTTACTCTATATAACGCTTTGCCAAGGGTTATTTACAGTAAAATCTGATGATTGGTTCCATTTAGTGGACTAATATGTACTTTTGCACAGAGTAGGCAAAGTAGAGTATCAACTTGTTGCTTTTGTAAAGAAAGACATGGCTGTCAAAGAGACAATCTACCAGATATTTCCAATACCCTGGTACTAGACTGCATTGTGTGCTGTCAAGTAGGGTAAACATCAAAATGCCTCATTTCCAGGGTCTTAGTTTTAATGGATATGATAAGTGGCAAATGTAGAGAGTAGAAATATATCTGAAACAAAGTAATGCTAGGTAATATTTTTATCTATATCACATCACAATGAAGTGATCATCTATAGTCACTGACTGATGACCAGTCAGATATGGCTAATACTGATAGATGTTTTAGTACTATAACAGCTTTAGTAGTACATATTATAGTTGCTTAAAGGGGTATTCCAGGCAAAACCTTTTTTTATATATATCAACTGGCTCCGGAAAGTTAAACAGATTTGTAAATTACTTCTATTAAAAAATCTTAATCCTTCCAATAGTTATTGGCTTCTGAAGTTTTCTGTCTAACTGCTCAATGATGATGTCACGTCCCGGGAGCTGTGCATGATGGGAGAATATCCCCATAGGAACTGCACAGCTCCCAGGACGTGAGTCATCAGAGAGCAGTTAGACAGAAAACAACAACTCAACTTCAGAAGCTAATAACTATTGGAAGGATTAAGATTTTTTAATAGAAGTAATTTACAAATCTGTTTAACTTTCCAGAGCCAGTTGATATATAAAAAAAAGTTTTGGCCTGGAATACTCCTTTAAGCACTGACCAATGCTTTTAGCTAGAAACTTTAAAGGATGGTCATCCTGTTTACAAACTTCAAATATGTCCTAGTGACATGTCCGCTTCGATTGGTGGGGGTCTAGGAACTGAGACTTTCACTGATCGCTAAAATGAAAAAGTAAAAGCACTCTGTGTGCAGCAGTGTCCCTTCATTTCACGCCTCAGAGAGCCATGTAAATAATGTAAATATGCGTAGAAAGTAAGTGAGATTTTCTATGAATCCATACACCACACATTCAGTATGCCAAGATGGGGTCAAACATAAATGTACGGGCACAACGCTCAGCAGAGTACATTGTTTCAGGAATTAATGAGAGTCCTAGCACCCAAACTCCCACCAATCATAACTGCTAAAATGTCACTATAACAAGTCATAGGTTTGTAAAAATGCTAGGTATCCTTTAATGTCAGTGCACTAATGATTAGAGATGAGCGAATTTACAGTAAATTCGATTCGTCACGAACTTCTCGGCTCGGCAGTTGATGACTTTATCCTGCCTATATGAGTTCAGCTTTCAGTTGCTCCCGTGGACTGGAAAAGGTGGATACAGTCTTAGGAGACTCTTTCCTAGGACTGTATCCACCTTTTCCAGCCCACCGGAGCACCTGAAAGCTGAACTAATTTATGCAGGAAAAGTCATCAACTGCCGAGCCGAGAAGTTTGTGACGAATTCGCTCATCTCTACTAATGATCTATATAATCTGCATTCAGCCTACAATTTCCAGGTAGTGTACCTATTCTTTAGACATGCTGATATAACAGATCTACCAACCACAATATATAACAAACAAAAAAGTAACATATTTGTATAATCCTGTAAACCTGAAAGTCTGGGATTACAGATTTTTAATATTGAGCCTGAGATGTACACTCTCCTTATAGAAACATAATCCTGCCTCTTCAAGCAATCATTCTTAAATGAAGTATTATCTGTTTTGCTTGAAGTCTCTCTTCACAAAGTATCTATGTCCAGCAATATTGACAAATGTGTCAGGCAGTCAACAATACTGTCTGACAATAACAATCATGCTGACAATAAGAGATAATAAAATATATATATATTTTCATTGTTATTATGTAAAATGGCTGACAGATTATTACTAGGATAGTACAAAAACATGTGATCATGTAGGTCGGACTGCTGGAATTTCTACAATTCCTAGAATGAAGCCTTTACCAGAAACAGCGCCACCTTGTCTGTGAGTTGTCTGAAATTGCTGCTCAAACCCTGTTGACATAACTCCCCTAGTGGTTGACGAATTGCTTAAAGGCGTATTGCAGTGGCAAGCAATTTTTTTTTAAATCAACTGGTGCCAGGAAGTTAAACATATGTGTAAATTACTTCTATATAAAAATCTTAATCCTTCCTGTACTTATCAGCTGCTGTATGCTCCACAGGAAGTTCTTTTTTTTTTTTCCTTTCTGTCTGACCACAGTGCTCTCTGCTGACACCTCTGTCCATGTCAGGAACTATCTGGAGCAGGATAGGTTTGCTATGGGGATTTGCTTCTGCTCTGGACAGTTCTTGACACAGACAGAGGTGTCAGCAGAGAGCACTGTGGTCAGACAGAAAGGAAATTTAAAAAGAAAAGAACTTCATGTGGAGCATACAGCAGCTGATAAGTACTGGAAGGATTAAGATTTTTTAAATAGAAGTAATTTACAAATCTGTTTAACTTTCTGGTACCAGATGATTTAAAAAATATATATTTTCCACCTGAGTACCCCATTAAACAGCATAGTACTGTAATTATGTAACCAAGTTCCGTAAACAGAATAGCTCACACATCTCCCATACACCTCTATGAGAGTTATGTAAATGGTGTAAAACAACCCATCTAGCTATTTTTTCTTCTTTTTAACCCCCTCCAGTCACTTCAAGCAGGCTGAAATGGATCGGGGGCCCTTGATCTTTAAATAGGTGAGGGTGGATTTTTACTAAATGTTAGGATACCAATACTCCTTTAAGTCCCCATACACATGGCTCTCTTACAGTAGACATGTTTTTACTTATCTGTTATATTAATGTATAAAGTGCCACAATACTCCTCAGTGCTGTACAGATATTGGGGGAGATTTATCAAAACTTGTGCAGAGGAAGAGTGGTGTAGTTGCCCATAGTAACCAATCAGATTGCTTCTTTCATTTTCCACAGGCCTCTAAAGAGGCCTGTGGAAAATGAAAGAAGCAATCTGATTGGTTTCTATGGGCAACTACACCACTCAATATTTTGGTGCAATATTATAATTGGCTTAATTTATGTGCTTTTTTAATATATATATATATATATATATATATATATATATATATATATAATAAAAAAGCACATAAATTAAGCCAATTATAATATTGCACCAAAATATTGCACCTACATATTGTCATAGATAATAAGCATCAGAATGGAAGCAAAATGAGGAGAATAGCCATGTCATTTGCCAAGTAATAAAGTAGACGGCCAGGGGTTTGAAGATTTGATTCTTTCATTGGAAAACTCTGTAAAATAAGCTAGTAAGGATTCCCTGACAGAAAACAGACTCTTCTCTGTGCTATTGATCAACATGTTTGAATTGTTCTTTTCTGTGCACAAAGCCAAGAAATAGTACTTTGAAATATGCAACTGCTACTGAAGGCTTCATCACGGGCCCTGACAATTAGGTATAAAAACTAAAGAGAAAATTGAAGCCATTTTTAGCCTCAGTGATGTTTTGTATATAGATATGTAGACATTCCATAATTTTATTAATAGCACAAAACTATAATATAATGAAGAATAATTAAGAAAATTAAGAGTTCTATATATTTATTTTCAAAGTCACAATAGGGAACATACATGTCCTCATCTTGTTCATTAGGTTATGACCTTATAATTGTTGCTGCACGTGCTGCAGTCTGAACATAAATTCTGGAAATTATGAGGAAAAAATGGCTTCAGTTTATTAAACAAAAAGTATGCTGTATTGCCTAATTATATACTGTTGTTGCCCATCCCTTTATAAATAGTAGTTAGTGGCTATGGGGTTCCCTAACCTTTAAAAAAAAAATACAGAGGGGAAGGAAATAGTAAGAAAACCCTTGATTCCTGTTGGATGGCCACCTGCTGTCTACAGTTTGGAGAATTACTTCTCATTTGTAGTTGCCAATAAGGGGTTTTCTTATTAAAAACCTTCATAAAATATTTGCAGAAAAAAATGGTTCTGGGCAAACAATGAGGGAGCATGGCAAATATTGCACATTTGCATGATTTGGCCATTACAATAATATCAAAAATGTCAATAAAAAGACCTGCACATTTACCAGATTCTCTCCCTGCACTATCCGTAGGAAGTCATTCCCATGAACTTCTGTACATGTGTGGCACAGGGATTGTGCAGGAACAAAAGCTGAGCCTGTGTTGGCAGAAGTGAGTGTCAGCTGCACCATACAGCTGACACCCTGCTACAACTGCCAGAAATTACTATAACTCTGATTCCAGCCATTTAGCCTCTTAAATACTGTGGCTATTATTAAAGGGGTACTCCGCCCCTAGACATCTTATCCCCTATCCAAAGGATAGGGGATAAAACGTCAGATCGCCGGGGTCCCGCTCTTGGGGACCCCGGGGATCGCTCCTGCAGCACTGCGCTATCATTACTGCACAGAGCGAGATCGCTCTGCACGTAATGACGGGCAATACAGGGGTCGGAGCATCGTTACATAACGGCTCCACCCCTCGTGACATCACCGTCAATGCAAGTCTATGGGAGGGGGCGTGGCGGTCGTCACGCCCCTGCCATAGACTTGCATTAAGGGGACAGGCCATGATGTCATGAGGGGCGGAGCCATGACATCACGCTGCTCCGGCCCCTGTATCGCCCGTCATTACGCACAGAGCGAACTCGCTCTGTGCAGTAATGATGGCGGAGTGCCGCAGGGGCGATCCCCGGGGTCCCCAGCAGCGGGACCGTTGCGATCTAACATCTTATCCCCTATCCTTTGGATAGGGGAAAAGATGGCAGGGGCGGAGTACCCCTTTAACTGTAACATCTAAGGGGTTAGAGGGATGGCTGTTTTTCCCACAGTGTGGTCAAAAATTGTTGGATACCAATGGTTTGCTATGGCAAGCAGACACCTAAAAAAGACCCGAAAGTCTGTTATCATTATCAGAAACATGAAAATTAAGAACCTCATTTATGATAAATATCTGACACTAAAACCGTCTTTCTTTGTATTAGCAACCAATCAACTTTATTTAAATTGCTCTCGAAAAATAAAAGCCCAAAATGTTAAAAATATTTTTTTAAAGATAAAAAACCAAAAACATGATGTATATTGCACGGGGAAAAAAGTGATGAAAAAATTGTATGAAGCCCATACAGAAACCAGTAAAAAAAAAAAAAAAAAAAAGACAAAATAATAACACTGATGCTGCACACTGTTAAGTGCAGGTTTTACAACATGAAAATTGTATGCACATTTTTTTCCATTGGCCACATAATGAGGTGATATGGGCCCTAAATTAGTGGCACTGAAAACTACAATTCATCCCACAACACAGTTACAGCCAGCATTAGAGCTCTCTTCGATTCAAGTCATTTAACCATCTAGATGCCACTGCCAAGCTATAGAAGCCACTGACAGGCTGCAATAGATCTTCATTTGAAGAGTACACTGCAGTATATAAGTATTGTAGTGTACTGTTCAAACAAACTCATGAAATTATTTGAACTATGAGTACATAATGTTATTGATCCTGCAAAATTAGGGATTTACCTCATAGACCACAAAATACATAATAAAAAGTGAGACAGTCAGCTCCAGTCTATTGTTTCCTATGTCCACGAAGGTTACTGTAAAGCACAACTCTAAATACTGTGCAAAAAATGACAATAAAAAAAATACAAATGGATTAGAAAAAATGTTTCAATATCTGACTGAAGGGTCACTGGTCAGAGAGGAAAGCAGGAACTGATCAGGTCCAGGGGGGAGAAGAACCTTATAAGGATGCAGGTATTTTTACATACTGTTTTTACTAACTTTGTTTCATGGGGAAACCCCTTTAATGCCTTTTTAATATTTAACATACCGTACACGTGTGTCAAAATGTCAGACAGGATGCATGGTATAGGTTCAAAGCTGAGCAGGTCCCAGAGTTGGGACTTGCATCTATCAGGCATTTATGGCATTTCCTGTGGCTATGCTATAAGAGTCCATATTGAGAATACTCCTTTAAGTTACTCCTTTACATTTTCCTTTTACTTTCTGCAAATATTCAGTACTTATAATAATCTTGCCCATCTAATGACCTTAGATAAGAAAGTGTAGCAATGCAATGCTAAAAGTTTTTCTCTCGCATTTATCACTATATATCAAAATGCACTGGAGACCCTGATGCATTTAGTCCTGGATAACCTTAAAACAAGGTGACATAGATTCTTCAAGCATTATTTTCAGCCTAAGAACGATGGTGAAAACCTTATTTAACTCTGAACTGATTTTCTACAGATGTTCTTGTCTGTTCTCCAGCAAGTGAAACTTGGAACCTTTCCTGGATTGTCACTGAATTAGAACATCAACAAACACCTTTTCCTTCTTTGGAACCATCAAAAAAATCGAGAAGGAAGAAGCCAATTTAAATTCAGCAGAGAGAATATTTTAGATTCCGACATTCCCCGTGGCTTAATTAATAGAAATTGTGAGACTAGGATACAAAGCAATGATTAGTATCACTTTGTATTGTGGCTCAATGATGTCATCATTACAAATCAGAATTTAGAAACCGATGCTGCCAAAACGGGTGAAGAAAAGGGAAAAAAGCCTGTCCTACATTGCATTCGGAAAATCTTCAGACCATTTCACATTTGGAGATCATGAGGCTTTGTGCTAAAATAAAAAAAAAAAACAAGTGTCCCTATCAAATCTGCTCTCAATACCCCACAATAAGAATTTGGAAACAGAATTTTCGAAATATTTGTACATTTATTTAAAAGGAAAAACTGAAGTTTGGCATGAGCAAAAGTATTCAGATCCTTGGCTATGGCCCTTGTAATATAGCTGTGGGGTTTCCCATTTCTCTTGATCATCTCTTAGATGTTTCTGCACCTTTACTGGAGTCACCTGTGGTACATCAGTTGATTGGGCAGGATTTGGAAAGACACACCCCTGTCAGAGGAAAAACTAAGCTTAGGGAGACAAGACTGTGTCAAGGCAAGGAGATTGGTACAAAAGATCAGATCTAGAAAAGGGTACAAACATTTCTGATTTCTAAAAGTCCCCAAAACAACAGTGGCCTCCGTAATTCTTAAATAGAAGAAGTTTGGAACAACTAGGATTCTTCCTAGTGCTGGCCGCACCACCAAACTAAGAAAATGGGGCAGAATTTCCTAGCTATATTCTGCAGGAATATTCCGCTCGGCAGTTCTGCTGCAGCAAAGTCCCATTAACTCTGCAGTGCTCTGGACCTCAGACTAGTTTAAGGTTGGCCTTCCAACAAGACAATGATCCTAAGCACACAGCCAAGACATCATAAAAGTGGCTGACAACTCTGTGAATGTCCTTGTGTGACCCAGTCCTGACTCACCATCAAACATTTCTGGAGAGACCTAAAAAAGCCGGTCACCCACGATCCCCATCAGACCTGACAAAGCTTGAGAGGATCTGCAGAGAAGAATGTCAAAAAATCCCCAAATACAGACATGCAAGTACTGAGTAAAGGGTTTGAAAGTGTACCTGAAATATACTGTAATAAACACTTTTGACAAGTGAGACATGTCAAAAATATCTCCACTACCAATCAGGAGAACAAGTGAAGAAAAGAGCGCTTTACTTATAATGAAGCAGAAGGACAAAGATCGCTAGGAGCTGATAGTACAGCACGCTACCGTGCGCTCATCCCTGCCCATTCTCCTGATCAGTGGGGGTCTCAGCACTGATTCCTTAAAGTGTACCTGTCAGATCCACAAAAAAAAAAAAAAAAGAATTGACAAGTTACTTAGTACCTAACCCTGACTATGTACATCTACATCTAAATTGTTATGCCTCTATCACCTATATTTATTGTAAAAACACCTCTTTTCATTAGCTTAAAGTGTTAGAAATCCTCTCAGGGGAAGGGGGCTTGTCCCTCCCTTGTGGTGGTGGGAGGTAATTGGTGCGTCTGCTCATGTCATCGCTTGTCCATGAGTCATGGACAAGCCTGATGATGCTGCAGGACTGGTTAGTGTCCCAGTAGGTATGGGGACACCTAGTGTTTGGATTTTCAGTTTTCTTTTGAAATGTCTTCATGTCAAAAGTTTTTTTTTAAAGTTACAGTGTCCATTTACTATATATGTCAATGCAATATTTAAGTTTTTCCATTTTAATAAATTAGAAAGGATGCCTAACATTCTGTTTTCTGGTTAAATATTTTTATTAAAGATTTTTTTAAACAAAAACCAAAACATGAATACAAAATGTGCAGATAGAAATTGCAATACAAAAATTAAATAAAGTAAAGTAAGGTGTAAATATACCTAACATTTTATTTTCATTTTGTCCTTATAAGGTATTGAGTACAGAATAATGGGGGAAAACTTTACTTTTTTTGGTACAAGGCAGCAACATAAATTAAAAAAAGTGAAAGGGTCTGAAAACTTTCCGAATGCACTGTATATGAGCACATATGACCTGTCTCAGTTCACTACAATTAGTTCTGAAAAGGGTTTATTAATGCATTATCCTATTTCAATCATACATGAGATACGTACAATGCTAGAGTAGAGCAGACAGACTTCATTAACATATTTCGGGAAGTTTCAATTCAGTCTCTTCCAAAATTAAAACCATACACAGTGTGAGCTAACCATGCAAAGCATGTGTAAAGGTTCGGATTTTAAGATGTTTTTCAATGTTTCCCTAAAATGTGTGTATTTTTGGAATGTGACTCTGTATAGTATATTACTTTGGAAGTGCTTTACAGAAGACAGAAAAAAGTAATAACATCCTTCTTTAATGGAAATGAAATGTTCTAGCTTGCTATAGAAGTCGGGTATGTGTTTGTGAGCTGTGACACTGCTATGCTATTGTTTATCATTAGACTAGATTTTTTAAAGGGGTATTCAAGGAAAAAAAAAGTTTTTATATCAACTGGCTCCAGAAAGTTAAACAGATCAGTAAATTATATTATTTCTATAAAAAAAAATCTACATTTTTAAAGTAGTTATCAGCTGCTGGAGTTGTTCTTTTCTGTCTGACAACAGTGGTCTCTGCTGACACCTCTGCTTGTCTCAGGAACTGCCCATAGTAGGAGCAAATCCCTATAGCAAACTTCTAATGCTTTGGACAGTTCCTGAGACAAGTAGAGGTGTCGGCAGAGAGCACTGTTGTCAGAAAGAAAAGAACAACTCAACTTCAGCAGCTGATAACTAATGGAAGGATTAATATTTTTTAATAGAAGTAATTTACAAATCTGTTTAACTTTCTGGAGCCAGTTGATATATATATATATATATATATATATATATATATATATAAAAGATTTTTTTCTGGAATACCCCTTTAATATGTCTCATTAGGCTATTTATTCAGCAAAAAAATTTTTTATAAAGTTCAAGGGTATTGTAAGCTTCGGTGAAGTTTACATATAATTCATTTGTAATTGCATTTAGAGTCTTTTTATTTAATTTTTTTTATAATCCGGGTGCACAAAAAGTCGCATGTGCCCCTAAGCCCTTTTTTGAATGACTTTTGTGGGTAAGCATAAAGTTGCAAACAGCCTTACCTAAGCAACTTTTAGTTTTCACCTTGCAGTGGTCACGTATTTATGACTTACTTTTGCAAACCCATTCAAAAAGTAACAAGTAAACTCCAGGCCTGTCCTGAAGTACAAAACTGCCCGTGGTAAGCACTAGAGAAGAGCGAATTTTTGAAAAATTCGATTCCGATGATTCGCAGAAGTTTCAGAAAAAATTTGGTTCGGTCCGAATTTATGGCTATTTCTGGCCTACAGAGAGCCTAAATAGGAGTGTGGAACACTTTGCCTTGCTGTAACACGCATAGGGTGTGTGCTGGGTTAGTGAAATAATACTGTTATTCAGTATGACATGCAGATCAGAGGCATCGCTATTAGAATCAACGTCGCAGGGTGGCACAATGACAGAGCCTGGAGGTGGCATCAGTATGAGGAGACCATATAGTGGCTGAATGACACAGTGTGGAAGTGGCGACAACATGAGGAGACCATATAGTGGCTGAATGACACAGCGTGGAGGTGGCGGCAGCATGACGAAACCATAGG
The DNA here is from genome assembly GCF_029499605.1 of Hyla sarda. Taxonomy (NCBI): domain Eukaryota; kingdom Metazoa; phylum Chordata; class Amphibia; order Anura; family Hylidae; genus Hyla; species Hyla sarda. The sequence goes on from NC_079190.1 coordinate 237,894,067, forward strand.
GCCTTACAATTGAAAAGATTAAAGATATTTTTTAACATTTAAATTGAAGATTTCAAATAAATGAACCTAAAATGTTTTATTTAATGTGCCAGGAGCATAAGGAGACCACATGGTGGTACAGTGACGCAGCCTGGAGGTGGCGGAAGCATGAGGAGACCATATAGTTGCTGAATGACACATCCTGGTGTTGGCGGCAGCAAGAGCAGACCATATAGTGGCTGAATAACACAGCCTGGAGTTGGCAGAAGCATGAGGAGACCAGATAGTGGCTGAATGACAAAGCCTGGAGGTGGCGGAAGCATGAGGAGACCATATGTTGGCAGAATGAGACATCCTGAAGCTGGCATCAGCATGAGGAGAACATATGGTGGCAGTATGAGACAGCATGGAGGTGGCATCATCAGGAGTCTTGAAAGTGACCCGGTGACATAGTGGGGTGGTGGGTGGCAATACCAGTACCCGGTGACAAAGGTGGGTGAAAAAAGGGTAACTTGGCATTAGATATGTGGCATCAGGCGGGTGGCAGGATCAGAATAGTAGCTGAGGAAGGTAGGCAGAAGAAAACTGAATCTTTTGTAAAAGTGTTAGTGTGCACAAGTAAGTATTGAGGATATGCATTACGTAAAACTACACTAAGTGCCCCCAACACCACCAAGTATTGATGTGATGCAAAGACCTCTTAAAGGTGGAAGGGAACAATGTATGGTTCATTGTAACTGGTGGGGTAAAAACTTCCCCTGTAAGGCCCTACTCTCGCATTATTAATTCCCTTCTTGGCAAGTGTTACTAGCCCTAAAAAGGGCGGCCCCACACAGGAAAATCTCCCTATTTCCACCTAAAAACCCTGTGAAGTGACAATTCGGCAGTCACTACGCAAGCAAGTGAGCATGCATCGTGCCATTTGTGCAAGTGACTCGCAGGGAGTCCCTGCCTCCATCTCCACTACATACTGCCACGGTGTGTCTGGGTCCTCTGTCTCGTCTTCCTCATAACCCTCTAGTTCCTCTGGCTGCTCCTGCTCCTCCTCTCCTGTCAGATGACTAGAAAAACCGCACATCTTGCAAAACCTAAACTGTGCTCCACTGTGCCCCTCCCCAGTTCAGCCCCCACTGGGCTCATGTGGCCATGAGATGTCACTTCACCAGTGCCCTGACCAGCCATCGTTTCCAACATGTGTTGTAGTAAATGAAGCAGTGGAATGACGTCGTTCATCCCGTAATCTGGGCCATGATTTGATTTCTTGATAAATGACTTTTACTAGTTCCTCCCCTGTGTGACTCTGTTCACCAAGGCAAACCATGTGAAGAACAGCATGACACCGCAGTGCCCTGCACACATGGTATGCTGGAGGGGTACTGAGACTTCCTGTCCGTGCAGTGGAGGCTGAGGACACGGTGGAGGATGGGGAGGCGGAGTTGCACACTGTCACAGGACCAACGGAGACAATAATGGAGGACGGAGGTCCCCTCACCTGCCTCCGTCCGTCTCCCAGTGTCTCCTGCTCTGGTCTGAGATCGAGCAGACCAGAGCAGGAGATACCCGATAATACTGATCAGTGCTATGTCCTATGCATAGCACTGAACAGTATTAGCAATCAAATGATTGCTATAGATAGTCCCCTATGGGAACATAAAAAGTGTAAAAAAAAAAAGTTGAAAATTTTAAAAGTAAAAAGTAAAAAAAAGTGAAAAATCACTTTTTTTAAGTGGTACAAAAATATAAAAGTATCTAGCCATGGGTATCATTTTAATCTTATTGACCCACAGAATAAAGAACACATGTAATTTTTACCGTACAGTGTGAAAACAAAACCCTCCAAAATGTGCAAAATTTGGAATTTCATTGAAATACATTTTATGGTAAAATGAGAGGTTTCATTACAAAGTACAATTGGTCACGCAAAAAACAAGCCCTTTTATGGGTCTGTAGATGGAAATATAAAAGAGTTATGGATTTTAGAAGGCGAGGAGGAAAAAACAAAAACACAAAAATAAAATTGGCCTGGTCCTTAAGGTGAAAATGGGCTTGGTCCTTAATGGGTTAAAAACAGTATTTGTGTACACCACCAGCAGGTGTGTACTTTTGGCTGGCCTTTCAAAGTATCTAGGCCCTTAAGACTTTAACAAGAACAAAATGCTACACCACTTAGATGTATGGCACAGGTTAAACTTAATAGAGGACAATACGCTTTTAGTGCTCTGCTCACCCTAACTGGCTGGCCTACTATTAGCTTTTCAGTTGTTGTACACACCAGTTCTGCAGCACACGGTCACCCTTTACTACACCCAAAATTGCACTCTCTCTCAATCTCACTCCCTTCCCTAGGCTGGATTTGGGCTTGAGGTGAATCGCTGCTGTAAAAATGCTTTTCTGTGCAAAACACACTGCTCTCTGTCCCTCTCTCTCTCTGCAATAGAACGCTGATGTGACTGGGAGGTGAATTGCTGCTGTAAAAATTATTTTCTGTGCAACACACACTGCTGTCTGTCCGTCTCTCTGTAATAGAACGCTGATGTGACTGGCCTCAAGATGGCTGCCGATTATAAAGGGCTATGACATCACAGGGGTGGCTGGCTGCTGATAGGCTGAATGTGATTCAGGGTCATCCTGCCGACCCTTGTTCCCGCCTTCCCAGGATTCCTTATGCTCACATGTGGATCCACCATTTTAGATGTCCTGGAGCCTGGGCCGCACTAAATGGAGTTTAATGAAGCGATTTGCACGTTCGAATCGCGCCGATTTTCACATGCATTGCGAATAGAATTTTTCCTGAAATTCGTAACGAATTCGGATTTGTCAGATTCGATTCGATCATCCCTAGTAAGCACTATTAAAAAGTTGCAAAAAATTCTCAACTGAGACTTTTGTATTTTGCTCATGTGCTCTAAATTTATCAACCCCCTGTGTTAGTATGATAAATATGTAGCACATAAGCAAAACTAAAGCAAAGAATAAAAAAGAAAAGGTTCACTTTTTTGACTTTGCTGATATTTTAAAAGGAATTTTACATAATTTATTAAGGTCTGAACTCTGTAAAGATCAGCAAAAGTTGTAAATTTTTTGCAAAGTTTTGGGGGCATGCCCCACATGCCAAATTTACTACAATGCCGGTCATAGTAAATTCTCCCCTTGATTTCAGGATAATGGTCATGTGTGTTCATAAAGAGTAGCAATATTTCTGGCCATTTTACATAACTTGTTTATGACATTTTCAGTATCCATTTAGCTCTAGAGATGACCCTTAGAAGCAGCAGCAGAATGGAGGACATTATAGAGCAATATTGAGCCATGCAAGCTGTGAATTTAGCAATGGGTTGAGATATAACATAAGCTTCAAAAGTGTCTATGTGCGTGTCTCTCTGTCTTACCCTGCAATTCCATCTTCTACCCCTCTAATTTTAAGCATGAAACCTTACAAAACAGTAAGCTGATCCATTTTTAAAATGGAGTTTAACAGTTAAACAGTGAATGATTATTGACATAAATATTGATATTATTGTGCCTACTTGACTAAACTAAAAGTTCAAAATTTTTAATATCCACCTATTTCCACTTTAAGCTTTACACTTATTACAAGGTACAATGCTTAACCCCTTAAGGACCAGGCCATTTTACACCTTAGGACCAGAGCGTTTTTTGCACATCTGACCACCGTCACTTTAAGCATTAATAACTCTAAGATGCTTTTACCGAATATTCTGATTCTGAGATAGTTTTTACGTGACATATTCTACTTTATTTTGGTGGTAAATTTTCGGCGTTATTTGCATCCTTTCTTGGTGAAAAATCCCAAATTTTCATGAAAATTTTGAAAATTTAGCATTTTTCTAACTTTGAAGCTCTCTGTAAGGAAAATGGATATTCCAAATAAATTTTATTTTTATTCACAAACAAAATATGTCCACTTTATGTTGGCATCATAAAATGGACATATTTGTTACAGAACTACAACTCCCAGCATGCCTGGGCAGTCTAGGCATGCTGAGAGTTGTAGTTTGGCAACATCTGGAGGGCTACAGTTTGGGCACCACTGTAACAGTGGTCCCCAAACTGTGACCCTCCAGTTGTTGCAAAACTACAACTCCCAGCATGCCCAGACAGCCTTTGGCTTTCTGGGCATGCTGGGAGTTGCAGTTCGGCCTTCCTAGTGGTTGCCACAGTAAAAATCACTTTACTTTCAGTTTCATTTCCCCCCCCCCCCCCCCCCCACCGTCAATTCCCTACCTGAGCCGGGATCTCCAGTGAATATCTGCGATGATTGCCGGGCCCCACGAGTCTTCTCCTACAGGTTCTCCCCCCTGGCAACCCACCGTCCTGCTCTGCCATTGGTCAGAATCAGTTCTGACCAATGGCAGGGGATGGGAGGAGATCGCAGCATTGCGACCTCACTCCTACCCTGCAGAATGCTGGGGCCTGTCACTTGCAGGTCCGAGCATCCCTATTTTCCGGGTGATCGGGTCACCAGAGACCCGATCAGCCCGGAATAGGAGAAAATCGCATGTCTGAATTGACATGCGATTTTCTGCGATCGCCGACATGCGGGGGTCCCGGGAACCCCCTCGGCATTTGCACGGCATGCCTGCTGAAAGATTTCAGCAGACATGCCGTTCCGATCTCGCGGCAGAGACCGGAAATACAACAGGACGTTAGAGAACGTCCTTGGGCATTAAAGCCCAGGTATCGGTGACGTTCCAGAACGTCCTATGTCCTAAAGAGGTTAAAACACAAGCCCCGAAATCTATCGCTGATAGATACCACTATAACACTATAACGTGTAAATATTCATGTGTAAATCTCCACAATAAATGTGAGAAACTAATATAAATCTTAGTCTAGCAGACTCCCCTGACATTTCTTTCTAACAGCAGCTAAAGTGCCATACTTGTGCCAAAACTGTCCGCAAAATTAGTCAGTGATATCATGGACATGCCTTTGTTCACACTATCAGTCTGAGAGAAGCTTTGGTCCAGATATGCTGTCGTGTGTGTTAAATTAAGTTGGTCTTCTAAAAGTGTTCTTTTAAGTGGCCAAATCTTTTAAGGAACATTCCATGAAAATACAGTCTCCAATGTACTTAACTGCAGATATCATTAACAAAGCCCTGACTAAAAGCAGCTCTTACAGAGGCTGGAAACAGAGATCCAGTAGCGGTGCGTCTCTTCTTGTAGTGACAGCCACTCAGGCTGTAAGCAAACACTGGCAACTGATGACGTGTCAGATAGATGAGAGTCCCATTTATCACTGCATGTATGCTGACGAGCGCTCACTTCAGCAGAGTTCACTCGCCTTTGCTTACCAAATATTGATCCCTACAAATAGAACAACATTCATTTATAAAACCTACATGTTAGTGGCGAGTGAGACATATACTTGCGTCAATTCTCTTTGCACTGAAATGTTACCTGCACAATGTGTTTCCATGATGTGGTAAAACAGACCAACAATAATCATCTCTGATCTATATCCTTAGCCACTTGTTTCACATTAAACTAAGCAGGATTTTATAGCTACATTTAATTGGTGAAGCAAACAGTCAGTCCTTGAAGTTGATGTATTGGAAGCAGGAACAAGTATAAGAATTTGAGTGACTTTGACAGGGACCAGAGTGAGTGTCTGTAAAATAGCATGAATTGGGGGTTGTGTCAAGGATAAAGTGATTACTACCTACAGTAAGCATTGGACTCACAGCTAGTTGGGCAGCCACAAACTGGTTAAAGTGCCAATGCTGACACCTACTACCAAAAGCATCTACAATGGGCATGCGAGCATTAAAACTGCACCGTGAAGAATGATGCTTATTTTAATATTATGTGGTCAACAGGGTGCATGTGTGTGACTTACCTGAGGAAGTGGTGACACCAATGTCACATTCCACAAACCCACTCCTGCCTTTGACCAGTGTCCCATTTCTGGTCACTGCTCCTATAGCTCGGTCTTGTGAGACCAACCTCCTGTTTGACACTGTATTTCAGTCCTAGGCCTCCCTGTCTGAGGTCCATTTTACTAGTGCGGCTCTTCTGTTTGGACCCCTGGAGCTGCTTTTTCTGGACTCTGCATTCTTTAAAGCACCCCCTCTCCAGCAATGCCTAAATGTCCAAGACTACTTATAGGGGTTTTTTGGCCTTAAACTATTGACACCGGATAGGCTATCAATAGTTGATTGGCTATGTAAATTGTTTGTAGTGATGGCGCTGTGTAACTGCAGAGCAGCTCTTATTAACCCTTTAAGGACGCAGCTCATTTTCACCTTAAGGACGGAGCCATTTTTTGCAATTCTGACCACTGTCACTTTAAGCAGTAATAACTCTAAGATCCTTTTACCGATTATTCTGATTCTGAGATTGTTTTTTCGTGACATATTCTACTTTATTTTAGTGGTAAATTTTCGGTGTTACTTGCATCCTTTCTTGGTGAAAAATACCCAAATTTCATGAAAATTTTGACAGTTTAGCATTTTTCTAACTTTGAAACTCTCTGCTTGTAAGGAAAATGGATATTCCAAATAAATTTTATATTGATTCACAAATACAATGTGTCTACTTTATGTTGGTATCATAAAATGGACATATTTTAACTTTTTGAAAAAATTAGAGGGCTTCAAAGTATAGCAGCAATTTTCAAAATTTTCATGAAAATTGCAAAATCTGAAGGGACAGATGTTACAGAACTACAACTTCCAGCATGCCTGGGCAGTCTAGGCATGCTGAGAGTTGTAGTTTTGCAACATCTGGAGGGCACCACTGTAATAGTGGTCTCCAAACTGTAACCCTCCAGATGTTGCAAAACTACAACTCCCAGCATGCCCAGACAGCCTTTAGCTGTCTGGGCATGCTGGGAGTTGCAGTTTGGCTTCCACTAGGAAGGCAGCAGTAAATATCGCTTTACTGCCACCTCCCTTCATGCTCGACGCCGTCGCCTCCCTACCTGCGCCGCTGATCTCCGCTGATGTCACCGATGATCGGCGGTCCCCACGGCATCTTCTCCCCCCCGTTCTGCCCAACATCCAGGGGCGGGCAGAGCGGGGGATTTCCATGGCAACCCCTCGTCTTCAACTGCCATTGGTCAGTACTCAGTGCTGACTAATGGCAGGGGATAGGAGGAGGTTGCAGCACTGCAACCTCGCTCCTATCCCTTAGTATGATCGGGGCTGTCACTGACAGCTCCGATCATCCCTATTTTCCGTGCGAACAGGTCACCAGAGACCCGATCAGCCCGGAATAGTAGAAAATCGCATGTCTGAATTGACATGCGATTTTCTCCAATCGTCGACATGGGGGGGGGGGGGGGTCTCAGGACCCCCCTTCGGCGATGTGCCGGGATGCCTGCTGAATGATTTCAGCAGGCATCCCGGTCCAGTCCCCAACCGGCCAGCGGCGGGGACCGGAATTCCCACGGGCGTATCCATACACCCTACATCCTTATGGACTCGGGATGCAGGGCGTATGCATATGCCCTGCGTCCTGAACAGGTTAAAGTAAATAAGGCTTTTGTTTATTTTTAGTGCCACAGCTGTGCCAATCCTGTAGGCATATTAATAGTTTTAGGCTGGAAAACCCCTTTACGGACAATTTCATCAACCAGTTTATGACTAATAAGGTAATACAGGTCCTGTACTGAGCTAAGAAGCTCTTTAGTTTTGGTGTTGTCCCAGTTCATATTTTGACCCTGTCTTACTGTCTGATGCCCAGCCTGATCTCCCACCTTTTTTTATCACAATAGAAAATTTTCACCTGTCTGACTTTTTTCCTATATACCGCTTTGCAAAAACTCTACCTGTCCTAACTTCAGCCTGTTAAACTATAATTTCCATCTGCCACCTTGTTACCGCAAGTTGATGTCTTTTGTCAATCTATGTGTCAGTTGTTGGTCATGAAGACTACTTTAGGGCTAGCAACCTGAGGATTCCCTCAGGGAAAGTCCATACCTTCTAGTGGGGGTTAAAGGGGTTATCCACCGTAAGGTGATTTTAGTACGTACCTGGCAGACAGTAATGAACATGCTTGGGAAGGATCTGCGCTTGTCTTGGAACTAAATGGCTAAGTCATGAGATTAACATGACACTGTGGCTAGCTTTTTGTGAACTTGTATTTCCTGTTTGACTGTTCTTTTTTTTTTTTACTACAAATCCCACAATTCTATTTTCCTCCTTCCCACACATCAGCCACCCCACCTATTGAAACATAAATGAGCTGCAGACCTGTTGTTTTTAATCAGGGTGCCTCCAGCTGTTGCATTAGTTGCAGATTGATCCCTCCATTTGACAAAAATTGGGATGTATGGTCTACCAACAATTATATGATCTGAAAATGTAGACTAAAACTTAACATTGAATAGGTACAACTAAAACTGTCCTTCAAAACCTGGACAGAAAAACACCACATGTGTAATAATATAAATTAATGGAGATTCTGCTCCAAATACAAAAATAAAGATTCAGCACATTAGCTGCACTCAGATATTAGATATTCTTTAACCATATAATACCAGCCTAGCTGATTCTGTCCCTTTCCCCATGATTCGGGAGGGGTCTCAGGGTAGGACAACAGGAGGGGGTTGGTAGGGAGCCTGTTATATACTATGCTACCCCTAGATAGCCTACCCCTAGGCGGGGTGGGCGTCCTAATAAGGACGGTCCCGCACAGGAACCTATTCCCTGTTGTACTATCACCACCCTACAATAAACTCACTTGCTAGCTACTCAATATGACTGACTACCTGCGGGGCCAATACCCTAATGCTGATCTATATATAATAGTAATATTTATGATCAGTCAGAGCAGGGGAGTCAGGGCTGCAAGGAGATGGTCAACCTTAGTATAGTCAGAGAAATGACAGTATATATCCCTTTCCCCTTTAAAGCTGATATGACACAAATTCCCTACTAATATATGGATATCATTCGTGCATGTGCATAGCAGCAAGAGGATACAGCACTATCACCATTCCATATTAAACATAAGGTATACATCAGACCATTTAGCTGGAATACTTATGGTTTGTAGTCATGAAGATGCATGGTTAACGTCTCGACGCGTTTCTTACTATCCCGTTCATCAGGAGACCGATTAGGATATAGATAGAGGATAAGGAGCACGCCATCCTTGTGCACCCTGCAGCGATGTCAGAGGGTTCTGTGCGGCCACACAGAACCCTCTGACATCGCTGCAGGGTGCACATGGATGGCGTGCTCCTTATCCTCTATCTATATCCTTATCGGTCTCCTGATGAACGGGATAGTAAGAAACGCGTCGAGACGTTAACCATGCATCTTCATGACTACAAACCATAAGTATTCCAGCTAAATGGTCTGATGTATACCTTATGTTTAATATGGAATGGTGATAGTGCTGTATCCTCTTGCTGCTATGCACATGCACGAATGATATCCATATATAAGTAGGGAATTTGTGTCATATCAGCTTTAAAGGGGAAAGGGATATATACTGTCATTTCTCTGACTATACTAAGGTTGACCATCTCCTTGCAGCCCTGACTCCCCTGCTCTGATTGATCATAAATATTACTATTATATATAGATCAGCATTAGGGTATTTGCCCCGCAGGTAGTCAGTCATATTGAGTAGCTAGCAAGTGAGTTTATTGTAGGGTGGTGATAGTACAACAGGGAATAGGTTCCTGTGCGGGACCGTCCTTATTAGGACGCCCACCCCGCCTAGGGGTAGGCTATCTAGGGGTAGCATAGTATATAACAGGCTCCCTACCAACCCCCTCCTGTTGTCCCACCCTGAGAGCCCTCCCGAATCATGGGGAAAGGGACAGAATCAGCTAGGCTGGTACTATATGGTTAAAGAATATCTAATATCTGAGTGCAGCTAATGTGCTGAATCTTTATTTTTGTATTTGGAGCAGAATCTCCATTAATTTATATTATTGCACATGTGGTGTTTTTCTGTCCAGGTTTTGAAGGACAGTTTTAGTTGTACCTATTAAATGTTTTAGTCTACATTTTCAGATTGATCCCTCCACCCATTAAAGCAGACAGGCTCCCTGTCATCAGCTGACTACTGAGTCAGGTCTCGGCCGCATTGCAAGCTGGGAAAAATCCAAGACAACAGTCATTTTGTATGCAGGTAAAAATAAATAGTGAGGTGAAAATTATAGAAGAATTGCGAGAAACACAGGTACAGACACTATATTATGAACTAGACTAACTTTACAGCTCATGTAGCATAGTCAAATAAAAAAAATCCAGGAATACCCCTTTAAGGTTAAGTTGCTCACAATGATTAAGACTCTGCCTTCTGGTTTAGCCTAGAGCAACCTTGTGAGTTCACATCTCAGGCCAGCCTTGTGATAACCTGGATGCAACAATGGAAAAGGCAAGGTGATGTGATGCTCTGTGGAATGTTTTGCTGATGAACTGATACTACTTGACACATACCACTACCTAAACATTGTTGCAAACCTACTATACCAATTCATGGCAGCAGTATTTCCAAATGATAATGGTTTTTTTTCAGGATAATGCATCCAGTCACACTGTTCCTTTAGGAACAGGTTGAGGAAAATTGCAAAGGGATCAAAATGTTGAATTGGCCTTTTAATTCCCCAGATCTCAATTTATTCTAGAATCTGTGTGATGTGCTGAAAAAGTGTCTGATTTATGGCCTCCCTTAAAAACATTTAGGACTTAAAGGATCTGCTAACATCTTGGTTCCAGATGTTGCCGGGTTATGCTTAGCTGTCTGGCTGGTTAGCTGACCTTTTGATGAGAGCACCTGCGGGGTTGCCTATTTTACCTGGCAGTTTGCTCTCATTCAATGCCTGTGAGTCCAACTCCAGTAGTTAGCAATTTACCCTGGTTATTCTTGTTTACCCGGCACCTGTGACTTTTGGCTTATCTTCTCGACTTCTCTATGGTATTAGCGATTTTGTACTTTGATAACTCCTGGTTTTGACATTGACTTATTGTGTGAGTGTGTTAGTTTTGCTTCTGTTAGTCAGTCTGCTCACCTTGTACCTTGACCTGTGTCTGTATTATTGTATTTTATTATTTTGACAGTTACACCCCTCACTTGTCTAGGGAGGGACTGCCACCGTGGTTATGGACCCGTCGCCCAGGGCAGGTACGTAAGTAGGCAGGGCTAGGGGAGTGGGCGAGAATAGTGCGCACTCCTTTCCTGCCCATACGTGACACTTTTTACATTGATGTGCAAATTTTATATCAAATTTATCTATATTGGACTATTCTGTGGACTATTCTTCTTGTCAAAAGATCATGTAGTCCTTAGCAAGAATGCTAAACAAGCTGGTGATGTTGTACATTCATCAGGTTCTCTGCAATTCCACTGACTTAGACCCTGTTCTCACAAGTCAAGCTTGATGACAATCCATATATACTTAAGAATGGGGTTTCTGTACCACTGGTTATATACAGAAGAAAAATGTTTTGCTCAAGAGAAGGTAAAAATATGCAAGAAATTTTCAATAGAAATAATTATAATGCTAAAAAATAAGACTGTTGCTTATATTAACAACTACTTGGAAATTATTTTAGGAGTCTTTAATAAAGAAATGGTATCATAGCGTCCCAAATCATCTATACAGGCTAAGTACGGCAACATGTACTTGGCTGCTTCAGAAAAACATTGCTAAGCTGGAAGCAGATCATTGAGCCTGGGCATTGCGTGTTTTAATTCGCAGGTTACACTTCGGAAACGAGGGCATTTTTCCCCATGCCTGATCAAGGTCAAATCTCTATTAAAATACCCTTAGGTTCTCATTCTGGAGAAATGAACTGGTAATACATTTGGCAAGTTAATCTGAGGATTGACTTCTCACATAAGACCAGCTGTTATGCTTCTAAGTACATGGAGTATTTACCTCTAATAATGAAATGACTAAAATGTAAGGCAAAAAAAGGAGCACCCTGCCTTCCTGCTCCCAAGGTATAATTGCAGATTTAATAATCTGATTTGTCAAAACTGTCAGAGCCAAGTGGATCATCTGGAGAGCAGATGAAGAAAATATCTATAATTATGGCTCCATGTTTGTAGTCAGTCCATCAACATCACTGTAGCTGTAAGCTCAAAGGACAAGTCAGCAAGAGGAATACCTGCATATATAAGCAGTAACCACCCGGGCTGTTCGCATGGCATGATAATTACTTAGTGAGCATTACAAAATAAAACAATCCCAATTAGAACAATTTACTGGATTTTTAAAACCTAACTATGAATATATATTTACTATATATATATATATATATATATATATGTGTGTGTGTGTGTGTGTGTGTGTGTGTGTGTATTTTTCCTATAGCACCAAATACAAGAATGACTAAGGTATGTATATTGAATAGTTTGTTATTCTAGTGTTTCTGGATCCCAAGAAAACATGTTTTTATGCCAAGACCCCTTTAGTATTATAAAGTAATCATTCACATAGTACAGCAAAATCACTGCGCGTAAACTCTTGGATCACAATGAGATCATAAGTTGAATCCCTTGAAGAGTTGTAGCCGTAAGGCCCAATCATTTGCTTCCTTGGGATTGAAATAACAATTACAAGGTGTAATAACGGCGTTGTCAAACTTTCAGCCTCTTGACAACTCCGTTTTTACGGCGAAACATGTTGAGGGTGACAAAGCAATAATATTTTAACTGCACACTGTGATGGTGCCATAAAGAGGTGTCTACAGCACCGTGTGTCTCATAATAACAGGGAGATACCCTGATATAAACCTGAACAGATTAACAGCACCGTCACAGTACTATTTTAACTCACCATTTTAGGGTTTTATTTGATAACTAATAAAAATTAATTTTTATAGGTGGGCACCATATATAGGGGTGTTAGTTTCCCGGGCTTCGGCCCAGGAGTTGGTGGTTTCCATAGATTTATTAAGTTGGGCTGCAGAACACACAAGAAACAAGAATGGGGGTAATGGTCTGTGTAGTTTCTGCCGCTCCCTGCACAAAGGTTATTTACATGGGGCTATGGGGGGGGGGGGGGTCTGATTTTGAAACAAATCAGCTGGGATGTCTTGATGAGTCATGGTGAGCTTATATATATATATATATATATATATATATATATATATATATATATATACATATATGTGTGTTTTTATTTTTACAACTTTTGGCTGGATATCTCCTGGTGCATAAGTTGTCTTGAGCTCCATGTATAAAGATTTGTACATGCAGGTATGTATATCTTACAAAAAGGATATAATGCATACACATTAGTATGCATATTAGTACACTTTTCTATTCACAACCTCAAAACTAAACACCTGAATGAAAAGGTAATTGTAACTGAACGGAAAAAAATCATTGACCCCAACTGAACATTGCACAGATATAGAAAAGTAAAGAATCTGTCAGATAACCCAAGTCGTATCTAAGGGCAGAGTTCACAGACCCCAGTCACAAGAACTGAAAGCATCTTCACAGTGATCCCTGTGTTTGTTGATAACCTAAAATAGATATTTCAAGAGCATTTTCTCTGTCTTTATCAAAACCATCACTATTATTAAACCCATCAATGTCAGATACATCTGAACGCTCTTACAGAGTTGTCATTAGTCCCATTGCCGACTAAGACCACACAATGCTCTTTATTTGGGAGCAGCAGACCTATCACTGAGCATTGTCAGAGATCATGTGGAATAAGCTTGCAGCTAAAAACTATACCAGCTTGTGCACAATACAATCCTTACAAAGGAAGTTGGCTAAAGAGCAGCCAGTATATTCTCATAACATTACATGGCTACAATCCTGTGGCATGGTTCTCCATTGTGTGTGACTCAATCTATACAAAATGCTGTTATAGTTGTAGTTCAGTTTCTAACATCAATGAAAAGTTCATCTATATCTCCTATTTAATGGGATACCCCGCCCCTAGACATCTTATGCCCTATACAAAGGATGAGGGATATGTTGTCTGATCGTGGGGAGTCGCCACTGTGACCCCCCGCAATCTCTGCTGTGGCACCCCAGTCATCTGGTGCATGGAATGAACTTCGTTCCATGACGGATTATGAGCGACCACAGTCATCACACCCCATCATTCATGTCTATGCGAGGAGGCGTGACGGCCATATACTAGCTGTGACGCCCGCTCCCATAGACATAAATGGAGGGGGCGTAGAGTGATGTCACGAACACGTAAGCTCCGAACATCCGCCAGCTCAGAGATCGTGGGGGGTTCCAGCAGCTGGACCCCCCGCGATCAGCAATCTTATCCTGTATCCTTTAGATAAGGGGTAAGATGTCTTAGGGCAGAGTACCCCTTTAAGTGAATAGAGTTTACAGAAACCTTTTCGTCTTTGCCTACAAAACAGTCTTATTCGAATGACTGGAAGGGATTTTCAGCTGCATGCATTTCTGCAACAAATCTGCCACATGTGAATAAAACCTTAAAGTTACATCAACAGAATGCTAGAGGATCTGATAATGAGGGAAGCTTCACCAACCTTAGATATTAGTGAAAAAACTTACCATCTATGGACAGCTTTGCCAAACCTTACAGATGTTGTCCCAATGACACATTCCTTTCATAGAACGTGTCCCCCTTCTCCATACAACTACTGAGTGTAGTATTACATGACACATATTCAAGTTTCAGATGTAGTGTGTGCCAACTTGTGTGCAGTGCCACTACATCATTTCAGTGCACTAGGAGAGTGTGATGCAAACTATCATGTAAAAGAGCGGCAATGTGTACTGTATGCATCACCACTCACGGTAGATGCGTAATGTACAGTAGATTTGCAGGGGTTCTTGCACCCCGCCCGGTGAATGTGTGGGCAACAATGCAAGACGTATGCATCACTGCTCATGGACACAGTACAATACACGACTCTCTCAAGAGCTGCAGTGCAGTGAACTGGTACACTATGCCAATAATGCAGTGCACCACCCCAACACTGATGTGCGCTTACAATCTGCTTTTAGGTGGCAATTACATATATGTTCAGATTCATTGTTAGGGGTGATTCTGACTACAGGCTTTGTTGACTGTTTCCAGTAACAGCCAGAAGAAATGTGAATGCAGCTCTGGTCTAAAATATAGCCTATTACTCAAAGTACTACATTTTATACCCATCTTTACTATTACAATTACATATATGAAATAGACGCAGAACACAAATTGTACTTTATCATTTACGTACCTCCACAATACTCATTTGTGACTTTGCAGTGGTTCCAGTTTATATTTGCTTTGTGTGTATAGATTTGCTGTGTGTTGATGTAAGGTAAGCTAGCTAAGAGTGCTGTCTGTGATAACTCCCATCCGCCGGCTAACACTTTCCAAGCTCCTTAAGCTCCTTTGAATTCATATTGCTGCTCATGAAATCGGATCAGTGTATACTCACAGGCATCATTTAGCATACCTTCCGAGGTATGTAAACACAGACACGGGTGCAGCCATCTTTGCATAATACTGAAGGCGACAGCAACTAGAAATACCAGCAGGGACCTGTTACTGAATTCAACAAGATGGACACAGTTGTTATGGCCGCTAATCTCTGACCTACTTTCAATCAGTAGCTGTATAAGAGGAACTCAGTCTGACGGCTACTTACAGCAATGTCCCTAAACGTCCTAATGACAGCGAATCAAGATCAACTATGGGCATATACCACTTACTCAATGCACATATACAACCCCACATACGACTGCATTTTATACATATAATATAATAATGATATAATTATAATTGTTATTAGTATCAATAACATTTAATAATATTAATTTATATAGCCCCAACAAATTCTGCAGCGATTTACAATTTTGAGGGCACAAATAAAGACAAATATCAGACATTACAATATTACACACTAAATATCAGACAATAAAAATGAGGGCCCTGCTCTCAAAAGCTTAAATTCTAAGGAGGCTATTTATGCATACCGTATATACTCGGGTATAAGCCGACCCAAATATAAGCCGAGGCCCCTAATTTCCCCCCAAAAACCTGGAAAAGTTATTGACTCGACTATAAGCCTAGGTTGGGAAATACATCCTCCCATCATCTCATCATCCCCCCCCCCTATCATCATCCTCCCCCCCCCTTCATCAGTGGTCTTCAACCTGCGGACCTCCAGATGTTGCAAAACTACAACTCCCAGCATGTCCGGGCATGCTGGGAGTTGTAGTTTTGAAACCTCAGGAGGTCCGCAGGTTGAAGACCACTGCAGCCTTCGTCATCATCCAGACCCCCGTCATCACCCCCCCCCCCCTTCATCATCACCGCCTTCATCAGTGGTCCTCAACCTGCAGACCTCCTGTCATTGGCTGTTTGGGCATGCTGGGAGTTGTAGTATTGAAACCTCTGGAGGTCCACAGGTTGAAGACCACTGCGGCCTTCGTCATTATCCAGACCCCCCCTTTTAGTTTTCTACTCACCTCGTCCCTGTGCGTTGTCGTCAAGGCAACGTCACTAGTCCGGGGCTGGGCCCGGAGTGGAGAAAAGGGCCCCTCGTTGAAAAAGGACAGCCCGGAACGACTAACCCTCCCCACCAGACAGTCCCTACAGCATAGATGGCCCGGACCAGCTCACCCTTCCTTCCCACCGAGGGGAGGTGAGTAGAAAACTAAGGGGGGGGGGGGGGTCTGGATGATGACGAAGGCCGCAGTGGTCTTCAACCTGCAGACCTCCAGAGGTTTCAAAACTACAACTCCCAACATGCCCGGACAGCCGATGGCTGTCCGGGCTTGCTGGGAGTTGTAGTTTTGCAACATCTGGAGGTCCGCAGGTTGAAGACCACTGATGAAGGGATTGAGTTCACTCGAGTATAAGCCGAGTGAAAAATTGTGCTGGAAAACTCGGCTTATACTCGAGTATATACGGTATAACTTGTACAATGCAAGCATATTTTATAAGAAAAATTCTATGTACAGTATATAAAAAAATCTCTATTATTTTTCAAATATTTATTAGTTCTTTAATGTTTTATACAAAAATGATTTAGTCTCTCCACAGTGAAATTTTTCATCCTTTGTCGATATGACATGCTATTTCAACCTGACGTTTTTATAGGTAAGGTATTTTCTATGTGCAATTACATGGTTGTCTTATTACATGTAGCCTCTCATGTGCAAATACCACTATACAAGTGAACAGGAATTGGAGGCGAGACGGCCACATACATGGGACTTTAATCGGCCACACATTACCATGGGATCAAAAATATGAAGACTATACTAGCAGATCACTGTGGTTTCATTTGTAAAAAAAAAAAAAAGAAATCCTGCCAATCCTGCAACACACTGTATAATACTAAGAAAAAATACAAAAAGTGGAAAGGTGCATTCACAAGCATCAGAAATGTTGCAGATTTTGTGCAGTGAGAAAAAAAATGCATAGGATTTTTTGCTTGTCATTTTGATGTGGAACTACCACTGGATATTTAGTGCAGAAAATGTCAATTTAAACAAAAGAGTTAAAAGTTACCATGAGCATATTTTTCTGCAGACCTGTGTTAAAAATCTACAGTTGCATATTTTGCTGAGGATATCCAGAATTTGTTGGGAATTTTGACTTCTTTACTGAAGTCAATGGGGGAAAATCTACAACATAAATATATGCTTTCCACACTACAGGTAAGCTTAAAGGGGTACTCTGGTGGAATTTTTTCAAATCAACTGGTGCCAGAGAGTTAAACAGATTTGTAAATGACTTGCATTTATTTATTACTATCTATTTATAACTTCTATTTTATCTTAATCTTTCCTGTACTTAGCTGATGTATACTACAGAGAAATTATTTTCTGTCTGACCACAGTGCTCTCTGCTGACACCTCTGTCCATGTCAGGAACTGTCCAGAGCAGGATAGGTTTGCTTTGGGGATTTGCTTCTAATCTGAACAGTTCCTGACCCAGACAGAGGTGTCAGCAGAGAGCACTGTGGTCAGACAGAAAAGAACGACCCAACTTTCTCTGTAGTATACAGCAGCTGATAAGTACTGGACAAATTACGATTTTGAAATAGAATTCATTTACAAATCTGTTTAACTTTCTGGCACCAGTTCATTTGAAAACATTTGTTTTCCACTGGAGAACCCATTTAAGTTCACATTAGCGTTGTACTCTGCCCCATTTAGGATCCTTTAAGCTTTTTGTTTTGTGCTGGACAGGATTTAAATGGGGTCTGTCAGATTGTGTCAGTTGTCCATTATATCACATGCATTGAGTGGAGAAAAAAAACTTAGCTTGCAGTCATTTTTTTCTCTGTTAAAGTCTCCTAGTTCTGGGCTTAGTCAGAACTCGGCCTTAATTTATGCTCTAATTTCATGTGGATTTTTCCAAAGTTCCAAAGATTTCACCAAAGTTCACACCTCGTAAAATGTACGGACATTTGTTATTTCATGTGCGGAATTTTGTACCGTTTTTTCTGCCGATTATTGTAAATAAAATACGTCAATACATTTAACAATGTGTGATCTTAGCCTAAGGGTGAAAATACAACCGTTCTGGGTTGCAGTTGAGTTGCAATATACTGCAAGGAAATTAATTCCCTGTAGTAGTCACTGCCCTCCGGGTTGTAACCACTCCTACTCAGGAATGATTGACAGCTCAGTCATAGCCCATGTAACTGCTCTTCTCTTTGGGCAGGGGGAGCAGAGTGGTGATGTCGGCCGTGCCTGGACGGGTGTCTATTTAGGTGAGGGGGTTCATGGCCCCTCCCCTTAGTTGTGCACTGGCCTTTAGCCAGGTTTTTAATGTGTGTGGTTTATAATTGTTTAACCCTGTATGTGCAATCTGCTTTTTGTACTGAAGTGTACTAATAAATGAATTTCTATTGGTATTACCGGGTGTGCTGCTCTCTTTCAGTGATGTCTTTTTCTTACTATTGATATTGTGTAGCACCCCATTTGATTATTTGAATGAGTTGAGCCCCCCCACTTTCCTTCTCCTGGCCGTGCATGGGCTGTCAATCATTATATATTAATGACTATTCACAGGGCATTAGCATACGGCACAAGACAATTTTAAAAATAATTTTCTTCATAAGCAAGGACACGAAGATATGAATACATCGTGAGAAAGCGGATTTTACCCTATATAACGTGGTGCCACCTGTTATATAGGGTAAAATCTGCGACAGGTTCCTTTTAACACGAGGACAATCTGTATTGAGACAACAGTTTCAAGTTATGTTGCATGAAACAAATTCTCAGACTTTAACCCTAGTCTAAACTGTTTGATCTACAGTTGCGGTATACAGAGGTTATACATCTTCCAGAAGTCAGCTTCACAAAAATAATTTGCAAATAGTCTAACATTCATTCGGAAAATATGAATTTTCTCTAAAATTCTTCTCTGGAATCCTTTTGTAATGCATGCTATGCCATGTTCTACATATGGAGAAACAGCTGGAAAAGATCACCTTTACTATCCCAACGCAGCGATTTGTGTATTTCCATTTATAAGTTTGGGGGTCTTTGGTGTGGTCAGAAAATATTGCTTCGCTTTAAAAATCCCGGCTCCTGAAATAGCCAGTGGTTGGATTTTACCATTTCTGTAAAGTAAGCGAAATGTCCATCCTACATAATAATTTACACGTACAGTTCTTAAAATATTAATGAAAAAAAAAACCTGCTAACGTAACCATTTTACGCAAGGAAAGAAACAGAAAAATGTGTAAATGTTTTATAACATTATAGCATATAAAATCATAGCATGAATGAAAGGAGGCAGCCATGTTTTATTAGGAGAGAACACTCTTATAAAAGGAACAGGAGATACAATCATAGAGGGCAACGCAGCTGACTAAGGCTTAACAGCACAGGTCCAAGGAGCGTAAAATAACTCTGTGTACCATCGCGAATATACAGGCGATTTACAGCACCCCAGTAACTCTAGTTTACTGTAAAAATGTTATCACCATCCTGCACCTGGTCATCTTGCCATACATGTTTTAGCAGATGTAGCTCACAGTTTTCTCATGCCACCTGTGTAAAAATCCATATGAATACGTTTGGATCTACTAGAAAAAAGGAAGCTATTTTGCAACCTCCGTTTTTACATTTTTAAGCAGTGCACTTTTCGATAAAAAATGACACTTTATCCTGTAGGTCCATGCAATTAAAATTTATAACGTTTTTTTATTTTACGTTTTTTAACCCCTTAAGGACTGAGACAATTTTGTTTTCATTTTTTCCTCCTCGCCTTCAAAATATCATAACTCTTTTATACTTTCCTCCACAGACTAGTATAAGGACTTGTTTTTTGCACGATCAGTTGTCCATTGTAATGCCATCACTAACTTTACCATAAAATGTATGGCGCAACCAAAAAAATTACTATTTGTGTGGGGGAATTTCGTTTTCACACCGTACAATTTACGGTAAAAATGATATGTGTTCTTTATTCTTTGGGTCAATACGCTTAAAATGATACCCATAATAAACTTTTCTACTACTGTTGTGCTTAAAAAAAAAATCGCAAACTGTTTAACCAAATTAGTACGTTTAAAATCCCCCTAATTTGAAGACCTATAACTTTTTCATTTTTCCGTATAAGTGGGGGTATGAGGGTTAATTTTTTGCACCGTGATCTGTACTTTTTATTGATACCATATTTTCTAATATAAAACTTTTAATACTTCTTTAATAATTTTTTTAATAAAATGTTATAAAAAAAGCAGCTATTTTGGACTTTTTTTTTTACGTTCACGCCGTTTACCGTACGGTATCATTAACATTTTATTTTAATAGTTGGGATATTTACGCACGCGGCGATACCAAATATGTACGTATATAATTGTTTTTTTTTTTTACACTTTTTGGGGGTGAAATAGGGAAAATGGGACAATTTACGTTTTTATTGATGGAGGGGATTTTTCACATTTTTTTTACATTTATTTTTAACTTTTTTAACTTTTAGTTTTACACTTGAATAGTCCCCATAGGGGACTATTTATAGCAATCATTCAATTGCTAATACTGTTCAGTGCTATGTATAGGACATAGCACTGATCAGCATTATCGGTCATCTTCTGCTCTCGTCTGCTCGATCTCAGACCAGAGCAGAAGACCCCGGGAGACTGCCGGAGCAAGGTGAGGGGACCTCCGGCTGCCATGCTGGATGATCGGATCGCCGCAGCACCGCTGCGGGCGATCAGATCATCCATTCAAAGTACCGCGATGCTGCAGATGCCGTTATCTGTATTGATCACGGCATCAGAGGGGTTAATGGTGGACATCCAGATGTCCGCCATTACGGGCGGGTCCCTGGCTGCTATCAGCAGCCAGGACCTGCCGCGCATGACGCGAGCATAGGACGTTATGCATAGGACGTAAATGTACGTCCTGGTGCGTTAAGTACCACCTCACCAGGACGTACATTTACGTTCCTTCGTCGTTAAGGGGTTAAAAGAAATTACAACTTTTTGTATGAAAATCAGCATGCTTAAAGAGGTACCTGTCAGACAGTAATGGACATGCTTAGGAAGAATCTGTTCAGCACATTCCCAGTCCTCCACTGCACAGTGAATAACAGTTGGCTCCATGCACTGCACAGTGGTCAGACCTGGTTACTGCAGCACTTGAACAGGAGATGCGCTGTACCCAGCACCACCCCTACACTGAATTGGGCTGGAAGCAGATGGCTCAGTGATCATTCGTGCAGCCCTGTCCACATAATAGTCGAGCCATGTAATAGGCTGCTTAAATGAGCGCTGCTCTAGTAGAACGGAGCTTATATTTTGCACGTAACAAGCAAGTGTCAGCAACCCTTAGGGCTGGTTTCACAGTACTTTGGTCTACAGTGTATGGGCTCCTTTAACAACATTTGTGAAATTATTGTAATTATAGAAACAGGGCAGAAGAGGAATCGAAAGAAAGAGAAGGAAGACATGGCAGATTTCCTGGGAAACACAGAAAATATTTGATTACATATTTTTTAGATTTAACATAATAGGACCAAAGAAAAAGATTATATAACAATTGTTAGGCTTGTGTTTATTATTTAGGGCATTTTTATGTTTAGAGTTTCTTTAACTGCATGGCATCTGTGTTTCCATCATCCCTATTCTGATCTTATTTGTATGATAAACAGAAAGATGCATTATTACAGGGTTACTATGACAAGTTAATTGATACATCAAGCTAGGCTATGTTGTATACAGCAAAATACAATGTTTTCTATTGTTTAGCGTGTTATACCTTTCCTAATGGTATCTAAACTGGGTATATACATGCTACTTAAAATTCCCTTCTTTAGTCTATTGGGAAAGACCTCTTGTTTAAAGCTTTGACCCATTACAATGAATCACACCACAAACGTTCATCTGCAGACCTACCATAGATATGCTTAAAACCGTTCATGGTGGTTTTCATCATATTGGCGCGTGCATTAATGCAAACATACCCAGCATTATATCGGTTGGTCTCTTCTTTTTTGCACTTCAAGTCATTATCTTAGTTCTCCTAATTTTCTTTGACTAGACACTTGCTGGTGACCTCCATACTCCTTTGGTCTCAACAATCATCTCGTTGCTGTTGACATATACTTTACACTTATCTATACCTGACCCTCCTTTGACAGTGGGAGCACACTTACTGCTTAGACTGATAAGGTAAACTTACCACTTACATTTAATAATGAAGTCATAACGAATCATATGTTCCTACTTGCATGCGTATATAACAAGTTAGTAAAAAAAAATCACATTTAAGCAGCATTTTCCCTTTTTTATGTTTCCCGTGAATGATATACCTGCTCTACATGCAATAGATAGTCACCAGGACAAATGTGGTGTACCTCGAGCAGTTCTGTTACTGGAGGGTTAAAATCATGAAATCATTAGAGAAAGTGACATATACAATATACCCTGTATCTTACTGAAAATAAATAAGGACTATGCATGTGTATAAGCCAGTATCTGCTAAGCCTTTCATGAGCTAATAGCTCCGCCAAGAGTGCTAAATATAGTTTTCTGACTTTTCAGACAACTTGAAGATAATTTAGGACCACACACATAATAGGTTTGGGATGAGAAAAAACTTACACAACCATCCCACTCCTTTCAAAAGTATGCAAATGAGTCACCCACTTAGAAGCAGTGACTTCCACCTTCAAGGGCATTCTCAGTTACAGTATGTTTGGTTATTTTTACCAAACAAGGAAGCTTTCCAAAAACACTAGAATACCAACCACAGACAGCTAAACACATTTTCTTCAAGACATCCTTTTTAATCATCTTCTCCTTTGAATAAAGCCTCTATCACTCCGTGTCACTTGTATTCTTGGACTATAATTTGGAATTAATTACAGTAGTCTCAGCTTTTCAACAAAATGACACATATGCTAAATGAGTCTGCAAAATATGCCGAAAACTGACACTGGAGAATAGTCACACAGGGACAAGCAGTTAATAGGGTTGCTTATGACTAATAGTCTTAATTTGCTGCAGTGTGACTTCTGTAATGTACCTTCTTTGATAAAGTAACCCCTGAGCCAATAGCTCTGTGACCACATGTATGGACATCTGTGTTTGTTTATATTCATACTATGACTTTGTGGATGGGCTATACAGTCATGGCCGTAAATGTTGGCATCACTGAAAGTTTTCAAGAAAATGAAGTATTTCTCACAGAAAAGGGTTGCAGTAACACATGTTTTGCTATACAGATGTTTATTCCCTTTGTATGTATTGGAATTAAACCAAAAAAAGGGAGGAAAAAAAGCAAATTGGACATCATTTCACACCAAACTCCAAAAATTGGCTGGCCAAAATTATTGGCACCCTTAACTTAATATTTGGTTCCACACCTTTTGGAAAAAATAACTGAAATCAGTCGCTTCCTATAACCATCAATAAGCTTCTTACACCTCTCAGCTGGAATGTTGGACCACTCTTCCTTTACAAACTCCAGTTTTCTCTTATTGGAAGGGCGCCTTTTCCGAACAGCAATTTTACAATCTCCCCACAGGTGTTCAATGGGATTTAGATCTGGACTCATTGCTGGCCACTTCAGAACTCTCCAGCGCTTTGTTGCCATCCATTTCTGGGTGCTTTTTGACGTATGTTTTCGGTCATTGTCCTGCTGGAAGACCTCAGATCTCGGATGCAAACCCAGCTTTGTGACACTGGGCTGTACAGTGTGACCCATAATCCATTGGTAATCATCAGATTTCATGATGCCTTGCACACATTCAAGACATCCAGTGCCAGAGGCCGCAAAACAACCCCAAAACATCATTGAACCTCCACCATATTTCACTGTAGGTACTGTGTTCTTTTCTTTGTAGGCCTCATTCCATTTTCGGTAAATAGTAGAATGATGTGCTTTACCAAAAAGCTCTATCTTGGTCTGATCTGCCCACAAGACATTTTCCCAGAAGGATTTTGGCTTACTCAAGTTCATTTTAGCAAAATGTAGTCTTGCTTTTTTTATGTTTCTGTGTCAACAGGGGGGTCCTCCTGGGTCTCCTGTCATAGCGTTTCATTTAATTTAAATGTCGACTGATAGTTCGTGCTGACACTGATGCTCCCTGAGCCTGCAGGACAGCTTGAATATCTTTGGAACTTGTTTGGGGCTGCTTATCCATCATCCGGACTATCCATATTTTCTCTTCCGTCCATGCCCAGGTAGATTAGCTACAGTGCTATGGGTTGCAAACTTTTGATAATGTTGCGCACTGTGGACAAAGGCAAATCTAGATCTCTGGAGATGGACTTGTAACCTTGGGATTGTTGATATTTTTCTACAATTTTGGTTCTCAAGTCCTCAGGCAGTTCTCTTCTCCTCTTTCTGTTGTCCATGCCTAGTGTGACATACACAGATACACAATGCAAAGACTAAGTGAACTTATCTCCTTTTTATCTGCTTTCAGGTGTGATTTTTATATTGCCCACACCTGTTACTTGCTCCAGGTGAGTTTAACCCCTTAAGGACCCAGGACGTACGGGGACGTCCCCACACCCTGGGCTTTAAGGACCCAGGACGTCCATGTATGTCATGGCGTTTTCCGGTCCCTGTCGCGTGCCGGACAGAGATCGGAAGCGGATGCCTGCTGAAATCGTTCAGCAGGCATCCAGGGCAAACGCTGAGGGGGGCCATGTCTGCCCCCCAAATCGGGAGGGAAATTGCCCCTGCAATCTGCGGCGATACCGGGCTGATCGGGTCTCTGGGACCCGACCGCCCGGTAATTTTGCATGGTCCCGGTTGTCACAGACAGCCAGGACCATGCTGAAGTTAGCTAACCGACCAATCGCAGGGGGGGGGGGGCGGTTACTTCCTCCCGCCCTGCCTGGCCCCTGGAAGTCCGGAGAGATCAGGAGGAAGTCCGGAGGACGCAGCGGGGGACGGGGGAGTGCCGGGGCCCAGCCCCGGTACTTACCTCGTCCATGAAGACCCGGATCCCGGCAGCGGAGACGGCGGTGGTGGCGACAGGTAAGTTGATCTTCGGCGGCGGCGCGGGACCTTTGCAGCAGTCCACACCGCCGTAAAGCGATCTGGACTGCTCCATCTGGTCCCCTTACACTACAACTCCCAGCATGCCCAGACAGCCCTTGGCGTCTGGGCATGCTGGGAGTTGCAGTTTTGCAACATCTGAAGGTCCACAGTTTGGAGACCACTGTGCCCTTCCAAATGTTGCACAACTACACATCCTCAGCATGCCCTTACTGTCCAGGCATGCTGGGAGTTGTAGTTCTGTAACATCTGGCCCTTCAGATGTTGCAGAACTACAACTCCTAGCATGCCTGGACAGTTTAGGCATACTGGGAGTTGTAGTTTTGCAACATCTGGAAGGGCACAGATTGGGAACCACTGTATTAGTGGTCTGCAAACTGTAGTCCTCCAGATGTTGCAAAACTACAACTCCAAACATGCTGGGAGTTGTAGTTCGGCAACATCTGGCTCTAAAGATGTTGCCGAACTACTACTTCCAGCATGCCTGAGAATGTTTGGGAGTTGTGGCTTTGCAACAACTGGAGGCACACTGGTTGGGAAACATTGTCTGTTTCCTAACTCAGTGTTTACCAACCCGTGTGCCTCCAGCTGTTGCAAAACTATAACTACCAGCATGCACTGATAGACTGTGCATGCTGAGAGTTGTAGCTTTGCAACAGATGGAGGTCCCCCCCCCCTGTGAATGTACAGGGTACATTCACATGGGCAGGGGGTTTACAGTGAGTATCAGGCTGCAAGTTTGCGATGCAGCAAATTTTGCGCGGCAGCTCAAACTCGCAGCGGGAAACTCTCTGTAATCCCCCGCCCATGTGACTGTACCCTAAAAACACTACACTACACTACACTAGCACAAAATTAAATAAAAAGTAAAAAACACTACATATACACATACCCCTACACAGCCCCAGTCCCCTCACAATAAAAATGAAAAACATCTGTTTACAAAATGGAGCCTCCAGCTTGTTACGCCTAGCGCTCCGGGTCCCCCTCCTCCCCGGAGCGCGTACGGCGTCTCTCTCTCCGCAGCGCCCCGGTCGGTCCCGCTGACCGGGAGCGCTGCACTGTCATGGCCGTCGGGGATGCGATTCGCACAGCGGGACGCGCCCGCTCGCGAATCGCATCCCAGGTCACTTACCCGTTCCCGTCCCCTGCTGTCATGCGCGCCAGCTCCCTGAGACTTAAAGGGCCAGTGCACCAATGATTGGTGCCTGGCCCAATTAGCTTAATTGGCTTCCATCTGCTCCCTGCCTTTATCTGACCTCCTCCCATGCACTCCCTTGCCGGATCTTGTTGCCATTGTGCCAGTGAAAGCGTTTCCTTGTGTGTTCCTAGCCTGTGTTCCAGACCTCCTGCCGTTGCCCCCGACTACGATCCTTGCTGCCTGCCCCGACCTTCTGCTACGTCCGACCTTGCTTCTGTCTACTCCCTTGTACCGCGCCTATCTTCAGCAGTCAGAGAGGTTGAGCCGTTGCTAGTGGATACGACCTGGTCACTACTGCCGCAGCAAGACCATCCCGCTTTGCGGCGGGCTCTGGTGAAAACCAGTAGTGACTTAGAACCGATCCACTAGCACGGTCCACGCCAATCCCTCTCTGGCACAGAGGATCCACTACCTGCCAGCCGGCATCGTGACAGTAGATCCGGCCATGGATCCCGCTGAAGTTCCTCTGCCAGTTGTCGCCGACCTCACCACGGTGGTCGCCCAGCAGTCACAACAGATAGCGCAACAAGGCCAACAGCTGTCTCAACTGACCGTGATGCTACAGCAGCTACTACCACAGCTTCAGCAATCATCTCCTCCGCCAGCTCCTGCACCTCCTCCGCAGCGAGTGGCCGCTTCTGGTCTACGACTATCCTTGCCGGATAAATTTGATGGGGACTCTAAATTCTGCCGTGGCTTTCTTTCCCAATGTTCCCTGCACTTGGAGATGATGTCGGACCAGTTTCCTACTGCGCCTAGGCCTCCCGCCGAGGAGGCCATGCAAGTGGATCGGTCTCGCCTGACCCTGGAAGAGAGGAATCGCCGTAAGGAAGAGAATCTTTGTCTGTACTGTGCCAGTACCGAACATTTTTTGGTGGATTGCCCCATCCGTCCTCCACGTCTGGGAAACGCACGTTCGCACCCAGCTCTCGTGGGTGTGGCGTCTCTTGATGCTAAGTCGGTTTCTCCACGTCTCACGGTGCCTGTACGGATTTCTTCTTCAGCCAGCTCTTCCCTCTCAGCCGTGGCCTGCCTGGACTCTGGTGCCTCTGGGAATTTTATTCGGGAGTCCTGGGTGAATAAATTCCGCATCCCGGTGACCCGTCTTGTCAAGCCACTCCACATTTCCGCGGTTAACGGAGCCAGGTTGGATTGCACCGTGCGTTTCCGCACGAAGCCCCTCCTAATGTGCATCGGACCTCATCATGAGAAAATTGAGTTTTTGGTCCTCCCCAATTGCACTTCTGAAGTTCTCCTTGGACTACCCTGGCTTCTACACCATTCCCCAACCCTGGATTGGTCCACAGGGGAGATCAAGAGCTGGGGTACCTCTTGCTTCAAGGACTGCCTTAAACCGGTTACCAGTACTCCCTGCCGTGACCCTGTGGTTCCTCCTGTATCCGGTCTCCCTAAGGTCGTTATGGACTCTGCCCGCCTTAAGAAGTGCCTCTCCCCCCCTCCCAGTCCAGTCAGGCAAGCCTCGGTGCCTCCTCATGGCCCTCGTCCTGGTGTCACACTGCCCCGTGCCAGGCCTCGCCCTCTGCCCTCCCTCCCCATTCCCACTCCTGCTGTACTGCCTGCCGTTGAGGAATCCCTCCATCCTTTCCCGGTGTCCTCATCCCAGGGGAGGCAGTTACCGGACAAAGAGAAGGGGAGACCTAAGGTGGGGGGGTACTGTTACGCCTAGCGCTCCGGGTCCCCCTCCTCCCCGGAGCGCGTACGGCGTCTCTCTCTCCGCAGCGCCCCGGTCGGTCCCGCTGACCGGGAGCGCTGCACTGTCATGGCCGTCGGGGATGCGATTCGCACAGCGGGACGCGCCCGCTCGCGAATTGCATCCCAGGTCACTTACCCGTTCCCGTCCCCTGCTGTCATGTGCTGGCGCGCGCGGCTCCGCTCTCTAGGGCGCGCGCGCGCCAGCTCCCTGAGACTTAAAGGGCCAGTGCACCAATGATTGGTGCCTGGCCCAATTAGCTTAATTGGCTTCCATCTGCTCCCTGCCTTTATCTGACCTCCTCCCATGCACTCCCTTGCCGGATCTTGTTGCCATTGTGCCAGTGAAAGCGTTTCCTTGTGTGTTCCTAGCCTGTGTTCCAGACCTCCTGCCGTTGCCCCCGACTACGATCCTTGCTGCCTGCCCCGACCTTCTGCTACGTCCGACCTTGCTTCTGTCTACTCCCTTGTACCGCGCCTATCTTCAGCAGTCAGAGAGGTTGAGCCGTTGCTAGTGGATACGACCTGGTCACTACCGCCGCAGCAAGACCATCCCGCTTTGCGGCGGGCTCTGGTGAAAACCAGTAGTGACTTAGAACCGATCCACTAGCACGGTCCACGCCAATCCCTCTCTGGCACAGAGGATCCACTACCTGCCAGCCGGCATCGTGACACAGCTGTTGCAAAACAACAACTCCCAGTATTGCCGGACAGCCGTTGACTGTCCAAGCATGCTGGGAGTTTTGCAACAGCTGGAGGCACCCTGTTTGGGAATCACTGGCGTAGAATGCCCCTATGTCAACCCCTATGCAAATCCCTAATTCAGGCCTCAAATGCGCATGGCGCTCTCACTTCGGAGCCCTGTCGTTTTTCAAGGCAACAATTAAGGGCCACATATTGGGTATATGCTCGGGAGAAATTGCCTAACAAATTTTGGGGGGCTTTTTCTCCTTTAACCCCTTATGAAAAGGTGAAGTTGGGGTCTACATCAGCATGTTAGCGTAAAAAAAATTTTTTTTTTACACTAACATGCTGGTGTTGCCCTATACTTTTCATTTTGACAAGATGTAAAAGGGAAAAAAGCCCCCCAAAATTTGTAATGCAATTTCTCCCGACTACGGAGATACCCCATATGTGGGCGCAAAGTGCTCTGGGGGCGCACAACAAGGCCCAGAAGGGAGAGTGCACCATTTACATTTGAGGTGATATGCACAGGGGTGGCTGATTGTTACAGCGGCTTTGACAAACGCAAAAAAAAAACAAAAAAAACACATGTGACCCCATTTCGGAAACTGCACCCCTCACGGAATGTAATGAGGGGTGCAGTGAGAATTTACACCCCACAGGTGTCTGACAGATCTTTGGAACAGTGGGCTGTGCAAATTAAAAATTTCATACAGCCCACTGTTTCAAAGATCTGTAAATGCTGTAAATGCTCACTGTACCCCTTGTTACGTTTCTCAAGGGGTCTAGTTTCCAAAATGGTGTGCCATGTGGGGGTTATTTTGCTGTCCTGGCACCATAGGGGCTTCCTAAATGCGACATGCCCCCCGAGCAAAATTTGCTCTCAAAAAGCCAAATATGACTCCTTCTCTTCTGAGCATTGTAGTTCGCCCGTAGTGCACTTCAGGTCAACTTATGGGGTACCTCCATACTCAGAAGAGATGGGGTTACAAATTTTGGGGGGTATTTTCTGCTATTAACCCTTGCAAAAATTTGGAATTTGGGGGGGAAACACCCATTTTAGTGATTTCTTTTTTTACGTATGCAAAAGTCGTGAAACCCCTGTGGGGTATTAAGGCTCACTTTATTCCTTGTTACGTTCCTCAAGGGGTCTAGTTTCCAAAATGGTATGCCATGTGGGTATTTTTTGCTGTCCTGGCACCATAGGGGCTTCCTAAATGCGACATTGGGTCTACAAGAACATGCGAGTGTAAAAAATGAAGATTGTGAATTGTCTCCTTCACTTTGCTGCTATTCCTGTGAAACACCTAAAGGGTTAAAACGCTGACTGAATGTCATTTTGAATACTTTGGGGGGTGCAGTTTTTATAATGGGGTCATTTGTGGGGTATTTCTAAGATGAAGACCCTTCAAATCCACTTCAAACCTGAACTGGTCCCTGAAAAATTGTGAGTTTAGAAATTTTGTGAAAAATTGGAAAATTGCTGCTGAACTTTGAAGCCCTCTGGTGTATTCCAAAAGTAAAAACACGTCAATTTTATGATGCAAACATAAAGTGGACATATTGTATATGTGAATAAAAAAAATGATTTGGAATATCCATTTTACTTACAAGCAGAGAGCTTCAAAGTTAGAAAAATGCAACATTTTCAAATTTTTCATCAAATTTTGGGATTTTTCACCAAGAAAGGATGCAAGTATCGACAAAATTTTACCACTATGTTAAAGTAGAATATGTCACGAAAAAACTGTCTCGGAATCAGAATGATAACTAAAAGCATTCCAGAGTTATTAATGTTTAAAGTGACAGTGGTCAGATGTGCAAAAAATGGCCGGGTCCTAAGGTGTAAAATGGCCGGGTCCTTTTCTGTGAGAAATACTTCATTTTCTTAATAAAAATTCAGGGGTGCCAACATTTACGGCCATGACTGTATATATTTATCTATGCATAGGTGCAACCATCAAAAGCTCTAAGACCAATGCAGAGAAAGAACATTATTTAGTGTATGCAACTTCCAGGATTCAGGAAATCAAACCTGGACACCCTCATTAATAGGCTTGGCCAAGCGCCAACCTTTTGTTCCAAAGCGTACAATACAATGCTTACTTATACATTTGGCTTCTTTCTGCCTCTGCAATCACATTCCATCTTTCTGGTAACCAATGCAAGCCCCTCAATTTCTGATAACAGATATGATGTCAGTTGGTAAGAGTATAGCAAAACCTAGGCTTATCTGATAAAAGCAATATTCACAAGCAAATCTCTAAATCAATGGTGGAAGTTTATCAATGTTGTATACCGTTGTTCTGTCTTCCTGTAAGAAAATCTGTCCTCGCGTTGGAAAGATTTATTTTTTGGAGCCCAAATCTTTCCTGAACTCAATCATCAGAGTTCAAGCAGATATGCACCAAAAATCTGTCCAAAATGAAACATAATTCTGTTTAACTTGAATAAAATGTAGACTATTTTTATTATAGCCTACTCTGGGACAAAAACTCCAGAAGCCTGAATTTCACTGGATGATAAATGTGTCCGGTATACCCTCTTGGAAAGAATCTGAAAACTATCTAGATTTGTCTACAAAGCTTTGCCCCAGTTTTTTGGTACATTTTGGAGAGATTAAACTAAACATATTGTGAGAAGATGAAAGGCATTGTGATGGATGGGCGTTATGTGTCACCAAGGCTCCTGGCTTTGGTAAAGTAAGAGCCGGTATTTATTCAGTGGCTGTGTAGCGATGCAGTCTGAAACTGTGGCCGTAGTATGGCTTGAAGGCCAATCCGGGATGGCTCTTACTGGGAATGAGCAAGTGCAGGGTGGGGGTCATTCCCCACAATCCAGGCCGCCTTTTGTTGGCCTTAAAGGCAGCCTGTCTCACCAGCTGAGAGGGATTTGCTAGTTGCAGCTCACACTGCCAGAGAGAGCTCTATGTGGAGTTCTTCCCTGTGTTTTCTCCAAGGTTGGAAGCTGGTGAACAGTCTGCCTGGAGGCCTGGAAAAGACTTGCTTGATGCCGCGTGAACAAACACCTAAGGATTACAGGTGGATTTTTGTTACGTTTTCTTTGGTTCTGCATTTGAAGACTCTTTGCTGTGTGCCAAGTGTGAATAAAACACTGAACTTTGATTTGAAAAGTACTGTTTCCTTGCCTCTATACTGCAACCACACCTATTTGCAAGAGCGAGTCATCACAATATGCAGAGGAAAAGTAGTGCAATTGCCCATAGTAACCAGATAGCTTGTTCTATTTGTAGAGGCCTTTTTAAAAATTGATAAACTCCCTTCATTGTCTTCAATATGTTATCAGTTGCCAGTATTTGTCAGTGTATGTGGTTTAAAGGCTTCTCACTTGCTACAAATTACATTTTGTGTTCTGTGTAGAATGCAGGTTGTCTTTTGGCACTCATACTGACAAACTATTCAAAAGACAACCTGCATTAGATCAAGGACACACCGAGCCAATTTTAGCAACTGTGACACACACATACTCATGTCAGGACTTAAAGGGGTTCTCCGGTGCTTAGACATCTTATCCCCTATCCAAAGGATAGGGGATAAGATGCCTGATCGCGGGAGTCCCGCCGCTGGGGACCCCTGTGATCTTGCACGCGGCACCCCATTTGTAATCAGTCCCCGGAGCGTGTTCGCTCCGGGTCTGATTACTGTCGATTGCGGGGCCGGCTGCGTGTGACGTCACGCCTCCGCCCCGTGTGACCTCACGCTCCGCCCCTCAATGCAATTCTATGGGAGGGGGCGTGACAGCTATCAAGCCCCCTCCCGTAGGCTTGCATTGAGGGGCGGAGCGTGATGTCACATGGGGCGGAGGCTTGACGTCGCACGCCGTCGTCCCTGTGGTCGCCGGGAATCAGACCCGGAGCGAACATGCTCCGGGGACTGATTACAAACGGGGGTGCCGCGTGCAAGATCACGGGGGTCCCCAGCAGCGGGACTCCCGCGATCAGGCATCTTATCCCCTATCCTTTGGATAGGGGATAAGATGTCTAAGCACCGGAGTACCCCTTTAAATCATAGCCAGTATGGGAAGTATGGCAGGAAGTACAGCATAGAGCAGTGCTGGGTGAGTTGGTCTCACCTGCTGTAAACAGAGAATTGAAAAGAAGGGTGGCACTGAACTGGGAGAAATAGCATAACAACACACATCTATGGCTTGAGGGCAGGGTTCTCAAACTGGTGGCCCTCAAGATGTTGCAAAACTTCAACTCCCAGCACGCCTAGACATGACCAGACAGCCATTTGCTGCAGCTAATGGCTGTCGGGAAAGCTGGAAGTTAAAGTTTTGCAACATCTGGAGGGCCACCAGTTTGAGACCCCTGCTCTAGGATCACACAAAATCACTACATAAAAGACCAGCACATTTATTTTCCTATTTCTGTTGAAAAAATCAGTGACACTTTGAGTCCCTTCACTAATTTGTTATTATTTTTGTTTATTTTATTATGGACGTCATCTTGAAGAAAGGGAACTAACATGGTAATATTACCGCTGAAGGTTAAATTACAAGCAGTTTATGTTCTATATCCTCTTTTTTGGTCTAATATAAAAGTCTATTTTTGCTCCCTACATGCACGCTTTTATTAAAGGTTGATCAATCCCTTTACAACCATACTGAAACCTGTGTATATTATACAAACTATAGTAATAGCAACAACAGTGGAGAAAATACAGTGGTGTCTTTCATCTGTAAATTGTTCACTGTGGACTTCCTTCTGTTGGAAATGCATATTTACCTAAATGTGACTCCATTAAAAGTATGTGAAACATTTTCCAGTGCTACCTGTCACAATGTTCAGGATTTTAACAGACGAGCTTCAAACAAACTTTCCTTTGGTAAAGCAAACATGGAACAGCACGACAAAAGCCACACTGAGCGCAGCTTAAATGACCCACAACTCTAAATGCATATGTTAATGTTACCCAAGATATGACTTTAAAGAATGAAGAACTTTACTACCTTTTTTTTTTTTTTTTTTTTTTTTTACTTTGCACAACATTGCACAAGTTAAAAATGTGTTATTTTATAAAGAGGAGGAACTAGAAGAAGTGCAAAATGTTCCACTTTATAGGGGTTGTTCAGGACTTTTCTACTTCTAAACCAGTCTGGTAACGGGGTGTGATGAGGGCAGATGTTGTTACCCTAGGGGCAGATGGCATTAGCCCCTTGTATTCGTGACGCCCGGGTGTGGTTTATCCTCGATACCACCTGAAGAAACACTTCTAGATCCTGGGCTATTAACGGGGGGCAATGATGACTATACAGTTCAGCCAGGGCCCAAGGAGGTGACCAGTGACTCAGAGACCTTAAGGACTTGCTGGGACTTGTAGTAGGACTGGACAATTAAATGCAGGCCACGCTGACTTGACAGTTGCTGACAGGGACTGACTTGACTGATGACTGACAAAGCTATGACTGTAGCTTACTTGCAATTGACTGTGGCTGCAGACTTGACTTGAGGCCTCCAATGACTCTGGACACACACTAGGACTCAACTTCACTGCACTGAACCTCAGCAACCAGAAAGCGAGCTAGCTACCCCCAGGGATTATATGGGGGAGACTAGCAGGGAGCTCATAGGTCACTCTTGGGGTCACCTGGTCACTGATACCAGGGAAACAATCACAAGACATATCACATGGTACAACTCTTAAGGCAACAAGACATTTTATAATACATTACAATGCAGAACATATGTACAGGGGGAAACAAGGGACAGGGGACACTGAAGGGAGGCTGCCGGACAGGACAGCAAGGGTACAGGGTAACACCTCCCATACTGGGCTACCAAACCAGCTTAGCATTGACTTTTGTGGATGTGGTATGCTCTATATACACTTTCTTTTTTTATTTCCTGTGCTTCGTGTATTCTCAGGCTGGGTCACATGACTGCTCTGCCTGTGAATTCTTTATTTCCTGTGATGTTCCCTTTGTGTCATCAGGAAGGTGAGGGCGGGCATCCTTTTATGGGCTGGCTGGAATTCCACATGGAGTTTAGCTCCATCAATGATGGCGGAGCTTACATTAAAGCCCAGGGGAAGCTGCAGCAGTTGGGACAGCATGGTGTGAAGGAAGCAAGGGGCTGAAACTACCTTGTGGGTGGGTCGGGGGGTCAGTGGTTAGCACTGTTCCTTTGCGATTAAATTCTACCATAAACAATATCTGCAAGGAGTTTGTATGTTCTTCATGTGTTTTTTCCCCAGACTTTAAACATAGTTATAAGTTAATTTGGAGTTTATTGTGAGCCCCATTGGGGACAGGGACCAATGTAAGATAAAAACATGACGCAGCCTTCACAATCCCTAAGATTAAAAAATTAATTTTCTATTTTAACCCCTTAAGGACGCAGGACGTAAATGTACGTCCTGGTGAGGTGGTACTTAACGCACCAGGACGTACATTTATGTCCTAAGCATAACCGCGGGCATCGGAGCAATGCCCGTGTCATGCGCGGCTGATCCCGGCTGCTGATCGCAACCAGGGACCCGCCGGCAATGGCCGACGCCCGCGATCTCGGGGGCGTCCGCCATTAACCCCTCAGGTGCCGGGATCAATACAGATCCCGGCATCTGCGGCAGTTCGCGATTAAAATGAACGATCGGATCGCCCGCAGCGCTGCTGCGGGGATCCGATCATTCATAACGCCGCACGGAGGTCCCCTCTCCTTCCTCCGTGCGGCTCCCGGCGTCTCCTGCTCTGGTCTGTGATCGAGCAGACCAGAGCAGGAGATGACCGATAATACTGATCTGTTCTATGTCCTATACATAGAACAGATCAGTATTAGCAATCATGGTATTGCTATGAATAGTCCCCTATGGGGACTATTCAAGTGTAAAAAAAAATGTAAAAAAATGTAAAAGTAAAAGTAAAAAAAAAGTGAAAAATCCCCTCCCCCAATAAAAAAGTAAAACGTCCGTTTTTTCCTATTTTACCCCCAAAAAGCGTAAAAAACATTTTTTATAGACATATTTGGTATCGCCGCGTGCGTAAATGTCCGAACTATTAAAATAAAATGTTAATGATCCCGTACGGTGAACGGCGTGAACGAAAAAAAATTTAAAAAGTCCAAAATTCCTACTTTTTTAATACATTTTATAAAAAAAAAAAAATTATAAAAAATGTATTAAAAGTTTTTTATATACAAATGTGATATCAAAAAAAAGTACAGATCATGGCGCAAAAAATGAGCCCCCATACCGCCGCTCATACGGAAAAATAAAAAAGTTATAGGTCATCAAAATAGAGGGATTATAAACGTACTAATTTGGTTAAAAAGTTTGTGATTTTTTTTTAAGCGCAACAATAATATAAAAGTATATAATAATGGGTATCATTTTAATCGTATTGACCCTCAGAATAAAGAACACATGTCATTTTTACCAGAAATTGTACGGCGTGAAAACAAAACCTTCCAAAATTAGCAAAATTGCGTTTTTCGTTTTAATTTCCCCACAAAAATAGTGTTTTTTGGTTGCGCCATACATTTTATGATATAATGAGTGATGTCATTACAAAGGACAACTGGTCGCGCAAAAAACAAGCCCTCATACTAGTCTGTGGATGAAAATATAAAAGAGTTATGATTTTTAGAAGGCGAGGAGGAAAAAATGAAAACGTAAAAATTAAATTGTCTGAGTCCTTAAGGCCAAAATGGGCTGAGTCCTTAAGGGGTTAAATTGAAATTTTATGGTAGCTAGTGCTACCTTAAAAAAAATTCAGTAATGTACAAGCAGAATGAGGAGACCATATAGTGGCTGAATAACACAGTCTGGAGTTGGCAACAGCATGAGGAGACAATAGGGCTTCACAATCCCAAAGATTAAAAGATTCATTTTCTATTTTATATTGAAGTTTTATGGTAGCTAGTGCTACCTTAAAGATTTTTAAGTAATGTACAAGCAGCATGAGGAGACCGTATAGTGGCTGAATGACACAGCCCCGGAGTTTGCGGCAGCATGAGGAGACCATATGGTGGCTGAATGACACAGCCTGGAGTTTGTGGCAGCATGAGGAGACCATATGGTGGCTGAATGACACAGCCTGGAGTTTGCAGCATCATGAGGCGACCATATAGTGGCTGAATGACACAGCATGGAGTTTGCGGCAGCATGAGGAGAACATATCATGGCTGAATGACACAGCCTAGAGGTGGCGGCAGCATGAGGAAAATATATGGTGGCAGAATGAGACAGCCTGGAGGTGGCAGCAGCAGCATCAGAAGTCCTGAAAGTGACCTGGTGACAGAGTGGTGCGGTGGGTGGTAATACCAGTACCCGGTAACGAAGGTGGGTGAAAAAAGGTCTGATGTGGAGGAATGTTTATAACTGGGGAGCCTTAAATCTGTTTTGCACTATCCATATTTGTGAAGTGTTGGCGTGGCACCATGGTCAGGCTTTAAAAACCCGCTCTGATGAGGTATATACAATGTGTAGTACAAGTATTGGGTCACACTACCCCAGTTAATAACCCCACAGACTAGGAAACTACAGA
Organism: Hyla sarda; assembly: GCF_029499605.1. Classification (NCBI taxonomy): domain Eukaryota; kingdom Metazoa; phylum Chordata; class Amphibia; order Anura; family Hylidae; genus Hyla; species Hyla sarda. The sequence continues at coordinate 237,931,558 of NC_079190.1, forward strand.
AAAAACTAATTAAATATAGGGGTGTCGCTAAAATGTAACATTTATTATTTTCCTTTAAAAACCACCAGTATGAAGAAAGTGATGCCCAGGAAAAGGCGTGTAGGGAAACAAAATATTAGGTCCAGATCTATCCCTTATGGATGTACGGGAATAATCAAAATGGACCAAATATATAGTGGTATTAGGGATATATAAGACTCCTCCCTCATAATACTTAATACATCACAATTAGTATTACACACAGCCAAAGGTATTCCCTTAAGGTATGCAAATTGTTCCCAACGCGTTTCTATACGTGTCCCAGTAAAAACGCACAAGGATGTCCTCAGGGGAACCTATTAATGCAGTGGTAGATGTATATAACATATAGCATATAATATAGAATGTGATGCACATGGGCTTAAATTGCCTCCAACATAATTTTCATTTTATCCAGGGAAGTAGTCAGCCCGATTTTAACATGTGGGGACAAACTCTGCTAGTTGCGACCACAAATAAATTTTGGCTGCCCAGAAGTCCAGCGGATCTTCAAGGTGTGTTAGCATGGGCATGTCAAGGTATGCCACCCCATGCTGGTTTGGGTCCTGCTCCAGATCTACCTGCTGCTGATGAGTTGCTTCACTATGCGGGTGAAGAAAGATACTCATCAGCGACTGTAGACTCAGGCTGCTGCAAATGGAGCTGGTACTGCTCCTGCCACCCCACCCCAGCAGCCATGGCAGTGGAAGGTGAGTGGAAGGTGACTCCCTCTCAGTGGGTGTAAAAAAGGCTCCCATTTTGTGGCATAAGCGAGGGTCCAATAAGCTGGAGAGTCAGAAGTCATCCTGCTGCCGAATGGTGACAATTCGGCAGTCACTACGCAAGCAAGTGAGCAGGCATCGTGCTATTTGTGCAACTGACTCAGAGGGACTCCGTGCCTCCATCTCCACTGCATACTGCCACGGTGTGTCTGAGTCCTCTGTCTCACAATCCTCATAACCCTCTAGCTCCTCTGGCTGCTCCTGCTCCTCTCCTGTCAGATGACTAGAGAAACAGCCCATTTCGCGAAACCTAAACTGTGCTGCACTGTGCCCCTCCCCCTCCTCTAGTTCAGTCCCCACAGGACTCATGTGGCCGTGAGATGTAAGTGCCACGTCTCCAGTGCCTTGACCAGCCATCGTTTCCAATACGTGTTGTAGGAAATGAATCAGCGGAATGACGTCATTCATCCTGTAATCCTGGCGACTGACTATGGTAATAATGTGGCTTCCTCAAAGGGCCTGAGCAAATGGCAGATAGGAGTCACGCATGAGCTGCCACTGGTTGAAATTGAAGTTACACAGGGGAGTCCCCCTATCCGCTTGGATCACCAAGAAACCAGTGATGGCTTTTCTCTGTTTGTATAGTTGGTCCAACATATGGATGGTGGAATTCTAATGTGTGGAAATGCCAAAAATCATACTATGTTGGGGGATACCTCTTTGACGCTGCAGCTCAAGGAGGGTGTGCTTTGCCGTGTACGAGTGGCTGAAGTGCATGCAAAGTTTCCTTCCCATTGTTAGGATGTCTTGCAAATGGGGGAACACTTCAGGAACCGCTTGACAACCAGATTGAACACGTATGCCATGCAGGGCACATGGCTCAGCCTTCCCTGTTTCAACGCAGACAAGCTGTTCTTCCCGTTGTCAGTCACCATGGTTACCAGTTCCAGTTTTTGTGGAGTAAGCCATGCTCCGATTTCTTGATGAATGACTTTTAGCAGTTCCTCCCTGTGTGACTCTGTTCGCCAAGGCAAACCATGTGAAGAACTGCGTGACACCGCCGTGCCCTGCACACATGGCATGCTGAAGGGGCACTGAGACTTGTTGTGCAGTAGAGGCTGAGGACACGGTGGAGGATGAGGAGGCAGAGTCGCACACTGTCACAGGACCAACGGCCTGAGAGCGTGGAGGAGGAACCACATTCACCCAGTGGGCCGTAAAGGACATGTATTGTCCCTGACCATAGTTACGGTTCCAGGCGTCGGCGCTGCTGTGCACTTTCATACACACTGACAGGCTCAAGGACTGGTCCACCTTCTCTTCCACAAAATTGTGCAGGGCTGGTGCTGCCTTCTTCGCAAACAAATAATGGCTTGGGACTCTTTAGCTTGGCTCAACACAAACCATCAGTTCTCTGAAACGTGCAGAGTCCACCATCAGCAACTTGGACAGGAGCACATTCAGCTTCTGTGCCGTTGGATGAGTGGGCACATACTGTTGTCTCTTGGACATGGCTTCGCCGATGGATTTCTGGCACAATGACTGACTCAAAGTAGAAGGAGCAGGAGCATCTGGAGCAACAGAAGGAGGGTATGACACACAGCTCCCTTCGACTGAGGTGGTGGAGCCTTGGAGCCCGTGTCAGGAACTGTCCAGAGTAGCACAGTTTTTGCTATGGGGATTTTCTCCTGCTCTGGACAGTTCCGGATACGGGCATCAGGGGTCAGCAGAGAGCACTGTGGACAACACAAAAAAGAAATTAAAAAAATAAAGATTTTCCTCTGTAGCAATTAGCTGCTAAAAAGTACTGAAAGGATTAAGATTTTTTAATAGAAGTAATTTACAAATCTGTTTAACTTTCTGGCACCAGTTCATTTAAAAAAAAAGTTTTCCACCAGAGTACCCCTTTAACCTCCTCCAAATGCTTGATGAAAAACTGCCACACTGCAGTAGCTGATCTTCCCACCAACAGTCTGACCTAAGTCCCCTGTTCCACTACCTCCCGGAAAGGTAGGCTGCCGCGAAGCAGGTGGTCTCCCCAGGGCATGTTTGGCTCCAGAATTTCCACTTTTGCCACCATGCTGACTGCCAACCACGCTACCACCTTGCTGGCTCAGCTGTTGCCACACGGGCAACCTGCAACCCTCTTCTCCTGATGATAATGAGGCCCCTTCTGCACCCGGCTCCCAATTCGATCGGCTTCATCATCATTAACAAGTGTCTGCATGTCACTGATGTCCTCCTCAGGTTCCTCAACAGTGTCTGCTTCAGGACCCTGAATGCTGGCAACACCACCTCCCACGTCACTCTCCTCATCACTACTTGCACGCCTGACATAGGAAGTGGCTCCTCCACTTCTTGGCTGTGCAGTAGCTGCTGACTGTCCTCTAGATCATCTTCACTGAATAGTGGAGCTGAACCCACAGCATAAGATACTTCTGCGGGGGAGGAAAGAGCATAGGACAAAGGCGATGGGAGGGCAGGGATTGCTCCTGTGCCATGCCAACTGAGGGTTGAGTCTGAGGAACCCACTGACTGTTGACTGGGGGTTTCAGATGTCACATGTGATAAAGTGGATGACCGTATTAATTGATGACGGCAGATAGGTTGCTGGTCGAGACACGACCGCTAGCTAATACCGGGAAATCAGGCCTCTCGCTGCAACTCCTGCTGTCACCTGCCCCTAGTCTGCTGCAACCTCTGCCTGATGAATTTAGGCCTCTGCCACTCCTCTGTGCACGTCCTTGCACTTCTCTGCCAGACATACTTAGAACGTTTATGAGGGGAGTACAACTTGCTTCACTATGCTTAAAACAGTATTTGTGTAGAACAGCAGCAGGCGTGTACTTTTGGCTGGCCTTTTACAGTAACTAGGCCCTTAAGACTTTATCAGGAACAAAATGGTACAACACTTAGCTGTACATATGTGGTATGCACTTATGAGGGCAGTGTAATGCACTCCACCATGCTTAACAGTATTTGTCTAGAACAGCAGCAGGTGTGTCCTTTTGGCTTTCTTTTAACAGTATCTAGGCCCGTGAGACTTTAACAGGAACAAAATAGTACACCACTTAGATGTACATATGTGATATGCACTTATGAGGGCGGAAAAATGCGCTACAGTACACTTAAAAAAGTATTTCTGTACAAGACCAGCCGGTGAGTACTTTTGGCTGGGCTTTTACAGTATCTAGGCCCTTGAAACTTTAACTGGAACAAAATAGTACACCACTTAGATGTACATATGTGGTATGCACTAATAAGGGGAGAGAAATGCGCTACAGTACGCTTAAAAAAGTATTTGTGCACAACACCAGCAGTACACACCAGTGCTGCAGCACACAGTCGCTGTGTACTACACCTAAAATTGCACTCTCTCTCTCAATCTCACTCCCTTCCCTATCAGTGCTTCTAGGCAGGATTTGCGCTTCTTCTGTGCAACACGCTGCTCTCTGTAAAAGAAAGCTGTAGACAGTGACTGGGAGGTGAAAAAGCTTTTCTGTGCAACACACAGCGCTGTCTGTCCCTATCTATCTCTCTGCAGTGAAAGGCTGAAGTGACTGGCCGCAATATGGCTGCCGATTATATAGGGATGTGACATCACAGGCTGCTGATAGGCTGCATCCTGCATGTGATTCAGGGTCATCCCGCCTACCCTTGTTCCCGCTTTCCCAGGATTCCTTGCCCCAAATCCTCACATGTGGATCCGACATTTTAGATGCCGTGGAGCCTGGACCGCACTAAATGGAGTCTAATGAAGCGATTGGCACGATAGAATCATGGCGATATTGGCATTCGTAATGAATTAAATTTTTCTGAAATTTGTAACGAATTAGGATTCGTCAGAGTCGATTCGCTCATCCCTACTTTATATTTCCCTTTTTTTTTTTTTTTTTTTATACGCTTCTGGCTTTCGATCAAAAACTGCAGTGGCAGCTTTTACAAAAATTCCAGTAAAATACCTGTGGGAAAACCTAGCCTAAAAATGCAATTTGTGGGTTTGTTCAAGTGTCACAATTTGCTAAACTTTTGGCATATGAAAACATGCACCAAAATTGTGTCACAAAAGCTGTCACTAAATGTGATAGGAATATTAAATCATTAAAGGGGTACTCCAGTGAAAAAGAAATTATTTAAAATCAACTGGTGCCAAAAAGTTAAACCGATTTGTAAATTACTTCTATTTAAAAATCTTAATCCTTCCAGTACTTATCAGCTGCTGTATACTACAGAAGAAGTGGAGTTGTTCTTTTCTGTCTGACCAGAGTGCTCTCTGCTGACACCTCTGTTTGTGTCAGGAACTGTCCAGAGTAGGAGCAAATCGTCATGGAAAACATACAAACCTTTCTTGCTCTGTACAGTTCCTGACATGGACAGAGGTGTCAGCAGAGAACACTGTGGTCAGACAGAAAAGAACTACTCAACTTCCTCTGCAGCATACAGCACTATTTTGTAGTGGAAGATTTTTAAATAGAAGTAATTTACAAATCTGTTTAACTTTCTGCTACCAGTTGTTTAGAAAAAAAAGTTTTCCACCAGAGTACCCCTTTAATAATACGATTCTGTGCATAACTAGAAGCCACCAATATATTGTTACTAAAGGTATTATTTACAAGGCCTGTATGGTGCACTGCTAACATCTACATTAAAAAGGTACAGGTATGTTTTCGTTTTGAGATTAGGTTTACACAAATACAAAAAAAATTAAAAAAGAAGAAAAATATTCGTGCTGTGTTTACAGAAATATTTATACCTGCAATTGTGATCCAGGCAAATTGCAGGGGGCTGACAACAAAGCCTATCTGGCAATGTATTGAGGCTATATGGCACCCTAGTACAAAGCCATATAACCTTTGTTTTAGTGCCATATATCCACAATCCAAAATGTTACAATCTTCTATCTGTTAAATTTGGATAAAAAAATTAAGTTTAAAACAGATGAATAGAATACAAGACTTGTTATCGGCGAACTAACCAGTTTTGGCAACATTCCCTGTCCCTTCTCCTGAATGCTATAGGATACTTGTGTAATAGTGCACATCCTTTGTAAGATATATTGCACAGATAATTCAAACACATTAGCAGTTATCTCCTAGATACATTACATTGTCTTCTACATCTATTAAGGACACAAGCGCAAATAGCCTGTGTCACCACTATATAAATACAGACCTGCGAATCATACATTATAAATGCCACCACATATTTATTTATGTCTACGGATCAGTGAAAAGCTTTTTTTCTCCCTTATTTTGGGTCTATGGGGAACTGTGGGACAAGTCATATTGTTTTGATTGCATATGACAATGTTAATATACGTCATTGGAATGGTTAACGGAATAAAGAAGAAAAAGAAGGGAAAAAAAAGCTGAAGGAGCTAACATCAACAATTTGTATTAATATCTAGTGCCAGACAGTTTTATCCTGGCCCGTAACATCAAGCAGCATGAAGGCTCCATAATTTGACAGAGATAAAATTGTTTAAACATAAATGGAACCAAAAGAGAGATAAATCCACAGCAAAAGTTTAGGCCAAAAGTCTCCAGCTTAGCAGGAAACAGATGCCCCAAGATGCAGGTACATGTAATACATTACTTTTAATAAAGATAATACAGATCTTTTTGTTCTACAGGATTCCTGAAAAACATACTAGAAGAAAATACTGACAAGAGAATATAAGACGCTGATTGTTTTACTGTATTTATTGTGTGCCAGCCCGCTATTGTGTGGCATAACTTCAAACGCTACAACATAAACGCTCTTCAATATAATTCATGTGTGAGGCAATAGCGCTGCAATGGGCACTAGGAGCATGTTGTGAAACCGAAATTTATGTTTAGGAATCACTTATCGGTGTTTATAGATAATAGCCGTGTAGCTATATTTTACAACATCGTATTTTATCCTTTACCTTTAAAGCTCTGGAAGCTATTTAGTTTATCTTTTAAGATGTGGTGTCCTCTGGACTAGCAGTCTATCACTTTTCACTATTCTACAAGACACAGGTACAGAAGTTAATATTGCCATTAAGCCTGGGTCGGGTTACATGAGAGAGTGGACAAGACATCATAAAACAAAGCCCTAGCTTCTCAAACAGATTGAGACCAAACATGCAAACGCATTACACCGGGTTTAACCCCTTTAGAACAAGGCCAGTTTTGGCCTAAAGAAGGAGGGAAATGCTTCGTTTTAAGTTCACAGTGTTCCGACAGACATGACATTTTTACTTTCTGGTTTTATGAGGTTTCTTTGTGTGTGGTGTGTTGCAGACTTTGTAGGCATCGCTTTGGGGGTACATATGAATTAGGGGGTATGTTTGATTTTGTGATGATAGTTTATTCCGTTTTTATTATTTTTATACTGATAACCAAGAACATACTAGAACATATAAGTTGTTATGGTTATAAGGATGCCAAATGTCTATATGCTTTAATGCTTGTTATGCTAATTATTTAAGAAAAATGGGGTTAGCATAAAAAAAAAAATATATATATATATATATATATATATTTATTTATTTTTTTACATTTGACTTTTATATTTATTTAATTATATTTTATTTAACATTTTTAAGTCACTTTAGTGGACCATTTGATCATTTACTTGGTTTCTAATGTATCTCTATGCTACAATACAATTTTGCCTGTGCATGCACCTGTCATAAGACAGCCCTGCTGGAGCATATTGGGTCTATCAACCTGTCCATTTCTTTATACTCCTTAGATTCCCCAATAAGTATTGGTCATGATGTCTAAAGGATTGCTGAGATTGGAGCTTTTTCCAGAAGTTAAGGCTACACCATTATGGCTTATAATGGCAAGAAGACGATGATAAAGACATAATGGTGTATCCATTTGACAGAAGTGGTTGAAGACAGTAACTAAAAGACGTTCCATAATTGTACCCTGTTATGGCTCAGTTATTTTTTAGGTTTTCCCCAACTTCCAAAAACGTAGTAAATTATATTCCTTCGATATCATCCAAAAGTATTATATTATATATTATTTACTTTATTATATATGATTTACTTTACTAAGGAAAACCTAACCATTCTGAAAGTATTATCAAGTTACTAATAATAATGATAATGTAATGCAATTATTACTTCTAATAATAATAATAATCATAATAATAAACACTTTTAAAAGTTGCTTAATGATCTTTTCAAAAGATTAGTCCTCATTCTGTTACACTGTAACTGCTTGCCCTGTTTTAGTGCCACTTTAAATATTTTGTTGGACAATATATATATATATATATATATATATATATATATATATATATATAGATGCAAATCAAAAAATGTTGCAGTATCTTGTAATACCTTTTTTATTGGACTAACAGAATTTTGTAGAGACAAGCTTTCGGGATTCCTCCCTTTGTCAAGTCCACAAAATTCTGTTAGTCCAATAAAAAAGGTATTACAAGATACTGCAAAATTTTTTGATTTGCATCTGCATCACTGGACTAACACGGCTACTCATATTTACTATATATATATATATATATACACACACACACAAACAATAGATATAGATCGATATGACTTGTGCTCATCTTCAAGTCAAAACACAGTGATGCAGTGAGTAAACTGGTTTGAACTTTTCCAGTTCCACAGTTTCCTTTACTATATCATGTCCAGCTCAAGGCATGTGACTTAGACTAGATAGTAAGCTCTTGCACACAGAATATTCCATGTCAGTTACTGCGGTGTAACACACATGGTTGTTTTGTAGCTGCGTTCTCTTTTTAGTGTAGACACCAGGACAAGATGTGTTCTTTGGCCAATCATGATAATTATATATTCATTGGCAACAAAATCTGACTATATATTTATTTTATTCTGACTGTATGGTGTATCCAGCCTTAACATTGATAATGTATGTCATCTCCTAAAACACAGACCCATGGCTAGGGAAAACTTCACACATTCTGACTTCTTGTTTACTGAGCGATACAAAAATTTCACCCGGCTCCCTCGCCAGTTATTAGTCTCCGTAATGTAACATAACAGATAGTTTGCAAATCCTTTTAGGCATTCTCCCCCTTACTGGAAAGATCATCATTTTTTATTTCAAAGTGGATTTAATAAAGAAAAGGAGAGCTGCTAAAGTAATACGTGAGGCTTTGACATTAAGCAGTGCATCCCTGCAGAGTCGGCAAGAACAGGGTCTCTAATCTCCAGTGATTTATAGTGGGCTCTTCCTTCATCTCTGCACTTGGGGAGGGCTAAAAAGTTTGGAGACAGGCTGGCGTCCCCCTTGCTATACACCGCCAACTCCTGCTGGCCAGTCTGCACGCTAAAACCTTTAACCAGTTTGCTGCTGAATGGGACTTGAAACCTGTCTTGTTTTTAACTTCTAGGAACGAAAGCAAAAAACTAACACAAAACATTACTTCACTTTCATGTTGGATGAGATGATGTCATTAATAGAAGACAGTACATGCTAAATGCAAATCTATGAGAGCTACAAGAGCACATCATTAACTGGGGAAAACATCTTGTACAACACATACGCCAGAAAAAAGACTATGTACAGCTTCATAAAGCATAAAAGAGACAATGGGAGTGATGACAATCTCTGTACAGTGCTGTGGAATGTGTTGGTGCTATGTAAGCAACAGGAAATAAAAAGAGATATCCTCATAGGTAAAATGGTTATCAGGTGACCTTATTCTGTCACTGATCCCTCGCTCACTGATGTAAAAAGATGTTTAAATGTTTTTTGTTTTTGTCTTTTTTTTTTGGGGGGGGGGGGGTGCATTTCTATTTTTATTTTTTTACAGCAAAGAAATTCCATGCAACATTTGGAACATTAATCTCTGTTTACAGTAAACTTCCAGAGTCGGGACCAAATATTTACCAGCTTAGCTGATCTTCTGGACCCCTGAACTTGTAACAGCCAAACTGAGGAACATCACAACACCACTGCCCCTTCAAGGGATTGTTTTGTTGTGCTGATTTTCACCATTAAGCTAATAAAGTGACCTAACCTTTTACTATTATGATTATTTTATTATTATTATTTTATAAATCACCCTTGGTTCCACGGCATTGTACATACAAATCATAAACACAAATGAAGTACAATGAAAGTGATGACACCCTGACATAGAGGGACAGGGCCATGCCTACCTATTTTATTCCAAATATTTATACCAAATCATCATGCAATACTCAGCAGAAATAGAATTCAGGCTGGAATTACACATGTCCCCACTGACAATAATGACAAGTAATTATAGGTGTAAATATGATTTAACTACAAAGCATCATTGACCAATAAAATGTTATACATTTCTATAATGGCACTTAAACACATGTTGCAACTTTTTTTTTTATATAGTAGATGAAGAAAGCATAAAAAAATTTAAAAAATAAACCAGAATCTTGATGCATTTAAACATGTTCTTTTAATCTAAATGGAAATGGTAAGTGTTGCAGCCAGCACCCGCCATGCACAGGGTGGACTCAGCACCTGAGTCTCCTCCATAATCCCTGAGTGTACATCCACCATTAATGTATGGTGGGTGTCACCAAGAGGTTGATGTCTTTACATTAATATTGTTCTATATACCATTACCACAGCACAATAATTAGCCATTGGCAGACTGCCCCGCAGCTTGGACTAGATTTCCAATTTGACAGGTTCTTTTTAATAAATTATCCAACCTATCTAGCCAAAGACAATTGGATATTTTTTGCAAAAAGAAAAAGATATGTGTCCATGTTTCATCTTCCCAGTTAGACATTTATGAGGTTCTCCAGACCTACAAAAATTCTTGTCCCGTTCCCAGTAAATAGTTCTTATCAAGTCCACCACACTTAGTTGACAGCCCTTTGGAATGTAAATCACCCACCTTAGCACAAGTGTGATCTTAATTTGCACTTAATCAAAGTCAATTAGGTCTCCTCCATTATTTACTTAGAGTAACATATATCTTAATTAACCCTAACAACCAGAATATACTCCCTTATCTTCCTCGATTCTCTGCATATTTCGCGTCAAAATTACTAATGAATCCGGTGGAGGCTCTGTGGTGTACTGAGAAATTCCCTCACATAGGTCTGAATAGGACAAAGAGAGAGGATTTTATTTTCCTAATTCATATTGGATAAATCATAATTCGCCATGTGTGAGGGCTGTCCACATATACCCTGAATAAATATGTTTTATGAACAGAACATAAAGTGTATTCAAATACATATATCTGGCTAAGACCTATTATGCACTCATCTATGAAAAAATAAAATAAATAATAATAATAATAATTAAGGTGTCAATGTAAGTGGCCCCAAAAGGAGTACCCTGGATTTGGAAAACATGGCTGCTTTCTTCCAGTAACAGTTCCACACTGTCTGCCAGTTATGTTCAAATACATTGAATAGTGCTAAGCTTTACTATCACACAAAACCCATGGATAGAACCCATGTTTCTTCAATCTTGGACAATCCTTTAACCCCCTTGAAGGGATTAACCAGGAATAAAATAAACACAGCTAAGTTCTTTCAAAAAACACTCCCTGTCTGTCTCCAGGTTGCGTGTAGTATTACAACTTGGCTCCATTCACTTCAATGGAACTGTGCTGCAGAACCACACCCAACCTGGAGACAGAAGGGGAGTGGTTTTGAAAGATAGTAGCTCTGCTTTTCTATTTCTTTATAACCCCTTAAAGGGGTTATCCAGGAAAAAAAACTTATATATATATATATATATATATATATCTCAACTGGCTTCAGAAAGTTAAACAGATTTGTAATTACTTACTTTAGTAAATTTTCTGTCTAAGTGCTCTCTGATGACACTTGTCTGGGGAACTGTCCAGAGTAGAAGCAAATCCCCATAGCAAATCTCTTGTCAGCAGAGAGCACTGTTGCCAGACAGAAAAGAACAACTCAACTTCAGCAGTTGATAATTATTAGAAGGATTAAGATTTTTTAATAGAAGTAATTTACAAATCTGTTTAACTTTCTGGAGCCAGTTGATACAAAAAAAAAAAAAGTAAAAAAAAAAAGGCCAATTTTTATTATTGCATTTCAATTTTTTTTTCTTCCTCACAATCATAACACTTCCATCTACAATGCCAGGACAGATTGTACTTTGTGTTCACACACTTCATTTTACCATGAAATGTACTGCAAAATAAAAATAACTTATTTGTGAGATGAACTATAAACAAAAATGTAATACTGTAAATTTTAATTAATTTCTTTTTACTCTATTCACTGTGCAGTAAAAATGCCATATAATTTTTATTCTGATGGTTAGTATGATTATAGCAATACCCAATTCATATAGTTTTTGTAAAATGTTCTGCATTTATAAATAAAACATACTTTTGTAAAATATAAATGCTTTGCATTGCTGTTTTCTGACCCTTATAACTTTTTGTTAATATTTTTTTCTACAGAAGTGTATGAAGCATCATTCTTTGCACCATGATTTGTAGTTTTTATCATTAACATGTTAAAGAAGATGGGATATTTTGATCACTTTTTATTCCTTTTCCCTGGGGTGTAATGTGACCAAAAATCAGCAATTCTGGTACTAGCCATTTTTTTCTTGACATTTTTCAATATGAAAAATGAATAATGGTATATTAATGTTATATTAATGTTTAAACTTTTATAACTTTGTTATTTAAAAAACAGGAAAGAGGGGTTTATTAAACATTTTTAAAACACTTTACTTCTTATTTAATTTTTTATGCTTTTTTAGTCTCCCTAGAGGACTTGTATAAGCAATCTTTAAAATGTGACATGCTGTAAGAATTGATTGTACATGGCAGGCACAGAGGCCCACAACTGTGTTCCAGGGGTGTCGATCAGAACCCTGACACCATGGGCAACTTCTATGGCACAGATGTGGGGTCTGACATAAATAAAGAAATGATTGTTCTATATAGCACTGTCACAATACCATAATTATCACTGGGCAGACTGCCATGTGAGCCTGTTATATATAATCTATACAGTGTGGACCTTTTCAAACTATTGTAAGTATTATGAATGCATTTCTCATAATGATCAATTGAACACTATTTGTAAATTGGTTCAAGATGTGTTCACCTTCAAGCAGATGTTAAAACAACCTATGAGTGTGCCCCCTTATTGTGCACTAATTCCTGTAATGTAACAGATTTGACACTGGAAAACATGTAAAGAAAAGAAAGGGATAATGATCTTTTTAAAGTTTTACATCCATGGAATGTGTAAAACAGCCACATTCCATACAATGGACGCTGTCTGAAAGCAACATCATTTTTACTTCTAAAAATCCCCATGAATTCCATAACATCCATTTCAATATGGTGCCAGACCGAACCACATATTCGTCAGGGCTAATTAAGAGACAGTTTTCTGTCTTCTTCAAAAGAATGAAATGTCAAGAAGCACCACCCAGCCCTCTTTCCAGCTGCTTCCTTAGCATATGTAACATTTCGAAAAGTTCTGGCACTGCTTATGGATTGTAACCAGATGGTTGGAAGACAAGCCATAATAGTTGCACATTGAATAGAAAAAGATAAGAGCTCAGAATGAGAGCAAAAGGAATGACGCCTGCTCCACAGCTTCCAGTACCACCGTGACTGCAAGTTCTAATCACCCTAGCCGATGACTTGTGCTTATTATCTGGTTAGTGGCCAAATCATCGTGTTAGCAGGAACTTATTAGAAAACATTAAAAGCATTGTTAAGCACTCTATCCTTGATAAATATTTAGATATACTTTTGTATCATAAATTTCATATACAAGTTGTTAACCTAGCCTCCTTATATGTGGAAAGCTTGTTAGGGGCAACGCAACCCTCGAAGGATTCTAATGGCAAGTACTTAAAGGGGTATTCCGGTGGAAAACTTTTTTTTTTAAATGAACTGGTGCCAGAAAGTTAGACAGATTTGTAAATTACTTCTATTAAAAAATCTTAATCCTTTCAGTACTTTTTAGCAGCTGTTCGCTGAAGAGGAAATTCTTTATTTTGTAATTTCTTTTTTGTGTTGTCCACAGTCCTCTCTGCTGACACCTGATGCCCGTATCAGAAACTGTCCAGAGCAAGAGAAAATCCCCATAGAAAACCTATGCTGCTTTGGACAGTGGTTTCAGCAGAGAGCACTGTGGACGAAAACAAAAATGAAATTCAAACAGTAAAGGATTTCCCCCCCCCCCCCCCCCCCCGACAAAAAATCAACAAATATTTATAGCACACAAAAAAAAATAACATACACATAATATTGCCAACCTATAGTATAAAATAATCAGTGGATAGGAGATAAGTTTTAAAGTGCAGGAATACCCCCCCCCCCCCCTTTTAAGGGGTTAAATATGGCATACGTCAAGATAATTCCAACTTAAAGTATGTTCTTTTGTGGCTTCTGAAAATACGAGATACAGATACTATATGTTATTCATTAGTGATAACAAAAATCTAATTTTAAAAAACAACTGTATTTACAATTGGATGGATACTGTAGAGTTTATATATTACACATTATTATTATAATTATTATAGGTCTATCCACCACCAAACATATAGATCATATACAAATATTTGCAATATTTTAAATATATTACATATACTGTAAATATATATGAATGTTCATATAGTCAACAGAGTATCATAGTCAATGCTTTTATGTGTTTTTATGATATATATATATATATATATATATATATATATTCTTTTATATGTTATGAACATTATAACATTTAAGTAACAAGCCTGGGAAACAGATGTGGTCAGAAAAAAGCAAATACTGACATTACACACCACTCCACACTCAGGGTAGGAATGATAAAAACATTTACAAGCTGTTGGGAGTCTAGAATCAGAAGTGTAATCAAGTAGAACTGACATATAAATGGTAAGGGTGCTCCGTCCTGCATGAGAAACTAAGCAGAACACCCCTCCACCTTTACTGTACAAGGGGTCTCGGGTGTCCTGTGTTGGCATGCCTCTACCACAGCAGGCCCTACCTAATTTTAGAGATGACAGTTCATAACTCACTTCACATAAAGTTGAATGGGTGAATTTCCCTGGTTAACCCCTAGACTTTATTTTCCTGTTGCCTTTTTCTGTGCGCACAGCACAAGCCTATTACATTACATACGTGCATTTGATCCTAGTTCAGCTAGACTACAAATAAGATGAAAAGCTACTTATATTTATTATTGTAGCTCACATGAGACTGGTCTGTGACATCATCTGCAACCGCTCCAGTAAATAAAGTATTCGATTCATTAAACACAATCCTGATATTAAAAGAATCAATTAATATTCTGAACTCAGTTGAAATTATTACTAGATGGTCCCCTTCCAGTAGAAGCATTTTGGCGTTATGTGCTAAATGTGTTGGTGCAAATACAGTATATGGAGAACAAGCATTACACTGTTATAAATAAGCTTCAGATCTCTTATATACTTCAGGTTGATAAAGCTTCATGATCTCCACATTACGGATTTTTACAATGTAACTTTTGGTTATATGATTTATAGGGCTCTACTTGGCCACATAGTTAAGGGGTTATCCTGGAAAAAAAATGTTTTTATATATCAACTGGCTCCAGAAAGTTATACAGATTTGTAAATTACTTCTATTAAAAAATCTTCATACTTTCAGTACTTATGAGTTATTTAAGTTGAGTTGTTCTTTTCTGTCTAAGTTCTCTCTGATGACACGTGTCTCGGGAACCGCCCAGTTTAGAAGCAAATTCCCATAGCAAACCTATTCTACTCTGTGCAGTTCCCGAGACAAGCAGAGATGTCATCAGAGAGCACTGTTGCCTGACAGAAAACAACAACTCAACTTCAGCAGCTGATAATTATTGAAAGGATTAAGATTTTTTAATAGAAGTAATTTACAAATCTGTTTAACTTTCTGGAGCCAGTTGATATATAAAAAAAGTTTTTTCCTGGAATACCCCTTTAAGCTTACCTAAACGACAAAGATGCATAGATTCCTATCTGTACCCTATTAGACCGGGTTCACACGGCAAAATGTCCGCATGGAAACTCTCCGTGCAGACATTCTGAAAACCGCGGGTGTTGGCATAACATGCCAACGCTGAGAACACTTGGAAATGCGCCGTCTCAATAAATGGCAATGCATTTCCGTGCGGACTCTGCAGAAACACTGGAATCAGGATTTCCGGTACTGGAATCAGGATTTCCGGTCTGCACAGTGCAGAAGAATTCCATTGAAATCTGCAAAATTTCTGTGCGGAACTTTTATGCAGAATTCTGCACTGAAATTCTGTCATGTGAACATAGCCTTAGGCTGCATACTTTTATAGTCATGACATGCAGCACTATCATGCATTACTTGATCACCAGTATAAGGAAATTTTTTCTCCTTGTTGTTTAAATTTTTCTAAAAAAAAAAATGCATTACATTTTTTTGTTTTAATATATTTTATCTTTATTTGAAAAAAAAAAACATTCAGCCAAAAACACACTGCAAATGCATGTTTTCTTGCAGTGAACAAGCAGATAAAAACACATGGAAAACATAAAAAATAACAGAGAAAAACTTCAGTCAGTGAGCCCAGCTTTAGGCCAGTTGTCAGACACAATATGAAAGTTTTTTTTATTTATTTATATAAAAGCCAAAAGTCCCAGTCCAACCACAAGTCTGATGACCTAAACTGAAAACATCAAATTTACCTATGATCCTCTAAAATCAGGTCAAAAGACCAGGGTTGCCGACATGATTTTTTTCTCCCCCCTAGACATCTTCAAAAATCACAGGCGACCAATGTCTTTTTACAAACAAACTGGAAACCATAATTAATCTTTAAGAATAGACGGTATAGTGTCTATAGCTCAACAAGCTGATATAAAACAACCAGCGTTTACTGTGAGTTGTAAGATAATGATATCTAATCACAATGACTTGCTAAAGTATCAACAGTCTCAAAAAAATGTATCACGGCTGCTGAAAAAAGTCCCTTATTCTTACTGACAGTTCAGGAATTTCTGGACAGTTGGCAAACCTGCATTAGACCCATCAGGCCAGGACTTGTGTCCATAAGGCATTTCTACATTGCATCTGGTTGAAATATTACACAGAATGTTTACATTTTTTATATAGAGTTGCCCTGAATAGCGTAGTGGAGCCATCTAAATCACGGGCATGTGTTGGCTGCATTATAGAGCAAACACCCTGCTCTATCACCTGGGATTAAAGATATCTCAAATCCTGCCCAACTAACCTTGTAGATGCCGAATACAGAACTAGTCGACTAAACCAATACAGAACTAAAGTGGTCTTACAAGCCAAGTGGGCCTGTTCTGTAAGTGTAATTGTTATCATGGAAGCCAAACTGGTGTGTCCCCTGATATTAACACCAGGCTGCTAACCTGTTGCACCAGCCTCATCTCTGGCTGTAGGCAGGCAAGGCACAGGGTATACAGCCAATAACCGCTCTGCAAAGCCAATGCACCAAATAACCCCTTTTCTATCCACAGTAGTGTACTATCTAAATAATTCCCCAGCAAAGTGTCAGCCTGTTCAGCCCAGTGCATTTTCTCCAGCACTATGTCATGGCATAGCAGAGAGGAGTAGGTGCTGCCATGTGATTAGCCAGAAAAGAAGTGGAAAGGAAGTTTGGGTCCACAGCCATGGTGTTACCTCCTAAAATGGAGAGAATGAGAATTAGCGGTGCACCGTAAAATAAACTATCTAGGGCCCAATAATTGCAGTAAGCCCCTTGTCACCAATCTAAAAGGTTAATGTAACAGAACTAAGCAGGTTTTTAGATTCTTTTGAAAGTAGAGAAAAAACAGCATTTTCAAGCAACCAGTATGGTAGAAAAATTATGTTTCTTTATTTGTATTGTTAAAATATAATCATGAAAAAATCTCTAACTAACAAAAGTTGAAAAAAGGGGTGTTACAAATTATGCAATAGTTAACTCAGAAAATTGTACCCTCTAAAACATTTATTAGATCTCAATTAAAATCAAGAGTAACCAGCATAGCATAACATATCATGAGGCATGTGATATACAGTATAATTTAGATGTTTTATAGATATCAACTCACTTTCTGCAGGAGTGACGGACAAGTGTCTCCCTCTTTGTTGATGTAAGGAGCTGAGGTGGGGATAAATAGTGGGGATGAATAAATAGTATCACGTTATGTTGATTCCATCCCTCACACCATCTCCTATAGGAAAACCTACCACTACCTAACAGTGGAGGAGGCACCCCCACTTCAAAACAACAGTTGTCAACTCCCTGGACTCATATCCTAAAAAGGTGTACACATAGCCCCCCCTATGATGATGCATCATCATACCTCATTACTAATATTGGATGCATATATCAGATAGCAAACAAATATTAGAACTGATCACCTAAATCAGACAAAAATTCTATACATTTTATATATACTCCTATAACCTCATATCAGAAATGTACAATGTATGCATGAGGTTCACAAAATCTCTAATCTCACCAGTGAGTGCATGCAAATACATTAGATACCAAAAGCATCGATAGTCATTAATGTAAGTAAATTCCAAAAATATTTATTATCATTAATGTAAAAAGAGATGCATAGTCTCATAACCTCATATAATGCACATGAGGTTCACAATATCTCTAACCTCTACACATTTCCCCCCAGATTTAGATGGTTACCGGGGATCCTTAGGAGGTTTTGTGAAGTTATAATTTCATTGAAGTCAAAATTTACATGATACATCTCGCTGTTCCGCAGCACCCATGTGTAGGGGTACATGTATATCAAATGAATGCCAAAGAAGGAATGATTGTGGCCAGTATTTATACCAGTATACCAAACAAAAATCCCCCACCTGATGTATACATTCTACTTACGAGATGTGTATTCCATACAACCGCATGGTTATGGCGTTCCCTTCTGTCCTAATCCTGGAATCGCAATGCCGGAAGTGATGTAAAGCTCATGCATATATCGTCATTGCGCTTCACTGTTTGGAACGCAAAAATTCCATGCGCCTCACTGCCGTGGAACGCAAGTTCTCCATGTTGCATGCACAAAATGTTATGCTATGCTGGTTACTCTTGATTTTAATTGAGATCTAATAAATGTTAAATTTTAGAGGGTACAATTTTTCTGAGTTAACTAAAATATAATCATGACAGCAGTGCATATTAAAATGTTAGTTCCAACGCGTTTCAGCCTTTCTCTTGGCCTTAATCAAGGTACATTTTAAATTAATGGTATGAATTTAGTTTTTGCCTTTCATAAGTTATTGTAAAAATGAAGGTGTTAATACATTATAACTATAGCAGTCTCCATGGCATTTTTCGGGATTACTTAAGGTCACTTCAGAAGCCACTCCAGGGAGCATACTTTCATTTTATTTTCACACAGAACCAAAAAGATACTGTGAGAAAAAAAATCCTTCTCCTTATACTTTATTTCTGAAGTGTTCCGAAATGAGCTACAAAAGTTCACCCAGCATCTAAATTTAACCGTGAGTTCCAGGAGAGTTTGTGGGAAGATGACTGAGTTCCTTTAAGCTCTGACCTACAACAGGAAGAGACTTGTCAGCCTTCATGTCTCCCATTGGAAATCCCAGGAGAAACAACAGTGGCAGAATGTATTACAACATTTTCTCAGTCCAGCTTTTTTTCCTTTAACTGAGAAATTGTTCAGTTCAGAGTTTTCCTTTTTTATAGATGCCCAAGTACAGGCAGATCACATTTTGGCAGCATAGTAGCATGCTATACCAGTTTTTACTTACTTTTAATATAAGCAACAGTACTGAAGAGAACACAGCAATACTTTCATGTTGTATTACAGTGGTTTGGCTGGTTCTATTGTCATAAACTAAATGATTCATTCTAAATAGTACAAATACAGTATGGTGAGTCTTCTATGGACAATGTCTCGATGAGGTTTTATGCCATTTACATATTGACAGCAATAAAAAGTAAAAGAGGTGTTTAAGATAAGCATATAATTCATAAACTATTCTAAAGTAATGGAAACAGAAAGAAAAACTGTGGACGCACCGTGAGAGCCTGTGTAGGTGGCTATGGTTCTTATGGTAGGAACAGCTGCTCGAATACAACTGTTTTCCATAAAGAAAACAGACCACTAACTCTAAACTAGCCACAGAGGCCTTATACAAAAATAGTAGCTATCCTTAACTTTTTTTTAAATGTTTATTAAATGGGACTATTTAAAATGGAAATAAAAAGTGTTTTGTACACAGTGCAGACATTTTATATTTCCCTTCACGCAAACAATATCTCAATAAGAATATCTATTTGTGTATGCACTTTTTTTTTCTTGTAACAAACACTCACACCTAGAAAGAAATATCAAACTCGACAGTGTCTTGACATCCATGGCCAGTTTAAGAAACACCAACCATATCAGAGCAACATCAACTCTGTGCTTAGGCCGCTCCCTAAATTATGACACGAGAGTCTAATTCTCAATGAGAAATCCAGCTCGTAGCAAGTCTTTAAAACAATGCAACCTGGGAAAAAATGGGCAAAATGACTCCTCTCCATAAAGAAGAAACAGCTCCTAATGAATTAGAGCATTTTACACACCATGAAACTACTATACAAAGATTTGGGGACTAATACCATCAACAGTTCTATTCAGTGGAATTATTAAAACGGTTTAAGGGAGAATTTCTGCCAAAATACTGAAAATTATTTTTTGTAAATGTCCACTACCCTTACCATAGTGCGCACCCTTTATTGATTGTAAATTGTTATATCTAAGGAATAAGAGTACTTTCAAACAATTCTGCTTATCTTGGCAGAAAACAAATACATTTGACTTTTTTCCCAAGATTATTTGCAGTGAGTTCTCCTATACCATTCACTTGTATGAAGTCTGTTACCTGATCAGACCCTAATCATATGCCATTTGCAGTGGTTAGCAATTTGTTTAGTCAACTGTGTGTAAAAGTGCATTCACACTCCGATTTAGCATTGCAAATAAAAAAAAACGGCCGCTGCCATATTCCCGCAGAACGGGCACCACATCTCATTCATTTAAATAAGCCAAACAGAGTCAGATTATCATTTTTGGACCATATCCGGTTTTGTTCTATAATGAGTCGACCGGAGTCACTATCTGACTCTGGCTCATTTAAATGAATTGGATACGGCAGCAGACGGTTTCTAAATTTCCCCGCCAGCGACCGTATCGCTACATCGCACTGTAAATGTACTAAAAGAGTCATTGTCATTAAACATCCCAAACACATCAAAAATGTATGACTGGAGCGCACAGAATACCCAATAGTTTAAAGTGCAGCTCTAACGCTCTGTTTTAGAGGAAAGACTGTTTCATTTGCACGTTATGGCGGGTGGTAAATATAAACAATTTCTATTCTACATCTTTATTAAGAGCAGACTTTTAAAAAAAAGCTAAAATTCTGTCAACTGCAAGACACAACCTCAACCAAGTATACAGCTGCTTGCCAAGTAAGGATAAGACATTCTGTATCCTTACTGGTGACCAAAATGATGCTTAATGACAGCTTGGCTCAATATAAAAGGACTATATTACTAAATTGCCCCTTGATTATTATTGCTGTTAACATTCCTTTTTTATTCCGTAACAAAATAAGTAAACATATTATTGCGCTGCTTGGAGTTTATACCCTGCTTCCATAAATCAGTGAGACATTTTCTGAATGGTATATTGTGGAAAGAGGAAATTTCTCAATTTCAGGAAAATACTAAGTATTATATCTAACATCTAATAAACAAGTCCATATGGATCAAATTAACACCTTAGTTTGCTTCAGCTAAACCTGGCTAATGAGGAATGATTAGTAAAAAATGATTTAAAAGGTTCCCCTTTGGACACTATTTTGCACTTCACATACAGAATTAAAGGGGTGTTCCTATATCACTAAGAGGACTCCCTGGCCTCCTCAAGCCTGCTTATGGCTTCCAAAGGTGGTTGGAAGCTGAAAACAGCTAAGCCGGCCATTTTATGCCATTTATGTAACTCCAAGTCAGCTGTGAGTATGGTTTAGCCTGCATATGATTATATGAACAAAGAACTTGACTCACCTTCTCATCCTGCTCCCTTCAAGCGGAGAGGAAGTAATCGGTCTGAGAGGAGACCAAGACAGAAGTGATCCGCTAGCACAATTGAGAGTTGTCAATTGAAACAATCTAAAGTTGTTAGTAGTGAATTAAAATTGATTGTACATGGCCAAATGCCACACTGAGATATCTGCTCATACTTGGAACAGCAACACCAAATAAGGCTAGTCTATATAGCTCACAAGGCCTAATTGTCAGATCCAGCAAAATATTAACCCGTGTGTCACCAGATAACTGATACTATATTGGTTCTTGCATCCTCTCTCAAGGTGAAAAAAAAATCTTATCTTAGCCACAATTGATAAAAGTCTGTCCTCAATTAAGATGATGCGTTACTTGTTGACTTAAATATTTGTACTATGTCTCACCTTGGCCGGTGAGTGACAGTATGACATATTCGGCTTCAGCACCAAGAACTGCTAAGCCTATCACTGGCCGAAGCTGGACATCGCTGTCAATTAGCTGAGCCGCAGTGAGACGGAACAACCACCAGCAACCAGGAAGAAGATTGTTGCGGAGGCCAGAGGGGGGATATCAAAGGTACCAGGGGAGTGGTGGCAGGTAAGTCCTACTTTAACTAAGTTACTTTACAGACTTTGCAGGGCTGATTTTCCAGTCTGGAAACAGAATCATCATAGGGCTTCCTTATCCACTACCAGTTGCTGACACTTTGATTATCTAAAAACATATTCAAACCCCAAGCTAAAACTTATTAGGACTGTTTCAGATTAAAAGAAGGGTACAAAAATGGACTACCACCATATGATAAATCTGCAATATGTGCAAATTTCCCATGTCTACCAGATAAAAGTGGCATACAATTTAAACACCCTCTATTCCCATACTCCTTTTAAATAGTATTTATGGCTTTCTATTTTGGAAAGAAACATGTGTCTTTGGCCCTTATGTGCCTGACTCCCTCTTTTCTGGATCGCTGGGTTATGTGAAAATGTCTGTGCCAAGCTGGCCCATAGGAGTGGCAGCTCTCCCTTGGCTTGTCTGTGACATGATCCTGACGTACTGTGTGGTCAAGGAGCTGGGACTGGGGGGGGGGGGGGGGGGGGGGGCTGTATGAGGGCCAAGCCTTGCACTTCAGCTTCCTGACCTGGCAGACATTCAGAGAGACCCTGCTAAGTGCTATTTCCTAAATACACTAGCTTTTCATAACAATCTTACCACACTGCTTTCCTTTACAAGCTCTCTTAAAAGAGAACTGGACTCCTTCTGGTTAATCTACACAGACTGCATTTGGAAGCCATCAGAAACTGAACTCTAAACAAAACGTTATTAATGTGTAGTAATCTGCCCTCAATGTTCCAGATGAAAAGAAAATGTTTTATAGTTTTTAAGTATACCTTTTAATTGCCTTTTAAGAGTGCATATACTTTTAGTGCACAGTGTTATAAAACTGCAGAATCTGTTTCTTGATAACTGCCGAATGATCTCAGCTATTTTTATGGGTCCTTTTTCTTAAAGTACAATTATTGAAAAACTTGTCAGCGTGATTCCTGATCGGTGGCTGCCTACCCTGTCCTCTATGGCATTACAAGCTGCCTTATAAACACACTGTTTTTACATTCTCCACCTCAACAAATGTCTTCCTCCTAAAATTACATCTTGAAACGGAAAGCTGGAAGCCTCTATTTATAGCAAACACAAAATAACCCTCTTTAAATTTTACAATAATTTGCTAAACATGTATTATGGAAGGAATTAGGGTCCTTTCATTTGCTCATTTCTTTTTTTCTTAAACATAAATGCAAATTCCAGGTGCAAGCGGTGCTGTATACGCTTACATATACACAATCACTTCCTTTTAAAAATGAAATATTACTCAGATGTTTATAGCGTTAAGCTTGTGGTTAATCCGTGCTGCCCGATTGAGAGAATTTATATAGCTGGTTAACACTGAGCATACCAATCTTTTATGACTCAATCAGCTACTGTTAATATAATACTTTTAGAAATATCTCGCCAGACCCCTTAGTCCATGATTCTCTTGAACCAATTACTACATAATGAAAGAGAACCATCTAAAACAGGAACTGCATTACCATTAAATCCCCATTTTATTTATTGTACAAGGCTTCTGTTTTCCTGTATATAGTCAGATTTCTATTTAAACATAGACCATGGGTGGTGCTCAATGCATGAAGCCCCCTCCAGACTTTTCCAGCATGATCACCAGTAACTGATTTACATCCTAGGAACCTGTATGTACAGAATATGCAGCACCAAAGATTGAACCTATCAAGTAGGTCACACCTAAAAGGTGTTGTCTTCTTTAGGCAATGTTTTTTTTTTATATGATATATTGTCTGTTTTCTCACACCTAATTTGTTTATGAAAAAACTAGTATAGTGAGCCCCGATCTACGATGGCCCCGACATACGATCATTTCAACAAACGATGGCCTCTCAGAGGCCATCGCATGTTGAAGCCAGCATCAACATACAATTCTTTTGTATGTCGGGGCCATCGCATAAACTATCCGGCAGCACTGACTTCTTCAGCTGCCACCGGATAGCCGTTTACAGTGCCCCGTGTGGTCCGCTGACGATCACTTACCTGTCCTTGGGGCTCCGGCGCGTCCTCTTCGGGATCCTCTGCATCGTCGGCGCTCTCCATCGTCATCATCACGTCGCTGCGCACGCCGTCCCGTCATCCAATAGGAGCGGCGTGCGTAGCGACGTGATGGCTGTTGTAGTTTTGCAACATCTGGAGGTCCGCAGGTTGTAGATCACTGTCCTATACTTTACATTGCACAGATCCCTCAACATACAATGGTTTCAACAAACGATGGTCCATTTGGAACGGATTACCATCGGATGTTGAGGGACCACTGTATATAATAACACAATAATCTTATCTGTATGTCAAATTTCCCTTCACTGTGCCTATTGGTAAATAAATAGAAGATCACCTCTGACAATTCTTTTCTACCCAAACATATAATGTTATACACAGAAGGCCTCATAATCATTTAACTTACATAAAAGTGTAGGCATAATGGAGGGAATTTATCGTACATGTACACCAGTTTTATTGCATACATAAATAGGACAATAACTAGTCCTGCAGTAGCATCAGCTTGTCCATGAGTCATGGACAAGACATGGCTCATGGACAAGGATTTATGAGCAGTCAAATCAATCACCTCTCACCACCACAAGGGAGGGACCCCCCCTTCCCCTGAGAGGATAATGAAAAGAGGGATTTTTATAATAAATATAGGTGATAGAGACATATCGATGGCGAAAACTTACATTTTCAGTTTTTGATTTTTAGCACAAAGCCTCAACATAACAAAATGTGAAAAAGGGGCCTGGAATTTTTTTTGAATGCATTGGAAGCCATATCAGAGAGATTAATGCTACATTCATCCTTAGATGTGAAGAAAAACATCTGTCAAACATTTCCACATGTATATCAATCACAATGATATATAATTTTGTTTTTCACTTTTTAGTGACTGCTACGCTTACATTTTTGCTTCCTTTTATTTAACATTTGTTATAAAGTTTATTTTACTCTGGGAACTCTAGACTTTGTGTTTTTGGTTGAGATAAAGGGGTACTCCAGTGGAAAACAACTGTTTTCAAATCAACTGGTGCCAGAAAGTTAAACAGATTAGTAAATAACTTTATCCTTAATCCTTCCAGTACTTATCAGCTGTTGTATTCTGCAGAGGAAGTTGTGTAGTTCTTTTCTGTCTGACCACAGTGATCTCTGCTGACACCTCTGTCCATGTCAGGAACTGTCCAGAGCAGGAGAGGTTTTCTATGGGGATTTGCTTCTACTCTGGACAGTGCCTGATATGGACAAAGGTGTCAGTAGAGAGAGACTGAAAAGAACTTAATCTCCTCTGGAGCATAAAGAAACTGATAAGTACTGGAAGGATTAAGATTTTTTTTAATAGAAATCATTTACAAATCTTTCTGGCACCAGTTGATTTGAAATTTTTTTTTTTCCAACGGAGTACCCCTTTTAATGTAAAATAGAATATAATTTATGCACACTAATACATAATGGTGGTCATTTACAAATGTCTACAAAAGATACTTACATTACCATTTTGCATTAAATTAGGGAGGAAAGAGGAGACTGTGGGAAAGTCCCAGCCGTGGTAGTGGGTTTATTTACACACTATTCGGAAGCAACTTTCTATTTGTTAAAAGATAAAAGACTTGTTGTGTTCCGTTGTAATACACCCACATAAGTTGTATTTCTCACAGCTAAACCATAGATCACACACACATAAAAATGCAGCAGTGACATTTAGCCAGCTCCTTCTACAAAGAATGCCTCTCAAAAACCAACATCCATTTTAATATCTGGAAAATGTTTGAGACACATCACATCAACAGTAATTCTTTGTCAGGTCCCCTCGCTAGTTACGTTTTTCCATTAACATGTGTGACTGAAACAAGTTACTTGTGCTGAATATGACGGTTGATGCACAGTATTAGGTTTATCCTATTGTTCATTGATTTATCATATAATTTAAAGACTAACCTGACTAACCTATTGCTGAGATAGGCAGCTGGTTAAATTAGGAAATATCCATTGTCCAGTTCTAGAAGCAAATGGAAAACATACATAGGAACCCAAGAATAATATATGTAAGAACAAAGGAGATATCCAGCGCAGTAGCTCAATTGCAAGAACATTTATTCGATTCAGCAACACACAGGTACAGGACAGCAGTGACGCGTTTCGATCGTCTAAGTGATCTTATTCATACTGACTAAGAATAATATATGGTTCCTTGTTTTTGAACTACCAATTTTATGAGTGTTAGAATACTTTGTCTATGGCTCTCCAGAAAATACCCCAGATGGGTATAGGCATATTTTCTTACATATAATATCCCTAATTAATGCAGTTATGTATGGGGAAAAAAAAGTTGCCATATGTGAAATGCAGCTTCATATTTAAAAAAATAAATTGCCAGATATTTTAGGCAAACAATACAAATTATTATAAATAATTATGAATAGATTAACCATAAGTAAAATAGATACATCAATACCAGTTTAGAAACACTTTTATTTGGTTTTATATTAAATATTCAAAATAGTGCTGAAAATTCCAGAAGTCTCCAGAAATGCAACATGTATGGCAGTGTGATA
Source organism: Hyla sarda (assembly GCF_029499605.1). Lineage (NCBI taxonomy): Eukaryota > Metazoa > Chordata > Amphibia > Anura > Hylidae > Hyla > Hyla sarda. The sequence goes on from NC_079190.1 coordinate 237,958,500, forward strand.
AGGTTTACTGTGTTGTATGTTAGCCCTCCGATGTTGTGGTTCCTTTCCGAGCTCCAAAAACACAGGGGCAGTCTGATTGGCTTCCTAGGAAATTGGCCCCGGTGTGTATGCATGTGCATACTTGTGGGTTTGTGGTAGGGAAATGATTCTGTAAGCTCCTCTGAGACAGAGACCTATGTGAATGAATTCAGCCTTTGAACAACATTGTGTATTATGTCAGCACTATAACGTGAAATAATATGATTCATAATGTATAGCTACTCCACAGGGACTTTTCAAATATGTCAGTTTAAGAAATGTTAAATATAAACCTTAAAGGACATCTGCAGCGGAAAACACTTATCCCCTATCCACAGGATAGGGGATAAGTGTTACATGGAGGAGGTGTGTCGGCTTCCGTGTCATGCTGCGGCCGGCACGCCTCCTGCATGGGAGAGCCGCGGAAGAGCCACGGAAGAGCCGTGGCCCCGTGCAAGAGATCGCGGGGGGTCCCAGAGCTCTGCCGCGGCTCTCCCATGCAAGAGGAATGCCAGCCGCAGCATGACACGGCAGCCGACACACCTCCTCCATGTAACTCTATGGGAGAGGCGGGGAAGCAGTGTTATTGCCTCCCTGCCTCTCCCATAGAACTGTATGGGGACGGGGTGAGGAGGGGGCATAATCGCCGACCTCTCAGGTCGATGCTACATCTATAAGGGCTCACACTGAGCACTAATGCTGGGGCCCCGTTTAGGAGATCGTGGGGTGTCCCAGCGGTCGGACCCCCTGCGATCAAACACTTATCCCTATCCTGAGGGTAGGGGATAAGTGTTTTTCGCCGCAGTTGTCCTTTAAAAGTAGTCTGATACTTCTTTAGAATCTGTTGATGGGTTAACTCATGAATCATATTCATAACCAAAGTCCTGAAAGACTGTTTAAAACAAAAGACAAAAAGGTTATTTTTTATGTTATAAAGTATTATCCTTGGTCCTGCTGATAGTTTATGCCTTCTAGAAACAATCAGTCTCCTCCCTCCTCTGGCAGGAGTCCGTACTTTCTAAAGAAGCTATACAATTATTGCAAACGGAGATGAAAAAGTCTACTTAGCTATATAGCCATGATACATTGCTTTTAATCAAATCTATTGTTCCAAGATGATGTAATGTTGGCTGTAGATAGGCCTATTCTATCTGCATCTATTTTCTTTTAAGCAAACAACAGAGCTATAATCTATTGGCTACTCTGCAGTGAAGAGAGACTGTGCACTCCTGAGACCCACAGCGATCACTTGATATCAGCCAGGGAAGCAAGCAGAAGCACACTGCTCACTGCCCTGGGGTCCGGCAAATCCATGCATTTTTCTATACAAATCTCTATGCAGACTTGAATAAAAAAAAAAGTCAGATAACTAAAGATTGCAGCTGGTCTCAGGAGTGAGACCCAGTGCAATGATAACTTTTGACATGTCTAATGACAGTAACCCTATAAAGACCATTTTCTCTATAATGTATCCTAGTAAATATACATTATATAGCCCTCAGGCAAAAATACATTTTTCTTCATAATCAGTTCAGACCTTTTGACCACCTTGACAACAGCTGTACAACCTCTTTTTAATGAGAAGAAAGTTATTATTGCTGGAGAAAGCCACTTAAGCCCCTGCAAGGGGGGTTATGTAATGCATGGATGTGTTGGGTTGTCAGAGAGCGCCCTCTAAGATGTTCATAGGACCTAATAGGGCGTAGGGTTAGGGACTTTCATGGCTAGGCCTTGTTCACACAATGTTTTTTTTTTTAGCACAATTTTTTTAGGTAGTAAATTGTCCATAAAATGGCATTTTCTGCTCAGGAAATGGGCAAAAAAATAGCCTTCTCCAGCATAATTCTTACAGCCATAAAATGAATGTTTTTTAAATGGTATTTCCAGCCATTAAAAATTGCCATTATTTATGCAAAAACATCTTTAAAAATGGCTGATTTTTTTTCAGCAATTTTTTTCAGAAAAATTTGACATTTTTATTACGGCTGATATAGATATTAAAGGGGTACTCCGGTGGAAAATATTTTTTTTTTAAATCCACTGGGGCCAGAAAGTTAAACAGACTTTTAAATGACTTCTATTAAAAAATCTTAATCCTTCCAGTACTTATCAGCTGCAGTATACTACAGAGGAAGTTCTTTTCTTTTTGAATTTCTTTTCTGTCTGACCACAGTGCTCTGTGCTGACACCTCTGTCCATGTCAGGAACTATCCAGAGCAGGATGGGTTTGCTATGGGGAATTGTTCCTGCTCTGGACAGTTCCTGACACGGTCAGAGGTGTCAGCAGAGAGCACTGTGGTCAGACAGAAAAGAACAACTCAACTTCCTGTGGAGCATACAGTAGCTGATAAGAACTGGAAGGGTTAAGATTTTTTTAATAGACATAATTTACAAATCTGTTGAACTTTTTGGCACCAGTTGATTTAAAAAAATGATTTCCATCGGAATACCCCATTAATGTATAAAAAGCTATGAATTCTAACTAAAGATTTATTTTACAGCTCTCTTTTGGAAAACTGGGTCTCTTCTGATTACTTGACAATTATTTTTTACAGTGGATTTAATTATTTCTGCAACAGGATTGTATTCCAAATAGGTTTTGTTCCTTCAGAGTATTTTTGGTTTGCTTTTAAGCTGTTGTCAGAATTTTTTTAGGATATCCTAATAGTTCTTATTTTTTTTGTTGGAAGTCTATTCCACTACTGTTCAATTTATTCAACATTAAAAATGAGCTCGCTTTTGTCTACCCACCCTACCCTTCCTTTGTTTGTGGAGCCTTTTAGTTCCATTTAATGGCAGGCGAATGACTGTGTCTTATTCATACCCCGGTACCGTAGCATACGGCGGGATGCTCTACAGTTTATTTACTAGGTTGAATTCCTTGTTAGCCTGTATCTGCTTGATATTTTGTTGATTCTTTTGGGCTTTGCCCTTATCTTGCTTTCTATATAATAGTTATTTCAGTTATGGACTTGTATACCTGTAAAATCCTAATAAAAATTACAGTTAAAAAAAAAAAGAGCTGGCTTTACATGTGATGGAAGCTGTTATAGCTTGTTTGTAGCTGACGGTTTCCTAAACCCTTTTATACACAGACATCCTTTGCTCTATACAGACTTCGGCGTCCAAGAATTCAAGAGTTCATTGCTTATTTTTTAAGTGAAGTTCATGTTCACTCCGACATTCAGATATCATATACAGTCATTAATGATCTCCGCAATATCAATCCATGTCAAAAGAATCTTTATGTTTCAAAAAAGACTTTTCCCATCATATATTAATGTCGCCTTCAACATCGCCAGGAATAGATTTGCAAAAGTGCATGCGACAGGCGTCCCCATCGCAGTACCTGTGATTTGATTGAACCATTTATTATCAAACCTAAAGAAGTTATTGTTGGGGATCGAATTTAAGGCTTCACTTACAAAGGAAATATTATCCTGATTTTTTTACGGCCACTAATAAGAACACTTCATTGGCAAATATTTATTTTTCTTGCGGAATACTTGTGCATGGGCTCGTAATACTGGTCAATAATGGCCATAACAGCCAGTCAACATATTTTGATAAGTGTCTGGTAACTGACTCAACACTAGAAACGATAGGACACCCTGGGGAAGACAAGAGGTTTATATGTGTTTTTGGAAATAAACACCAACAGGGTCTCTGGAGTGTGAGGTTAAATCATTTTTCCACTCTTCCTCAACACTTTTTCATAAGAAAGACTATAACTTAGCTTGTATTTTAAAAATGGGACCTGATATTAAAGTCATATACGTAGATAAATCTTGCAATTGCCTAATAGGCTGTTTTGAGTAAAATTCTTTGGACATTATCTTGACGTTAAAGGGGTTATCCAGGAAAAAAAAAATGTTTATATATCAACTGGCTCCAGAAAGTTAAACAGATTTGTAAATTGCTTCTATTAAACAATCTTAATCCTTTCAGTACTTAAGAGCTGCTGAAGTTGAGTTGTTCTTTTCTGTCTAAGTTCTCTCTGATTACACCTGTCTCTGGACCTGTCCAGAGTAGAAGCAAATCCCCATAGCAAATCTCTTCTACTCTGTGCAGTTCCCGAGACAAGTAGAGATGTCAGCAGAGAGCACTGTTGCCAGACAGAAAAAAACAACTCAACTTCAACAGCTAATAATTATTGGAAGGATTAAGATTTTTTAATAGAAGTAATTTAAAAATCTGTTTAACTTTCTGGAGCCAGTTGGTATTTAAAAAAATGTTTTTTCCTTGAATACCTTTAAAGCCCTTATCAGCTTTGTTTAAAAATTTTATCTTTCCAATTGCTAAGCCACTACAGTTAGATTAGGAGAGGCTTAAGGTTAGGGCTACTCCCTGGCTGGATTGGAGGTGATAATGTAGATTTAAAGGGGTATTCCAGGCAAAACCTTTATTAATACATATCAACTGGCTACGGAAAGTTAAACAGATTTGTAAATTACTTCTATTAAGAAATCTAAATCCTTCCAATAGTTATTAGCTTCTGAAGTTTTCTGTCTAACTGCTCAATGATGATGTCACGTCCCGGGAGCTGTGCATGATGGGAAAATATCCCCATAGGAACTGCACAGCTCCCAGGACGTGAGTCATCAGAGAGCAGTTAGACAGAAAACAACAACTCAACTTCAGAAGCTAATAACTATTGGAAGGATTAAGATTTTTTAATAGAAGTAATTTACAAATCTGTTTTACTTTCCGGAGCCAGTTGATATATAAAAAAAAGTTTTGGCCTGGAATATCCCTTTAAGACCACTCTCACAAATCACTAACAGGGTTTTGTGTGCATGAAGCAACGCAGTGATCAGCTCATCTGGCCCTCGTGCACAGAAAGCAGTGCGGTACTTCAGGTAAAGAAAATATTTATTTAAATCCAATAAAACGCCATACAAAAAAAGATCATGAGTGAAATCTAGCATAGCGAGAAATGCATTGATCTGGTCTGCTTTTCACTTCCTTGGCTTTTGTATATGACATCTTTTTGTATGGTGTTTTATTAATTTAAATAAATATCTCCTTTACCTGAAATTCTAGATTTACATTTTCATGTTCGTCTGCAAGAGTCTCCTCACAGTTGATTAAAGTGGCCAATGCTTTTTGTGCTTATGCTAAAAAAGCAGAATAAGCACTGAAACCTAATGGTCATGCTGCAGATTTTCCACAGTGGATTTGGAGTGGAATATGTTAATGTTTTGGAGAAATAAATATTTTTGTTGTGGATATATTGAAAATCTGGAATTTAAGTCAATGGGGAATAAATAAAAAAAATACGTTGCACATTTACTCCATCTATATCCACTAAGAAAAATCCACACTATTTTGGATTTTTTTTATGTGTACACCATTGACCGTGCGGTTTAATTAACAATATATTTTTATAGTTCGGACATTTACGCACGCGGCGATACCACATATGTTTATTTTTATTTACACAGTTTTGTTTTGTTTTTTATGGGAAAAGGGGGGTGATTCAAACTTTTATTAGGAAAGGGGTTAAATCACATTTATTAACCCTTTTTTTCACTTTTTTTTGCAGTGTTATAGCTCCCGTAGGGGGCTATAACACTGCACACACTGATCTTTTACACTGATCACTGGCGCGTATTAACATATCATTATTATCATACCAGTGTTATAGGCGCTTGACTGCTCCTGCCTGGATCTCAGGCACGGAGCAGTCATTCGCCGATCGGACACCGAGGAGGCAGGTAGGGATCCTCCCGGTGTCCTGTAAGCTGTTCGGGATGAAATTGTGGCAGTCCCGAGCAGAGCTGCCAGGATACTTTCACTTTCATTTCAGACGCGGCAATCAACTTTGATCGCCGTGTCTGATGGGTTAATACAGGGCATGTCCTGTATTAGCCGTGGGTCCCGGCAATTGATGGCCGCCGGGACCGACCCGATATGACGCGGCATCACTGCGTGACCCCACGTTATATTGCGGGAGCCGGCGCAGGATGTAAATATACGTCCTGCATCGTTAAGGAGTTAAACAACATAATGTAACTGCAAGTCAATCACACTTCTGTGGAATCACACTGTCCACTCAGGAAGCAACACTGATTGACAATCAATTTCACATGCTGTTGTGCAAATGGAACAGACTAAAGGTGGAAATTATAGGGTATTAGCAAGACACCCCCAATAAAGGAGTGCTTCTGCCGGTAGTGACCACAGACCACTTCTCAGTTCCTATGCTTCCTGGCTGATGTTTTGGTCGAATGCTGGCGGTGCTTTCACTCTAGTGGTAGCATGAGATGGAGTCTTCAACCCACACAAGTGGCTCAGGTAGTGCAGCTCATCCAGAAAGGCACATCAATGTGAGTTGTGGAAAGAAGGTTTGCTGTGTCTGTCAGCATAGTGTCCAGAGCATGGAGGCGCTACCAGAAGACAGGCTAGTATATCAGGAGATGTGGAGGAGGCCGTAGGAGGGCAACAAGGCAGCATCAGGAACGCTACCTCTGCCTTTGTGCGAGGAGGAGCACTGCCAGAGCCCTGCAAAATGACCTTCAGCAGGCCACAAATGTGCATGTGTCCACCCAAACGGTCAGAAACAGACTCCATGAGGGTGGTATGAGGACCCGACATCCACAGGTGGGGGTTTTGTTTACATCCCAACGCCATGCAGGATGTTTGGCATTTGCCAGAGATTGGCAAATTCGCCACTGGCTCCCTGTGCTCTTCACAGATGAAAGTAGATCCACACTGAGCACATGTGACACACATGACAGAGTCTGGAGATGCCGTAGAGAACGTTCTGCTGCCTGCAACATCTTCCAGCATGACTAGATTGGAGGTGGGTCAGTAATGGTGTGGGGTGGCATTTCTTTGGGGGGCCGCACAGCCCTTCATGTGCTTGCCAGAGGTAGCCTGACTGCCATTAGGTACCGAGATGAGATCCTCAGACCCCTTGTGAGACCATATGCTGGTGCGATTGGCCCTGGGTTCCTCCTAATGCAAGACCATGCTAGACCTCATGTGGCTGGAGTGTGTCAGCAGTTCCTGCAAGAGGAAGGCATTGATGCTATGGACTAGCCCACCCGTTCCCCAGACCTGAATCCGATTGAGCACATCTAGGACATCATGTCTCGCTCCATCCACCAATGCCACGTTGCACCCCTGGGTTCCTCCTAATGCAAGACCATGCTAGACCTCATGTGGCTGGAGTGTGTCAGCAGTTCCTGCAAGAGGAAGGCATTGATGCTATGGACTGGCCCACCCATTCCCCAGACCTGAATCCGATTGAGCACCTCTAGGACATCATGTCTCGCTCCATCCACCAATGCCACGTTGCACCACAGTCTGTCCAGGAGTTGGCGGATGCTTTAGTCCAGGTCTGGGAGGATATTCCTCAGGAGACCATCCGCCACCTCATCAGGAGCATGCCCAGGCGTTGTAGGGCGGTCATACGGGCACGTGGAGGCCACACACACTACCGAGCCTCATTTCGACTTGTTTTAAGGACATTACATCAAAGTTGGATCAGCCTGTAGTGTGGTTTTCCACTTTGATGTTGAGTGGGAATCCATATCCAGACCTCCATGGGATCATAAATTTGATTTTCATTGATAATCTTTGTGTGATTTTGTTGTCAACACATTCAACTATGTAAAGACGAAAGTATTTCATACGATTAGTACATTCATTCAGATCTAGGATTTGTTATCTTAGTGTTCCCTATTTTTTTGAGTAGTGAATTATTCAAGGCCAGCGGGGCAGGGAGAAGCCAACAGAGACTACCCTGATGACTTTTGGTCAAGGTTGCAATACATTTATGACATGTTTCCAATAAAGGGGTACTCCAGTGCAAAAATTTTTTTTTTAAATCAACTGGTGCCAAAAAGTTAAACAGATTTGTAAATTCCTTCTATTTTAAAATCTTAATCCTTCCAGTACTTATCAGCTGCTAATGTGTAAGAAGTGTTTAGTTCTTTCCAGTCTAGTCTACTCTAGTGCTCTTTGCAAGCATAGTTATGCTATGAAATTCCACTTGTAAAGTCCAATGCAGCAGAATCCCATTGCCAGCACAGTGGACACTACGAAACTTCAGTGGCGGACGTTCCGCTTCGGAAATTCCACCCGCAAAAGAATGATCCTGCTGATTCTTTAAAGAAATCCACCTGGAATACATTGGCGTCTACAAGTTCAGCAATGTACACACAGTCCTAGAGCAGACTAAATCAATCATTCTGGCCGCACTCGGATTCTCCAGCCGGAATTTTTCTGGTCGGAGATTCCATAGTATGAACCTAGCCTTTAGCTCAATGTACAGAAATAAATTATATATATAAATATATATATATATATATATATATATATATATATATATATCTCCCAGTGTGGACTGTCAGTATTTGTTTTGATTAATTGGTATTACAAAGGAAAATAGGAAACTAAATAGTTCAGTTGCTACATAACTACAGTATATTTTTTTTAGTAAAGCAATAATTAAGAAAGAAAAAAGAAAACAACTACACACAACTGTAGAGCATATCATTTTTGTGTTTTTTTTTTTTTAAAGCTTAACTGGACTTTATCCAGAATATACATCCAACAAATTTATCACTGATATACCTCCCTGGGATGACTCGGTCACAGGATATAAACACATGCATAATACTAATGTATATATTTATACCATAAGTTGGTGGAAGATGAATGTGTATGATCAAATTAGTTCCTAATACATAACAACTTTATACATTCATTTTGCATGTGCAAAGGTCAGGCAACCGTTTATGAGAGCAGTGAGAAGATAAACATGCTACTTCTGCTGGGAGGCTGAGCTTTAATGCTCCCAATTTTTCTTCTCTGCTTTATCCAACTGAATAGTTGATGGTAGCAACTTTAAACATCTGACCATAAACTTGCTACCTGATACACAAGCATCTCCCCAGACTTGTATATATGACCATGGAGTCTTGTGTAGTGAAGGAAGAAAACTAAAATTAAAGTGCTAGGAGATATATGTCCAGACTAAGAGAGCATAAACTGACTAATACAGGGAAATCTTAGACAAGATGATCCTGCACCTCTAGATGGTATTGTGCTTTACAAAACACACTGAAAAATACTGTATGTCTATTTCTAATAGACAGATGAAAACATCATTTTATACAAATCCATCCAAAGAACAAGGGATAAGATGTCTGAATGTGGGAGTCCAGCCGCTGGGACCCCCTGCGATCTCTGCTGCGGCACCCCAGTCATCCAGTGCACGGAGTGAAGATTAGCGATGCGGCGGTGGCTCGTGACGTCACGGCCTTGCCCCCGCCAGCCGCCTCCCATAGACTTGCATCGAGGGGACGTGGTGTGATGCCACGGGGGGGGGGTATGGTTGAGATGTCAGGAGCCTCCGGTGCTGCAGCCAGCGATCTAAATGTGTGTGTGCCCCAGGTGCAGTGCTTGATTGCCGTCCACTTCTACACTATAAAAAAAGGTATTTGTCTCTTTCCTGATTTATTTATTTGCACATTTGTTCTAACACAAATGTTTTAGATCATCAATCATTTTAATATTACATAGAGATATCCCAAGTAAACACAAAATGTTTTAAATGATCATTTCATTCATAATGGGGAAAACAATTTTTTCAAATCAACTGGTGTCGGAAAGTTATACAGATTTGTAAATTACTTCTATTAAAAAAAAATGTTAATCCTTCCAGTACTTATCAGCTGCTGTATACTACAGAGGAAGTTCTTTTCTTTTTGAATTTATTTTCTGTCTGACCACAGTGCTCTCTGCTGACACCTCTGTCCATGTCAGAAACTGTCCAGAGCAAGATAGGTTTGCTATGGGGATTTGTGCCTGCTCTGGACAGTTCCTGACACGGAGAGATGTGTCAAAAATGGCTTCCAAGGAGTTCCAAGGCGAAAAACACTGCTGACCAAAATGAACATAAAGGCCTGTCTCAATTTTGCCAAAAAACTTTTTGATGATTACCAAGACATTTGGGAAAATATTTTGTGGACTGACAAGACAAAAGTGTAACTTTTTGGAAGGTATGTGTCCTGTTACATCTGGGTAAAACTAACAGAGCATTTAAAGGGGTTATCCCCCATAAGGGGATTTTAGTACGTACCTGGCAGACAGTAATGGAAATGCTTAGGAAGGATCTGCACTTGTCTTGGGGCAAAATGGATATGTTGTGAGATTACCATAACACTCTTTGTGAACTGCTATTTGCTGTTTGACCTTTCCTTTTTTTACTACAAATCCCACATTTCCATTTTCCTCCCTCCCACATATCAGCCACTCCACCCATTGAAACATAAATGAGCTGCAGACCTGTAGTTTTCAATCAGGGTGCCTACAGCTGTTGCATTAGTTGCAGATTGATCCCTCCACCCATTGAAGCAGACAGGCTCCCTGTCATCAGCTGACTAGTGAGTCAGGTCTCGGCCGCATTGCAAGCTGGGAAAAATCTGAGACAACAGTCATTTTGTATGCTGTTAAAAATAAATAGTGGGGTGAAAATCACATAAGAATTGTGAGAAAACTGTCACACACAGGTACAGAACTATATTATGAACTACACTAACTTTACAACCCCTGTAGCATAGTCAAAAAAAAAAAAATCCTGGAATACCCTTTTAAGAAAAAGAACTTCATATATTCAAATATGATGGTGCTAGTGTGATGATCTGGGGATGGTTTGCTGCTTCAGGACCTAGATAACTTGCTGTGATTGATAGAACCATGAATTCTGCTCTTTTCCAAAAAATCCTGAAAGAGAATGTCTGTCCATCAGACTGTGACCTCAAGCGTAATGCACTTGGGTTCTGCAACAGGACAATGATCCAAAACACACCAGAAAGTTAACCTCTAGGTGGCTTAAAAATACAAAGTGAAGGTTTTGGAGGAGGCTAGTCAAGGTCAGAACTTGAATCCAATTTAGATGCTGTGGTTTGACCTTAAAAAGACGGTTTGTTCTTGAAAACTCTCCAATATGTTAGAAAAATAATTCTGCAAACGTTGGGCCTACATCCCCGCACAGCATTGTAAAAGACTCATTTCCAGTTATCGCAAGTGCTTATATGCTGTTGCTGCTGAGGCTGGCACAAGCAGTTAAGTTTAGGGATACTTTTTTTACATAGGACCATAAAGAGTCGTAAAGCTTTTTCGCGCGTAGTGAAATGATCACTTCAAAACAGCATTTAGTGTTTACTTATATAAACACGATGGCCCAGATTTCTCAAGCTGTGTGAGAGAAAAAGGGGAGTGATTATCCCTAAGCAACCAATCACAGCTCAGCTTTCACTTTACCAGAGCTCTTTAGCTGAGCTGTGATTGGCTGCTCTGGGAAAATCACTCCCCTTTTTCACACAGTTTGATAAATGTGGGCCTACATCTTTGTGTAATGTTAAAATTTGTTTGATGATCTGAAGCATTTAATGGTGATACATTTCCACCAAAAAAAAAAAAAGAAATGAGGACGTGGCAAACTGTGTGTGTGTGTGTGTGTGTGTATACATGCCAGAAAACTATTATTTTACTTTGTATTTTTTTATGAATTTATTTGTTTCTTTCATTAATAGATTTTCTAAACAGTGATATTCCCAATTAAAAATAAAGAGCATTTAGTACTTTGTGGAAATGGTCATGATGATAGAGGGCCCGATACTTGATCTTTTAATGATATGTCAAGGATACATGGCAGTTAATTGAGCACAAATAGGTATTAACACAGTTGTATAAGCAATGAGGATATTTGAGAGGATAACACAAAGTATATGGCTGCAGACATGTCTTGAAGCATGAGTAGAAATCAATTTCAACCTGTACATAGAAACAGCTGAAGTTGCAATTAATATGGTATTATGCAGATTAAAATGTATGCCCTTTCCTGTCAATCTGACATTTGTAACCACTGAAATATCTAAATGGGTTGTCTCGCCATTGGCATCCGTGACATAACACAAGGATATGCCACTTCTATCTGGGCAGCTGGTTTCCTACCACTCTTACGCCTATTAATTGCCAGAAAAGTGGCAGTGGTGCTAGGAAATCATTGTACCACATTGTCTCCTTTCAGTTTGGCTTGGACCAGGTGTCCACATGGCCTCTGACTACGATACAATATAACGTTTTCCTAAGACCACTCATAATATAAAGAAACATGTACTAACAAAAAATACTAACTGAAAAAGTTGAGAAATGATTATACAAATACAAGCAGCAGTCAAATGTAGTATTCTATATATTATCTTCAGAAATATAACTTTTCCCAAGAAACTGTTTTTTAGGAAAGAAATGTCTTTAGAAATAAAGAGTTAATAATTTACCGAGAGTTTTAAACTGTAGAAATCTATCTCTTACTACCTTATAACTGGGGAGAATTAAGGCTGGGTGATAGCAGCTTTTGGTTTGACATTTAGTCTTTTTAGAGGGAATTCCAGATCTACATACGTCTAAAATAATAGATGTATAAAAGAAATGACTAATATACTGACCTTTAGTGTGAGTTTAGAAAAGCGTTAAGAAAATATGTCTAGCAGCGTCAGTGAAGAGTGACCTCCATGCTAACTTGGTATGATTGAACAGTTCCTGTTGACTGAAATAATCCACAAGTGTTTCCCCCTTTGGGAAAGAGTTTAGAGAGCTATATGAGCATGATATTTAACAGATTCATACACAAGCTGTGACCTAAAACGGTATCAACAAATGGGCTTTCAATGAGAAGGCAATGGAGAGAAAAGTGACAGAAAGCTGCTTTATGTCACTTGATACATGACCCACCACTCAGCACAGCCTTATTTATGAACAGATTTAATACTCTTCTCACAATGTGTGGTATTTCCAATAGGACTGCAGACTTGCTAGATTCTCGGCCTTTAGCTTCAGATGAGAACACTTTTTCTCCTGCTTTCCTAGCACCTAGATATTGCCCAATATTTCCTTAAATACAAAAGAAACAAGAAGTATAACTGAATTCTAGCTACCATCATTTTCAATGTAGTTTTTGCGTCATTTAAATGGGCACTGTCACCAAAATTTTTTTTTTATATGTTGCAGTACTTATGTACTACAACATATCTCTAATATAGTTTCATTTATTTTATTTGATTAAAAATGCTTTAATTTACATTTGAAAACCGGCCACTAGGGGTCTCCCTCCTAGTTGCTGGCTGCAGGGTGGCGTGACTTCACGCTTGATTTCGGACCGATGCCGGCCGGGCATCGGTCCTAATTCATTCCCCCTGCGCTCGCTCCCTGCCTGTCAATCAGACAGGCGGGAGCGAGGGCTGTGAAAGCCGGGGCTTGAGCGCATTGACTCCCTGGCCTCCAGATATATACGTGAGGCAGCATGCAGTGCTTGCGATGCTGCTGCTGTCTTGTTGTATGGGATAGGGGGAGCGGGCGCTGCTCTGCTTTGTAAATGTTTTATGGGGAGTTGTATGGGATAGGGGGAGCAGGCGCTGCTGCTGCTGCTTTGTAAATGTTTTATACGGAGTTGTATGGGATAGGGGGAGTGGGTGCTGCTGCTGTCTTGTACATTGTGCATGGGGGGGGAGCGGGTTGCGCCGTGACCGTTGCAAAGATTGTTTTCAACACAGGGTGCCTCTAGTTGTTTCACCACTACAAATCCCAGCATGCCCTGACAAACAATAGATGTCAGGGCAAGCTGGGAGTTGTAGTGGTGAAACAGCTGGAGTCAGCCCCAGCAGGCATCAGTGAAGTCACGCCTGCTGGGGAAGTCTGCCTGGAAATTGAGCAAACTACCAGACAGACAAAAAGTTATTTCTAAGAGCATAAAAAAAAATGTTAAGGCAGGAAGGTGGTTAGGGATAGATGGGCAATAGGCAGAGACAGAAAACAAAATATATGATGGTGGGAGCTACTCTTTAAAGCACTAACAGAGCTGACACTCTTAACAGTCACAGAAAACTCTATGGAGACTTTTGAGATAGGAATATAGCTTAAGGGGCTGTCCAGGAGAACCCTTATACACTGTTCTATTAGGCCATATGAACGACACAGAGTGGGGCGTCCTCCTTTTGGGACCTACTGTATGGACTAGAAAGTACTAGTCTCAATGTATTAGAGATTTTCCCTGCAGGTATTTTACAATTTCTTAATAGTATGGTTCTGTTTCTTATATTGTTGGACAAAACTCTAATAATGTCTGAGCTAGGATGTGAACATTATAGTCAGTTAAGATTTCACTGCTATAAGAAGCAGCAACACTCTGTACAATGTAGGTGGCATTAGGGTGCTGTAGGTACCCAGTGCTGGTTAGAGGGCCAGTAGAGATATAAAGCAAAATAAGTCCATAGCCCTCATGAGGTGAAGTGAAGTTGTAGCTTTATTCCATCACAACCAAGTGACAATGTTTCGGCTACATTATCAATTATCAAGCAACAAGCAAGTGGACAAATGGTGGTATCTATATATATATATATATATATATATATATATATATATATATATGTACACAAGTGATTGGTCAATTGATTTGCACAATACAGGTGACGCATAAACAGTGAAGTGATTAAATATACAGGCGGTACATATGCAAATAATAGACATAGTATAAAATCTTCGAGGGGGAGTGCCATGTACAGTGTACAGAGATAAAATATTTCAAAACAACTCACAGAGGGCGGCGCTGGATGCAGGAGGCTCACAACATGGAGACAGATGCCATCGGCACCATGATGTGGAGGGCGCGGGCTGTACTGCGCCTGTGTAAGGAGGGGCAGAGGGTTGGAGGAGCCGGAAATGAAGTTGCACATGCGTGTGCATATTTGTACGTATTTCCGCATACACACGCATGTACAATATGCGCCATGAAGCTGGCGGGTAAATGGACAAGGGAGTCAGATGCTGCGCTGCCTCGAACTAGCCAGTACATGGATAGGGATCACAGAGAGAATATTAATGCCAAGGTGCAACGTTAATTTCAAAGGAGGCATGTACAAGGGCATGGTGCCAATACTGAGGCCAAATGATGGTAGTGGCAAGGACAACACTAGGTTCATAATGATAAGTAAGGACAATTCTAAGTCCATTGGTAGGTGACACTCAGGCAGACCAAACATGGGTGGGCTCTGGGCACCCAGGGGTGAGAGTGGCCGGTAGCGTGGCTGAGGGGCAACAGGCAAAGAGGCCACATGCCCGCAAAGCGGGCGTTGCAGCCACACCACCAACGTCCCCAGGAGCCACGGATCTGGGTAGGTGAAGGGGAAAGTCTCCATATATAGTGAGGGATCCAGCACCATCTCTAGGGAAAGGGAAATAGGGAAAAAAATAAAAAACATGGCAAAGACAGAAAAAAGTCCTACCTAGTAAACAAAAAGGCACAGTGGTTGGCACAAAGCCCCAGAAGCACTAGACTACACACCTGCGAGGCAATTCGCAAGGCACAAAAGTGCATACAGTTCCTTTAGAAACCGCCGGTAGAATACTGTTTGTTACGGGTGCTGAACCAATTAGAGAGTACAATCTATGCAAAATTCCGTAGAAGAAGATGGCAGCACTCACCGATACAGCAGAGAAGATCTCTACTTTATTTCAAAGTGCAAAGGAGAACATTGTATGCGGCCGGACATGGACGCCAAACATCGATCAGCAAAATTTGTGACAGCTGTTGCGCGTGCACCAAGCACGCTTCTTTAGACCCACAAAAAAAAGTCCAACCTATCTGACCTGGGAACATTCTACCGCTAGCAGCATAGATGTGATTAGATGAGATTGTGTGGAATAATGAAGTCCACGTTCAAACCATGTGGACGTAAGATGTTAAGTTTGTGTATCCACATAAGATCTTGTTTCAAGAGTAGTAGAGTACGGTCACCACCTCTTTTAGGTGGGGGCATGTAGTCAATAAGAACAAAATTCAAGTTGCGTTCAGTATACCCGGCCTCCATATAATGTTTGGAGACCGGTAGGTCTGCCCTGGATTTGCCCTGGATGTTGAGTCAACCTCACCTTGAATTCACCAGTCGTCTCTCCCACGTACAGGAGTTTACACAGGCAGAGAAGAATGTACACTACAAATCTGGAAGAACAGGTTAGGTAATGTAATAGGGCATTGTTACCGGTGGTAGGATGTGTAAAGTGGGTGCCCTTAATCATTCGTGGCCAATTTATGCAGTTGCATCAGGGGTAGGAACCCCTAGCTTCTACAGTCAAGTAATGTTGAGAAGTGGTTGGTTTGTTGGATATGGCGACCTTGAAAAGTTTGTCCCACAGATTGGCCGGTCGTTTATGTGACATCAGAGGAGGGGATTGGAACTCACGGATAGTGGGGAAGGATTGAGAGAGAATGGGCCAATGTTTGCGTATGATATTTGTAATGACAGGAGATTGATCACTGTATGTAGTTATGTAGGGGATCATAGTAGCTTCTGTGGAGGGTTTGGAGTCGTGTATCAAAGACTTACGATCTAAAGCCATCACCCTGGAATGGCAGGAGGATACCAGTTGTCTGGGGTATCCTCTCTGGATAAAATTAGTAGCCATCTTGTCAAGTGTAGGAGTGACTTGTTCTGTAATGCTGACAATTCTGCAGGCAAATAGCATTTGACTCTAGGGGAGTGACTTGAGCATGGGATGTGGATGATTACTGGAGTAATGAAGGGTAGAGTTACAGTCTGTGGGTTTAGTGTAGAGGGTGGTGTGAAGTTTATTGTCAGAGATGATGACGTTAGTGTCCAAGAATTGTACTGACTCGGATAAGGTATGCAATGTCAATTGTATGTGTTTGGTGATGGTATTGAGGAATTGTTGGAACTCATGGAGGGATGATAGGGAGCCTGTCCAGATGAGGAACATGGCGTCTATATATCTCCACCACTCCAGAACGTGGTTGAAGTGGTGGGACACATAGACGTACATGTCCTCCAGTGATGCAACAAAAATGTTAGCATAGGTGGGTGCAAGGTCTTTCCCCATTGCTGTACTGGAAATCTGTTTTTAAAAGGTATCATTGAAGGAGAAATTATTATTGGAAAAAACAAAATCAAAAAGTTGTAAAATAAATGTAGTTTTAGCTGGAGAGAAATCAGGGGTGATGCAATTGCAGATAGCTTGTAGTCCTAGATGGTGAGGGATAGATGTGTACAAGCTAACAATGTAAAGTGTGGCTAGGATGACAGAGGGGGGCAAGGTGATAGATTCAAATTTGAGGAGAAAATCAGAGGTGTTTTTGAGAAAAGAGCAGGGACACCCCTATAACTGCGGTGCACTTATGCACTTTGTGCTATCTATATAATACATTGTTGCTATGTTTATACTGTGAAATGCTCTGATTTGTCTTTATCTCAGATATCTAGCTGATATTTTAAGCGTGCAGCCTCCATTTTCAGGCGGTCCTCCTGCACTATGCCACTGGGCTTATGTCTTGTTCTTATGTGTTTTCAAATGTCTGTAATTTTGAGCATATGTGTTTAATAGTGTTGAGCAGCATAGGCCATTTTCGAATTTACGATATTTCGCGAATATATGGATGAATATTCGTCATATATTCACTAAATTTTCATATTCGCATATTCGTAATATTTGCGCATGCGAAAATTTGCATATGCAAAAATTAGCATATGCTAATTTTCGCATATGCAAACATTCGCACACCAGTCTCACACAGTAGTATTAGAGCCTTCTTTACACCACACAAGCTGGAAGCAGAGAGGGGTGATCACTGTGATGTGTAGTGTGAAAAAAATAAAAAAAATAAACGAACATTCGTAATTACGAATATATAGTGCTATATTCGCGAATATTCGTGAATATGCGATATTCACGAATAAAATTCGCATTGCGAATATTCACTAGCAACACTAGTGTTTAATTAAAAAAAATGTTGTATCATTATTTTGGTCGCTATACGCCTTTTCTTGTAGTATCTAATTTGCTGTAGCTTGAGCGTAGATCTGTTATATCCTTTTGGGACTTATGTGTCATACACATATATGTATTTGTGTGTATATATAGTTTGTGTGAGCTTGTGTGGAAGTTGCAACACGGTCATAAAGAACTGATGACCTGTCGTATTTAAAGGAATTTTAACAAAACAAAATAAGCTATTCCACAGTTATAAATAATATCCTGTTAAAAATTAAACTACAACTCAGCCAAAAATGATGGTGTTTATTATAACTGCATCTGGAAATATCAACAGTGAAAAGCTATGAGGTCCAAGCAACATTACAACGAAAACATCTGCAAAAGAATAGCTCCCAACTTGTTATTTTAAACATGTTTAGCGAGGAAACTTCCTGAATAACATACCATTTACAGATAAAGAATTCTTATCTTCAATGCTAATCTTTAACAGCAAAACTGTATGACCAGGTCAGCCACATCGCAAAAAAAATGAAATAAAATATATTTACTGGTTTTCACTTACTAATAAAATCATAACTAAATACTGAGTAATGTTAAAAGTAGGTTATAGGTTTCAAGAAAATGGTAGAGAACACTTAATAAATAAAGCACATCTCTTTTTTCCATTAAAATATCCCAACGTGGTATGAACCTTGTGAAATCACATCAGTAAATCTGGTCTATGCTATCTGCTAATATATCTATTATTATAGCTGCCCAATTTATAACTAGCAGTGTTCCATTAAAGAGTAGGATGTGCAAAATGAGCAAGATCCTATTTCTTATAGCTTCTGTTATGTAGTCAGTGTAATATATACAGTGGTCATGTATTTTATATATATACAAATATATATAGATAAATAGATAGCAATCCAAGGGAAGCAGCACCCCAAAAAATCGGTAATGTGGTGCAAGCAGAACCGAATCCCGGTCAATGGTCCATATGTAAATATAAATTAGTAGAAATCCTCAGCACACAAATTGATGAAAGTGCAAAAAAAATGAAATTTATTCCATATCACCAACTTTCACCAAAATATGGAATAAATTTCATTTTTTTTGCACTTTCATCAATTTGTGTGCTGAGGATTTCTACTAATTTAGATAGATAGATAGATATTTCTAGTGGTCTATAAACTAGAGAGCTCAAACTATCATGTACTACTTTTCAACAAAGGTTGTTCAACAAAAGAAATTTATGGTGAATCCAAAGTAAATGTCATATAAGGTGGATCAAAAGGGTAACTGTGATTTTGTTACTGCAGCAGAATACACTTTCAAACTCCCAGCAACTTTGGAGCCTGATGCTAGAGAGAGTGGTCAAAAAATCTGCCGAAAGTCCCATAGAGTCTAGTAACTGCCTTTTGGGCATTGTCTTAAACTTAGTAACTGGGAACTTCACAATCAGAAAAACCTATTTGTCAGAAAACCTATTTGAGCTTTTGCGAACAGGTAACATAATTCTCCTTAATATGTATAGCCACATTTATTGAATTCATCATCAGGTAGCTTTAAGAAAGTACAAAGGTTCCCCTACATGTATTTTCTAAAAACCTGACTAATGCCAACAGCTGGGATGGGAAATGACATGAAGTGACTGTTGCCTATCTGCTCCCTTCCCCTTTGGCTGTCAGTACATTCACTAATTTAGCTTTGAGCTGACTAGATGAGTTATGCCTGACAGCCTAGTTGCTAGAAAAATATTGCCTAGCAACTAAACTCTTTTGAAAGGTTGACATACATCTCCTTAGCAACCACTTTGTCCTAACCCCTTAAGGACGCAGGGTTTTTCAGTTTTTGCACTTTCGTTTTTTCCTCCTTACCTTTTAAAAATCATAACCCTTTGTATTTTCCACCAAAAAATCCATATTATGGCTTATTTTTTGCATCACCAATTCTACTTTGCAGTGACAGTCATTTTACCCAAAAATTCATGGCGAAAGGGAAAAAAAAATCATTGTGCGACAAAATCGAAGAAAAAACGCCATTTTGTAACTTTTGGGGGCTTCCGTTTCTACGCAGTGCATATTTCGGTAAAAATTACACCTTATCATTATTCTGTAGGTCCATATGGTTAAAATGATACCCCACTTGTATAGGTTTGATTTTGTCGCACTTCTGGAAAAAATCATAACTACATGCAGGAAAATTTATACGTTTAAAAATGTCATCTTCTGACCCCTATAACTTTTTAATTTTTCCACGTACAGGGCGGTATGAGGACTCATTTGTTTTGCGCTGTGATCTGATGTTTTTATCGGGACCATGTTTGTTTTGATCGGACTTTTTGATCACTTTTTATTCATTTTTTTAATGGTATAAAAAGTGACCAAAAATATGCTTTTTTGGACTTTGGAATTTTTTTTACGTGTACGCCATTGACCGTGCGGTTTAATTAACGATATATTTTTATAGTTCGGACATTTACGCAAGCGGCAAAACCACATATGTTTATTTTTATTTACACTGTTATTTTTTTTATGGGAAAAGGGGGGTGATTCAAACTTTTATTAGGGAAGGGGTTAAAGGGGTATACCAGGCAAAACTTTTTTTATATATATATCAACTGGCTCCGGAAAGTAAAACAGATTTGTAAATTACTTCTATTAAAAAATCTTAATCCTTCCAATAGTTATCAGCTTCTGAAGTTTTCTGTCTAACTGCTCAATGATGATGTCACGTCCCGGGAGCTGTGCATGATGGGAGAATATCCCCATATGAACTGCACAGCTCACGGGACGTGAGTCATCAGAGAGCAGTTAGACAGAAAACAACAACTCAACTTCAGAAGCTAATAACTATTGGAAGGATTAAGATTTTTTAATAGAAGTAATTTACAAATCTGTTTAACTTTCCGGAGCCAGTTGATATATAAAAAAAAGTTTTGGCCTGGAATACCCCTTTAAATGACCTTTATTAACACTTTTTTTTTTTTGCAGTGTTATAGCTCCCATAGGGACCTATAACACTGCAAACACACTGATCTTTTACACAGATCACTGGCGTGTATTAACACGCCTGTGACCAGTGTTATCGGCGCTTGACTGCTCCTGCCTGGATCTCAGGCACGGAGCAGTCATTCGTCGATCGGACACCGAGGAGGCAGGTAAGGGCCCTCCCGGTGTCCTGTAAGCTGTCCGAACAGCTTACAGGACACCGGGAGGGCCCTTACCTGCCTCCTCGGTGTCCGATCGACGAATGACTGCTCCATGCCTGAGATCCAACTGAGCAGCAGGGTAATTTTCACTTTCACTTCAGACGCGGCAGTCAGCTTTGATCGCCGCGTCTGAAGGGTTAATACAGGGCATCACCACAATCGGTGATGTCCTGTATTAGCCGCGGGTCCCGGCCGTTGATAGCCGCCGGGACCGACCCGATATGCTGCGGGGACACGGGAGCCGGCGGAGCACGTAAATATATGTCCTTCGTCGTTAAGGGGTATTCCAGGGATAAACTTTCTTTTTATATATCAACTGGCTCCAGAAAGTTAAACAGATTTGTAAATTACTTCTATTAAAAAATCTTTATCTTTCCAATAATTATCTGCTGCTGAAGTTGAGTTGTTGTTTTCTGTCTGGCAACAGTGCTCTCTGCTGACATCTCTGCTTGTCTTGTGAACTGCACAGAGTAGAAGAGGTTTGCTATGGGGATTCGCTTCTACTCTGGACAGTTCCCAAAACACGTGTCATCAGAGAGCACTTAGACAGAAAAGAACAACTCAACTTCAGTAGCTCATAAGTACTGAAAGGATTAAGATTTTTTAATAGAAGTAATTTACAAATCTGTTTAACTTTCTGGAGCCAGTTGATATATATAAAAACATTTTTTCCTGTATAACCCCTTTAAGTTACTCAGGCTTAAACTGTAGGAGAGAAAAAATTCTTGGAAGGACATGCCTGTGGTTATATCTTACTGAGGTTCTGTTTAGAGCTTATACAGGGGTTCTCTGATCAAGGTATTCTTTCTCTGGCTAGAGTGTAGATTGGTTACAAATAACATTTCACTCTCTCTGGAGAGCCAGGAGTAGCGCTGTAGGGAAACTGCAGTGACAGGTTTTTCCTATAGATTAATGGCAGTCCCCCTTATCTAGATCAGCTGATCGATAAGGGTCTTTGCAGGGGATCAGTTTGATTAGTTTATGGTAAAAGGGGCATTCTAATGTGAGTGTAGAACCTCTTTAATAAACAGTACTGGACACTTGATCTTCATTACTAACCATTTGGTGAGGTTTCATAGTTTAAGCACATACTAAATGAATCCCAGCCAAATGCTTCTATTTCCATTACACAGCTTCCACTAGATGAGCTTGTAAGTTGTGGGGTGCTACATGACAGGTTTCAAAAAGAAAAAAAAAAAAAGATCTTTTCCTGGTATTTAACCTATCCTCTCTTGGAGCAGAATGGAATGTTTTAGTCACCTAGACTTTGCAGGACTAGAATTCATAAGTCTAAATGCATGTGTCCTACTTTACATTTAACAAGTGTACAGAGTGTGCTAGATATACCCATAAGACGATTCCGCTATTGCACTTAGCACAATGAAGTAAAAAATAGTTTTGATCCATATGCTACACACAGCTGGACTATAATTCCCCCAGTGAATGGTTATGATGTAAACCAAAACAACCCCTACCTTCGTATTCATACTTTCAATCAACTGCAAAATTGGGTCACACTTATACCTTTCATTCCTCACTCTATTGCTGGTTGATGCTTTATTACAAGACACTTTCATCCATCACTTTCCAATGGAGTCAGCTCTACAAAGGGCCTATACTTTTCTTCAGTTCTTGTACTTTTCATTTCCTGTTGGAATAAGCTATATGGTTGGCTGGTATCCAGAGTCACTTTGCTTTATATTTGCCAAGGGAATCCAATCAGAGACATTTACCGAAAACAGCTCTGGCAAAAAGCACCAATAAAAGACAACAAAAAGCAGACCATATTTTTAACGTAACAAAGTATATTTACTGTGATGATTTATGTTCTTTTCTCATTTGTAACTACTGCATCACTGACAAGATGTATGCGGCACCTCTAACAATTGAAAAACAGTATATTCATTTAGTTTTAGAAAGAGTACAATGTGTGAAGAGACCATGCCTTACTAACGATTTTGACTATTCTGGCAGAACGCTATATGACTAAGTGTCAGCATGTACCAGCATCTAAAAATGTTCCTAAACAAATACTGTAGATAGAATATACATAAGCTGCTTTACTTGTGTCTAACAGAACCTGGTTTAGACAAAAGTGAAAAGTATTTACTGGAAGTCAATTTCTTCGTAAGCTCTAGCTGGCCAAAAAGATCATAAGGCAAATAGGACCGATATTATATGTTTAATTGACAAAGAGAGAAGGTTACGTCCGGCACCGCTAGTCCTAAAGGCAAAGGATAATGAACTGGATACAAGGCAACTCCTGTATGTCTCATGAGGTGGTGCGAGCCAGAGGAAGCCCCTACGTGCGCAAAACTAGTTGCCGCCCCCTGCACGCCCCCTGCCTGTTACCATCCACAGCTCCCTGTGCACCTGTCTTTGTAACTTGTACAGCACTTGAATAAAGAAAACCTATTCATCTCAGCAAGTATCGAGTGAGTGCGTTTTCCATTACGTCTGCTTCCAGTCTTTCATATTATATGTTTGAATCTATATATTTGTATCTATGGTGACAAAGCACGCATTTCAGACCAAGGGAAATCTGGTAAATGAGTCAAAAAAGGAACAAAATGGGAAAAGTAGTATAATGCAGTCATTTTGCTATATTTAGAACAATTATGCATGGTTCAATTCTTAGCAGATTTGGGGATTTATGACACATACTGCAAATGGACTAATGCCTAAAAGCATAATTCCAGTTGAAGTCTACAAAAGTATATTCAACTCATCATTACATAATCTGTTATACCTGTTAGAACCAATTTTATTTTGGCTAAAATAAAGAGAATTCTTTCTGCTCATAACATTAACAGCTATGATGATTATGGGCATCATAAATGAGTATTACCATCAAAACATTTATGTCATGTTTCTTACAGATATGAGACTGTACTAGACATTCTCTTTCACTATCAGCTGTCACTTTAAGGGGTTGTCCATGCAATATTTAAATGCTGTCTATGCTGAGCGTGCATTTTTTGTCTGCATGGCACATCACCATAAGTTTTAAAGAACAAACAATATGTAAATCAGAACAGGCACTGTGTATAGACTCCAGGTCCAATCGGATGCTCTGGGACTCAAGGCTAGACTCTGTGCCCTATGTTAAACGTATCCAACAGCAGAGAAGCAGCACTCCATATAGATGTGGAATAAGTGATTCTTTATTCCCCCATTCAAGTTACAGAAACAACGTTTCAGCCTCTCAATCAGACCTTCCTCAGATTTGCTTGAGAAAGGTCTCATTGAAACACAAACGTTGCTTCTGTAACTGGAATGGGGTAAATAAAGAATTACTTATTTCACATATATATATGGAGTGCTGCTTCTCTGATGTTGGATACGTTTTAAAGAAGATATCGGTGAAAGAGACCAGGCAGTTGGGGAACTGACAGTGTTTGGTGAGCGGGACAGGTAAGTATACATCTTTGTTATTTTCTATGCAGCCCCAGCAGCATATAAATTTTGGTGGGACAACCCTTTTAATGTATAATCATTGTTACTTTCAATTTTCTTTTGAAACTGACACCATCACAATGTCTTCCGTAGAAACAATAACTGGACAACTAGACATTGGCTGATCACTGGTTACTATTAGATTGCCAATTCCATTGGAATCAATTTTAGTTTTAAAAAGTCCTCTATCACAAGGTTCCTATTTCACTTAACTAAGTGTCCCATGTTTATGCAACTGTTCTCTGAAAGCAACATTACCTCTTATATTTTAGGAGATTCTCAGGCCAAGCATCAATCACAATGGTAAATAATAAGCAACTGTTGCGGAATTGTTATATTGTACATGCGATGTTATAAATTGTAGACAGATTTTGGCAATTCATTATCCCCGCTGCTATGTGGCATTTATTTTTAAATGGAATATTAATGAAATTGGATTTCATTCAGCAGTGCCACATTTTACAGCATGTGGTTTTATTTTAGTCTTGTTTAATTTATATGCTGAGTAGGCACATTATACAGGAATGTGACTATATACATCGAAATTTCAGTACATATCTTCTTAAAAATATGACCTGTTTATTTACAGAAATTACACACTTTAAAATCCACGGTCTAATCTGCGATGTGACTAGCCCATTGTGTGTAAAAGATTCAAATGACTGATGATCTAACCAATCCATCTCTACTACTTCATGTTCTGAGTCTGTAAACAATATTACAAAACTTACACTATGTTTATATAGTGCATTATACAGCACGGATGTACATAGAGAAAAAAATAGAACCCACGTGGAAACCTTGGGCTCACCACAGGAAAACTGAGGGTGAATGATATAATCACCTGTATTAATACTTCATGGCAAAGAAATGTGTAAAAATGAGACTCTAATTCACACATTATTTGGTTAAGCCCCATACGAGCTCACAATTCTTTTCTGCAACCGCCTGACACTGTTATCACCATTTGTACCACATACGAGCATTAATTGTCTCAATCCTTTAAAAAATAATACAAAGACTTAAACTACCATAAAAGGACACAGTATTCAAAATGTTATGGGCCTAGAATTAAAAAAAGAATTAGCCTTGGAACATAACAAGGAACTTCCTAAAATGGACAAATGAAACCTAACCAAAAGACCCCATTTTTGAGAAGACCAATTCCTTATCTAGATCAGAGTTCCTGTAGCAGCTTTTCATTTCCATTACAGTGACCCCCCGACCTACGATGGCCCCGACATACTTTAATTTCAACATGCTGCCGCTGGATAGCCGTTTACAATGCCCCGTGTGCTCCGGTGATGGTCTCCTACCTGTCCTTGGGGCTCCAGAGCATCCTCTTCCCGATCCCCTCCAACGCTGGTGCTGTCCATCGTCGTCATCATGTTGCGTGCACGCTGTCCTGTCATCCAATAGGAGCAGTGTGCGTAGTGACGTGATGGTGGCGACGGAGAGCGGAGAGTGAGGATGCCGGGGAAGCAGAGACGTCCGGAGCGTCGGGGACACCGCGGGGACGCGGCGACAGCGATGGAGGGTCCAGGTCAGAGGTGACGGGTCCGGAGCGGCGGGGACAGGTGAGTACTTTACAGCTTCCTATACTTTACATTGCATGGATCCCTCAACATACCATGGTTTCAACAAACGATGGTTCATTTGGAACGGATTACCATCGTATGTTGAGGGATCACTGTATGCATTATGCATACCAATTTTGATGTTACAGAGGTTTCACTGTCTCACTGTTATCACATATCCACACAAGAAAGAAACTTTTCCTCATATAAACATACCAATAGTTTATTTCTGCCTCTTGCAAACTCTACATAAAGTAACACTGGTGTCTAACATACAAAAAGCTTCATAATAATAGAGCCGTATATTTTAACTTACATACAGCTGTTTTGGCTTGTAAGCCTTAATTTGAGCAAGAAATGGAAATCATGGTTCTATGGAACTAGAATTTAGGAGTCCATAATCCAAGCAATGAGGATAGCTCAAAGGAACCAATCAACCCATCGCATTGACTTTAATATCAAGTCTCATCTATAACCTATTCTAAAAGGTTATTGACATACATTGCTCAGCCATAACCCGAAAAACAAATAACAGGTAAAGTAGAGAACATTATTGCCACTATTTCACCTGTCCAGGGTGGTTATAGAATGGGTGGTAGAGTAAAGCTGAACGAAAATAGGACTGTGTTGTTTACAAAGTATTTATTAGAAAAGCTTAGTATATGTAGGTATATTTTCTTTGACGAAACTCTCAAGTTCAAAGAGTTTGTACACTGTTGCCTGATGAAAGAAATGGGAAGGGAGTAAACATTAACCTACAATTTCTCCTTAGGTCTTTTATTTTAAAAGACGGTGTCATGTTTGGAAGCTATGCTATCTTGATTAAAAATCTTTATCATCTCCTTTAAATGAGGGCAAACTCATTTCCTCCATTACCCAAATAAACAACTTTTACAGTCTGGTGTTATGCTGTAGGCTCTAATGATGGCAATTCCTCACTGGGAGCATTTTATCTAAGAATGCAGCATTTTTTTCAGCAGATCTACGTGAGACTATGGAATGTCCATCATCATAGGAGCAATTAATAATTCTCCCACATTCAACAGCTTGGCAGTCACATGTCCTTAGAGAAGCTGAGCCACATACCTTGTCCTCCCGAAAGGCACAGATCAAACCGATTTAGGCTTCTACAGACTATCCAAGTGAACCAAATCTATTCAAACTAGGAGAAGCTTCACAAGGTGCTTTATTTTCAACAAAATCCGGACTCACTCTGGTGATGTCAATGCATTTCTGGCTTAGGAACGCCTTTAGTCATGAAGTTAGACACATTTGCAAATTTAAAGTAATTAAAATATATTACTCTCTAAATAAATATATTTTATATTGTCCACTTTCAATACGCTTTCAGAGGTTCCTGGGACCTGGGAAAACAGAAGAGAGCTGAAGTATAGCTGCAATTTTTCGTCAGAATCCAAATCCTCATTGGGAGCTTCACTATGGACCTTCTGCTATTTTAACACAGCCACCGAATTCCCAATAAATCAACAGGAGTGTGCTCCAAGGTGGAATCTGCATGGAATTCCCCGTGGATATGCCACACAGATTCTCTATAGTGCACATGGGGCCTTAAATATCATGCGTGCCTTTTTCCCTTCTATGACATTTTTATGGCTTAACTGGGCAAATGGAAATGTTTTACTGGGATGAGAACACCCTTTAAATTCATGTTGTCAGTGCTTTAGTTATGTTTAAAAATTAACAGATCTACATTACCTATGGTATTATTCAGGGTTCAAGTCCTGCAGGAACATGTGGGAACTAAGTTCCTACACTTTTTTCACAACAGGAACACCATTCCCATTAGTAGGAGTCCTACAGGACCAGCCCTTGAGTGGAAATATCAGGTGAGTTTCACACTTTTTTCCCCCAGGACTTAACCCCTGGTATTATTTATATATACTTAGTGCAGAACATGTTATATAGCTATATTTAAAGGGGTACTATGGTGGAAAACATTTTTTTTTTTTTTAAATCAACAAAAAAGTTAAAAAATTTGTGAATTACTTCTATTAAAAAATCTTAATCCTTCCAGTACTTATTACCGTATTTTTCGCTGTATAAGACGCACTTTTTCTTCCCCAAAAAAGTCGGTGTGTCTTTTCTTTTTGGAACACAGTGCTCTCTGCTGACATCACAAGCACAGTGCTCTCTGCTGACATCTCTGTCCATTTTAGGAACTGTCCAGAGCAGCATATTTTTGCTATGTGGATTTTTTCCTACTCTTACTGAGACTGGGTAGCAAACGCCCCTCACATATAATGCCCCCATCATGCGCCACTCACATATAATGCCCTGATCATGCACCCCTCATCATCCACCAGTTACACCCCCCACCAGCAGCAGCACCCTCATCATCCACCAGCAACACCCCCCCCCCCATTCCCCCTACCCCCGTGGTAATAGCATGAGCTGTTAGGTAGGCAGCAGTTTCCCCACATTAGGAAGGTAGCAGTTTCCCCACATTAGGTAGCATAGTTTCCCCAAATTAGGTGGCCGTAGCACAGTTTTCCCACATTGGGTAGCCATAGCACAGATTCCCCACATGAGGTAGCTGTAGCACAGTTTCCCCACATTAAGTAGCCTTAGCACAGATTACCCACATTAGGTAGCCATAGTACAGATTCCCAACATTAGGTAGCCGTAGCACAGGTTCCCCACATTAGGTATCCATAGCACATATTCTCCACCTGGACAGCGCTACTTACATCTGTCTGCGGGGACTTTCTGGCAGAGGTACACGCTATAAGTGACGTCATCGCACGCACTCTGCAGGACATTGGCGTCCCTGCTCGACGCTTGTGTTGACGTCACTCATTGCGTTCACCTCCGCCAGGAAGTCCGCGCAGGCAGATTTAAGTAGCGGTTTAGTGACTGGTTGCCCCGTCATATGTGCACCGGGTCCCATGTAGCAGTGTTTGCCGAAGTGTGTGAAGGCTTCCAGCATTTAGCCCTGCTTGCCCGAAGCAGGGCTAAATGCCTGAAGAAATCCCCTGCCCGGTGCCCGGAACTGCATGTCCCGGGCGTCTGGCGATACAAATTCCAGATCCCTTGTGCGGGCTGCAAAATTTCGTTCCACGGGCCGCAAATGGCCTGTGGGCTGGGAGTTTGAGACCCCTGGTCTAAGGGTATTTTTTCCCATTTTTGCATCTTAACATATATTTATACATAGCAAATGTTACTTTCTGAATTATAATAACTATTATTGCTTAGTGTAAATGCACAAATGTACAAGAACTAAACTAATGCAAAATGTCAGATACTTGTAATAATTTTTATTTATTTTTTTTAAACACTGGTTTAAAAATTAAAAACAAGCCTTCTTTAGTGTGAAAGCCTGGATTCGAAGAAGCTTCTCATAAGATTTTTCATGTGTGCAAACTTCAATCACAATGAAAATTGCAAACAATTGTCAATAGTTCAAAGAGAGTTTAACATTTTCAGGTGGCTTGCAGACATTGGGAAAGAAATCTAATGTAAAGAAACTAATGCAATATGACTAAAGTGTGAAATAATAAAAAAAAGAATGCAGAAAGTAATATTCACTCCCATAAATGGGATACTGTATAACATCCACATCCAATAAATCCATTCCACAATATATGAACATAAAAGTTTTTTCTAGACCCAGTGGGCTCTATATGAATACCAAAACATCCCATCATATTTGTTCTCTGATTATACTACTTCACGAGGACGTAAAAGTGCTTCCCACGCTGCCCTATAAAAAGGTTCTCAAAGGCTACTTTTAGGTAGTATCGCTGTTGGAGACTGCATGGACTGCTAGACATGCCTCTACAACATACTCAAATACAATGTTTCGAGGCCACCCCCTTTTCCTATATCATACTATTGTAAAGAATAAAAGAAAGAAATGAAGACTATGTTCTAAAGAGCTTGTGGGTAAATGCTACTCGTTGGGTTTGTCTTAAGAATGAGCTAAAAATTTACTATGTTTACCTTTACCACATAGATATAACCTAATGTGATGATCTGAGAAGCCATCACACATGACAGTCAGGCGCCCCTTGTAGTAATATTTGGATAACTAACAGCTCAGCGATATATGCAGGACATCCTGGGCCACATGTGTTGCTTCTGAGGGCGAGGCTTCAAACTGGCATTTTACAGCAAGATAATTCTCGTCCAAACGAGTCGAGTTGTTCCTAGGAATCCTCTGCCAAATTGAAACATTTCCTTGCCATGCCCATACACAGGGCCGGATCATCATTGGCGCTCATAGAGCACCTGCTCCGGGCCCCATGCTCGCAGGGGGCCCCATCACATTTGGGACATCCCTGCGGGCTGCTCAGTAGCGGATCGGGGCCCCACGATAGCCCGGCCGCGGCCACTTTAAAACAGTGACCAGCGGCGGCTCCTGTGGGCCCGCTCCGGACTCCTCCTGCTTTATCTATATTTCCTATTTCCTTACCTGGCCACGCTCGGCAGGCTCAGGTGATGCGTCGGGTCTTGTGGGCTGTGAGAGTTACGTCTCCTGCGGCTCCTCTACACAGCGTCAGGGGCGTCACTCGTCATTTCCTGCAGGGCACAGTTTTCTTCATTACACCCCAGCGCTGCAGGAAATGACGAGTGACGTCCCTGACACCGTGCAGAAGAGCCGCAGGAGACCCAACGCATCACCTGAGCCTGCCGAGCGCGGCCAGGTAAGGAAATATGAAATGTAGAAAAAGTAGGAAAAGGGGGGAGCAATGATGGGGGGGGGGAATGATTGGCAGGGGGGGAATGATGAGCAAGGGGCGGGGTGGTGCTGGGGTTGGGGGGGCATTGATGAGTAGGGGGGGATGATGAGTAGGGGGGGTTAATGATGAGCAGGGGGGGGTAATGATGAGCAGGGGGGTAATGATGAGCAGGGGGGGTAATGATGTGCAGGGGGGAGCAGGGGGAGGAGAATGATGAGCAGGGGGGGTATTGATGAGCAGGGGGGTAATGATGAGCAGGGGGGGTAATGATGAGCAGGGGGGAGCAGGGGGAGGAGAATGATGAGCAGGGGGGTAATGATGAGCAGGGGGGGGTAATCATGAGCAGGGGGGGTAATGGTGAGCAGGGGGGGTAATGGTGAGCAGGGGGGGAATGATGAGCAGGGGGGGAATGATGAGCAGGGGGGAGAATGATGAGCAGGGGGGAGAATGATGAGCAGGGGGAGAATGATGAGCAGGGGGAGAATGATGAGCAGGGGGGAATGATGAGCAGGGGGGAGGAGAATGATGAGCAGGGGGAGAATGATGAGCAGGGGGGAATGATGAGCAGGGGGGAATGATGAGCAGGGGGGATGATGAGCAGGGGGGGGGTGATGAGCAGGGGGGGAATGATTAGCAGGGGGAGAATGATGAGCAGGGGGGGGGAATGATGAGCAGGGGGGGAATGATGAGCAGGGGGAGAATGATGAGCAGGGGGGAGAATGATGAGCAGGGGGGAGAATGATGAGTAGGGGGGATGATGAGCAGGAGGGGGGGAGAATGATGAGCAGGGGAAAACACGGGAAAGGAGGCGGGGGGGGGGTTAAGTATGGCACAGAGGCTGATAAAAGGGGGAGGCAAACTGAGGATCAAGGGGAATCAAAGTTGGGGGGTTGATGAGGCGTATAGTTCAGAGCTATAGTCATTTATTTGACATTTATTTTTTTCCCCTCAAATTTTCCTGTGAAAATGAGGGTACGTGTTATATGCCAGTGCGTGTTATATGCAGATAATTACTGTAATTCCCCCTCCCCCCCTCCCATTCTGGACATCCCTGTGTCCTGAAAGATCTTTTCGGGACACAAGGGTGTCCCGGTTACCTTTCTGTGGCCCGCAATAACTTTAAAAACGCAGGGGCCGCAGGGTGGTAGCGCACGCAGTGACATCACTGACGTCCCGTGCGTGCGCCCATAGGAGCGGGGCAACGAGGATGCACGCATGGTAAGTTACCTAAACGTCATCTTCAGTGCTCCGACCACCGCTCCGCTGGTACCGGGACCTACTGCTATGGCCCCTAGGCCATAGCAGTAGATCATGACCACGGACCAAAGGAGCGGTGGTCGGAGCACTGAAGTGGGGCACTACACAGACATAAAGTCTCCAGCCATACACTGTATATGACTGGAGGCTGTATGTCTGTGGGGGACACTGCCAACGTAATGTGGGGGGACTACAACCTAATGCGGGGGAACTGCAACCTACTGTGGGGGAACTACAACCTAATGTGGGGGAACTACAACCTAATGCGGGGGAACTGCAACCTACTGTGGGGGAACTACAACCTAATGTGGGGGAACTGGGGGTGGGGTTGGTGGAGAAAAGTGTAGTGGAGAAGGACCAGGAGGGCATGGGGGGCTGAAGTGCGGTTGTTTGGGGGGGGGTGGGGTGGGGGGGCGAGGTAAGGTAAAGTAAGTGTGGGTTTGGTAAAGGGGACAGAGGAGTGTGAAAGGGACTTAGGGGGGGTAGGGGGTGCAGATAAGTGGAATAGTGGAGAAGGACCAGGAGTGTTGAAGGGGGGGGGACTATCCTTTGGATAGGGGATAAGATGTCTAGGGGTGGAGTACCCCTTTAAGGACCAGGGGAGGACTAAGGCTAAGTTTCCAGAGAAGGAAAAAGCACAAGAAAAAAATGCCTAAAAATTACCATAACACAGGAAAAAGCAGCAGCAGTTTTTCTGTGTTTTTGCAGGTAAAAAAGGGGGGAAACCTAGCCTTAGGGGTCTCTGGGAGCAGGAGTCTGGAGGAGGACTTAGGGGTCTGGGGGGGGGGGGGCAGAGGGATCTAGGGGAATTAGGGCTCGTCAACACTACGAACTTCCGCCAGCAGAATTTTGCTTGTTTTCAATGGGAAGCTGCTGCTCTGTGCACACTACGGAAGACACAGTGTGTGGTAGTATTATTTTTAGAGGGCATGATGTTTGGCAGTATAATATACAGGGTACACAGGTTTTTTTTGGCAGTATTATATTTAGGAAGCACAGTCTCTTGTAGGGTTATAATGATTGTTGTCTTTATACAGAGGATGAGGATCGGCTGGCAGAGTGAGGAACCAATGATGTCCAGGCGTCAAACTTTACAGAGGAAGATGGAGCTGGAAGAAGACCTGGCGTCTGGACCAGATGAAGAAGAAAAGAAAAGGAAAGACAACAGAGAAGACGTCTCCTGTGAGTCATTTTATGTTTGTGAATTCTCCTGACTGTCCCATTAGGTCTCCCCTCACTTCTAAGTTTTGCAGTAATAATGGATGACACTGTACCCCAATTTGAGGCTCCAGCTGTTACAAAACTACAACTCCTATTATGCCTGAAGCTCTCCAGACATAATGGGTGTTGTAGCTTTGCAATAGCTGTAAAGAGTGACTTGAACTGAAGTGATTTTAGACCATGCAGCCATTTTATTTTAACGGGGGCCTGACTCCTGTGACACCCACCAAAAAAAAAAAAAAAAAAGGGTACATAGTCTAATATATCCAGGCCTATTTTTGGTCTCAGTCTGTTCCTTACTTGACAGGCCCGCAACAGGTCTCAG
Source organism: Hyla sarda (assembly GCF_029499605.1). Classification (NCBI taxonomy): domain Eukaryota; kingdom Metazoa; phylum Chordata; class Amphibia; order Anura; family Hylidae; genus Hyla; species Hyla sarda. The sequence continues at coordinate 237,992,049 of NC_079190.1, forward strand.
TGGAAGGGAAGGGGACTATCGGGGGGGGGGGGGGGGGGGGCATCATAATGAAGTGCTCCGTCCTCCAGGCAGTCTTAATCTGGCCCTGCCCATACATCAGATTTATCACCAATCGAGCATCTAAAGCAAGCCAGCACTAAGAACCCGTGTGTACAGGGTCTACTTGCCCATCTGCAACATCTTTGGGCAAATGTGCTGCAACATGCCATATGGAACTTGTATGTCTCCATGCCCCACAATTTCATATCTTAAATCCAGGCTAGTGATGGCCACACAGGGTACTAGAGGTGCTAATAACTTACATATATATATATATATATTTATTACATTCGTACATATAAAGTTTTATTTATTTCTTGGTGCATTATTTTATTTGTTAATGAGTGTATCTTAAAAAGCCATTAAAATGGTTAGGCAAAGTTATACATTTTGCAAATTTGGGTGAAATTTATTCACATATGTGCCAGGGGTTCCATTTAGATTTCCATAAAAATCCAAAATATCGAAGCAGTTCTCACTATTTTATCTGGCAAAATGCTGGACACCATGACGGAAATTCAGTGGTGTCCATTAGGTACTGTAGGTGGGCAAAGTAATTTAACAAAACTTTTGACATGTCACAGAGATATGTAAAAAGTTTTTATTGGTTGGAGTAAACCACCAATGATAAATAGAACGAGAGGGGAAAAGTGTGGCTTTTCGCTTTACTCCCCGGCTTGCTGCAGTCTTCATCCAGTCGCAGGAGAAGGCCCTATAGACTTATAGTGGAGCGTATCTCCTGAAACTAGACACCGATTGCAGTAGGCCAGAGAGTGACACGCGTAACTTCCGCTTCTTCCTGTTCATTCTATTGATGATCAGTGGGAAAAACTTTTAATATGCATCTGTGACAAGTCTAAAACTTTATTGAAATGACAGGGACACTTTAAAGACCAATAACAACTTGATTAAGCATAAGTGAAATTAACTTTACTAACTTACAAGCTTTTACAGAGCAGTATGCTGGGTAACACAAAGCAGAACTATGAGAAAATTGTATTCTCAAATGTCACTAACCCCCAGCCACTGCCTAATAAGGCTGCAGACCAGATCCTTGACCTTAAGCTTCATATTTTGCTTCCCTTCCCCTTGTCACTAGAAACAGTTAATGTTTGTCCAGGAAAGATACAAATCTACAGTTCTATTATACTGTGAGGCTGGCTAGGAACTGCGGACCCAAGCTCTAATTGTAACATTCCATGCTCAGAAGGCGCCAAGTTTTACTAACTATAATTTAACTGGTTCGGCTGATGTAGTCCAAATTCTTGTTTGGATAATCAGCCTTTGTTTAAATATATACCAAAAAAGCAGAGGCCAGCATTAACCTCTGGGCATGTCATGTGAGCATATAACCCTTCTGTCTGCAGTAGCAGAAACTCAAACACAAGAGAAGGATTATTTTCCAATATTACTGTTACCGTAACATATAATCAGTCCTTCCCTATTTTCTTTTTGTTTTTGGCAATTCACAAGTCTTCTTCCCAAGTTCAAGTAAAGTTGAAGGGGTAAAAGGTTAAGAGAGTTTCTTTGGGGGCATGTTAAAAGGGATAGAAATAGCAGAGGTCTCCCATCTTAGCATTTAACTGACCCATATTTCACTATCTTTCCCAAATGGTATCTTCCATATGATACTTTAACTGATAAAGTCTAATTCATTAGCATAAAATACAAGAAAACTGTAAATATGTAATGAAACACTGAGAAAAAATACAAATATTATAAAAAATATATATATATATATATATATATATATATAGATAATTATATATATATATCTATATATATATATATATATATATATATATATATATATATATATATATTTATATGCCATGATTATTACCTGCCTTCTGAGATACTCCCTAACCTAGGCTTCACTAGTAAGGCTACATTGACACCACAATTTCTTCATTTGGCTGCCGAATCCAGCAAGTGAATTTCAAAACTGGCTGCTGCAGTATCCCAAAGGGACTCTCACCGCATCTCATTAATTTAAATGAGCCAACCGGAGTCAGAGAGTGACTCCGTTTGGCTAATTTTTGCACTGTATCCGGTTTTACTGCCGGACTGAAAACCACAACTTATGATAACGCAGTGGACGGTTTTTAAATTTCTCCGAAATATGAAGAAATTGTGGTGTAAATGTAGCCTTGCTAGTATGTAAAGGCATAGTGTCCTGAGCCCCAATGCAGACGTTGTATTTGGGCCTTCCACCTATCAGTCGATGATCTCACTTGTAACAGTTTCTATTGATGAATAGAATTATATAAGTTATAAGAGAATTTTAAAACCACCTCCTGCCATATTACTGTTGAATCCATGCCTTACCCCATTAATTTGAACAAGCTACTCTGAGTCAGGAAGTGTCTGCCAGCTGTTCAGTCTGGTTCAAAAACTAGATATGATCAGAAGATGAGTCAATTGGAGACCCTGCCTGAATCAGGCCAGCTCATTTAAATGAATGGAGTACAGCGGGGATCCTAGATATAAATGGACCCAAAGAAAGGTGATATGAAAAAGCACAAGTATCAATTATATGAGAAAATCGGCAATAAAATATATAAATGGAAATCACAGGTCATACAGTCATGGCCGTAAATGTTGGCACCCCTGAAGTTTTTCAAGAAAATGAAGTATTTCTCACAGAAAAGGATTGCAGTAACACATGTTTTGCTATACACATGATTATTCCCTTTGTGTGTATTGGAACTAAACCAAAAAAGGGAGGAAAAAAAGCACATTGGACATAACGTCACACCGAACTCCAAAAATGGGCTGGACAAAATTATTGGCACCCTTAACTTAATATTTGGTTGCACACCCTTTGGAAAAAATAACTGAAATCAGTCGCTTCCTATAACCATCAATAAGCTTCTTACACCTCTCAGCTGGAATGTTGGACCACTATTCCTTTGAAAACTGCTCCAGGTCTCTCTTATTGGAAGGGCACCTTTTCCCAACAGCAATTTTAAGATCTCTCCACAGGTGTTCAATGGGATTTAGATATAGACTCATTGCTGGCTACTTCAGAACTCTCCAGCGCTTTGTTGCCATCCATTTCAGGGTGCTTTTTGATGTATGTTTGGAGTCATTGTCCTACTGGAAGACCCAAGATCTCGGATGCAAACCTAGCTTTCTGACACTGGGCTGTACAATCCGCTGGCAATCCTTAGATTGTATGATGCTTTGCACACTTTCAAGACACCCAGTGCCAGAGGCAGCGAAACAACCCCAAAACATCATTGAACCTCCACCATATTTCACTGTAGGTACTTTGTTCTTTTCTTTGTAGGCCTCATTCCATTTTCAGTAAACAGTAGAATGATGTGTTTTACAAAAAAGCTCTATCTTGGTCTCATCTGTCCACAAGACATTTTACCAGAAGGATTTTGGCTTACTCAAGTTCATTTTGGTAAAATGTAGTCTTGCTTTTTTATGTCTCTATGTCAGCAGTGGGGTCCTCCTGGGTCTCCTGCCATAGAGTTTCATTTCATTTTAATGTCTATGGATAGTTTGCGCTGACACTGATGCTCCCTGAGCCTGCAGGACAGCTTGAATATCTTTGGAACTTGTTTGGGGCTGCTTATCCACCATCCGAACTATCCTGCGTTGACACCTTTCAGCAATTTTTCTCTTCCGTCCACGCCCAGGGAGATTAGCTACAGTGCCATGGGTTGAAAACTTCTTGATAATGTTGCGCACTGTGGAAAAAGGCAAATCTAGATCTCTGGAGATGGACTTGTAACCTTGAGATTGTTGATATTTTTCCACAATTTTGGTTCTCAAGTCCTCAGGCAGTTCTCTTCTCCTCTTTCTGTTCTCCATGCTTAGTGTTGCACACACAGACACATAATGCAAAGACTAAGTGAACTTCTCTCCTTTTTATCTGCTTTCAGGTGTGATTTTTATATTGCCCACATCTGTTACTTGCCCTAGGTGAGTTTAAAGGAGCATCACGTGCTTGAAACAATCTTATTTTTCCACGAGTTTTAAAGGGTGGCAAGTTTGATGTGACATTATGTCCATTTGTTCCAATACACACAAAGGGAATAAACATGTGTATAGCAAAACATGTGTTACTGTAATCCTTTTCTGTGAGAAATACTTAATTTTCTTGAAAAATTTCAGGGGTGCCAACAATTACGGCCATGACTGTATGTCTTAAGAAGGCTACGTAAATGTTATATTTAATATCCTTCAGTAAAATATATACAGCAAATATAATACCAAATACAAACATAAAGCCTTGCAGAAATGTAGCAGAAATACATTCTTTACCATTGAGCAAAAAGCAGAATCCCCATAGACTTGGAAGTGGAAATGCAGTTCTAATTACTAGAATTTAAGTAAGCTGTTCCCCTGTCTGCACCTCTGTCTCCTCCTTCACACCAGAGCTAGACTGATGAGAATTTCAGCCCTGGAAACCAAGGCTCTTTATGTTAATTTATATCATAGCAATGATCCAGTAGGGAGAATACACAAAGCCCAGAGTGAGGAAACATATAAAAAATGACTAATAGCAGTAACATTGATATAGTAGTTTTTTTAAGGCCTCCAATATTTGTGTTCTGCTGTCTTCTCTCAAAGTATAGGGTATAGGATTTTACTGCCACACACGGCAAATAGAAAGGATAAAGGGAATTTAAAGCTATAAAATGTATCACTAAGACTTATAGAAAATGAATGCATTGTTATGAATTTCTACGGCTAAGTTTCTACTTGGTTTTTTGTCCTGCGATTTTTGGGTTGAAAAAAACGCATGAAAAAACGCCAGTGCAATTTCCTGTTTCTGGCATTTTTTCATTTGTGTGGAAACCTTGCACCTTGGCAGTTTTTTTTGGTACCCAAAATTTGTTGGGTACCAAAAAAAAAAAAAAAAAAAAAAGGATGCAGTAGTGATGGAATTTTTTTTTACTTAATGAAATTTATATATTTTATAACAAAATTGAAATTATTTTTTAATAGTGTGTGGGTTTCACATTTTTTGAGGTAGTACTTCTACTCCCAGCATGGAACAGACTGTTTCCTGATGGGAGTAGCAGTACCTGTACTAAAAGACATATCGCCCTGGTTGTCAGTCGTGACACCCGATGTGATCATCCATAATATAGCAGAGATGCAGAGCGGCTCTATACAGCGCTCGCATCTCTGCTCTGTACTCCGGCCAGTGATGTGAATAGAACATCACTCATTCATATTTTCCGCCCAGAGTGGTGACTGGCCGGATGGTTGCAGCCAATCACAGCTCTCAGAGGGAAATATAATTGAGTGATGTTCTATTCACATCACTGGCCGGAGTATAGTGAAGAGATGCGGAGCGTTGTTTAGAGCCGCTCTGCATCTCTGCAATATAAAGGACTATCGCATCAGGTGTCAGGAGGGATACTCGATGTGATCTGTCCTTACCTGCAGGTACTACTTCTCCCAACATGGAGGACACTCTGCTCCATGCTGGGAGCTGTAGTACCTGCATTAATAGACAGATCGCAGCGAGTGTAACTTCTGACACCTGTTGCGATCTTTCTATTAATGCAGGTACTACAGCTCCCAGCATGGAGCAGAGTGTGCTCCATGTTGGGAGTAGTAGTACTTGCAGTTAAGGAAAGATCACAGCGGATGTCACTCATAACACCCGATGTGATCCTCCTGTATAATGTATAGATGCGGGCGGCCGCTCTTCTATGGTCCCCTGCACTGACGTATATTTACACATATTCCTATTTCCCACAGAGAGCTGTGATTGGCTGGAACCATCTGGCCAATCACAGCTCTCTGCGGGAAATATGAATAGGTGTATAGTGGGGATCAAAAGTTTGGGCACACCAGGTAAAAATTTGTATTAATGTGCATAAAGAAGCCAAGGAAAGATGGAAAAATATCCAAAAGGCATCAAATTACAGATTAGACATTCTTATAATATGTCAACAAAAGTTACATTTTATTTCCATCATTTACACTTTCAAAATAACAGAAAACAAAAACATGGCGTCTGCAAAAGTTTGGGCTCCCTGCAGAGTTAATATCTTGTACTGCCCCCTGTGGCAAGTATCACAGCTTGTAAACGCTTTTTGTAGCCAGCCAAGAGTCTTTCAATTCTTGTTTGAGGTATCTTTGCCCATTCTTCCTTACAAAAGTCTTCCAGTTCTTTGAGATTTCTGGGATGTCTGTGACAGAGCACTGCTCTTTCAAGGTCTATTCATAGATTTTCAATTATGTTGAATTCAGGAGATTGTGAAGGCCATGGAAAAAAACTTCAGTTTACACCTCTTGATGTAATCCCCTGTGGATTTCGAGGTGTGTTTAGGATCATTATCCATTTGTAGAAGCCATCCTCTCTTTAACTTCAGCTTATTCACAGATGGCATCAAGTTAGCATCCAAAATTTGCTGAAATTTTATTGAATCCATTTTTCCTTCTACTCGTGAGATGTTCCTGTCACGATGCCGGCTGGCAGGTAGTGGACCCTCTGTGCCAGAGAGGGATTGGCGTGGACCGTGCTAGTGGACCGGTTCTAAGCCACTACTGGTTTTCACCAGAGCCCGCCGCAAAGCGGGATGGTCTTGCTGCGGCGGTAGTGACCAGGTCGTATCCACTAGCAACGGCTCACCTCTCTGGCTGCTGAAGATAGGCGCGGTACAAGGGAGTAGGCAGAAGCAAGGTCGGACGTAGCAGAAGGTCGGGGCAGGCAGCAAGGATCGTAGTCAGGGGCAACGGCAGAAGGTCTGGAAACACAGGCAAGGAACACACAAGGAACGCTTTCACTGGCACTAAGGCAACAAGATCCGGCAAGGGAGTGCAAGGGAAGTGAGGTAATATAGGGAAGTGCACAGGTGAAAACCCTAATTGGAACCACTGCGCCAATCAGCGGCGCAGTGGCCCTTTAAATCGCAGAGACCCGGCGCGCGCGCGCCCTAGGGAGCGGGGCCGCGCGCGCCGGGACAGAACAGACGGGGAGCGAGTCAGGTAGGGGAGCCGGGGTGCGCATCGCGAGCGGGCGCTACCCGCATCGCGAATCGCATCCCGGCTGGCAGCAGGATCGCAGCGCCCCGGGTCAGAGGACGTGACCGGAGCGCTGCAGCGGAGGGAGTGAAGCGAGCGCTCCGGGGAGGAGCGGGGACCCGGAGCGCTCGGCGTAACAGTTCCCTGTGCCACTGGCTGCAATACAACCCCAAAGCATGATTGATCCACCCCCATGCTTAACAGTTGGACAGAGGTTCTTTTCATTAAATTCTGTTCCCCTTCTTCTCCAAAGGTACCTTTGCTCATTCCAGTAAAAAAGTTCAATTGTAACCTCATCGGTTCACAGAACTTGTTTCCAAAATGCATCAGGCTTGTCTATATGTTCATTTGCAAAGTTCAAACGCTGATTTTTGTGGTGAGGACGTAGAAGAGGTTTTCTTCTGATGACTCTTCCATGAAGACCGTATTTGTACAAGTATCTCTTTATAGTGGAATAGTGTACCACAACTCCAGTGTCTGCCAGATCTTTCTGGAGGGATTGTGCAGTCAAACGTGGATTTTGAATAGTCTTTCTCACAATCCTGCGAGCTGTTCTGTCTGATATTTTTCTTGGTCTTCCAGATCTTGCTTTAACTTCCACTGTTCCTGATGACTGCCATTTCTTAATTACATTCCGAACAGAGGATATTGACATCTGAAAATGTTTTGCTATCTTCTTATAGCCTTCTCCAGCTTTGTGAGGGTCAACTATTTTCAGTTTCAAATTTCTAGACAACTGCTTAGAAGAACCCATGGTGCTGATTGTTGGGGCAAGGTAAGATGAGTCTGGGCATTTAAAACCTTTGAGATTGACATCACCTGGTCTTCCCAGATGATGACTGAGAACAATCCATGACACTGGCAGGTCTCAGCTTTGCAAAGGGGGCAGTGCATGCTATAAATTCTGCAGGGTGCCCAAACTTTTGCAGACGCCATTTTTTTGTTTTCTGTTTTTTTGAAAATGTAAAGGATGGAAATAAAATCTAACTTTTGTTGACGTATTATAAGAATGTCTAATCTGTAATTTGATGCCTTTTGGAGATTTTTCCATCTTTCCTTGGCTTCCTTATGCACATTAATACAAATTTTTACCTGGAGTGCCCAAACTTTTGACCCCCACTGCATATATGTCAGTGCAGGGGACCATAGAAGAGCAGCCGGCAGCATCTATACATTATACAGGAGGATCGCAATGGGCGATCTGTCTAATAGTACAGGTACTACTACTCCCATCATGGAACAGTGTGTTCCATGCTGGGAGTAGTAGTACTACCTAAAAAAAAAAAAAAAAATTACAAAAAAAGTGAAAAACACACACACTACATTTTTATTATTGTCGACTACATTTTTAGGTCCCCACCCGCCCACATAAATTGATCCCTGTTTTAAAAATTAATAAAAATTTTGTTATAAAAACATATAGTTTTTCTTGGTGTTTTTCCCTCTCATAGACTTCTATGGGAGAAAAACTCCACGATTTTTACAAAAAAATCTCCAGTGGCTTAACATGCTGCGATTTTGGAAAACCGCCAAGCAGCTTAAAAACACCAAAAAAGAGTGAAAAAACTCCAAATGGATTAAAAAAACACCAAAGTGAAAAACGCCAAGTGGAATAAGAATTTTGTGATTTCTCATTGATTTACAGCTAACATCTGGCCGCAGCGGTTTTTGGACAAAAAACGCCATATGGCAAAATTAGCATTTTTCTTGGCATTCCTCCCCCCCCCCCCCCCCCCAAAAAAAAAAAAACAAGTGGAAACTTAGCCTACTAGAGACAAACACCTTGCATTTTGTTGCTCGATTTTCTGAAGAAGATGGGGTATGGTTTTAGGAACTTTACATTTATCATTATGATATCAAGTAGAGAGCACACCAAGAGCTACGTATGATATATTGTAAAATCAACTGTAAAAGAAATTGACCGGTACTTTCCTTGTATCACAGAAAACGTAAGAGTGTACCCCTCTAGTACACCGATGGCAAAGCGAGTACTGCTGCATAGGTATCAGGAAATGCAGGTGAGCAATGAATCCTTTTGGTCCTATTAGGTGGACCAATGCATGTTCTAAGCGAGGGCTGGTCTGGTAAGCCAGTCCTCAATTAAAGAACTTATTACAATGCTCAATCTTTGTGCCGGGAGGGCCGCAAAAAGATCAATTGATCATTGTCAGTCGCACACCCCGATTACATGGGAAGATGGGCAGCTGACAAGCAATAGGCTTTTAACAGGTTTACAATCAAGTGATCAGCTGACAAACTAGAGTTTGTTAGTTTATCATCTGATCACTGGTCCTATTATAAAGGGCAGTATTGGTCTTTTTTGTCTGCTAATTGCACAAATGATGTCCCCATACACTAAGCATATGATGTTACAGCCAATCCCTAGTCTTGGTGCTCACTTGCAACAAAGTCCAAGACTAGAGCGAGTCTATAAATAGAAGGTAATGTTCCATTACAAGGGGTTGGCTGCAGTTCCCAGTAATTACTGGAGCACTATCACTTTGTAACACATATGTAAAAATATTTCCATGGGGTATAAAATTGGGATAGAAAAGTATATTGTAAAAATGGAAATTTAGCAATATATTAGTTTCTTTGAGTCTTGGATGGAAGTCATACATTGCATATACACAAACACACACATTTCCTAATGTTTAATACAGCAGTAGTATACTGTATAATAAAAATTATTGTGGCCTCTTGTGTTTTCAATGATAATTTATGAGATCACATTTGTTGTCCTAGGTCAGTTGACAACTGCTGTCAATACTGCATTTGTGAAAGATAATGTATTATCAAAGCAAGTTTAGCTTATCATTATAGAAGAGAAAGTGTGTTTATATGTTATTTTTTTTAATATTGCCAATATTTATTTTTCACTTAGGCTGGGTTCACATCATGTTTTCAGCCATACGGGACCGCATACGGCTGGGGGAAGATAAAACCGGGTGCTCCTGTATCCCTGCCGTATGCCGCCCTTATGTAATTCATTTCAATGAGCCGATACGGGAAAACCCGGTTTTAGCTCTCCCCAGCCGTATGCGGTCCCATATGGCTGAAAACATGAGGTGAACCCAGTCTTAGAGAAAAATGTTCTAGGCTTTGGAGATACACACCTTTCTCCTGGACAGTCTGTGTAAGAAGTACAACAAGGTGAGTGTGTTTTATGATGGAAGCAATGAATAGGAGTTTGTGTCTTTAAATTATAATTTTAGTTCCTAGAGTCATTGGGGGACATTTATCAAGCCATGCCAGCAGTGCAGATGCTCCAAAGTCGCACATTTTTGCATACAAAAGTGCAACTTTACAGGATTTACGCTGTTCGCACCAAGGGGGCGTAAAGGAGGCCTGAAGGAGGTTGGTTCATCCTCACATGCAAGTTTAGGGCCAATTGGTGACACCTAAAGTTGCTGAAATATATGTAAGGGCAACGTTCGCTTCTTCGAAAATCCAGTGGACAGAAAATGTGTGGCGCATCAAAACACAGCAGATAATACATGTCCCCATTAAACCTATCTTTACACTAGCCAATAATCCTATTTTTAGTTTCATGAGTGTTTCTCAAGCATATGCATACTGTATCAATAGTAGAATGGCTATTTTATATAAAGTTGGTTGTCCCAAGTTACCAAGAGGAAGTGTGTTTTTTTGTAAAAAAAATTTATGCTCACATTTTATGGATAGGACACCAATAGTTATTTTTTACAGGTCAAATAAAACATTTGGAACTCAATATCTTGAAAGGTTCGGTATTTAAATTCACACTTTGGAAGGAATGTTAATGTATTTCACTTTTCGAGGTCCATTTAAAATGACCATAAATGTAGCAGAATGAAACCACTTTGTTCTAAACACCTCCAGATTCTATTTAACTAGCACCAAATTGCATGTTTAGGTTTCCCAAAAAATATTAACTAAAATTCTAACTGCTAATGGACATTCGTGGTAGTAAAATGTTGCCTGCAAAATCCATTAGTTGTCAAGAGTCCTGTAAGGTTCAGATTTTACAGTAAAACCTGTAAAAAGCAGGGGTCGGGTTTCACCGCTGAGACATCAAAGTGTGAAGATCCAATTGGCATAAGACATGAACTTGTTCATTTGAACCTCCTGAACTCTGCCTGCTCCTTAGCAAGTACTTTACCATAGGTTTTACAAGGTACCAACCTATCTCGTAACCCAGGCATGTCAAGCTCCTAGGGCCAAACTGAGCAATTAAAGCTAAGCAAGGGCCCATTATAATTTAAGCGGTCACATGCTTCATTGAAATATGCATTGTATTATAAAACAAAAACTATAAACGAAAAGTTTCCCTTTGAACAATATTTTAGTTTACATATAAAATTACACTACATAAAATGTTGAGTACCTCTGTATCTATGCATATTACTTATCTTATCCTGATCTACAACCTGTAAAGAGCTGCAATCACAATTCTGCTAACTATGGGGCTGAAATTTCCCTGCATTCCAGGCTCAGTGTTCGCTGCTTTGAATTCTGGAAATTCTTCAGAGCAGGCACTATACTAAAATAAGGTGATTTTAGCCAAAGTAATCCCTCTGTCGACTATTTTCTATAACAACTACCAGTAATGTTGTGAGTACAAGAAAATTGTGTTTTTCTTTGTTTAGTTACTTAAATGGGTACTCCGCTTCTAGACATCTTATCCCCTAGGATATGGGATAAGATGTCAGATCGCCGGGGTCCCGCTGCTGGGGACCCCCGCAATATAGCAAGCAGCAACCACCACGTCTGTCACGCCCCCTCCCATTGACTTGCATTGAGGGGGCGGGACGTGACGTCACACAGGGGCGGAGTCATGATCTCACGATCTTCCGTCCCCGTGGTCGGGAAGAATTAGCCTGAGATCCTCCAGCGCTTCCGGAAGCAGTTACAGGTGGTTGCTTATTGCTAGATTGCGGGGGTCCCCAGCGGTGGGACGCCAGGGATCTGACATCTTATCCCCTATCCTTTGGATAGGGGATAAGATGTCTAGGGGCGGAGTACCCCTTTCCCACTGAGCTTGGTTGGTGGAAATAGAAAGAGCAGATGTATATTTTTATTCCTAGGAAAGGATATCAGAACAGTGCATATAAGCAGATGTTCAAAATCAGGTGGTATACGCCAAATGAAAGCAGCTGAGTCAAGCAGGTGTGAATGGAGGCATGTGCCCCTAACACAATCCAACTACTCTTCACAGTTTGTTCTAATCTATTCTTTGTAGGTAAAAGCAAAACTTTTCTGCTGTAGGCATTGAAACAAAGCCAGTTACTTTCTACCACCATATTCTCACTGTGCCTCTCAGCTTCAACTTAAGTAAGAGATATTCATGCTTGCAGCATATTTCCATCTGGAAATCTTTTTACTTGGAAGCAAATTCCACAGAATTCCCAGTTGATCCCGGCACACACTTTTACATCTTGCTTTCCCAATTGAAGCCAGCTAGATTACTAAGCGTTCTGCAACTGGAAAGATGGAATGTGGGAAAAAGTTCTTCTTTAATTGTGATTAATGGTAATGCCAAAGAGGAGGTGCTGGGGTCTTTGTCTTCGGATAAAATTCAATCAAGCTAAGGACTATTCTCCAGACTTCCTGTCACTTATGTAACTGGTAGAAGTGGCTCCAGCTGCAAGAGTAGTGTCACTTACAGTACATTATTTTCTATGGCTGACGTTGGCACTGCAAGCACACACCAGAATACAAGTTCTAAATATGACAACACAGAGTCTAATATCAAAATTGGTTCACTCTTGTTTGGTGATGTACAGAAAATAAGCCCAAATTGGGATAGATGGTGACCTGATAAGGCTGAACTAATGTGTGCTAGTACAACAATGTATGGGTGTTAGCCCCAATATGGATGTACATTAAACATAACATAATAGTAGTATGAACAGGTAGAAAAAGAAAAACTGTGCAGATTTGATACTGAATTGGGGTAGGAATTCTTTAGAAGTCATTCTTTACCTTTTAACTTTGTTATAGAAATGGCAGCCATTTTTATGTTTGTATAAGCACATTTGCCTGAGGAAGTGCCCGATACGGGCAAGAAACGCATTGCTACTGTGTGCCTAATAAATCTTGCTATGAAATACTGATGACCACTGCTACCTATCTATGACATTGCAACTGCGCCTACTAAGGATCTTTTTCTACTGCTCTTTTCCTGATTTTGGCTTCCATTGCAGGCTAGCAATGCTATGACAGGACAATCCAGGCTGCGTGCATCCATACCTACGTTCATTGCGGTGTTGTGCCCATAGCGCAACACCTTCTGGTAAGTGGAATATTATCCCTTCCCCTTGCCTTTGTTTCTTGAAGTATTGCACTAGGGGTGTATGTGTCCTTTTTTCCCTTTATATATTACATGCACATTTGTGGCCTGCTGGAGGTCATTTTGCAGGGCTCTCCTTGCACATTTTGTGCTCCTCCTTGCACAAAGACGGAGGTAGCGCTCCTGCTGCTGGGTTGTTGCCCTCCTACAGCCTTGTCTATGTCTCCTGATGTACTGGCCTGTCTCCTGGTAGCGCCTCCATGCTCTGGACACTACGCTGACATACACAGCAAACCTTCTTGCCACAGCTCACATTGATGTGCCATCCTGGATGAGCTGCATTACCTGAGCCACTTGTGTGGGTTGTAGACTCCGTCTCTTGCTACCACTACAGTGAAAACACCGCCAGCATTCAAAAGTGACCAAAACATCAGCCAGGAAGCATAGGAACTGAGAAGTGGTCTGTGTTCACCACCTGCAGAATCACTCCTTTATTGGGGGTGTCTGGCTAATTGCCTATAATTTCCACCTGTTGTCTGTTCCATTTGCACAACAGCATGTGAAATTGATTGTCAATCAGTGTTGCTTCCTGAGTGGACAGTGTGATTTCACAGAAGTGGGATTGACTTGGAGTTACCTTGTGTTGTTTAAGTGTTCACTTTATTTTTTTGAGCTGTGTAAAACCTAAGATGCACTTCATACTAATGTTAGAGGGATCAAGTCTACCTTAGAGTGCTGTGCTTCTGCTCACCACCAATGGCTACTGCTCATCCCCAGAACTCACTTCCTTGTTTGCATGTAGTCATGTAGTTGATGAAGCTGCTGCTTGACAGCCTATTAATAAGGAAGTTGCCCTCCAGACCTAAGCTGAACTTCCAATCTCCCCATACAAATGAACATTTGGCATAACCAAACATTCTTGCGTTCTTGATGGAGAGGTAAGCCACAGCCAGACTTCTCTGGTGGCAGCTTATCCCTAACATCTGATTGCTCTCTCTCTTCCAAACATCATCTGGTGAGGAAAAGTCAGGAGACCCCCATACATGTTAGACAGTTGGTCAAACTCGCCAAAGTGAAAGTGTATGGGGACCTTTACACTGTTCAATCCGAAATAAGTCCCACTATCTTGAGGAGATCAACAACAAATGTGTTGGTACAACTGGCAGATTCCGCAATGAGTCACAGTGATTTTTGATAAAGGCATTAGCTAGCCACCCAAGTGTTCAAGTGTTATGTAGACCGGAAACATCAAAAAGATGCCTTCATGTCAACCAATGTATCAATAAAACTGCATTTATCAATGTTTCTATATAATTCATATGATTTTAGACAAGAGAAGACTGAATGTCAATAACTGCATTTGCCAACCTAAGAAATCAGAATCACTCAACTCCTACAAGGTGAAAACAGTTTAACCCGAAATACAGATATATTTATTCAGTGTACTATGCAGGGAGCATATTCATTCCAGAAAATTCTGGTTGCTACTTGAAAAAATTAAAACATCCGCATACAATATAGAGAGAGGAGGAAAGTGCCACTGAATCTGCTTGTAGACTGTTAGGTGTTTCTAGAAACCACAGGGAAGTGTTTATTAAAAAGGACATAAGGTTATGTGCACAGTAATAACCCTTTAATTTCCTCAGAGAATGCAACATGCTGCACTAAATAATGCCCCTCTTGTGGTGTCAAAGGGGTTAAGGTGTTGGCCTTACGAACACAAAGGTTAATTTCCATTCATAACCACTTATGGGATCTTGAGCTTAGCACTTTATGTGCCTGTGCCTCACCTTGTCCATCTGTACTTGGTAGAACATGAAATAATAATCTAATTGTTTCTTTCTGTTTTGCAGACCGGAAGGCCAGGAATGAATGCTCCGGAGAATAATAAGCATAATTGTAAAGTGTTTTGGAAATGAGAAGTGCTCTATAAATACCTTATATTATTACTATATAAAAAGTAAAATAGTAATAACACAAGAAATTCAAATGTTTTAGTGGGCAATTGTTAAAGCATCAGTTCATCATACTCGATTAGAAACATATGAAACATACTTTTTTATTTCCTTTTTTTTATATATCTGAAGTACAATGTTTTTCTTGGCAGATTTCTTGCATCTGAGTAAACGTACTTAAGAGATTGGGTGTTCAGTGATTGCTGCCTTATTAACAGAGAAGCTGGAGTATGCTTCAGACATTCACACTCTAAAGTACTGATCCTGGCCTTGTGTTGTCTCTAAACCAGGTTTATTCTACTTGAAAGCTTTTTCTTGCTTTTTTTTACTCGCAGTCTGCTAAGTATTGTTCTTTTATATGAATAAAACAAAAGTGATTGTTTCAAGGTATAGCGCTATTCATCCTGATCCCTGTCTTGAATGTAGAGTAATAAGGTGTAAGGGAAATTTTTCACCGGTGTGGATGGGTAATAAGGTATTGGTCACCTGGTTCATAATTTCCCAAAAAACATCAACCGTACGAGGTTCTCACCCCTAGAAAAACATTGAGTTGCCGCGCTTAATTTATTTTTGTTCTTTTTTAACAAGTTTACCTATTAGCTTCTGCTTACATTATATTATTACAGTGTAATAAGGTGTACATAGCCTTTCAATATATCTGATGTATTTTTCTCACTCTTCATGCGCCAGACTATGAAATCTACTGCAGCTATGAGTAAAGAGATTTCTGGTGTAATGTATGTTTAAGATAGACACAGTGCTACAAGGATCAGACAGCTCACTTTGCCTTCACTCCGTGACTACCAGCAGCGCATCCGCAGCGTCAAATGCACTGCAGATTCACTATGAGTGACCCTACCCTAAATCTGCCAAGTTGCAGAAGGCTCCACCCCCTTTCATTTAAAAGTGGCACAGGATGTGTAAAAAGATTAAACGTCAGAAAAACTTGGACAAAATACAGCTTGTACAAAAATTTGTGACTTTGTACACCACTAAATTGATGTATAAGCTTCATAAATTCTCACGGTGCATCTTTTGTGCAGAACTGGCCACCCCCTTTAATTGTCCCAGGATTTGCCAAAGTGCTGAGGTGTATTCAAAGTCTTTAAATTACTAGCCTTACCCTCATCACTACCTATAGGTCTTATGGATTCTGCCTATCAGGGGTACCTATACATATGTGTGATATGTATGTCTATTTATCACAAACACACATATGTTTATTGATAAACACACACTGATAAACACACACACACACACACATATATATATATATATATATATATATATATATATACATACACACACACATACATAGGGAACATAGAACTTCTTTCAGGTGAAACAGCACCTGATCCAACTCATCACCACTGATCTTTAGCAACACTAAAAGACATCCTTGCAGAATAAGAGCCTAAAATAGGCAGCTCCAGATGACGGCATACAGTCGATAAGGGTTAAAGGATGAGTATCAAGCTGAGAATGCATAAACAAGCAGTATAAACCTATAAGATGCCAATCCTATCTAAATATAAGTGCTTTTCTTTTCAATAGCTCATGCCTATAACTTTCTCTCATAAATCTTCCTCCTTCCAGCATGGTACACTTTTCTGATGAAATGTCTACAGTAGCTCTATTTTGTCATCGGGAAAGTGCTTTAACAGACAAAGTTTAACAGTTCTCTTTCTCCTTACAAAATGTGGCTCTAGAAACAAACACTCATTTTAAAGAAAGAAAAAGGGTTGGCCTTTTTTCAGCTCAACGTATTGAACAGACACTTCCCCACAGTTTATTTGTGCCAAGTGACCCCCTTCTGGCAACAAGACATGCCATCAACGCGGGCGCCAAGATGTGGTAACAAGCGTCAGGATTTCTCTACACTCACCGCCAATGCAGACGCCCAGGTAGGCTGCACAAGTCTTTAGCACAAGGAAATTTGAACACACGGTGCCAGATAATTAAAGAAACATTCACTGATGGTGTTGGAGCAGATGACAGGGGGCTGTGTGACACCCACGGCTAAAGGGAAAAACACGCCAGTAGTTTTAACAGATGCCATTTTAGTGAATGTAACAATTGTTGTAATAGGTATTGGCATGTTTGTGAGAAAGACGTGGTTATGAGCGCTCCCAGAGGTTCCTCTACACATTTATAAAAACAGACTACAAGACTCATAGTACATTCAACTCAATGAAAAGCTTGTTTATTCATCTCTTAACTTGGACACCGATGGCATATGAAGGCTAGGAAAGCTGGCACATGTGCTGTGTTATTCTCACTGTGCCTAGGCACGCACAATGATTTGTAGATGTGCACAACAGCAATGAAGAGGAAAGGGTAGCACTAACCAATAGCAACCATGGAAAAATAATTAAAATAGTTACTACTAAAATAGTGTGATAAAATACCAGTAAAATAGGTATCCTCCATGCAAAAAAATATATAAAACGTTTACATAAGAATTCCATACTTAGAGCTACAGTTAGTCATAACTAAGTGAAAATAGTTTGCTATGAATGATTTAACACCCCATCTTAAGTAAAACAGTTCATTCTGAGGAAGCACACTGACTTCACATATAGTATTTTGGTCAGTATTTTAAGCCCAAACCAGGAGTGGAACCAACACAGTGTTTTGGACCCACTCCTGGAAATACAGGCCAAATTACAAGAAGTCAACTTGACATTTGGGTATATCTGTAACAACTTAATTCAGATAAATGAAAAACTGATTTATAGTCACAGAAAAAGTCTGCAACAAATCTGAGGCATAAAAATATACCCTTAGTATTAAGTATACATAAAGAAATCAGATGGAGCACTCACCAGAGTATCCAATCTTCTTAATTTCATCCGTGAATTTAAATAAATACATAGTAGTAACAGGAAATAGGGAACAGGAATCATGGTAAGGCAACCGTTTCACATCAGCAGGTGTGAAACAGTTGCCTTACACAATCCCCGTTCCTCTATTATGTCTCTCCGCTATATAAATTTTATTTCACAAATCAAATAAAGGTTGGATGCCATGGTGAGTGCTCCACCTAATTTCTTCCAGTATACTTGATATTCTGCTACTGCTATTTTTCATAGAAGTTGAACTTACACCAGTCAGGGGAGGTTTTCAGAAATGCAGTCATTTATACCGACACAAAAAATGCAGCTGTAGTACTCCGTAGAATAGGAGTTGCCATACACCTAGGTTTCTGAGTCTGGATTATTCATTAAAGCAGAAACAAGATGAGCTGAAGCTGGCCATTCTTATAAGAGAAAAGTTGATTGAACTGTATAGTTTTCTCTTCTACAATCCTTCCCCCAAACATAAGAACAAATCTGAGTCTCTAGGAAAGAGGGGAAAACTCCTAAGCATTTTACTTTCTACCGACTGGAACTGTTCCAAATTTTTTTTTAACAAGACTTAAGGGAGAATTAATTCCTATAACACCTAAGCCAAATAGAGGTCTAACACACTACTGGTTTTTGTGCTTCTCAATTAAACAGTTGGGAAATGTCCCCAACCACAAAGAGTAAGGAACAATTACGGATATCATAAAGGTCCAAGATCTAAAGGACTGTGATGTCTCTCCACTGAGAACTTGGAAATGTATATCTTAAACTTCTTTTAGTAAAAACTGCTTTAGGTTCCAGAAATGACCATTTTTGAAAAGCTACTAAATAGTAAAACTACTGCATTTTATATAGAGATGAGATATATGCATAAGACATATAAATGCATGCATAGATGTAGCTATTTTGGCTGCAGAGGCAGAAGTCTCAACTGGTCTGTGATTCCTCAGGGGTCCAAATACTCTTATGTTACATTGGTAGGTGGGAAAGCCTGTTAGAGACTTATTTTTCTCATAACTCAAAAAAATAAAAGTTTATTTTAATGGAATATTTCCTAAGATAGGGGATAGGGGATAAGATGTCTGTTCACAGATGTCCCGCCGTTGGGACCCCCGCGATCTCCCTGCAACAACCAGCGTTTGTTTATAACGCTGGCTGCAGTGCCGGAGGCTCATGATGCAATGGCCACGTCCCCTCCCATAGACTTGCACGAGGGGGCGTGGTGTGACATCACAAGGGAGCGTGGTCAATGCGTCACAAGCCTCCGGCGCTGAAGCCAGCGTCACAAGCTTCCAGCGCAGGATCTCTAGTCATCCGGCAAGGAGCGAAGTTCGCTCCGTGCACCCGATGACTGGGGTGCCACAGCAGAGATCGCGGAGGGGGTACCACGGTTTTAGGTCCGGTGGGAAAACCCTATATGGGGCAAAAATGAGCTGACTGGAGTAAGCAGTCCCGTATTGCTTAAAACGTAGTGTGAACCCAGCCTTATTAAAATTATTTATATCTTTTTGACAAACTTCTGACATATCATATTGACATAGTGCTGAGACCGTCATTGTTCACTAAGATGAAAGGGCAGAAGTGCTCAGCTGAGCACTGTACACATTTGTTTCTTGTGAGCTCTACTTGGAAAGCCAAGTGTGCTGTGTATGGGTTCACATACACTGCTTACTCCACTTTCCAAGGAAACCAACTAGAAACAAACTGGTGTGAAAGAAGTTGGGCCCTTCTGCCTCTTCATTCTAGTGATCATTGGGGATCCAGGTGTTAAGACCCCACCGCACTATATTTATTTTTATACAAGCACTGATATATCCTTTTAAACATGACTAGAAATTCTAGCCAAGTCAGAGCTTTATCTAAAGGGAAGAGAGACCTATCTCTACACAAATGTTTTAGGGTTTCTGTCCACATCAGTACAGAGCAAGGTACTGGTTGGCTCAGTGAAAATCCTATCAGGGCTATCAGGAAATATTGTTCCTCCTTGTAGAGACCACAAGCTGGCTCAGGGAATCTTACAAGGAATGTTCCCTGTGACAAGTTATGCAAATTAGCTTTCCTCCATAAAAAGAAAACAATTTCTACAAAGCCACCTATAGGTAGCTAACATGTAGGTCAAGTTTTAATGGGGTTGTTCAGCAAAAGTAACTACCTGTGTATGGTGTCAAAAAGTATATATATAAAAAAAAAAGCACCTTCAGCAATATTATTGACCATAGTCCAAAGATCTCACCATATCAGCTCTGCTTTCTACCTTGTAGCTGTTACATCACATCATGCCCCCTTCTGCCCTCCTGTCTGCGCAGGAAAGATCAGTAATGTGAAGGGGGGCTCATATTACTGCTCATTAGATTTTAAGGTGCGAGAAGGCCTTTCTCAGTGACAGTAGTTCAGTCAGAAAAAGCTCACTGCTGTCGTTAAAGCGTAACTGTCATGGAAATTCTAACCCCCAGACTAATATCATGATAGTATAGATGATGATACGTGTAATGCAACTGTACTTTTGGCTGCTGTTTATCACTCGTTATCAGCCAGAAAATAGTTTTATCGTGTGGTCAGCAACAGTCGGATGGGCGTGGCTGGGGATCGTAATGCCCCACCTTTGCCATGCCTATCCCCTGTAAGTGAGCGCTGGACCACTGTGTGATTGACACACAGGTCCCCACCCCCCGATGTCCATGATGTGCAGGCCTGCGTGACTCCACTGAGCCTAGACATATAATGTGCACCTTTATGTTATATGAAATACAGTGCCCGTACTCCTTTCTTCTCCTGGTGCCGGAGATGCGCTGCTTCTGCTTTCACTATAGGCAGTGAGCTCGCTCCCTGCCTCTAGCACTGCGCAGGTGCACTGAGCTGGTGGCAGACAACGGGAGCGAGCTCACTGCCTATAGTGAAAGCAGAAGCAGCACGTCTCCGGCACCATGAGAAGAAAAAAGAGGAGTACGGGCACTGTATTTCATATAACATAAAGGTGCACATTATATGTATAGGCTCAGTGGAGTCACGCCGGCTCGCACATCATGGACATCGGGGGGGTGGGGACCTGTGTGTCAATCCCACAGTGGTCCAGCGCTCACTTACAGGGGATAGGCGTGGCAGAGGTGGGGCATTACGATCCCCAGCCACGCCTATCCGTCTGTTGCTAACCGCACGAAAAAACTATTTTCTGGCTGATAACGAGTGATAAACAGCAGCCAAAAGTACAGCTGCATTACACATATCATCATCTATACTATCATGTTATTAGTCTGGGGGGTATAATTTCCATGACAGTTGCGCTTTAAAATCTAATAAGCAGTAATTTGAGCTACCCTCTTCAAATTACTGATCTCTCCCTGAGCAGACAGGAGGAGATGAGGGAGCAGGGATGGGATCTTTGCTTTCAGAGAATGTGATTGGACTTTATAGCTATGTGCCAGACAGCTTAGCTGATAATGGAAGATCTGTGCAGTATGGCTAATAACATTATATTAGTAAGATATTTTATTATACATTTTGACACCACACACAGGTTGTTTCTTTTGCTGGACAATCCCTTCAAAGAGCCTTGAAACATGACTAGGAATTTAAGCTAAGCCAGACCCAGGTTCACAGGTTTTTGCCCCCTGTCAGTACAGAACAGAGTATGGGTAAGTTGGATGAGCTTTGTAGTTTTCAGGGCTTTTAGAAACCTCCAACTTGTGTAGGGAGTCTTACTGATGCTCTGTACTGATGAGGGGCAAGAACGCTGAAAAAAGCACAATACATGAGTGTCTCTTTTTCTTGGAGGAGGTTCTGGTTTCGCTAAATTCTCTAGTCATGTGCAAGGCTCAGATTTGGTAGGGAAGCTAGCAATTGGTGCCTATAGGTGGTCTCATAGACACTTTTCTTCCTTCTGTTTAAGAGCTTATTTTTATTTTAAAAAAGACTGTAAAAATGTATAATTTTTTTCCTAGTTATCACATGATTAGTGAGTATATGTCAAATAAAATAGACTTGTGAAGCTGCACACACAGTGCATTAGGACTTTACAAGCCTACTCCTGACATACCTGACACACCATAATAACTTATGGTGCATTATACCCATAAAAAACAATTTAGTAAACCCTCCAGGAGTTGTCCTAAATGGTCAGAGAGGCCACATTGCTTCTCTCCGACTCCATCACACTTGCTCTCTCTCTTGATTGACACTTTGCATGTGCCATAAATGAGAGCGTGACAGAAGCAGAGAGAGAGGGGCATTGCGGCCCCGTAGCCTCGCCCTCTTGGACCGTTTGGGACAACTCAAGGGGGTTTACTAAAGTGTTTTTTATGGATATACTGCACCTTAAATAATCATCAAAAGTATACCAGGAGTAGGATTGTGAAGTCCTACTGCACTGTGTGTGCAGCTTTACAAGTCTATGTGATAAATGCTCTTTCATGCAGCTGCCACATAGCACACTTACCCTACTGTACTGCCCATACAGCAGATAACAAACAAGCAGAATATTTCATACACATCACACAAATGTTTTATGGTTAAATATTCAGTATTTTCCCATTGTTTAAAGGTACATTTATATATATCCTGTACAATGGAAAACACATTTATAGTATTAACTGTAAAATAATTTATTTAGACATTGCTGGGAAACACAATAGGTCTAAAATTTTACATTCCTAAAAAAAGGTTTGAATTTCCTAAAACTTCTCTAGCCTTAAAGATTTCTAAAAAAATATATAAGTGTGAACAGTTTTCCCTTTACAAGTATTAATCACTGGATGTATCCCCTTCTTTATTTAGTTTTCCTCTTGTGATATGCTTTCCTGTACACATTCCTTTGACTTATATGACTGTCCTGACTCTTCCCACGCACCATCTTAAAGACACGTTCAGACAATTTAATACAATAATATATTTAACACATGCAGACTATTTAAAAAAACTCATGGGAAATCTACATATCCGTGTTCCCTGTTAAATACTTAACAAATCCTATCTCATTCCATGGACAGTGTGAAAGAGAAATATTTATTTTGTAGCCTACACCTTAGACTTTTACATTAAAGTTATCCAGATCCAGAGAGGAGACCATGTTATATACAGGAGGGGAGGGCAGATTTTTTTTAATAGAGCACAGAACAAGGGAAAACTAAAAAAATGAATTTGCCCAATGAGGACTGTAAAAGTGCACTCATCTTGCATATATTCCAAATTATACAGTAGCAACTTAACTACCGTATATACTCGAGTATAAGCCGAGTTTTCCAGCACGATTTTTCGCTCCAAATAGCCCCCCCCCCCCCTCGGCTTATACTCGAGTGAACTCTCCGCCTGTCAATCCCTTCTCAGTGGTCTTCAACCTGCAGACCTCCAGATATTGCAAAACTACAACTCCCAGCAGCTGTCCAGGCATGCTGGGAGTTGCAGTTTTGAAACATCTGGAGGTCCGCAGGTTGAAGACCACTGCGGCCTTCTTCATCCTCCAGACCCCCCTTTAGTTTTCTATTCACCTCCCCTTGGTGGGAAGGAAGGGTGAGCTGGTCCGGGCCATCTATGCTGCAGGGACAGTTCGGTGGGGAGGGTTAGTCGTTCTGGGCTGTCCATTTTCACAGGGAGGGTCTCTTCTCCGCTCCGGGCCCAGACTAGTGACGTTGCCTTCACGACGACACACAGGGACGTCCATGCGCAGCAGACGTACCTGCGCATGAACGTCCCTGTGCGTCATCGTCAAGGCAACGTCACTAGTCTGGGGCCGGCCCGGAGCGGAGAAGAGGGCCTCCCGGTGAAAATGAACAGCCCAGAACGACTAACCCTCCCCACCGGACGGTCCCTGCAGCATAGATGGCCCAGACCAGCTCACCCTTCCTTCCCACCGAGGGGAGGTGAATAGAAAACTAAAGGGGGGGGGGGGTCTGGATGATGACTAAGGCCACAGTGGTCTTCAACCTGCGGATCTCCAGATATTTCAAAACTACAACTCCCAACATGCCGATGGCTGTCCGGGCATGCTGGGAATTGTAGTTTTGCAACATCTGGAGGTCAGCAGGTTGAAGACCACTGAAAGGGATTGACAGGCGGTGATGATGAAGGGGGGGATGACGAAGGGGATGATGACGGGGTGATGATGACGGGGGTGAAAATGACAGGGTGAAGATGACGGAGGTGTTAATGACGGGGGTCTGGATGATGACAGGGGGGGATGATGTATTTCCCACCCTAGGCTTATAGTCGAGTCAATAACTTTTCCTGGGTTTTTGGGGTGAAATTACGGGCCTCAGCTTATATTCGGGTTGGCTTATATTCGAGTATATACGGTAGAAAGCCAAAATGCAAACGTTCGGTATAAACAAATAGCTGGAAGGCTTTACCATCTGTAGGTGCCTTACTGCACAGAATCTTTGATGCACAAATGAATGTTATGTAAGTTGACAAAGATGTCAGATAACTTTTTCAATTTACATCACAAATACAAAAAATTCCATCCATTTGGTGATGCGTGTTACAAATGAGTAGAGATGCAGCCTAAGGCCTCTTTCACACTATGAAATAGTTCAGTTTAGGAACTTCCGTCACCAGTTCCGTCACTATATCGGCGAAACCCGGCCGTTACAAAACCCCTGACGGCCGTGACTAAATCGCATTGCAGCCTATGGGGGTTTTGTAACTGCCCGTTTGCACCCGTATATCCCCGTAATTCATTACGGCGTTATACAGTGACAGCTTAGTACTGAAAAGTAAAAATGGTCCTTTAAGTCTATAACCAAATTGGCTGGAGAATTGTAGCAGAAGGCATACCAGGACCTGATACCAAAAGAGCAAGTAGTTCAAACCATAAAGGATGGAAACGTGTATAAAACATATTTTAGGGGAACTCTGGTGAAAACAAGAAGAAAACAAATGTTTTCAAATAAACTGGTACCTGAAAGTTTAACAGATTTGTAAATTACTTCTATTAAATTTTTTTAATCCTTCCAGTACTTATTAGCTGCTGTATAAAACAGAGAAATTTGTGAATTTCTTTTCTGTCTGACAACAGTGCTTTCTGCTGACACCCCTGTCCGTGTCAGGAACTGTCCAGATTAGAATCATATCCCCATAGAAAACCTCTCCTGCTCTAGACAGTTCCTGACACGGACAGAGGTGTCAGTAGAGAGCACTGTTGTCAGACAGAAAAGAACTTCACAAATTTCTCTGCTGTATACAGCAGCTAATAAGTATTAGAAGGATTACGATTTTTAAATAGAAGTAATTTACAAATCTGTTTAACTTTTTTGCACCAGTTGATTTGAAAACATTTTTTTTCACCGGAGTTCCCCTTTAATGGGTTCTTCATAATAAGCCAGAATGAAATGTAACAGTCTACATTTACTGGTTCATTAAAGAGGAAGGATATTACTTATACATGACTGCCAAAAAATTTTAGTTGCTTGCTTGCTTGCTGCACTATTTGTGAATGCAAATAAAACAGTTTAAATAAAATCAAAAATTTTTATGATAAAATATAAATAGCAATTTTATAATTTGCCACCCATCATTAGCAACTGTATGGAAATATCTTACAGACAATTTAATGGCCTGCTAAGAATATCAATACACAGAGAAAGAGATACTCTAAGAACATCAAGAAGCATTTTATTATGTGTAGTATACCAGATAATGCTTCAGAATCAATACATATTAAGGTATTAAGATGCAAATGTCTATAAAATAATCCATGTGTGTAAAATAAAATCTAAAGCACTGGCACCACATTTATTCTTGCTGCTGACTGAGACCATTTTAACTTACTGATGGCTCGATATTGATCTTCAGACATGCTGGATTGGTGGCCAGCGCTTCATTTTCTCACACTGATTTCTGCTTTACTAGTGAAAGTTAGTCAGGCAATAGGTGACACAGTTGAAGTTATCTAAAATATGGTCATCTACTGTCCTATCTATAACAGACCATGGGGGTAAGGGTCATTATCAACCCCTTCCTAACAGTCTAAAGTAAAATAAGGACCCTTGCGGATTCATTGCAAATTGTGCTAAATAATGCATTCTCAATACCCATATGAAGCTGTCACAGTGACAACTTAATCTTAGTAATGGAGACCCAAACGATTAGTTCACTGTCTCTTGAAAGGGGGGATGGGGCTCATCAACAGTGTATGAGACAGGCCAACATTATATTCCATAACTCTGCCCTTAGACATCTAATCCCCTATACAAAGGATAGGGGATACGATGTCTGATCTCGTGGGTCCTGCCGCTGGAGACCCCGGCCGTTGGGGACCCCTGTGATCTCAGCTGGGGCACACCAGACATCCAATGCAAGGAGAGCACTTCACTACATTTCGGATGACAGGTGATGCGGGGCAGAGGCTCGTGATGTCACGGGCGCGATTGTGACATCATGCCTATGCCCCCTCAATGCAAGTCTATGGGAGGGGGTTTAATGGTCACCTCACATAGACTTGCATTAAGGGGGCAAGGCCGTGACATCACAAGCGTGACGCGGCCGTGACGTCACGAGCCTCCTGTGCTGCACCCGACGCTCTAAACAAACGCTGGGTGCAGCGCCAGGACCCCCACCATCAGACATCTTATCCCTTATCCTTTGGATAGGGGATAAGATATCTAGGGGCAAAGTACCCCTTAAAGGACAAAGCCCATTTTGACCTTAAGGACCAGGTCAATTTTTTTTTTTGCCCTTTCATTGTTTCCTCCTCTTCTAATAATCATAACTCTTGCAATTTTGCACCTACAGATCCATATAAGGGGTAGTTTTTTTGCGCCACCAATTGTACTTTGTAATTACCTCAATCATTTCATAACAAAATCTACAGCAAAACCCAAAAATATATATTTGTGGGGCAAAATTGAAAAAGGAAAAAAAACACAATTTTGTAAATTTTGGAATGTTCTGTTTTTTAAGCAGTGCACTTTTTGGTAAAAATGACGCCTTATCTTTATTCTGTAGGTCCATATGGTTACAAGGATACCATATTTATGTAGGTTTTATTTACTACATGCACCAAAATTAGCATACAGGGCTATATGAGGGCTCATTATTTTTGATGGGACTTCTTAATCCCTTTTTATAAAAAAAAATTCAGATTCAAAGACATTTTTATTGGGTAATTAACATAGAAAGGGTATAGAGAGCATACTATGCAAAGTCAATGGAACAACCAAACTGACCTAATAGGTCCAAATATATTTTACAATGCTCTAACAGTAAAACAATGGGAAAACAATGGGACAATCATAAAAGGGAGGAAAGAAAACAAAGAAAAAAACCTACGAGAAGGAAGTGGGTATGAATAGGCTAGGAGCTAGGCACTGAAGGAGAGTGTCGGAGAAATGAGAAATTATCATAATAGAGCAAATGAGAAAACAAAAGACAAGAGCAGAACAAAACGATAAGTAAGCAACAAAGGGAAAATAGGGGAGAGGTGAGAGAGGCGGGATAACAATGGATGGAGACATACAAATGGGAAGGGGGTGTGTGAAGGTATAGGCACCACGGGCATGGGGAGAGAATGGGAAAGGAGAGAAGGAAGAGACCAGGAGGGCAGAAAGAGGAAAGGTTGGGAAGTCGACGATAACCAAACCCAGAGGTTCAGGGCACCGAGCAATATGCATCTGAGGAACATAAAGTAGACCAAGGTAGCCAGATGGAGGTGTAACAGGTGAAATCAGGCGGAGTAACAGCAACTAGTTCTTCCATGTGCCGAGTCGAGGCCACCTCAGCAACCCATTCGCCTACGGTAGGGGCAGCTGGGGAGTGCCAGTGTGAGGGGATGACCGTTTTGGCCGCCAGAATAAGGTGCCGCAAAAAAAGAACGTTTGTATTTAGAGATGGCCATGGTGAGCATGAATAGCAACACAGCACCTGGTTCATGGGGGACAGATACCCCAGTCACAGTCTGAGCAATCGATAGAACTGAATTACAAAAAGGCAGGGCTGGGCAACTCCAACAAACATGTGTCATCGCGCCCTCGGCAGCTCCGCACCTCCAACAAGAATCCGGGACCGATGGGTACCAACAGTGAAGCACCGACAGCAATCATTACCAGCCGGAGAGAATTTTAAAACTAGTCTCCTGAGCCCTGGTAGCCATAACTGCCTTATGAGTCAGGCAGAAACAACAGATCCACTGTTCAGGAGAGTACTGCCTACCCAATTCGACCTCCCACGATGCACAGAACGGAGGGCGAGAGTAGAAGGGTATACGGTTGAGAGATGGAGTGCCGATGGCAGACTGAGGCCAAGCATAGTTGCTCAAAGGAGGTGAGGGGTCGATGCAGGTTCAGGGTACCGTGTTGTAAGGAATGGAAGTGTTTCAACTGGATGTAATCAAACTGTGCCCTGCGGGAGGTAGGCCAGGACTCCCGAAGGGCGTCCAGGGGTTTGAAGACCCCACCAGTGAAAATATGACAGAAACACATGGGGCGTGAAAGAGAGGCGCCCATGAAGCCACCCTCTGAAGTCCAACAGGGGTGAAGTCAGGATGGTCCAAGATGGGGAGTAAGGGGCCCGACCGGTCAACAAGTGAGCCCCCACTGCTAGCAGTATATAGAGAGGCAAGGGTATGTTGGGAGGAGAAAGAAAGAGGGAGTGAATCCTGGAGGGAGACCATGTCCAAGGGAGCATGGAGAGAGAATGGGGACATAAGGCTTGAGCTAGCTGGACCCAGAGCTTACAGTCTGTATTGTGGAACCAATCCAGCACCCTTGCATGAGCTCAGGCGAGACAATAGAACTTACCATCTGAGAGTTTGTGAAGAGTTAAGTGGAGTCTGTTGATCGTGGGGCGGAAGGACGACCACACAAAAGAGCCAAAACATCTCTGAAGCTGTGTCCAGAACACAGTAGGTATATGGATCGGAAGCATTTGGAGCAAGTACAGCAACCGTGGCAAGACAGTCATCTTCAGAATGGCAATCTGGCCGAACCAGGAAAACATTACATGATTCCATGAGGCTAGGTCAGATCGGAGACGGGACAGTAAACGAGAGAAGTTAAGAAAGAATAGAGACTATAGATCAGCAGGAATGATAGTTTCTAGGTAGGAAATGCCCTGAGAGGGCCAGGTAAATGGGAAAGAGGAGTGAAGGGCTATCAGCTCATGGTCTGGCAATGAAACACCCAACGCCTCAGATTTAGAGTAGTTGATCTTTAAATTGGACCAGCTACCAAACTCAGAGAGCCGGGCCATTAAGGTCGGGAGAGACATCATCGGCTTGGTGAGGTAGACTAGGAGATCGTCCGCAAAGGTTGAACATTTGTACTCGTGGTCACCGATAACAAGGCCAAGAATATCAAGGTCGGCACGAATGGAGGAGAGCAGGTGTTCCATTACCAGGACATACAGCAGGGGGGATAAAGGGCATTATGAATGTTGAAGTGATCTGACAAAGAGCCGTTAATTTTCAGGCGGGCGGTTTGGGAGTTGCATGGCACTAAAAATTTGGTTATGAAGACAGGGCCCAGACCAATGTGGTGGAGGGTTTGTACCAGGGAGGGCCAGGACACGCGATCAAAGGCCTTTCCGGCATCTAGAGAAAGGACCATCAGGGGGAACTGTTGCAGGCAAGCATAATGAATATGATCCAAAGTCTTGAGCGCTATCCCTGGCTTCCCTCCCCAGCACAAAACCCACCTGGTCCAAATGAATGAGGGAGGGAAGGACTGTGTTTAGGCGATTGGCCAGAAGTTTAGATTATATTTTAAAATCCACATCCAATAGAGATATAGTGCGGTAGCTACCACAATTGTGGAGGTCCTTCCCAGGCTTTGGGAGGACAACTACATAGGGGGGGAGAGGGTAGATTCTAGTACTTTATAGAACCGGGCCGTATAGCCATCGGGGCTCGGGCTCTTGCCACCCGGAAGGTCCTTGATCACCCGAGAGAGTTTCTCGGCCGAAAAAGGGCCTCCCACTGGTTAATCTGGTCAGAGGAAAGTGATAGAAAGGAGGGGGGATCAGAAGGGGGAGAGGCTGAAGAAAAGGCTGGAGGGGAGGGAAGATTGTAAAGGTCAGAGAAGAGAATGTGAAACACAGAGAATGTCAGGAGTGGTATGGACTAGAGACCCAGAGGGGGATTTGATACAGGGGATATGGGATTGCACAAGCCAAGAGCGCAATGCCCTAGCCAACATGCGACCACTCTTGTTGCTGTACTCATAAAATTTGCTCCGGCCAACCTGCACGAGGCGACCCCAGGAGGCCTTGAGGAGGCGCTTCACTTCCAATCTGGCAAGTTGAAGGTCCAGAAGGACTGGAGTGGAGAGGGATTGCTTGTGAGTTAGTTTGAGGCAGGAAACTCTGGAGAGAGCGAAGTGGGGGGCGTGGGCCTTCTGCCGTTTGAGGCTAGCCCCGTGTTTCATGAGAACCTAAGGACACATTTGAGGGCCTCACAGCGGATAGAGGGTGGGGTAGGATCCTCAGCATGATCACTGACAAAATTGGCTACAGTCTGGGAAAGATCAGCAACACACACTGTGTCAAAGAGCAAGGATTCATTCAACTTCCAGGACCACGTCGAGCGAGTCAAGAAGGGAACAGTAAAAGAGCAATACACAGGAGGGTGATCAGACCACAGAATGCTAGAATAGAGGTCAGCCAAGGCAAGGAGTTGTGTTGTACTAGGATAAGATCTATGCGGCTGTAGGAGGCATGTGGCGGAGAGTAGAAACTATAATCATGGTCCAAGGGATGAAGAAGGCGACAAGAATCGCATAGTTGGAGTAGCACCATGTAACATTTTACCATCTTAATGGCAGCATAGGAAAAGCCTGAGAAGCCTGTGGAGTTGTCTAAGGTGGGGTAAAGGGTCAAGTTAAAGTCCTCACAAAACAGCACTGTTCCTCGGGTCAAGCGAAGGACCGCGTCAACTAGGGAGACCAAAAAATCAACCTGGCCTTGATTAGGAGCGTAAGAGTTGATAGTGGTGAATTCCCTCCCACCCAAAATAAGCGATAGAATGAGATACCAGGCGGCTGGGTCGGCCGTAACCGAGAGGACTTGATGTGCTAGGGACTTGTGTATGGCAATAGCTACCCCCTTAGAGCGGGAATCAGGGTTATCAGTTCAGAACCAAATGGGGTAAAATGTATTCTTCAGGGAGGGGGAGTGTCCTACCATGAAGTGCGCCTTGCGTCTGTGGAATTGATGCAGGATCTGGGCACGGTTAGAAGGAATGTTCATTGAGGTCCGCCATGGGGAGAGGAGGGTCAGGAGCAACACAAGTGTCAAAATCCGCGGGCGCACCTGAATAGTGGAGAAAGAAAGAGGGAAAGAACGGGTGGAGGGAAGAGAGGATAGGGAGCAAATCGGGAAGTAAGGAGTGGGGGTGGGAAGGGGAGGGAAAGACAAAGACTAGGACAAAAGACCAGATGAACCAAGGACAAAGTTAGAAGAACTACAAAGACAAACAAACAAAAAAAAGAAAACACACTAAGCAGCAAGGGGGTACTGCCACAGCAGGCACTAAAATGGACAAAAGTCCAAAAGGGAGGTACACACCAAGGTGAGCCCCGGAAGTAACTCCGAACTATGTGGGGAGAGTGAATGACAGGCAACTGGGAAGCGAGCTCCCAGAGCATAGACGGCAATGAAAAAAGGGAAAGAGAAGGGAATGGAGAGGCATATGCAGGGCACAGGAGAGAAAGCAAGACAGCAACAGACAAGGAATAGAGAGGCATCGGGAAGGGGGAATAAAAGAACAAATGGAAGAACAGCTACAACCAGGGTGGGCAGTGAAGAGAGTGGAGAAAAATGTGTTAACAGGAGCCAAGTGCAATCCACGAAGAACAGTTAGCCATAGGCCCTCCCCGCATCAACCATACAACTATAATGTCAGGAGATGACTGGCGGTGCAGTAAGCAAGTAAGGAGCTAGGTAAGTACAGGTAGATCAGGTTGTAGAGGACATGCTCAATGAGAAAGAGGGCACGGATTCACAGCATGTCACCAACTGCTGGCGACGGGTACTCCATGGAGGAAGACCCGGGCCGCCTTGGAGGTCTGGAGAGGGGGGTGATGCAGGGGCAGTTTCGGAGCAGCCGAGGACAGAGAGTGCCAGTCACGGAGGGTGAGAGAGGGCATGGCCAAGTCCTGGAGGAAGTTGGGGAGATCATGAGGTGAGCGGATCGTGACAGTGAGGCCAATGCTCCGTACTATGAGGACGAAAGGGAAGCCCCAGCAATAAGGAATGTCCCGAGCTCGCAAAACCTCCAGGATAGGTTTCAATGCGGCCCTCTGGGCAAGGGTGTGCCTGGATAGATCGGGAAACAATTGGACCAGGACATCCCTGTACAAGATCTAGTGGCGGGCACAAGACCTCTTCAGAATGTCCTCCTTGATGGCATAAAAGTGAACCATGCAGATAACATCTTTAGGACGCTGGTCATTGGAGGAAAGGGGGGGGGGGGTGATTCAAACTTTTATTAGTCTCCCCATAGGAGACCATTACATGCAATCCTTGGAGTGCATACACTGTTCAATGCTATGCCATAGTATAGCATTGATCAGTGTTATCAGTGCTCTGCTGCTTCTGCCTGCCATGGCTGGCTGGAGCATCAGATCATCAATCAGATGGCAAGGAGGCAGGTAATGGGCCTCCCGCCGTCCTCTCAGCTGATAGGGACACCGCGGTTTTACCTTGGTGGTCCCGATCAGCACCACTGAGCTGCTGGGACTGTTTTACTTTCATTGTAGACACTGCAATCAACTTTGATCGCGGAGTCTGAGGGGTTAATGCTGTGCATCACCATGATCGGTGATGTCCGGCATTAGACATGGGTCCCAGCAGCTGAAAGGCACCAGGACCACCCCACTATTAAGCGGGGTCAGCTCCTGAGCCCATGTCATAGAAGGGGAGCGGGGCAGGGCAAACAGGTACACCCTGTGTCCTTAAAGGGGTACTCTGGCGGAAAACTATTTTTTTTAAATCAACTGGTGCCAGAAAGTTAAACAGATTAGTAAATTACTTCTATTAAAAATCTTAATCCTTCCAGTACTTATTAGCTGCTTGATACTACAGAGGAAATTATTTTCTTTTTGGAGCACAGTGCTCTCTGCTGACATATCTGTCCATTTTAGGAACTGTCCAAAGCAGCATATGTTTGCTATGGGGATTTTCTCCTACTTTGGACAGTTCTTAAAATGGACAGAGATGTCAGCAGAGAGCACTGTGTTCCTGAGCTCTGTGTTCCAAAAAGAAAATAATTTCCACTGTAACATTCCGCAGCTAATAAGTACTGGAAGGATTAAGATTTTTTAATAGAAGTAATTTACAAATCTGTTTACCTTTCTGGCACCAGTTGATTAAAAAAAAAAAAAAAAAAAAGTTTTCCACCAGAGTACCCCTTTAAGGAATTAAAGGGGTTCTCCGGTGCTTACACATCTTATCCCCTTTCCAAAGGATAGGGGATAAGATGCCTGATTGCAGGAGTCCCGCCGCTGGGGACCCCTGGGATCTTACACGCGGCATCCCGTTTGTAATCAGTCAGACTGATTACCGACGACCACAGGGCGGGCGGCGTGTGACGTCACGCTCTGCCCCTCTATGCAAGCCTACGGGAGGGGGTGTGACACACGGGGGCGGGGGCGTGACGTCACACGCAGCCCGCACTTTGGTCGTCGGTAATCAGTCCTGGAGCGAACATGCTCCAGGGACTGATTACAAACGGGGTGCCGCGTGCAAGATCCCGGGGGTCCCCAGCTGCGGGACTGCCGCGATCAGGCATCTTATTCCCTATCCTTTGGATAGGGGATAAGATGTGTAAGCACCGGAGTACCCCTTTAAGGCTCTTGGGCACAGAGTTTGCCAGAGCTTCACAGATTGCCACTGGACTCCTCTTCCACTTCTCCATGACATCATCACTGAGCTGGTGGATGTTAAAGATCTTACACTCCCCCACCTTACGTTTGAGGATGCCCCAGATGCTCAATAGGGTTTAGGTCTGGATACATGCTTGGTCAGTCCATCACCATGACCGTCAGCTTCTTTAGCAAGTCAGTGGTCATCTTGGCGGTGTGTTTGGGTTTTATATCATGTTAGAATACTGCCCAGCGGCACAGTCTCCAAAAGGAGGGGATCATGTACTGATTCAGTATGTTACAGTACATGTTGGCATTAATGGTTCTCTCAATGAACTGTAGCTCCCCAGTGCCAGCAGCACACATGCAGCCTCACACCATAACACTTCCACCACCATGCTTGACTGTAGACAGGACACACTTGTCTATGTCCCAAGAATAGTATCCCAGCCAGCTGAGCTGCCTTGCTGTGTCTAAGTGAACTCTCATGTAACCCCTTCCTGCAAAATCAGGTACATGTATGTGGCGATTAGGGATGACTTCCCGCGTCACCATGTACATGTATCTGACTAGAATAAGCTGTCACAGTGCCGCTGGGCGCTGTGACAGTTTATTGAGCTCGGCTGTGCTGCACAGCTGAGCCTCCCTGAAGCCGGCCAGGGACCAATCAAAGTAGTCCCCGGCCGGCGATCGCTGCTATCGGTACGTCAGTACAGACAGACTAAGAGCAGGGATTTGGTGTAGGTCTCCTCCTTCCCCCTTCTCCTTCGTCGCTTCACTGTGTGAAGCGATCAGTGGTGAGGGGGGCCTCATCAGAGGAGGCCACCCCCGGGCACTCAGGATCGCAGTCCGATCCTGGGTTGATCCTGTAGACACTGCGGTAACTGAGACCTCCCCATGTCGGTGATCAACGCAAATTGCCTGTCAATTCAGACTGGTGACCCGATCGCCCGAAAAATAACAGTGATCAGAGCTGTCACAGACAGCTCCGACCATGCTAAAGGAGGAGCGAGGTGGTAGTGCTGCCACCCCCTCCTATCCCCTGCCATTGGTCAGTCAGGCTGACCGACCAATGGCAGTTGGGGCCGGGAGGGTTAAAGTTCATTTCCCCATCTCTGCCCACTCATCGAAGTTCGGGCAGAGCAGGGGGAGAAACAAGTGCGGCGAGGGGAGGGAGAGAATCTGCTTACTGGAGCGGCGGTGGCAGCATCGGCATCGGAGCAGCGGCGGCAGGAGAGACCATAGGGCGGCGGCGGAGACATCAGGAGGAGTTCAGCTAGAAAGTGCAGCGGAGGAGGCTGCAGTGAAGATCGCCGGCAAAGATCGCTGCCAAAGGATGTCTGGGAATGCTGGGAGTTGTAGTTTTGCAACATCTGAAGGGCCACAGTTTGGAGACCACTGTGTAGTGGTCTCCAAACTGTAGCCCTCCAGATGTTGCAAAACTACAACTCCCAGCATGCCCAGATAGTCAGGGATGCTGGGCTGTATAGTTATGCAATATCTTGCCCTTCAGATGTTGCGGAACTACAACTCCCAGCATGCCTGGACAGTGTGGGCATGCTTGGAGTTGTAGTATTGCAACATCTGGAGGGCTACAGTTTGGGGACCACTACTTATCAGTCTCAAAACTGTTCTTCCCCAGTTGTTGCATAACTACAACTCCTAGCATGCCTTTTGGCTGTCAGTGCATGCTGGGAGTTGTAGTTTTGCAACAGCTGTAGGAACACTGGTTGGGAAACACTGAGCTAGAGTCTGTTTCCTAACTCAGTGATTCCAACCCATGTGCCTCCAGCTGATGCAAAACTACAACTCCCAGAATGCACTTCCCCAGTTGTTGCATAACTACAACTCCTAGCATGTCTTTCGGCTGTCAGTGCATGCTGGGAGTTGTAGTTTTGCAACAGCTGGAGGCGCATGGGTTTTTGGAATCACTTAGCTAGAGTCTGTTTCCTAACTCGGTGGTTCCCCACCAATGTTCCTACAGCTGTTGCAAAACTACAACTCCCAGCATGTACGGTCTGTCAGCGCATTCTGGGAGTTGTAGTTTTGCAACAGCTGAAGGTTCGGGGCACCCCCCCCCCCCCATGTGAATGTACAGGGTACATTCAAACGGGTGGGTTTACAGTGGTTTTCCTTGTACAAGTTTGAGCTGCGGCAAATTTTCTGCCGCAGCTAAGCACTTTACATCCACATATGCGGTATTTCCATACTCAGAAGAAATGGGGTTACAATTTTTTGGGGGCTTTTTCTCCTGTTACCCTTAGTGAAAATGAAAATATGGGATAACATCAGCATTTTATTGAAATTTTTATTTTATTTCTTTTTACGTCCCATTTTAACGAAAGTTCGTCAATCACCTGTGGGGCGTTATGGCTCACTTTACCCCTTGTTACCTTCCTTGAGGGGTGTAGTTTCCAAAAGAGTGTGCCATGTGTTTTTTTACTCTTCTGGCATCATGGGTGCTTCCTAAATGCGACATGCCCCCCTAAAACAATTTCAGCAAAATTCGCTCTCCAAAAGCCAAATGTTGCTCCTTCCCTTCTGAGCCCTCTAGTGCACCCACAGAGCACTTTACACCCACATATGAGGTATTTCCTTACTTGAGAGAGATGGGGTTACAAATTTTGGGGGGCTTTTTCTCCTATAACTCCTTTTGAAAGTCTGACATGTGTTTTTTTTTTTGTTTTTTTTTTACTGTTGTGACATCATGGGGGCTTCCTAAATGCGACATGCCCCCAAAAAACCATTTCAGCAAAATTCGCTCTCTAAAAGCCCAATGTTGCTCCTTCCCTTCTGAGCCCTCTAGTGCACCCACAGGGCACTTTACATCCACATATGAGGTATTTCCTTACTCGAGAGAAATTGAATTACAAGTTTTGGGGTGCCTTTTTACCTTTTACCCCTTGTAAAAATGAAAACAATGGGGGCTACAATAACATGTTAGTGTAAAAAATGGAGATTTTGATTTTTCTCCTCCATTATGCTGCTATTCCTGTGAAACACCTAAAGGGTTAACAAACTTTCTGAATGTCATTTTGAATACTTTGAGGGATGCAGTTTTCATAATGGGGTCCATCATAGGGTATTTCCAACATAAAGACCCTCAAATTCACTTCTAAACTTAAAGTGGTATTCCAGGAAAAAACTTTTTTTATATATATCAACTGGCTCCAGAAAGTTAAACAGATTTGTAAATTACTTCTATTATAAAATCTTAATCCTTACAGTACTTTAGAACTTCTGAGGTTAAGGTTGTTCTTTTCTGTCTAAGTCCTCTCTGATGACACCTGTCTCGGGGAAACGCCCAGTTTAGAAGCAAATCCCCATAGCAAACTTCTTCTAAACTGGGCTTTTCCCAGAGAGCACTTAGACAGAAAAAAACAACCTTAACTTCAGAAGTTCATAAGTACTGAAAGAATTAAGATTTTTTTTAATAAAACTCATTTACAAATCTGTTTAACTTTCTGGAAACAGTTGGTATATAAAAAAAAAAGTTTTTTCCTGGAAAACATGTAAACTTTAAGATGCAAACATAGTATATGTGAATCAGTATGTCATTTATTTGACATGTCCCCTTTCCTTACAAGAAAGTAGTGAGCTTAAAAGTTAGAAAAATGCCAAATTTTTCCATTTTTCCTGAAATTTTGGAATTTTTCACCAAGAAATGATGCAAGTATCGACGGAAATTTACCACTAACATAAAGTAGAATATGTCACGAAAAAACTATCTCGGAATCAAATTTATAAGTAAAAGCATCCAAGAGTTATTAATGCTTAAAGTGACAGAGGTCAGATTTGAAAACAATGCTCCCGTCCTTAGGGTCATAATGGGCTCCGTTCCCAAGGGGTTAAAGGTAACAATATTGATTGAAAATCATTTTTGGATGAAAAAAGGCCCTGACTAATTATTTATGCAGGCTAAAGTCAGCAACTGCCGAGCCGAGAAGTTTGTGATTAATCGAATCACTGTAACTTCACTCATCTCTAGCCCTGACTCCTGAGTAAAAAAAATGTAATAAATTAAATAAAAATAAGGTTTAATTAGCAGGCCAATATAGATATAGCAGTATGGCATTGTCAAGAAGAGGCGGAGCATGGATGATATTAAAATTATAGCTACAAGGAAGAAATAGATGATAAATGGCTTCATTACTTCCAAAATACTGTATGTCTAAATGTGTAGTAATGATTATTCTGATTGCTATGTATTTCTCAAGTATGCACCTTAGCATCTGTTGAGTGGTTTGTATATGTCAGTGATCATGTACTAATAATCTGTCAGCTATGCCAACAGATGTTCTGAGTCCCACTCTGGTCATTTAAGATCTTAAGCCATAAAACTGACACTACAAATATGAAAAATATAATGAAACACCATCTAAAAGAAACAAACATTAGCATGTCTGGTGTTGGTAGAATCTATTAGTGTAAGACATTAGAAGGGCTGAGGTATTATGGAAAACGAGGATCTGCAAGTAAACTGATTACATATGCATCAAGTATAGCAGCCCCTAAGTATTTCTGGATTGCAAGGATAAGATACTCTCTTTGCTTATTACTGCTTCTTGATCCAAGGAGATTTAGTCAACTGGTTTCAATTAGATGTTTTTAAGCTAGTAAAACAACATCCATAAAGACATATTTATAGAAAAACTTAAAGTGGAAAATGCCTACGAAGCTGATGAAATCCAAGCCCCCTCCCCCTTCACTTCTATTAAATCTCCTCTTCCCTCTGTTCTTCATTCTCATTGTCATAATCACCCACTTGCCTATTGCATCCAAAAGTGTTTCGCTTTTTTTTTCTTCTTCTTAGTTTGATTAATTCCCCTACAGTTAAATCAGATTTATTGGAAGTATAATGACAATCGGGTAGCCTGAGAGCCGTTACTTTATGGGTGATACGAGTTCAATGTGTTTTCTGTGCTTGTGGTCACAATGTCAGAACAAACACGCACATAAAAGGTAAAATTAAATGTGCAGCAGCGCCAACTGGAAGCGTCTATAGTAAAGAATGCAGACTTGTAATAAAGGGTGTAGCGTAAACATTACATGCAATAAATAATATAGCAGCGTGCAGTTCTGCCAAACCTCAGCACATGGAAACAAAGAAACACCAAAAAGATTAAAGCAAATCAAACAGACGTGACACTCATTTTTGTCTCTAGCTCAGGACAGGAAGGCTTGAGAACGATACACACAATATCCAGTTCACCAAATGTATGATGAGTATTCATGGGTTCATGGGAGGCTTAATCTGTCCTGATAAGATACATCCACCAGTTCTTTAAAAAGAAATGTGTCTTCAAAAGTGGAAGCATGTGATAGGGACCTCCATGTGACAAAGAAGCAGTGTATGCATTATGAATGTGACACGGAATAATACATCTCTAATTTAGGATGGAAAGAACTGAAATAAGCTGCGTGTCATTTAACCCACAAGTGTTCACGTGTGGCTTAGGCTCTGCTAACTTCTTGGAACACACAATGGCCCTGATTTACTATTGTAAAACCAAGCTGTTTTGTCGGGTTGTGCGCGAGAAATTCTGTTTGCGCGAGAAATTTGGTTTGCGCGAGAAATTCTCTTTGCGCCAGAATGTGCACCAGAAAGTGCGCCAGAATAAAAAACAAACAAACAGACCAATTCTCCATTTTACTCAGAAAACCCCCAAAACGGGTGTGGTTGTTGGGAAAAGGGGGCGTGGACATCACACAAAAAAATGTGTCGCCATATTTACTAAGGTTTTCACATAAAATGTGGTGGATTTCAGCTGAGGAAAACCCCACAGTTTAGAGCATGTGTAAAAAAGCAAAATGTAGGGAAAAGTGCAAAATGTAGGGAAACCTTAGTAAATACCGTGGATAAATATTTGTTGGGAAAACACCCCCACAAAGAAACCTACACTCCACTCTAAGTAAATCAGGGCCAATGTCTAGCTTATTCGTGTTTGTCAGAAGTTAACCACAGTTTGGAGCTCTATTTTACTTACAGCAATTTGATTGTACACAATGGCCCTGATTTACTATTGTAGACCCGACATGTTTTGTCAAATTGTGCGACAGAAATTCTGTCTGCGCGAGAATTGAAAAAACCCAACCAACTCTCCATTTTGCTGAGAAAACACAAAAAGGAGCGTGGTCACCTGGGGAATGGGCGGAAGGGGCGAGTCCCAACATTTTCACACAAAAAAAAAACCAACATATTTACTAAGGTTTCCACATAAAATGTGGTGGATTTGAGCTGAGGAAAACCCGACAGATCATGTGTAAAAAAGCAAAATGTAGGGAAAAGTGCAAAATGTAGGGAAACCTTAGTAAATACTGTGGAAAATAAATTGTAGGGAATTAAAATCTAAAAAGAAACCTATACAACACTCTTAGTAAATCAGGGCCAATGTGGGTATGACCACTGGGCTTATAGCAAATGCTTTGAACTGGCAATCCATATTTAAAAAAAAACTTACTTGGTTATCACTCACCCTAACCAAGGATGTTTTATTTTCTTTTATACATCTTGTTGATGCTTAGAATCCTTACAAGAAAAACACCTGTCATGTATTATTAGCAAGGGGTGTCATATTCTTGGCTACTCCAGGGTTCCGACAGCACGTTTTGGAGGCAGAGCCTTCTTACTCATGCGCTCATAGGCTCTGTTCACATCACATTTGCTGTTTGGGAAAGTCTCCTGACATATATCCAAGCCAAACACAGTCAATACACTTGTGAAATGTGTGGTCTGTGCTGGCATACCTATTGTAATTGTACTTAAAATGTGTAGATAACTAACAAACATATACAATGCGGTATACTTTCTTTCTACTTCTTTTCTATTGCAGATGTACTGTATACAACTATATGTTGTATAGTTGCATATGTCTGAGTTATATGACCTTCATATAATTAATTCACTAGATTTTCACAGCACATCCTCCAGACATCCACACCAAATGTGGCGTTAACAGAACACAACAAGTAAATAAGGACCAATGGATATGTAAATGAGCTCAAATGCTGATACTTCTGCTTAGATTAACTGAACTAAACTCCTTTTCACCTGCATGTGGACAGAGGGACTGAAGGCCAAATATTCTTCTTTTTTGGAACTGTGGGGAGTGTTCATTTTCTATACGCCTTGGCTCACATCAATCTCAACATCACTCCATCATTGGTTGTTACCGTGAATTAAGTCAGATTAAACACTTGCTCAATGAGGGAGATAAATACTGTCTAATTCTTATACAATGTAAACTAAGACTAGACAGCCTACAAATGTACCAAGTTTTTTGGAAAGTTGTTGAGCCAAAGCTAGAAGTGGATTCTAAATGAATGGGAAATATAAAGGAAGGACCTTAAAGGGGTACTACCGTGGAAAACTTTTTTTTTTTTTTTTTTTAAATCAACTGGTGCCAGAAAGTTAAACAGATTTGTAAATTGCTTCTATTAAAAAATCTTAATCCTTCCAGTACTTTTTATGAGCTGTATACTACAGAGGAAATGCTTATCTTTTTAGATTTCTCTGATGTCATGACCACAGTGCTCTCTACTGACCTCTGCTGTCCATTTTAAGAACAGGAGAAAATCCTCATAGCAAACATATGCTGCTCCGGACAGTACCTAAAATAGACAGCAGAGGTCAGCAGAGATCACTGTGGTCATGACATCAGAGAAATCTAAAAAGAAAAAGCATTTCCTCTGTAGTATATAGCCACTTAAAAGTACTGGAAGGATTAAGATTTTTAATAGAAGTAATTTACAAATCTGTTTAACTTTCTGGCAACAGTTGATTTAAAAAAAAAGTTTTCCACGGTAGTACCCCTTTAACTTCCCCTACTGATGGATCCACTTTTGGAGTGGCTCAAAAACTGCAGTGGAAGTTCTCTAAAAAAAACT
Organism: Hyla sarda; assembly: GCF_029499605.1. Taxonomy (NCBI): domain Eukaryota; kingdom Metazoa; phylum Chordata; class Amphibia; order Anura; family Hylidae; genus Hyla; species Hyla sarda. The sequence continues at coordinate 238,033,828 of NC_079190.1, forward strand.
GTGAAGTGAAAACACAATCTTACTAGATCCTATGACAAGTTACCTGTTTCAGTAGTGATGAAAGGGATGTGTCAGACTGGAAAGAACTACACAACTTCTTCTAGAGTATACAGCAGCTGATAAGTACTGGAAGGATTACAATTTTTAAATAGAAGTAATTTACAAACCTGTTAAATTTTCTGGCACCAGTTGATTTGAAAAATAAAATAAAAATAGTTTTCCACGAGAGTACCCCTTTAAAGGAGTTCTCTAAGCTAAAACCATTTGCAGCTGTATATCCTTACTACGGTTCACTGGGAGCACAGAAAAAAATGAGCTTTCACACACTTTGCTCCTAATACAAATACCACAAGAAAGCATATTCCCACAGTTTTCATAGTCCCACATTTCCACTGGAGTACCCCTTTAATGGCTGACATAAGCCAATGTTGACCTATACAGTTACAGTGATCCCTCATCATACGATGGTAATCCGTTCCAAATGGACCATCGTTTGTTGAAACCATCGTATGTTGAGGGATCCGTGCAATGTAAAGTATAGGACAGTGGTCTACAACCTGCGGACCTCCAGATGTTGCAAAACTACAACACCCAGCATGCCTGGACAGCCAACGGCTGTCCGGGCATGCTGGGAGTTGTAGTTTTGCAACATCTGGAGGTCCGTAGGTTTAAGACCACTGGTATAGGAAGTTGTACTCACCTGTCCCCGCCACTCCGGACCGATACTGCTCATCACCGCTGCCCTGGATGTCGCCCTCCATCGCTGTCGCCGCGTCCCCAGGGTGTCCCCGACGCTCCGGCCTCTGCTTCCCCGGCATCCTCGCTCTCCGTCGCCGCCATCACGTCGCTACGCACGCCGCTCCTATTGGATGACGGGACGGCGTGCGCAGCGACGTGATGAGCACCGACCATGCAGGGGATCCCGAAGAGGAGCCCCGAGGACAGGTGAGTGATCGTCAGCGGACCACACGGGGCACCGTAAACGGCTATCCGGTGGCAGCTGAAGCAGTCAGTGCTGCTGGATAGCCGTTTATGCGATGGCCCCGACATACAAAAGCATCGTATGTTGATGCTGCCTTCAACATGCGATGGCATCTGAGAGGCTATCGTATGTTGAAATGATCGTATGTCGGGGCCATCGTAGGTTGGGGGGTCACTGTACATGTATTAGAACCTTGCATTCGAGGTGAATGTTCACCAATGCTCCTGATGTATATGTTTGATTCAAGGCTCAGATGTCATGTGAACAGAGCCTTAGAAGACTGGACCCTAATGAGCAATACTGAGCAGCCATTAAGATAACAACAATGATACAGCCTGCTCATATCATAGCATAATAAACCATAACCAAAGTATACGACATTTTAGTGTAAAGGAATGTAGGTCTGTAGTCATTTGTTGCCTGATAAACTTGCCCATGTATCCCAGCAGTTCAGCTAGAAGATGCAACCACAAATATGATCTAAGAAGATGCTGGCACATCAGTTTTTCAGTCATGTGGGTGGATGCACTGAAGTTTGTTGGGTCATAAGGGCGTGAGCATAGAAAATCTAAAACTTGGCAGCACTGTAAAGTGTGAAGTTTTCAGTGCCACTCCATGACAGAGATCCCAATTATATTGATTCATATGAAGAAGCACATTATAAGAGCAAACCTCAAATGACTTTTGGATTATTTTACGATCTGGACAACAAAACAACCAACCCTGAAAAAAAGAAAAGCAAAGCTGTACTGGGGACGTCTGACTACAGATGACCTCAACGGAAAAATCAGAAAACTGATTTCAATTTCACAAACACCACAGTTTACAAGACTGCTGAAGTTAACCCTTTTGTTGCCACCAAGACTACAATGCAGAATAAAGGGATTAGGCTGTCCACCGCTAAGCTGGCTAATGGAAACTGACAATGTTCAAAGCAGCTGTTTCACTTGCGAGGGCCAAAATCCTTTGTCTTCAGTGTCCAGACCACAAGTTGCAGTGTGAAATCATCCAGTGGTTATACAAAATAACATTCACTGAACTCATTAAATCAGACTACAAATGTAACTTTTACCAGCATTTCTTTCTAGATTTCCCTGGTTTAAACAAAAGAAACAATTAGAGGATATTCAACTGTGATGCACAATTCCCCATGGTTGGCTATTTTAGATTTGGCAGCATTTCTTGACACCTTTTGCCTCAAATATATTCATGATGTAGTAAGTTGTTACATATGTTTTAGAGATCCTCAAAAATATAATTCATCCACCAAAATAAACAAATGTTACTCAAGATACTGTTCAAAATACGCTGCTCCATCTTTGGAACACCTTTCTATGGCACAAAGGAAGTGGAAATTCTTGCCATGATTAAACATTCATTGTGATAAATTCGAGAAACTGGACACCAGTAAGCTCAAATAGACTGTGTCTGGACAGGATATGAGAGTCACATGGCACACCCACAGTTTACAACTAACACAATCAATGTTACAAATCTATTTGAAAAACTACATATGCTTCCAAGAGCATTATATTTCGCTACTAAGAAGAACAAAAGTAGAATGTACACCCAGGCATTGCATTCAAACTTTAACCTGTTAAGGACGAAGGGCATACCTGTACGCCCTGCGCCCGCTCCCGTGATATAACGCGGGGTCACGGGCTGACCCTGCATCATATCGGGTCGGGCCCGGCATCTAGTAACGTCCGGGACCCGTGGCTAATACCGGACATCACCGATTGCGGTGATGTCCAGTATTAACCCCTTAGACAACTTTGATCGCTGCATCTAAAATGTAAAAAAAATACATCCCGGCAGCTCAGTCGTGGTGGTCCGATCGGCGATTGATTGCTCCCAGCCTGAGATCCGAGCTGGAGCAATCGAGCGCCGAAAACACTGATCAATGCAATGCTATGGCATAGCATTCATCAGTGTGTGCAATAAATGTATTGCATATTATAGCCCATATGGGGGTTATAACAGTGTAAAATAAAGTTTAAAAAAAAAGGTAATGTGATTTAACCCCTTCCCTAATAAAGGTTTGAAACACCCCCCTTTTCAGTATGTAAATAAAAATAAATATAAACATATTTGGTATCGCTGCGTGCATAAATGTCCAAACTATAGAAAAATATCGTTAATTAAACCGCAAGGTCAATGGCGTACAGATAAAAAATATTCCAAAGTCCAAAATAGCGTATTTTTGGTCACTTTTTATACCATGAAAAATAATAAAAGACATTCAAAAAGTCCCCTCAAAACAATGGTACCCATAAAAGCTTCAGATCATGGTGCAAAAAAAGAGCCCTCATGCACCTTGTATGCGGAAAAATAAAAAAAGTTATAGGGGTCAGAAGATGACATTTTTAAACGTATTCATTTTCATGCATGTAGTTATGATTTTTTCCAGAAGTAAAACAAAGAGAAGGGTATCATTTTAATCATATGGACCTACAGAATAAAGATCCCACCAATATTTTTTTTTTGTTTCACTATAGATTTTTTGGGTAAAATTACTGATGTCATTACAAAGTACAATTGATGGCACAAAAAAACAAGCCATCATATGGGTCTGTAGGTGCAAAATTTAAAGGGTTGTGATTTTTAAAAGGTGAGGAGGAAAAACGAAAGTGCAAAAACGGAAAAACACCCTGTTCTTAAAGGGTTAAGAAATTGTTTTTTTTCTACCTTCTGACAGTGGCCAGCAGACACACGAGGAACTAAGAGGAGGAGACAGTATAGTGACATACTCTGTGATGTCTGCTCCCCTTAATAAATTAGTGTCAGTGCAGTGGGTTGGGAGTTGGGAAACACTAGACACTTGCAATAGGAACAGTGGTATAGATACAGGGCGCAACTTCTCCCCGCTTTGGAAAATCGGTTGTGATTCTAACAACTGGTTTGTGGGAACCAGAGAGAACGAGCTGTATGTCAACTCTGTGTCCCAGATTTATCAATCTGTCTGAGACAAAAACAGGAGTGATTTTGCCCATTCCAACCAGTCCCAGCTCATCATTCATATGTTAATCTCTGGTAAAATGTTTGCTAGGCTGTAATTGGTTGTTGTGGGCAAAATCTCTCCAGGCTTTGTCTCAGACAGATTGGCAAATTTGGACAAAAGTGTGCAGTGACCAGATTAGGCTATACCCAATGATTGTCTCTGTCTCTAAAAACAACCCGTATGCATTTAACAAATATGGCTTGAGGTTCTCTATGAGAATATTTTTTATTTAAAAAATGTTACTATATTTCCTTATGTTGCATATAGCTTGAAGAAAACACCTAAAGCTCAGTTCACACCTTCATTTAGCCGTTTGACTTTAAGGGGTACTCCGCTCCTAGACATCTAGGATAGGGGATAGGGGAAGAAAAAACGTGGTTTCAAATGGCAGGAAATGCTCAACCCCAAATGCCGCTGTAATTGCCCACTGGCCCCTGGTATTGCCCATACGGCACAGGTAGGTTTAGTGTTAGGTCCCGTGCCACTTGAGAAACCTTGACGTTTGTTTGCGGGCTCAGGTATGTCCTTCATAGAAGGATATACTGGCTAATGTCTAAATTTTAACATAATTTTGAGGGTTAGTCATATGTTATTGTCTACATGTACCACAGTAGTGCACCTAAATTTATGTATTATGCTATATTTTACACATTCCACACTTTTCCTCGGGTGTAGGAGACCATTGTGGCACTTGTAGTCTGCTGCAGGCATCCCCTATAGTATGCATTTTATGCTGGGGATTGCCCATACCAACGGACCACAAGCGCAGGATCCCAGCATAAATGCATAAATGCACAACTGCATTTGGGGTTGAGCATTTCCTGCCATTTGAAACCACGTTTTTTTTCTTGTTGTTCAAATCTTGTACTTGGAGGTATATAAACTCCCAATCTAATGCATCTTAATCACTATTATAGGCAGCATTTTGGTGCACCTGTGAGGCCGGCAACATATCAGCCAACTTGGGTGGGGCTCATAACTTGTATTATGCACCACATAATACATAAAAAAAATTAAAAAAAAGAACTGAAAAAAATCTATGCTAATGATAAATTCCCCTATGAATTGTCTGTAAAATACATGAAAAATCGGCAACCCCTTAAAATTGTCACTGCTAATGTATATTTGCCAACTACCACAGGGCACCCTCAGAGGTCTTCAGAAGTTCGTGCCTTGATGGGTCAGAGCTGGTTTGGTAGCATGAGGGGAACATAAACAGGATTAAACATGTAGTTTTAATGCTATGGCTGATTGGTGTATACTAGAAAATGAAGGAAAACATGTCTGCCCTATCTAGAAGTTCAGAGTGTTAGAACCAGACAAGTTCAACAACCCTAAGTGTTAAAAAGTGCATGTCGTTATGATATTATATGGAGAATGGATGGTTTGGGAGAGTAAGGTTTATTTTTTACCAGGATCCTGTAGATGACTAGACTTATAATACTTATAGGAATTACTGTTCTTGTCACATACATTTTTAGACTTAAAGAACTCATGCTGCTCAGTATCATGTTCTCAGCTAGACTTGTGTGGCTAAATCTTTGAAAAATACTTCTGTAACTGCAGGAGTTTTCTCTCAAACTTGATTTAGAGCTTTTCTGGTTTTCAACTGCTATTAAATATGATGGCAAATTTACAGTGGTTTCCTAATATCTTGTTTTGAAGTGTTTAGGCATTATTTTAGGTTGTTTCCTAACAATTTTACTCATTTTTAGTCTAAAGATTTGATTTGTAATTTGTGCAGCGTCCATTTCAAAGTTCTTCACTAGAAGTAAAGACCATATGGTGGATTGCATTATTGCAGCGAAACTTTTGTAAACAGCCACTGTCACTTGGAAAAAACGTTTGACATGTTCTAGTGACATGTCAAAAGTTTGGATCAGCGGGGGATCTGAGTGTTAAGAATTCCACCGATCAGGAGAACAAGCCGGGAGAATTTAGTGTTCATCGTGTTCTCTCTCGGCTCTGTGTCATGTGACGAGAAAAACTCATAATGTAAAAATATAAGCGTGTCTTGATAATGTGACAGGGTGGGAAGAGGAGTGTGCGACAGCGTAAACCTCTTATGGCTCATTCTCCTGATTGGTGGAGGTCAGATGTCGCTAGGACATGTCAAAAGTTTTTCCAAATGACAGGTACTCTTGACGGCTGTGCTCACATCTGCATCTGATAAAGGAAACCCAATGGACCTTATTTCAAGGGGTAGTCCGCCCCTAGACATCTTATCCCTTATCCAAAGGGTCGTCACGCCCTTTCCCATAGACATGAATGGAGGGTGTGTGGTGTGACGTCACAAGGGGGTGTGGCGTTACGTCACGTCTCTTGCCGTGGGAACCCAGTGCTCTAAACATACTGTTTAAAATGCACAGAGATCACGGGGGGGGGTATCCTTTGGACATCTTATCCCCCTATGGAATAATACATACATTTAGGTGCACTACTGTGGAAGATGTAGACAATAACATATGACTAACCCTCAAAATGATGTTAGAATTGAGACATTAGCCAGTATATCCTTATATGAAGGACATACCTAAACAAGCACACGAACGCCAAGGTTTCTCAAGTGGCACGGGACCTAAAACTAAACCTACCTGTGCCTTATGGGCAATACCAGGGACCAGTGGGCAATTACAGTGGCATTATGTCCGACTCACAGCCTGCTCCTAGTTCACTCCAGTGTAGCTGGGCATACATACAATGGGAGGACGGAGGAAGGCTATGAGCCCCACCCAAGTAGGCTGATATGTTGCCGGCCTCACAGGTGCACCAAAATGCTGTCTATAATAGTGATTGAGATGCATTAGATTTGGAGTTTATACACCTCCAAGTACAAGATTTGAACAACAAGAAATAAATGTGGTTTCAAATGGCTGGAAATGCTCAACCCCAAATGCAGTTGTGCATTTATACTGGGGGAGCAGATCCTGCCCTTGTGGTCAGTTGCTAAGGGCGATCCCCAGCGTAAAATGCATACAATGGAGGATGCCTGCAGCAGACTACAATTGCCACAATGGCACCCTACACCCGAGGAAAAGTGTGGATGTGTAACATATAGATTAATACATTTAGGTGCACTACTGTGGTAGATGTAGACAGTAACATATGACTAAACCTCAAAATGAAGTTAAAATTAAGACATTAGCCAGTATATCCTTATATGAAGGACATACCTGAGCCTGCACACCAACGCCAAGGTTTCTCAAGCTCACACACATTCCTATAGATATAAATTCTGAGCACTAACCAGTGCATCTGCCAACCACAGCCCCTGAAAGTGTACAAGAAAAATGATGAAGCAAGCACAGATAGCATAAAAATAGTGTAAATTTAGATAAGCTTGCTGTTACGCCGAGCGCTCCGGGTCCCCGCTCCTCCCCGGAGCGCTCGCTTCACTCTCCCCGCGGCAGCGCTCCGGTCACGTCCTCTGACCCGGGGCGCTGCGATTCCGCTGCCAGCCGGGATGCGATTTGCGATGCGGGTAGCGCCCGCTCGCGATGCGCACCCCGGCTCCCCTACCTGACTCGCTCTCCGTCTGTTCTGTCCCGGCGCGCGCGGCCCCGCTCCCTAGGGCGCGCGCGCGCCGGGTCTCTGCGATTTAAAGGGCCACTGCGCCGCTGATTGGCGCAGTGGTCCCAATTAGTGTGTTCACCTGTGCACTTCCCTATATCACCTCACTTCCCCTGCACTCCCTTGCCGGATCTTGTTGCCTTAGTGCCAGTGAAAGCGTTCCTTGTGTGTTCCTTGCCTGTGTTTCCAGACCTTCTGCCGTTGCCCCTGACCACGATCCTTGCTGCCTGCCCCGACCTTCTGCTACGTCCGACCTTGCTTTTGCCTACTCCCTTGTACCGCGCCTATCTTCAGCAGCCAGAGAGGTGAGCCGTTGCTAGTGGATACGACCTGGTCACTACCGCCGCAGCAAGACCATCCCGCTTTGCGGCGGGCTCTGGTGAAAACCAGTAGTGGCTTAGAACCGGTCCACTAGCACGGTCCACGCCAATCCCTCTCTGGCACAGAGGATCCACTACCTGCCAGCCGGCATCGTGACACTTGCATGGGACCTCCAGAATAGGAGTTCTGGGAATCTGTGTGACTTTGTGAATCTCGGGCGTGAGCAGAGAGATTTTACATTATGTCTCATGTGGCGAGGAAGCCTTTCCTATTAAGACTCAAGATGGATGTCGTCTTGCACCTGGCATTTGGGAACAACCCTGATGCACCAAGATACACCATTAACATATTCCCTTTAAAAGGAAATCTATTGAGCAGAGCAATACCACACACAAGTGGACAAACCCTTTAAGTCACAAATTAACCACTGCATTATGAATATCACTGAAATAACTAGAAAGGTTAATTTCTTTACTCAGCTATTGTCTGTATTTTTGAACAGTCTGAATATTAGAGTTTTTCTAAAATAAATGAATGGACTATTGTTAGATTTATTGTAGCAACAGTTTAGATCTCAATTTTATGAAATGTAAAAAACAACTGGAATAACTCATTTATTTACAATCTCATAAAAACAAAATTAACAATTTGCATATTTAATGACATACTTCAATGACAGAATATACTTACTGGGAAATATAGATCAGCAGAGCTAACGCTAGCTTTCTGTGTAAAAACAGCAATGATAGCTTACTGTCAACGTTAATATAGGTTAATACAGGTGAATACAGGTGAAACTGCCTCCAGGGAGGGTACCACTCCAGGGTACCACTCCATGGATCAGATGCAGAGCACCCAGTCCACACAGTGTAAGGAGGTAAGGAATGATCACTACTTACCTCCTAAGGTCGTGCACCCATGCATACTATACAGGAACGGGACTCCAATCACTATTCTGACGGAGGTCCTTGCTCCTTGCCTGGCTGAGCTGTCCATGCACAGCTGATGGGGAGCAGGAGATTTACATTGTATAACTCCTGCTCAACATGAATTTACAGTAAAACAACTATGTGTATACATCGCTGCTTTACTGTAACCCCTTGCTGGGCTGAGCACTCTGTGCCAGCCCAGCAAGGAAAAAGTTACCTCATGCTGCTGAGCTGCTGTTTTAACTCTTTTGTGCAGTATTCAGTGTACACAACCATCTAAAATGGCTGTATATACAGACTATAGTAGCCAGACCTCCACTTACCCCATCCTGGTCTTAGCTCCAGCCTGGTTGATGTAGCTCCACCCCTAGTGATGATATAATTAGGGACAGAGCTTCAGCAAGGAGCCAATGTGAACAGAGCCTTTTTGGCAGTGTGTTCCAAAGCAGGGAGCCTCCAGCTGTTGCTTAACTACAACCCCCATCATTCCCAGACAGCCAAAGGCTGGGGGTTGTAGCTTAACAACAGCTAGAGGCTCCCTCCTTGGGAAGTACACTATGGGGGAGAGCGCCCATAATGCACTGTGCACTGTAGTAAAATTGACTCACTGGGGCCCACCCAAAAGTGACATGCAGATATAACTTTTTTTTTTTACCAGTGCTTTTCTGTCCAAATTTTGTGCAAATTGTAGCAAAATGCACAACAGTTCCTCAGTGATATTCAGAAGCCCAGGGGATCCACATGTTCCGTTGTGGGCTGAGCCTGCACATGCTGCAGAAACAACCCCATGCAGTATCTACACCAAGTACACATACATTCTAATTCAAAAACTATAGAACTAGATCAAGTGCCTTTTGACAAATATGTCACATTTTAATATAAAATACCATTTGATATTGTGCAATATATATATGCAACATTTTTTTCAGGACTTGCGTAGAATAACTATTATATTCAGTAACTCTAAGGATGCTCACATTATCTTATAGTACAAAAACACAAATAGTTCTGTTCCAGTTTAGTCAAATATAAGCTGAAAGATGTTGTAAATGATAAGGAACTGGTCTGATCTATCACCCAGTGAAATCTAAAATAACTGCACTCTTTTTCCAGGCTACTCTAGTCTGTTTCTCACAGGAAAGCACGACATTAGTTTAATGTACTTATATAATTGGGTTGAGGTCTTGTGGTTGGCTAACAAAGTTATATCCTAACTCATTTCTCACAACATTCAGATGACCCTTACAGAAGAGTCAATACTCTGTTCTCCTATAATGCACAAGGCTATTACTAACTAGTTCTGCTTGTAATCGGTGATAGGTCAAGTCCAACTAAAGTGCCTCCAAGGAGTGTGCCCATTGGAAAGCTGTTTCCTTCAAATTCTTGTCTTTCCACTGAGATTGTCTGGAGTAAAGGGAAACAGAATATTTATTTCTACTTTTCATTTGTCTATAAACTACTGGGTAGACCCTAGCATCCATAACGGCTTCCATACACTGTGCAAATACTCTTCTATGTTTCTATACATATCTTAAGAAGCAGCAGCATGGAGGGCACTGTAGAGCAGTATGGAACAGTCTAAGCTGGGAATCAAGTACTGTGGTAAGATCTAATTCCCAAAGTAAGCTTTTTCCCCCTTCCAACTCTCTCCTTACCCCTCCCATACCCATAGATGTGTTTGGGTTAGGGGGTTCCGCTGCTCGTATGAACATACCCTCAAACAGTGCTTTTAGGGGAGAATACATCATTATATACAGAATATAATAGGGTATGCCATAGTTTTTTATTGATGCATTCCTAGGCTGTGTTCACAATTTGGCAACATACCTACTATATGTAAGCATTTTCAGCCACAATCCATAAAAATGTGACCTCATTTTATGCTGTGTGAACACAAAATGAATGCAATTTTAAGCATGCAGAGATAAAGTAGGGGACTCTTATTATGGCTTCTTTTGGCTCTCTACAAAATTGAGCTGTAATATGGACATATATGTGAGCAGGTATAAAATGCATCCTGTACTTTACACCAAGTAGGAGAATATGAAGAAGACTTCAGTTTAGGTTTATTTAACTCACCTGTTAAACTCCATTATATGTGGGAAAAACAGCTAAGATGACAGAGGGTAGCAGATATCTTAATTCTTTATTTGCCTAAAATTAACTTAAAGGGGTATTCCGGGATCTAAGCTTTTATCCCCTATCAGTTCCGTCACGTTTCCAGTCTCAGAAACCCGGAAGTTTCCGAGACTGGAGATGCAGCCCCACATGAAATGCGGGTGCTGCAGGGAGATCGCGGGGGGGTCCCAGTGGAGAGCCCCCCTGCGATCAGACATTTTATCCCTTAACCTCTCGATAGGGGATAAAAGTTTACATCCCGGAATATCCCTTTAAATCCTTGTTTCAATTAAGATACAAATTTGCCGTCTCTGCATTATTAAGGCGCTTAACATCATTTGAGCAGTAATATACGACATCTCTGAAAATACCACAAAATGACATATCTGCCTGTAGTAAAATGTTCGGCACTGTGCAGTTGCCTGCGGCAGTAATTAGTGAGAGGGTCCAGTGTACAGAAGGATGTCACCGAGATGGGACTCTCTAAGGCTACACAGGCTAAACTAATTAAAGGGCAACTGGTGAATGGAGCTTCAAGTCACAGAGAATCCCAGCACATGCCATGACCAAAGACATTTCTGCTGGAGGATCTCATGTGAAAGGCCACAGTGACACTAAAAACTGCTCAGGACATGGTATCTCAGCTAAGCATATACAGAAGGAACCTATTTTTTATCATCTGCCTTGTTTACACTGTTTTTCAGTCATTCTCCCAGGAAAAAATTGACACTGAGAGAAAAGGCTTCTCTGAGCTATTCCTGTGTAAACCGTATTACTGTGGGAATATGCTTTCTTGTGGTATTTGTATTAGGAGCAAAGTGTGTGAAAGCTCATTTTTTTCTGTGCTCCCAGTGAACCGTAGTAAGGATATACAGCTGCAAATGGTTTCCAATATGAGGCCCTGTAGGCTCCATGTGGTAAGAAAAGGGTGAATGTGAAGTCTTCGGAGGGTTCACATAGCAGTTTCACAGGCTGAAAAATTAATATTGCAATAATGTAGTTTCTGCATCACAAGGGGGAAAAAAGTCTTCACTCTCTAGTAAGTTCTTTTGTAAACTTTATACCAGGCAGGTAGTTCTTAAAGGGGTAATCTCGTGGAAAACTATATATATTTTTTTTCAAAATCAACTGGTTCCAGCAAGTTAAACAGATTTGTAAATTACTTCTATTCAAAAATCTTAATCCTTCCAGAATTTATCAGCAGCTGTATACTACAGAGGAAGTTGTATTGTTCTTTTCTGTCTGACCACAGTGCTGTCTGCTGACACCTCTGTCCATGTCAGGAACTATCCAGAGCAGGAGAGGTTTGCTATGAAGATTTGCTCCTACTCTGGACAGTTCTTGATACTACAGAGGTCGTCAGTAGAGAGCACTGTGGTCAGACTGAAAAGGACTACACAAATTTCTCTTTAGTATACAGCAGCTGATAAGTACTGGGATGATTAATATTTTTTTAACAGAAGTAATTTATGAACCTGTTTAACTTTCTGGAACCAGTTGATATGAAAAAAATTGTTTTCCACCAGAGTACCCCTTTAAATACAGATTTTGCCAAACAAGACCAGCTACTACTTGGTGACATGCAGGCTCTAATGGTCTTGCTGAGGTCCACCAGTGGCATTACTATGCAGAAGAAGGGCTGGTGCTACATATGGATGACGGTGGTGTCCTATATTGACATGGAAAAAAATTGGTGTCATTTAAGTATTTTTAAGCTTTGTATTTCAACCCTTGATTCATGCAACATTTGCACAGGCCTGATTGCCATTTATGTAGATAGAAAAAAGTAGACCCTCACAGTGAGGCAACAGACAGGTGGATTGGACATCTGAGGCAGGGGCAACATTTGGTTGTGACTATGAAATTATCGTATTTTCGCCGTATAAGACGCACTTTTTCTTCCCCAAAATTGGGGGGAAAAAGCCGGTGCATCTTATACGGCGAATACACCCCTATCGCGGCGGTCCCTGCGGCCATCAACGGCCGGGACCCGCGGCTAATACAGGACATCACCGATCGCGGTGATGCCCTGTATTAACCCTTCAGATGCGGCGATCAAAGCTGACCGCTGCGTCTGAAGGGAAAGTGACACTAACCCGGCTGTTCAGTCGGGCTGTTCGGGACTGCCGCAATTTCACCGCGGTGGTCCCGAACAGCCTGACTGAATAGCCGGGTTAGTGCTTACAGGACACCGGGAGGGATCTTACCTGCCTCCTCGGTGTCTTCTCTGTATGGCCGGCGCTCTCCTTCCTCATCATCACGCGTACGTGCGTCGGCGTGCTTAACAACGTGATGGTGGCGACGGAGAGCGAGGATACCCGGCCGGCAGCAGAGACATTCCGGAGCGACGGGGACGCGGCGACAGCGATGGAGCAACATCCAGGGCAGTGGTGACGGGTCCGGAGCGGAGGGGACACGTGAGTATTACCTCCTATGCAGTGGTCTTCAATCTGCGGACCTCCAGATGTTGCAAAACTACAATTCCCAGCATGCCCGGAGTTGTAGTTTTGCAACATCTGGAGGTCCGCAGGTTGAAGACCACTATTGGGTTCAAAATCTTTATTTTTTTAGATTTTGCAAATATAAATTGGGTGCGTCTTATACGCCGGTGCGTCCTATAGGACGAAAAATACGGTAAAATTGGGGAATAACTGCATCAACTTCAGTGTTTCCCTACCGGAAACATGTCTGCAGGTGATCATAAGACCACTGCAAAAACTTAGTGCCTGACAGATATTTTTTGTGAAGGTTAAAGAAGTACTCCAGTGGGAAAAAAAAATGTCATATCAACTGGCGCCAGAAAGTTAAACAGATTTGTAAATTAGATAAAAAAGGAAGGATAGACCTGGCACTATTACTAGTTTACGACTTCAATGCAGAGGAGACTCCCGTCAATGCAAACAGGTATATGTACAGCCGGCATTAATGATCCTTGGTGTGTGTGGTGCTACACAAGCTTGGATAGACTTCAAATACTTCACAAGTAGAAAAGACAGACGTACATTGGAGCACTCACCTCGGACACCAGGCAATTTCTTTTGAAGGTGCTTTTATTTCATGCTTGTATGATGGCAGAAAAACAGGGAGGTGGATAGAGATGACAAACAAGCGGGTGGGTGATAGCCGGTGGGCGACGGTCCGTTATCGCACCTCAGCGCATCGTCAGGCCCGACGATTGCCTGGTATCCGAGGTGAGTGCTCCAATGCACGTCTGTCTTTTCTACTTGTGAAAGATTTGTAAATTACTTCTATTTAAAAATCTTAATCTTCCAGTACATAGCTGCTGTATACTACAGAGGAAGTTGTATTTCCTTCTGGAATTTTTTTCCAGTCTGACCACAGTGCTCTCTGCTGACACCTCTTTCCGTATCGGGAATTGTCCAAAGCAGGAGAGGTTTTCTATGGGCATTTGCTTGTACTCTGGACCGTTCCTGACATGGACAGAGGTGTCATCAGAGAGCACTGTGGTCAGACAGAAAAGAACTACACAACTTCCTCTGGAACATACAGCAGCTGATAATTACTGGAAGGATTAAGATTTTTAATAGAAGTAATTTACAAATCTGTTTAACTTTCTGGCACCAGTTCATTTTGAGAAAAAAAAAAGTTTTCTACGGGAGTAGCTCTTTAACCCCTTAAGGTCTAAGCCCATTTTCACCTTAAGGACCAGGCCATTTTTCGCTTTTGCAATTTCATTTTTCCACCTCACCTTCTAAAAATCATAGCACTTTCAATTTTGCACCTACAGACCAATATAAGGGCTTGGTTTTTGCGCCACCAATTGTACTTTGTAATGACAATCATTTAATAACAAAATCTATCTATTTGTTGAGTGAAATTGAAAAAAAAACCGCCAATTTTTAATTTTGGGGGGTTCCGTTTCTACACAGTGCATTTCTCGGTAAAAATGACACCTGACCTTTAATCTATATGTCCATACAGCCATGAGAATACCCAATTTATGTAGGTTTATTTTATTTTACTACTTTAAAAAAATCATAACTACATACACCAAAATTTGTATGTTCAAAATTGTGATCTTCTGACCCCTATAACTTATTTTTTTCCCGCCTAACTACATACACCAAAATTTGTATGGTCAAAATTGTGATCTTCTGACCCCTATAACTTAGTTTTTTCCCGCATATATATATATATATATATATATATATATATATATATATATATATAAAGGCAAATTTTTTTTGTCTAAGTGCTCTCTGATGACACTTGTCTCGGGAACCGCCCAGTTTAGAAGCAAATCCCCAAAGCAAACCTCTTCTACTCTGTGCAGTTCCCGAGACAAACAGAGATGTCAGCAGAGAGCACTGTTGCCAGACAGAAAACAACAATTCAACTTCAGCAGCTGATAATTATTAAAAGGATTAAGATTTTTTAATAGAAGTAATTTACAAATCTGTTTAACTTTCTGGAGCCAGTTGATATAAAAAAAAAAGTTTTTTTCTGGAATACCCCTTTAAGTACCAGGGTCTGAGGTCGTACCTGTACGCCCTTGGTCCTTAAGGGGTTAACCCCTTAAGGATGGACCCATTTTTTACCTTAATTACCAGGCTCTTTATTTTTTTTATTTGACTGGGTCTCTTTAACCTTTTAAGGACGCCGGGCATATGCATACGCCCTGCATCCCGAGTCCTTAAGGACGTGGGGCGTATGAATACGCCCGTGGGAATTCCGGTCTCCGCCACTAGCCGGTTGGGGACCGGACCAGAATGCCTGCTGAAATCATTCAGCAGGCATCCCGGCACATCGCCGAGGGGGGTCCTGAGACCCCCATGTCGGCGATCGCAGAAAATCGCATGTCAATTCAGACATGCGATTTTCTGCTATTCCGGGCTGATCGGGTCTCTGGTGACCCAATCATCCGCAAAATAGGGATGATCGGAGCTGTCAGGGACAGCCCTGATCATCCTGAGGGATAGGAGCGAGGTTGCAGTGATGCGATCTCCTCCTATCCCCTGCCATTGGTCAGAACTGATTCTGACAAATGGCAGGGCAGGACAGTGGGTTGCCATGTTCTGCCTACCCCTGGATGTCAAGGGGATCGTGGGAAGAAGATGGAGGCCAGTAACTGCAGGAGAAGATGCCTGGGGATCCCCGATCGTCGCTGGATCTTGGCTCAGGTAGGGAAACTACGTGGGGGGGAAATGAAAGTGAAAGTAAAGTGATCTTTACTGTGGCAACCACTAGGAAGGCAAAACTGCAACTCCCAGCATGCCCAGACAGCCAAAGGCTGTCTGGGCATGCTGGGAGTTGCAGTTTTGCAACATCTGGAGGGTCACAGTTTGGGGACCACTGTTACAATGGTGCCCAAACGGTAGCCCTCCAGATGTTGCCAAACTACAACTCTCAGAATGCCTAGACTGCCCAGGCATGCTGGGAGTTGTAGTTCTGTAACATCTGTCCCTTCAGATTTTGCAATTTTCATGAAAGTTTTGAAAATTGCTGCTCTACTTTGAAGCCCTCAAAAAGCAGAAATATGTCCATTTTATGATGCCAACATAAAGTGGACATATTGTATTTGTGAATAAAAATAAAGCAGCATTTTTTTATCTATTTTATTACGCTATTTCTACCAAAATTGGCGAATTTTGCTGTTTTTTTTTTACGGCGTTCACCGTGCGGGATAATATACATTAGAGTTTTAACCCCTTAAGGACCGGGGTTTTTTCCGTTTTTGCATTTTCGTTTTTTGCTCCTTGCCTTTAAAAAATCATAACTCTTTCAATTTTGCACCTAAAAATCCATATGATGGCTTATTTTTTGCGCCACCAATTCTAATTTGTAATGACGTCAGTCATTTTGCCCAAAAATCTACGGTGAAACGGAAAAAAAAATCATTGTGCGACAAAATTGAAAAAAAAACGCAGTTTTGTAACTTTTGGGGGCTTCCGTTTCTACGTAGTACATTTTTCGGTAAAAATGACACCTTATCTTTATTCTGTAGGTCCATACGATTAAAATGATACCCTACTTATATAGATTTGATTTTTTAAGACTTCTGGAAAAAATCATAACTACATGCAGGAAAATTAATACGTTTAAAATTGTCATCTTCTGACCCCTATAACTTTTTTATTTTTCCGTGTATGGGGCGGTATGAGGGCTCATTTTTTGCGCCGTGATCTGAAGTTTTTAACGGTACAATTTTTGCATTGATAGGACTTATTGATCGCTTTTTATTCATTTTTAAATGATATAAAAAGTGACCAAAAAAGCACTATTTTGGACTTTGGAATTTTTTTGCGCGCACGCCATTGACCGAGCGGTTTAATTAATGATATATTTTTATAATTCGGACATTTCCGCACGCGGTGATACCACATATGTTTATTTTTATTTTTATTTACACTGTGTTTTTTTTTTTATTGGAAAAGGGGGGTGATTCAAACTTTTAATAGGGGAGGAGTTAAATGATATTTATTCACTTTTTTTTTCCACTTTTTTTTTGCAGTGTTATAGGTCCCATAGGGACCTATAACACTGCACACACTGATCTTCTATGCTGATCACTGGTTTCTCATAAGAAACCAGTGATCAACGATTCTGCCGCATGACTGCTCATGCCTGGATCTCAGGCACTGAGCAGTCATTCGGCGATCGGACAGCGAGGAGGCAGGTAGGGGCCCTCCCGCTGTCCTGTCAGCTGTTCGGGATGCCGCGATTAGCCGCGGCTATCCCGAACAGCCCGACTGAGCTAGCCAGCCACTTTCGGTTTCACTTTTAGCCGCGCGGCTCAGCTCTGAGCGCGCGGCTAAAGGGTTAATAGCGCGCGGTGCCGAGATCGGCACTGCGCGCTATTAGAGGCGGGTCCCGGCTTCACTATGACGCCGGGCCCGCCGCGATATGACGCGGGGTTACTGTGTAACCCCGCGTTATATCAGGAGAGCAGGACCAAGGGCGTACCTGTACGCCCTTGGTCCTTAAGGGGTTAAAGTACACATCATTACGGACGTGGCAATACCTATTATGTATATGATTTGTGTTTGTGATCTTTTTTGATGATAATACAGGGTTTCATTGGGAAAAGGGAATTTTTTTATTTTATTTTTTACACTTCATACTTTTATTGAAGAACTTTTTATTTAATTTTTTACACTTTTTTCAGGTTATACTATGCTGCATGAAATTATTTATTTTTGTCTTAGGCTACATTCACACTACGATTTAGCAATACAGTCGGCGGAAATTAAAAAACCTGCAGCTGCCGTATCCCTGCCGGACCGGCACCGCATCCCATTCATTTGAAAGAGCTGAACGTTTTTATTGCCGACCGAATACCGTAGTCTGCCACGGTTTTTAGTCCAGCAACATAACTGATACAGTTCAAAAAGGAGCCGACAGGAGTCACTATCTGACTCCTTTCGGCTCATTCAAATAAATGGGAGGCAGCAGCGTGCGGTTTTTAAATATCCCCAACAGATTTGGGGACCGTGTTGCTAAATCATGGTGTGAATGCACCCTTATTCTTTAACGTCACAAGAACCTGGCATTTTAAAAGGGTGTGTTGACTTTTGATTTTCCCTGTATGTCCAATGTATCTATTCTCTTCAATACCGTCACATAACACATAACCGGGCATCCACAGAGGCATGGCAAAGGCTTTGGGCTGCCGTTACAACAGATTGGATCTGTGCGATTGCATCTCGGGGAGTCAATTCCAGCCACTGGACCATTTATGACGTGCATCAAGGACGTTTGAATGCTGCTGTGAGAATTGACATATGATGGAATTAAACATCATGGGTCATTAATGGGTTAAAGCAGCTGTTTGTATATGTCAAAAAAAGAAAAATATCAATATGTTCTATTCCTTGAAAATTTGAACACAATGGCTACCCTCATGAACATTATGATTAAACTGCAAAGTTACAAGAACAAGCTATAAAACTAAGTATATCCCGGTAGTGCTCTTTCTAAGTCCCTTTCCTTCGTTGTGCTACCTGACTCGGGTCAGTTTGGAGGTGCTTGTCACTAGCACGGCAACCTTGCAAACATACAGCAGCTGGAAGCAAAAAGGAGGGCACGTCAGCTCAAAGCGGCAGAAAAGGCCTTTTCATGGCAGCTATTTGCAAACCTCTAAGGAGTCGCAGAGCCAGCCCATTAAAACCCTGTTAAAACACTTCTGATGTTGTCAGCAGTGGAGAGCCGAGATAGCACAGTGATCACCGAGATGCTATCTGCCTCAAGCAGTTCAGTGGTACTGTCAATACTATGAGCAAGGAGGTGCAAGATGAGCAACAACCTAATTTCTTCATCAAAATTTCATAACCTCCCAGAGCTGCCTGGAAATAGCAGTGTGGGCAGACTCAGGAGATGGAGACTGTCATTGGGAACTGCATGAACCTTGACCAAGAATAAAGGCGTGCAGATTTCAAGGAATAGGGGACATTTGAACACATTTTCTAAACTATATTACGACATGTTTAACCTCTGCGATGCAACTAAAATAAAGATTCCCTGTACAAAAAAATAACTATTCTCTGTATGTTTTGTGGAGATCATCTGTAATAGGCATCAAAAGGATTCACAAACCCCATTGTCATTGACAGGGAGCAAATATAGTGTAGCACACTTAAAGGGATATTCCGGGTTTATACATCTAATCCCCTATCCAAAGGATAGGGGATAAGATGTATGATTGCAGGGGTCCTGCCGCTGGGGACCCCCGCGATCTCGGTGCCGCCCCTCCATTCATGTCATAGACATGAATGGAGGGGGCGGGGTGTAACGTAACATCCCTGTCTCGGAAGCAGCGCCCGTCACAGAATGTCAGGGGCAGCACCGAGATCACGGGGTCCCCAGCGGCGGGACCCTTGCGTTCATACATCTTATGCCCTATCCTATGGAAAGGGGATAAGATGTATAAATCCGGAATACCAGTTTAACATCACATAAAAGCCAGCTATCCTACTTCACAACAAACCATATAAACTATTTATAAACATTTTTGCACTAGAACATAACATAACATAATAGAAAAGAAAATCACCTGCCAAGTGACTGACTGCTTTGCCATCAATAATACATCTTAGCACAACTACATTCAACCTTTGTGCCCTTAGCGGCCCAGTAACCATATCCTTCGCTCATATATTTCTCATACTTCACAGCTCTGGCATTAATCACATCAGAATTCCTGAACCAATGGCTGTCTACATGGACAACACTACAAAAGTGCTTAAAGAATTTATCTCGTGTGGGGCCAGATGGCATCAGCTATGTAGACAGTGTATGTGTAGACCTTATTATGTGGAATAAAAAATAGCAGTGTTAATGCTTTGTGCTTGTCTTATAGTCTGAAGGACAAACTATCACAACATATAAAGGAATACAATAGCACAACACCTTGTTACTTGCACATACCGCTGTCTATTATTGCATACTATTTTGGAAGTGCTGTGTCTAGAC
Source organism: Hyla sarda (assembly GCF_029499605.1). Taxonomy (NCBI): domain Eukaryota; kingdom Metazoa; phylum Chordata; class Amphibia; order Anura; family Hylidae; genus Hyla; species Hyla sarda. Next base: position 238,054,178 of record NC_079190.1, read on the forward strand.
ATTTCCTAAAAAAAAAACGACAGAACATTCTAACTAATGTGACAGTTTAACCCCTTAAGGGACAGTTTTGGGCTGACAAAGTTTAGTAGGGTCTGAAGATTTGCTTTTGCCCTCCTGGCCACAATGCACTATGGGTAGCATAGGGCCAGTGGGCGAAGTGCATCCCACAAGATGCTTTCTGAATCCTTGTGTTATAAACTCACCCTTTAGGCCCATCACTGGGCAAAGCACAGTGCATACTTTTTGCACATAGTGTTCCATTAAAGGGAATCTGTCAGTTCTGTTTGCTGCTAGGCTGCAGACACCATTGGATAGCTAACTCCTTGACACTTGGATGAAAAATGAAAAGGAAATTTTAAAAGTTTGGCACACCATCAGATCTAGGAAAGGAATAGTTTGCTTTTTATACAGCTATGCAATGGTGTCAGCAGCTCTTACCAGCAAATATAGCTACATATTTCCTTTAAAAAGTCTGTTGTTAACAAAAACTTTTTATTTAATGTCAATAATACCATTATATCTATATTTGTAATATAAATTGGTTAGAAAATGTGTATATTTGTCTCTACATCTATTGTCTGTCCATCTCTGTGAGGATGGTGGACAAGCAGGGATCTGTGCAGTGAGGACAAGCAGGGCTCTGTACACTAAGGACAAGCAGGGCTCTATACACTGAGGACAAGCAGGGATCTGTGCAGTGAGGACAAGCAGGGCTCTGTACACTAAGGACAAGCAGGGCTCTATACACTGAGGACAAGCAGGGCTCTGTACACTGAGGACAAGCAGGGCTCTGTACACTGAGGACGAGCAGGGCTCTGTACACTGAGGACAAGCAGGGCTCTGTGCACTGAGGACAAGCAGGGCTCTGTGCACTGAGGACAAGTGGGGCTCTGTACACTGAGGACAAGCAGGGCTCTGTACACTGAGGACAAGCAGGGCTCTTTGCACTGAGGACGAGCAGGGCTCTGTACACTTAGGACAAGTGGGGCTCTGTACACTGAGGACGAGCAGGGCTCTGTACACCGAGGACAAGCAGGGCTCTGTGCAGTGAGGACAAGCATAGCAATGTGCAGTGAGGACGAGCAGGGCTCTTTACCCTGAGAACAAGCAGGGCTCTGTACACTGAGGACAAGCAGGTTTCTGTACACTGAGGACAAGCAGGGCTCTGTACACTGAGGACAAGCAGGGCTCTGTACACTGAGGACAATCAGGGCTCTGTACACTGAGGACAAGCAGGGCTCTGTACACTGAGGACAAGCAGGGCTCTGTACACTGAGGACAAGCAAGGCTCTGTGCAGTGAGGACAAGCAGGGCAATGTGCAGTGAGGACGAGCAGGGCTCTTTACCCTGAGAACAAGCAGGGCTCTGTACACTGAGGACAATCAGGGCTCTGTACACTGAGGATAAGCAGGGCTCTGTACACTGAGGACAAGCAGGGCTCTGTACACTGAGGACAAGCAGGGCTCTGTACACTGAGGACAAGCAAGGCTCTGTGCAGTGAGGACAAGCAGGGCTCCGTGCACTGAGGACAAGCAGGGCTCTGTACACTGAGGACAAGCAGGGCTCTGTGCAGTGAGGACAAGAAAGGCTCTGTGCAGTGAGGACAAGCAGGGCTCTGTGCACTGAGGAAAAGCAGGGCTCTGTACACTGAGGACAAGCAGGGCTCTGGGCAATGAGGACAAGCATGGCTGTGGGCAGTGAGGACAAGCAAGGCTCTGTGCAGTGAGGACAAGCAAGGCTCTGTGCAGTGAGGACAAGCAGGGCTCTGTACACTGAGGAAAAGCAGGGCTCTGGGCAGTGAGGACAAGCAGGGCTCTGTACACTGAGGACAAGCAGGGCTCTGTATACTGAGGACAAGCAGGGCTCTGTACACTGAGGATAAGCGGGGCTTTGTGCACTGAGGACAAGCAGGGCTCTGTACACTGATGACAAGCAGGGCTCTGTGCACTTAGGACAAGCAGGACTTTGCACACTGAGGCTTTATGACACACATCCCTGGCTCACACAGCAGGATGATTGACAAGCCAGGAGTCTGTACAGAGCCCTACTTGTCCCCCCTCACTTCCTGTATTTGGACTTCTCATAGAGACACACAGGCAATAGCTGCAGGGACAGCATTTTTTTCACCCACAAATATACACATTTTTTTAATCAATGTATATTACAAATATACATATAATAGTATTATCTATATTATATCAAACCTTTTTGTTAACGACAGGTACACTTTAAATTAATTTATGTTATGTTATGTGTTTCACAAGTATTTCTTTTAATTAACTTAACTGTTAAGTCACATGATCAGAATCACAATGATCAAATGGTCAATTACAGGGGAATTGCAGAGTTTGAATACAAAAAAAGTGAAAGAAGGCTGCAAGGATATTACACACAAGGCAGCAGTGTAACACTAATCCTACATCCTTTACATGTTACTCCCTATGTGCTACCTGTTACTCTCTACAGCAAGAGTGGGCGGAGCTTTAACAGCATCCTATATCGTTAGCAGACTACAGTTCCCATCATGCATTGCTGACATCTACTCCAGGCTTTTCTCTTCCCCCTGTATTTCCTTTGCTGCTGATGAGTGAGTCTCCATCCTCTTGTGCAATTTCTATTGTGCTCCCTCACTGCTGAGCCTCTTACATTCATTCCTAGTCCCCATACTCTACTGTTCCATAAACAAACAGCTTACCCTACTATAACTTCTAGGGCTGCAACTGAGCATGTGCGACCAGCAAGCTGAACCACAGGTCCTAACCTTAGAAGACGAGATATAAACATCACATTTTGTGTCAGAAAAGCTTTAATGTTTATATATTGAGGATTGTTACTTTGCTGCATACTTTCAAATGAAGTCCACCTGTGTATACCCCTTTAAATAGTAGGATCCTATCCAGAATCAACAACTTTTGGAAATTGGCAATTTTGAAGCTTTTCTAATTGTTTTATAGGGAGATATGCATGGGCATTAACACAATTCTATCAGTCATTTAAACATATCATTTGTTTATTGCCCTTTTCCCATGGAAAGGGCCATTTTGAATTCTGACTCGTGTTACACCATGAATTTCACCATGGTATCCTCTTTTTTGTCCTGTATGTAGTTATGCTTGTACAGTATACCAAAAGCATAACTTGCTTAACAAAATGCTCCCTGATGGGAAAACTGAACAAATGGAGATGTGAATCCAAGAGATAGATACTACGCTGTTTCATTCACATTCCAAACTAATTTAAAATGATGGATCAAATCCACATTCCAGATCAATGTTAGGAGCTGGGGGTTTAGCCAAATGCCCTTCTTCCCCTGCCCAAACACCAAACCAGACATTCTTTTATTTGAGACTAATATGTAACAAAAATATTATAACAGGATAATACTAATAGACAAATATATTATATAGATAATAATACAAATATATATTTCAGTGTTGAGAAAATTACTAGCTGCAGTCACTGTCTATGCTATCTGTCAGCAACAGCAGATAATGGGGACAAAAACAAGAACAAACGACAGACGCACAAAGCTTTGGATTCTGTTGGGAGCATTAGCCGCTAGCAGGCCACATTTTATGAATAGGGCATATTGTTACCAGACTAAGGGAGGGGAGATGCTATCTTGTAACATGCTTTGTGGAATACATTTAAACCCTCCATCAGACAGGAACACTACGGCTGTCAAGCATTTTTCTCTAACCATATAGTGAGATTCCACAGCAATTCAGTGCAACTTGCAACCAATATATACTACATCAGACAGACAAAGATGTGGGTCAGTTTCGTTGGACGCCAGACAAATGAAGACCATGACAAGGTTCTCAGGTTCTACTCATGATCCCAAAGCTTCAAGGCAGTAGTAAATACTACTTTGACACTACACTCCCTTGTGTTCATATATATAAATTATATATTATACTTGGTTAGTTTGCTTTTTTGTACCACTTCCCAGCACCACTATATTTAGTCAACCAATTATTTGGATAGGTGAAGAGTGTTGTTGGTGGGAAAACCCCATTAATGTATTTTTAGGGGGCTAAACAAGGCCAGAACAAGAAAACACAGTCATATATATTAATCATATGATTGTATAATTATTCCAAAGGCTGCATTCTGGTGATAGACTGTCTTTAATACAAGAGGCATTGCATCCGTGAGCACCAAACACTACCAGTAACACCATTTCCTTTTCTTGCGCACTGGGATTAAATCGAAAGGCTGTGAATGCTTGAGTAGGATAACACCTCTTCAGACAATTCTGCGATGTTGGCGGTGTCCTGTACCATACTGAACAGAGATGGTAATGTTAAAGGGGTTATCCAGGAAAAAACTTTTTTTTTTATATATCAACTGGCTCCAGAAAGTTAAACAGATTTGTAAATTACTTCTATTAAAAAAATCTTAATCCTTTCAGTACTTATGAGCTTCTGAAGTTTAGGTTGTTATTTTCTGTCTAAGTAATCTCTGATGACACGTGTCTCGGGAACCGCCCAGTTTAGAAGAAGTTTGCTATGGGGATTTGCTTCTAAACTGGGCATTTCCCGAGACACGTGTCATCAGAGATTACTTAGACAGAAAAGAACAACCTTAACTTCAGAAGCTCATAAGTACTGAAAGGATTAAGATTTTTTAATAGAAGTAATTTACAAATCTGTTTAACTTTCTGGAGCCAGTTGATATATAAAAAAACGTTTTTTTCCTGGAATACCCCTTTAAAGGGAAGAAATAAGTAAGGAGATGTATCCTAAGGGATTACAGTGAAAAGTGTGACTTTGTCGGTCTAAGTTCCTTCTGGAAGTAATGTGTAGGCATAATCCCCATCAATACCATTGATGTAAACTAAACAATGTTTTCATTAAATATGAAATATGTCTAAAGGGAAGATCATGTTATAGCTCAGAAGGAGCTTAGAACATAGATAGTCTGGGAAAAAATTCTGTAAAAACTTGTATTTTATTCATTTAAATCTCTTCTCATTGTAGTGTCCAGTGGGTGGACCTAATCAGTGACTGACAGCCGTCTCTGTATGCAGCCTCAGACAGAAAAGGCTGTCAATAATTGAACAAGACCGCCCATCAGACTCCTAAGGGCTGAGGGTTCAGAACTCCGGACAGATTCCAGTTTAGCAATAGGGCAGTCTTTACAAAGTCATCAATTTGGCATTTATTCTTGTAATTTATCATTCCCTACAACAACACAGCACATTCCCTGCCTAAAAAAAGAACGGAACTTGTGCTAATTATTTTTTTTTACATTTTTGCCACTCTGTACAGATGATATGATAAATTCCCACCATATGATTTATAAATCAATAATCTGCAACTTTATTAATAAACTAAAGGAAGCCAAAGAGTGTTATGTGGAAGGCGTAAGGTTTGTGATAAATATTTAAAAAGCTTCATATTCATTAACTGAGCTTCCGAGTGTATAAACTCAAATCAACTCATTAAAATGACATTAACGTTATAAGAATCCCCAGAACCTACTTAGCCTTTGTATTCAGGCATTTAATGTACAAGCTGTTTAGTTCCTAACTTAGGCTGCAGTCGTATGTGATTTCCCTATATATATATACAGTATTCCTAAGCAGCAACACTTTGAAGGGGTCACCTTAAATCCATTCACTCATCCTTTCCTTGATTCATATAACCTGTACATAACCACTATGCACTAGGGTTGAGTGTCTGCCTGCTGGGATGAAGTTTATTCACAGGAAATATAGAGGAAAAATTCACGCTCTGCTGTTTAATCGGAACTGACATGGCATCTCGAGAGAAACAGAAGCTTAGGATTTTGGGCAGGTCAGCATAGGGCAAGCAGACAGCCAATAAAATATTAAATGAAGTACTTTGATATTATACATGTAATCTATAGATGCATAACACATAAGTAATGTACATGGATAATAGATGCTAATTGTAAAGTATCATTCTTTGGAAAGTATTGGACTATGACATTTTGAAAGGTGTAAAATGTTAATCCTTGAAATAGAATCTCCAAATTTTTAAAAAGAGACACATTTCGAGTACTGGCAACTAATGTATAGTCAGACCCTCATATATGTAGTCTTAACCCCTTGCTGCAAATGGACGTTCATTAACGTCCATCTGCTGCTCTCGAGGTATGACGTGCACTTAGCAGGTGAGCGCACATCATACCCGGGACCCACAGCTAATGCCGGACATCGACGATCGGGCTGATGTCCGGCATTAACCCTTTAGACGCGGCGATCAAACTTGATCGCCGCATCTAGAACGAAAGTAAACATTGCCGGTTAACTCAGTGGTGCTGTTTGGGACCGCTGCGGTGAAATTGCGGCATCCCGAACAGCTTGCAGGGAGGAGAATCCCTACCTGCCTTCTAACTGTCCGATCGCCGAATGACTGCTCCATGCCTGAGATCCAGGCAGGAGCAGTCATGCGGCAGAAACACTGATCAATGCTATGCTATGGCATTGCATTGAACAGTATGAGATATCAATGTAATGCATGTTATAGTCCCCTATGGTAGCTATAGTATTGCAAAAAAAAGTGAAAAAAAAAAGGAAATAAAGATCATTTAACCCCTCCCCTAATAAAAGTTTGAATCACCCCCCTTTTCCCATTTAAAAAAACTGTGTAAATAAAAATTGAAATAAACATATGTGGTATCGCCACGTAAGTAAATGCCCAAACTATAAAAATATATAGTAAATTAAACGGCAAGGTCAATGGCGTATGCGCAAAAAAATTCCAAAGTCCAAAATAGCGGGTTTTTTGGGTCACTTTTTATATCATGAAAAAAATAATAAAAAGCGATCAAAAAGTCTGATCAATACAAAAATGGAACCGCTAAAATCTTCAGTTGACGGTGCAAAAAACAAGCCCTCATACCATCCCATATGCGGAAAAATAAAAATGTTATAAGGGTGAGAAGATGACAATTTTAAACCTATACATTTTCGTGCATGTAATTATGATTTTTTCCAGAAGTACAACAAAATCAAACCTATATAAGTAGGGAATCATTTTAATCACATGGACCTACAGAATAAAGATAAGGTGTCATTTTTACCGAAAAAATTACTGTGTAGAAACGGGAGCCCTCAAAATGTACTAAATGTTGTTTTTTCTTCAATTTTATCGCACAATTTTTTGGGGGGATTTCGCTGTAGATTTTAGGGTAAAATGACTGATGTTATTACAAAGAAGAATTGGTAGCACAAAAAATAAGCCATCATATGGATTTTTAGGTGCAAAATTTAAAGGGTTATGATTTTTAAAAGGTAAGGAGGAAAAAATGAAATAGCAAAAACAGGAAATCGGTCCTTAAGGGGTTAAAGGAGTACTGTGTTGGTAAACAATTTATTCCTTATCCAAAGGATAGAGGACAAGTGTCTGAATGTGTGGGGTCTGACCGCTTGGACCCCCTACAATCTCCTGCCCGTTGCCTCGCCCTCCTTGTTCCAGGAGCGGAGATCTACGCTCCATTGCGGGAGACTGTCGACTGCCCCCTGCACAAAGCAGTGGTCAACACGCCCCCCTCTATGTATCTCTATGGGAGAGCTGGAGATACACAAATGCTTCACATGGGGATCAACACTGCTCCGTTCTTGGGGAGAGCAGAGTGCCGAGATGGAGATTGCGGGGGTCCCAGGAGTTGGATCCCCCGCGATCAGACACTTATCCTCTATCCTTTGGATAGGGGATAAATTGTTTAGTGCCAAAGTACTAAATACAAAATCAAATTAAACAAATAAAGCAATAAAAAAGCTCAAAGGCTATGGACACTGTAGTTCTTTATTCAAAGGTTTGCTTATTCAGCTTGGTGTATGAACTTTATGTTCTCACTATACTTGTACACTGCCTATAGGATTCATCCTTGTAAACTATGTTTTGTGTGTTTGCTTTGTTTTCTCCAGTCTGTGTGAGCTGCCCTCCAAGGTTTCTGTCCCCCAGTCCAATCTTTGAGCTGGTAAATAACTCAATCCTCTCCTGGTTGCTATTTCTAACACTGACTGAGCAGAAAGTCCAATGAGTAATAATGTAAAAGTGAGGTTCTATGTGATATGCAATAATAAAACACATTTATATACACTATTAAGATAGGACTGAAATTCAACACAATTGTGACATTTTCTTTCCTACATATCATATGTACACAATTGGGGGGTTGAAGGGGTATTCCAGGCAAAACCTTTTTTTATATATATCAACTGGCTCCGGAAAGTTAAACAGATTTGTAAATTACTTCTATTTAAAAATCTTAATCCTTCCAATAGTTATTAGCTTCTGAAGTTTTCTGTTTAACTGCTCAATGATGATGTCACATCCCGGGAGCTGTGCATGATGGGAGAATATCCCCATAGGAACTGCACAGCTCCCGGGACGTGAGTCATCAGAGAGCAGTTAGACAGAAAACAACAACTCAACTTCAGAAGCTAATAACTATTGGAAGGATTAAGATTTTTTAATAGAAGTAATTTACAAATTTGTTTAACTTTCCGGAGCCAGTTGATGGAAAAAAGTTTTGGCCTGGAATACCTCTGGAATACCCCTTTAACCATGACAGGTTGGATACCTGATTTAATAGAGGTAGACTTGATGAACAGCTCATACTACAGAAATCTAAATGGCAGTTTTTTTAATTGCCACATTTACCGACACTTTGTTTTCCAGAATTGTTTATATGCATATGCAGATAAATTACACAACTATGTAATATTATTATTTTTTTCTCCCAGAGATCCATCCAGAGGTGAAAGGGTTACGTGGGCTTAGTTGTATAAACTATAGTGTATGTGTTGGAAGAACAGAGGTTTAGGATACAAATCTGTCAAGTTTGGAATATTTCTAGAGTAGCCAGTAAAAGGATGACAACAATAGTGCCTCAGTTATAGAGGATAATGGCTGGCTTATTCCATTTTTTTGTGTTACAGAAACGATTATTTGTGACTCTTCACTTCCATACAAAATATTCTGATCCTTCAATGAAAACAGTTTCCCACATTGTGTTGACACCCACACATCAACATTTCTGTGTGAATGAAAATCTGGATGAGAAGCTCCCGACTTTATTAACCTCTTGCTGAGCTCCTGTTTTGGCAAAGAACTTTCCCACCAAGGGTAATGTTCGAAAAAGTTATTCATAGACTGTAACATTTGTGTCTAAAAATATATCACACGATTTGCTATCAAGACGGAGGAAAGGACTTTTCTCGGGAGCTAAGAATCTTGAAACTTACAAGACAACTCTTTTTATGGCTTCATATTTCATGACCAACAACCATAATTTCAGAATTATATATGAACAATTGTTCGCAATGGCAGATTTCTGTCTGCTAAAATAGTGATTTCTTATGTCACAACATGTCACCTGAAATTAGCAGCATATGGCATCACTGGCCAATGATTTAACACTTGGCACAAGGGCATTACACTTTTTTTTTACATAAAGGGGTATTCCAGGGGTATTGCAGAAAGTTAAACAGATTTGTAAATTACTTCTATTAAAAAATCTTAATCCTTTCAATAATTATCAGCTACTGAAGTTGAGTTGTTGTTTTCTGTTTGGCAGGAAACCGCATACGGCCGAAAACGAAGCCGACCGGAGGCTGCGGTTAACTCCGGTCGGCTCATAGACTTGCATTAAATACGGTTCCCGAATATGGCTGAGTGCGGGCGCCGCGATTATGCCCCGCCCCCCTCCTCCAAACCGTATACAGGAACCGTATTTAAGAAAGCGTGGTGTGAACCCAGCCTTATATAGCTTTGATTTTGTTTTACTTCTGGAGAAAATTATAACTGTTTGCACAAAAATTTGTTTGTTTAAAATTGTCCTATTCTGACTCCTATAACTTTCTTATTTTTCCGCATACAGGGAGGTATGAGGGCTCATTTTTGTGCTGTGATCTGAAGTTTTTATCGGTACCATTTTTTGTTTTAATGGGACTTTTTTTTTATCGCTTTTCATACTTTTTTATGGTATACAAAGTGACCAAAAATACGCAATTTTGGACTTTTAGAAAAAAAATTTACAAGGGGGTGATTCAAACTTTTGCAAGGGAAGGGGTTTAATCACATTTATTAACTTTTTTTAATTATTATTATTCTTTACTTTTTTTTTTTTTTTACACTTGTATAGCCCCCATAGGGCACTATAACATGCAATCTTCTGATTGCATACATTGATCAATGCTATGCCATAGCATAGCATTGATCAGTGTTATCGGCGCTCTGCTGCTCCAGCCTGGAGTTCAGGCATGGAGCAGTAGATGGCCGATCGGACAGCGAAGAAGAAGGTAGGGACCCTCCTTGCAACTTTTCAGCTGATCGCGACACTGTGGTTTTACCGCGGTAGTTCTGATCAGCTCTGCTGAGCTGCCAGGAAGCATTTTTTTTTACATTCTAGAAGCGGCGATCAACTTTGATCGCTGCGTCTAAGGGGTTAATACTGAGCATCATCGCGATCGGTGACGTCCGATATTAGCCACGGGTCCCGGCCATTGCTAGGTGCCTGGACTGACCCGCTATGATGCAGAGTCAGGGTGTGTATACGTTATAGAGGAATAAAAAAAAAACTGAGTAATTTCTTCTAAAAACAACACCACTTCTGTCCTCAGGTTGTGTGTGGTATTACAATTTGTCTCCATTCACTTCAATTGAACTGAGCTGCAATAACACACCACGCCTGGGGATGGGTGTGGTGATGTTTAATAAAGAAATAAGCTGTTTTCTAATCCTGGTTAACCCCTTTAAGTGATGACACAAAATCTTTAAGACATATGTCTGCATGGTGTTATCCATAAACACTTTCAGCCACATAACTTGTTCAGAATATAATAGTAGGGACTTCTATATTAAGTTTTAAATGAGTTACCCTTTGCCCTTTATGTTAGTTACTTCTGATAATCTGAATCACATTACCCCTAGAATCAAGTAAGTAATATGCATTGGATGCAAATTATACCTCTTATGTCAGGGTGGTGATCACTGGCAGGGTTGCCACATGAAAGGCCAAAACATTACGGTTTTATTTAAAAATTTCCATAACAAGATATTTTCAGACATTTTTCGTCTCGGAAAACTGGCCATAGATAAAACACAGCCCCTACTTGTCAGGAAAAATGATGAAAAGCAATATCAGGGACATCACAGACATCTATAACTGAGTTCAGTTAAGTGATCTTTAGTGTGTGAGCTCTACCGAGGCACAAAAGAGTATTATTCTGGGCAGCCATTTTGAACACAGAAGTGATTAAAATGCTGCCAGAAAATAAAAACAGTCTATTGAAAAGGTTGCCCTGAGGTCCATGTTTCAAATCAGATGTTACAGCGTTGCACAAGAACAATGATAGCTTAGTCTTCAATGTCGCCTCTTGGTCACTTAGCACATAGAAAGGCCTTAAAAATTACTCCGAAGACAATGTACCCTCAGGCTTTCAAACCATTTCAAGAATGGGTACAAACCATACAAAACACATATTAAAAATACATTTTACACTGCCTTTGACATTTCTTGAGTCTTCCACAAGAACCTTTCTATGTTAAAATTCCACTGGCTTGTTCTCTGCTCCATGAAGGGCACTGTTAGACTTTTTGAATGCTATGCTTTTTGACCAACAACGATGACATATTGATCCTTTGACTTACTGGCCTTTGAGAGAGGCGGACACAGAAGAGCAGTCACATAGTCAACAAAGCTAATTACTCTGATAATTGGATTTTATTAAAATGATTATCTGAAGAGAAGATGCAATGAACGTCGGTGACATGCACCAATCTTGCTTGTAGAACAAAGAAGCTAAAGCAGCCACTTTACTCAAAAACCCAGACACCGATGATTTGTAATGTGAATTATGTCACATAATAAACTTGAACATATTATTTAAAGGGAATCTCTTAGCAGATTTGAGTCCACTACACAGATCCTATAAATCAAAGCCTAAACACACCTATATAGTGGCGATCACACTACAAGAAACTGAGTTTTAATATCTCAAACGTTATGGGGGAGATTTATCAAAACCTGTGCAAAGGAAAAATTGCTCAGTTGCCCATAGCAACCAATCAGGTCGCTTCTTTCATTTTGCAGAGGCCTTGTTAAACATGAAAGAAGCGAGCTGATTGGTTGCTATGGGCAATTGGGCAACTTTTCCTCTAGATAGGTTTTGATAAATCTCCCCCTATATGTATACCCTCCAAAACCCTTCTCTTTTCTGTTTATTGACGTGGCTAGGAGTGTGGTGGGTCTGGTGGGTAAGGTCTGGCACCTTTAATTATTCAGTGGTTTATTGGTTGTTTGCTATATTTTGACATTGGTATTGTGAACTTATGCTGCTATTATACATACTTACATGTTTATGCATGACCTATTACTTACCTATTGTAGTTTACATCCTGCCCTGCATGTTACATTGCATCATGCACTTCCAGGACCTTTACCCACCTATTTTTGTTGTATTCTGGTGCCTTAATTCAGTGGCGTCGCTAGGGGGGGGGGCTTGGGATGTCCCCATACTAGTATTGGGGCCAGGGGCGGACTGATCGGCTGGGGATATCCCTGCGCTGCTCCTGGTCTGCGTATCATTAGCAGAGACAGGCAGAGCGCGGATGAAGGTACCTGATGATGGCTCCGCCCCCATCACTGGAGAGGACGGGGCCGAGAGTTGACAAGCCTCCGGAACACAGAGTAGCTTCATGTGAGGTGACGTTCCGCGTCCTCCCTCTCTCCCCCCTGATCAGTAGTCTATCCTGGGGCTGGGTCATGTGTATAGTAGCAGTCCAGAGGGGTCACTTTCCCTCCTTCAGTGTCCACAGGTCACATTATCAGAACAATTTTTGGGGGAAATCACTGCAAAATTGCGCGGTTTTACCGCAATTTTTCATAAAACGCGGTAAAGCCGCGCAATTTTTGCCGCGATTTTTCCATAAATTGTTCTGTAATGTGACCTGTTGGAGACCTGTGGACACTGGAGGAGGGAAAGTGACCCCTCTGGAAGGACAACATGTGAACACCCTGCCAGTTTATCATTAACCCCTTAAGGGTACATTCACATGTCCAGGATCTGCTGCATATTTTTGCTGCATATTTTGTGCAGTTGATTTTGCAACCCATTAGCTTCAATAGGTAGCAAAATCAGCTGAAGAAAATATACAGCAGATCCTGTATGTCTGAATGTACCCTAAGGGCTCATTCAGGGGTGGATCCACAGTGTATTTTACGCTGCAGATCCACTGACAATGGACCCTACAGTGCTGCCTCCATCTGTGCCTGCTCATAACGGCAATCCTCCACTACGAGCAGACACGCTTTGATGTGTATAATTGCACACATCATGGCCGCTCCTCCTGCTCTCTGAGCTAGGCCGAGCGCAGCCGCGATGTGTGCGAGTATTCACATCAAAGCGTGTCTGCTCGTAGCGGAGGATTGCCGTTATGAGCAGGCACAGATGGAGGCAGCACTGTAGGGTCCATTGTCGGGGGATCCGCAGCGTAAAATATGCTGGGGATCCATCCGTGTAAATGAGCCCTAAGGACACAAGGCGTATGTGCACGCACAGTGCCTGCTCCCACTGTGTTGTATAAATCATTAGCTAGAACCCTCGGCTAATGCCAGACATCACCAATCAGGCTGATGTCCGACATTAACACTTTAGATGCCGCTATCAAAGTTGATGGTAGTGTCCAAAAGTTTTAACGCCTTAAGGACGTAGCGTTTTTAGGTTTTTTCACTTTCGTTTTTTTCCTCCTTACCTTTTAAAAATCATAACCCTTTCAATTTTGCACCTAGAAATCCATATCATGGCTTATTTTTTGCGACACCAATTCTACTTTGTAATGACATCAGTCATTTTACCCAAAAATGTACGACAAAAAAGGGAAAAAAAATCATTGTGCAACAAGAATGTATGAAGATTTTAAATTACATTTAAAAAATTTTTTTTAAACAATTAAACATGTTCTGCACAGTGTGTGTATATGTGTGTATATATATATATATACATATATATATATATATATTTATGATATATATATATATATATATATATACACGTTTTAAAATTGCCCCCCCCCCCACTTTCGTCACTGGCCCCCCATGTGCCCCCCTAAATATGAATGCTGGAGACGCCACTGCCTAATTTATTGTCTTTTATGTGATTTTATATATTTTTTCAATAAAGTTTGTACATTTTAACTTCATCATTATTCCTCTGTGCACCATTCTTCATTTCATCGGCGTTGCCTGATGGCTAGGAGTGTGCATCGTTAAGCCAGAGTTGCCAGTTCTTTTCCCTGTTGTATGGAAAAGGGAAGGCTCCCCTTTTAGAGTGGTATTAGCCTTGTACACAGCACAGCTGAGAGCGGAGAATGCATATTGCATTATTAAATTGTTTTCCCACTTTAGGGAACAGAACCACAAGTGTGGGCTCCCCAGTGCACACTCCCAGCCACACCAATCCACAAAAGTTGCCAGACTCATGAACACCAGGGACACTTGGCTGTACATCTGCATGTGCACGGTGCATATTTGGCATGATTGAAAAATGAAACATGTCCATCAAATTCAACCAAGGAGGGGAGGAGATGGATGAAGGAAAGAGTATGGGTAGATTATGAGGAGGGGATATCATTCTATATTTCTACATACACATTATTGTTAATTTGTTCTAAGAATTTTTCTAAACCAGTTTAGAAGGCTATCAATGAAATTCAAAACGAAAATATAACTTTTATTAAACACGGTTATAACAGCAAGAGATTGATAGCTCCTGATACTAAGTGCCACAACACCCAGACTAAATGCAAAAAGAACCAGTACCAAACAGGTTAATAATAACCAGTCATCCAATCAAAATATAGAAATATGATTATCTTGATATATTACGAGGTAGGACAAAGACTCGGAGTGAACAACAGACTAGGAATAAGGGCTCATGATGGACAGTGATGCTGCTAACGCTCCCTGGAATGCATGGGCCACTCATCCAGAGCCTAGACAGTAAAGGGTGGTCCTGTGTGGGAACTTGATTCTCCCTATATGGCCCTATCCACTCATAGGTGCACCACTGGGTACATGGTTTCCCATCAGGATCCTAAATGTAGCCACAATAAGATGGAGAACTCTTTGCTGAGCAACAGGGGGTATACAGCAAATCTCCAACCCAAACCATAAACACTGTCAAATGATGCTAACTTATCCTAATGCAGAAGAAAGAAACTAGCAGCAAAACTCTGGTCACATATATTCAATATTCTCTGCTGACATCTGATGCCTGTATCAGGAACTGTCCAGAGCAGGAGAAAATCCCCATTGCAAACCTCTTCTGCTCTGGACAGTTCCTGACACAGACAGAGGTGTCAGCAGAGAGCACTGTGGACAAGACAAAAACGAAATTAAAAAAGAAAATAATTTCCTCTGTAGCATACAGCTGCAAAAAAGTATTGGAAGGGTAAAGATTTTTTAATAGAAGTCATTTACAAATCTGTTTAACTTTCTGGTACCAGTTGATTTAAAAAAAAAAAAAAAATGTTTTCCAGTTTCAAACTAAACTTCTTTAATCTAGAGACATCGATGAAGGACAGTGTAAAATGCTTTTGCAAGGGCTTTAATTCCCTACAAGTATTTTTTTCACTGTATTTACTAATGTTTCCCTACATTTCCCACTTTTTCCTACAGTTTGCTTTTTTTACAACTGCTCTCAGGGGTTTTCCAGATCTCTAATCCATTACATTTTCTGTGGAAAACCCACACCCCCTTTTCAGATTTTCTGAGTAAAACGGAGAGTCCGTTCGAGTTTTTACATTTTTTGCCAAAAATTCTGGTACAGTTAATTTTTAGCGCAATGCGCCAAATTCTGGCGCACAATCTGACAAAACAGGTCAGGTTTACAATAGTAAATCAGAGCCAATATCCACTATATCCCTTATCTAGGCTTCTACTCACCTATTCATATAAAAACAAATTAGATTGGTTTGACAGCTTCTGTCCTTAGTAAATCCAAACTGGCTATCACCTATTAACCCCATAAATATTACTGTATGTTCCTTATATTATTAAAAAAAATATTGGAATTTATTTAGATTTCTTTGGCCACTTGCCATTCATTGTGAATTTTTGCTGCCTTAAAGGAAATCTGTCAACAGTGTGCCGGTATTGACAGGTAGTGCAGGTGACACTGATGAAAATGGTACTCACCTTGTCCCGGTCCATGGCGGAAATCTCCTGTAATCTCTTCGATTAGCTGCAGCTACGGGCACCGGCGGAGTTTAATGATGTTACCGCTGCTGTTCCCATGACCCGGGACCCAGCAGAGAGCAGCAGCATCGGTGACATCACTAAGCTCCGCCCATGCCCCAAGCCGCTGCTGCTTTCTGCTGGGTCCTGGGAACAGCAGCGGTGACATCATTAAACTCAGTCGGTGCACGGAGCTGGAGCTAATGGAGGAGATTACAGGAGATCCCCACCACGGACGGGGGAAAGTAAGTACCGTTGTCATCAGTGTCACCTGCACTACCTGTCAGTACCGATAGGTTAGTGCAGGTGAAACAGGTGACAGATTTCACCAGTACCTTTTTAAAGATTTTATTAAGCTCTTTTTAATTTTTAAAAGCTAAAGCTGACCATTCTGGTTTGCTTTTTTTTATTGTTTTTTTTTTTCATCTTTTATTGCAATTTTAACATTAGTTGTCAGACATGTAGGATTTAGTTTTTATTGTTTTTTTATTGTTCCCTATAGGAATAAATTAAGCAGTTTAGTCATTTAATGTTGATTTGAAGTTCTCCCATTTATCATTTGTATTACTATGTCCTGAAGTGCAAACCAGGAAATGTATTTGCCCTTCCAACATGCCTTTGTTTTCTACACTTTAAGCCCAAAGTAACTATATTGTGGTCTCTATTACCAAGGCTGTCATGGACAGTTACATAGCAAGTCAGTTGTTAGAAATTACCAAACCCAACAGAGCATCACTCTTGTTGGGTACTCCACAAACTGGCCCCTCAAATTATCCTGCAATAAATGAAGAATTTATTTTCCCCTTTTCAGTTTTGGCTGAACCGTGACCCCAATCTGCTCTCCTCCACCCACCACTATATTCTGACCCCTCTCTAACCTATCTGCCACGTTTTTAGCTTTGCTGTTTTCTCCACATCCTTACATTAAATACTTTGCCACCCCTTCTAAGATTCTCTCTCCCAGCACAGCAGACTCCCCTTCCATTAACTGCAGCCCATTGTACTTATATCCCAATCCCTCCTTCCTTACACCAGGACTTAAAGGGGTACTCCGGTGAAAAAAAATATTTTTTAATCAACTGGTGCCAGAAAGTTAAACAGATTTGTAAATTAATAATAATATGTTTTCCACACCTAAACCCACACATTTAAAAAATATATTATTATTCATATTACATTTTGGATCGGTGGGGATCGATCTTTTTAACCACATATACCTCGGACGTTGGTTGTGAGCTGCACACACAAGTTTTCTTCTAGATTTGTAAATTACTTCTATTAAAAAATCTTTACCCTTTCAGTACTTTTAAGCATCGGTATGCTACAGAGGAAATTCTTTTCTTTTTGAATTTCTTTTTTGTCTTGTCCACAGTGCTCTCTGCTGACACCTGATTCCCGTATCAGGAAATGTCCAGAGCAGCATACGTTTGCTATGGGGATTTTCTCCTGCTCTGGACAGTTCCTGATACTGGTATTAGATGTCAGCAGAGAGCACTGTGGACAAGACAAAAAAGAAATAAATAAAAAAAAGAATTTCCTCTGTAGCATACAGCTGCTAAAATGTATTGGAAGGGTAAAGATTTTTTAATAGAAGTCATTTACAAATCTGTTTAACTTTCTGGCACAAGTTAATTTAAAGGGGTTATCCAGGAAAAAACTTTTTTTTAAATATCAACTGGCTCCAGAAAGTTAAACAGATTTGTAAATTACTTCCATTAAAAAATCCTAATCCTTTCAGTACTTATGAGCTTCTGAAGTTGAGTTGTTCTTTTCTGTCTAAGTGCTCTCTGATGACACCTGTCTCCGGAAACACCCAGTTTAGAAGCAAATCCCAATAGCAAACCTCTTCTAAACTGGGCGGTTCCCTAGACACGTGTCATCAGAGAGCACTTAGACAGAAAAGAACAACTCAAATTCAGAAGCTCATAAGTACTGAAAGGATTAAGATTTTTTAATAGAAGTAATTTACAAATATTTTTAACTTTCTGGAGCCAGTTGATGCATTTTACTTCCTAACCCCCCTGTCTTTCCTGCGATATGCATGGCACAGGTAGTATGTCAGATAATGCAACCTTGGAGGGCTTTCCCTTTAACTTGGCAGCTAGTTCTCTAAAATTGCTCTTAAGGGACCTCCACCTACCATGTATTTTAAAGGGGTATTCCAGGAAAAAACTTTTTTTTTTTTTTTACCAATGTTTAAACCATATTTTACAAGACCTATATTAGCGGTATTTAAAAACATCTATATAGTGGCATGATGCACACTTTGCCAAAATGTTCAGAGACATATCCTGCACCAACTTTAAAGTATACTTGTTGGTGAGTTACTTAAAGGGGTTCTCCCTTGTTTATACTGTTTTTTGTTATTATGTTTGTGTGTTGTGTGTGTATAAGTATGTGTTTTTTTATGTATATATGTATTTTCTTACCTTTTGTGAAGATCCGGAAGCTGGCCCCTTTTTCTTCCAGCGGCTTGCTGTGTACCTCGGCCTCCGCAATGTTGTGTTCGGTAAGTGG
The DNA here is from genome assembly GCF_029499605.1 of Hyla sarda. NCBI lineage: Eukaryota > Metazoa > Chordata > Amphibia > Anura > Hylidae > Hyla > Hyla sarda. The sequence continues at coordinate 238,072,910 of NC_079190.1, forward strand.
GATGTCGGGGGGCGTGTTCTTGCTTCTGTCCTTCCTATCTTCTGACGTCCGAGGCAAATCTTTTCTTCCTGTTTCTTCCGTTGCTCAGCGACGAATCTGCGGCCTCTTCCGGCGCATGCGCAGGTAGTTTTTTTTTATCAATAAAGATATTTTTTGTCTAATTGACAAACTGTCTGCGCATGCGCGAGTACGCAAGTGCTACGCTAACAGCGTAGCGTACGTTAGGTCTACGCTAATAGCGTAGCTTCGCGCAAGCGCAGACAGTTTGTCAATTAGACAAAAAAAACTTTATTGGTAAAAAAAACAAACAAACTATCTGCGCATGCGCCGGAAGAGGCCGCAGATTCGTCGCTGCGCCACGGAAGAAACAGGAAGAAAAGATTTGCCTCGGACGTCAGAAGATAGGAAGGACAGAAGCAAGAACACACCCCCCGACATCCCACTTACCGAACACAACATGGCGGGGGCCGAGGTACACAGCAAGCCACTGGAAGAAAAAGGGGCCAGCTTCCGGATCTTCACAAAAGGTAAGAAAATACATATATACATAATCACAACACACATAAAAAAAACACATACTTATTAATACACACATAACACACAAACATAATAACAAAAAACAGTATAAACAAGGGAGAACCCCTTTAAGGGGAATGCTCCAATAAGCATGTATTGATAAAAAAAGAACTATGAGCAACATCAAGAGAAAATGTCTTTTCTTAACCCCTTAAGGACCAAGCCCATTTTAAACTTAAGGACCAGGCCAATTTTATTTTAGCGTTTTCGTTTTTTCCATAACTCTTTTATATTTCCATCTACTGACCCATATAAGGGCTTGTTTTCTGCGTGACCAATTGTACTTTGTAATTAAACCTCTCGTTTTACCATCAAATGTACAGCGAACCCCAAAAACTTTTTTTAGGGAGGAAATTTAAATGAAAACCACAATTTTGCATATTTTGGAGGGTTTTGTTTTCACACTGTACACTTCACGGTAAAAATGACATGTGTTCTTTATTCTGTCGGTCTATACGATTAAAATGATACCCATGGCTAGATACTTGTATATTTTTGTACCGCTTAAAAAAATCTAAAACTTTTAGTACAAAATCAGTAATCTAAAATCGCCCTATTTTGACCACCTATAACTTTTTCATTTTTCCATATATATAGGCCAGTATGAGGGCTAATTTTTTTGCGCTATCATCTGTACTTTTTATCGATACCACATTTGCATATATAAAACTTTTAGATCATTTTTTTATTATTTTTCTTTTTATAAAATGTGACAAAAAAGCTGCTTTTTTGGACTTTTTTTATTTTTTACATTTACGCCATTCACCGTACGGGATCATTAACATTATATTTTGATAGTTTGGACATTTACTCAGGCGGCGATACCAAATATGTTTATTAAAAAAAAATTACGCTTTTTGGGGGTAAAATGGGAAAAACTGACAATTAAAATTTTTATTGGGGGAGGGGCTTTTTCACTTTTTTTTACTTTTTATTTTTACATTTTTCTACTTTTTTTTATTTTTTTTTAAACATTTTATGACCCCATAGGGGACTATCTATAGCAATCATTTGATTGCTAATACTGTTCAGTGCTATGCATAGGACATAGCACTGATCAGTATTATCGGTGATCTTCTGCTCTGGTCTGCTCGATCGCAGACCAGAGCAGAAGACCCCGGAAGATGGCCAGAGCCAGGTGAGGAGACCTTCGGCCGCCATGCTGGATGATCGGATTGCCACGGCAGCGCTGCGGGCGATCCAATCATTCATTTAAAGTACCGCACTGCCGCAGATGCCGTGATCTGTATTGATCACGGCATCTGAGGGGTTAATGGCGGACATCCGCACGATCGCGGATGTCGGCCATTACAGGCTGGTTCCCGGCTGCTGCTAGCAGCTGGAACCTGCCGTGTATGACGATAGCACCGTTCCAATGCTCGTGGTCATACACAGGACGTAAATGTACATCCTGGTGTGCGAAGTACATTTACGTCCATGGTCGTTAAGGGGTTAAAGGAAACCTGACAGCTATTTAATGCTGCCCAAACCAAGAGTCCGCATTCAGTAATGCAGAAAACTATAAATTATTATCAAAAAAATGTAAAAATGATAAGTCTTGTAAATTAGTGGATAAAACCATATTTACTGCAATTGTTTATGCTTAAAGGCCTTCACACAAAACAGATATTCGTGGGTGTGGCTAGCACCCAGCTGTTATACAGTACTTCCTTTAAAATACATTTATTTATAAATTTGTTGACGCAGTTCATTATCTTGGAAAAAAGTTAATTTTCTCAGCAACATCTTGCTCCATGCTTTATGATATGCCCTGACGTGGGAAACAGTGTTTGGGAAAATCCAGACTCCTAAAAAACTAACAAACCAAATGTAAAGGTCCTGCAAAGTGGCATCAAGAAATATTTTGCTTCTTCACAGTCCTCATCTAGTTCACACGACCCTCATCTTATTTTTAGACAAGGCGCCCATTTTCATTTGGATGTGGTGCAATACCTTGCATCGGAATTTCATATCTGTACAAATAAACTTTGCATAGTGTCAACTTAAAAATAAAACACTGGGAGAGGAGAGAAGGTTGCTTCTTTTCCAAGCCTCTGTGAAAGTTTCCGGAAAAGCTGTAAGCAAAAGCAACTTAGGTCTAGGATGCTTCTGGAAGAAAAAGACCCCTTTGGATCAGGTTAGAGGATATTTCAAAGCACATAGAGTGAGGAAATGTCTGTAAAACAGTTAGTAAATCATAGACCACAAGGTCAGCAAGTCTAACAGCAGGAATGACACTTCGTCAAAGCCCCAGCTGAGAGGAGGGCGTCTGAGTGGACAGCTTAAAGTTGCTTAACAAGACTTTTGTAAATCTTATTTTTTAATTAGCTGTGTCCTAGACACCCTTTAATTTGCATTCACTCTTACCAACATATGTTACAAATCACTTTTATACGTTCTTCCCACCTTATTAGCATCTAATCCGCTATTCTTTGATTTTCCACTACTGTCTAGGCCAGCAGAGTGGAATGACAAGGATTTGGATATACCCTTCTTACATTTTTTTCTCATTTGTGTATATATATATATATATATATATATATATATATATGCGTGGGTATGTGTGTATATATACATATGCTAACATGAACAAAGTTCATGTTTCCCCCCATTTATCTGCACTCTATTAATGAAAATATGAAAGCAGAATTTTAAAAAGGACTTGGTCCCAGCCTTTTTGTATGATGCCAAAAATTTTGCGCACCTGGATTTGGGCATTTTCTGCCATTCTTCTCTGTAGATCTTCTCAAGCTCTGCCAGGGTGGATTTGGATTGTCGGGGCCACTCAAGGATATTCACATATTTACCCCCAACACATTACTGTGTTTACTTCGCCTCTGTTCTTAGGGTCATTACCAATACCTTCGGTTCAGTCTGAGGACCAGGTTTTCATTAAGAATAACTCTGTACTTTGCTTTATTCAGCTTACCCTAAACCCTGATCAGTCTCCCTGCCACAGACACAAAAAATCTGCATGATACTGTCCCCACCATGTTTCACTGTAGGGATGGTATTCAGCAGGTGATGAGCAGAACCTGGTTTCCTCCAGACATGATGTTTAGAAAAGAGGCCAAAAACCTGGTTCCATCAGGCCAGATATTCTGGTTTCTCACAGTATGAGAGTCTGTTAGGTATTTTTTTGCAAACAACAGACTGACTTTCATGTGGAGAGACTATTTTCTGTCCATAAAGCCCAGATTGGTGGAGCGCTGTAGCGAAGTTTGATCTCCTGGAAGTTTCTCTCATCTGCACACAGACTTTTTGGAGCTTATCCAGTGTGACTATTGGATTCTTGGTCACCTCTTCCAATGCCATAGTTTGGTGAGGTGGCCAGCTCTAGGAAGAGTCCCAGTATTCCTGTAGTTTCAGAAAGCATTCATACTTTAAATTTAGCAGCAAAGACACATCAGCAACATTTATGTTACCTAAGCTCCTATACAGAGCCAGCACATACACAGACTGACCAAGTTGAACCGAGGGTGCTGACCAGGTAGGTGTGAAAACGAATTAAGTATCAAGGATCCCCTCCCACAAACACAGATTTAGTTAATTAAGACACACACACACACATATATATATATATATAGCAACAGGAGAATACAGCAGCACACTGCTAGCACAGAGATATAGATGAAACATGAGTATATAGATAAAACATGAGTATATAGATAGAACATGAAAAGCTATACAGCTGTAGTGCAATAAATGAAAATATGAAACTATGAAATTATGAGGTACTTAGCTTGCAAATTTGGCGCCAAATAGCGTGGACCGTCCCACTACGCTAAGGTGACCTCATTTAGCCCAGCAGCCTGCACCTGTAAGCCAGGTTTTTACAATAGTTTGGAATCAATAGTGCTGGCCAACTTATTCTTTGGTTTTACACACACATATATATATATATATATATATATATATATATAGCGATCAGGGATCACTCTATTCCTGCAAGATTTCCTTTCTGTCTATGAGAGGAAGTTGTGTAAAATGGAGTGTGGAATGGATTTGGAAGTCTTTTTTATTTTATTTCCTTTGTTGCAGTTTGTAGGCGCAGTGAATTTTTACACTAAAACTGTGCAAAATTTTATTTACTAGAGATTTCAAAATCTTCAAGAGTAGAGTGTTTTGTCGGCCAAATTTTGCAGTGGTAGGTAATTTAAGATGTGCAACCTTTGCTAAAAGTCGTATTTTAAAGATGCAAAAAAAAGTTGCATCCCACACAAACTCAGACCACACTTACGAAATGCTATAGAATAACACAACAGCATAAGGCAAATCCAGCACGAGATGACAAACATAAATGATTAAAATCTAAAGCTGAATAATTATGTGTGATTTAATATCTGTTCATGTTGAAGGAAACCTGTATGTAGTTTTAGGATGGGTAAACAATGAACACTATCATAAAAATGGCACAGCTCTTGTCAGTGACCACATTCGGAAAAAGCACTGAAGTTATCAACGGCCGTCCAACTTTTAATAATCTTGGGGCATCTCCACGAAATTACTGCCAGAAAAATAAAATAAAAAAGAAGACTACAAAACCCTTCCACCCAACGCAACTGTATAAATTCATAAATTTCCCAGTGCTTACTGTTTCAGCCCCAGCAGCTTAGGTGTGGAAGACCAGCACATGGGCTATTGCACAGTGAGCGAGGAGTGGCTCCCAGTTTGGGAAGACACAGGCAATGAAAGCCTGCAGGAGCCAAGAAAAAGACAAGTCTGGTGGGAGACTTTCTAGTATAGAACACATATCATTTATACATCATAGAGTGCTGTATACAAGGCTAATTTTGTACTTTTTTGCCTGAAGGAAAAAAAATTATGTTTATTTTGATGTGAAAATTACGAGAAGAGAAGCCTTGTCTAAACTATACGTCTGTGTCACTGTCTCTGACTGCTGTTTTATGCTAAATGCTCCGCTCTACGGAGCGCTATAGATCAGTGAGTAAAATTATTTTGTTACAATTGTACCATGTCAAGAGGGAGGTAATATATAAGGCAAAACAAAACTGTGCAAACAATAAGGGTCTATTCACACGGGCGGAATTTCCACACCAATTCTGCATCCTTGGGTGGTTTCTGGCTTGTGCGGATTTTGTGCGGAAATTTTTCATTTGGAAATTCAGAAGTGTGGATTCCCATAGAAGTCTATTGGTCTTCCATTTGAGGTGGAATTCCGCAAGCGGAAATTCCGCCCGTGTGAATAGACCCTAAGTTTGTGAGGTTGAAGTGTTGGAAACATGGGCAAGCATAAAGATCTGAGTGATCATTACAACCATATTGTGAACAACTAGTGAACATAAGGAAAGCTTGATCATCCATGGCTCACAGATGCACATGAGGTACAGAGACTAGCCAATGCAGTCTTATCCCAAAAAAGAGCCATTATACTACAAAGTGTTGGGTATGAATGTAAGGTGTAAGAACACACAATGTATCGCAGCTTGATGTACATGGCTTGGGTGTGTGAGACACAAACTGGTTGGAGTGCCCAGCTTTTCCCTGTACAATGCTGTAAGTACCCACAATAGGCATGTGAGCAATAGTACTAAACCATGGCACAATGGAAACAGGTAATCTGATCCGATAAATCATGCTTTCTATTACATAAAGGGGATGGCCAAGTGGGTGTGCACCACTTACCTGGGAAAAAATTGGTACCAGGATGCAGTATGGAAACATACTGCATAGTTAGTACACCCCTTTATGGCAACAGTATTTTCTAATAGCAGGGACCCCATTAGTAGGATGCCCACTCCATGAATTGTTTAAGGGTACGTTCACAAGGGCGGATTACCTGTGGAATTTCCGCAGGGAATTTGCTGCGGAAAATCCGCAGCGGATTTTACTACCATTGATTTCAGTGGGTCCAAAGGAAAATCTGCAAATCTGCCTCTATTGCGGATTTTCTGCTGACCCATTGAAGTCAATGGTAGCAAAATCCGCAAGTAATCCGCCCATGTGAATGTACCCTAAAAATTTTTGAAAACCCTAAACAAGAGTTTAAGGTTTAAGGTTATTCTGACCTTGGAAATACCTTAGATCCCAATCTAATTTAACATTCGTGAAATGTGCTAGAAAAACAAATATATTGTAATTACAATGGGAATCATACAATGTGCATTTATGTCATCACTATATGACCATTAAGGTTCTGACCATGGGGATTCCCCCCTATCTATAAACCCTAGGGGCCACAAATATATTTAAGGTGTAGTGGAATCATTGTTCCCACCAATATAAACATTTAGCAAGTAAGTGTAACCCCTCAAGGACTCATTTTAACCATAAGGAAATTTGACACTCCCTGACGAAGCGAAAGCGAAACGGCGTAGGGGCTTGTGTGTTCTCTGACAGTGTGAGTATTCATGTGGTGACTTTGCATGTGCTGTGGTGGCTGTTGTCCATATGGGGTTTATTGCAGAGATGCGGTAGTAGGGTACCTGGACCAGTATCCTTGTGATTGTTTTGGTTCCTTAAATGCCCCTCTGACCTCTCTGCTTATTTCAAACCCCCACATTACTGCAAAGTGTACTCTTTTCTACATCACCACATTTTTCTCATCTCTTGTATTCATCTATGTGTATGTGGCTTACCTCATGTATTGTATACACTCTATGGCATCTGTATTTACCAGTACTTTTGGCATCTGCACTCCAAGAGACAATTCCAGTTCAGAGTACATACTCTTTTCCGGTTGTTACTGATCCTTTTCTCTGTCATTTTAATCATGTTTTTATAATCATGTTCATTAAATAAAATGTATGACTTTATTGACTAAATTTACTGTTTGGTGCAATTTATTGATAGGATCTTAAATTAAACCCTAGGGGCCACATATATATTTAAGGTGTAGTGGAATCATTGTTCCCACCAATATAAACATTTAGCAAGTAAGTGTAACCCCTTAAAGTGGTTGTGTGCTGCCCTGACTTTCGGAGCTCCACTCACAGCGTCCGGAAGTTCATTACTCCGAACGCTGTGTGCGGGCTTCCGTGTTCGCTGCCGCCGGGCGTGACGTCACGCCCGGCCCCTCTTGACATCTCGCCAATCCCCTCGTGACGTCACGCCCGCTCCCTCTACCAAAGTCTATGGGAAGAGGGCGTGACAGCGGTCATGCCCCCTTTCCATAGACTTTCGTCGAGACGTCACGAGGGGGCGGGCGAGACGTCACGAGGGGCCGGGCGTGATGTCGCGGCCGCGAACACGGAAGCCCGCACAAAGCGTGAGGAGTAATGAACTTCTGGACGCTGAGAGCGGAGCTCCGAAAATCAGGGCAGCGCACAACCCCTTTAAGGACTCATTTTAACCATAAGGAAATTTTTGTTTTTGCAATTTAGTTTTTTCCTCCTCCCCTTCTAAAAATCATAACACGTTCAATTTTGCACCTACAGACCCGTATAAGGGCTTGTTTTTTGTGCCACCAATTGTACTTTGTGGGTGAAATAAAATAAAAAAAACAACGCCATTTTGCAATTTTTTAGAGCTTCTGTTTCTACGCAGTGACTTTTCAGTAAAAAAATTATAACTACATGCACCAAAATTTGTATTTTTAAAATTGTCATTTTCTGACCCATATAACTTTTTTATTTTGCTGCCTACAGGGCTATATGAGGGCTCAATTTTTGCACCGTTGTCTGCAGTTTTTATCGGTACCATTCTTGTTTTGATGGGACTTTTTGATTGCTTTTTATTAATATTTTTATGGTATATGAAGTGACTAAAAATCCACAATTTTGGACTTTGGTATTTTTTTACGTGTACCTCATCGACCGTGTGGTTTAGCTAACCTTATATTTAAATAGTTAGAAATTTTACACACACGGCGGTACCACATACATTTATTTTTATTTTTTATTACATTATTTTATTTAAAAAATTGGAAATGGGGGTGATTCAAACTTTTATTAGGGGAGGGGCTTATTCCCATTTATTAACTTTTTTTTCCCATTTTTACTATTTTTTTTTGCCCCATTAGGGAGCTATACCATTCAATTTTCTGATTGCATATACTGATCAATGATATGCCATAGCATAGCATTGATCAGTGTTATTGGTGCTCTGCTGCTCCAGCCTGCCTGGCAGTTTTGGAGCAATAGAACACCGATCTGATGGCGATGAGCCAGGTAAGTGCCCTTTTGCCGTCCTCTCAGTTGATCAGGACATCACAATTTTGTTGTGATAGTCCTAATCAGCTAAGCTGAGCTGCCGGGATTCTTTTACTTCCATTTTAGATGCCACAACCAATTTTGATGGGGTTACAAATCTTGGGAGTCTTTTTCTCCTATTACCCCTTGTGAAAATGAAATATTTGGGGTAACACCAGCATTTAGGTGAAAAAAATAAAAATTTTCATTTTCACGTCCAACTGTGGGGTGTTAAGGCTCACTGTACCCCTTTTTACATTCCTTGAGGGTTGTAGTTTCCAAAATAGTATGCCATATGTTTTTTTTTGTTTGATTGTTTTTTGCTGTTCTGGCACCATAGGGCCTCCCTTATGCGACATGCCCCCCAAAAACCCTTTCAGCAAAATTTGCTTTCTAAAAGCCAAATGTGACTTCTCTTCTGGGCATTTTAGTGCGCCCGCAGTGCACTTGACGTTCACACAAGGTGTATTTCCATCCTCAGAAGAGATGGGGTTACAAATTTCTTCTATAACCCCTTGTAAAAATGTAAAATTTGGGGGGAAACCAGCACATCCAACTTTAACGAAAAGTCATCAAACCCCTGTGGGGTGTTAAAGGGGTACACCGGTGAAAAACTATTTTTTTTTTTTTATTAGCTGGTGCCAGAAAGTTTAACAGATTTGTAAATTACTTAAAAAATCTTAATCCTTCCTGTACTTATTAGCTGCTGAATACTACAGTGGAAATTCTTTTCCGTTTGAAACACAGAGCTGTCTGCTGACATCATGAGCACAGTGCTCTCTGCTGACATCTCTGTCCATTTTAGGAACTGTCCAGGGTTAAAGGAAATCCCCATAGCAAACATATGCTGTTCTGGACAGTTCATAAAATGGACAGAGATGTCAACAGAGAGCACTGTGCTTGTGATGTCTGCAGACAGTTCTGTGTTTCAAAAAGAAAATAATTTCTGCTTTAGTATTCAGCAGCTAATAAGAGCAGGGAGGATTAAGATTTTTAATAGAAGTAATTTACAAATCTATTTAACTTTCTGGCACCAGTTGATTTAAAAAAAAAAGGTTTTCACCGGAGTACCCCTTTAAGGCTCACTGGACCCCTTGTTACATTTATTGAGGGGTGTAGTTTCCAAAATAGTATGCCATGTTGAGGTGTTTTGCTGTTCTGGCACCATAGGGGGCTTTCTTAATGTGACATGCCCCCCAAAAACCATTTCAGAAAAACTCACTCTTCAAAATCCCATTGTCGCTCCTTCCCTTCTGAGCCCTCTACTGCGCCCGCCAAGCACTTCACATACACATATGAGGTATTTCCTTACTCAAGAGAAATTGGGTTACACATTTTGGGGGGCTTTTTCTCCTTTTATCCCTTTTACCCCAAAAACTGGGTCTACGAGAATATGTGAGTGTAAAAAATGAAGATTTTGAATTTTCTCCTTCACTTTGCTGCTATTCTTATGTAACACCTAAAGGGTTAACACACTTTCTGAATGTCATTTTGAATACTTTAAGAGGTGCAGTTTTCATAATGGGGTCATTTATGGGGTATTTCTAATATGAAGGCCCCACAAATCCACTTCAAAACTGAACTGTTCCCTGAAAAATTACGATTTTTAAAATTTTTGGAAAAATTTGAAAATTGCTGCTGAATTTTGAAGCCCTCTGATGTCTTCCAAAAGTAAAAACATGTCAACTTTATGATGCAAATATAAATTAGACATATTGTATATGTGAATCAATATATAATTTATTTGGAATGCCTATTTTCCTTATAAGCAGAGAGTTTCAAAGTAAAACATTTTTCAAATTTTTTATCACATTTTGTAATTTTTCACCAAGAAAAGATGCAAGTACAGTGACCCCCCGACCTACGATGGCCCCGACATATGATCAAATCGACATACGATGGCCTCTCAGAGGCCATCACATGTCGATGTCAGCATCGACATACGATGCTTTTATATGTCGGGCCATCGCATTAAGTGCTATCCGGCAGCGCAAAATGCTTAAGCTGCTGCCGGATAGCAGCTTAATGTTCCCCGTGTGGTGCGGTAAGTATTACCTACCCCTCCACGATGTTCCGGGGTGCCCTCCGGGTCCAGCGCTGGTCTTCCGATGTCTTCTCAGCCCTCTCCGATGACGTCAATACGCTGCTGCGCACATCATCCAATAGGAATGGCGTAAGCAGCGGCGTAATGACGTCGCTACGCACGCCCAGTAAGGCCTTGCGGAAGACAGCAGAGGACCGGAGAAGACAGCGGAGGACCGGAAAAGACCAGGAGAGCCCAGCGGAGGCCCGGGGTCACCATCGGGAGCGGTGGGGACACCATCACGAGCGGCGGGGACAGGCGAGTATAGCTTCCTATACTTTAAATTGCACAAATCCCTCAACATACGATGGATTCGACAAACGATGGCTTATTTGGAACGAATTACCATCGTATGTTGAGGGACTACTGTATTGACAAAAATATACCAATGACATAAAGTAGAATATGTCACAAAAAAACTCAGAATAAAAAGTAAAAGCATTCCAGAGTTATTAATGCTTAAAGTGACAGTGGTCAGATTTGCAAAAAACACTCTGGTCCTTAAGGTGAAAATGGGCTTGGTCCTTAAGGGGTTAAAGTGACAGTGGTCAGATGTGCAAAAATGCTCTGGTCCTCATAGGGGTACTCCGGTGGAATACTTTTTTTTTTTTTTAGTCAACTGGTGCCAGAAAGTTAAACAGATCTGTAAATTATTTCTATAAAAAATCTTAATCCTTCCAGTATCCAGTACTTATCAGCTGCTGTATACTACAGAGGAAATTTGGATTTCTTTTCTGTCATGACCACAGTGCTCTCTGCTGACACCTCTGTCCATGTCAGGAACTGTACAGAGAAGGAGAAAATCCTCATAGCAAAGATATGCTGCTCTGGACAGTTTCTAAAATGAACAGAGGTGTCAGCAGAGAGCACTGTGGTCATGACAGAAAAGAAATCCAAAAAGAAAATAATTTCCTCTGTAGTATACAGCCTCTAATAAGTACTGGAAGGATTAAGATTTTTTAATAGAAGTAATTTACAAATCTGTTTAACTTTCTGGCCCCAGTTGATAAAAAAAAAAAAGGTTTCCACCGGAGTACCCTTTTAAGGTGAAAATGGGGTTGGTCCTTAAGGGGTTAAAGTTTATTTATTAAATTTATTTATTATTAAATTTATTTATTAAAGCAGCCTAAATGTTACTAGTAGTACAGTAAAATGCTTAATACTTTACAGGGTACTTATATACATTTAAAGAGACAAAATCTATACAAAGAGACAAAATCTATACAATTAGCCAGTTCACAATGTACATACATGTGGCAAAATATGTTAAAAAAGCAAAATATGAAATATAAATGCTCAATGGAGATTGTCCATGTAGAATATGTGATGTGCTTTAGGCTCCATTGTCAGCCTGTGAGACAGATGGCACCACAGTATTCCTCAAAGGATTGCTATGATTGCCCTAATCTCTCACCCATTAATGCAAGTTCAAACACCTATAGAGACATGGGCCATAAAGTCAGCTGTATAGACAGTAAATAAATTACATTGACACAAAGCAAAATCGAATTACAAGAATGGAAACATGTCCTTTGTTAGACACATGCACGTTCTAGATAATGTTGGATTGCTGGCTAAGTGATCATCTCAAGGTACTTCCTTCTGAAGTATTGAATCAAAGCCTGACTGCCAGGGTAGTACAGTCAGTGCACTGTATGAACTAAAGATAACAGGAAACCTTGTGAGCAGAGGACAGGATGAACACTGTTGTAAATACAAAAAACAAAATTTATCGGTTTATTATTTTTAGAATTATGACACTAATTTAGTAAAAATGAAGGAAATACCAAGGTGCAAATATATATATATATATATATATATATATATATATATATATATAGGCTAAACAAGAAATAGTAAAGGGATATTTTGGTCTTACACATACATAACCAACATTATTGGTAAAGGACAGGACATTTTGTAAAAGTGGAATAAAAGTGGAATGAATAGGGCTCTATTAGCTTTAGTCAAACAGTGTAGAGTAACAACACATGCATGCCCATGCCATGGATGTCTCATTCTTGAGTCCAATGGAGGGCCCTAACAGATATGAACACTTTTATGGCTTGTCTAACTGGCACGTAGCAAAAGCTTATTGTTGAAAATCCATTGAAATGTACATATTTTTTTTACTCAAAACCTATTGGGTGCCTTTGAATGAGAACCACAGGGCATTAAAGGGGATATCTTATTAGAGACAATCCCTCTTAAAGTGTGGCTCCAAGTCACCATTGCTCCTATGCCCGATACCTCTGGAAAACAGCTGATTCCGCTGATGGTTGTGACCAGCCAGGCATTTCCACTGTAGGGGCAATGTAACACTACACAGTGGCCATTCAGATAAACAATGGCTTGAATCCACTGGAAAAGAGCTGATATCCATTCTGGCTTATAAAGGGGGTCTTATGTAGAGAACCACCCTGTCTAATGTTTATATGCCCTAATCGAGCATATAGACATGCGGTGACAAGCATAAATAAGAATGAGCAAATAATACACATCAGGAGAAAAAAGGGAGATGCCAGGTGGAGGCCTGAAACATCAAAAGACTGTATTTGATACTGAATAAAAAAAATAAAAAATAAAAATAAAAAGCACTTAAAAAGTAGAAAAGGATAGAAAAAGGAGGGTGGAGTGGGGCAGGAAGTAAGAGGTCGGAAAGGATAAAAGCAATCTCAACTGTTTAGGTTTAGGAAGCTCATATGAATTGAATAGAACTTATCTGAACCTGCTGATTTGGGATAGATTAAAGGGGTACTCCGGTGAAAACCTTTTTTCTTTTAAATCAACTGGTGGCAGAAAGTTAAACATATTTGTAAATTACTTCTATTAAAAAATCTTAATCCTTCCAGTACTTATTAGCTGCTGAATGCTACAGAGGAAATTCCTTTCTTTTTGGAACACTGATGACATAACGAGCACAGTGCTCTCTGCTGACATCTCTGTCCATTTTAGCAACCATGCATAGCAGATGTATGCTAAGGGCAGCATGGTGGCTCAGTGGTTAGCACTGCTGCCTTGCAGTGCTGGGGACTTGGGTTCAAATCCCACTAAGGACAACAATAAATAAAGCATTATTATTATTATAATAACGTCAGCAGAGAGAACTGTGCTCGTGATGTCATCAGAGAGCATTCCAAAAGGAAAATAATTTCCTCTGTAGTATTCAGCAGCTAATAAGTACAGGAAGGATTAAGATTTTTTAATAGAAGTAATTTAGAAATATGTTTAACTTTCTGCCACCAGTTGATTTAAAAGAAAAAAGGTTTTGACCGGAGTACCCCTTTAAATGATTTATGTGGACGGGGATCTCTGGACTCTGTTCTATCAGATTTCAATATCAGTCCACAGATATTTAATGTGTATGTTGAACTTCAACTAGATGCCCAGGGAGCCCAGTAGAATTTGAATAATGTAGCAATCGGCTCAGGTACTGTAATGGACTTAAAGTGCAACTGTCAAATCTGAACGAGGTACAAAAGGTGCAGGCACTATCAGTTAGGGACATGTAAGAGTAGGTACATTTACTTACATTGCCTGCGATTTGTGAACCTATCTGGTATCTTAACTTAACTTAACCTCAGAGAGGCCAGCCAACTCTCACAGTGGAATGCCTACTTTCTGCTTCTCCCTGCTTCTAACATGGCGCCCTGTACGTCAATCATGCTGGTCAGGCGGAGAGATAGCATGCTGCTGCCACTCGGCTGGCCTCTCCAATGATTCACAGTGATTACCAGACAGTGTGGATATAAGTTCACATATCAAGGACAATTGCCCACATTTATCATTGTAGGTGTAAGTGAAGCATTTTTTTACACCTTTTTTTTGTGTGCTGATAATGTGTAGGAGCACCAAATATATTAAATGGTCACAGAACATTTGATAAATTTTGTGCAGGTCACATTTTCTGAAATTTCTCTCTTCACATACACCAAAAAGCTACACCATGTCTGGGCTAGTGTAGTTTTAGAGACTTTTCAGTGGCCTTGTGCCTTTTTTGCTCCTTTTCACAAAAAGGCGCAGTTGATAAATCCCTTCCATATCATGTGTATTGCCAAAATCAGTGGATTAGAACTCAAAGTCAGCAGAAATATGTACACAAAAAGGCGCAAAAAAGGTGCAAAAAACCCTGCTTGCTCCTTTTTCCCCCCTTTTTAGACACAAAAAACAGTCTAAAGACAATGATAAATGTCGGCCAATGTATGTAAAAGTTCTCTTACATTTCCTCTTGCATGTCCTAACTGATGGTACCTTTGTACCTCGTATGGAGGTGATAGAGGCAGGAAGTTTTTAAGGACAATACTAGTGCCTGAGCAAGTTGTTACATTATTCAAGATATATATGGCACTGACTAGAGGCACTCGAGAGCACATAAAGTGGACAGGAAGGTCAACAACAAGGGACTAAGATGTTAAGCTGTTTGTGCTATTATTAATTCAAAATAATGTTTAAGAGATGTACTCCAGATATGACAATCAGATACAGCTAAATGTCCCAATAGTGCCCCTTTTAGGAAATATCAAGTTACTTACCGAGGCATACCACAAGCTCACTGGCAAGGATTTTGTCTCTTTCAGAGGCTGAAATGGATGCCAAAACTGCATTTTTTTCAAAGTTTCCTAGAGTATACCAGTCGGCTAGGCAGGGAGAGGGCATAGTTTTCAGCAACCTCCACTGCATTAAAGGGGCACTGTGGTGCTTGATCACTGGGGATCCAACCACTAGGACCCGTGATTTCCTGCATGGCACACCAGCTCTTCCCACTTTATCGAGGAACGATATATCTCTGGCTGTCCTATAGAGAGGGGGCGTGTTGGCCGCCACTTCTTGGGGGGGTCGACATGCTCCATTCTTGGGGAGAGCTGGGGTGCTGGGCAAGATATCGCGGGGGGTCCCAGCGGTCATACCCCCCACCATCAGACACTTATCCCCTTTGGATAGGGTAGGAGTGATCCTGCACCGCAGTACTCCTTTAAGGTCACATTCATACTCTACAACCAGGAAGGGGTAGAGCATAAACCACAAATGTGCAGGATGTTTCCTCATACCTTCAGCACAATCAACTACAGACCTAAAGACAGCTGTGATCCCATCTAAAGGCGGAATGAGTAAAATAAGTTCTAAACTTTCTTATCGCCCGCTGCGGGGATTGCAATAAATGTTTAGAAATAATTTTATGTTCTCATGTTCAGGAAGGATTTCTCTTCGTAGTCTGGTTTCCAATCATAGAAACAATAAATAAATGAATGAATTAATAAATAAATAAATAAATAGATAGATGACTGAATAAATAAAAATAGGATAACTGTCCCTGTCAACTGTGTATGAATAAATTGACTGAAATTAATATATATATATATATATATATATATATATATATATATATATATACAGAAATAAAACATGTTAAGGCCAAGTTCACACATGATAAAATCTGTAATTTTATTCAAAGTGCTAAAATTTTTAGTTTTTGTTCTTGTCCAATTTTTGCAGCTACTTACGGCTCAAAATGGGCCTCAAAAAATGATGTGTGACTATAGCCTAAAAAAATGGTAAAATATACTATTATTGATATTTTAATGGCATGCCTATCCATAAATTCATCTGATTTTGCCAGGACTGCATGTATGCAGGTGTACAGAACTGATATTATATTTTTTTATATCTAGCACATTTAAAATGATCCTAAAACATGTCTTCATATTCGGTGCAGGATCTATTTATATGCCTCATCAGTAATTACTTGGGAGCAGAAAGGAAACCTTATCTTGCAGAAGGATTTTTGGCCTGTTAGTGTTTCCAATTTCCTTATATAACAAGGCCCTAATGTTGTAAAGGAAGTGGACAGAGACAGAGGAATCAAGCAGGATAAAAAAGCACTAGACCCATGACCTCTAGGGTCAGGAGGTGATGACTTCAGGGTGTAACAGTAAGGTGGAAGTCTGGGAGGATGGTTTCAGGTAGTGTTGAATTACCATGTTTTTTACTGGCTTCTTGAAAGGGAAAATAGATATGATCTGGCAGTGAGACAGATAGTGCAGACATGAACACACGCAGGCAAAGGGATCACAGGAACCCACTCAAATTAAGTTGTCACTTCTGAATAGGAAACCAATTCTAAGAAGGTCTACTCGGTAATTAGTGCTATGTGCACAATTAAGAGAAAAGAACTATCTGGCCATGCTGTCACCATCAATGAGATCACCAGTGAATGCACAGCTCTGTTCTGATCCCTTCTGCAGATCCTTCCAGCAGCACTGTCACAGTCACTTGTAGTCATCCCTGCCCCTATCCCTCACTATAGCCCAATCTATAAACCGCAGAATATGCAACTAACAGCACAGTCACATGACAGATCATTTTGTTGGGAAGCCGTGGAAGTGCTACCATAATGTAGTAATGTGCCCTGTCTATATTTATAATTTACCTCTGGCATTTAGGCACCCAACTAACAGATATAATACAATGGTTACAACTGTTCGCACTGTATGGTGGACTCAAGCACCTGTTTACTTTGGGGCATCTGCAAAGCAGGCTAAACAACAGCATTGTCACCAGCAAAAGAACAGCCCAAAATTCTACAACATTCAATCTTACTGCACTTTCAGGGTGTAATGTTTTGTTACATACAACATTGTTACATGCTAACTACACTGCTCAAAAAAATAAGGGGAACACTTAAACAACACAATGTAACTCCAAGTCAATCACACTTCTGTGAAATCACACTGTCCACTCAGGAAGCAACACTGATTGACAATCAATTTCACATGCTGTTGTGCAAATGGAACAGACAACAGGTGGAAATTATAGGCAATTAGCAAGACACCCCCAATAAAGGAGTGGTTCTGCAGGTGGTGACCACAGACCACTTCTCAGTTCCTATGCTTCCTGGCTGATGTTTTGGTCACTTTTGAATGCTGGCGGTGCTTTCAATCTAGTGGTAGCATGAGACGAAGTCTACAACCCACACAAGTGGCTCAGGTAGTGCAGCTCATCCAGGATGGCACATCAATGTGAGATGTGGCAAGAAGGTTGGCTGTGTTCGTCAGTGTAGTGTTCAGAGCATGGAGGCACTACCAGGAGAAAGCAGTTCCTGCAAGAAGAAGGCATTGATGCTATGGACTGGCCCGCCCGTTCCCCAGACCTGAATCCGATTGAGCACATCTAGGACATCATGTCTCGCTCCATCCACCAATGCCTCGTTGCACCACAGACTGTCCAGGAGTTGGCGGATGCTTTAGTCCAGGTCTGGGAGGACATCCCTCAGGAGACCATCCGCCACCTCATCGGGAGCATGCCCAGGCGTTGTAGGGAGGTCATATGGGCACGTGGAGGCCACACACACTACTGAGCCTCATTTTGACTTGTTTTAAGGACATTACATCAAAGTTGGATCAGCCTGTAGTGTGGTTTTCCACTTTGAGTTTGAATGTGACTCCATATCGAGATCTCCATAGGTTGAAAAGTTCATTTCCATTTTAAATTTTTGTGTGATTTTTTTGTGCAGTGAAAGAAAGACCTGAGGGGAGATTTATGAAAACCTCCACAGAGAAAAAAGTTGACCATTTGCCCATATCAACCTATCAGTTTTTTTAGAGGCCTTTTAAAAAGAAAAAGAAGCAATGTGATTAGTTGCTAAGGGAAACAACTATTGTTCTGCACTCGTTTTGATTAATCTTCTCCCTGTTCTTGCTTTTCTCCATAAAACCTGGGCAATCTTGTAAAGAGCCACCAGAAACCTTTCTCACACAATGGCACCTGTCAAGGAGTGGCATATATTAGGCAATGTTCACACAATGGAAATTCTGAGCATAATTCAGCGGAAAGATATATGGGATTCTGTTGCCCCATGCACAGTGGAATTTCTGCAGCGGAAACACCTGCAGTGGAAATTCCGATTCCATCCTCCGAAGAAAGAACTGACATGTCAATTCTTTCTGCAGAATCCACTCGGAAATACAGTGCCACCTATGAAGACGGCACATTTCCAAGCGGTACTAGTTGCAGAGTGTTCTGCCGGAGCCTGCAGCCTGTGGAATGTCTGCCCCAAACATAGCCTTAGGCAGCAAGTGAATAGTCACTTCTTAGAGTTGATGTTTAGGTAGCATGAAAATTGGGCAAGAGTAAGGATCTCATCGGCAAGGGACAAATGATAATGGCTAGAAGACTGATCAGAATATCTCCAAAATGGAAGGTTTTGTGAGGAGTTACTGGTATTCAGTGGACTGGACCCACCAAAAGTTGTTCAGGGAAGGAGGAAGGAAAACTAGTGAACCAGCAATAGGATCAGGGACACCCAAGGATCAGTAATGTGGATGAGTAATGAAGACTAGAACCTCTGACCCAAAACCACTACTGTAGCACAAACAGCTGAAAAAGCTAACACTGGCAATGACACAACACACAATGGATTACGAGCTGACCGTTGTCAACCAGTGAAAATGCCTAAAATGGGCATGTAACAAGACCATGGAGCAATGGATGAAGGTTACCTAGTCTGATGAATGACATTTTTTTTTAATTAGGCAAAGACCAAATGTATATGCAATCCTTACCAGGGAAACAGATGGCCCCAAGTTAGATTATAGGAACATAGGAAGTTGGTGGAGGCAATGTGATGTTTTCTGCAATGTCCTGGTTTGGAAATCTTGTGTTGTTACAATTATGTATTTCTGGTTTTGACATGTACCACCTTCACAATTCTTCAGGAATGGTTTGAGGACCATGCCAATGAGTTCAAGGTGTTAATTTGAAATTTTCCCGATCTCAATCCAACTGTGGAAAAACAAGTATGATCCATGGACTGCTAATGTCTTGGCTGACTGATACCTCAAGGACAGCTTCAGAAGTCTTGTGGAGTCCATGTTTCAATGAGTCAGAGATATTTGGGGGGCATGAAGGGGATATGACCCACATTAGGTTGTTCTAATGCTATGCCAGATCAGTGTATATTTCAGAGCCACATGCTAATTTTGTTTGGACTTCATGTCTACCTAGAGCTTCTTTATTGCTAATATATTTTTGTATTCTGGATATGCAATTATCCTAAATATTTGATCATTTGGGAGGTAACTAGTCCTTTGTTTGCTGGACTGAACTAAAGTTAAATTGATTCAATGTATTATTACTGGGCATGATAATAATATGCCTACATTTATAAACCTGCAACATATTCCACTTTGTTCTATGAACAGAGAAAGCTGTGAATATATAAAATGAGCTTACACTCTATGGCTCATGCAAAAGGCCATATTATACAGTAGCTCTGTTTTTATATGGGTGCATGAGCCCTCTACTGTACTTTCATATACCCTGATGTCATGCTCCTTTGAGCTCCATAAGAATGTGGAGGAAATTTCTCTGTACATACATAGCCCAACAAAACCTGCATGGAAGTGTATTGACAGCTTCATATTACAAGATGCTGCACATATTCCATTCCAGCTGACACCCACCCTTAAGAGGCAAACTGGAGATCTAACCTCGGTACACAGTAACTTAAATGAAGAACTTGGATGATTTTACCTTGGTTAAGGGTGGAGGTGCAGACACATAAAAGTATACACAGCCCGTTAAAGGGGTATTCCAGGAAAAAACTTTTTTAATACATCAACTGGCTCCAGAAAGTTAAACAGAT
Organism: Hyla sarda; assembly: GCF_029499605.1. Lineage (NCBI taxonomy): Eukaryota > Metazoa > Chordata > Amphibia > Anura > Hylidae > Hyla > Hyla sarda. Next base: position 238,093,359 of record NC_079190.1, read on the forward strand.
TTGTAAATAACTTCTATTATAAAAATCTTAATCCTTCCAATAATTATCAGCTGCTGAAGTTGAGTTGTTCATTTCTGTCTGGCAACAGTGCTCCCTGCTGACATCTCTGCTTGTCTCGGGAACTGCACAGAGTAGAAGAGGTTTGCTATGGGGATTTGCTTCTACTCTGGACAGTTCCCGAGACAGGTGTCATCAGAGAGCACTTAGACAGAAAAGAACAACTCAACTTCAGCAACTCATAAGTACTGAAAGGATTAAGATTTTTTTAATAGACGTAATTTACAAATCTGTTTAACTTTCTGGAGCCAGTTGATATATAAAAAAAAACTTTTTTTTTTTATGAATTGGTGCCAGAAAGTTAAACAGATTTGTAAATTACTGTACTTTTCAGTACTTTTTAGCAGCTGTTTGTTTTTTGTTTTTGTGTTGTCCACAGTGCTCTCTGCTGACACCTGATGCTCGTATTAGGAACTTTCCAGAGCAGGAGAAAATCCCCATAGCAAATCTATGCTGCTCTGGACAGTTCCTGACACGGACAGAGGTGTCGGCAGAGAGCACTGTGGACAACACAAAAAAGTTAAGAATTTCCTCTGTAGCATAAAGCTGCTAAAAAGTACTAAAAGGATTAAGATTTTTTAATAGAAGTAATTTACAAATCTGTTTAACTTTCTGGCACCAGTTCATTAAAAAAAAAAAAAGTTTTCCACTGGAGTACCCCTTTAAGCTTTCCATGCAACTCCTTTCCATTCTCCCAAATCCAGAAAGTCCAAACATATGGTAGAACTTTCAAGACTTGTAAACATGCTTTACATAAAAGCAGTAAGTCAATGATATATAGTCTATCTGGCTGTGGCAGCAGTACAAAATTGTAGGTGGTAAAACATTGTTATTGGTGGAGGTTGCATTGGGATAGGTGATAAGTGTCTTTTATGGGGAAAAAAACTCCTTTATGAGCAGTTTCATACTGTGTTTTGCATTTTTTGCAAAGAGTTTTTATTTTTTGTCCAAAAATGATGTGGTCAGAAGTTAGTTTAAATTTTCTGTAAGTGTGCAGCCGAGACTCGGATACTACCTATGACAGGAAAAGACTGTATTTGGACTGCTGTTTTTGGTGCCTGCCTTTTCTTGTTCACGCAGGAATTGTTGTGCGATGTGCTTTACTTTGTTTTATTTCTTTGATTGTATTTTGTATTTAATGAAAAATGTTTAATAAAAATAAATATAAAAAAATTTCTATGAAACAGACTAGCAAAAGGCTTTTTGCAGCTTTTTTGAGGTCAGAGACATTTTTATTGAAATGTAGCATGCTCAAGGTACAGCAATTTTCTCTAAGGGTACGTTCACACGCGCGGATTTTCACAGCGTATTTAGCTGCAGATCGGCTGGTGAAGGCCCCACTCTATGCTGTCTTACAAGAGCCTGCTCGTAGCGGCAATACGCCGGTACCAGCAGACACATCGCGGCCGCTCTCCATGCTGTGAGCTAGGCAGAGAGCTCTCGCGATGTGCGAGTACAGTATACTGCGACTCGCATATCGCAGGGTGTCTGCTGGTAGCGGCATATTGCCGCTACGAGCAGGCACATGTAAAGCCAGCATAGAGCGGGCCTTCACCAGCGGATTTGCAGTGTAAAATCCGCTGTAAATCCGCACGTGTGAATGTACCATAAAGGTTTCTCTAACAACTTCAGGAACACCAGAAAAAAGGTTAAAAAAAAAGTGCATGCACATGATACCATAAAATCACTTCAAACACATATTAAATATGCATGTTAGAGCCCTAAATATTAATGCGAGAGAGGCCTATAATTGTTAAATAATGTTATATTGGCCATAAACATAAGATCTCTCTTGATCCCCCAATTCACATGTATGCTCGACTAGGCAGAATGGGCATGTGTTCTGAATGAGGAGGGGGAGATAAACCTGCAGGCAGAGTCTTCTGACTAGCCGACAAGAAAAGGATAGGGTAGTTAAAATCCCTCATCTGCTATTGTGGAAGGGTCAGGAAGCCACTATACACTTTAAGGGGGAGAGTTATCAAAACCTGTCAAGGGGAAACATTGCTGAGTTGCCCATAGCAACCAATCAGATCCCTTCTTTCATTTTTCAGAGGCATTTTCAAAAATGAAAAAAGCTATCTGATTGGTTGTTGTGGGCAACTCAGCAACGTTTCCTCTGGAAATCTCCCCCTAGATGTCATACTGTGTGAGACCTACATAATCAAAAGTCCAATTTATGGGTAAAAATTAGGGATCATCCAATAACGATTTTTTAGGGCCGATACAGATAATCTGCGACCTTTCAGGCCGATAGCCGATAACTTATACCGATATTCCGGTATAAGTTATCGGCTATCCCCCCCCCCTCCCGGCCCTGCAGATCTATGATTTAAAGCGGGTGCTTTAAATCAATGAACTGCAGCGGCTTTTGCGGGACCAGAGACTGCTGCCGCCGCCCACTTCTCTCCCCCTGCCTGTCCTGGGGTCCTCCCTAGTCCAACCACCACTGCTGCCCCATTGCCTCCCCCATCCCCGGTTTTATAATTACCTGTTCCCGGGGCCTGGGGTTCGCACTACTTCTGGCTCCGGCGGCGTCCTGAGCTGTCACTGCGCACTGACGGTGACGTCGCGTTGAGGATGTCACTCGTCATTGCAATGCACAGCGCGCAAGACGCTGCAGGACGTCGCAGGAGCCAGAAGTAGCGCGCATCCTGGGCCCCGGGAACAGGTAATTATAAAACGGGATGGGGAGGCAATGGGGCAGCGGCGGCGGCGGTGGTGGTCTCGGCGGTGGTCTCTGGCCGGGGAGGCGGGGCGGTGCATTATTGGCATATCGGCAAGGTAATTGCCGATACCGATAATGTCCAAAATCATGAATATCGGCTGATAATATCGCCAAACCAATAATCGGTCGATCCCTAGTAAAAATACAAATGATGGCTGCAGTTTTATCAGAAAGCTTTACCGAGATAACTGAAGATTTTACCCTGCACCAATCATAAGAATATCAATACTGAATATAAGATCCGTGTCCAAAAACGAAAACTCTTCCAACAAGTTTCTTTTGTACGCAGGCACTGAAGTAATAACATCCCCTGGAACAGAGAAGCAACAGCATCATGAAAGCATCATTGATTTACCCAAATGTTAGCAATCACTTGGTGCTAAAGGCCGGCATTCAGCTCTATAGCACAAGACTGTAAATCTGAGAGAAGGGACCTGGTGACTTTAAATCATAAAATCCACAATTCTCCAGCAAAAAAAAAAAAAAAAATCTGAATTCAATACTACAAGTAAAAAAAAATTAAAAAAAATATGTATAGCATGGGCTTTAGATCCAAGAGAGGGAGATTAACTATTCATTGAATTTAATGAGGAGTTACAGGATAAAACATCTGGATAACAGCAACTGACTTGTTAAATGAAACAATCTTCAAAGCGAACGGCTTCATAAACTTGTATGCTTCTAGTTTCCATGTCAGCAAACTGCACTGTGAACAGGGGAAACCCAGACTGGAGGGGCTGAGTTAAGATTCTGGGCTGCTGGAGACAAAACCAATCAGGAGGGTGATATAGTGCAGCCTGTCTCTAGCAGACTTTGCAGCGGTTCTCCCTACCTCAAAAGAGCTTTATTGCATGATAAATGGGAGGAGAGAGCAAGTACTGTGCTGGACATCCCACCAGTGGAAGCCACTATTAATACTTTGTCTGCTTCAAACGTGTTGACAAGTCACAGAGGTGGAGCTTGGTCTTCCTCTATCTACGAAAACTTTGCCAATGCACGTATGTTCCTGTACCTCCGCTCAACTCCAGACAGGATTATTGTAATAAAATATATGCATATGCCATAGACTCCACGAGAAAAAAAAGAGACTACAGAGCCTGAGAACAGTCATCGCTTCAATAAACAGCCTCATATATAACATAGATTAGTCGTCACTTAGTCTTCATCTTTAACATGCTGGGCCAAGAAAAAAAGGTCTAATTGAGATCGCAGACTACTTTACTGCAAGAGTCTCTGTTCTTGCTTCTCCTCTTGGCAATTAATGCAAGATCTGAATAAGGGGAGCAGAAGAAGGTGGGATAGCCATGTGTCGGAGATTTATTGGAGGGGCAAGCTGTGACACTGAAAACTGGATTTTAGATAGCTCACAGCAGGAGAAGGGAGGACGACTTCCTTAAAGCAAAGATTTTGCCATAGGCACAAAATCTAGCAGGAAAATGCTTTTTCTGAAAAGAACTCTTAGTGGAGGAAAAAGGAAACCTTTTAACCTGTCAGATTTCATAATTCCAGTGAAAAATGCCTCACTTGTGGCACAAAAGCCTTGCGGATCTTTCATCCCAGAGTGCAATGTTATTAATGCATCTTGAAGAGCTAATGGGTCTGTCCATACTGGTCACATACAAAACAGTGTAGTCACATTAGAATTGGTGTATTCAGCTTTGGATATCTGTGGGCTAAGTACATTGAGAGCCTGCAGATTTAGCTACAGTGGTTCTAATTCAATATTTGGAACCGTATACAAAAAATGTCCATTTCTACTGCTATTCCTGGCATTATCCTTATTAGAATTATGGTTGTTAATACCGACGCATTCCACCTTCGGAATAATACAATCTGTGCAGTATTAATCCTTTCAACACAATTCATATGCTATGCAAGGGCTGATGAAAACGTTGCAGCATTCTATCAAACACAGATTCTTTCCATGAGAATTCGAGGGAGAATACATCTGACAAGAAGCTGTGTGCCTGAGGGGTTAAAATCCACAATAATGAAGCTGATACAGATAAACAAGGAGGGAAAAAATGTGAATACCGATAAATTCAAGTCTTCCGCCTCGGAAACTCCTTACTTATTTGATTAGGTTAGGTGAAAAACGGAGCAGTCACGCTTGTAGCTTTTCTTCCTTTTCACTACCCTCCTCTCTTTTTATTTCTAATGTGAATCGGAAGTCTATGTGGAGCAGTCTGGCTAGCCCCAGTCTAACCTCCCCATCTGGAAGGAAACTAACCAGCCTTGGGGCTACTTCCAACCCTTCCCAGCTGTTTGGTTTTGGGTTTTTTGTTTTTGCGGGCTTGAGAAAGCATATTTATATAAATGATTGCCATATCCTCTGCCAGCTGTTGACCCTGTTCTTGTCCCCGGTTGGGGCATGTTTTTCATTTTTAGCGGCCACAGACTGGATCTGACCCTCGCTGGACTAACACGCTATGCAGACAGCTATATGTGTTTGTGCAGTGACACTCAGCACAAAGGATACACAGTGCAAAAGCAAAGGACCGGTGTTTCCCTTTGGGCTAATGTCACAAAATTGAGAACAGAGTCTATCACAGGGAAAAAAGGCATCAGTTTGGAATGTGGCAGGCTTATGGTTTTCCATTTAAAAAGCTTTTAATGATTATAACTCTTATTATGTGGAATTAAGTACATGACGCTGCTTTTCTGTTGTTGCTGCTATAGCATAGCAATACAATGTTTCGGTCTGTATTACTATGCATTATTTATTATGACACTATTAGGTACGGGAGTCCGGTAGCACAATTTCTAGCTCATTAATGAGTCAAGACGTTTGCTGAATTGTCAGATCTACAGATAGCAAGCAGTTTTAGTATAATATACTGGTACCAAAGCTGTCTAGCACTACTAGGAGACTTTTTTTTTCATTTGCATCGTAAGTGCTTTGCAATATTGTCCGATATTGTTAGCTAGGGTTAAATGAAAAGGAAAGAGTCAAATGTCGGAAAATCTTAGTATATACTTTTAACAGTATGAACTTTACCTCCATCTTCCCTACAGGGTATGTGACTCACTCTGAATGCCGAGTGCTGTGCCCTTCTAATTACATTAGTGTCCAATGTGCCACTTGAAGGGGTACTCCGCACCCCTAGACATCTTATCCCCTATCCAAAGGATAGGGGATAAGATGTCAGATCGCAGGGGGTCCGGCTGCTGGAGACCCTCGGGATCTCGGCTGCAGCACCCACCTGTACGGCTTCCACCTCACACCAACAACGCTGGAGGCTTCGGATTCCGACCACAATGGCGGAAGAGCGTGACGTCACGACTCCGCCCCATGTGACGTCACGCCCCGCCCCCTCAATGCAAGTCTATGGGAGGTCCGTCACGCCCCCTCCCATAGACTTGCATTGAGGGGGCGGGGCGTGACGTCATACGGGGTGGAGTTGTGACGTCACACTTGTCCACCATTGTGGTCGGGATCCGAAGCCTCCAGCGTTGCCGGTGTGTGGTGGAAGCCGTACAGGTGGGTGCTGCAGCCTAGATCCCGAGGGCCCCCAGCAGCGGGACCCCCGCGATCTGACATCGTATCCCCTATCCTTTGGATAGGGAATAAGATGTCTTGGGGTGCGGAGTACCCCTTTAAAGGGGTACTACGGTTAAAAAAAAAAAAAAAACATTTTTTTTAAATCAACTGGTGCCAGAACATAAAACAGATTTGTAAATTACTTCTATTTAAAAAATCTGAATCCTTCCAGTACTTATCAGCTGCTGTATGCTCTAGAGAGTTATTTTTAAATTTATTTTCTGTCTGACCACAGTGCTCTCTGCTGACACCTCTGTCTGTCTCAGGAACTGTCAAGAGTAGGAGCAAATCCTCATAGCAAATCTATCCTGCTCTTGACAGTTCCCGAGACAGACAGAGGTGTCAGCAGAGAGCACTGTGGTCAGACAGAAAAGAAATTTAAAAAGAACTTCCTCTAGAGCAGTGGTCTTCAACCTGCAGACCTCCAGATGTTGCAAAACTACAACTCCCAGCATGCCCGGACAGCCGTTGGCTGTCCAGGCATGCTGGGTGTTGTAGTTTTGCAACATCTGGAGGTCTGCAGGTTGTAGACCACTGCTCTAGAGCATACAGCAGCTGATAAGTACTGGAAGGATTCAGATTTTTTAAATAGAAGTCATTTATAAATCTGTTTAATGTTCTGGCACCAGTTGATTTAAAAAAAATAATTATTTCACTGGAATACCCCATTAAAGAGGTTGTGTGAAATCAGAAAGACAAGGCCACTTTCTTTAATAAACAACACCAATTCTTTCTATAGGCAGAGACTGGTATTACAGTTCTGCCCTACTGATCTGAACGTTCACTGGTTGGGAGAAGGAAATGCATTATTACATTAAAAAAAGTCAAATAGTTCAATTCTAGCGCTGTCCCATAAGGGGTCCACACTCAGAAAATATGTGCAAGGTTTCTTCTTTATTACTTTGATACATGCAGCAGAATCATAAAATGACAGGATTTATGTTAGTAATAAACATTCAAGTTATCATTAAAGAAAACCCTTTGCACATATTTTCTGTCTGAGTGTTGGCTTCTTAAAAAGGCAGCTCTAGAACTCTCTGACTTATAATGTAAACAGGGGTTCTCTTCGATCAACCAATCAGGTTTAAACACTTAGATTAGTAAATCTGTACCTAGAATGAGGTTATAGCTATATAATTTATGGGGTTTTAATGGGGTCAGACAGGGTTAAAAAAAAAAAAAACAGTACTTACCTGCCGAACCACTTGCCAGTGCCATTCTACTCAATAGCCTCCTGCTTATTATTACTGCTTCCTGTTCTCATCTCAGCAAACATGAAATGCCCAAACAGCCAATCCTTGGCTGCAGAAGTGACCATTCTTAGCCAGTGATTGCGTTTTTTTGTGACAAGACAAAACCAGGATTTCCTTGTAAGCATTAGAGCAGCAATGGTGGAGAATCAGGTAGACGAGTACTCTTTTTTAAAGGAGTTCTCCAACTGAAATATTTTATCCCCTGCTGTACCCAGGCTGTAAAACTATACATAATAAACTTTCACTTACCTGCCTACGATCCCCTGTTGTTCCGATATCGCCGCCCGTGCTCCGGTCCCTGTCAGCTTCCTCTTCCTGCGGGTCGATGACTTCACTCTGCGCTCAGACTATCAGCGGCGCGACGGGACATTGCTGCGGCCGCTGATAGGCTGAGCGCAGAGTGAAGTTACCGAGCCGCAGGAAGTGGAGACCGGGACCGGAGCACGGGACGGCGATATCGGAACAACGGAGGATCGTAGGCAGGTAAGTGAAAGTTTATTATGTATAGTTTTACAGCCTGGGCACAGCAGGGGTTAAAAGTTTTAGCTTAGAGAACTCCTTTAACCCTTTCTGACCCCTTTAAAAATAAAAATGAACACTGGAAAAAAAAACTTCAAGCTGGGGATAATATAAAGGCAGGACTGCCATATATATAAACTATCACACTTAAAGGATGTTGTGTCAGGATGTTTTAGCCACTAAGGCCTCAACAACAAGTGAATTGAGTAGGTCCATTGTAGCAATATGGGCCGAGTACAACAGCTGATATAATTGAAAGAGCATCTTTCATGGTCAGTGACACTTTAGTGTAAAGATAAAATGGAACAGAGACAATGAACTGTAGCCCTTTGCAATCTCCAGAAGCATCAGTGCCTTCAATGATAGTAAGTTAAGATGGCATGTGTGTTCTGTTTAGGATGCAGAAGAGTCTTCTTTATTCTCAATGCACTGATTTAATTAAAAATAAATTTACTGTTAACGCTTAAAGTGGTGCCAAAATTATCCAAACAGAAGGTTTATGAAGATGAATAATTCATTCGTAGTCACAAATTCACAGATTGCAGCTAAATCTTTATTATTTAATAGCTCTCTATGCATAGGTGAAAGTGAGGCAGTGACAGGCCAAAATTCAAGCTTTTTCTCCAAATTTTAACAAGTTGTTCGAGGCTCCTGCCTACAGTAGTATAATCTACATTGGCAGTGTTTGATCTATACATGGCACCTTTAGTGTTACCCTGATCTGCAACTGCAAAACTGTTCTGTCTCCTTTAGGCTCCACATCTGTAGTGTGGCTACAACCTCTGCACACCTTATAGATACATCCTTGGCATTTCCCTATCATTATATTACTATTGGGAAGACTTTATTTAGCATTCTATCTTCGGTCTTAAAGGGGTACTCCGGTGCTTAGACATCTTATCCCCTTTCCAAAGGATAGGGGATAAGATGCCTGATCGCGGGAGTTCCGCCGCTGGGGACTCCCGTGATCTTGCACGCGGCACCACGTTTGTAATCAGTCCCCGGAGCGTGTTCGCTCCAGGTCTGATTACGGGCGATCATAGGGCAGGCGGTGTGTGACGTCACGCCTGCGCCCCCGCGTGACATCATGCTCCGCCCCTCAATGCAAGCCTACGGGAGGGGGCGTGATAGCTGTCACGCTCCCTCCCATAGGCTTGTATTGAGGGGCGGATAGTGACATCACACGGGGGCGGAGGCGTGACGTCACACGCCGCCCGCCCTGTGATCGCCCGTAATCAGACCCGGAGCGAACAAGTTCTGGGGACTGATTACAAACGGGGTGCCGCGTGCAAGATCACGGGAGTACCCCTTTAAGACACTGGAGGAAATACATGAAAGCCTTACTATTCTTTTTTTTTGTGACATGTACTTTATACTGTTAGTTAGGCTGCTTTCACACTATGAAAAGTAAACATTATATAACGCCCATTATAAAATAGCGGGCGATCGCGGGGTTAAACGGCCATTAGAAAATCCCTAACCGATGTTAGAAGATCCCATTATATGGGATTTTCCTAATAGCCGGACGTTATTTCGTGACGGGGGATTGAACAGAAGAAATAGTGCATGTACTATTTCTCCCGTTACTATCTTCCGTCACAAAATAACGTCCGTTATTAATAACGGGTAATAAAGGGTTAAAACGGCTATTACAAAAATCCCATAGACCATAATGGGATTTTCTAACATCCGTTAGGGATTTTCTAATGGCCGATTAACCCCGCGATCACCCGCTATTTTATAACGGTTGTTATATAACGAGTACTTTTCATAGTGTGAAAGCAGCCTAAAATAAAGGTGCCGTGTTGCTTTTAATTGTCGGGTATTGCCTTTTTAAGGATCCAATGGTATCCTGCTAGGAACGGATTGCCTACGTAGTTTGTGCAGTGGTTTAGGCTCTCTGGTGCAGGCAGTTTATTTATCTCCTCAAGTGTTGTTTTTACAGCTCCCCAGTGATCAGGGTTATTGGGGGCTCCAACCACTGAGACTCCCTGCAATCTCCAAAAAAGGGGACCTGACTCACACTCCCTATGCATGAAGCAATAGGGGCATGCTCTGTCTATGGGAGCTCTGGAGATACACAAACACAGTACTCATGCAACTCCATCACTCACATAGACAGTGCATAGGTTGGATGCTGACCCCACCACTCCATGCAAGGAAGAGCTGGGGCCCTGCTTTGGAGATTGGGTGGGGGTCTCAGTGGTCCGATAGGGGATACATTTTAAAGTAATGGAGTACCCCTTTAAAGGGGTTATTCATCATAAGGTGATTTTAGTAGTACGTATCTGCCAGAACTGGGTATATCCTGTTGAATTTCATTCTCCAAACTACAGATCCCATAGTTCCAAAGTTTGTAAGTATGAAGTCACTTTTCTCCCTCCCACACATCAGCCACCCAACCCATTGAAACACACCTGTGATCCCATCAAAGTAATAAACAAGTGTTTTCCAACCAGGGTGCCTACAGCTGTTGCAAAATGATCTCTCTGCCACCCAGAGGTTGCTCCACCCATTGATCAGGACAGACTCCCTCTGAACACCTGACTAGTGATGTTAGGTCTCGATGTATTGCAGCCTCGGAAATCCCGAGACCTGAGTAATTTTGTATGCTGTTAAAAATAAATATTGGGGAGATAATCACAAAAGAATTGTGAGACCACCGTTACACACTGGTACAGACACTATATTATGAACTAAACTAACTTTATAGCCTTTGTAGCATTAAGAACTGTCTCAAGCTGAATCGACACACTCACCAGTAGATGCAGAGCGGAGCTTGTGGAGTAAAGTACCAGACGTCCCATAGACTTGCAAAAAAAACCTTGACCCTCGCAAATAGAGGTGGGTTAGGGATAATTTAACTATCCTATATTTTTAGCATATAAGTAACAAGTATAACAAGTTTCATTGAAATATCTCCAGCCCTTTAGAAGTGATGCTGGCACATACACACACAGTGGGTAAAAAAAAGTATTTAGTCAGCCACCAATTGTGCAAGTTCTCCCCTGTATCATGAGATTTTGAGTGAAAACCTCCTTCCATCAGCAAGGGCATTGAAGATGAAATGTGGTTGGGTCTTTCTGCATGAAAATGATCCCAAACACACCACCCGCACAACGAAGGAGTGGCTTCCTAAGAAGCATTTCAAGATCCTGGAGTGTCCTAGCCAGTCTCCAGATCTCAACCCCATAGAAAACCTTTGGAGGGATGAAAGTCCATGTAGCCCGGCGACAGCCCCAAAACATCACTGCTCTAGAGGAGATCTGCATGGAGGAATGGGCCAAAATACCAGCAACAGTGTGTGAAAACCTTGTGAAGACATACAGAAAACGTTTTACCTTTATCATTGCCAACAAAGGGTATATAACAAAGTATTGAGATTAACTATTGTTATTGACCAAATACTTATTTTCCACGATAATTTGCAAATAAATTCTTTAAAAATCAGACAATGTGATTTCATGGATTTTTTTTCTCATTCTGTGTCTCATAGTTGAGTTATACCTATGATGAAAATGACAGGCCCCTCTCATCTTTTTAAGTGGGAGAACTTGCACAATTTGTGGCTGACTACTTTTTTATGGATAGACAGATACAAATTAGATAAGAACACCACATCCAAATGCAGTCAGTAGGTGCTCGCCATCATCTGGACCCTGGTTAAAAGTCCCAACTTTAATATATAGGAAAGGATCACAGCACACAACGTTTGAAGCAAATTCAGGTGAAGTTTATTCCATGCTGTGATCCTTTCCTTTAGATAGATGGATAGATATATGCCACTATAGACAGCCAATCATTGAACTACAGAGTCTTACATAAAGAATGAATTGAGTGGCAGTCAGGCATGTGCACCACCCAACCATTTATTCTCTATGGGAGACACCAGAGCATGTCTGACCACTGCTCTGTTCTTAATGTTATTGACGTAGTACAAGAACTTGTATTTGTCTATCATGATTCAGTGATTAGACGTGTATACATCACCTGTTTATATATGCATTTATGCTACACACGGTTACTTTCTTTTTGGACACAGTAAACAGCGTAAAAGTGAAGATACACTGCAAAATAATCCATACTGTCTGAAACTGTGACAAGCAAAAGCACAGCTAAAATGGTGCTACAAATCCATACAGTTGGTGTGGCTACTAATTTCCTGAACCAGACTCTACACACGTGGCAGATGGCTTGGAAATGTCTTGTTATCCTCACCCTCACCAGACACATCCAGTCTGAAAAAAAGGAGATTGAATAGTGATTTCACAGATTTTGGTCTTTAGTTAATCTGGGTTAGTGAGGCTTCAAAGATCCCATCAGTTAAATCGCTCAGCACTTGTGTACAGGTCTGGCGTGTTTGTGCTGAAGCTGCTCAGAATGCCAAGCTGTGAGCGTGGTCATCGAAGCAGCTGTCCCTTCACACATAGACGGCACATCCGAGGGATTGCAAGCTTCTATGGTCACAAAATAATCCTGCTTACATTGTTGTGAGAAGTCCAGTATGCTACTAAACACTATAGTGTATAAAGCCATACCCCTCTGCAATGTATATGCTCTTCACATAGTATAGGTGCCATCATTTATACAGAAGAAGAACTAGAATTGTCCCTACCTTTAGTTACAGGTTATCGTACTATGCCAGTCTCATTGTTTAATACTTAACAAGAGTAAAAATACCAGTGCACAAGAAAATAAAGTTAGGAGTAAAAATTGTTACTGCTACAGCATGTCCTTAGGTATGAGGAATAAGTGTGTTAATATTTAACCCATTCAAGTTTTAAAGTTGAGGACACAGACTTTTTTTTTTTAAAAATGAGGACTTTTTTTTTTTACTTAATGAGCATTTTTGGGATAAATATAATGTTAAGGTTTATCAAATTTTATTGGGGGCCTTTCTTTGAGGTTTGCCCAGTATGGCATACAAATTTTGAAAAAAATATTCTTTGGATTGACATGGTTACAGCACTACTAAATGTGTTTAGTGAGTGTAAATGATAGTTAATCTTGAAATGCTTGTGCAAAATGAGCACAGGTTTTCCCAGGTTGCAGTGCGTTGAGATGTGACACCACTAGCCATGTGATGACAGGGAGCCTGTCTGCTTCAATGGGTGGAGCGACCGCTGGAAGGGAGAGAGATCATTTTCCAACAGCTGTAGACACTCTGGTTAGAAAACACTGGTCTTTTGAATGGAATGCAGCTCATCATGCAATGGGTGGGGTGGCTGATGTGTGGGAGGGAGGAAAGTGACCTCAAACTTACAAACTATGGAAATATGGGATGTGGAGGTTGAGAACGAAATCCAACAGGAAATACCCAGTTCACAAAAAGCTAGCCGCAGTATTATGGTAATTTCACAACACAGCCATTTAGCCCCAAGACAAGCACAGATCCTTCCTAAGAATGTCCATTACTGTCTGCCAGGTAAGTACTAAAATCCCCTTATCCTGGATAACTCCTTTAACTTAATTTGAAGTAGGGCAGTATGGGTTGTTTATACATTAAAACATCTGTTTAGCCAACCAGTAACCTGCTCTGTGCTGATATAATGGAAATAACTAAATACTTGCATAATTATGTAGAAAACCTGTAAGGGGTCCAGCTTTTAAGAAAACAAAAAAGTACTAAACAAAAAAGTACAGGGGGGGAGGTGCCTAAAACGTTACTTTTAATGTCAATGGTAAAACACACCATACTGTGCTCTAAATTCCACACCAAAGAATAATCAAAACTTTAAAACTGACCGGTTGTGTCAGTAAGTAATGTGAACGATGTTGTTGCCATGAGAAACCCATATACAATAAGCACTGGGTGAATATCAGACACTATAATGGTCTTACATATCAACCATTAGTTTACAAAATGTATTGTTATCATTATGTTTTCCTTAGCAACCAACTCAAATAGACACTGTTTATGTCAGGCTGCCTTCGCCCATGGCAACCAACAAAGGATCATGATAATGTGTCCGTATTGTACCCAAATGAGATTTATCTCATGCACCCCTGCTTATTGTGTCCAATAAATAGGACTATAAAGCAAATAAAGTGATTTATGTTGTCACAATAACACTTTCATTTATCTCATGCACACTTGCTTATTATGTCCAATAAAAAGGACTATAGAGCAAATTGTGTACCACAATTCATAGAAAAGCTACTGCAACGAACAGCCTCCTGAGGTGGGAGAGTTGCCACCCGGGACCCCTGAAAACGGGGATCCCGTGTGGGCAATATCTCCGCCTCAGGAGGAACTGTTCTGAGAGGCAGGACTTTTGTAGCAGAGGCCAGAGAAATGCGTACTCGTTTTCAAGAAAGGGTTTACCCTTCACTTATATTAACAACTGCCTATAAGGATGCACAAGATCAAGGGAATCACTACTTGTACCTAAACCATGGACAGAGAGTAATACAACACGCATTATAGCCACATATGATCAGGGCTCAACAGCTATGCGAAATGTTCTCTGTAAATATTGTGATATATTACGCAAGGACCCAGATATTCAAGACAAAGTACCAGAAACTCCTTTGATAACCTACAGAAGGGGACGAAACCTTGCATATCTGTTAACACATCTATGCCCAGTCAACTCTAGGAGAGGAACTTGGTTAGATAACATTCGACCTAATATTGATAATTATTATTGTGGACACTGTAAAGCATGTTCGAACATTTTACAATCTAGAAGCTTTAGAAATGAATACACAGAAGAAACATTCAATTTGTAAGAGTTTATAAATTGTACTTTATATAGCAATATGTCTTTAAAATATGTGGACAAACCCAAGAGAGCAATTAAGATTTGTATATTAGAACATCTAGGTGATATTAGACATAATAGGGACAAACCCTTAGCAGGGCATATGAATTTGGTACATAAGAGGTGATGTTACTAATCTAAAATGTATTGGTATACAAAAAGTTTGGCCTTCACCTAGAGGAGGTGATATAGACCGACTCCTACTTCAAAAAGAGTGTCGCTGGATTCATAAACTTGACACAGTTACTCCAAGGGGCCTGAACGACCATCTCAATTGTGCATGTTTTTTGTGAGGCTAGAATGTCTGACACCCCTCCCCTATTTAATGGTACAGATAGGCAGATAGTGGAGATTGTAGTCAGTCTTGAGCTAGAAGTACCGCTTAATATAAGGGATATCATAGGCAAGTAGGAGGTTCCAGAGCGGGGCCGCCCTTTTAAGGGCATAATACTCCGCCTAGGTTAATAGGGCATCATAGAGTTGGAATTAGGGAATTTTGATTGGTTCATTAGGCCGATGTTTATATCCTTGCCCCCCTGTCGCCCCCCAGATAGAAATTGGCCCATCTATAGGGGAGGGGTGTAATCTATGTTAGCCCCAAATAAATTAAATACATATTAACCAGGTACCCCATATTAATTTATACCCTTCACACTCTCTATACCCTTTTCTCTGTGCCTCTGCTCTAAAAGACCTGCCCCAGTAAAATATGGCCCTATTTTAGAGTATTATGCAAAATTCTCTGATCCCTTCTGGATACATAATAAACATATGATCTCTATCAATCTTTAACTTCCTTATGCATTCATGTGTCTGGTGGGTTCTACTGTGATTTAATAATGTAGTTTCACACCCTTTACCTAACATCTGGGACCTAGTATTCGTCTAATATAATAAGGAATACCTTTAAAGGGGTTATCCACCATAAGGTGATTTTAGTACGTACCTGGCAGACAGTAATGGACATGCTTAGGAAGGATCTTTGCTTGTCTTGGGGCTAAATGGCTATGATGTGAGATTACCTTAACAATGTGGCTAGCTGTTTGTGTACTGGTATTTCCTGTTTGACTTTTCTTTTTTTGAATACAAATCCCACAATTCCATCTTCCTCCCTCCCACAAATCAGCCACCCCACCCATTGAAATATAAATGTGTTGCATCCATTCAAAAGACCTGTGGTTTTCAATCAGGGGGCCTACAGCTGATGCATTAGTTGCAGTTGATCTCTCTCCCACCAAGCGATTCTTCCACCCATTGAAGCAGACAGGCTCCCAGTAATCAGCTGACAAGTGAGTCAGGTCTCGGCCGCATTGCAACCTGGGAAAAATCTGAGACAACAATCATTTTGTATGCTGATAAAAATAAATATCGGGGTGAAAATCACAGAAGAATTGTGAGAAAACCGTCACACACAGGTACAGACACTATATTATGAACTGCACTAACTTTGCAGCCCCTGCAGCATAGTCAAATAAGAAAAATTCCTGGAATACCCCTTTAAGGTTGTGATGCTTATATATGGAGGAACAGTATACCCATCATGCACAAAAAATATAAGACATAGGGTTATTATAAAAAAAAAATTTAATTTGTTTCCTATATACTTACCCTTTAACTTCTTTATATATTTGTATTGCTATCTCTGCCATTCTGCCTTAACATATCAATTATCGGTAACAGGACAGAGATGGACATCAAATAAGTTTTTGTAGTATCATAGTAAAATACCAGTATGTTTTGACCTAGCCTATTTCACTTGATATGTATGATAAGCTAGCAAGATGTGCCGCGTCCTAACAACCAACCCGCCCAGCGGCCGGATATGATGTCAGATGCCGGGATCCTCGGTACAGAAGTACAGGAAGCCGCAGTAACCAGACAGCTCCCCGCCACTGTGGGTTGTGCTCCGTCCGAGGATCCTGACTGGAAAATGAACCGTAAGTTACGCTTAGCGCTCTTTATTTCCTTTCAGATACCGAGAGCAATACACTTACAGGACCATGTATATATGTGTTTATCCTTAGGTAAACGATATTGTGGGGAACGGACCTGTGAGTAATTACACTATTTGAGACCACTATTTGAGACAATACTTTTAGGTACAAGAATCAAGCTGGCATACTTAAATGAGGTATGGTATATTGTTACTTATTACTGGAATGAAGAAAGACACGGTTCCTGACGGATTATCAGACCAATATATCTGTGCTCAGTTTATATATATACCTAATTTGCTACCTATGTACTTTGCATGATGGTTTATACATGTGATATTTAACAGTGGCTAATAATTGAATCTCTCCTGGAGACATCACATAATTGTGACAGAAACTCGTTGAGAGTGTTACTATGACAACACAAACCACCTTATTTGCTCTATAGTCCTTTTTATTGGACATAATAAGCAAGTGTGCATGAGATAAATGAAAGTGTTATTGTGACAACATAAATCCCTTTATTTGCTTTATAGTCCTATTTATTAGACACAATAAGCAGGGGTGCATGAGATAAATCCCATTTGGGTACAATACGGACACATTATCATGATCCTTTGTTGGTTGCCATGGGCGAAGGCAGCCTGACATAAACAGTGTCTATTTGAGTTGGTTGCTATGGACAACATAATGATAACAATGTAAACTAATGGGTGATATGTAAGACCATTATAGTGTCTGATATTCACCAAGTGCTTACTGTTTATTGGTTGCTAAGGGGAACAACATCGTTCACATTACTTACTGACACAACCTGGTCAGTTTTAAAGTTTTGATTATTCTTTAGAGCACAGTGTGGTGTGTTTTACCATTGACAATAAAAGTCAAGTTTTAGGCACCCCCCCCCCCCCCCCTGTACTTTTTTGTTTAGTACTTTTTTGATAACGGAAATAACAGCAGATGGGTGAGACTTCCTTTTGGAGATTTGGTTGAAGGGGTTATCCAGGAATAGAAAAACCACAGATAATTTATAATTATATAATAAATCTTCCAAAAACAGCACCACGTCTGTCCCCAGGTTATGTGCGGTATTACAACTAGGCTCCACTTACTTCAATGGAACTGAGCTGCAATACCACACAACCTGGGGACAGAAGTGGCACTGTTTGGAAGAAATCAGCTCTGTTTTTCTAATCCTGGATAAACCTTTAATAACCTCTAGTCCTGTTTCAAGGCTCTTTAATAGGTGAAGCACTGACCATTATCGCTCTTATGGAGGAGTGATAGTTGTTAAAGTTTCTTTTCATGTTAATAATTTTTTCTTTTTAATAATCTTTATTTTATAATGTCTTTATTCATATTTTTAGTTTATGGGACTTGACTGTGCAATACTCTGATTGCTTCAATAATATACTGTTATACTTCTCTATAGTAGGGAAATCTTGCCTGTATATTGCCGACAGGCTGAGCTTATAAGACAAATACACAGGGCAGATATGGGGGCAACTGAGCAGTGTCCAGTAATTGTGGTGCAGGAGGGTGCTGCCAGAAGCCACCTCTCAGACTCCTTAGATGCCTCAGATAATATTAACTGAAGAATCAAAGGCCTTAAATGACTTGCTCTGATTTCAGCCATTGCAGAAGGGTTTTAGCTGTTATATAACATACGGTAACTGTATGTTGAGGTATGGGAAATTACTTCAAACCATGATGTACCATAAATGTGGAAAACAGACAAGGCTGCAAATCCACGTCTTGTACAAAAATCCTGTGCTTTTCAGCATATTTATAAAACTAATAGGTCAATGTGAGTGTACGTTTTAATCAAAATGTGTAAGCCCATTCACCACATCATGGCCACCTAGGTAGAGCGGGGCCCTAACATTCTTAACTCAAGACGGCTTGGCACTGGGTGGCACCCCCAGTGCCCATAGGGAAACTGCCAATTGGCCAAGCAGCCCCAATACTGCTCAACCTAGCCACCAACTCTGGGCAACGTCACCCCACAGACAAGGCGCCATGGGAAAAATGGCCGCCAAACAACATAACACCAAAGTGAATAGATGGTAATGTTCACTCACATGTGATCCCAGTCTGAGGACTGGAAGACTGCTAGGAACAGACCCTTTTGCAGTCTCCTGCTAAACAAATAGGCAGGAGATGGGTGGGAAAGAGTGCTGTTACCTAAAACAAAACAAAATGTGACATACATGTAAAAAAAAAGACTGGGCCACCGGGCCGTTGTTCCCTCCTATGGGCACTAGTGTTGTGGCGGTGGTGGTCATAACCCAGCGCTATGCCATTTCAACCCCTTAAGGACCACAGGTTTTTCCGTTTTTGCACTTTCATTTTTTCCTCCTCACCTTTTAAAAATCATAACCCTTTCAATTTTGCACCTAAAAATCCATATGATGGCTTATTTTTTGCACCACCAATTCTACTTTGCAGTGACATCAATAATTTTACCTAAAAATCTACGGCGAAAAAGACAAAGAAATTGAAGAAAAAACGCCATTTTGTAAATTTTAGGGGCTTCTGTTTCTACACAGTATATTTTTCGGTAAAAATCACACCTTATCTTTATTCTGTAGGTCCATATGATTAAAATGATACCCTACTTATATAGGTTTGATTATGTCGTACTTCTGGAAAAAATCATAACTTCATGCAGGAAAATGTATACGTTTAAAATTGTCATCTTCTGACCCCTATAACTTTTTTATTTTACGCATATGGGGCGGTATGAGGGCTCATTTTTTGCGCCGTGATTTGAAGTTTTTAGCGGTACCATTTTTGTATTCATTGGACTTTTAGAATACTTTTTTTTCATTTTTTCATAATATAAAAAGTTACCAAAAATACGTTATTTTGGAGTTTTGATTTTTTTTTGCGCGTACGCCATTGACCGTGCGGTTTAATTAATGAAATATTTTTATAGTTCGGACATTTATGCATGCGGTGATACCACATATGTTTATATTTATTTTTATTTGCATGGTTTTTTTTATGGGAAAAGGGGGGTGATTTGGACTTTTATTTGGGAAAGGGTTAAATCACATTTATGAACTTTTTTTTTAGGGGGCTATAACACTACACACACACCGATCTTTTACACTGATCACTGCAAAGACATAGCTTTGCATTGATAAGGGTTATCGGCAGCCAATTGCTCAAGCCTGTATCTCAGGCTTGGAGCAATCAATCGCCAAACGGACGCGCCAGAGGAAGGTAAAAGGACCTCCGCTCGCGTCCTAGCTGATCGGGACACCGCATTTTCACTGCGGTGGTCCCGATCAGCCCCACTAAGCAGCCGGGAAGCTTTTACTTTCATTTAAGACATGGCGTTCAACTTTGAACGCCGCGTCTAAAGGGTTAATAGTGCGCGGCACCGCAATCGTTGTCGCGCGCTATTATCCCCAGGTCCCGGCTTCAGTTACATGCCGGGACTGACCCGATATGACCCGGGGTCACCGCATGACCCCGCGTTATATCGCGGGAGCCGGCCAAGGACGTAAATATACGTCCTTGGTCGTTAAGGGGTTAAGTTAGGGGCCTGCACATTTTTGATCAAAATGTAAATTAATGATTTATTAGTTTTATTGGAAGCAAAGGTTTATGTGGATGTGTGGCCGTTTCTGTTTTTCTACATTTATGCCATGATGTACAATTAGGTCAAGGTGCAGTGGTGGGGGAAATGGTAATAAATCCTGAATAATTGATGTTTCTACACAATATCTTATTTCTCTATTTTGAGGGAAAATTTATATAATAATGGAGTGATTGGATCCTTTCCTTATTCCTTTTCCTTGCACGTGTACTTACATGTTAAAATTGTCACTGCTTAAAAGTATTAGGCGCCAGAAGGTGAAGTCATTCTAACGTGGATATAGAAGTACACAATATATCTAGACCATTGAACATAACAACATGTAGTAACAGAGCCCTAATTTACTGCAGTTGGAATAGGGTAATAAAATTCTGGTCAGATCGTGTAAAATGCCTGTAAAAGGCACTTTGTGGTAAATAAATTAAAACCTTGCATAAGCTCATGCTAGGCCAACATTGTGTAAAACTAATACATTAGAGCATCATGGTGATCTATAGTCAGTGGATCTAGCATGAATTCACAAGTTATAGGTATTATTAACAAGAGCAAACCCCTAAACCAGGGGCACATTTTACCTGACTTAACAGTATGAAATAATCGTACCTATTTTCAAAGACCAGACTACAAGTCAACAACTCACTAAAGCGGTATTACTATAGTGTTGGTCAGAAATGGAAAGTCCAAGGCAATTAAAAAATTGGATGGTGTAAGTGGAACAGCACCTTTTAAAGAGGAAAGCACACGCAAGCTCTCCTAATGGCTAGAAAGCATTTGAACTGACACTGCAATTGATCTGATGCAAATTATTGAACTCGTAATCATACACATTCCAGAGTGCAAAGATATTAATTATTAATGAGGGCAAATGCAGCATAGAGTATATGTTTTTAACAATGAATAGGCAAATTATAAAATGGATGAGGCTAGGATGCACATCAATCCTCTACTTCAATTCCAAATGATGACATGAGGGTACAAAAATAAAGTAATGCAGTATTTATGGTGCTGAGGTACAGAGATTTTTTTCCAAGATTACATCCCTAAATTATTATGATACAACTTCAATATTAAAGGTACTGATATGAATTTTTGAATTTTTTTTGTTTATAAACAAAACTGTATGAGCTTTCGAGAACTTTACTTTGCAAGATCAACGTACTGAAAGATCAGGTTTTGACTCACTTTATTTATTAGAGTATAGTAGACTTAATCCAATATGATATAAGTCATAAACACAATAAAAATCACACAAAGTAACAACCCACCTTGAATTACATTGGCATGATATGTTTTAGATATTAAGTTATCAGAACGAAGGGCAGCTATTTCTGGTGGTCCCGAGTGTGGTAACTTCTGAGACATGGAGTGCTCTTCGGCAAAATCCTCACACTGGAGAGTTGGTGGTCATTGAGTGTATTGCTACTATGAAATTAAAGAGCCAAAAATAAAAAATAAAATTTGAATGCTGACTCTTCAGAACGACCACATTGTTGGTAAATGATTAATGACCAGCAACTCCACAATGTGAAGACCTGACCAAATGCCACATGTCTCAGAATACTGGGATAGTATGAATATTACATGGATATTGTGGATTATCTGTAGTCATGCCTGAATTTTAAGGATTTATGCATTATTATACAATTTATACAACTCATTTTGAATTTTCTTTAGAGATTTAAAACACACGTACTGGACTCTAATGTACTTTAAAGGACAACTATAGTGCAAAATAACTTATCCCCTATCCGAAGGACAGGGGATAAGTTATAGATCGCGGGGGGGTCCGAGCGCTGGGGCCCCCCGCGATCTTCGGTACGGAGCCACGGCAATATACAGGAAAGGGGGCGTTCTGTCCCCGCATGATGCGGTGGCCGACACGCCCCCTCCATGAATCCCATAGAGATACATGGAGGGGGAGTGTCTGCCGAGGCTTTCTGCTGAGGACGAAACTTCACTTCCGGCAGACGGCCCCCTACAGGAGAACCTGGGGTGCCCCCTGGGGTGCCCCAGCGCTCGGACCCCCCGCGATCTATAACTTATCCCCTATCCTTTGGATAGGGGATAAGTTATTTTGCGCTGGAGTACTCCTTTAATTTAATACGTTTAATCACTGGTCTCATTGGTGCACAAACACTGCAGCCAAGTATCCCCAGCAGGGAGGACTGGAATGACAATGTAGGAACCCACAGAAAAGGAAGGGGGTTTTCAAGACAAAAGTTATTTAAAGCCTATCCTCTGCATAGGCCAGCAATTGCCGATCAGGGGGTGCTGACAAATGGCATCCAAGTCAATTAACTGTACTGCAAATGTACACATTGAATAAAGCCAGAAGCCTTGGCTCTGTACATTTTTTAGCATTTCAATGGTTGCTGAGCTGCAGTAACACATCATGGCCACTACACAATTTACAGAGCTATGTCTTCGAGCTCCATGCAATGTGTACACTGGAGATCAAAATTAGAGAACAACACACAATTTCCAAAATGTTAAGGTCATAGTGTGGTCCTATGTGAATATATCCTAACATAAGTAAAATAGCAGTATTTAAAGCTAATTTCATAAACTCTATTTATTCTAAAGCACAGAATAAAAATGTAAATGAGGTAATTGAAAAAGAACACTGATCGAAATTAGAGAACACTTTTAGATACCTGCAAGTTATTGGTGTTAATCTGGCAACTGGTGCTAATTTCCTTAAAGGGGTACTCCACTGGAAAACATTTTCTTTTAAATTAACTGGTGCCAGAAAGTTAAGCAGATTTGTAAATTACTTCTATTACAAAAATCCCAATCCTTCCAGTGCTTATCTGTATAATACACAGGAAGTTCTTTTCTTTTTGAATTTCCTTTTCCGGTCATCACGTTTTTTGAAAAATAAAGGTTTTATGTTGATATAATTTGTTTATTTTGTAAAACAATGTTCTAATGGCATGGTGTACCCTTTACAAAAAGTCCTTCAAATGATGATCAATGTAAATTCCATTATTTCTGAAAAAATCATCTGTTCATGAATTGTTCTCTAATTATGATCTCCAGTATACATCTAAGTAGTGCTGGGCGGTATACCGATGTGTTTTTTCTTTACGATATGAATTTTTGCATACCGCAATACCGTTTTCATAGCAACCAACTCCAATGCGTGATGGCGTAGAGAAACGTCCGGCCGCACAGCATCTCTGGGAAGTGTAGTCTGAGCCGCACTGAACTGACTGTGAAGAGAGGGAGGGGACTACAACTTCCGGCGGGCATGTGACTTCCGGCGGGCGCAAGAAACTCAAGCAGAACTGCGGAGACATGGAGGAGAGTTACCCGGTGGCCTGACTGAGACCCTGGGTACCATGGTGAGGACCCCCGACCACCTGACACTACCACCTGAGTTACCGTTAAGTACAGTGAAACCGCCATAATTTTGAAAAATACTGTGATATACATTTTTGGTCATACCGCCCAGCACTACATCTAAGCATTGCAGCTCTGTAGAACAGCTAATCGGTGGGGGTGCTGGGTGCCAGCACCCACCTATCAGATACTGCTGACCTATCCAAAAGATAGTCCAACAATCCCTCTTACCAAGAAAATGCCTTTAAACTATGAGCTTCATTTGTCTTGTTTTGGTGTTATAAATTTCTTCAATAACATGTAAAATCCCTTTAAACACTAGTGGTATTTTAACTTAATTTCCATTAACAAATAGAGATAGCTTTTTTAAATAAAAGTACTAAACTATAGTCTGCATAAGCATTGTATTTATGTCCTGATGGCCATGCGTTATGTCTCACAGTTGTTTGTGTAGATAAACATACGGCACCTAACTCAGTGGAAGGACATGCAGGTTAACCGCCAATGACCTAGGCTGCCTCTGACCTGAGACACTGACCTTTGACCAGGTGCCACTAGTTCTGTTTAGCTGCATGTTGCCACTGGTGTAAATACAGGAAATACAAAGTGCTAAACTTGTTAACTACTTGTTGCTTAAGGCAACAGACGACTTCACACTGCTGAAGGCAAAATCATCAATAATGCTGTTGATATACTGCAAAAGATACTATCACAAGACACACAAGACCATAAGTAGAATGTGCCTTGAGCTGTTCAGTGAAGATATTTATTCATTTTAAGGCTATTAGCTGTAAAAAGGGTCGTGTATTGAATCGTATGCTTATATCGAGAAGACTATTATTGTTTACATGCCATAAATGTAGAATAAAAATAAAATAAAACTAAAAATGTTGTATGTCCCTCATATGATGTTAAATTATTTGTTCATAGCTTGAGAAGTGCACAGACACTTTGGCTTAAGTTGAGGCTGTTTTGACCCTTATATTCATATTACAAAAGTAAATTAGAGATTTTGGACACTCCAAATATACTACACTTAAAGAAAATCCAGAAAGACCCTCCACATCAAATACATATCTTATATGAATTGACCACATGACATAATGAGAGCTTAGTAACAGTCCTCTCTAGCAAGATATTAAACATTATAAATATTATGAAAAGAAGCCAAAGAAAATGAATATTGAATGCTGACAACTGGACATGATCATGATTTAATTCTAGAGGACTACATACAATCAATAACACAGGGCACATATCAGCTATGCCATGACCACTAGGAAAGATCATAATACTGATCTGACAGCTCTCAAAAACAACATTAGGATCAGGTTCCCATATCAACTGATTAACCAGGGATAGCTATAGCTAATGCATCATGCATGGACATGGTTGAATTGATTGCTTACTGATAGCTTTTCAGCTGCCCTTCTTCTAAGCCCTACTACATATGTTTTTCATATACATCTCTGATTATTCAGATCTGTAACCTTCAATGGGCTAAAATCATTTGTACAGTTTTAGTAATTCCATGTGATACACATGTAATCCTGTGCAAATACCTATACCTGCCAAACTTCTATTTAATGAATTAACATTATATGCAAATAAGATTTCCTTGAACCAAGTTTGTCGAAAAACAATTTGCTCCCCAAAAATTTCTGTGGAAGGAGATGATAGTTTTAGCATTTCAGAAACCCTAGAGCCAAATGTATAAAAATCCC
The DNA here is from genome assembly GCF_029499605.1 of Hyla sarda. Taxonomy (NCBI): domain Eukaryota; kingdom Metazoa; phylum Chordata; class Amphibia; order Anura; family Hylidae; genus Hyla; species Hyla sarda. The sequence goes on from NC_079190.1 coordinate 238,118,828, forward strand.
ATTGGAGTCCACTCAGTTACATTGTATTTGCCTAATGACTGAGGTTGATCAGAGACAAGAATATTTTAGCATCTAAACCCTGCTATGTTATTAAGTTTTTGTTGTTATCCTTTGGTCTTTTATATAACCCAAGTGAGGTGTGACTCAACAGCTGGGCTCTTGCTTGGCCATAATGGATGTAGATGAACATTCTGGATGGTACTCCGCCCCTAGACATCTTATCCCCTATCCAAAGGATAGGGGATAAGAAGTCTGACCGCGGGGGTCCCACCACTGGGAACCCCTGCGATCTCTCCTGCAGCACCCCCTGTCATCTGGTGCCCCGCCCCCTTAATGTAAGTCTATGGGAGGGGGTGTGGTGGCTGTTATGCCCCCTCCCATAGACTTTCATTGAGGGGGCGGGGAGAGACATTACAAGGGGGCAGGGCCAATACATCATGATCCTCCTGCTCATGCATCACTAGTCATCAAAGCAAAGCTCCGTGCACCAGATGACAGGGGTTGCTGCAGGAGAGTTTGTTGGTTCATAGATTGAAATTGTGCCTATTTTATCAAACTTCCAATATGTCATACTGCCATGAAGTTTTGATCAGCATTAAATTGGAGTTCAATAGAGAGAGAGAGAGCCTCTCCATTTGTTAATATCATTTTGATCAGCAAGTGTTTTAGTGCATAGAACCGTACCAATGGCTAAAACAAAAGGGAAGAAGTGCTCAGTTGAGTGCCTTGCCCATTCATTTCCACTCAGTTCTCCTCAGAGAGTGAAGTAAGCAGTGCACTGAACTATAGAAAGTCTGTGGGTCTTTCTATAAATCTGTACCCCGCAGGTTTGGCATTCTTAGCATGTTGATTAAAAGTGATCAAAACGTAATATGTCACTATGCTGATCATAATGACATGTCACTATGAAATGTCAGAAGATTGTCAAAATGATAACCTTCTGTCCCTGCCTTTAAGGGGCTATCAAACCTAAAGGGATTTTAGTACGTGCCTGCCAGACAGTAATGGACATGCTTATGAAGGATCTGCCCTTGTCTTGGGGCTAAATGGCTATGTTATTAGATTACCATAACACTGTGGCTAGCTTTTTGTGAACTGGTATTTCCTGTTTCAGTTTTCTTCTTTTGGCTACAAATCCCATAATTCCATTTTCCCTCCATCCCACACATCAGCCACCCCACCCATTGCAACATAAATGAGCTGCATCCATTCAAAAGACCTGTGGTTTTCAATCAGGATGCCTACAGCTGTTGCATTAGTTGCACATTGATCTCTCTCCCAGCAAGCGATCTCTCCACCCATTGAAGCAGACAGGCTCCCTGTCATCAGCTGACTAGTGAGTCAGGTCTCGGCCGCATTGCAAGCTGGGAAAAATCTGAGACAACAGTCATTTTGTATGCTGCCAAAAATAAATATTGGGGTGAAAATCCCAGAAGAATTGTGAGAAAACCGTCACACACAGGTACAGACACTATATTATGAACTACACTGACTTTACAGCCCCTGTAGCATAGTCAAAAAAAAAAAAATCCTGGAATACCCCTTTAAACTTTTAACATTTAACAGAGGAACATTGATTTCATGACAATTCACCAGTCGTTATTTGCAATGTAAAAAGACTTTTAGGTCAATAAGGCTATGAGTTAAAGAAGATTTACATACAGTTCAAAATCACCGACAAAAGTTGTACAACATGACTGTAAAAGTACAGGAGAGGACTCGTCATAAGGATCTCTTTAGTTGATGCTTGCCCTCCAAATAAATCAGTATCAATATACAGCAAAACAAATGAGAAACTCACAGACACACAGTTCAGTTTTCCCTATTGTTGTAAAAGGCCTTTTGACTTGATGTGGTTTCTCTGTAGCACAGAGACAATCAAATTATAAAAACAGGGCGCCATGCTTTTAGCTTATGGCTTATGTCCTCAAATGTTTGTTGTCGGTGCAAAAACTTTGATACAATCGAACTTTGTAATGTGTCCATCCATCTCTTTGAATCCCAAATTGGATTATGTGTAATTTCACAATTTGGTTCGTAACTCCGGCTCTGATTTGAATTTCCAGTTGCAGGCACAGACCTCTGGACGAGAATTATGTATGTGTAAAAGAAGCTTTGACATCTCTAATTGATTCGATTTACACTGTCCAAGGAAAGGATACCAGCGATTTGTGAAAGAATTTGCTTTCCTCCCTTGCTTGCGTCCCTCATTTGCCATCTTAATTAAATTAAGGGGAATAAGGACTGTTTGACCGATGGATGAACCATATTTTTAACTGAGGACAATTCTATTTAAACTATAGTATATCAACTCCTGCAACTGTCAGTGAGCTTGCTTCCGACCCCTAACTTTTACATCGAAAGGTCAGCCTTTGGCCACAGACAAGAAAAGTACAGTGAATCTCAAAGAAAATCTTGTGGATATGAAGAGCTTTTCACAGTCATGTGTTCTTTTCTCACAAGGCCTCATTAACGCTTGCAGTGCCGCAAGCTATAGAAATGCCATGTGTAGAACAGGTTTGGCTTATAAACCATTTTATGTAGATGAGCTTCTCAAATATTTTCACTACTGCCATTTAAAAAAAATGGAAATGGCAGAAGCCTGGTTCTATATACAAGTAAAGAGTACATGTATTGGGGTATACTTTACATACATGTATGTATTGTGTATCAGACAGATCATACTGAAGAAAAGGAAAGCCTGGAGAGAGAGAGAACACCAAAGAAAATTAAGTAAAACAAATAAAAAAAGTAACTTAGCGTGCCTGTTTTATACAGGCCCATTTATGTCCTACTGACATGACGGATGCGGCATCCTCTCTCATGGTAGCATGATGCGTTTGTAGAATCCCATAGAGTCAGAAGGGAGAATTCAGGAAGGAAGCATAACACATTAGTATAATAATACAATGCTACAATGTAGTGGCATGTGGGAGTCCATCTGGCTCCATCCACAGTAATTAAGATAAAGTGACAACTGGGTCACAGAGCAGTAGCCTCTTCTGATACCAAACTGTTGTTCCCAAACCTCCACTAATAGCTTTTGACCGCTGCTATTTTAAACAAATTATATTACTTCTTAAATGTATTAAATGAACATTTTAGATGCAGCGTTGTGGATCCCTGTATAAACAGATGCAATGATGCAGAGGTGAACATGGCCTGTAATATGGATGGCATTGTTCTTAAAAACGTAATGTAATCTGCATGCCCAGAAATGTTAGCATTTATTGCAGGTCTAATTAAGGTGCAAATCACAGAAAAAAGGTGTGAGCTATTATAGTGTTAAAGGGTAGCTCCCACCATCCTATTTTTTTTTCTGTCCCTGCCTATTGCCAATCTATCCCTAACCCCCTCCCTGCTTTTAATTTTAATTTTTACTATATTAAAAATAACTTTTTTTCTGCCTGGTAGTGTGCTCACTATCAGGCAGACTTCCCCAGCAGGCACCACGTCACTGATGCCTTCTCGGGGGGGGGGGGGGGGGGGGGGGGGGGGGGTTTCCGCCCTTAGTTTATCTACACAGGGTGCCTCCAGCTATTTCACCACTACAACTCCCAGCTTGCCCTGACATCTATTGGCTGTCAGGGCATGCTGGGAGTTGTAGTAGTGAAACAGCTGGAGGCACCCTGTGTAGATAAACTATAAGTTAGTGCCATGCGGCGCTACGGCGCTAGCCCGTTCCCTCCGTCAAACCCCCTCCCCGCCATACCCCGTTCCCTCCATCACAACCCCCCCCCCCACCCCCCCCCGCCCGCATACCCCGTTCCCTCCATCACAAACCACCGGAAAAATCCGGGCTGGGATTATGTATTAAATGGGAGAACACTTGGGACGAATGACATGTAAAAGGACTTGGGAGTCTTAGTTAACAGTAAATTTAGCTGTAGTGACCAGTGTCGGGCAGCTGCTGCCAAGGCTAATCATGGGGTGCATGAATAGGGGCATAGATGCCCACGACAAGGAAATAATTCTACCACTGTACAAATCACTAGTCAGACCACACATGGAATACTGTGTACAGTACTGGGCACCAGTGTACAAGAAAGATATAGTGGATCTGGAGAGGGTTCAAAGACGGGCAACCAGAGTAATACGGGGAATGGGAGGACTACAGTACCCAGAAAGATTATCAGAATTAGGGTTATTTAGTTTAGAAAAAAGAAGGCTTGGGGGAGACCTAATAACTATGTATAAATATATCAGGGGACAGTACAGAGATCTCTCCCATGATCTATTTATACTCAGGACTGTATCAACAACAAGGGGCATCCTCTACGTCTAGAGGAAAGAAGGTTTCTACACCAGCACACCAGTTTTTTACTGTAAGAGCAGTGAGACTATGGAACTCTATTCCGGATGAGGTGGTCATGGGGAACTCTGTAAAAGAGTTCAAAAGGGGTCTGGATGCATTTTTGGAGAGTAATAACATTGCTGGTTATGTATACTATATTTATAGGGACAGAACGTTGATCCAGGGATTTATTCTGATGCCATATTTGGAGTCGGGAAGGAATTTTTACCTCTAGTATGAGGGTTTTTTGCCTTCCTCTCGATCAACTCAGTAGGGACTCATTAGGGATATAGGTGGAACTTGATGGACTCTGGTCTTTTTTCAACCTTATGAACTAGTTTACTATGTTACAATTGTGAATTTTTATTAAGTGTAAAAGGTGATCTCTACACAACTCAGAATCTCAATCTTATAGTATAGTTTGCTCATTTCCAGTCTCACATTAATCTCAGGATACACAGTGGAATGATGATGACACAAAGCCTAATGTAAAGATTACCAAAATAATAAATACCCAGAGGAATTTCTTTACAAGTGATTTATGTAGTTTCAAAGAAAATGCATAAAATATATATTAAAAATAAATAAATAAAATCTAACTCTAACTAGAACATGCACCAATGAACAGGGTTGCAATGGGAGGGTAATGGTTTTCGGCTGGGTTACCTATGACTTGCTTTGCTGGACAATTAAGGTTGTACTTTGACAGTGGGCACAGGCCCCTAATATAGCTTGTGAATGATGTCCTGCCACAGAGTTGTGTTAATGACCCTGCAGCACTAGGCAGATCCTGTCCTTCTGCTTTTTTTCTCACTGAATGATTTCCCTAAAGCCAAAAGCTGGGCAAAATGCCACTAATACTGCCGTAAAACTCCTGCTGCGAGAGAAGGGAGGCAGGCGACTGGGGGTTAGGAGGTAATCAAGCTTACAGATTAAGACTCGCTAAAGCTATAAGATCAGCACGGCTCAGGGTGTTTATTAACCCTTCCAGCACAGGTGCTAGTTAAGCCTGGCAACCCTTATTTGTCGCAAGACAGCACTGGTTAACGGACTATTGTAGAAATAACCTCCACCTTAAAAACAAGTAGCTGGACGCTTCTCATTTACACTACATATCTATTAGAAAAAAATTTAATCAGTAAAAAAAATCTACAGATGAAGATGCCTTACATGAAGAGATCATGTCTGTATGGGCAGGTCCGATGAACATTTTCACGCATGAGCTGATCTATGAGATAATGAGAGTTCGAAGGACGCCTTAGCTTCATATCAATACAGCTCCACAAAGAGGCCGAAGCTCTGGTAACATTTTTGAACATGAATAAATGATGTCAGCAAAGTTCTGGTCTCATTAAGTTTGCAGGGGGCCTTGTGTACATGCTTTATCTAGTGTGCCAAAACATATCCCAGTACACACACCCAAGCAACATAGATGCTTCTGCTTAGCAAAGAAATGTGTTGCAGCCACCCCCCCTGCATAGAAAGGGTTAAACTCCATTCCTGCTCGGCTGACGGTTTCAAGAGCTGCATTAAATGAAAGTCTGAGCGATTATTATTTCTAAACACAAAGCAAATATAACTATGCCGATGCTTGATTAAAAAGCAACAGCTGTGCGTCACGGCACATTTTCCACTAATTTGCAGGGGGGATTTTCACGGAGAATGGTTTGTGCTCACAGCTTAATTTGCATATAGTGCGCATATGACATAGGACAGTTGTTCTAATTACACTGCTGCCTATCTGTTCACCAATGTACAACCAGATTATATATATATATATATATATATATATATATATATATATATATATTGTCATGGCCTCTCAAGACCACCTATTGGTTCCTTTTATATAAACTGCTAACCTATAGATGCCTATATTTTTACATATTTCCTACAGTAGAATTAGCAGGGCCTGGAGATACACTTTGGATACTTCCACCAAAATATAATAAACCTGCCCTTCTTCTCTAGTGCACTCCTTGTCTGTACAGACAGGTTAGTAATGCCTGTGAGACCTCATGTCATTTCATATATTGGGGGAGAGGGGGGTGTATGTATTAAAAATGCATAACACAAAAAGATGGATAAATAAATAAACAAATCATGTGAAAAGCCCTCTTTGTAAATGTTTATCCTTGAAATGTACTGTATAACTACTGTGAATACAAACTTACTTACAAAAAAGATTCCAATGAGCACAACAAAGTGGTAAATGATAGGCTGGGTTCACACTAACATAACATGGCTACATTTCTGCATCCCTATTATGGCCCAATTCTCAGACCTACAGCGGGTCTGACGACTGATGTAAAAATGCATCCACTTTATGCTAGAAAGAACCCAGCTATAGAGTCTTTATTAACCCCTTCATGACCCATATATTCCCAAAAGGGGTACATACATATTAAAACTTAACCTTTACTGGTTTATTAAAAGAGAACCCCACTACTAAAACCAAAAATAGGACACCTACAAAATATAATATATTGTAAGAATATCCTGTAGTAATACTCATGGAGCTAGATGGAACCAAGAAGTCACAACGTCTCGCTTGATGTATTGCGAGAATAATAGGGGTATTGACCCTAGTAGTCCCTATCACGGGGAACATGTGGTGAAGCTACCCCTGCTTGCCCAGGGACTGTCAAAGCACTCGCCCTAATAAGGGCGAACCCTGCCCTGTTCTACCCCTTGGACTCGCCATAGAAGTCTCTCACAAATTAGACAAGAATCACCCTGTGTACAATCCAACGCGTTTCCACCACATAAGGTGGGTTTTGAACCCACCTTATGTGGTGGAAACACGTTGGGTTGCAGTAAAGGTGATTCTTATCTAATTTGTGAGGGACTTCTAGGGCATGTTAGTCCTATATTTAGGGAGTATTTCCCTATGTATATTTCAAATATAATGCCCACAGTGCAAGGTAAAAATAGCTTTTTAAATGCTACATGGTCATTGGTCAATGCTATTTTTTTCTATAATTTCATAGGTCAGACTGTGTGAACAAAAGGCAACAATTATCCAATGTACATAAACAGTGAATTCATTCTGCACAGTAATGATCCATCTATGAATTCATAACAAAAATGTCATTTCTCATAATTCACATAAAAGCTGTAGCCAAGCTAATGGCAGTAATGTGTGAAGAGCGATAGAACTGGAGTAGAAGCCACCGTGTGGCTGGAAAGGCCTTAATTGATTTTATAGTCCGCTGCCTGAGCCCGCTCCATAGTGCAGCAGGACTTCATCTAACTTCATTTCAATTGATTTTCACTGATAGGCTTCTTTACTGCGTCCCGGACTTAAGTACTAAACTAATAAAAGGATAAAGGACTTTGTAATACAAATTCTGAAAATAATGTCCACACATAATTTCAATGGAATGAAATTGTATGTTCTGCAGTTACCAAAATGACAAAAAAGCAGTAACGGGGAGTGTGGCTAACATGAGCTAATCTGCTAAGAAAAAGATCTGCAATCTCAATTATTTTTAAAAGCTTTTGCCATTAAGTTTGGCAAAGAGAGATACATTGCATGTTCACAACGGCGCAGATAGAGCAGGAAATCAAAAGGACAACAGCAGACAGTCACTCTGGAGATCAGGAGGTAGAATACCTGTCTTTTCCATTCAGCAGTAATGGAATAGTGTCATTCAAATGAGAGACAAAATACAAAACAAGAAAAATAAAAGCATGTAATACACATATTCATTATACAGAGCCATCCTCAGGGCAGTATACGTTAATGGGGTACTCAAAAAATAAATGTTATTCTTTGTATAATAAAAAGCTATGAAACTCTCTAATATACTCCCTGTATCAATTCCTCATCGTCATCAAGATCTCTGCTTCCTGTCATTTAATATATAACTTTACTGTTTATGTTTAGTGGATATGACCTCCTTTAGGCTGTGATTGTATTGTAAGATTTCAGAAGGCACAGTTCTGCATATGTACACTATACATACATTGCCTATACCTGCTAGTGACAACAGCAGATAGTGACAGCTAAATACCCTGCCTGTTCTCCCATGGGGTGGGGGTATAAGAAATAAAACAGGGATTTTGGTTAATTGATTCTGTGGCCAGAAAACCTGGCAAATGTTTCAATTCCATCTAGAAGCACCTCCAGTGAGAGATCCTGCCCCATACAACCTGAATGGAGGCCACAATTACACACTTTTGGCCTCCATAAGCTATATGGGGGTCTATAACTCAGTTAAACGCATTCTCTAGGATATGTCCTACTATTGCTATAAGGCTAAGTTTCCACTCTTTTTTTTCTGGACGCCAGAAAAAACGCCACAGCACAGTTTTTCTTGCATTTTTGCTTTTGTGTGGAGATTGCATTTTTACTTTTTAAAGAATTTAATTGGGTACCAAAAAAAAAAAAAGGATTCAGTAGGGTTGGAAAAATTGTATTAAATGAAATTTTTTTCTTTTTTAACAACATTTTTATTAATTCTTAAACAGGGACCAATTTATGTGGGCGGGCAGGGACCTAAAAATGTAGCCGGCAATATTAAAAATGTATAGAAGGGCCATTTAATTGTAAAAATAATATATTTTCTAGAATTAATTTTGTTAAACTTTTTTTTATTAGTAATGTACTTTGTGTTTAAAAAAGTGTGTGTGTTTTTTTTTTTTTTTTACATTTTATTTCTTTATTTTTTACATTTTTAGGTAGTACTACTATTCCCAGCATGAAACAGATTGTTGGGAGTAGTAGTACCTGTACTAATAGACAGATCACCCCGGGTGTTACTCCTTATACCCGCTGTGATCCTCCTGTATAAGCTATAGATACGGGCGGTACGGCCACACTTCTCTGGTCACCTGCCTTCTGTAATGTAAAGTTCTCTTCACATCAGAGATTCGTATATGCGGCTGAGAGTTGAGATTGGCTGGAACCATCTGGCCAATCAGAGCTCTCAGCGGGAAATATGAATCTGTGATGTGAACTTCACATCACAGAGTACAGTGCAGGGGAGCAGAGAAGTGTGGCCGTGCCGCCCGCTTATATAGGTGGACAGCAATGGGTGTCAGAAGTGACAGTCTGTTCCATGCTGGGAGTAATAGTACTACCTAAAAAATAAAGAAAAAAAGTTAAAAAAAAAAAAAAATCATGCACACACACACTTTATTAAACACATAATTAAAATACATTACTAATAAAAAGTTTAACAAAAGTTATTATAAAAAATATATATTATTTTTACAATTAATTGGCACCTTTCTACATTTTTAATATTGCCGGCTACATTTTAGGTCCCTGCCCACTCACATAAATTGGTCCGTTTAAAAGTGAATAAAAATTGTGTTAAAAAAATATAAATTTCGTTAAATACTATTTTTCCATCCCTACGTCTGCGAAATGTAATAAAAAAAAGGTTTCTCCATCCCTTTTTTAGATCGCTAAAGTCCAAAAAAGAATAAAAACCACCTGCAAAAATGCCAAAGTTAAAAACCATATGGCATTTTTCTTGGCGTATTTTCACTCCCATAGACTTATATTAGAGAAAAAACAACAACAAAAAAAACAAGTGGCAACTTCGCCTAAAACATACCTGGCTAAGAAATGCTCAGTGCAGTGTGAAAACATCCTTAAAGGGGTACCCATTGACTTCAAGCTAAATACGGCACGTGTGACCCTATCTTAACCCCTTAAGGACTCAGCCCATTTTGGCCTTAAGGACTCAGACAATTTAATTTTTATGTTTTCATTTTTTCCTCCTCGCCTTCTAAAAATCATAACTCTTTTATATTTTCATCCACAGACTAGTATGAGGGCTTGTTTTTTGCGCGACCAGTTGTCCTTTGTAATGACATAACTCATTATATCATAAAATGTATGGCGCAACCAAAAAACACTATTTTTATGGGGAAATTAAAACGAAAAACGCAATTTTGCTAATTTTGGAAGGTTTCGTTTTCACGCCGTACAATTTATGGTAAAAATGACGTGTGTTCTTTATTCTGAGGGTCAATACGATTAAAATGATACCCATTATTACATATTTTTATATTATTGTTGCGCTTAAAAAAAATCACAAACTTTTTAACCAAATTAGTACGTTTATAATCCCTTTATTTTGATGACCTATAACTTTTTTATTTTTCCGTATAAGCGGCGGTATGGGGGCTCATTTTTTGCGCCATGATCTGTACTTTTTTTTTATACCACATATGCATATAAAAAACTTTTAATACATTTTTTATAATTTTTTTTTTAATAAAATGTATTAAAAAAGTAGGAATTTTTGACTTTTTTTTTCCGTTCACGCCGTTAACCGTACAGGATCATTAACATTTTATTTTAATAGTTCGGACATTTACGCACGGGGCGATACCAAATATGTCTATAAAATTATTTTTTTACGCTTTTTGGGGGTAAAATAGGAAAAAACTGACGTTTTACTTTTTTATTGGGGGAGGGGATTTTTCACTTTTTTTTTACTTTTACTTGTAAATTTTTTTACATTTTTTTTTACACTTGAATAGTCCCCATAGGGGACTATTCATAGCAATACCATGATTGCTAATACTGATCTGTTCTATGTATAGGACATAGAACAGATCAGTGTTTTCGGTGATCTTCTGCTCTGGTCTGCTCGATCACAGACCAGAGCAGGAGACGCCGGGAGCCGCACGGAGGAAGGAGAGGGGACCTCCGTGCGGCGTTATGAATGATCGGATCCCCGCAGCAGATCCCGTATTGATCCCGGCACCTGAGGGGTTAATGGCGGACGCCCGCGAGATCGCGGGCGTCGGCCATTGCCGGCGGGTCCCTGGCTGCGATCAGCAGCCGGGATCACCCGCGCATGACACGGGCATCGCTCCGATGCCCGCGGTTATGCTTAGGACGTAAATGTACGTCCTGGTGCGTTCAGTACCACCGCACCAGGACGTACATTTACGTCCTGCGTCCTTAACCCCTTAAGGACCAAGGACGTACCGGTACGTCCTTGGTCCTGCTCTTCTGATATAACGCGGGGTTACACAGTAACCCCGCGTCATATCATGGCGGGCCCGGCGTCATAGTGAAGCCGGGACCCGCCTCTAATAGCGCGCAGCGCCGATCGCGGCGCCGCGCGCTATTAACCCTTTAGCCGCGCGCTCAGAGCTGAGCCGCGCGGCTAAAAGTGAAAGTGAAAGATCCCGGCTAGCTCAGTCGGGCTGTTCGGGATAGCCGCGGCTAATCGCGGCATCCCGAACAGCTGACAGGACAGCGGGAGGGCCCCTTCCTGCCTCCTCGCTGTCCGATCGCCGAATAACTGCTCAGTGCCTGAGATCCAGGCCTGAGCAGTCATGCGGCAGAATCGTTGATCACTGGTTTCTTATGAGAAACCAGTGATCAACATAAAAGATCAGTGTGTGCAGTGTTATAGGTTCCTATGGGACCTATAACACTGCAAAAAACAAGTGAAAAAAAAAAGTGAATAAATATCATTTAACTCCTCCCCTATTAAAAGTTTGAATCACCCCCCTTTTCCAATAAATAAAAAAAAACAGTGTAAAAAAAATAAAAATAAACATATGTGGTATCACCGCGTGCGGAAATGTCCGAATTATAAAAATATATCATTAATTAAACCGCTCGGTCAATGGCGTGCGCGCAAAAAAATTCCAAAGTCCAAAATAGTGCATTTTTGGTCACTTTTTATATCATTTATAAATGAATAAAAAGTGATCAATAAGTCCTATCAATGCAAAAATGGTACCGTTAAAAACTTCAGATCACGGCGCAAAAAATGAGCCCTCATACCGCCCCATACACGGAAAAATAAAAAAGTTATAGGGGTCAGAAGATGACAATTTTAAACGTATTAATTTTCCTGCATGTAGTTATGATTTTTTCCAGAAGTCCGACAAAATCAAACCTATATAAGTAGGGTATCATTTTAATCTTATGGACCTACAGAATACATATCAGGTGTCATTTTTACCGAAAAATGTACTACGTAGAAACAGAAGCCCCCAAAAGTTACAAAACAGCGGGTTTTTTTTCAATTTTGTCGCACAATGATTTTTTTTCCCGCTTCACCATAGATTTTTGGGCAAAATGACTGACGTCATTACAAAGTAGAATTGGTGGCGCAAAAAATAAGCCATCATATGGATTTTTAGGTGTCAATTTGAAAGAGTTATGATTTTTTAAAGGCAAGGAGCAAAAAACGAAAATGCAAAAACGGAAAAACCTCCGGTCCTTAAGGGGTTAAGGGGTTAAAGGGGTACTCTGGAGGAAAACTTTTTTTTTTTTTTTTAAATCAACTGGTGCCAGAAAGTTAAACAGATTTGTAAATTACGTCTATTAAAAAATATTAATCCTTCCAGTACTTATTAGCTGATGAATATTACAGAGGAAATTCTTTACTTTTTGGAACACAGAGCTCTCTCCTGACATCACGAGCACAGTGCTCTCTGCTGACATCTCTGTCCAGAGTAGGAGAAAATCCCCATAGCAAACATATGGTGCTCTGGACAGAGATGTCAGCAGAGAGCACTGTGCTCGTGAGGTCAACAGAGAGCTCTGTGTTCCAAAAAGAAAGTAATTTCGGCTGTAGTATTCAGCAGCTAATAAGTACTGGAAGGATTAAGATTTTTTAATAGAAGTAATTTACAAATCTGTTTAACTTTCTGGCACCAGTTGATTTAAAAAAAAAAAAAAGTTTTCCACCGGAGTACCCCTTTAAGATAGGGTCACACCTATTTTGCTTGAAGTCAATGGGTAACAAAATAAGCTGCATATTTTGCTACCCATTGACACTAATGGGTAGGAAAATATGCAGCAGCAAAAATGCAACAAAATATGGTACCCTTAGGCTGTGTTCAAACATAGTATTTTTTATTTATTTTGTAAGTATTTTTTAGTCAAAACCAAGAGTCGGTTCAAAACACAGAAAAATTGCCAATCTTTCCATAATCTATATGTCAGTTACACTTCTGGTTTTGGCTAACAATACTGGAATACCAACCACTTATCAAACAAATGTGCGTTCCTAGAAATGACCATTCCCGATGGCCATGTACAAAGCCAGAAATCAGCTACCTAACGAACAAATGCTAATTCGTCGGCTGATAGGATCCTTTGTGTGACCAATAGCAATCCCCAGTGAAGGCTCAGCAACATATCAGCCTGTCCAAAAGGCCTTTGGTAGAGCTACCAGTTTTATTGCTAGAGCAAAAAGTGGCCATTTTGCTAAGAAGACCTTTCATGAAGTCTCTGGCTATCATTTTGTATTTGTTCAAGAAGCAGAACCTGCAGTATATTCTATGGAATCAAAGGAAACTACCAGTCTAGCACTCTGGTTGGTTAGTGAATAATGTGTAGAGACGCATGCTTGTGGATAACATAAATCTAGACTCGGGAATAACCTAACTGGTTAACCAAAACTGTCTATATTTGCACTCTTCCTGGCTAAGTTTGTGTATGGATTTACTATTCTGGTGTATGGTCTGGATTAAATTCGACTCATGTCAGGCATGTGCTCAAAAAGTGTCCATCTCTCAAAGAGTCTAAAAGTCTGTCCAAATTGTGGCAGAAAGTGGGCCACTTGGTCTGATAGCTAGCAGGATAGCCATTATGGATTAATTCAAGAGAAGGGTCTACTTAACATGTGTTCCCTACACCCCTCAGCCTCAAACAAGGAGACTGCCAGCTTCTATGCATCTACAAACCTTAGATTACATCTCGCAGAACCGTTTGGGTATTTGAGTAATTTTGAGTAATTCTGGACCTGAGCAGAACAACATATAAACATAAGAAGAAATCTACATGCTCAGGTCTTCCTATTATGCAGGAATTATGAATAAAACGTACATTATTGCACTGAGACGTCTTCATTATAAATGCAAACCTCTGAGGAATTTTCTGAACTGCCGATGACCTTGCACAGTGTGTCAAACCTAAAATCGCAGGGCAGCAGCCACCCTCTCCTACACAAATCCTTTGCTGCAACATTTATCAGCTCCTTTCCTTGATCTTTGAAGCACATCACATGTATTTTCTAATCTATTTCCACCCCCAGCCAATCATATGGAATTGGGGCTTCCAATGGAAAGACAAGCCACTGGGAAAGTAGTTCTCATGTATGGTACTCATTAGTGACTCCCAGACAGCGACGTCAGAAGTGCCATTAATCATTTACTTGGTGTCACACAAACAAAACTGCTCTTCTAGATGAGTCTGTAGCTTTCGCATGGCGCTGCACTCTTGTCTGCCAGCCTGGACAATTGAACAAGGTGTCCGGGAGGATTTCAGACTTGGCAAGAACTGCATTTTCTATAGTTAATGTAAAGTGTAGTTGAATTGCCAAGCAGCATCTTCAAGCTATAATAAATCAAACACCTAGTGCAACTGGAAACACGTACACGGTGCTTTCCAATTCATATGAATAAAAAATAATATTCCTTTCCCATATTCATGTATTAACACAATTCTAGCACCTCCCCCACCATCCTGTGCCAGTCACTGTTTGCTTCCTGGAGTGATGATGTTTGGTCCCCAAGTGACAGCAGGAGACCATCGCAGCTGTGATGTTCTATCCATATTGACATCACATCATGCAGCAACAATTAGCCACCACAACCATGGTGCTAAATATTGATGTAAAGGACGTCAACCATGAGCTGGAGTAAGGAATAGAAAAGCATCTAACATGTCTAGTGAGTTGTGCCAAATTTATCATACCACATGTGCCATTTTGATAGATTTGGCGTGATACGTTCCAATCTTCAGTGTTTTGTAAAGTTATGCATATTTAGACCATAATTTAAAAAATTAAGCAACTTTCATGTCCTAGCTGAATATTTCTATAAGGGACAGCTGAGTATTGTGAGAGGGGGATTACCCTCTTATTGTGATCAAATACGTATATACTCTACCTGTTCATTTTTTCCTTGCTCAGAGATACATAACAAGTCTTTAAACCAGACTACATATCTATAGTAAATCAAACACCTAGTGCAACTGGTGCCGTCTCAATTCTGACAAAAATAAGTACTTATGAAGGAAATAATTTGCTGCAGTTGGGACCAACCACAGCCAGCCATGGGCTCTTCCTTATGTCAAGATAGAGACTAAGAGCAGCAAGGATTGGGCACCATCTACCGTATTTTTCGCCGTATAAGACGCACTTTTTCTTCCCCAAAATTGGGGGGGGGGGGGGGAAGTTGGTGTGTCTTATATGGCAAATACACATTAAAACCTGTCCTATTGCGGCGGTCCCTGCAGCCATCAACGGCCGGGACCCGCGGCTAATACAGGACATCACCAATCGCGGTGATGCCCTGTATTAACACTTCAGACGCGACGATCAAAGCTGACCGCCGCGTCTGAAGCAAAAGTGACACTAACCCGGCTGCTCAGTCGGGCTGTTCGGGACCACCGTGGACCTTACCTGCCTCCTCGGTGTCTGCTCCATGCCGGGATCCCCTGCATGGCCGGCGCTCTCCTTCGTCCCGTCCTGTCATCCAATAGGCGTGCGTAGCGGCATGATGGCGGCGACAGAGAGCGAGGATACCTGGCAGCAGAGACGTTCCGGAGCGACGGGGACACCCCAGGGACGCGGCGACAGGGATGGAGGGCGACATTCATGATGAAGGTTCAGAATCTTTGTTTTTTCTAGATTTTCACCCTTTAAAATTGGGGGTGTTTTATTTGCCGGAGCGTCTTATATGGCGAAAAATACGGTAAATGGCAAGAGACACCCCCCCCCCCCTCAAAAAAAAAAGGTCCCATACAACTATTTTTATGTGTACAATTTTTACATTATGGGGAGATTACATAAAACAGACATTTTTTGGGCATTGAACATCACAAAAGGAGTACAATAAACAGCATTTGATTAAAGCATTAGATTATGAGGTGAGTAGGAAGCTGCATACAGAGCCTTATGCATGTTTATATTATATAGTCTTTACATTATATACTCTTGCTTTCCTGCCTTATGGCATCTAGCGCTACAGCAGCTTTAGCAACATCTGTCTCAGTATATACAGGAAAGCTAACAAGTAAGCTGCATAAAAAAGAAAGATAGGGAAAACCATCCTTTGTCCTTCACTTATGGACACAGGTTAGGTTGAACATTAAATTATTTTAACAACAAAATTAATTTATAAAATCATCATTTGTAAAAAACTAAAAGAAAAAATCTTTTACAGAGAAGATAATTCAAGATGTCAATCAATATGGCTTTACTTCCAGTTGTATTTTAGCTACAATAGCCATTATAACCAACGAAAAATGCCAATATCTCTGCAAACAAAAACACACATGACATTTCATTTGTCAATAGATGGCCAATTTTCCATTTTGGGTGGCAACCACTTGTGGAATTGGTTTAACAAGCTGATCGATTTGTATATTTTTCATCTTATTTCTTAATTGGCCTTACAGTACTTATTTCAATCATTTTTGTTATTATATGAATTAGTGTGTCTGCAAATTTCAGCTGAATTCATGATCAGTAGGTGTATAAATCATATGCAAAGTCTCCCTGAACCTTTTCAGCATGGTAGCAAGGCTTGTTGAATGTAACTCTCATTTTTTTCAAAGTCAAAATCAGGGAAGGAGCAGTAGAAAAAGATCTTTGTAGGCGCAGTTGCAATGTCATAGATAGGTAGCAGTGGTCATCAGTATTTCATAGCAAGATTTATTAGGCACACAGTAGCAACGCGTTTCTTGCCCGTATCGGGCACTTTCTCAGGCAAATGTACTTATCACTCCTTTAATCTAGATGGACTACTGAAGTGATAACTTTAGATAAATGGGTAGCCGGAACTTGGGATGGGTTGAATGTATGGCATTTCACATAGAGGGAGGAAGCATGAAGGATTCAATTGAAAAACCTGGAGCAAAAAGGGTAAAGAAATAAAAAAAAAACTTACCCAGAAGCAGCTTATAAATCCTAGACCTTCTCAAAAGAACCAGAACTGACATTCATCAGTCAAATAAAGCTAGACTAGTTTCTATAGGGTCTAAAAAAAAGAATGGAGAGCAAGTATGGATTCAGTTTCCAAAGGCACTAATATCACCAAAGGCAACCACCACAAGCGAGGAATGGACTATGAAAACCCTAGTTAAATATTAAGTGTCAACCAGCAGTCTGGCCACCAAGTCATTACCATTATACCAGATACAGAAGCACATGTGTAGAACGGAAAGAAAAACGCGTAACCTTGGGATTACAATACTACCAGAGACCTGGCAGTGAGACCTCATATGTAGGCTTTGTGACAGCCCACAGTAACATCAGCCACCTGCGATAAATGTTGTTCCAATACACGGCACAATCATTTATGCGGTTATTGCTACGTATCGCTTGCCTCAGGCGATTTGCTGGATAATCAGCCTTAGATATCATTGCAACAATGGCAGATTCAGAGTACCTTTGCAATGAAGGCACAACATCCTCCAGGTTGCTTACAGGACCCTCCTCTGCAGCAGTATGTTCAGATATTTTCTACATGTCACAGAAAATGAATGTCCTCTTTCAGGACCCCCAATTGAGCATTCAAGAAAGGGAGCAAAAGAGCATTGCCCTTACTGTTTGCAGGGCCTCATTTAGAGTAGGCTCCTCTGGTACACCATATACAGCACCAGCACAAGTAGGAGGTGACACAGGAGCACAGAGTGCAGTGCCATGCTAAAAAAAATACTTTTGTTCTTTTTGGAAGCGTATGACTTTAAGAAAATGCAAATAACTATACAAAAAAAATACGGAAATAGTACAAATACCCTTTATTTTTTTAAGCATCACAGTAACAACATGTAGAATACATAATTCATAAAAAATACTTTGTAGATTTTGGTATGACAGACTGGCCTCAACTGAACACGTTTATGATGTACTAAAGTGTTCAAAAACATGTAAAATAGCGACTATTATAGGAATAAAGGAAGGAGGTAAAGTGATTTCATAATAGAGTCAGTGGAATTGAAATCTTCTTATAATTTAGTAATTGTTGGCCACTTTTGTTGTCAATATAAAACATAAGTGGCAATATTCCTTAAATTGGAAAAAAGCACCTGTCGTAAACTGACTGGTAAAAAGAACAATTGAGTTTATTTAGAAGTACAGTACATCGACATCAAAGTCATGGCTCACATGATGTTATGATTTGAGCAGAGTAATTCACTAATAAAATTCCACCCATACTAATGTATCAGTCTAGCCTGCATTACGCTGTATGTAATCACATGGCAACACCCATCAGTTATTCTCCTGCAGAAACATTTCATATAGTAAGGTAATAAGGTGAAGTCACCCTTTGTAACCAGATGAAAGATCAGTTATGCCCATCACATTTATTCTACAGAACAGATTAGCCTCAAATGATCCAAACTGTGAAATGGCCAGATGTCTAAAATATCTCTTTCTCCTATCTCTGCACTCTGCGATCTGCTTAATGTGCAGCACTAAAGGTGCCTACTGTGGAGTATTTCCTGTATATTTGTAAAGTGCTGGCACACAGGCACTGTCTGAAATGGATGTAGACATGAACGGCATCAAACTTCTAATACATGTATAAATGCTTCGAACATTTATATGGCGGCTGCTGACCACAATTTGGTTTATTTCCTCTACAAAAGGCACTATAATCGAGTTAAAGCATAACACTGATTCCTCTTTGTAGAGGAGAAATATAATTAGGCTCCATTTATTACAGAAAGCCCAGGCAGTGTGTCTGTAACTGGCAGCTTTCTTTGTAAAGATCACAGTAAAAGATTTAGCTCTTATGTTATATAGCATGACAAGGTGTTGGGGAAATGGCACATGTGCAGGATGTTCTGCATTCTAAATGGAATTCACCATACCACTCTCCGGTCCGGCAGGAGCATTACTGAATTTAGCAGAACAGACACACTGTCACAAACAATACAGATACTGGGTATAACAAATTTTGAGCACCTAGCAAGCACTTATAAAAATCAAAACTAAGGACTGGGTTCATGGGTGTGGAATGGAAAGTATAGGAATCCATTGGAAATACATGGAGCTGAAGGTGGGATCTTGGATTCTCAAATTTGTATATTTAAGCCAAAAATAGGAAAATATAACTGTAATATACTGAACCTTACAGATTCCACTCCAGTCACAAGTGGCCAGTGTTGTGCATTTCCGCTGCTCCTGCTCCTCTATGCGTGCGGATGTTCCATCCATTGTGTCCCTAATGACATAACGGGAGCAGGCATAGAGGAAACAGAAGCAATAGGGGTTACATGAGAATGGAGGGGGTATCAGGGGGTAACAGGTAGGGTGTACATGTATTTATTTCTTTTTATTTCAGTGCAGAGATTTTAGAAGTTAGAAAACCCATTTTAAGATGTGTATACTTCCTACATGTGAAAAGGTAGAGAAATTTTCCGGCTCTATCCCTGGTCTGGATTCCAAGCAAGGAGAAGGTGTGGACCTCACCCAGAACAATGGAAATGAAGAAAGTAGACTCTAGCTCGGCTCAGGTAAATGTGGCTTTATTCACATCAATGAGGCAACAGGTACAGAGAGGAAGTGACGCATTTCGGCCAGGTGCTGGCCTTAGTCGTACCACTAGTCGTACCACTACGACTGCCACTACCTGGCCGAAACGCGTCACTTCCTCTCTGTACCTGTTGCCTCGTTGATGTGAATAAAGCCGCATTTACCTGAGCCGAGCTGGAGTCTACTTTCTTCATTTCCATACTTCCTACATATACCATAAGAATGATCAGTGTAAAAAGCTTACTGTAGTCTAGATACATTACTCACAGAGCCTGGACTTGTGATTTATTGTTCCAATACACAACAAAACCATGTATATAGGTTATACATCTACACTAACCATACAATATTTTAATGCGGGGGGGGGGGGGGGAATTAAAGTTCTTATCAAAAAATAACACATTTCAATCTGATAGATAACAGTACCCAACTCACCAACTCAACCAGCCTTACATAACCTATTCCCTGTCCATGGTACTGACTGTGGTGTGGTAAGAAGATCTGCACACTGTTGTAATCTTAAAATCATAAGAACTATTATTTTTGATGAATTGAATTCGTTTCACTTTACTACTAAGAAGACATTGTTTGGAGCATTACTGTGAATACAGTGACAAAACCCCAGCTAGGAAGTAGACAACTGACTGCGTCTACCTAAAGATAACATGAACTTTAAAAAGAATGTTTATCAGAAAATGATCTATTATAAAAAGTTGTCAGCTTTTTGTCTTCCAAATCTGGTTTAAATATGAATAAAAGAGCAAGTAACAAGTGAAGGTAAAGACCATAAGCAGTCTGAACCCTTATCCTGTTTCATATGATAAATAGTTAACTGATCTTTCCCCAGCTACTGTAGCTCTATTAGTTCAGATTGGCTGCTCAGTATAAACACAAGCTCACCAGAAACACAGTTCAGTGCTGACGTATAGAATACATAGAAGTAATGAGCACCTGAACCATGACTAAGTAAATTAGTGGAAGTAGTACATATGTACTGAGGCAAATGAGCCTTAGGCCACATTCACATGTGCCTAACAAAGATGTCTGTTACATGCAAGTCCCAGCTTGATCTTAGGTTTAAAGGGGTTATCTAGGAATAGCAAAACAGAGCAAACCTTTTCCCAAAATAGCACCACACATGTCTAGGTTGTGTGCGGTATTACAATATGGCTTTATTCACTTCAATAAAACTGAGCTGCAATACGGCACACAACCAGAGGGCAGGTGTGATGCTGTTTTAAAAAAAAAAATAAAAATCAGCTGTGTTTTTCTAATCCTGATAACACCTTTAATGTCCCAAACTTATCCCACACTTCTCCCAAACAAAAATATCACAGATCACTATGATGCGGTTGGCCCAAGACTTGAGTCCGTAACAAGGATGCAAATGTACTTCCGCATTACATACATGTGAATGCGGCCTTATTAGGCGAGAGAATTGAGATGGCTACACAAAACTTTTCAAAGAAAATAATATCTAGAACTGTGACCACCATAGATGTTAAAGGGGTATTCCAGGCAAAAACATCTTATCCCCTATCCAAAGGATAGGGGATAAGATGGCTGATCGAGGGGGGCCCGCAGCTGGGGACGCCCGCGATCATGCACGCGGCACCCCGTTTGTAATCAGTCCCCGGAGCGTGTTCGCTCGGGGTCTGATTAAGGCCGACCGCAGGGCCAGCGGCGTGTGACGTCACGCCCCCGCCCCCGTGTGACGTCACGCTCCGCCCCTCAATGCAAGCCTAGCTATCACGCCCCCTCCCGTAGGCTTGCATTGAGGGGCGGAGCGTGACGTCACACGGGGGCGGGGGCGTGACATCACATGCCGCCGGCTCTGCGGTCGACCATAATCAGACCCGGAGCGAACACGCTCCGGGGACTGATTACAAACGGGGTGCCGCGTGCATGATCGCGGGTGTCCCCAGCCGCGGGACACCCGCAATCAGGCATCTTATCCCCTATCCTTTGGATAGGGGATAAGATGTGTAAGCACCGGAGTACCCCTTTAAGAAGTGTGATTGGGAGTGTGGAATCCCATAGAAGTCTATTGGGCTCTAATTTTAGGCAGAATCCGCATGCAGAATCTGTGAGGAATTACGCATGTGGCAATTCTGCCATGTGAAAAGACCCTAAGGTATGTGTACTTTTTTTTTTTTTTTTTTTTTTTTTACCCCAGTCATGGTCCATGTTAAAGTAAAAAGTATTTCCCAGACAACCCCGTTTAAGACCTTGCTCACAAGCTGTTCAGACAATGGATTAGGGGTTCAGTCAGCCTTTCCATTGATATATGGTCTGCACTGGTATTCTTGCTGTTAAATTAACACAACTCAGTGGACTCTAAAAAGACTATTTAGGATGATCAATGCCACATTAGATCTGTCACAGTGTCATGGGCTCTGTTATAAATGACTACAATAAGGTCTGAGCTGCATGACCAAAGTCAAGTAGTGAGACAACATATAAACATTGAGAACCTTTGATATGTATACTAACTTTTCTAAGCTTAAATAAGTATATTTAATAACACATATATATATATATATATATATATATATATATATATATATATATATATATGCAATGCAAATATTTAAAGCTGCTGTGGTTATTTCTGGTGCATAAAAATTGCATTAAAAAAAGTAGAAAAACAAGAAGTTTGTTCTGTAAAGTTAAAAATGTGGCGGCATAATTTGTTTGATTAAATTGTCAGCAGCTTCTTATCTAAAGTAACTCCCTGAACATTGTAAAGCTCCCATGAACGCTAAGAGAGACATACCGCCCTCATTATGGGGATAAAGAAAAGGGTTCGTTTATCAAAGTCACTGAAAACACAAGTCATTAATTCCAATAAATGAAGAAATATTAAGGCCTGGCTGCTTTCCCCTTCTGTTGACCTGTCTATGAATCAGCGGACAAACACATCAAAGAGCCTGTAAGTGAAAAAAAGTGCAAGCATCACAAGAGTAAAGAAAAAAATAATCTTTCAGCCATTGACCTCTTATCAATTACGGCCATAAAGCCGCGGTTACTAACACACATAAATTTCCACTTGTCCTAAAGTGAAAACCATATGCCATAGGAATGACCAAGAACTTCTTACAGCATTTTAGTAAGGAATTATTCTAGGTAATATCATCCTACTTGATTTTTTCACTTGTGATCCGAATGATGGATCGATAGGGAAGATAGACTGGATTATTATCATATCAATACAACAATACTTCTAGGACAAAAATCTAACACTTTTGATGATGGTGTAACTTGAAAAGGGTTGTTTCAAGCTATATTCCATGTTTTACTCTTGTATATATCTAAATCAGTATTCCTAACATCATAAGTTAAAACACTATCCTGTGGAGAGGGGATAAAGCTTCATGCTGGGAATATCCATTAACAGCCCAACATTTCACATACATTCTTAAAGGGATACTCTGCCCTAGACATCTAATCCCCTATCCAAAGCATAGGGGATAAGATGTCGGATCACAGGGATCCCTGTGATGTCACAAGGGGGTGGAGCCGTGACGTCATGATACTCTGGCCCCTGTATCCTGAGTCATCATGCACGGAGCAAACTTAGCTTCGTGCAGTGATGACTTGGGGGGCTGCAGGAGAGATTGCAGGGGTCCCCAGCAGCGGGACCCCCGTGTTTAGACATAAGATGTCTAGAGCGGAGTATCTCTTTAAACAAAAATGTAAAGATACGCAGTAATATATAATGCATTTTTTAAGAGAAAGCTGGGTTAACACATCAGAAAATTCTTTGTCTTATTTTAGTTTACGCAGAGATTTTCATAAACATAACATACTATAAATCTCTAATCAGTGGGCATCACATGACCCCCGATTACTAAGCTAAACCACGGGCAAGAGCATAGGAGAAAACCACTCATGGCAGTTTTTCAATTAATTCTACACATAAGTATTAAACATTTTTAGAGAAACAGTATTGTTCTATTTCCTGTCTCCCTTGCACTCAGTCTGGGCCAGATGCTCTTCTCATGGACATCAATGAAGCCTGTTGCAGCCCTCTCTACATTTTTCCACAGACTTAGAGAAGTAGCGATGCACTTATAACACCTATTCTCTATTCTCCCCATGGTAGAATCCCACAAGAAATGTATGGCATATGCTATGGATAATTAATAAATACTGTTATTTGAATACTCAATAAACTCCAATAGCTTTAGCTTTGTGCTATAATATCACTTTGCTTTAACTTAATGCTTTATTAAACGTAAACTTTTTGGTAAAAAGTGATGGCTCAATCCGCACAATGCTCAAACCAAGGTTGTGTCATCTATGTTGACGCCATACAATATCATCATTTTCTTTTATTTATTATCCAGTATTTATATTAAAAAAACATACCACAGCACTGTATACAGTCACACCAGACCCTCTCCCAGAGGGGCTTGCAATCTTATTTCCCGGTTTCAGGAATACATAAACACACACACCCGCTCGCTCTAGGATGCCAAAAGTACTAGAAATGTGGCTAATTTCATCAAGGCAAAATCTGAAGCATAATAAATAGTCTACTATAAATAGTTTGCAAAGTAGCAAGGAAGTTATTGCGGAAGACTATAAGGGCTTAAGTCTTATGAGGTCATTTCATTCATTCAAAGGTTAAATTACAACCTTTATTTTAATAAATAAAAAGGAAATCTGGAGGTTTATGTATCAAGGAAATGTAGAGATCAATTGATTACAAGAGTGGCATTTTCATTTGACATCTGCTGCCATTAATAATGTATAGAAAGTACTTCCAGCTAAACTGTCCCAGCTTATACTGACTTCAGCCATATAAAATTTTAACACAAGTCAGAATACATATAATAAGAATGACCTTATTACAATAATTTTTTATTAGAATATATTAGAATAAAATAATTCAATAGTGGTTGTCCCACCTCCAGCTATTGCCTGTTTGCAGCGTCCAGAGGTGGTTGCAGCCAATGCAGGGAAGCTCCACAATTTGCATAACTACCATAAACTTTAATTAGAGTTATACAAACGGTGTAGCCTTGCAATCTATGCTGTTTACACAACACCAAGAGTTATGTAAACAGCGTAGCTAGCGGGGATACACCATTTGCACAACTCCCATCAAAGTTAATGGTAGTTACACAAATTGCGTAGCTTCCCTGCATCGGCTGCTTCCGACTTTTTCAACAACCTCTGACCACTGCAAACAGGAAGGAGCTGGCCTCAAGAGCCTACATTGGACAACCCCTTTAAGGTGGCTACAGGCATAATATAAAGGTCATTTGGATCTTTTGGCCAACTGCTATTTGCAAATTACACATGACCAACTGTTCACGATGGACAATGGCAGATTTATCTCTGCCAAAAAAGTAATTATCCATGCTAGATCTTTTTAGCCATTGCATAATCACATGATCGGTAAAATATAGCTAATCAAAAAAACAGTGACCTGCCAGTTAAGTCTGGCATTGTGCTCGCAGAATATTTTTAACGAACGACCCACTAAGACTTTGATTGACTCATTGTTAAGTGATTGACAGCTCTCCCTATATGCCTAGATAGCTGTCAATGACTAACTGGGACAACACAATTGACTACTTAATCCAGAATAAGGATATATTAACATGACCAAACAACCTATCCTGGCACCTTTTCCCAAAAAATATATATCAATCTGCTCATCTCCTCCTAGATAACATGATATCTGCAGACTGGATGGCATTTTCAACATGAAATGTTCCCTTAAAAAAATTCAAACATGTCAAAATACGAAAAGACACATAATTAGATCTGCTTCAACTACTGGCTCCATTGTCCATGTATTATTATTATAATAATTCTTTATTTATATAGTGACCAGAGATTCGGCAGCACTGTATATTTAAATTGATCCCTATCCCTATTCATTGAGCCTTATAATCTACATTCATCTATCAGTATGGTTTTGGGGTGTCAGACGAAACCCACGGGGTGAAGATACAAACTCATTGCAGATGTTGTCCTTAGTGGGATTTGAACCTAGGACTCCAGTACTGCAAGCTAACAATGCTAATCACTGAGCCAGTGTGCGCCCAATGTATGATATGTAATAAATAATCTTTGCATTAATTTGTCAATAAATATTATGGCACATATGTGACGCCTGTGTATGGTTGTTCCATTTAAGTTTCTTTCAGCCTTTTGGGTATTTTTGAAGACAACAAAAGAGCGTCTGCATGATTTTACATGCTGTCAAAAATCTTTGACCACTGCTACACCCCATTTGGTTCATCAATGTCAAATTCAAGTCGAATTGGCTGGAACACAAATCCATCATAACATTATGGCTTCCAATATAAACGGAAGCAATGACTCAATGTCAATAACTAAAGGGATGACATCTTTGACAACTGTTTTATTTTACAATATACAAACTGTTATTACAACATACAAAGATTCCCGATGCAGCAAGCTATAAGGCAGAAGATTCGAATTTCAAAGTGTTATTACTTTGGAAAGCAAATATACATTTGCACTTCTCTCTCCCTATGCAATGAAAATAACGGAAAACAATAGTACAGAAAAGAAATCTAAGTTTGGAAGCGAAAAGCGGAATTAAAACAGAAGTAGGTATGTAAAGTAGATGGATGAAGACAAGGTCTTCCAGCATCAGGGGAGTTGTTTAAGAAGAAACAGTGTCTGTTTGTGGCCAGCGGTAATCCTTTCCATTCAATAGAGTTTGCAGCTTGCTGATTCATATGATTGCATGCTGGCGCCCTACTGCCGAGGCCCTCCACTGAAATTAAATCCACTCTCTTCAGTTATAAATTATAATGCTCTATAAACAACACTCCCACTGGGAAAAGCGAAGAAAGGGAGAGAGGAAGGGAGGGGAAATGACTGCCTTGTAAGTAGTGCAATACTAGCATCCAATCATTACACAATCCCGGCAGCACTAGAGGGGCAGGAAAAAAGCTTTTTCTGTCCCTTCCAGCTGAGATGGAGTTAATGCCTTGCCACTATCCAGGTCTGAAATGCATGCATCTGACAGCACGCTGATGTAATTTATATGTTGTTTGATGTTAGAGTAGAGAAAGGGAAATGTGGATAGTAATGTGAGTCGAAAAGGAAGAGAACTTGGAAGCCAGCAAGCTTGCATGAAAGAGGAAAGCCAGGCAGCATTTTCCACAATGATTTTAGAAATATATCAATGAGAACATCTCAGCTGACCCCGAGGAATAAGAGTTTGGTCGAAAAAAAATCTGGAAAATCAGTTAAATGCTAATTGACCTAACATTTGCATTCGTCTTTTTTTAACCCTTGCTACTTAACATTTCATATCACACATAAAAGCCCATCATTAAATCACTGCATTAACACAGACCTTCAGGACCGAAGAGTTAAGTGCATCTGAGTTCTCAGACACATACTGCATACAACATTCCCACACACTGCTGGCACTATGTATGGATACATTTATTCTTATTAAGTATTTATAATCCAAAGGCTTCCAAGACTTGTAAAGGTAATTCTGTAAAACAGTCAAATGTTACACTGCGGAAAGCAGCCATGAAACATTAAGTTATGTAAAATATCATGGCTATGGAACTACAATTAAGCAGCGCTTTATGATCAATGGTACGCATTAAAGGGCAGTGTCAGCCGGCGCTGGCCAGCAAACCCTGTCTGCTGTCTTCTGCCTAACACATGTGTGGACTCTGATTTTTGCTGAATGAGAGGCTCAGAGGCCAAACTTTTACAGCAGCTAAAGCCCGGCCGAGCACTTCATTAAAAAAATAAAATAAAAATAAGAGCACATCCAATCTGGTTACTTGGCATGTCTGATTTTGGCTGCTTCAAAAAAGAAATTACATCAAGGAAACATTAAAAGATAAATAGTGGTGGATGCTCCAAGTCTGAGGTAATATTAGAGACAAGGATGAAGCGTCATAAAAAAATAAGTGGCATAGGGGAACGGGAAGGGTGGGAGCGGCTTTCATTAATGAATGATTTAGGGGTTTAACCGGTTTGGTTGACTAGCAAAATATAAAGTCGTCCCTCATGGACAGACTCCTTCCATTCGGTTCTAAAGCTTATCAATATGGTTTTAATTTGCTGACCCCATAATACCACATGTGATCCGCATATAATGAGAGGAGAGATTCGGCTAAATTAAATAAAAGCAACATATCTTGTTTGGGTGTCTGTACCAGTTTAAAGCTGATGTGTGAGTAAGGTTTGGCTGCCTGATTTATGGAGGTCACATTATTATATAGGTTCAGGCAATGTAAAGAAAAGTTCCACAAACTGTGGAGACATTCCTTAAAGGGGTACTCCGCTGCTCAGCGTTTGGAACAAACTGTTCCGAATACTGGAGTCGGGAGCTTGTGACATCATAGACCCGCCCCCTCATGACATCATGTCCCCCCATCATTGCAAGTCTATGGGAGGGGGCGTGGCAGCCATCACGCCCCCTCCCACAGACTTGCAATGAGGGGGCGGGATGGGGCGTCATGAGGGGCCGGGCCTATGACGTCACAAGCTCCTATCTCCAGCGTTCGGAACAGTTTGTTCCAAATGCTGAACAGCGGAGAACGCCTTTAAAGAAGTCATACATACACAAACTGTTTTTCTTGGGGACATACATCCCTATTGAAGCGCAAAGGGATGTAGAAAATACTAAAACAGCAAATTAATATGAATATTATTGAAATGGATGTTATAGGTAAAATAGAAAAATAAAGATATTAAACAATATAGGTATATAATTTACAAATCCTTAGGCGTCATGCCTAATAGGAGCTACAACACTTATATCCAGTGAAGATGCTATAAAAAAAAGTGTGTTAAACATATTGTTTTTTCTGGACAAGAGTTTCTCTAAGTGGGAACCTGATTAAATCTTAAAATCCCCAGTGATCAACAGTTATCACCAGCTGATCCTGCAGGCACAAAGAAAGACCTTGCTTCATGCTCTTGCTGATAGACATGGCTCCTAAGCAAGCCCCTCCTCAAAGCACCCAATGGGTCATATGGACAGGAACTGTATAAATATAACATCCCGATACTACAAGTGTACACAATTATATTTACCGAAATGCCACATGAACTACCCATCAGGTCTACTAAAGAAA
This sequence comes from Hyla sarda, assembly GCF_029499605.1. NCBI lineage: Eukaryota > Metazoa > Chordata > Amphibia > Anura > Hylidae > Hyla > Hyla sarda. The sequence continues at coordinate 238,147,705 of NC_079190.1, forward strand.
ATCAATGTTTTAGAACCTGTGCTATCAGGAATGTATTATTGGGCAACACTGACATTTTCCAGTATGGCACAGCACAAAGCCATGCAACAAGTAAAGAGCAATATGAATATTGCAATATAACAGCTTGCATGGTAAGTGCTCAAAAATGTTGACATAATAGGGTTAGTGTAGCAAGCTAGCTAATTTATGAGCAGTACAGTATATTGTATAAGAAGTGGACTGGTGGACAATGAAACTTTTAAGTGCAGTTAAAAGATGTTACAGGACAAGATTTACCAGCACTTAAATACTGCCATTCAGCACAATGCAGATCTGTCATCTATCAATCTCGAGGAGTCTCCAGACTATCAGTCAGGGAGGGGCATGCAACATAAAGCATTTCTTAGTCGCACCAGAGACACATGAGCAACCAATATTGATAAATTACGCTGACGTTTAATGTGACTAAGATGCACTTTTAGATTCCAGGCCCCATAAACCTCTTACTAATCTATCTTCTGATCTTTTCCTTCATATGGCTTCCTAACTGAAGAGCAATACATTCATATTCATAACCTTGTATTCTTGCACATTTCAAAGCATAAAAGTTGTATATATATATATATATACCGTATTTATCCGGGTATACCACGCACCGGCCTATAACACGCACCCTCATTTTACCAAGGATATTTGGGTAAAAAAAGTTTTTTACCCAAATATCCATGATAAAATGAGGGTGCGTGTTGTGTGCGTGTATACCCCGATACACCCCCAGGAAAGGCAGGGGGAGAGAGGCCGTCGCTGCCCGCTTCTCTCCCCCTGCCTTTCCTGGGGTCTAGAGCGCTGCTGTCGGCCCTTTTCACCCCCTGGTTATCGGCGCCGCTGCCCGTTCAGCCAGGGGGAGAGAAGGGGCAGCGGCACCCATTGCCGGCGCCGCTGCCCCGTTGCCTCCCCCCATCCCCGGTGGCATAATTACCTGAGTCCGGTCCGCGCTGCTCCAGGCCTCCGTCGTGCGTCCCCAGCGTCGTTGCTATGCACGGCGCGGCGCTCTGACGTCATGCGCTGCGCCGTTCAGCGCATAGCAATGACGCCGGGGACGCACGACGGAGGCCTGGAGCAGCGCGGACCGGACTCAGGTAATTATGCCACCGGGGATGGGGGGAGGCAATGGGGCAGCGGCGCGGGCAATGGGTGCCGCTGCCCCTTCTCTCCCCCTGGCTGTCGGCGCCGCTTCTCTCTACCTGGCTATCGGCGCCGGCACCGATAGTCAAGGGGACAGAACGGGCAGCGGCGCCGATAACCAGGGGGTGAGAAGGGCCGACAGCAGCGCTCTAGACCCCAGGAAAGGCAGGGGGAGAGAAGCGGGCAGCGACGGCCTCTCTCCCCCTGCCTTTCCTGGGGGTGTATCGGCGTATAACACGCACACAGAATTTAGGCTAAAAATTTTAGCCTAAAAAGTGCGTGTTATACTCCGATAAATACGGTATATATATATATATATGTGTGTGTGGGTGGCTTGAAAATGGTGGTGTGAGACCACAGAAACGTAGCATGTCGATTTTCCTGGAATAAAGCTACTATTTTTTGCTACTCTGGAGTGCTACAGTCCCCTTTATACTATATATATATATATATATGAAGGAAGAGCAGCACACCAAAATAGCACCATACAAGCGGTGGGTGCAAGCAGTTGCAGGGCCCCCGGTGCTGGGTCCAATTAGGTAGATATAAGAAAAGGAAGTTGACTGCAGCACAACGGCATATCCAGTAGAAAGGGGTAGCTTTATTCCATAGATACAATGACTACATTTCTGTTGTCTCACACCACCATTGTCAAGTCTTGGCCATTGTCAAGATGTACATATATATATATATATATGTACAGTACATCCATCTTATATAGAAAGGTAGAAAGGAGCAAGCATATCAGTCAAGTGACTTAGGGTAGTTTGAAGTGGTTGTCACCTAAAGACCCCCTTCTGTAGACAGAGAGTGACCTGGAAAACAGCAGCACATCATGACAGTGCATTGGTAGTGATCCTATATTATTGTTGGGGGAACGCTGTCTGGCTTATACAGAACGTCTTCAAGTGTCCACATCTGTTTAACCCCTTAAGGACACAGCCCATTATGACCTCAAGGACCAGAACATTTTTAACACATCTGACCACTGTCATTTTAAGCATTAATAACTCTGGGATGCTTTTCCTAATAATTCTGATTCCGAGAATATTTTTTCGTGACATATACTACTTTATGTTAGTGGTAAATTACTGTCAATACTTGTATCCTTTCTTGGTGAAAAATTCTAAAATCTCATGAAAAATTTGAAAATTTAGCATTTTTCTAAATTTGAAGCTTTCTGCTTGTAATTCCAAATAAATGATATATTGATTCACATATACAATATGTCTGCTTTATGTTTGCATCAAAAAGTTGACATGTTTTTACTTTTGGAAGACATCCGAGGGCTTCAAAGTTCAACAGCAATTTTCCAATTTTTCACAAAAATGTCAAAATCAGAATTTTTATGGGACCAGTTCAGTTTTGAAGTGGATTTGAAGGGCCTTCATATTAGAAATACCCCATAAATTACCCCATTATAAAAACGGCACCCTCAAAGTATTCAAAATGACATTCAGAAAGTTTTTTAACCCTTTAAGTGCTTCACAGGAATAGCAGCAAAGTGAAGGAGAAAATTCAAAATCTTCATGTTTTTACACTCGCGTGTTCTTGTGGGAGTGTAAAATAGGAGAAATAGGAGAAAAAGCCCCCCAAAATTTGTAACCCAATTTCTCTTGAGTAAGGAAATAACCCACATGTGGATGTAAAGTGCTCTGTGGGTGCACTAGAAGGCTCAGAAGCGAAGGAGCGACAATGGGATTTTGGAGAGTGAATTTTTCTGAAATGGTTTGGGGGCATGTCACATTTAGGAGGCCCCTATGGTGTCATAACAGAAAAAAAAAACATGGAATACTATTTTGGAAACTACACCCCTCAAGACACCTAACAAGGGGTCCAGTGAGCCTTAACATCCCACAGGTGTTTGATGACTTATCGTTAAAGTCTGATGTGTAAATTAAATTTTTCTTTCACTAAAGTGCAGTTTTCCCCCCGAATTTACCATTTTTACAAAGGGTAATGGGAGAAAAGGCCCTCCAAAATGTGTAACCTCATTTCTTTGGAGAATGGAAACACCCCATATGTGGCCGTAAAATGTTCTAAGAGCGAACTACAATGCTCAGAAGAGAAGGAGTCACATTTGGCTTTTGGAAAGCAAATTTTGCTGAAATGGTTTTTGGGGGGGCATATCGATTTAGGAGCCCTTATGGTGCCAAAACAACAACAACAAAAAAACATGGCATACTATTTTGGAAACTACACCCCTCAAGGAACATCACAATGGGTACAGTGAGCCATAACAACCCACAGGTGTTTGACGACTTTTCGTGAAAGTCGGATGTGTAAATGAAATTAATTTTTTTCACTAAAATGCAGATTTTTCCCAAAATTTTACATTTTTACAAGGGATAAAACTAACAGGCTGATGTAGACCCCAACTTTTCCTTTTCATAAGGGGTAAAAGGAGAAAAAGCCCCTAAAATTTGTAACGCAATTTCTCCCGAGTATGGAAATACCCCATATGTGGCCCTAAACTGTTTCCTTGATATATGACAGGGCTCCGAAGTGAGAGAGTGCCATGCATTCAGTATTTTCCAACCAGTGTGCCTCAAGCTCTTGCAAAACTACAACTCCCAGCATGTACTGATCGTCGAAGGGCATGCTGGGAGATGTAGTCATGCAAGAGCAGTGGGCACGCAACTACAACTCCCAGCATGCCGAGAAAGCCGTTTTTTGTTTGTGCATGCTGGGAGTTGTAGTTTTGCACAATTTAGAGGGCCACGATTTGGAAACCACCGCACAGTGATCTCCAAACTGTGGCCCTCCAGATGTTGCAAAACTAAAAATCCCAGCATGCCCAGACAGCAAACTGCTGTGTGGGCAAGATGGGAGTTGTAGTTTTGCAAGATCTAGAGGGCCACAGTTTAGAGACCACTGTTGCCAGCACAGTTCCCCCGCTCTGCCCGGACTACCGTGGGTGGGCAGAGCGGGGGAACCAAACTTTAACCCCCAGCCCCCGATCTGCTATTGGTCGTTAGCTTCTGAACGACCAATAGCAGGGATAGGAGGCGTGGCAACTCACCCCCTGCCACTTCACTCCTATCCCTTCAGGGCGATCGGGGGTGTCTTGGACAGCCCTGATCCCACTTATTTTCTGGGTCACCAGAGACCCGTATGACCTGGAATCGCCGCAGATCGCCGGTCTGAATTGACCGGCGATTTACGGATGTGATCGCCAACATTGGGTGGGGGGACCCAGGACCCCCCCCCCAGGTATTGTCACGGAATGCCTGCTGAAAGATTTCCGAAATTCCCACGGGCGTACTGGGTGTCCTAGATGGGCTGTAGGTTGAAGGCTCTTAATGCAGCTTACTACTGTACAATTATAATAGTGTATACAGAACAAAATGGCTCATGTTAATAAAATTAAAAACATTCTAGAGAGATCTGAACATGTGTATTCACAGTTCTGCTTATTAAATGCTCCCAAGGAAGTTACCAGTCTATGGTGGAGTCCTATGAAATAGAGAGTACAAAAGTATAAACACTGATCAGCCACAACATTTAAACAACCACCTAATATTCTGTAGATCATCAAAACAGCTTTGGCCGCTTGAGACATGGACTTTACAAGATCTTTGAAGGTGTGCTGTGTTATCTGACACTAAGATGTTAGCAGCAAATCGTCCTGGAAGTTGCAAGTTGGGGCCTCTATGGATTGGGTTCGTTTTTCCAGTATGTCCCATAGATGCTTGACCTGATTTAGATCTGGGAAATTTGGAAGACAAGCCATCCTAGAATTCTTTGTAACTTTCCTGGTCAATTTTTTCAGTGCTGCATTATTCTGCTAAAAGAAGCTATTTGCTTTAGGGATTACCGTCGCCATGTCGAAAGTTATACTTGATCTGCAACACTGTTAGGTAGGTGGAATATGTCACAGTAATATCCACATCAATGTCAGCGCCCAAAGTTTCCCAGAACAATATTGCCTAAAGCAGTGGTTCCTAACTTTTTTTTTGTCAAGATACCCCGTGGTAGCCCATTTCCAAAAATTGCACCCCCTCCATGTTAGCAATATGTATGTCATTAATACAGTTGCTGTTATTTCACATGTATATGCTTTTCGTTTCTTTTCTTAACTTCATATCCTCTTCGAAGACCCCATGCTCCTCTCCCCAGGCTCACTTCTTCTCTGATAAGAGTAGTCAACTTCTCTTCACTATCCGGCCTATTGTGCCATTAAGATTTCTCCCGACCAAGACTTGCATCCATAGAACCTGCATTTCAGGCCCTTTTCCCAGCAATATTTCCACCTCTTTATAAACTGTATTATGTGTATTGTCCCGCACAATTAAGGTGCCTCCTCTTCACCCTATATAGTAGTTGGAAGCCACCAAACTGCTTTCACGCAGTAGTAGGCCCCTCTGCACCCCCATGTAGTAGTAGGCTGTTACACTGTCCCCATATAGTTGTAGACTTCCACACTGCCCCCCTATAGTTGTAGGTCCCTCTTTGCTCCCATATAGTTGCAGGCCCCCATACTGCCCTGCTTCGATGCCCCACTGCTCCTCTAATAAATGGACCTACTGCTATTGCCTATAGCAGTAGGTCCCCAGTCCAGAGGAGAAGAGAAGCATCAAAGCTGATATGGTATTTACTATCCACAACAACCTGTGCCCACGCCTCTCCTCTGGCTTCCCTCCTGAGGGCAGTGAGGTCATCTAGTACCAGCAGCCACTGCTCACTTTTAAAGCCACTTCTGAAGTAGTGACAAGTGACAGTGGCCACCAATACAGATTTTTTTTCACATACCTACAGGAGGGCATCTTAGTACCGCAGGTTGGAAACAGCTGGCCTAGAGCATTATAGCCTTTTCGAACTTGCCTTCTTTCCATAGTGTATCCTCTGACGTACTCTTGACGTTGTTACCTGTTCACCGGTTTTCAATCCTTGCATCACTTTCAGTAGGTTATATTCACTGCATATATGAGACCTGCTTTTTTGGCCATCACAATTCAAGTCTATTTTTTTAATAAATGAAATCTTTGTTTTTGTCCATCCATTCTGCCTTTAACACATCAATTTCAAAAACTGACTATTAACTTGCTGCTTAATATATTCCACCTCATGAGAGGTGTTCTTACAATGAACTTTACCTTCAATGTTATAATGTTATGGCTGATCAGCGTACAATGTGCTAGGCCTTTTTTTATCTTTATTGTGACTCCATTAATCATCTGAAGTTGTGGCTTCTTCAATTACAGAAAGCTGCCTACACTTTTTAGCTTAATATGGCTTAAAGTCAAGCAGCGCAGGAAGTTATGACCAAATGCTTCCTTCAGGGTATGAAATTCATCATAAAAGTTGGATTCTTGCACTTCAAGTTTAATAATTTATATGTCTGTTTTGTTCTTGCTATATTCATTTTCAATAGATTAAATTAAATATAATATTTTTTAAGCATAGCTAAGTCATGATTTTGAAGGAGGAATCACACACAATGGAAAAAATAAAGCCCTGGAGTAATAGTATCTCTATTCTAACACTATCCACCAAAAAAGCGACTTTACATTTTCCTTATTTTTAGCCTCTTTCTGTCTCTACTTTGCAGCTCTGTACTCTTTTCTTTGGGTACCAGTGTGATCAGGAGTGCATAGCAGTCTGGTCTTCACTCACTAGTTACCAGAGCTCAGTTCTCCTGTCTTCCTCCACTGACCTGTACAGAAAGTAGTCTCGCACATTCTATAAGCCTGTAAATGTAAATAGAGAAAACTAGTACTACAAACAAATAAAAATGTTTGGAATTGTATACAGAGTTTATAGTTCTTTGATTTTGTGTGAAGTATTAGTTCCATCACTTCCCATATGCAGGCTGATAGAAGTGCATACAGGAAATATGTGACAATTTTCTACAAAAGTATCAATGCATCCAAAAAGAAGGTCTGCAATAGAACAGGTTTGTCCATCACTGGCTGCTGCAGAAGGCGTACATGGAAATCAGCAGAACAAGGAACCGCATGGGGTGCTGGAGTCATGGGCAACTACTCAACTGCTTCTTTGCACAAGGTTTTACAAATCTATCCCAAAATACTATTTTTCATACATACTGTGGAAATAGGTGCAATATTTTGCATTGGAAATTTTTTTTAAAGATTAAATTATTCAATCAATGGGATTTAAAGAGATATGATGTTGGAAAGTCCAATGTTAGTAAATGACTTCCTTTTTACATGACTTTAGTGGATTTACAGTTTTCTTTTTTATTAAGAAAATATAATCCCAGACCTTCATAAAAGAAGATCTGATGTGAAATGAAGGCTGCTAATGTTTCAAGAGCATAGCTATCAACTACTAGTGTTTAGAACATCTAGTGACTTAAGAATCTATGTTGTCCTTCACTGCATCTTTGCTTTTCTGTTGATTTGATAGTAGTTTTTTATTGGTGTTTCAAACATTTGAGCCTCCTCTGCATTCATAAATCAGAACTCTTGTAGAGCTAAAGAATTTGCATGAAAGCTCCGGTAATTGCAATCTGCTGTCTGCTAGAGTACTGTAAAAATAGCAGCAGTCAAAAGTCAGTGACCAATCAATACGCAGCCATTATGGCCCTCTCAGCCAATTACAAGATGATTGGCTAAGCAAACAAAGAATTATTGGTTGCTTAGCTGGGCTTTCAATTTTTCTGCCTTTCTCCCGTTTCTTATTCTGCCCCCACCCCCCTTTCCTGTTCGGCAAAACACATCTGCAAACACCTGATATTCATCTGTGCCTATGCCGCTGTACAGTCTTGTTAAATTGTTACCACCTTTTCCACAAGCCGTTTTGGCAATTAACCTCCTGGCCAAGTACTTCAAAGAAAACAACTGTTACGTTTAACCTCTCAGAGTCTTCGATGGATTCCTTCGTGATTTCTTTCCCCTTCTGAACACTTTCATCCTGAACCAAAAATTTAAGACAGATAAGATTGTGCTTCATTTTGCCTCCTTTTTTTTGGTTGTTTGCTTAACTCTTTAACCTGTAACGTGTCTCAGCTGAGGATGTTACAAAAATATTACTTCATGAGCTTAACCCTGTCCTTATGAATTCATTGGGGGATTTTCACAGTGCAGGGAAAAAAATCATATATACAGTATATATATATATATATATATATATATAAATTCATTCAGAACAACACTGCTTATCTAGCAGTTAATATGAATAGCACTCTTATGCTGTGATTTTTGTGGAAAATCTAGTGTTACACCAAGAATGCTACATTATTGTCTGATGCATTAGTTCCCTAAATGCCTGCACTATTGTAAATTTTGAATGATGGGAGGTCAAGAAGTATAATACACATAAACTGACATTAGTGGGTGGAACTTTATAGAATGTTTTTTTTCTACAGTCAGCAGCAACACCAAGGTTTCTCAAGTGGCATGGGACCTAACACTAAATCTACCTGTGCCGTATGGGCAATACCAGGGGCCAGTGGGCAATTACAGCAGCAACATATCAGCCTAATTGGGTGGGGCTCATAGCCTTCCTCCCTTCTCCCACTGTATGTGTGCTAAGCCAAACTGGAGTGAACTGGGAGCAGGCTGTGAGTCGAACCTAATGCCTCTGCAATTGCCAACTGGACCCTGGTATTGCCCATACGGCACAGGTAGGTTTAGTGTTAGGTCCCGTGCCACTTGAGAAACCTTGGCGTTGGTGAGCGGGCTAAGGTATGTCCTTCATATAAGGATATACTGGCTAATGTCTAAATTTTAACATCATTTTGAGGGTTAGTCATATGTTACTGTTTACATCTACCACAGTAGAGCACCTAAATTTATGTATTATTCTATATGCTAAACATCCACACTTTTCATCGGGTGTAGCATGCCATTGTGGCACTTGTAGACTGCTGTATGCATTTTATGCTGGGGATTGCCCTTAGCAACGGACTATTAGTAGGGACTTAGCAATTGCCCTTAGTAGTGTCTGCTCCCCCAGCATAAATGCACAACTGCATTTGGGGTTGAGTATTTCCTGCCATTTGAAACCACGTTTTTTTCTTGTTCTTGGAGATGTATAAACTCCAAATTTAATGAGCCTTAATCACTATTATAAGCAGCATTAAGATTCACCTGTGAGGCCAGCAACCATATCAGCCTACTTGAGTGGGGCTCATAACCTTCCTCCCTCCTCCCACTGTATGTGTGCTTAGTCCCACTGGAGTGAACTGGGAGCTGGCTGTGAGTCGGACCTAATGCCGCTGTAATTGCCCACTGGCCCCTGGTATTGCCCATACAGCAAAGGTAGGTTTAGTGTTAGGTCCCATGCCACTTGAGAATGTCTAAATGTCTAATGTCTAAATTTTAACATCTTTTTGAGGGTTAGCGTAGGTTCACACTGCGGAATCTCCTGGCAAAAAAGTTCTGAATCAGTCAGTGCTAGGACCGCGCGGACACTGCAGTCTCCAATAGACTGCAATGTGTTCCTCAAGTATTTCCGCCTGAAGAATGAGCAACGCCATTCTTCAGGTGGAAATTTACAAGCGGATTTTCTGTTCACGAATTCCGTTTCACAAATTCCGAAGTGTGAATTTGTGAACAGAAACCCATTTACTATACTATACATTTTAGTAAGCAGAATTTCTGCCTGCAATTTCAAAGCGGAATTGCAGGCAGAAATTACGTAGTGTGAACCTAGCCTTAGTCATATGTTACTGTCTACATCTACCACAGTAGTGCACCAAAATGTATGTTACACATGTACACTTTTTATCGGGTGTAGGATGCCATTGTGGCACTTGTAGTCTGTTGTAGGCATCCCCTATAGTATGTATTTTATGCTGGGGATTGACCCTAGCAATGGACCACAAGCACAGGATCTGCTCCCCCAGCATAAATGCACAACTGCATTTGGGGTTGAGCATTTCCTGTCATTTGAAACCATGTTTTTTATAGCAGCAACGTAAACACAGATATCAATATGTACACAGGTTGAAACTAAGCATAGTACCGTATTTTAGTTAGTATTTTTAGCCAAAACTAGGAGTGGAACCAACACTAACTATGAAGGAAAAACTATGATGGAAAGACTTTTACATTTTCTTTGTTTAGGATCTGTCAGGCCCAAGGCCTGATTATTAAAATCCTATATGTGTATTATAATTATAACTGTGTGATGTATTATCATAGCCATGGGTGAGAGGTCATTCAGACTGTGGGTTTGTGTATTGCATTTTATTGGGGTCTGGCTGTTTGTTTACATCTTTGAAGTCAAAGGCTTTTTTTGAAGTCATGCACTCTGCTCCCATCCTATAATCAAACAGATAAGGGGCCAGGACGACAGAAGACCCCCTGGTGGGATCAGAGGGGGGGGGGGGGATGGAGTCTCCCTCCCAAGAAAGGAACATTGCTAGACTCAGGGTGTTCAAGTCTGTGCCCAAAGCTGACAAGACCATCCTAAGAACAGCACGCTCACTCACTCATGGACTGCTATATCATCATGCTGTAAGAACTTCATCTTTTGTTTTCTGAACTTGTCTTGCAAAACTCTTTTATATATTTTTATACCTGTATGTCATTTGTTTCTGTATTTTTATATAGTCAGCACCGTGATACCTTTTATCAGATTAAATGTTTAATTAATCAGCTCTGGTCTTTGATCTCTAAATATATGAGCTCACCTTTCTGAAGGCAGCTCTGGTGGAAACACGTTTATCTAAGGGTTAATTTGGTGACTTGCTGGGACTAGTAGTGGATACCCAGAAGTCTGGCGGCTTTAGCCCTTGCACCATCATACTCTCTCTAGCGTCTTAGCTGGACCGATAGGGTGTGATCGTGACAGGACCCACTCCCGGTTTTGACAAAAAATACTTTCCAAAGTGAGGACCAAATCCCAACCAACATTCTACATGTGAACCCCCCTAATACCAATAAAATGACTGAATTAGTCCTAGGTGGATGTGTGACTCTCATGTAAATTGCTTTATATGGCATCATGTATGCAATAACAACACAGTTTTTATGTGAATTAAGTAGGAAACATAATAAAACTCACAGAAAATGGTGGTCTGGGGAGTAATAGAAAGGAATTGATAAACTTTCTTCACTTTCTGCTACTACTTTGCAACCACCAAATGCAGATGCAACCAAATCGGCATGCAATAGCCGCACAATGCTGCCCCCGTTGCCTGTTTATTCTGCTTCTTGTGTTAGCAAAGGGTACTTTGAAAGAATCAGTAAAGTGTGGCTATGATTGGTAGCTGCAAATCCGCTCCATATGTGTGTCCATGTGATGTCACAGCTGTAGTGATATAATTATACTGCAACATAGTTGATGTGCACAGGAATTCTGCTGGTCTGGAGGGCAATAACAGGAAATCTTAACTTTGTGCAGACTGGCAATCTTGCTAACATATAAATTTTGTTTAAACGTAGGTATACGTTAGAAAATGTTATATGATTTATGTGATCTAAACTGAATTGTTGTTTGTCTTTACATCCACATATCCAAAACTGTGTTTTTTTTTTTTTTTTTTACCAAAATTAAATATAACAAACATATTGCTGTTTGTAGACAACATGAAACTTTTCTTTTTGGCTATGAGCAAGGGTACGGTGCTTTGCTGCACAGTTCAATGAACCCTTGCTTGGATCAGTGAGATAGCTGGAAATGTCTCTTTCCGTCTGTTTTTCATCTCCAAAGACCATGTACTCAGCAGCGTGTGAAGAGTGCTGCTTTTCTCCTTGCAGCGTCCCTCCGACTAGCCCCCAATAGCCCCTACAGCGGGAAGCAGGAACTAGAGCAAATGCTTTTTGTGAATTAAGAGCTCTTGTGAGCGTAAATTTGGTCAGGCTGCTCCTTACTGCAGGCCAAGCTCTGACGCTGCCCCAGGATGTGAACTGTCAGATTCTATAGCTGGTGATGGCTTGCAGAACCATCAACAAAGGTGAAGACGGGAGAAAACAAGAAGGATTCAAGACTGGTGGAAATCATTTTGCAAGGAAAATTTCAGCCATCAGAGGGAGGAAGCCTTGAAAATGCTGCCATTTCCGAGTCAGAATGAAGAAAAAATTCAATTACTGTTTGAGAGTTGAGCCAAAGTCACATATTACCCTAGGGATAGTTTTGATAATAGTAATCATTTGACAGCTGGCCTGAAGTTGTTATCTCCTTCTAACAGTTGTTACTGTCCAAATGAAACATGCCTGATAAATAACTATATAGTCAAATGCAAAAAGAAAAACATTTCACACTTTGCCTTTTTCCCATCATTTTTTTCTTTTTCTTTTTTGTAGCATTTTTTTTTGTAGTAAAGCCCTAAAGCCAATCTGGTTTACAACAGCTTGTCACCAACAGCCCGATTACGCCTCTCTTTTATATGAACACTTCAGGCATTGTGACATGGTTATACGAGCTGATGGAGTACAAAGTCAACTGTTTTTAACGACAATATGGAGCGAGAATTTGTTTTAAATAACTCTGATAAGGCGACCACCCTGAATAGAGCATTACAATCGGTCAGAAAAAGGGAAAGAATTTACTCACTGTACTCAATGTGGATAAAGTCTCAACTCTTAATGTGCCATATATCATTTTAAATATGATATTATAAGAATTTCCTGCAATCAGGAAAATCAAACAAGTAATCCATCACTACATAACAAAAAAAATCCAGAACCTGAAAGTCTGTCACTTGTTTAAAGGGGTACTCCAGTGGAAATTATTATTTTATTTTTTTAAATCAACTGGTGCCTGAAAGTTGAACAGATTTGTAAATAACTTCTATTTAAAAATCTTAATCCTTCCAGTACTTATCCGCTGCTGTATGCTCCACAAGTTCTTTTCTTTTTGAACTGTCCACAGCAGGAGCACATCCCCATAGCAACTTTTGATATGTCTTTCAAAAAAATAATTTTCATCTGGAGTACACCTTTAAGGAGAATGTATTACCTATATTTATTTTATAATTAAAACTTGATAACAATCTTTTTTTTTTAATCTATTATAGGGCAATGTTCATCGAAACCCGACTAGGAAACATAATTGTGTCCACTCATATAAGGAGTGTTATGGTCACGGCAGGTGGTGGATCCTCTGGGCCTGTGTGGATGATGACGTGAGCCGTTCCAGGGAGCGGAGTCAAAGGTGCCGCTGGTTTTCACCAGAGCCCGCCACAAAGCAAGATGGTCTTGCTGTGGCAGGTGGCACTCGGGTTGCTAACCCTGGCAGGACTCAACCACACAGGTAGCTGGGAGGTGGCGTGGCATAGAAGGAGACTGGCAAGATGTGGAAAGATGGCAGGTCAGGGCAGGAACACAGATGCAGGGTAGAAAAGTAGCAAGGAACAGGTACTCAGTAGCAGAGACACAGAACTTTCACTATGGCAATAGACAACCAAAGATCCAGCAGGGAAACAAGGGAGGGGCTGATATTTAAGGACAGGAGACAGGTGTAGATACTTTGATTAAGTGAGAGCTCCGACGTGTGTGCGCCCTAGGTGGTGGGGGCACGCTTACTGGGGCTGAGAGGACAGAGAGGTGAGTGACGGGCTGGGATTGGCAAGCGGGCACGTCCCACGATTCAAATCCCAGCCACAACGGCAGCAGGAACATGACAGAGCGCTCACAGCCAGCGTGTCTGGCCAGAGCGTGGATGTTACAGTACCCCTCACCCCCTTTGGTCTCCCCCTCTTCTTTGGAACTCAAAAAGTTCCCCCCCACATGAGACCAGAGGGTTCCTGGAATGGGCAAAAGGTTGTAAGGGACTAGCAGGCTTCTGTCGTAGAGTCTTCCGTCTTCTAAGGTGAACAAGTGGCAAAGAAGAATGTCCCCAATTCAAGACTTTACGTCTGAGTTTAACAGGCACAGAAGATAACACAGGGGGAACAAGACAGTGATCTTGGCAATCTTGTCCCCAACAAGTGATTTCACCAGTTTTCCAGTCAAGATGTGAAGAATGACATTGAAAACAAGGAAGACCAAGAAGAAGCTCCGAAGTACAATGTGGTAGCACATAGAACTAAATTGTTTCCTTATGCAAATTTCCTACATGCATGTCGAGGGGTTCCGTGCGAAATTGCACCTTACAGTTCAGATTTTGTCCATTAACAGAAGAGATGTAGAAGGGCTTGGCAATACGAGACACTGGAAGGACCTGGGAGGCACCAATGAAGTTAACTGCGGAACCGGAGTCCAAAGAGCAGAAGCAATTAAAGTCTTGGCAACTACTACAGGGGTGGTAAAAAGAGGAGAGGAAATAGTCACATCAAGGGATGCCACTCCAACTTGTCCAAGATGAGAGCATTCTCCCGGGCGTGGAAGACGTACAGAAAGGAGACTGGCAGGACGTGGCAAGATGGCAGTAGGTTAGTGCAGGAACACAGGTGCAGGGTAGGAAGGTAGCAAGGAACAGGTACACAGTAACAAAGGCACAGAACTTTCACTATGGCAATAGACAACCAAAGATCCGTCAGGGAAACAAGGGAGGAGCTAAAATTTAAGGAAAGGAGATACTTTGATTTATTGAGCACTGGCCCTTTAAGAACGAGAGCTCAGGCGCGCGTGTGCCCTAGGAGGCGGGGGCACGCTTACCGGGGCTGCAAGGACAGGGAGGTGAGTGACGTGCTGGGATTCGCATGCAGGCGTGTCCCGCAATGCAAATCCCAGCCCCGCCGGCAGAGGGAACATGACAGAGCGCTCACGGCCAGTGTGTCGGGCCAGAGCGCGGATGTTGCAAGGAGTACCTGCGGCCAACCTGCAAAAATTTAGATAATTGAATAGGCTATGGTACCCTGATCCCACACCTATTCCTTTTTGTAGCTTCTTGGTACACCCTCACATTCAAGTCATATGTGGGTTTATAGCTGGTCTCTAAATTCAGGGAATCATTCAGATGGACAGGATTATACAGTCAGGGGGTGTGAATGTTTTACACTGAGGGCTGTGTATGCACAATACACACCCCCTGACTGTATAATCCCGACCTTACCTGATATTGACTTCATTATTAATATTACGTTCACACCCATCTAACTAGTTCCCTGAATTATCAGGAAAACTATACACCCAATATCACAGGTATACAAGGACGTATCCAGAAACTGTAAAAAAAAATAAAAGGTATCTGATCGGGGCATCCTTAGCTAACTAATGATAATGCTATCTCACTTTTTTAAAGGTTAGCCATATGTCCTCTTTGAAAACAGTACATGTTCTCAGTTTAAGATACAGTACAGTTCAGTACTATCAAGGAAGATACGCATCTATTATTAAAACCTACATTCTTACGGAAATTTTAAACCATATTTTTTTTTACCTACTTACTTTTGTATACACGTTCTGCAGAGGAATAAAAAAAAAATTTGAGAAGGTTTGTACTACTCAGTTTTGTGAACTGATAATTCACTGTCTCCAATTTTCTAGGCATGTTTTATGGCCTTTGCAGAGATCATTGTGAAGGGAGGGGAATGAGCGGTAACTGTTACCTACTGTCAACTATGGATCTTGTGTAATTTGCTGGTATGCCAACATATCATAGGCTGCTTATTTGATGTGAATCTACCCTCAAAAATTAAACTATAAAATTATATAGACATTCAAAATACCAGAAGACTAAGGAGAGAACTAAATATGAGACTTCTCAACTTTAAAAACAAAGTGGTAGCAGATTTCCTGTTACCACTGTACTTTGAACTATCTTCTCTACTATATATTTTATCTAACAACTCGACCTTGTCTGAGTTGATCATTTGGCAAGTCAAACTGGAAATGCAATCCTAACAAAAAATTGCAATGCAGTAACATATTTTTTAGCAAGACATCTGTCTATCTATCTATATATCTATCTATCTTTAAACCTGCTCTGAGTTTAAATACTCTTGTACTCACATCATGCTTAGAAGATTTTGTCCATTCATAACCAGACTAAATTTCCCCTTGACCAAGGGTTCAAATCTGAACTCAATGATATGGGGAAGGTGAACCCAGGGCAACATCTGTGTCAAGTGTGCATCTTATCCTAGTGTTAGCATCTGTATGGAGTTTGCATGTTCTCCCAGAGGTTATACTGATTTCCTCTGAGAGAAAATAATGGTTAATTTAGCCAGCTTCTTATGAAATTAGTTCTACAGCATTCATTCATTCATTCTACTGCATTTTCCAAAATAATAAGGTGACTCCTATACAAAATAGGGTATAATTAGCTGATCAGTTATGGTTCAACTACTGGGACCCCAACCTATCATAAAAACAGTCAGCAATTGTAACTCGAGTAAATGGAACAGCAGGACACATGCTTGGCAACCATTTATTTTATTCTCTATGGGGCATCCGAACAATGTCAAACACTGAACTTGCCCCAAAATGAATAAATAAGGTGGTGGCTGAGCAGACTCACTGCCACCCCCATTCACTCTGGGGGCAGGGCAACTGACCTCTGTACTCGTGATAAGTGGGGATAACCCCTATATATACTGCAGAGGGACATCGGTAAAATTTGTCATTACTGTTAAAGTGAACCTGTCATGCGATTTACCATATATAATGCATGGTAACACGTTATATATGGTAGAATCTTTCTCACCATGTCCAGGAGACATTCCTGCTGACAGCAATGGTGAATATATGCAGTTTGAAAGATGTCACCCATGTAAGGAATCAACTGAGCGCTGAGCCATCCTCTTCTAGTTCCATCTGCTCGGCCCTCGTCATCACTCTTTTCTGTCTGCTTAGTGAACAGAGTGGTGACGTGAGCTGTCATTCACACTGAGGGGGCCGGATTATAGCCCAAGCAGATGGAACTGAAAGAGAATGGCTCCCTTTCCAGTGGACTGCTTATGGGCAGGTGCGGGACACTTTTCAAACTACATATACCCCTTATCGCTGCAAGCAGAAACTTATCCCGGGCATGGTAAGAGAAGATTTTTCCACATATAATGCATTGCCATGCGTCATGTATGGTAGAATCTGGAAGTATGGATAATAGCAGCCAGTAACATCGTACCTGTCAATTCTCAGAGAACATTTTAGAAAATTGAAGCAGCAACTTGTTTGGCTGCCGTGTGCAATTCCTCAACATTATCCCCCAACACTTGTTATGACAAATCTTCCCAATTGTGCAATGAAACTTTTAGGCAATGACATGTTGCTAGTAAATCAGACACACACATACATTTATCTAGTCCTTGGCAGCTTCAGAAGACCATCGAAAAGCCACACATCACAGGACACCAGCACAGATTTCATTCCAGTGTCAGTCCTGAAGATGATATAAAGTCCCCAACATATTTTTGGAGTCATTACATATGTACCTACATATTATCATCAGCAATAAGTCAAAGAACGGACACAGCACATGCACATTTGTGCCAAAATTTGCATTTGGAACTGTGTACAGTTGGCCTGTTATGTACTGTACTTGACCTAGTACATGTTAACAACAGCCCAGTCCATTCTAAAGATGCCACAATCTATAGAAGTCACTTATGAGTCAACAAAGAACTGAAAAGGACAGAGGTATCTGGTGAATTCCAGGAAAATGGGCGCTACTCTAGCCTATGCCAGTTGGCACTGATATTCTACATGTCACATAGTAAGCAATTATGCTGATAATTGGTTCCCATTTGCCTTTTTGCCATGACACACTGTGATGGGAGGAAATACACAGATGTCTAAAGAAGGCGTTTATATCTCAAACATTGCATTGGAAATATATTTAATTTCAAATAATGCATCAGTTTAGATCAAATTTTTAAAGGTGAAACCCCTTTAGGTATAGAGTCAAACACCTTTAACACCATATTGAAGACATAATTTGTCATCTTCCCTGCAGCTAAGTTACTGGATTGTAGAGTTTAGTACAAGTAAGCCTGCTCCATCTGTGGATATTTAATAAGGACCTTTTATTTACAGTATGATAGGCCATTGTCTTAATACTTGGCATGTTCTTACATTACTCCCACCACTCGGATGGAAAAAAAGGAAGAGTTATAAAATATCCACAGCCCTCCCTGTGCTACTATCAATCTGGAGCACAATTGCAAAAGAAAAGAAATGGGTATTAAAGTAAAGTATTTTGAGAATGTTTCAAAGTCAGGTCAAAGTGGTATTAAAAGACCTACGAGTGTAGGCTAAAATAACAGTCTGGTTACAAAGCATTCACTGCATCTGCTTCCAATTACTGGCTACATCCTCACAGTGTTTGTGACTAAGGGAACAACACAAGGAAGCCAGGCTGCTTTACAACAGTGCCAATGTGTATGGTTAGTCATCACAGGAGTGAGATACCTCTCTCAGCTTGAAGCCACGTTGCAACAATGAAGATAGAAAGAAAAGCGTGGTCTGTGGTTAATTAATCAAATGGGAGAATTACAAGAAAACACTGGTTCACAGCCCCAGCAGAATCGTGTAACTTAATTCAGCCCTAGCAGGCAGTTCCTATAGTTGTGTCCACACTTTTCTTATAGTTCTATCTTCTGACGAAGCCCTTGTGCGAAATATACTTACAGGCCAATATCATCCTGTGTAATTGGGCCAGCGATCAATCATTTATGTGGCCCTCCCCATGTAATGGGATCAGTAAATGAGCACTCAATTACACTGAACATCAACGCATGTTGGCCCTTACATTCCGCACTGAAAATCTGCAAAGGGGCATGCACTGGAAAGGACTACTAAGCTTGGCAATGTACAGTATAATGTGGAGGACAATTACCGTATTTTTCGTCCTATAGGACGCACCGGCGTATAAGACGCACCCAATTTTTAGGAGCAAAATCTTAAAAAATAAAGATTTTGAACCCAATAGTGGTCTTGAACCTGCGGACCTCCAGATGTTGCAAAACTACAACTCCCAGAATGCTGGGAGTTGTAGTTCTGCAACATCTGGAGGTCCGCAGATTGAAGACCACTGCATAGGAGGTAATACTCACGTGTCCCCGCCGCTCCGGACCCGTCACCGCTGCCCTGGATGTCGCTCCATCGCTGTCGCCGTGTCCCTGTCGCTCTGGAACGTCTCTGCTGCCGGCCGGGTATCCTCGTTCTCCGTCACCGCCATCACGTCGTTACGCACGCCGACGCACGTACGCGACGATGTGATGACGAGGAAGGAGAGCGCCGGCATACAGGGGATCCCTGAACGGAGAAGACACCGAGGAGGCAGGTAAGGTCCCCCCCGGTGTCCTGTAAGCACTAACCCGGCTATTCAGTCGGGCTGTTTGGGACCGCCGTGGTGAAATCGCGGCGGTCCCGAACAGCCCGACTGAACAGCCGGGTTAGTGTCACTTTCCCTTCAGACGCGGCGGTCAGCTTTGATCGCCGCGTCTAAAGGGTTAATACAGGGCATCACCGCGATCGGTGATGTCCTGTATTAGCCGTGGGTCCCGGGCCGTTGATGGCCGCAGGGACCGCCGCGATAGGGGTGTATTGGCCGTATAAGACGCACCAACTTTTCCCCCCCAGTTTTGGGGAAGAAAAAGTGCATCTTATACGGCGAAAAATACGGTAAGACTCCTGCGACTGCAGGCTTACCGCAGGGTAATGCAAGTGAGATGGGAGATACAGTTTGGCAAAAAAGTAGTCAGCCACCAATTGTGCAAGTTCTCCAATTAAAAAGATGAGAGAGGCCTGTAACTGTCATCATAGGTATACCTCAACTATGAGAGACATAATGAGAAAAAAGTATTTGGTCACCTACAAACAAGCAAGCTTTCTGGCTCTCACAAACCTGTAACTTCTTCTTTAAGGACAGGAGATAAGCTGTCTGATCGTGGGGGCCCTGCTGCTGGGGATCCCCACAATCTCTCATGCAGCACCCACCTGTCTCAGGTACATGAAGCAATGAGAGGGGGCGTGACGTGACATCATGATGCTCTAGCCCCGGGTTGTGAGTCTTTAGACACAAAGCAATCATCGCTTCATGCAGCTGAGACAGAAGGGTCCTGTATGAGATTGTGGGGGTCCCCAGTGGCGGGACCCCTGCGATCAGACATCCTTTGGATAGGGGATAAGATGTTTTGGGGCCAGAGTACCCCTTTAAGAGTCTCCTCTGTCCTCCTTTTACCTTTTCGGTAAAAATGACACCTTCTCTTTATTTTGTAGGTCCATACAAATAAAATAAATAAAAATAATTGTGTGACAAAATTGAGGGGGGCTTCCGTTTCTACGCAGTACATTTTTCGGTAAAAATGACACCTTCTCTTTATTTTGTAGGTCCATACAATTAAAATGATACCCTACTTATATAGGTTTGATTTTGTCGTACTTCTGGAAAAAATCATAACTATATGCAGGAAAATGTATACGTTTCAAATTGTCATCTTCTGACGCCTACAACTTTTTTATTTTTCCGCATACGGGCGGTATGAGGGTTAAGTTTTAGCGCCGTGATCTGGAGTTTTTAGCGGTACCATTTTTGTTATGATCGGACTTTTTGAACGCTTTTCATTCATTTTTCCATGATATAAAAAGTGACCAACAATACGCTATTTTGGACTTTGGAATTTTTTTGCATGTACGCCATTGACCGTGCGGTTTAATTAATTATATATTTTTATAATTCTGATATTTCTGCATGCGGCGATACCACATATGTTTATTTTTATTTACACCATTTTTGTTTTTTTATGGGAAAAGTGGGGTGATTTAAACTAAAAGGGAAGAGGTTAAATGATCTTTATAAACTTTTTTTTTTTTTTTTTTTGCAATGTTATAGCCCCCATAGGGACCTATAACACTGCAAACACTGATCTTTTACATTGATCATTGTTATTCCATAGGATAACATTGATCAATGATTCTGCCGCTCGACTGCTCATGCCTGGATTTCAGGCACTGAGCAGTCATTTGGCGATAGGACACAAAGGAGGCAGGTAGAGGGCCTCCTTGTGTGTTCCAGCCGCGATGTCGCGATTCGGGATGCCGCGATTTCCCCGCGGCGGTCCCGAACAGCCGACTGAGCTAGCCAAGACTGGTTTACTTTCACTTTAGACGCGACGATCAACTTTGAACATCGCGTCTAAAGGGGTAATAATGCGAGGCTACAGCTGTCACGCCCCCTCCCATAGGCTTGCATTGAGGGGGGCAGAGCGCGATGTCACACAGGGCGGAGCCTTGATGTCACAACGATCCGGCCCTGTGATCGACAGTAATCAGACCCGGGGCAAACACGCTCCGGGGACTGATTTTAATGGGGTACGGCGTGCAAGATCACGGCATCTTATCCCCTACCCTTTGGATAGGGGATAAGATGTCTAAGCGCCAGAGTACCCCTTTAACCTTAGGGCATAACCACAGCAAATGGATTAAATCTGCGTCAATTGTACCACACTTGGGACACTCTGCCTCCCTCCAGCTCCCTATATTTTTTAACTGTAACGTTGAATAATACAAATGATAAATTATTCTTATTTGCATAATTTGATATATTTTGTTAATTGAGCACTTTTTAGCATTCATCAGGATATTTCCCCAGAGATCGGACTTCCTCCCACCTCCTCTTTTTATTTTCCTGGAAATTAACAGGGACAGTTTTAAGGAGTAACATATATATATATATATATATATATATATATATATGTATATATATATATATATATATATATATATATATATATATATATATTTAACTTTCCCACCTCCTTCTAAATTCATATAATCTATCACCGTATGTGTACAAATCTTAAATTTCTCCTTGTTTTCAGTGCATCTATATGCCTCACACAATTGAATGTACCAAAGTTTATGCTCATTCCTCAACCCAAACTCAGTCTTTAGTGTTTCAAAATTTTTAATCTCCCCGTTTTGAAAAAATTGTGCTACATATTTAATCCCTTTACTTTTCCAAAAATCACTCTCTACCCCCTTAACCCCTTCAGGACGGAGCCCATTTTGGCCTTAAGGACCGGAGCGTTTTTTGCACATCTGACCACTGTCACTTTAATCATTAATAACTCTGGAATGCTTTTAGTTATCATTCTGATTCCGAGATTGTTTTTTCGTGACATATTCTACTTTAACATAGTGGTAAATTTTTGTCGATACTTGCATCCTTTCTTGGTGAAAAATCCGTAAATTTGATGAAAAATTAGAAAATTTAGCATTTTTCTAACTTTGAAGCTTTCTGCTTGTAAAGAAAATGGATATTACGAATACATTTTTTTTTGGTTCACATATACAATATGTCTACTTTATGTTTGCATCATAAAATTGACGTGTTTTTACTTTTGGAAGACACCAGAGGGCTTCAACGGTCAGCAGCAATTTTCCGATTTTTCACAAAATTTTCAAACTCAGTATTTTTCAGGGACCAGTTCAGGTTTGAAGTAGATTTGAAGGGTCTTCATATTAGAAATACCCCATAAATGACCCCATTATAAAAACTACACCCCCCAAAGTATTCAAAATGACATTCAGTAAGTGTTTTAACCCTTTAGGTGTTTCACACGAATAGCAGCAAAGTGAAGGAGAAAATTCATAATCTTCATTTTTTACACTCACATGTTCTTGTAGACCCAATTTTTGAATTTTTACAAGGGGTAAAAGGACAAAATTTTTACTTGTATTTGTAGCCCAATTTCTCTCGAGTAAGGACATACCTCATATGTCTATGTAAAGTGTTCGGCGGGCGCAGTAGAGGGCTCAGAAGGGAAGGAGCGACAAGGGGATTTTGGAGAGTACGTTTTTCTGAAATGGTTTTTGGGGGGCATGTTACCTTTAGGAAGCCCTTATGGTGCCAGAACAGCAAAAAAAAAACACATGGCATACCATTTTGGAAACTAGACCCCTCGGGGAATGTAACATGGGATAAAGTGAACCTTAATACCCCACAGGTGTTTCACGACTTTTGCAAATGTAAAAAAATGTAAAAAAAAAAAAAAATTTTACCTAAAATGCTTGTTTTCCCAAAATTTTTTTATTTTTAAAAAGGGTAATAGCAGAAAATACCCCTAAAAATTTGAAGCCCAATTTCTCCCGATTCAGAAAACACCCCATATGGGGGTGAAAAGTGCTCTGCTGGCGCACTACAGGTCTCAGAAGAGAAGGAGTCACATTTGGCTTTTTGAACGCAAATTTTGCTCTGGGGGCATGCCGCATTTAGGAAGCCCCTATGGTGCCAGGATAGCAAAAAAAAACCACATGGCATACCATTTTGGAAACTAGACCCCTCGGGGAACGTAACAAGGGGTTAAGTGAACCTTTATACCCCACAGGTGTTTCACGACTTTTACATATGTAAAAAAAATTTTTTTTTTTTACCTAAAATGCTTGTTTTCCCAAAAATTTTACATTTTTAAAAAGGGTAAAAGCAGAAAATACCCCCCAAAATTTGTAACACAATTTCTCCCGAGTACGGCGATACCCCATATGTGACCCTAAACTGTTGCCTTGAAATACGACAGGGCTCCAAAGTGAGAGCGCCATGCGCATTTGAGGCCTAAATTAGGGATTGCATAGGGGTGGACATAGGGGTATTCTACGCCAGTGATTCCCAAACAGGGTGTCTCCAGCTGTTGCAAAACTCCCAGCATGCCTGGACAGTCAACGGCTGTCCGACAATACTGGGAGTTGTTTTGCAACAGCTGGAGGCTCCGTTCTGGAAACAGTGGCGTACCAGAAGTTTTTCATTTTTATTGGGGAGGGGAGGGGGGCTGTGTAGGGGTATGTGTATATGTAGTGTTTTTTACTTTTTATTTTATTTTTTGTGTTAGTGTAGTGTAGTGTTTTTAGGGTACAGTCGCACGGGCGGGGGTTCACAGTAGTTTCTCGCTGGCAATTTGAGCTGCAGCAGAAAGTTTGCGGCAGCTCAAATTTGCAGCCAGATACTTACTGTAATCCTCCGCCCATGTGAGTGTACCCTGTACGTTCACATTGGGGGGGGGGGGGCATCCAGCTGTTGCATAACTACAACTCCCAGCATGCCCGTTGGCTGTCGGTGACTGCTGAGAGTTGCAGTTTTGCAACAACTGTAGGCACACTGGTTATGTATCACTGAGTTTGTGACCTAACTCAGTGTTTCACAACCAGTGTGCCTCCAGCTGTTGCAAAACTACAACTCCCAGCATGTACGGTGCATGGTGTACGGTGACTGCTGAGAGTTGTAGTTTGCAACAGCTGGAGGCACACCGGTCGTGAAACACTGAGTTAGGTAAAAAAAAACTCTGAGTTTCACAACCAGTGTGCCTTCAGCTGTTGCAAAACTACAACTCTCAGCAGTCACCGACAGCCAACGGGCATGCTGGGAGTTGTAGTTATGCAACCAGCAGATGCACCACTACAACTCCCAGCATGCACTTTAGCTGTTTGTGCAAGCTGGGAGTTGTAGTTAGACAACAGCTGAAGGTACACTTTTCCATAGAAAGAATGTGCCTCCAGCTGTTGCAAAACCATAAGTCCCAGCATGCCCATAAGGGAATGCTGGGAGTTGTGGTGGTCTGCCTCCTGCTGTTGCATAACTACAGCTCCCAGCATGCCCTTTTTGCATGCTGGGAGCTGTTGCTAAGCAACAGCAGGAGGCTGTCACTCACCTCCAACGATCCAGCAGCACAGGTCAGTCCCTCGTCGTCTCCGCCGCCGCCGCTGCTCCTGGGGCCCCGATCCCAACAGGGACGCCGGGGATCGGGGTCCCCAGCACCCGGGGTGCACGTCCCGCACCCGCTCGCGTCCTCCAGAAGAGGGGCGGAGCGGGTGCGGGAGTGACACCCGCAGCAGGCTCCCAGATTGGTCGGCCGGTAATCCGGCCGACGAATCAGGGCGATCGTGAGGTGGCACCAGTGCCACCTCACCCCTGCAGGCTCTGGCTGTTCGGGGCCGTCAGAGACGGCCCCGAACAGCCAGTAATTCTGGGTCACCGGAGACCCGATTGACCCGGAATCGCCGCAGATCGCTGGACTGAATTGTCCAGCGATCTGCGGCGATCGCCGACATGGGGGGGCATAATGACCCCCCTGGGCGATATGCCGGGATGCCTGCTGAACGATTTTAGCAGGCATCCGGCTCCGGTCCCCAACCGGCTAGCGGTGGGGGCCGGAATTCCCACGGGCGTATGGATACGCTCTCGGTCCTTAAGGACTCGGGATTCAGGGCGTATCCATACGCTCTATGTCCTGAAGAGGTTAAACTGTGCCAAATCTATATTATCCCATAACACTGTATTACTTATACTTCCCTCAATATTACACCTTTTTTTTTTCTTCTTGCCATCACTTCATGCCTATCACTGAACTGTGCCCCTATTCCTTCCCCAAAAGAACACCTGCTTCAATAAATTCAAAGAAACTCTGATAATGCCCTCTATAATCCTTAAATAATTCCCCCCAAAGTGCTTCACTCCCCCCACATCTAATATTCTGAAGGTTTTTAGCAAAAAAATATAACCTAAATTCCGGTAATCCCCCTCCCCCTTCCAAGTAAACCCACTTTATATATTCCATACGTACCCTGCCCCTCCGCCCATATCAGGCTGCCCATATGGGCATCCAATCCCTGGAACCACTTCCCGGAGATCCAACACAGGGCTGCCCCAAAACATATAATACCTGAAGAAGAACTACCATTTTAATTAATCCGATTTGTTTTTAATGGGATTCTTCTGCACTGTGCACACTGCCTCTGCAAATTTACATGTCCGCTCAAAAATGCACTACTGTCTATGTAGCGTTCTGGGCAGGCATTCTGTAAATTTTCTGCAGTGTGAACATATCCTTAGTGTAGTTATAGAGGTATTTCGGAGGTGACCGGGTCTCTTTAAATTTTACTAGTAACTGCTGGAGACTCACACTGAGAAGTTCTTCTAACACAGATTTTGTTGCAGATTTGCCATAGATTTTATCCCTTTCATTACAACAGATGAAATCAGTGGTGAAAAGCTGTGATAAATCTGCAGCAGAATTTACATACGTAAGATGTGAGAATTCTGTACAGTTTTTTCCACTGTTGAAGGGGTTTAAAAAAAAATATCTATATTTTGGAATATACGTTACTGCAGTTGTGCAGCATGTGAATTCATCCTTAAAGGGGTTCTCCCTTGCTTATACTGTTTTTTGTTATTATGTTTGTGTGTTATGTGTGTATAAGTATGTGTTTTTTTCTTTGTGTTGTGATTATGTATATATGTATTTTCTTACCTTTTGTGAAGATCCGGAAGCTGGCCCCTTTTTCTTCCAGTGGGTTGCTGTGTACCTCGGTCTCTGCCATGTTGTGTTTGGTAAGTGGGATGTCGATGGGTGTGTTCTTGCTTCTGTCCTTCCTATCTTCTGATGTCTGATGCGAATCTTTTCTTCCTGTTTCTTCCGTGGCTCAGCAACGAATCTGCGGCCTCTTCCGGCGCATGCGCAGGTAATTATTTTTTTACCAATAAAGTTTTTTTTGTCTAATTGACAAACTGTCTGCACTTGCTCGAAGCTACGCTATTAGCGTAGACCTAACGTACCCTACGCTGTTAGCGTAGCACTTGTGTACTCGCGCATGCGCATACAGTTTGTCAATTAGACAAAAAAAACTTTATTGGTAAAAAAAAACACCTGCGCATGCGCCGGAAGAGGCCGCAGATTCGTCGCTGAGCCACGGAAGAAACAGGAAGAAAAGATTTGCCTCGGACGTCAGAAGATAGAAAGGACAGAAGCAAGAACACACCCCCCGACATCCCACTTACCGAACACAACATGGCGGAGGCCGAGGTTACACAGCAACCCACTGGAAGAAAAAGGGGCCAGCTTCCGGATCTTCACAAAAGGTAAGAAAATACATATATACATAATCACAACACACATAAAAAACACATACTTATACACACATAACACACAAACATAATAACAAAAAACAGTATAAACAAGGGAGAACCCCTTTAAAAGGGAATTCCAGCCCCTAAAGACTTATCCCCTTTATCCTGTGGATTGGGATAAGTGTCTAATCACTTGCAATGAATAGTGTATGTGCCATCTATGCACTTTATTTAGCAGGTCGGGCTGTTCTCTAGATTGTAAGGGGGTCCAACCTCTGGGACCTGAAGATAAAGAATAAGTTTAGAGTTCCTGGAATACCCCTTTAAGTTCCTTCTTTGCAACTCCCGGCTGTGGCTAGAAAAGATACATCAAAAACTGTTGTGTGAACCTGTCCTTAGAGTGAACTAAAACAACATGAACATAATAAAAACAAGATAATTCATAGGATGACGCTTAGAAAATAAGGTTGCACAATTTACTATGGAACATTGTTTTACAGATTACATCTAGATATAATCTACATTAAAAAGTTTAGTAACTTTACAAACAGAAAATGACTTATCTTGTACTGATTCTGAGTTTACATTATGAGGTTGTTTTCAGGATACAGTGGGTGTTATTTCACTACTTTGCTAAAGTTTCTCCTTCACTACTTTGCATACTCCTTGCCGGTGGAGCATTGCATGGCCTAAAAGACTTTACATGCTCTCCTCATGGAAAAACTCTACTAAGAAACAGAAGACCTCTCTTCTAGCCATCCAGCACCCTGCTATGTACTAACAAAGGGTATGCATCCTGAAACAGCTGTCTACAAAAGGGAACCTCTACCTTCTGGAAAAGATTCTGGTTTGGCTAACACTCCTCAGTCATGTTTCAAGGCTCGTTATAGGTGTAAAATATTATGCAGTAAGGTATTCTCTAATACAAAATATTTATCAAGGTCACAGGTTGTCATTCAGGTAAAATAGCACCATATATATATATATATATATATATATATATATATATATAATCTATGACTTGGTGCCGTGCTATTTTAGTGGACATGTAGTGTGGGGGGGGGGGGGGGGGTGATGATTGAAGAATAAAACCATATATGCACAATGAGTGCCCAATCAGAGAAGCATACGCCCAGGAGTTATTGTACACAATGGTGAGTCCACAAGGGAGGAGAATTATACTCATAATAAACCTGATATGTATACTTATGGACAGTCAATGATAGTATACACATCTCAATTGAGATAAACACACCCTTATTTATGAAGGAGACACATTCAATTATCATTGACAAGCCCTATAATTTAGACATAAGTTAGGGTGGTTGAGTGAGACGAGGCCTTCAAGACACAGACGCATGCACGGATGAAGGAGGAGGAGAATGAAGGCTATGAGTAGCTAAGACAGAGGCAGCCATCTTGGAAGCCTGGACACAAGGTCACTTTCTAAAAGATGGATCCACCATCCTGGATGAAGTACCTAGGCCATATATTTGGAGGAAATCCCAGCTGGTGAGATAGGACTTAAGGACACCAGCCTTTTTAACTCTTTCTAAATTATTTGCTAATTCAAAGGACTGCAATTATATGAAGATTTATTGTTGTATGTACTATCTGTCATGATGTCAAGAAGATTCCAATTAATGTCTGTTTTTTATACAAACGAAGAGCTCCGGATAATCCTTCCATTGTCAGACCTGAGTATATTTATGTACTCGATAATTTTATTACAAAAGAGCCATGCATTGACTTATACAAACAACACATCCAACAGGTGGCTTAAGAAAGCAAGCTCCCTTCCTACTTGTTTTCAGTGGAAGTTAGTTGTGTACTCTTTACAAAAAAAAGGATGCAACTATAACTCATGAACATATGTAAATAACACCAAAATCTACATGTACTGCCTGCAGAAATCCAGCATATATTCATAGAAATCTAATGCAGGCTAGTAAGTAGTTTAAAGGGGTTATCCACCATAAGGTGATTTTAGTACGTACCTGGCAGACAGTAATGGACATGCTTAGGAAGGATCTGCACTTGTCTTGGGGCTAAATGGCTATGTTGTGAGATTACCATAACACTGTGGCTAGCTTTTTGTGAACTGGCATTTCCTTTTTGAGTTTTCTTTTTTGACTACAAATCCCATAATTCAATTTTCCTCCCTTCCACACATCAGCCACCCCACCCATTGAAACATAAATGAGCTGCGTCCATTCAAAAGCCTGTGGTTTTCAATCAGGGTGCCTACAGCTGTTGCATTAGTTGCAGCTGATCTCTCTCCCACCAAGCGACCGCTCCACCCATTGAAGCAGACAGGCTGACTAGTGAGGTCAGGTCTCGGCCGCATTGCAACCTGGGAAAAATCTGAGACAACAGTAATTTTGTATGCTGTTAAAAATAAATATTGGGGTGAAAATCACAGAAGAATTGTGAGAAAACATTCACACACAGGTACAGACACTATATTATGAACTACACTAACTTTACACCCCCTGTAGCATAGTCAAATACAATAAATTCCTGGAATACCCTTTTAATGTAATTTGGAGGCATCTGCTTAATAGTAATATAGTCTGTGAACATTCCTAGCAAAGTACTTCTTCAAAACAACCAGGGTTGTGTTCTTCAGAAACAGTTGCTTATTTGAAAGAAACAGGAATGCTTAGTATATACCTTAGTATATACTTAATTGAAATACTCATTTCTGATTAAGTATCTGATCTCAGAAATGGCCCTTTCAAGGTCTTTAGACAGGCATTAGTACATTAATGCAGTCATTTGTAATGACCCTGGAATGTCATAGACTCTTTAGCGCTTATCATACCTAATTGCACTATGTTACAATGCAGATACATACCGGTGTCTATAGCCTACTATGTACAGTAACCCGATACTAAAAGCACATTATTAGCAATATCAATGTTTAAACAGCACAGTGCTCAGCTTCACCAAGAGTCATTCACATATTACTACATTACTTTAACAGGAAATACACAGAGTTGGACAGATGCGCTAAAACTTAATATATAGCTCTTTCACCCACCAATGCAATATAAAATTGAACTACTTAATATTTACTAACTTTCATAGTTACACAGTTAGTACGGTTGAATATTAGTACAGAAGGACCATGAACATTCTAATATGCAGTGTGGATTCTTTTTTATTAAATTATCTTCTCATTAAATTATTTAAAAAATATTACAAGCAGATATGACCTAAACAAAACTTAACATAAATGAACCTTTACATCCCAATCTCCTCCTCCATATAATGACAGGCAGCTGTATCTTGCCTACTATCTACTATTTGGTCCGAGAGGGATACAGAATGAGTATGAGTTTCCTTTATCTTGCCATAATAAAACAATATATCCTATTACCTTAAATGTGATTGTGCATTCATAAAAGTCCTACATTGTAACTTTAATGGTATGGTCACATGTGCCCTATTTTGCTGTGCATTTTCTGCTGCGCATATTCCAACCCATGGAAGTCAACGGTAGCAAAACAAGTTGCAGAAATTGTGCAGCACAATATGGCACGTGTGACCCTACCCTTAAGAATACAGAACATTTCTGACATATGACCGTGACATGTGAGAAGTTATGACCATTAGGAGTCTAGGAGCTGAGACCCCAAATGGGCAGAAGTGCTCAGATGAGAGATGTGCACATTCAGTTTTGTTCAGCACCAATTGGTTCTACACAGAGAGCAGCATGAGTTGTGTATAGATTTATAGAAAGGCTACAGACTTTCTAAAGCCTTTTTATAAATCCCTTGCCTGCTCACACTGCTCTCCAAGCAGGCATTTTGCTCAGATGAGCACTTTTTCCACCTTAGTTACCTGTTAAGATACCCAGTCAAATAACTAGAATCATAGCCCAAGTCATGCCCATAAACACACCCCAGTCACGCCCCTAACCACACCTCCTAACCACACACTCATTCACACCCAATCACAGTATACTAGTATACAAGGTGAAATATTATCACCATACTGTCACGATGCCGGCTGGCAGGTAGTGGATCCTCTGTGCCAGAGAGGGATTGGCGAGGACCGCGCTAGTGGACCGGTTCTAAGCCACTACAGGTTTTCACCAGAGCCCGCCGCAAAGCGGGATGGTCTTGCTGCGGCGGTAGTGACCAGGTCGTATCCACTAGCAACGGCTCACCTCTCTGACTGCTGAAGATAGGCGCGGTACAAGGGAGTAGACAGAAGCAAGGTCGGACGTAGCAGAAGGTCGGGGCAGGCAGCAAGGATCGTAGTCAGGGGCAACGGCAGGAGGTCTGGAACACGGGCTAGGAACAGACAAGGGAACGCTTTCACTAGGCACAAGTGCAACAAGATCCGGCAAGGGAGTGCAGGGGAAGTGAGGTAATATAGGGAAGTGCACAGGTGATCACACTAATTGGTAATTGGGAAGATTGGGCCAGGCACCAACATTGGTGCACTGGCCCTTTAAATCGCAGAGACCCGGCGCGCGCGCGCCCCAGGGAGCGGAGCCGCGCGCGCCGGGACAGGACCGACGGAGAGCGAGTCAGGTACGGGGACCGGGGTGCGCATCGCGAGCGGGCGCCACCCGCATCGCGAATCGCATCCCGGCTGGAGGCGGTACCGCAGCGCACCCGGTCAGTGGATCTGACCGGGGCGCTGCAGCAACGAGGATGAGGCGAGCGCTCCGGGGAGGAACGGGGACCCGGAGCGCTCGGCGTAACAGTACCCCCCCCCTTGGGTCTCCCCCTCTTCTTGGGGCCAAAGAACCTGAGGAAAAAAAACTCAATTTTTCCGTGATGATGTCCGATGCACATTAGGAGGGGTTCTGTGCGGAAACGCACGAGACAGTCCAATCTTTTATTGTTAAAACAATAGATGTAGAGGGGTCTGGCGAGACTGGTCACAGGGACGTAGAACCTGTTGATAAGAGAGGCCAAAAAAAATTTTCCTGCAGATCCGGAATCCAAGAAGACCATAGTAGAGAAGGAGAAGGTAGAGGCAGATATCCGCACAGGCACAGTAAGGCGTGGAGAAGCAGAGTTGACATCAAGAACTGTGTCACCTTTGTGCGGAGTCAGCGTACGTCTTTCCAGGCGGGGAGGACGGATAGGACAATCCTTCAGGAAGTGTTCGGTACCGGCATAGTACAGGCAAAGATTCTCCATGCGGCGTCGTGTCCTCTCTTGAGGTGTCAAGCGAGACCGGTCAACTTGCATAGCCTCCGCGGCGGGAAGCACAGGAACGGATTGCAGAGGACCAGAGGAGAGAGGAGCCGGGGAGAAAAAACGCTTCATGCGAACAAAGTCCATATCCAGGCGGAGCTCCAGACGCCATCCGGAAGAACGCATGTCAATGCGAGTGGCAAGATGAATGAGTTCATGTAGGTCAGCAGGAGTCTCTCGTGCGGCCAGAACATCTTTAATGTTGCTGGATAGGCCTTTTTTAAAGGTCGCGCAGAGAACCTCACTATTCCAGGACAACTCGTAAGCAAGAGCACGGAACTGAATGGCGTACTCGCCAACGGAAGAAACACCCTGGGCCAGGTTCAGCAGGGCAATCTCGGCAGAAGAAGCTCGGGCAGGCTCCTCGAAGACACCACGGACCTCGGCGAAGAAGGACTGGACTGTGGCTGTGGCAGAATCATTGCGGTCCCCATCAAATTTGTCCGGCAGGGACAAGCAGGGGTTAAGAACGGCCGGTTGCTGCGGAGGAGTTGCAGGAGCCGGCGGAGGAGATGGTTGTTGCAGCTGTAGCTGTGACTGAAGTTGCTGTATCTGCGGCAGCAGCTGCTGTATCTGTGACTGAAGACGCTGTGTCTCGGAGATCAAGTATGCCAGCTGTTGATCTCGTTGGGCGATCTTTACGCCAAATTTGTCCGGCAGGGACAAGCAGGGGTTAGGAACGGCCGGTTGCTGCGGAGGAGTTGCAGGAGCCGGCGGAGGAGATGGTAGTTGCAGCTGTAGCTGTTGCTGTATCTGCGGCTGCAGCTGCTGTATCTGTGACTGAAGACGCAGTGCCTCGGAGGTCAAGTATGCCAGCTGTTGATCTCGTTGGGCGATCTTTAGGGCTAGCTGGGCGACCAGTGTAGGATCTTCAGCGGGATCCATGGCCGGATCTACTGTCACGATGCCGGCTGGCAGGTAGTGGATCCTCTGTGCCAGAGAGGGATTGGCGAGGACCGCGCTAGTGGACCGGTTCTAAGCCACTACAGGTTTTCACCAGAGCCCGCCGCAAAGCGGGATGGTCTTGCTGCGGCGGTAGTGACCAGGTCGTATCCACTAGCAACGGCTCACCTCTCTGACTGCTGAAGATAGGCGCGGTACAAGGGAGTAGACAGAAGCAAGGTCGGACGTAGCAGAAGGTCGGGGCAGGCAGCAAGGATCGTAGTCAGGGGCAACGGCAGGAGGTCTGGAACACGGGCTAGGAACAGACAAGGGAACGCTTTCACTAGGCACAAGTGCAACAAGATCCGGCAAGGGAGTGCAGGGGAAGTGAGGTAATATAGGGAAGTGCACAGGTGATCACACTAATTGGTAATTGGGAAGATTGGGCCAGGCACCAACATTGGTGCACTGGCCCTTTAAATCGCAGAGACCCGGCGCGCGCGCGCCCCAGGGAGCGGAGCCGCGCGCGCCGGGACAGGACCGACGGAGAGCGAGTCAGGTACGGGGACCGGGGTGCGCATCGCGAGCGGGCGCCACCCGCATCGCGAATCGCATCCCGGCTGGAGGCGGTACCGCAGCGCACCCGGTCAGTGGATCTGACCGGGGCGCTGCAGCAACGAGGATGAGGCGAGCGCTCCGGGGAGGAACGGGGACCCGGAGCGCTCGGCGTAACACATACATATTATCGCCATACTGTTACTGACCAAATACTGTATACTGAGACTAGTATTAGCAATAATACCAGTATACAAGGAGGATACAAGCCTTTGACAATCCCCCCCCCCCGTTCCCCCGCCCCTGCTTGCAGCTGCAATCCGCCTGTGAGTCGCCAAGCCCACTCAGACATTGCGGAGCAGCCGCGATGTCTGCATACACTGCACATGCGTACACTGCTGCTTGCGATGTCAGAGTGGACACGGCGACTCGCAGGCCCCCTGGGTGGCTGCTCGTAGTGGCGGATTGCTGCTGCGAGCAGGCCAGGGGCGGGTAAGGCGGGGGAAGGGGGGGAGGCACAAAATGGGTCAAGTCACAGGCAGATCCGCAGTGTGAAATATGCTGCGGATCCATTACGTGTGACCCTACCCCTAGTCTCTACCCCAGCCCCCCAGTAGGCAGTTAGTCTCCCCAGATTAGCGCCCATCCCCCATCACCTTTAGGCAGTTTGTCCCTCTTGATTAGCCCCCCAGGTAGGCAATTAGTCCCCTCTAATCATAGACCCCTTAGATGATCCCCCCACCTTCCACCCAGATAGTCCCCTCCCCTTACCCACCAAGATTGAGCTGCAGGGCAAAGTCCCCTACTCCACATGCTGCTGCTCCCTAACAGAAATGCCAGCCTCGCTCCCCCAGGCCAGCTCACGTCGGATCCTGCTGCCAGGCATAGGCTCCTCCCCCAGATTACAAGCGATGCGGCTGCCATACGACAGCCTCGTGATGATGTAGAACATAGTGATGACGACACTGTGAATCTGGGAATGTCATTACGCGGCCACCGTATCTGTACAGAAGCCGCATTGCTTGTTATCTGGGGAGGAGCCTCTGCCAAGCAGCTAAAGGTATCTGGCCTTCTATGTGATGCATATATGTGCCTCTTGCACTATTGAAATTTAAAGGCATGGTTTGAAAATAAAATCGATTTACATACCCTGTATCTGCAACTGACTTTTATAGTGATCTCCTTCTGGTTGACCTAAAGTGTCCATATGTCATGTAGATAACTTAATGACTTCAATGACCAAAAAAAGATTTGAGCCAACATCTTACTGCTGTAGGTCAGCATTTCATGTCAGTAAAGAAAACTATTGTTCAAACTCGACAAATCTCGTAAGCAATTGGAAATAAGCTAAATCTAATTGGCATCACAATAAAAATGTCCAGGACAGGAGAGTGAACATCTGTTGTCAAATTTAGTTGTTTTCACACAGTCCTTACATATACTTGTTTTGTGAGTATATTCAAGTGTTTGCTGCTGAGTAGAAATATGGCTATTTTGAAGGAGAAATAACACTATAAATCAATATACATTTTATGATTGGTCACTGGTTTAAGATGGATGGTTTTTACAATAAAGAGGAAAGAGGGTTATTTGATCTCCCAGTCTGTGTATAACAAACTACAGATCTAATCTAAATCATGCAGAATCCAGATGCTGTAATACGATATTTATACTGATCATGCATAATTATTTTGGGTGTCTTGTCAAGAAGAACAAAAAAAACTTTAACATTTTATACGGAGGAAGTCTTTGTATTTATCACTTCAGAACAAAGATAAACTGGTCTGATCCTGTTTTTGAATAAGGATCCACCAGAAATAACAATATGGATTCAGGAATCCACAATAAAGCCTTCAGTAGCAACGTTCCCAGTTTTTGAGGTCTTATCCAGTGCTGTTTGGTTGTATTAAAGAATACCCTATATTTAATTTCCTTCAAGATGGTACTCTGAATGACAAGGTACTGAATGACATTATATAAAATATATTTATGATAAATATTGAAAGAGAGTTTGTAACTTTAGCAGTAGTAAAGGTTTTGTTGTCAATACATTTGCTTCTGACACTATCCACATCTACTCTCCCTCCAGCCTGAACTGGCCATTATTTTTCATTCCCAGAGCCATGCCACCATCTATTAACCACTCCATCACCTGGCTTCTACCATTCCTTTCCACAAACATCCACATCATCATGCATGACTTTAATATTCAGCTGCCTCCATAGACCCATAATTTACCTACAGTGGTCCTCCGCAACTACCTTATTGTCACTTATTTCCACTCACCTCTTCCTATACGTTACCACAATTTTGCTAAATTCTCTTGGCTCTTCTCTTTCCCTTCCATCCGGCAGGAAATAACACACCCTAATAAGAACCTTAAATGTCTTCAAAGTTACTAGTTACATCTAGTACTCTCTACCATAACTTCACTTCATTACACAGATCTAGCAACAGTTGTTTACTTGAAGGGATATACTGTATTACAAAATCATATTTCATTAAATGTTTAAGCACAAGATAAATACAATTGTAACATAAGATTGTGGGCAATAATACTGGTTTCTATCTGCCACTTCAATACCGCATGAGCTTCTACCTTTACCTACTGTTTGCTTCCCAATTGCCTTTGTAAGACCTTATGGGCAGGGTGCTCTCTTCCTCTCTAAAGGCACAGAATTAGTTTGCCTCAGTGTAATGACAGAGCTTCTGTTTTTACAATAGTAAGAGAAACTCTACCAGGAGTGGGCATAAAGGAATGTGGGCATTGCTGCTAGAGCAAAACAAGACACCCTTCTAGTTCATGTCACCATGCCATCCTCATACCAGGACAGCCTAATGCATGAGCAATACAAAGGCGATTTTTGATCTTTGGTCTGCATTCCCCTTTTTCTTATTTGCTCTGTGGAAAAGAGCCTTGTGCAGGCGCACACTACCCATGGACAACAAGAATAGGGGAACTTGACTTTGGTCTGCTAGCTATACCATTGAAGTTATGTCTTTGTCTAAGACTCCCACAGCAACACTTCCAGTGTCTAGCAATAATTCTTGGAACTTTTTTCCTCACAGGGAACTGAATTTTATCTAAACTAGCATGTAACCAGATGTCCCAGTGGATCTGAAGTCATAGTAGTACATGTACACATAGTGCCATTGCACACCGTGGAAATCCAGTGAGAAATTTTCTAGCTGAATTCCCTAAGCAGAACTGAATTAAACATCGGAAATTAAAGTCCCACTGACTAATGTTCTTTTCTAGACAGATTCCGCCGAAAGAATGAACATGTTCCGCAGTATGGACAGTGCAGCATAATCCCATTAAAAACAATGGGAGGCTGCAGAAGCAAATTCCGCCCTAATTTTTTTTTTGTACATTCTGAGGAGAATTTCCTCAGTGTACACGGTCCATTTATGTCTTTTAAATGGAACATAATGAAAAATGGTCACACTGAACATACTAAATTAAAAAGTCTTAGTTTCCCTATAAAGAAAACTTAGTGACAACTATTTAATGAAGAATAAACTTTGAACAGATTCTTGTTAAAAGTAAAAGATATTTCTAAATCAAAGCTACATAGATAGAAAATGCAGGCATTTCTACAAAAGATACACATAAGCTGCAAAAGGATAATACAACATATTCTAAAAAGTCTGCCACCTATATCATTGAGCTCTAAAACCCATCCATGGAGAACCCCAGCTTTAAAGTTTTACTTGGCGACACTTGACACTCTCGGTGAACTCTTTTCTCACTGATCGAGAAGTGCCTTAATCTTGGAAATAGCTTATTTAAGATCTCAGAATGAACTGAAACTCAGATTATATGTTTATACTAAGATGTTAGAGAACTAACACGCCTCTGGAAACATGAAGCCTATGGTTTGCTTGAATACACTCTAAGACATGCCTATGGTTCTAACTTAGAGCAAACCCTGCTCTTATTCCAGGCCACTGTAATGAAGTGACATTTACCTAATGCAGCCAGAAATCCCCTCATAATTAGTGGGCGTCTGACAGTGACACATTCTGACTAGTGTGATGAGATCTGCCTCAGAGTGATTCTGCTAACACCCAAAAGTTCAGTCGCATTCCTGATCATATATATAACAAACAGAAACTAACGTGTTATTAGGGAAATGTGCTATTTAGTCACTTTTTATATTTTAAATTAATTCTGAAACATTTGGTCACTTCTTTTGTTATATTCTGTGATATATACAACATTTTTATTTGCTGTTTTATCTTGAGTGCAATGTATCAGCGTAAAGGGGGACTTCAGAGGGGAAAAAATCTACTTGTGGCAGAAAGTTATACAGATTTGTAAATTACTTCTATTTAAAAACCTCAATCCTTCTAGCACATATCAGCTGCTGACTTGGAGGAAATTGTGTAGTTCTTTCCAGTCAGGCACAGTCCTCTCTGCTGCCACCTCTGGCCAAGTCAGGAACTGTCCAGAGCAGAGGAAGTTTGCTATGGGGATTTGTTCCTGCTCTGGAAAGTTCCTGACACAGAAAGACATATCAGCAGAGAGCATAGTGGTCAGACTGGAAAGAACACAGCACTTCCTCTGTAGTATACAGCAGCTGATAAGTACTGGAAGGATTTGGATTTTTAAACAGAAATAATATGGAATCTGTATATAACTTTCTAACACCAATTGATTTGAAAAAAATTTATTCTCCCCCCTGGAATTGTGATCCACTAATACTTTTCTCATTATGCGTTATGTAAATAATGTATCAAATGCATATTTCTGACATGTATGAACACAGACATCTCAAAGAATGTATCTCAGGGTGTACAACAAAAGGGTTATATTTGTTTGTTCTAATATCTTAGTATCAGTGCTTGAAATTAGAAGTCCCAGACTATGGTAATACTTGCTGTCTGTGTTTAACTTTGCTATCTGGTTATTGTGTCATTATCCACAGAAATATTGACACCCTAACTGGCCTGAATATTTCAAATTGTGTGTGTATTGATGTACTGTGAATGGTACAATACATACATACATATTGGTACATTGCTTACTATGATAAAGAAGTGATATCAGCGAGCTAGACATATGTTAGTTTACTTATATTATCTTTAACCAAACTAAATTAAAGGGATTATCCAGGAAAAAACTTTATATATATCTAAACTGTCTCCAGAAAGTTAAACAGATTTGTAAATTACTTCTATTAAAAAAATCTTAATCCTTTCAGTAATTATGAGCTGCTGAAGTTGAGTTGCTCTTTTCTGTCAAAGTGCTCTCTGAAGACACCTGTCTCAGGAACTGTCCAGGGTAGATGCAAATCCCCATAACAAACCTCTTCTACTCTGCGCAGTTCCCGAGACAAGCAGAGATGTCAGCAGAGAGCACTGTTGCCAGACAGAAAAGAACAACTCAACTTCAACAGCTGATAATTATTGGAAGGATTAAGATTTTTTAAGAATTAGTAAATTAATTAAAAAGTAATTTACAAATCTGTCTGGAGCCAGTTGATATAAAAAAAAGTTTTTTCCTGGAATACCCCTTTAAGGCTAAACATGGCACTTTCAAAAGTAAAGGGGAAGAAGAATAACAGGATGGCTTCCTTTGGTATCACATTCTGTATGGGAAGTTTTGTACACTGGTGTAAGTGGTGAGAAATTCTTTCAAACAATACAAATGAAAAAAATCAAAGCTGTAAAACGATTGATATATCTAACACTGTTATAGTTGGCTCTTATGATCTACATTAAAATTTCCTGAATCTGCTTCCTTCCTTGTAGAAAAAAAACAAAAAACAGATAAAATAATAATAATACCGTCTGTATGAAAAAGTATACATATCAAAGCTCAGGATGTATTGAATCAATTCCCTCTGTAGTCACTCCTCTTGTATTCACAACACTTTCTACAATTATTTGTATGCCCTTTCTGTTAGGGTGCAAATGGCTATAAAAAATAATCACTGTCATTGTCAGTAACAAATGCTAACAATAACAACTCTGGACTAAACTGCAGAAAGACAAAGAGATCAAAGAAAGCTAATGCATCCCAGCCTCCCAGATCACACGTCTTCCAAACACTGGGCCCATTACTGTACCTATATACTTAATGGGTTTGTTTACTAGAGCACAGTACAATGAATGAAAAGATTCAGACACATACAAAATAGTCTATCCTTTGCAGTATTATGTACTAACAATACACTGGGAAAATGTGTGCCTGTGTTTACAACAAAATGTGGACAAATGCTGCCGGGATCAAGCATTATGGATCTCAATTTCTATTTCTAGAAGCAAGGGCAAAAAGAAAATTGAGGTGTTGCCCACAGAAACCAGACAGATTTTAGTAGTCACTTTTACAGGTCATAAAAACGTATACTTTATTAAGAAAAAAAACATGTATAGAGGTATCACCTCATTACATTTTCATTCATACATGTCAGATACCCATCTCCTTCACAAAGCTCAAAAATTAAAATCAATTTATTTATACCAGATATAAAATTGTTTAAGGAATATGTGTCCTTAGGACATGAGTACAACTGTAATTTTTATTAAAGAATTTTTCAAGATACAAATCCAAATTAAAAAAACACAGATAACGTCATGAAGGGGTGAACCCAACAATCTGCAATAGTGAACACAGAAGCAAGGCTAACAATAGGGCAGCTATGGTAAGTCAGAAAGGGCATTTAACACAAACAGAAGCACCCAAAACCGGAGCCCCCAGACATTATAATCATTACGTTAGCCCTGTAAAACCGTAAGAGGTTTACCTCTATACATCAACACAGTAGTCTGTAACGCCCAGAGGGCTACAAACACAAGAAGGGAAGGGTGGGGGGGGGGGGGGGGTAGGGAAGGGAGAAAAGAAACATATAGGGACCATGAAGACAAATACAAAACCAACCACAGAGACTAAGGGGGTGAGGGAAGAGGAATCAGGGGGAAGAAAAGGAAAAGGAGATGGGGTTAAATAGGTCAAGGTGGCTGTCGATCAGAAAAGCAGTCCCAAGGTTCCCAAACCGAGAGAAAAGAGGGGACAGAATTATTCAATGAGGCAGTGAGGGATTCCAATGAGTGGATCTCACGGATACGGGACAACAGATCAGACTCAGAATGAGTTCTCTTCCAACATTTAGCTATGAGGGTTTTGGCTGCTAAAGCAATATGCATAAAAAGCTTGAAAGTTTTTTTAGATAGAGCGGGATGAGAAAGGTGGAGAAGATATATACGGGGATCTAAAGGGACCAAAACACCCAAGGTATAGGATATCAAGCGCTGTACCATTTTCCAATGATCCCCTATGAGAGGACAGGACCAAAGAATATGGAACACCGTACACAAACCCACTCCACAATGCCAGCACTGAGGGGGGATGGTTGCGTTCAGTCTATTTAAAAGCTCAGGAGTATGATACCAGCCCATAATAATTTTAAACTGGGTTTCCTTATATGCTGTGCAGATAGAAGCCTTAGAAGCCCTCTCCCAGATAAGGTAATGGTAGTATTGAGAGCAACCTCCCAACGGTCCATGTAGCGGTGAGATGGGGGATCCCCATCTGGGGGCTAGAGGAGTAAAGAGTATATGTGGGAGAGAAGACCCTGTGCCTGTGGCCCACCATGGCACAACCTTTCAAAACCAGTAAGATGAAAAACCACTGTAGAAAAAGCCTGTGTTGCAGGTAGTGGAAACGAGGGGAGATCCCAGCGAGACACCAACTGTTCAAAGGGTAGGAGAGAGCAAGATATGGTATCCACTACATCAGCCCAGCAAAAAAGACCCCTAGAGCCCCATTCCCACACCATGAGGGACAATAGACCAGCAGGGAAATCAGGATGATAAAGGAAAGACCACAGGGGGGAGGATAGGGAGAAAACAGTCTAAACTTCCTGGAGAAATATCTCAAAACATATCTAGAGAAAGACATGGGACCCAGGAGAGGAGAAAGAGAAACAGAAGACACCAGAGGGGACCAGAGAAGGGCATACGGGTGAATAGGAGCTAACCACAGCTTCCCCAACTCCATCCAGCGGCTATATGCATGGTAGGATTACCAGGCTGCAAGGTGATGCAGATGGGCAGCCCAGTAGTATTTTGTCCCATCAGGAACCGCTAGTCCCCCCATAGCCCTGCTAGCCATCATGACAGACATCAGAAGATGGTGTCTCTTCCCGTCCCAGATAAAGCGGAAGATAGCAGATTGAAAAGAGCGAAGAGCAGACAAGGGCACTCGAGTTG
Organism: Hyla sarda; assembly: GCF_029499605.1. Classification (NCBI taxonomy): domain Eukaryota; kingdom Metazoa; phylum Chordata; class Amphibia; order Anura; family Hylidae; genus Hyla; species Hyla sarda. The sequence continues at coordinate 238,189,377 of NC_079190.1, forward strand.
GCAACGTCTTGAAAAAAATATAGTTATTTAGGTAGAATCGTCATTTTAACTGCCACAATACGGCCGAAAAAGGAGATATATTGCGACCACCATTTCTCTAGTAAGGCCCTAAGTTCCCGAAAAAGGGGGACATAGTTAGTAAAGAGAGGTGTAGTGGGATGTAATATGGACCCCCAGGGACTTGATAGCAGAGGTGGACCATTTAAAAGAGTAGTTAGAGTGCAAGAGAGTAGACACAGATAAGGGAAGATTTAGAGGGAGTGCCTCCAATTTAGAGAAGTTAACTTTGTAGCCAGAGACCACACCATAGTCATGCAGAGCTTTATAAAGGTTAGGAAGAGAAAGTAAGGGATGATAGAGAGCGTGAGAAGTACATAATCAGCAAATAAACAAATCTTAAAATCTCAATCGTGCATGGGAATGACAGTGATATCCGGGTCCCTCCTGATCATAGTCGCTAGAGGCTCAATGCACAAAACAAATACCAGGGGGGACAAAGGACAACCCTGTCTTGTGCCGTTAAACAGAGGAAAGGTTGGAGAGGGAGCATGAGGAAGTTTGAGGGAGGCAGTAGGGGAGGAATAGAGACCCCGCAGAGCAGTTAGAAGGTTACCAGTGATCCCAAATTTTTGGAGTTTGACGAAAATAAATGGCCACCCCAACCTATCAAAGGCCTTTTCCGCATCCAAGCTAAGAATTAACGCCTGGTCGGACCTCCGATTGATTAAGTCAACAAGGTCCACCACCCTCCTGGTATTATCACCTCCCTGATGACAGGGGATAAACCCAACCTGATCCTTATGGATAAGGGAGGGAAGAAAGGAGCTTAGTCTAACTGCTAAGACCTTGGAAAAAATCTTTAAATCAGAATTAAGGAGAGCAATAGGCCTATAACTAGAACAATCATGGGGATCTTTGCAGGTTTAGGTATCAGAGTGATCAAGGAGTGTAAAACAAGACTGGTGGATTTCCTCAACCCCCGTAAAAGAATTGAAAAGAGAGACAAGCTTAGGTATGAGTATGGAGGAGTAAGGCTTGTAGTACAGGTAAGTGAATCTGTCAGGTCCTGTGGAGTGGCCAACTGGAAGGGATTTAAGGACCTCGAGGAGTTCCTCCCCAGTAATAGGTGCATTGAGAGCCTCATGATCAGCCCCCGATAAAGTGGGTAAGCCGCATCGGGACAGATAAGAATCAAGAGTAGAAGCACGCTCCACAGGATCTGACAGAAGCTGTGAAGGAAGAGAATAAAGACCAGAATAGTAATTAACAAAGAGGCGGGAGATGTAAGCTGGATAATAGTGTAGGACACCGAAGAGTCCTTTAGGGCCGAAAGAGATTGAGCAACTGCACGATAACGCAGGCGCCTAGCTAACATAGTATGGGCCTTGTTACCTTTCTCGTAAAAATGCTGCTTGACGTATAACAACTGCCGCTCCACCTTATGAAGAGCCAGGTTGCCTAACTGTGCACGAGCAGATATCAAGCACCTCAGGACTGAAACAGAAGGAGAGGAAAGTAAAAGAGCCTCCAGGTGCGTGATTTGTGTGCGGAGTTCCCGGGAGCGAGTCAGAGCATCACGTTTAAGTTGGGCCGCTAATGCAATACAATGCCCCCGTACCACCGACTTATGGGCTTTGCAAAATATTGCCTGCGAGGAGACCGTGCCCTCGTTAGTGGCAAAGTAATCAGTAATACACTTCTGAATCGACTTCTGGGAAGGCAATGATTTAAGAAGAGAATAATTAAGACACCAAAGGCAGCTCCGAAGGGAAGAAGGAGAATGAGAAAATGAAAGGAGGACAGGGCAGTGGTCAGACCAAGAAATAATCTCAAAGGAAGCTGTAGAGAGCATGCGCACCATGGGAAGGTTGCCAAAAACATAGTCTATACGCGTGTGTAAGTTATGGGGGTGCGAGTAAAAACTGAAAGAGCGGTCCGTCGGATGGTTTATCCACCATAGGTCATAGAGCCAGGAGGCCCATATAGTCCGTCGAAAAAGGGTAGCCAGGCGCAATTGTACAGGAGGAGGAGCATCAGAGAGGGAATTAAGGTAAGGAAGGGGCAGTGGTGTACCTATGTTTTAGCGAAGTAGACCACTGCTTGGGACACAGGACGCCAAAGTATAGATCCGCATTAGTGCTCGTTCACTAATGGGGATCCAGGACACTTATCCCAGATTCCCAGGCGAGCAAGCGTGGCATTCAGATGTATGCGCTCACAGGTATACAGCTGTAAGCCTCCTTTGTGAGCTGCATCTACACCCTACACTGAGAGGAGAACCTTGACCTCCTCCCCCACGTAGGTCAAGCGCCGATGATGTCACTTATTGGCACCTACAATGTGAAAGGAGAAGAAAGCGGCCAGTGTACGCTGCAAAGGGGTGCTGTGTGGGACATGATGAGGTAAGCATAAGTTGTTGTTTGTTTGTTTTTCTGTGACCATGGGGGAGTGGATGGTGTGTGTGTGTGTGTGTGTGTGGGCGGGGGGGGGGGGGGTGCGGCTGGCTACCTACCTAATATTTTCCCACCTGCCTACCTACTAACATCATTTCCTACCTGCATACCTACCAACATTTCCTACCTGGGTACCTACCAACGTAGCTATCTACTTGGCTACCTACCTACCATACAAAAGCAGTCCAAGGAAGAGCAACCAATGATCCTCAGACAAACCTCACTAATGCTCATGGAGAAAGCAGGATAGTATGCCTGGTCCAAGCTCACAGAGGAGTAAATGTTGCATTATTTACTAAAAAAGCAAAGCTGGCCATGATAAAGATGTGTCGGAACATATATTGTTGCTCATGGGGCTGTGTAGATGCTATCCAATCAGTGTGCCATTGCTGACTCTGGAACAATGTAGCCTGGTTTCATGGAATACATTTTTATTTTATATCATGTAGCCAGCCGTATATGTGTTGCTAACTTGAAAGATGGCAAAGGATGCATCATAGAAGGCAAGCCAGTGTAGGTAGAAAAATGCCCTGGACAATGTTCTGCTGGGAAACCTTGGGTCCTGACTTTCATGTGGATGTTACTTTGACACACACCACACTTATATAAACATTGTTACAGATCAAGTACACCCATTCTTCTCTTCATGGCTCTTGAGTTGTTTGTTAAGGCAGGTCCTTTCCAGGTTCAAGGTCCCACCAGACCTCCAGTGGATCAGTCTGAGTCGGAATATAACTGTAAAAATGGCTGGCAATGTGCCAGAGACCCTCCTGTGTAAAAATGATGGTCTAAATATTTTTATGAAATAGAGCTACATTCACACATTCTGTAATGTGCTAATACCACAAAATAAGAGATTCAGCAATACACCCCTTTAAAGATGTTATACTTAGAGAAATTGCTAAAAAAAATCAGCTGCCATTCTAGCTTAATCTGGTATGAAGAAAATGCTACCCTGGCATCAAGTCAAGAAAATGTGTGATTAGCCACAATGGACTATGTAATGATTTGCATTATAGTAAATCTTTTGTTAACATTGCTCAATTCATCAGCCAAGGACATTGACACCCTTTACAAAGCTGTCAGCTTTGTGTGTACAAATAACAGGCACATGGCACCTGGCAATTGTAAATCCCTTGCAACTAATGAAGTGCCATGTGCTATGAAACTCTACATCAAATTTTACATAGCAGAAGCCCTAGGTTACAACATGTTTTTCCGATAACTAAGGATTGACACACTGCAACCTTGCTAAACCCAACAATATGCAAAGACTTTCGGCACCAAGGAGATTGGTAGAGATATTTACTAAATCAGACCATTTCACCCCTTCTTTGACACAAATTGCTCCATGTACAAGAAGTAGTATAAGCCTAAGCTAAAGTAACATATCCAGGTGATGTCTGGCAAATGAACTGAAAAAGCCACTATAATGGAGAAAAGCATTTATGTAATGAAGAGGAAGGGCTGCAAGTAATGAGAACCTACAGTCAGGTCCATAAATATTGGGACATCAACACAATTCTAACTTTTTTGGCTCAATAATCCAACACAATGGATTTGAAATTAAACAAACAAAATGTGCTTTAACTGCAGATTGTCAGCTATAATTTGTAGGTATTTACATCAAAATCAGGTGAACGGTGTAGGAATTACAACAGTTTTCATATGTGCCTCCCACTTGTTAAGGGACCAAAAGTAATGGGACAATTGGCCAGGTGTGTGCTATTCCTTCATTATCCCATTACAATGAGCATATAAAAGGTTTAGAGTTAATTTCAAGTGTGCTATTTGCATTTGGAATCTGTTGCTGTCAACTCTCAAGATGAGATCCAAAGAGCTGTCACTATCAGTGAAGCAAGCCATCATTAGGTTGAAAAAACTAAACAAACCCAAAAGTCTATGGGAGTAAAAAAAAACTCCAAGAAAAAAACGCCACGTGGGTTTTATCTGTGGCGTTTTTGCAGGTGGTTTTTATTCTTTTTTGGACTATAGCAATCCAAAAAAGTGATGAAGATACCTTTTTTTTTTATAAAATTTCGTAGGGGTACCATTAAAAAAAATAATAAAAAAGATATACCGTATTTTTCGCCGTATAAGACGCACTTTTTCTTGAGGGAAAAAGTCGATGCGTCTTATACAGCGAATACACCCCTATGGCGGTGGTCCCTGCAGCCATCAACGGCCGGTACCCGCGGCTAATACAAGACATCACCGATCGCGGTGTTCAGTCGGGCTGTTCAGTCGGGCTGTTCGGGACCGCCGCGATTTCACCGCGGCGGTCCCGAACAGCCTGACTGAATAGCCAGGTTGGTGCTTACAGGACACCGGGAGGGACCTTACCTGCCTCCTCAGTGTCTTCTCCGTTCAGGGATCCCCTGTATGGCCGGCGCTCTCCTTCCTCGTCATCACGTCGTCGCGTACGTGCGTTACGACGTGATGGCGGCGACAGAGAGCAAGGATACCCGGCCGGCAGCAGAGACGTTCCGGAGCGACGGGGACAAGGCGACAGCGATGGAGCGACATCTAGGGCAGCGGTGACGGGTATGCTGGGAGTTGTAGTTTTGCAACATCTGGAGGTCCGCAGGTTAAAGACCACTATTGGGTTCAAAATCTTTCTTTTTTTTAGATTTTGCACCTATAAATTGGGTGCGTCTTATACGCCGGTGCGTCCTATAGGACGAAAAATACGGTAGTAGCAATGGCAAAAATTGTATTTAACTAAATTCATCTTTTTTATAACAACATTTTTTTAAAATTTTTAATCAGGAATCAATTTATGTGTGTGGGCAGGCTCTAAACAAGTAGCCAACAATAATAAAAATGTGTGTGTGTGTTTTTCACTTTTTTTTTTAGGTAGAACTACTACTCCCAGCATGGAACACACTGTTCCATGATGGGAGTAGTGGTACCTGTACTAATTGACAGATCGCCCCGGGTCTGTTGCGATCCTTCTGTATAATTTATAGATGCAGCCGGCCGCTCTTCTATGGTCCCCTGCACTGCCGTATATATACACCTATTCATATTTCCTGCAGAGAGCTGTGATCTTTCTATTAATGCAGGTACTACAGCTCCCAGCATGGAGCAAAGTGTGCTCCATGTTGGGAGTAGTATTACCAGCAGTTAAGGACAGATTACAGCAGGTGTCCCTCCTGACACCCGATGCGATCGTCTTATCTATTGCTGGGATGCAGAGCGGCTCTCTACAGCGCTCGCATCTCTGCACTATACTCCGGCCGACCAGTGATATGAATAGAACATCACTCATTATTATTTCCCTCTGAGAGTCGGGGTTGGCTGCAACCATCCGGCCAATCGCCACTCTGGGCGAAAAATATGAATGAGTGATGTTTTATTCGCATCACTGGCCGGCCCGGAGTCCAGAGCAGAGATGCGAGCACTGAATACAGCCGCTCCGCATCTTTGCTATATTATGGACGATCACATATGTCTATTAGTACAGGTACTGCTACTCCCATCTTGGAACAGACTGTTCCATGCTGGGAGTAGTAGTACTACCTAAAAATTTAAAAAAAAAAATAGAGGAAAAAAAAGTGAAACACATACACACTTTATTAAATATTAATTAAACTTTTGTTATAAAAAAAAGTAAAAATTGTGTTAAATACATTTTTCCCCATCCCTATTGCATCCTTTTAAAAAAAATAAAACAAAAATAAATTTTGAAAAAAACGCCATAGGGTCCAAAAATGCAACTTCCACTGAAATGCAAAAACACCTGACGTTTTTTTCCACACAAAAAAATGCAGGAAAACAAAACAAGTGGAAACTTAGCCTCAGAGAGATAGCCAAAACACTAGGCGTGGCCAAAACAACAGTTTGGGACATTCTTAAAAAGAAGGAACGCACCGGTGAGCTCACCACCACCAAAAGACCCACAAGACCAAGGAAAACATGGTGGATGAGCGAAGAAATCTTTCCCTGGTAAAGAGAAACCCCTTCACAACAGTTGGCCAGATCAAAAACACTCTCCAGGAGGTAGGCGTATGTATGTCATAGTCAACAATCAAGAGACGAGAAAGGCTGCAATAGCCGAAATGCGTCTTGTTACGTGTATGTAATACGGTGTATTACAAATAAATCCTTTTATTTGCATCCAAGCCGTTGGTGCCGGGATTTCTTCTTCTAACAATCAAGAGAAGACTTCACCAGAGTGAATACAGAGGGTTCACCACAAGATGGAAACCATTGGTGAGACTCTAAAACAGGAATGCCAGATTAGAGTTTTCCAAACGACATCTAAAAATGCCTTCACAGTTCAGTCCTATGGGTCCAAAAATGCAACTTCCACTGAAATGCAAAAACACTTGACGTTTTTTTCCACACAAAAAAATGCAGGAAAACAAAACAAGTGGAAACTTAGCCTCAGAGACAAACGACATCCATTGGTGAGACTCAAAAACAGGAATGCCAGATTAGAGTTTGCCAAACGACATCTAAAAATCCCTTCACAGTTCTGTCCTATGGGTCCAAAAATGCAACTTCCACTGAAATGCAAAAACACCTGACGTTTTTTTCCACACAAAAAAATGCAGGAAAACAAAACAAGTGGAAACTTATCCTCAGAGAGATAGCCAAAACACTAGGCGTGGCCAAAACAACAGTTTGGAACATTCTTAAAAAGAAGGAACGCACCGGTGAGCTCAGCAACACCAAAAGACCCACAAGACCAAGGAAAACATGGTGGATGAGCAAAAAAATCTTTCCCTGGTGAAGAGAAACCCCTTCACAACAGTTGGCCAGATCAAAAACACTCTCCAGGAGGTAGGCGTATGTATGTCATAGTCAACAATCAAGAGACGAGAAAGGCTGCAATAGCCGAAACGCGTCTTGTTACGTGCATGTAATATGGTGTATTACAAATAAATCCTTTTATTTGCATCCAAGCCGTTGGTGCCGGGATTTCTTCTTCTAACAATCAAGAGAAGACTTCACCAGAGTGAATACAGAGGGTTCACCACAAGATGGAAACCATTGGTGAGACTCAAAAACAGGAATGCCAGATTAGAGTTTGCCAAACGACATCTAAAAATGCCTTCACAGTTCTGTCCTATGGGTCCAAAAATGCAACTTCCACTGAAATGCAAAAACACCTGACGTTTTTTTCCACACAAAAAAATGCAGGAAAACAAAACAAGTGGAAACTTAGCCTCAGAGAGATAGCCAAAACACTAGGCGTGGCCAAAACAACAGTTTGGAACATTCTTAAAAAGAAGGAACGCACCGGTGAGCTCAGCAACACCAAAAGACCCACAAAACCAAGGAAAACATGGTGGATGAGCGAAGAAATCTTTCCCTGGTGAAGAGAAACCCCTTCACAACAGTTGGCCAGATCAAAAACACTCTCCAGGAGGTAGGCGTATGTATGTCATAGTCAACAATCAAGAGACGAGAAAGGCTGCAATAGCCGAAACGCGTCTTGTTACGTGTATGTAATATGGTGTATTACAAATAAATCCTTTTATTTGCATCCAAGCCGTTGGTGCCGGGATTTCTTCTTCTAACAATCAAGAGAAGACTTCACCAGAGTGAATACAGAGGGTTCACCACAAGATGGAAACCATTGGTGAGACTCAAAAACAGGAATGCCAGATTAGAGTTTGCCAAACGACATCTAAAAATGCCTTCACAGTTCTGTCCTATGGACAGATGAAACCAAGATCAACTTGTACCAGAGTGATGTGAAGAGAAGAGTATGGAGAAGGAAAGGAACATGATCCTAAGCATACCACTTCATCAGTGAAGCATGGTGGTGGTAGTGTCATGGCATAGTGGGCATGTATGGCTGCCAATGGAACTGCTTCTCTTGTATTTATTGATGATGTGACTGCTGACAAAAGCAGCAGGATGAATTCTGAAGTGTTTCGGGCAGTATTTTCTGCTCATATTCAGCAAAATGCTTCAGAATTCATTGGACGGTGCTTCACAGTGCAGATGGACAATGACCCAAAGCATACTGCAAAAGCAACCAAAAGAAGGGAAAGAAGTGGAATGTTATGCAATGGCCAAGTCAATCACCTGAACTGAATCCGATTGAGCATGCATTTCACTTACTGAAGACAAAACTGAAGGGAAAATGCCCCAAGAACAAGCAGGAACTGAAGACAGTTGCAGTAGAGGCCTGGCAGAGCACCACCAGGGATGAAACCCAGCAATGTCTGGTGATGTCTATGCGTTCCAGACTTCAGGCTGTAATTGACTGCAAAGGATTTGCAACCAAGTGTTAAAAAGTGAAAATTTGATTTATGATTATTATTCTGTCCTATTACTTTTGGTCACTTAACAAGTGGGAGGGACATATGCAAAATGTTGTAATTCCTACACTGTTCACCTGATTTGGATGTAAATACCCTCAAATTAAAACTGACAATCTGCAGTTAAACACATCTTGTTCGTTTCATTTCAAATCCATTGTGTTTGTGTATAGAGCCAAAAATGTTAGAATTGTGTCGATGTCCCAATATTTATGGACCTGACTGTATGCTACTCTAAACTTACACAGTTTATAGTAAACACTTAAAGGGGTACTTAATTGAAAAAAACATTTTTTTTAATCAACTGGTGCCAGAAAGTTAAACAGATTTGTAAATTAAAAAATCTTAATCCTTCCAGTACTTATCAGCTGCAGTTATGATCCACAGGAAGTTATTTTCTTTTTGAATTTCCTTTCTGCCTTTCCACAGTGCTCCCTGCTGACACCTCTGTCCATTTTAGGAACTGTCCAGAGCAGGATAGGTTTTCTATGGGGATTTGCTCCTACTCTGGACAGTTCCTAAAATGGACAGAGGTGTCAGCAGACAACATTATTGTCAGGCAGAAAGAAAATTCAAAAAGAAAAGAACTTCCTGAGGATCATACAACAGCTCATAAGTACTGGAAGGATTAAGATTTTCTAAAAGAAATCATTTACAAATCTGTTTAACTTTCTGGCACCAGTTGATTTAAAAAAAATAAAAGCTTGCCAGTGGAGTACCCCTTTAAGCAAGTAAGATAAATATTACTTAAACATAATGGCAGTGTTAAAATAACTATTTTACTTGTACATAAGTATATAAACAATGAGGCTGCAAATATTGTGCATAACACAAAGGCAGATACATAGAAATATAGAATGTGTCGGCAGATAAGAACCATCTAGTCTGCCCAATAATCTGAATACTATGAATAGTTCCTGGCCCTATCTTATATGAAGGATAGCCTTATGCTTATCCGATGCATGTTTAAACTCCTTCACTATATTTGCAGCGACCACTTCTGCAGGAAGGCTATTCCATGCATCCACTACTCTCTCAGTAAAGTAATACTTCCTGATATTACTGCATAAACCTTTGCCCCTCTAATTTAAAACTATGTCCTCTTGTGGTAGTTTTTCTTCTTTTAAATATGCTCTCCTCCATTGCCGTGTTGATTCCTTTTATGTATCTAAAAGTTTCTATCATATCACATCTGTCTCTTCTTTCTTCCAAGCCATATATGTTAAAGCGGTATTCCAGGCAAAACCTTTCTTTATATATATATCAACTGGCTTCGGAAAGTTAAACAGATTTGTAAATTACTTCTATTAAAAAATCTTAATCCTTCCAATAGTTATTAGCTTCTGAAGATTTCTGTCTAACTGCTCAATGATGATGTCACGTCCCGGGAGCTGTGCATGATGGGAGAATATCCCCATAGGAGCTGGACAGCTCCCGGGACGTGAGTCATCAGAAAGCAGTTAGACAGAAAACAGCAATTTACAAATCTGTTTAACTTTCTGGAGCCAGTTGATATATAAAAAAAAAAGTTTTGGCCTGGAATACCCCTTTAAGGTCCTTTAATCTCATCTGGTAAGTTTTATCCTGCAATCCATGTACTGGTTTAGTAGCTCTTCTCTGAACTCTCTCTAGAGTATCTATATCCTTTTGGAGATACGGCCTCCAGTACTGCGTACAATACTCCAAGTGAGTCCTCACCAGTGTTCTGTACAGCGGCATGAGCCCTTCTGTCTTTCTACTGCTTATACCTCTCCCTATACATCCAAGCATTCTGCTAGCATTTCCTGCTGCTCTATTACATTGTCTTCCTACCTATAAGTCTTCTGAAATAATTACTCCTAAATCCCTTTACTCAGATACTGAGGTCAGGACTGTGTCAAATATTCTACATTCTCCCCGAGGGTTTTTATGCACCAGGTGCATTATTTTGCACTTATCCACATTAAATTTCAGTTGCCAGAATTCTGACCATTATTGTAGTTTGCCTAAATCCTTTTTCATTTGGTGTATCCCTCCAGGAACATCAACCCTGTTACATATGTGCCATCAGCAAAAAGACATACCTTACCATCGAGACCTTTTGCGATATCACTAATGAAGATATTAAACAATATTGGTCCCAGTACAGATCCCTGAGGTACCCCACTGGTAACAAGACCTTACTCTGAATATGCTCCATCGACTACAACCCTCTGTTGTCTGTCACTCAGCCACTGCCTAATCGACTCAACAATATGGGAGTCCAAGCTCAAATGACTGTAGTTTATTGAAAAGTCTTCAATGTGGGACAGTGTCAAAAGCCTTACTAAAATCTAGATATGCGATGTCTACTGCCCCTCTGCCATCTATTATTTTAGTCACCCAGTCAAAAAAAATCAATAAGATTTGTTTGACATGATCTCCCTGAAGTAAACCCATGTTCTTTTTCATCTTGCAATCCATGGAATTTTAGATGTTCCACAATCCTATCCTTTAGTAGGGTTTCCAATAATTTCCCCACTATTGATGTCAGACTTACTGGCCTATAGTTGCTTGATTCCTCCCTACTAACTTTCTTGTGAATGGGCATGACATTTGCTAATTTTCAATCTTCCGGGACAACTCCTGTTAACAGTGATTGGTTAAATAAATGTGTTAACAGTTTTTCTAGCTCACCACTAAGCTCTTTTAATAATTTTGGGTGTATCCCATCAGGCCCCTGTGACTTATTTGTCTTCACTTTAGACAGCAAACGTAGAACCTCTTCCTCTGTAAAGACACATGCATCAAACAATTCATTAGTCTTCCTCCCTAATGGAGGTCCTTTTTCTTCTGTAAAACTGAACAAAAGTATTCATTAAGGCAGTCGGCTAGCCCTTTATTCTCTTCTACATACCTTCCTTCCTTTGTTTTTAATTTAGTTATTCCTTATTTTAATTTTCTTTTTTCATTTATATATCTGAAGAATGTTCTTATAACTTGCTTGGCCTCTTTATGCCTAGTCTTGTTGGTTTTCCTATCTTTATTGCTCTGGGTTGTTTCATGATTACTAAATTCTAGCTTTTAGTTTTTTATGATTTTGGCCACTTCTGCTGAGCACCACAGTGGTCCCTTCCTTTTTCTACTTTTGCTGACAAGTCAAATGCAATTTTCTGTTGCCTTCAATAATGCGTCTTTTAAGTAGTCCTATTTCTCCTGGACTCCATGTAATCTGTTCCAGTATGACAGGGAGTCATTTATGACTAATCTCATTTTTGAAAAGACTGTTTTTCTAAAATCTAAAACTTTTGTTTTTGTGTGGTGTGACTCCACTTCAAGGATCAAGAGTGTATAAACCTTGCAAAGGCAAGTATGTGATTATATGCAAACAGATAGAAAGAATGAAGATATAAAGTGGCAGACATTGGCCCTTATTTACTAAGAGTGTTGTGTAGGTTTCTTTGTGGGTTTTAATTCCCTACTATTTATTTTCCATGGTATTTAATAAGGTTTCCCTACATTTTCCACTTTCCCTACACTTTGCTTTTTTTACATGTGCTCTGATCTGTCTGGTTTTCCACAGCTCAAATCCACCACGTTATATGTGGAAACCTTAGTAAATATGTTGGGTTTTTGTGAAAATGTCTGGAACACGCCCCTTTTCAGAGACCGCGCCCCCTTTTCCAGCGACCACGCTGGAGAGTTTAATTGGGGTTTTTTCAATTCTGGCGCAAATTCTGGAGCATATTCTGGCGCAGACAGAATTTCTGGCGCAATGCGACAGAATCTGGCGCACGACCCGACAAAACATGTCGGGTTTGCAATAGTAAATGAGGGCCATTGTGTCAATAATAGTAAAGTAGTATATCATATTAAAGAGAGAGAAGGATGGGGGGCTAAGTAAAAAATATTTTTAGGCTTCATGTGGAACATTGTGACCACTGTGGGCACATCAACTGGTAAAAGATAACAATAGAATGATTAGTAAAGACCAGGATAACTATAAGATGATATGATATTCCAAAGTTACAGAGTAAAACCTATGATGACTCTGGAAGCAGGACATGTGTTTACATTTTGCAGAAACTTCAGAGCCTGAGACTTGCCCAAAGCTGCAGTGATCAGGAGAAGGATTTGCTGAAAGTCCCATGGAAATCTATGGCAAATCTGTCTTCTGATTGCTGTAGTCTCAGGCAAGTCTCAGACTCCAAAGTTGCAACAAGCCATCATCAGATTAAAGAATAACATTTATTCCTGTGCTTTGACAGTTTCTGTATGTTGCCCTAGCTGAATAAATCCTGAAAATATTATAAGGCATGTCAATTTGCATTATAGCAAGCTCAGGGTAATAAGGTAGTTCTCTGTATTTACAAGGCCTACAGTTGGACCTGCTGACAATTGGAAAACAGGTCATTAAACAGATTTTCATTTTATGTTTCTACAAACGTTACATTGCTTAGACATATATTCTGCTTCAGCGATTTGATTACACTTCAAAGCTCTGCAGCAGGAAACCCTACAAAAAGAGAGTTGCAGTAATCAAGGCAGGAAATGATGCGGGCACACGGTATAGAAAAGTCTGCTGAGTGGAAGAGGAAACTGCGTATCTGGCTGATGAAAAAATCTAAAGGGCATTAGGAAAAGTTTGATTACAAGCATAGAATGAGAGGTGAAATGCAATGTCACACTGAAATCAGCATGTAAGGGGGGCTAAATGACTAGAACCGTGATCAAATGTGATGGATATGGATAAACAGTAAACCATTTAAAGTTAAGAGTAAAGTTTTAGGACCTCCAGCACAGATCAGTAATAAGATATAAGAAAACAAATAAACATAGGAGCATGTATTTATAATGTGAGAGCCCGCTCATGTTCGGAATATACAGTAGAAAAACTGTAAAAAAAAAAGCAAACAAAAATAACACATATAAAAAGTAGGGCACAAAAAAAACACAACTAATAAGTCACAAGAATCGTTTTAATAATGAATGTGAATGACAACTACACCTACACATTTAATATACTATTGGGAACATAGCTTAAGATTCATCAATTAAAAAGTGTAAGGCTCATAAGCTAAGTAATGCTAATTGTATGTCTTATGTTGGCACACTAATTCCTCAAAGAAGCTTAAGTGCTTAACAGGTCAGAACATTAAAACTTCTTTTATGTACTGGGTACCCTCATAAAGAGAGTGTGCTAACTATCTGTCAAGGGTTAATTACACTCGGCATGAAAAGCAGTTAACAAGTGAGACCTAGAACACCCAGGAGGAAAAGAAACATTTCAACAGTGCCATGAGAAATAAACAAGAGAAGGGGAATACGTCCTTTGGCCACCATCAACTCCTCTTCAAAAAAAGCTCAGAGGAGCAGTGGGAAATGTCAGGGCATGGTTTTGCTGTTGACTCCTTGTGAATCATTTGTCTTCATTACTACTCTTTTTAATCAGGACTCCTGCCTGACTGTTTCTGCTCAACCCCCACGGGGCAACTCTGCACTGTGATAAATCAGCGTCCATACCGCAAGTCACTAATCAGCACTCCGAAGGAAAGGATAACAGCAAAGTTCAGACCACTAAAGGCCTGGAAAACCTGGAGGCGCACTGGCTTATAGGAAGAGTGCCCTGTCTAGAATGGAATATGTCAGTGAACTATTGCTACCCTCGCAGGCTTACTGGCATAGAGGCTTTTAAGAAACAAATTGCGACAGATGAAGAGCATGTATGTATTGTTCTATAACAGGATAACACATATAGCAGTCTGAGCTAGTCATTGAGGTTTGTGTGGAGGAGATCTAACAGGAGAAAACAATACATTAACCAGACACCAGCAGGCATGGTAATGATTAATGAACTGACACATACAATAAAAAAGGCAATTACAAAAATATTTGACATGAAAAGGTCACAGATATGTTACGACAAATTGTCACTGGCCAAATACTATAAAGAAATCATGTTATCTGACACTAAACACTCAGGCTATCTAAAATCTGCCAATGGTCAGCTAGTTAAATATCCCTGTCCGAATACATGGAAATATATGAGAAACCAGTATGAGGAAATCGACCAAGGTCAACAGTCAGCCAATGAACAATAAACTCTGTTACTAACTTTAAAGAGTATGAAGAGATACAATAGGCTAAAAACTAAAAAAGATATAGAGTCCAACAGAATGCCACAATATATGACAATTCACCGATTACTGGTAACATACAGAGCAATGAATGTACCACAGCAATATTATTATAAAGTAACAGATGTGACATTTTCTATTAAGTAACTTCAATATATATTAATATATTAGGATTATTCACATCTGCGTTAACAAGTTCCATTGTTCTGCTATGTAAGACTAACCAATATTATGGCAGTGCCAATCAGTCAAATAACAGACTGGGCTTACAGCATGGGTTCACGACCTGGTGTGTGGCATTTTACACAGCGTCTGGGCATTTTGTCCAAAATTATCTTTTTTTTTAATAAAATCTGAGATAGAAGCTTCTAACAAAACCTTAGATGCATACATGAATAAATACTAAAGTATCCCATAATAATTCCATAATATTACACAACAACATTAATAATAATAATATCACTAATTGGTAATTGTTTGAATGTTTTACCCTCAGAAGGCAGATAACATATACGCCATATTTATTAAAGCAGTCCATTGTATGCCTAAAATCTCCTATAGTTGTACATGCCCTGGGTCACATCTGCCTTAAATGGTTTTGAGTAGGTTTTGAAAACATCCCACAACTGCACATTAACACATATGTTTGTGGATGGAGGCCAATTTTGTCAATTGTAAAATGTTTCAGGCCATTAGCTGAGCCTAAGGACTGCGATATGGACAAGACTTTAGGTTCAGTTCCCTCCTTCAGTCGGCTTATGTTTGACATACAAGAACTCCTTTGTGATTCATCAGACAGATTAATGTTGGGATTTATAAATATTTGTTCTGATTGTTGATGCTCACACTTAAAAATGACTCCAGAAACTAGAGCTCATCGGCATATGGGGCTTGAGACTTCAAAGTTTCCTTCTGCTATGGGGCAGCCCCAGACATCTTAGCCTGCACAATAAAGTTTGTGTTTGTGGCTGGGCAATACAAAACTGTTCCTATAAACAGATACAAATATGAACAATTATTTCTACATGCACCAGTATCTTACACTATAACCAGGACTTTCTTCTCTGAGTTCTGGGATCACATCCACTTTGCTACATTTATTACTCTACTTAACACTAACATAAATTGATGTATTGAGAAATAGACTAAGCACACTCATAGGATATGAAGAGTTACATCTTTTTACATTGTTTCTTACATTCAACTTTAAAATATGAAAATGCAAACAAACAACAACAGCAGCTGAATAAAACAATGTAACCTTGTGAGAAATATATACATTCTATATATATATATATATATATATATATATATATATATATATATATATACACATAAAAAATAAAAAATAAAGTTCTAACTAACCTAAACATGAGTTTGACTTGGTGAAAGAGGGAGTACTGCCAACCCCACAAATCTACAAAGCAGAAATATCCAGGGTATATGCACCAACAAATCCTACATAGGTCCAGTAGAGGGAGTAGTTCTAAAAACAAGACACTACATTTTGCAGACATGTGCCATTAATGTCATGGTTTGCAAGGTTTGCAAAAAAAAAGCCCCCTTAAATAAGTTTATCAAGAAAGGTATAAAGGTATTGGTATAAAGTACAAAAAAACACACACAGAAGTAGCCAGCACAACAACCAAACATACAAGAGCATGCCACCATGGCAAATGCAACATACATAAATAGAAGCTTGCAGCAGAAATATATATTTAATCACGAAAGTAAATCTGATCAAAACTTTTCACTAATCCACTATATGGAGGTGGCATTATTTCGGATGGGACCCAGATACGCTTACTTCAAAAGTGCACTAAGAGCCCCAATTTTACTTTTGTGATCGAATATAAAGTGCTGCAACCTCCTTTTTGAGTACTGGGTTAAAAATGTAGTTGTGCCTGGACTTTTTTTTAATCATTTAGATACATATTGTATTTTTTGCCATATAAGACGCACTTTTTCTTCCCCAAAACTGGCGAATACACACCTATCGCGGCGGTCCCTGCGGCCATCAACGGCCGGGACCCGCAGCTAATAAAGGACATCACCAATCGCGGTGATGCCCTGTATTAACCCTTCAGACGCAGCGATCAAAGCTGACCACCGCATCTGAAGCGAAAGTGACACTAACCCGGCTGTTCAGTCGGGCTGTTCTGGACCGCCGCGGTGAAATCACAGCGTCCCAAACAGCTTAAAGGACACCGGGAGGGACCTTACCTGCCTCCTCGGTGTCTGCTCCGTGCCGGGATCCCCTGCATGGCGCTCTCCTTCCACGTCATCACGTCGTCGCACACGCTGGCCCGTCATCCAATAGGAGCGGAGTGCGTGGCGACGTGATGTCGGCGACGGAGAGCGTGGATCCCGGGGAAGAAGACGTCTGGAGTGTCGGGGACACCATGGGGACGCGGCGACAGCGATGGAGCGACATCCAGGGCAGCGGTGACGGGTCCGGAGCGGCGGGGACACGTGAGTATTACCTCCTATACCAGTGGTCTTCAACCTGCGGACCTCCAGATGTTGCAAAACTACAACTCCCAGCATGCCCGGACAGCCAACGGCTGTCCGGGCATGCTGCGAGTTGTAGTTTTGCAACATCTGGAGGTCCGCAGGTTGAAGATCACTGTTGGGTGCATAATCTTTTTTTTCTAGATTTTGCACCTTTAAAATAGGGTGCGTTTTATATGCCGGTGCGTCCTATAGGGCAAAAAATACGGTATGTGTTTATGTTTAAAGGGACATTCTTATTTACTTAAAAACCTGAATGCAGTGTCCCATGGTGGTAAAATAACAATCGCGAGTGTACTCACCTCTCCAAGTTAAGCTGGTCCCTCTATTTATTTACCCTGATGATGGGTCTCCAAGCTTTGCTGATGACATTGAGACTGCAACTATTGCAAACTGCAGCCATTCACTAAAACTGGGTTTGAATGTCATCAGCCGAGCAGGTAGAGCGCATCATGTGGGTATATAAACATAGGCACCAGAGAAGGGTGCTAGCATTAGATTGGAAGAGGTAAGTACGCTCTAGTTTGTTGTTTTACTGCCCTAGGATTTTAAGTTAGTTGGAATAACACTTCAAAAATAGGATGAAATAAAAATAAACTAATTAGACAAGAGGTACAGTAATTAATAGTACCATAATTACTATTACATGCCAGTCAATGATTTGTTGCTGAATGTCTTTGCTGACCTTTCCACTTTTGTGGCAAAATGTCTGTAAACACGCTGTTTTGAATCTGTTCCTTTCCAAAGGAATTCTACATATTCCAGCAAGAATGTGACATCTATGTTATCGTCCAAAGGAAAAAAACTGAAACTGCCTGAACTGTGTCTGATTCCTCTCTCACTTAATTTATCCTTTCATTTCCTTTAGTCTCTGTAAGCCCTCAGGTGTCCAGACCAACTCACTTTGGCCTTGGATGCATATAAAGTTCACAGTTTTTTGCCCTATCTCCTGATCCTCTATCAAAACACTCGCTCTCAGAAGTGTTTCCTGTCTAGCAATGCTTTGCGTGATTCGGCTTTTTAGTTGAACAAGCTGCCAAACTAACCCCCCTTCCTCCTGTTCTACTGGAAAAGTGCAGAACAGCTTAACGTGGCTCCATCCCCCTTTCAACTTAGAGGCTGATATCCGGAACTGACACAGGAAGTATCCTAATAGTTACCAAGTTTTATTTGGGAAATCACATGTTTCAGTGCAGACTGTACTGAAGGCTCTCCACTTGACCTTGGGCAAAATATATATAATGAAGAACATGGATACATAATGGAGTGTTTTTTTTGTATTGTATATTAGAGTTTCTTCCTATTTTTAGTATCAAACTTAAAAATGATTATTATAAACAATGTAAAAGAAAATCATGATACAGTATATATCATGGAATAAACCAGAAAAAATTCCAAAGTACGAAACAGAAAATACCTAAAATACGTAAAGTTCAAAAGGCAGAAAAAGAGAACCTATAAGCAACTAAAAGAAAAAAGTCTCCATGTAAATTTTGAGAGCTACAGTACCGCATATCAGGACAGAAGGGAGAAGACAACCATCCGCGTCATCCCTCATGGCACTGAGTCTCTCAGACAACGTGATAGAGTTAAATGGAGCGACCACTCAGTCTAAATGTATTCTTCCTATATTTCTATACAAAGATATATATGTTATTTTTGTCTATCTGAGAATTCATCTCCTTTGTTTGCAGGGATGTAAATGTAAAATCATGTTGTGAAAAGGCTTTCAGTACATGCTGGGTTCCAGATGTTTAACAGAAACTACACAACTACACAAGAAAGGTCAACAGTTTCCGTCAGTAACTCTGCTGGGTTCCTCACATTCGGAGTGCCAAAGGACCGAGGGATCTGCACAGCTGTCAAATCATTTACAAAGATGAAATAAATCAAAAACAAAGTTTAATACCCATTTTTAAACATCTCAGACAGTTTTTAGTTTAAAGCTTCAATTTAGGAAAATAAGAAAAAAGTCTTCTTGGAGTTTTAAAGACAGGATATTTAATGTGATCCAGCGCTCTGACATCGTTCCTCTTAAGAAGTTCCACATTCTTGACATGAATTTATGTTACATTGTGGCAAACTTGAAATTATTCTGTTTTCTTTTTTTTTGTACTTATTTTTTTTCTTGGACAAACATAAATATCAGTGTATGTAAACATTAAAAAAAATATATAGGAAATTACAAGAGGAAAAAATGTAGCCATAAGCTAGATCAATCAGTTACATATAAACATTGTAACAGCTATTCGTTCTGGCTATTGGAGAGGAAGGGATTGGGGTTATATATAACTTCAAATGTTCTAAAAGAGCGTATGAAAAAAGGGCTGTCTGCAGAGTCATGGCAGAAATGTCTGCAACTGAAAAATCCATTTTGTACATCTGAGTAGGTTGTTTATTTAGCATATGCATGGATTTGCCATGTGTGAATATATCCTTTGAATAACAATTTATCATGACAATTACCACTCTGCAGTGTGACTGTCCGAGGCCACAAAATACCTGCAGATGAATTAACCCCCTAACCGATTTATTTTATTAAGAAAGTGTTAAAAAGGTAATCCAATAGTGGATGGCAGCAATAAGAGAGAAGTCGGAGAGGATACTGTTTCCTTGCATTAAAATGTTTCTTTCAAAACAGTTCAGTGTTATAGCCTTTTCTAAACACTAGGGGCTGTCATGTTCAGATGCATATAGCCCAGAGACTACTGAAGTAACAACGAAAACATAAGGCCTGATTCACACATGGGCCATCAGGGTATAGTTATGTATAACAAAGTATATTCTATTCATCTGTTTTTGTTATCTTTTCTTTTCAACTGTATAACTGTTTTAACAGGGAAATTAAAGTGTGGTACATGTGAAAACGTTTTCACAATAGTTTTTTTTTAATTATCATTATTAATATTATAATTAGATATATTTTTTATTGTTATTGCTCTTTTTTCCCCAGTGAAACATGGAAAACATATTTGAAAAAAAAAAAAAAAAATATATATATATATATATATATACACACACACACACACACACACACACAGTCATGACCGTAAATGTTGGCACCCCTGAAATTTTTCAAGAAAATGAAGTATTTCTCACAGAAAATGATTGCAGTAACACGTTTTGCTATACACATGTTTATTCCCTTTGTGTGTATTGGAACTAAAGCAAAAAAGGAGGAAAAAAAGCAAATTGGACATAATGTCACATCAAACTCCAAAAATGGGCTGGACAAAATTATTGGCACCCTTTCAAAATTGTGGAAAAATAAGATTGTTACAAGCATGTGATGCTCCTTTAAAGTCACCTGGGGCAAGTAACAGGTGTGGGCAATAAAAAAATCCCACCTGATAGCAGATAAAAAGGAGAGAAGTTCACTTAGTCTTTGCATTGTTTGTCTGTGTGTACCACACTAAGCATGGACAACAGAAAGAAAAGAAGAGAACTGTCTGATGACTTGAGAACCAAAATAGTGGAAAAATATCAACAATCTCAAGGTTACAAGTCCATCTCCAGAGATCTAGATTTCCCTTTGTCCACAGTGCGCAACATTATCAAGAAGTTTGCAACCCATGACACTGTAGCTAATCTCCCTGGGCGTAGACAAAAGAGAAAAATTGATGAAAGGTGCCAACGCAGGATAGTCCGTATGGTGGATAAGCAGCCCCAAACAAGTTCCAAAGATATTCAAGCTGTCCTGCAGGCTCAGGGAGCATCAGGGTCAGCGCAAACTATCCGTCGACATTTAAATGAAATTAAAGGTGAAAACCTTTTTTCTTTTAAATCAACTGGTGCCAGAAAGTTAAACATATTTTTAAATTACTTCTATTAAAAAATCTTAATCCTTCCTGTACTTATTAGCTGCTGAATACTACAGAGGAAATTATTTTCTTTTTTGAATGCTCTCTGATGACATCATGAGCACAGTTTTCTCTGCTGACGTTATTATAATAATAATAATAACACTTTATTTATTGTTGTCCTTAGTGGGATTTGAACCCAAGTCCCCAGCACTGCAAGGCAGCAGTGCTAACCACTGAGCCACCATGCTGCCATTAGCATACATCTGCTATGCATCTGCTATGCATCTGCTATGCATGGTTGCTAAAATGGACAGAGATGTCAGCAGAGAGCACTGTGCTCGTGATGTCATCAGTGTTCCAAAAAGAAAGGAAATTCCTCTGTAGCATTCAGCAGCTAATAAGTACTGGAAGGATTAAGATTTTTTAATAGAAGTAATTTACAAATATGTTTAACTTTCTGCCACCAGTTGATTTAAAAGAAAAAACTTTTTCACCAGAGTACCCCTTTAAACACTATGGCAGGAGACCCAGGAGGACCCCACTGCTTACACAGAGACATAAAAAAGCAAGACTAAAATTTTACAAAATGAACTTGAGTAAGCCAAAATCCTTCTGGGAAAACGTCTTGTGGACAGATGAGACCAAGATAGAGCTTTTTGGTAAAGCACATCATTCTATTGTTTACCGAAAACGTAATGAGGCCTAGAAAGAAAAGAACACAGTACCTACAGTGAAATATAGTGGAGGTTTAATTAAGTTTTGGGGTTGTTTTGCTGCCTCTGGCACTGGGTGCCTTGAATGTGTGCAAGACATCATGAAATCTGAGGATTACCAACAGATTTTGGGTTGCACTGTACAGCCCAGTGTCAGAAAGCTGGGTTTGCGTCCGAGATCTTGGATCTTCCAGCAGGACAATGACCCCAAATATACATCAAAAAGCACCCAGAAATGGATGGCAACAAAGCGCTGGAAAGTTCTTAAGTGGCCAGCAATGAGTCCAGATCTAAATCCCATTGAAAACCTGTAGAGAGATCCTAAAATTGCTGTTGGGAAAAGGCGTCCTTCCAGATAGAGAGACCTGCAGCAGTTTGCAAAGGAAGAGTGGTCCAAAATTCCGGCTGAGAGGTGAAAGAAGCTTATTGATGGTTATAGGAAGCGACTGATTTCAGTAATTTTTTTTTCAAAGGGTGTGCGACCAAATATTAAGTTTAGGGTGCCAATAATTTAGTCCAGCCCATTTTTGGAGTTTGGTGTGAAATTATATCCAATTTGCCTTTTTTCCTCCCATTTTTGGTTTAGTTCCAATACACACAAAGGGAATAAACATGTGTATAGCAAAACATGTGTTACTGCAATTTTTGTGAGAAATACTTCATTTTATTGAAAAATTTCAGGGGTGCCAACATTTACGGCCATAACTATATATATATATATAGAGAGAGAGAGAGAGAGAGAGAGAGAGAGAGAGAGAGAGAGAGAGAGAGAGAGAGAGAGAGAGAGCAAAAAAGTGGTTGCAGCACACAAAATAGGTGAAAAAATGGTGGTAGCTTTAATCCATTATAAATACAGATGCAACATTTCAGCTGCCAGTGCAGCCTTTATCAAGCACGTATGCTTGATAAAGGCTGCACTGGCAGCTGAAACGTTGCATCTGTATTTATAATGGATTAAAGCTACCACCATTTTTTCACCTATTTTGTGTGCTGCAACTGCTTTTTGCTCTCTACATTGGGGACCAGGGACCGGGGTCCATTTGGCTGCCTGCACCAGAGATATTTTTTATAAGGTGTGCTACTCTTCGCTATATCTTCTTCTATATATATATATATATATATATATATATATATATATACACACACACACACACACATATATATATCCATGTGCTTGCACCAAAACAACATAATTCAGGTGAATGGAACTGCAACAGTCTGTAGTGACTGAGTGTACCCTTAAGGTTATGTTCACACTGAGGAATCTCCACTCGCAGATATACAATTAGGAATTCCGGTCAGAGATCCCATCTGATGGTGAAATCCTTCATCGGTAGGACCCCGCAGACCTGCATCGTCACTACTGACAGCAATTCAGTGCGCGTGAAATTCTGCCGAAAGAATGAAAAGGTCATTCTCTTGGTGGATCAATTTCAGAGGTGGAGTTCTCCGTCATTAAAGTTTTGCAGTGTGAATGGGTCCGCACAAGGCTCAGAATGCAAGGTTCACACAGCGGAATTCCAGAGCGCACTTCCTTGCACAGAAGTTCTGTAGGTTAAACATACACTTCTCTTAGGGAAAATTCACACTGAAGTGCTGCAGATTTTACAGGGTGTCCCACTCCCTAGAAGCCTGGAAAAAAAAAGCTATAACTTCAAATTAATCAACAAATTTTCATGAAATTTGGTGAAAACAAACCAAATGAGAATCAGGAAACCCTCCTAAGATATTGGTCGAGCACTCCTCAACCCGCCATCCACAGAAGGGCAAGTCTGGACAACTAGTCTGGCAGTCTTTCTTATTGCACCATGTCACCCCATACAGCCACATTTTGCTTTAGTAATTGTGAGGGGTTCCTGATTATTAAATAATTAATGTTTTGACAAAATGTTATTAAAATGTGTTGATAAGTCTTGTTATGGCCAATTTTTCTGGGCCTCTAGTGAGTTGGATATCCTGTATCTGAGGATTTGCATGGTGAAAATCTGCAGTGGAATACATAAGTGAGAAAGTGGAAATTATCCGGATGGAACCTGACCAGTATTCAATTTTTTTTTAATCCACAGCATGTCACTTTCTGTTACAGATTTCCTTCCTTCCACTGTAGCGGTGGTGAAATCCACAGTGAATCTACTGGGGAAAAACACATGCTAAACATGTACAACAGTTAGCAGATCTGTCTGCACCTGAGTGGTTCTCATATGATCAGGGATGATTTTTCATTTGCAGAAATCTTGGAGGTATTGATACAAAAATGTAAATGTTATTTGCTGAAACTTGTAGCTATTTAAACGTATAGTTCATTCAATATTGTAACGGCATAACACTAGGGCATGTCAACTCATTATGATTGGTGAGGTTCTGATCTCATGGATGCCCTCAATACAAAAAAATAATACACAAACAAGGGCGGCAGTGTTGAATCAGGGATACAGTGCAATTTATCAGCGCACAATAGTGGTCAGGAGCTGCTGTGCAGGGAAATACACAGTGGACAGGTTGCGGTGCTGAATCAGTGCAGTGGTGCTTTCATTCTCAGGATTGGTGGGGTCTCAGAGCTCGGATCACCACCAATCATAAAATGGTGGCATATACCTAGTGATATACCATTATTTTATGAGATGGGAACACCCTTTTAATGTGCCATGTTTTATACACATTATATCACTCTATGCCAATGAAATGAACATTTGATCCCTCTTGTAGAATTACTGTACATGTTAACAACCAGACAATATCCTCTAAACCATAAAGAGGAAGGAAGACTAACACACACAGACGCCAGTGACATGCAGACACAATAAACAGATGTAAGAAAACAGGGTAAAGATGAAACATAAACGTAGTAAAAACATGCAGCTGAGTGTTCTGAGAATATTGTTTAATAATGCTCGTTTGATCGGTCATTGTATATTAAGGGTAAAGTTATACAGTATATTTCTGTACAAATGTTTGGAAAAGAAATGTCTTTGTTTTTCAGGTAATTGACCAGACTATCCCTTGGAATAGGACTGTTGGGAAAAAAATGGGCAGGAAGCCTCTGTATAAGGGTAGTATTACATGGGCAGAACTGACAGAATCTATGAGCACCGGTCATGTAGGTCAGCATTCATTTGAGTAGCCTACTAAATGGCGTCATTATCGTGCAGACAGTGCCACAAAGATGATCACTGGATGGCTCATGCAGCCTTTTATTTACATAATTACAGGAGAACTGAACTTTTAATAAAGGTCCACACAGGGTGCATTCACACCACGATTCGTTAATACGGTAACCAGATACGGCTGGGGATGTAAAAACCGGGTGCTCCCGTACTTCAGATGGACCCGGCCCGTATCTCATTCATTTGAATGAGCCAACCAGAGTCAGATAGTGACTCCGGTCGGCAAATTTTTGCCTTGTATCCGGTTTTGTGACCTGATTGAAAACTGTAGTATACCACGAATCGTGGTGTGAATGCACCCTTATTATATAAGGTAAAGGTCAGAGCCGAACACTAATGCCTGGTTTATACACTGCAGCTGCACTGCCATGCAAGAAAGAGACGTTGACTGTTGTAAAACATTAGTATTACCCCAATAATGTCACTTGTTAAGATTACATGGTGATATATGCCAGCATTTGATCATTTATTGGCTGATCTCTGGGATTATTACACTAGGCAATATCAGCTTAATGGAGGTTCTATGGAGACAGACAACTCATGTAAACAGCCCTTGTTTTTAGCAACAATGGAAGTCTCAGAGGTCAGGCCTTCTTCCTTATTCTATTTTGGCTAGATTCAATTTGCCTTCTTCTCTTAAGACAGTAGAGGACATATTTGCATCATCTCTGTTTTCCTTCTGCACAACCAATGCCTGTCATGTTTCTTAAAAAAATAAAAATAAAATCACTAGTCACTACTTTGGATGAGAGACTAGAACATACTGCTGAAATTCTGCTCCAGCTAAAGAAAACCAGACCTTTTTTCTGATCTCATATAACCCCTTTGAGGATGAATTTAAGAATCTGTGCTATTATGATACTGAAATAATGGCTGCTGAAAATGGGGTTTTGCAGTCATATGAGAACAAGTCATAAAATGTCAGTCATTTCAAGCTGCAATAGCCATTTGCAACTGCATTCATAAATCTTCTTAATAGCATTGTGATAAAATGTTTATTTTTGACGCTCCTATCTGTCTAGTGCTACACAAACCCTTCTACCCTAACCCTATTTACCTATGGTTCTCTAATCTATGCAGATCTTTCTATAAAACATATCTATTAATAAAAGTAATGCTTTAAATGGGCACTCTTATTAAAACTAATTTTTGCTATTGCACTCTTTATGGTAAATACAAAATCGTTCTAATGTACTTTGTTTATAAAAAAAAAAATAAAGTTTTCTATGTTTTATTTGTGCTTAAAAAAAAGCTGCCACTAGGTGTCTCCCTACTTGTCCAGAGCACATTTCCCCCCATGTTT
Source organism: Hyla sarda (assembly GCF_029499605.1). Taxonomy (NCBI): domain Eukaryota; kingdom Metazoa; phylum Chordata; class Amphibia; order Anura; family Hylidae; genus Hyla; species Hyla sarda. Next base: position 238,215,697 of record NC_079190.1, read on the forward strand.
TCAACAGACTTTGGACTCCTGCTGGCCTAACAGAAGTCCAGACACAAGAATTGCAGCCTAGAGGGATGAGGAGGGGGGGTGTCCAGTCTTATCCAATCATAGCTGCTCTCACACTAAACTGCACACTGGCAGTTGGTAGCAGAGTGAGGGAGGAAGTTCTCCCCTGTACGGCGTCAGATGATGTCACCTGCTGGGGAACGCCCCTTCCCAGTGAACCTGAACCAGAGGCTGAGTAGAAAATGCAGAGCAATATCAAAGGTAGAACACTAAAAAATAATAAAAATAAAGGCAAAGGTGGTTTATTTATAACATTTATCAAGTTAATATTAGAATGAGCGGGAAGAAAAGGGTGGCTGACTGAGACAATCTCATAGACTTAAATTGTAAGCTTGTCTTGCTTAGAACGCTCTTCTCCCAGCTAGTTCTAGCTATTGGTGAGGGTTTAAACACCCAGACTTCATAACAAAACTTTTGACATGTTTTTACAGTGACAGGGCCAATTTAAAGGGGTTGTTCAGGAAATAAATAAAAAAATTAAATAACATAATATTCTGTTTTATATTTATCCCCTTAAGGACCAAGCTCATTTTGGCCTTAGCCCCTTAAGGACGCAGCCCTTTTTCACCTTAAGGACTGAGCCCTTTTTCGCAATTCTGACCACCGTCACTTTACGAATTAATAATGCGAAAACGCTTTTACAGAATATTCTGATTCTGAGAATGTTTTTTCGTGACATATTGTACTTTATATTGGTGGTAAATTTTCGGCATTACTTGCATCCTTTTTTGGTGAAAAATCCCAAAATTTCATGAAAATTTTTAAAATTTAGCATTTTTCTAACTTTGATGCTCTCTACTTGTAAGGAAAATGGATATTCCAAATAAATTTTATTTTTATTCACAAATACAATATGTCCACTTTATGTTGGCATCATAAAATGGACATATTTTTGCTTTTTGAAAAAATTAGAGGGCTTCAAAGTAGAGCGGTAATTTTCAAAAATGTCATGAAAATTGCTAAATCTGAAGGGACAGATGTTACAGAACTACAACTCCCAGCATGCCTGGGCAGTCTAGGCATGCTGAGAGTTGTAGTTTGGCAACATCTGGAGGGCTACCGTTTGGGCACCACTGTAACAGTGGTCTCCAAACTGTGACCCTCCAGATGTTGCAAAACTACAACTCCCAGCATGCCCAGACAGCCTTTGGCTGTCTGGGCATGCTGGGAGTTGCAGTTTGGCCTTCCTAGTGGTTGCCACAGTAAATATCACTTTACTTTCACTTTCAATTCAATTGTGTCTATGCAGTGCACTATTCGGTAAAAATGACATCTTTACTCTGTCCATACGGTTCCAAGGATACCCAATTTATGTAGGTTTTATTTTATTACTTTAAAAAAATTATAACTACATGAATCAAAATTAGTATGTTTAAAATTGTCAAATTCTGACCCCTATAACTTTTTTTTTTCTGCATACGTGGGCTATATGAGAGCTCATTTTTGCACCATAATCTGTAGTTTTAATCGGTAGCATTTTTATTTTGATGGGACTTTGGTATTTTTTTACGTGTACACCATCGGTTTAACTTATATTTTAATAGTTTGCACATGTACGCACGTTGCGGTACCACATATAATTATTTTATTTTGTATTGTATTATTTTATTTAAAAAAATGGGAATGGGAGGTATTCAAACTTTTATTAGGAAGGGGTTAACCCCTTAAGGACACAGAGTTTTTCAGTTTTTGCACTTTTATTTTTTCCTCCTTACCTTTTAAAAATCATAACCCTTTCAATTTTCCACCTAAAAATCCATATTATGGCTTATTTTTTGCGTCACCAATTCTACTTTGCAGTGACATTAGTCATTTTACCCAAAAATTCATGGCGAAATGGGAAAAAAAATCATTGTGCGGCAAAATCAAAGAAAAAACGCCATTTTGTAACTTTTGGGGGCTTCCTTTTCTACGCAGTGCATATTTCTGTAAAAATGACACCTTATCATTATTCTGTAGGTCTATACGGTTAAAATGATACCCTACTTATATAGGTTGGATATTATCGTACGTCGGAAAAAAAATCCTAACTACATGCAGGAAAATGTATACGTTTCAAAATGTCCTATTTTGACCCCTATAACTTTTTTATTTTTCCACGTACGGGGCGGTATGAGGACTCATTTTTTGCACCGTGATCTGAAGTATTTATCGATACCATTTTTGTTTTGATCAGACTTTTTGATCACTTTTTATTCATTTTTAATGGTATAAAAAGTGACCAAAAATACGCTTTTTTGGACATTTTGAATTTTTTTTACGTGTACACCATTGACCGTGCGGTTTAATTAACGATATATTTTTATAGTTCGGACATTTACACACGCGGCGATACCACGTATGTTTATTTTTTTTTACACATTTTTTTTTTTTTATGGGAAAAGGGGGGTGATTCAAACTTTTATTAGGGAAGGGTTTAAATGACCTTTATTAACACTTTTTTTGTACTTTTTTTTTTGCACTGTTATAGGTCCCATAGGGACCTATAACACTGCACACACTGATCTCTCATGCTGATCACTGGCGTGTATTAACACGCCTGTGATCAGTGTTATCGGCGCTTGACTGCTCCTGCCTGGATCTCAGGCACGGAGCAGTCATTCGTCGATCGGACACCGAGGAGGCAGGTAAGGGCCCTGCCGGTGTCCTGTAAGATGTTCGGGATGCCGCGGTTTCACTGTGGCAGTCCCGAACAGCCCGACTGAGCAGCCGGGTTACTTTCAGTTTCATTTCAGACGTGGCGGTCAGCTTTGATCGCCATGTCTGAAGGGTTAATACAGGGCATCACCGCGATCGGTGATGTCCTGTATTAGCCGTGGGTCCCGGCCGTTGATAGCCGCCAGGACCGACCCGATATGATGCGGGGACACCGCTGCATATCGCGGGAGTCGGCGAAGGACGTACATATATGTCCTTCGTTGTTAAGGGGTTAAAGGGGTACTCCTGTGTAAAACTTTTTTTTTTTTTTTTAAATCAACTGGTGCCAGAAAGTTAAACAGATTTGTAAATTACTTCTATTAAATTTTTTTTAATCCTTCCAGTACTTTTTAGGGGCTGTATACTAAAGAGAAATCCAAAAAAGAAATGCATTTCCTCTGATGTCATGACCACAGTGCTCTCTGCTGACCTCTGCTGTCCATTTTAGGAACTGTCCATAGCAGGACAAAATCCACATAGCAAACATATGCTGCTCTGGACAGTTCCTAATATGGACAGCAGAGGTCAGCAGAGAGCACTATGGTCATGACATCAGAGGAAATGCATTTCTTTTTTGAATTTCTCTTTAGTATATAGCCCCTAAAAAGTTCTGGAAGGATTAAGATTTTTTAATAGAAGTGATTTAATAATCTGTTTAATTTCCTGGCACCAGTTGATTTAAAAAAAAAGTTTTCCATGAGAGTACCCCTTTAATTCCCTTTCAAGTTTTTTCTACCCTTTTTTTTTTACTGCATATACTGTTCAATGCTGAGCTTTGGCTCAGCATTGATCAATATTATCGGTGCTCTGCTGTTCCAGCCTTCTGTGGCTTCCTGGAGCAGCAGAGGACCAATCAGATGGCGAGAAGGCAGGTAAGGGCCCTCCCGCCGTCCACGCAGCTGATCAGGATATTGCGATTTCACCGCAATGGTCTTGGTCAGCTCCGCTGAGCTGCCAGGATCCTTAACCTTGCATTTTAGATGCCGCAATAAACTTTGATTGTGGCATCTAAAGAGTTAATGCCAGGCATCGGCCCAATCTGCGATGCCCAGCATTAACCGTGGGTCCTGGCTGCTGATAGTAACCGGGATCCACCGGGTAAGAAGAGTGCTGAGCTTGTGAGCATACTTCAAACACCGGTAACAGAACCAGTGCGTACAAGTATGCCCTTGGACCTTAAAGGGGTACTCCCCTGGAAAAGAGTTTTTTATAATCAACTGGTGCCATAAAGTTAAACAGATTGGTAAATTATTTCTATTTTCTGTCTGACCACAGTGCTCTCTGCTGACACCTCTGTACATTTTAGAAACTGCCCAGAGCAGGATATGTTTGTCATGGGGGTGTTAAAAAATGCAGTTGTTTTTTTTTATTAAAAAAAGTTAGAACCTGCATTATTGACAAACAATGTGATTCTGAATTCTACTTTGAAAATAATTGTGATAATTTTTATGCTGTAGTAACAATGTTTGATCACAAATAAAAATATTGATTTACACTATTTCTATGTTTTCAGATTTCACAGGCAAATTATACCTTATTTATTATTTTGTTTTTAAATGAAAATGCACAGTAATACAAGTTGTTTATAAAGTGCAAAATGCCAATGTTCTGACCAATAAACACCGTCATGTCTCCAAGGACCTACACTGCACAAAAAAACTAAAGGCAACACTAAGATAACACATCCTAGATCTGAATGAATGAACTAATCGTATGAAATATAGTCATGGCCGTAAATGTTGGCACCCCTGAATTTCATTATACACATGTTTATTCCCTTTGTGTGTACTGGAACTAAACCAAAAAAGGGAGCAAAAAAAGCAAATTGGACATATTGTCACACCAAACTCCAAAAATGGGCTGGACAAATTAATTATTGGCACCCTTTCAAAATTGTGGATAAATAAGATTGTTTCAAGCATGTGATGCTTCTTTAAACTCACCTGGGGTAAGTAACAGGTATGGGCAATATAAAAAATCACACCTGAAAGCAGATAAAAAGGAGAGAAGTTCATTTAGTATTTGCATTGTGTGTGCCACACTAAGCATTGACAACAGAAAGTGGAGAAGAGAACTGTCTGAGGACTTGAGAACCAAAATAGTGGAAAAATATCAACAATCTCAAGGTTACAAGTCCATCTCCAGAGATCGAGATTTGCCTTTGTCCACAGTGCGCAACATTATCAAGAATTTTGCAACCCATGGCAATGTAGCTAATCTCCCTGGGCATGGACGGAAGAGAAAAATTGATAAAAGGTGTCAACGCAGGATAGTCCAGATGGTGGATAAGCAGCCCCAAACAAGTTCCAAAGATATTCAAGCTGTCCTGTAGGCTCAGGGAACATCAGTGTCAGCGCGAACTATCCATCGACATTTAAATTAAATGAAACGCTATGGCAGGAGACCCAGGAGGACACCACTGCTGACACAGAGACATAAAAAAGCAAGATCACATCTTGCCAAAATGAACTTCTGGGAAAGCCAAAATCCTTCTGAGAAAACATCTTGTGGACAAATGAGACCAAGATAGAGCTTTTTGGTAAAGCATATCATTCTACTGTTTACCAAAAATGGAATGAGGCCTACAAAGAAAAGAACACAGTACCTACAGTGAAATATGGTGGAGGTTCAATGATGTTTTGGGGTTGCTTTGCTGCCCTTCGCACTGGGTGCCTTGAATACCAATGGATTATGGGTTGCATTGTAAAGCCCAGTGTCAGAAAGCTGGGTTTGCATCCGAGATCTTGGGTCTTCCAGAAGGACAATGACCCCAAACATACGTCAAAAAACACCCAGAAATGGATGGCAACAAAGCGCTGGAGAGTTCTGAAGTGGCCAGCAATGAGTCCAGATCTAAATCCCATTGAACACCTGTGGAGAGATCTTAAAATTGCTGTTGAGAAAAGGCACCCTTCCAATAAGAGAGACCTGGAGCAGTTTGCAAAGGAAGAGTGATCCAACATTCCAGCTGAGAAGTGTATGAAGCTTATTGATGGTTATAAGAAGCCACTGATTTCAGTTGAGGGTGCCAACTGAATTTTGTCCAGCCCATTTTTGTAATTTGGTGTGACATTATGTCAAATCTTTTTTCCTGTACTTTCAAATTTACATAGTTGAATGTGCTGACAACAACACCACACAAAAATTATCAATGGAAAACAAATTTATTAACCCATGGAGGTCTGGATATGGAGTCATACTGAAAATCAAAGTGGAAAACCACACTACAGGCTGATCCAACTTGTAATGTCCTTAAAACAAGTCAAAGTGGGGCTCAGTAGTGTGTGTGGCCTCCACGTGACCGTATGAGCTCCCTACAATGCCTGGTCATGCTCCTGATGAGGTGGCGGATGGTCTCCTGTCCTCCCAGACCTGGACTAAAGTATCCACCAACTACTGACATGATGTCCCAGATGTGCTCAACCGGATTCATGTCTGGGGAACGGGTGGGACAGTCCATAGCATCAATGCCTTCCTCTTGCAGGAACTGCACATGAGGTCTAGCATTGTCTTGCATTAGGAGGAAACCAGGGCCAACCGCACCAGCAGTCAGGCTGCCTCTGGCAAGCACATGGGGGCTGTGTGGCCCCCCAAAGAAATGCCACCCCACACCATTACTGACCCACCGCCAAACCGGTTATGCTGGAGGATGTTGCAGGCAGCAGAACGTTCTCCACGGCGTCTCCAGACTCTGTCACGTCTGTCACGTGTTCAGTGTGAACCTGCTTTCATCTGTGAAGAGCACAGAGCACCAGTGGTAAATTTTCCAATCTTGGTGTTCTCTGGCAAATTCCCAACAGGCTGTAAGCACAACCTTAGGCCCTCATACCAACCTCGTGGAGTCTGTTTCTGACCGTCTGAGTGGAAACATGCACATTTGTGGCCTGCTGGAGGTCATTTTGCAGGGCTCTGGCAGTGCTCCTCCTTGCACATTTTGTGCTCCTCCTTGCACAAAGGCGGAGGTAGCGGTCCTGCTGCTGGGTTGTTGGCCTCCTCCATGTCTCCTGATATACTAGCCTGTCTCCTGGTAGTGCATCCATGCTCTGGACACTTCGCTGACAGACACAGCAAACCTTCTTGCCACAGCTCGCATTGATATGCCATCCTGGATGAGCTGCACTACCTGAGCCACTTGTGTGGGTTGTAGACTCCGTCTCATACTACCACTACAGTGAAAGCACCACCAGCATTCAAAAGTGACAAAAACATCAGCCAGGAAGCATAGGAACTGAGAAGAGATCTGCGGTCACCACCTGCAGACCCACTCCTTTATTGGGGGTGTCTTGCTAATTGCCTATAATTTCCACCTGTTGTCTGTTCCATTTGCACAACAGCATGTGAAATTGATTGTCAATCAGTATTGCTTCCTGAGTGGACAGTGTGATTTCACAGAAGTGTGATTGACTTGGAGTTCCATTCTGTTGTTTAAGTGTTCCCTTTATTTTTTTGAGCAGTGTATATAAACATTTTGTAAAAACAAACAATAAGTATTTCAGCAGTGTCCCTTTAAACTGGTTAATAATACTAATTAACATGTAGACTTCATTTATGTTTATCTATGTCAGTGTGTGAACAAATTTCCATGCATATGTGTCAGTTGTGGCATTTCCCTATCATATTTTCTCACATACTGCACAGGCAGTATTTAAGCCCCTTAGCAAAGTCTTCTATTTAGCCAACCCATGGCAGAGAAAGTGTTAATAAGACCAGAATCATTGGCAGTGCGTGTTAAAGGTTAGAGGAATAATCAGTCACTTGAAAAACACTACATAAACATTTTTCCGGATGTAATTTTCTGTCCAAGGATACATTTCCCAGTAGAAATCAGCAGCTAAAAAGGAAATCATTTAGTCTCCATAAGTGCCAAATTGTATCCTGATTTTTCCTGGTCTGGCTCAGCTTTCAAAACTAGTGGTTCGACTTCTGCAATCTTTCACCCAAAGACTATATAAACACATCCTTATAATAACGACATAATCTTTGGGTGGGCCAATTTATGCTGGATTATGAAAATACTTAAAATACAAAATCACATAATCACTGCTGTGCTTTCGGCTTTCCACTCAAGTGAAAAAAGAAATAGACATCTCAGGGCAGCTATTCCAATGCTGACACGTACTACCTCAATTCCGTCACATGATTGTTTCTAGGTATTCAGTTTGCTTAGGCTCTGGAGAAATTAGCCAGTCAAACTGTATGACAATCTACTGTATACCCTTCATAAATACATAGAGGCTCTGTCATATATCCAATCATAATTGTTTCTATTTTATAGCTTTGAATATCTTACCTTGATTATAATGTTCTTTTCCCAATTGCTCCCCCTAGCTGAAGGAATGTGAATTTAAATGCCTTTTAGGTCTGTATTGGACAGGGAGATTATGGGTAATATTTGCCCTGTGTAACAGACCCAGCGATAAGCCAGCAAACAAGAAACAATAGTTCATTGGCTGATCTTTGGGATTATGCGCGTCTAAAAATTATTGTTCGCCGACAGTGTATATTCCTGTGTAAACAGGGTGTGTGTGTGTGTCTGTGGGGGATGTCTTGTTGTTGTTGATAATGCTGTAAATGAATGGCTGCCAAAAAGATTAAAGGGATATTCCAGTATTTTTTATTTTTTTATTTGACTATGCTACAGGGGCTGTAAAGTTGGTGTAGTTCATAATATAGTGTCTGTACCTGTGTGTGGACCTGGGTGGTCTCGTAATTTTTCTGTGATTTTTGCCCCAATATTTAATTTTAACAGCATACAAAATTATTCAGGTCTCAGGTTTTCCCAGGTTGAAGTTCGTCGAGAAATTACATGAGATCACCAGTCAGGTGTGCAAAGGGAGCCTGTTCTGCTTCAATGGGTGGAGCGACCACTGGGTGGAAGAGAGATCATTTTGCAACAGCTGTTGGCACCCTGGTTAAAAAACACTGGTAGTTTGAATGGAATGCAGCGCATTTGTGTTTCAATGGATGGGCTGGCTGATGTGTGGGAGGGAGGAAAGTGACCTTACACTTACAAACAAAGAACTATGGGATGCGAAGTTTGAGAGAACGAACTCCAACAGGAAATACCCAGTTCACAAAAAGATAGCCACAGCATTATGGTCATTAGAATCTCACAACATAGCTATTTAGCCCAAAGACAAGCACAGATCCCTCCTAAGCATGTCCATTACTGTCTGGCAGGTACGTACTAAAATCACGTTATGGTTATGGTTATCCCCTTTAAAGCGTAACTATATCAAAACGGTAACTATATCATAAGTGCTGTGTTCTTTCTGGAATTGCTGGAGTCCCATAGACTTGCATTAAGACTCCAGCAATTTCATATACTGCTTGCTTTAAATGAGCAGAAAGAAAGTAAAAGGACATGGCACTTGGAGCCATGGTGCACCGTTTTGAAGTGATAGTTACCATTTAAGTGATCATTCGGGCAGCTTTTCACCCTCTAAAGCTGGCCCATCTAAAGGGCTCTATAAACAAGCGCTGATATACTTGTATATCACGGACTGGCGCTCATATCGGGCAGCCATCTGCGCGTCTAATACAGCCCTTTGCTTTCCTGACAGCAAGTCAGCAAACTATATACTTTCGTGAAAGTGATATACAGATGACAGATAGATAGAGATGTGCATTTTCTCTAACATTTCATTATGTGCAAAGTTTACTCAATGTCATGAAGAGCAGCATTGATAAATGATCAGAATGTAACCCTTCTCACTTACCACACAGTGTGAATGGAGGCTGTATTACGCAAACATAATTCTCACCCTTGAAAAATATTTTAGTGATTGCATGAATGGTCAGAGGTTATATCAACATTATGTTTAAGAGGGACAGAGCGATCTAAATATAAAGCAAACAATTATAAACACTATTTACAGCTGTTTAAAATATCATTTATAATTCTAGGGTTCAATGTGTGGAGATTTGTAGCTATATAAATAAAACTAAGCAGAATTATCTATCAGTGTTTTCACTCAATTCAGTCCTTAATATCTAGCGTGTATGTATTTGTAGGTTATGGCTTATTCCTTAAAACGTCCAATATGGCAACACTAATGATCAGTACTGTATATGGCATTATGTGTTAAAGGGGTACTCCCATGGAAAACTTTTTTTTTTTTTTTTAAATCAACTGGTGCCAGAAAGTTAAACAGATTTGTAAATTACTTCTATTAAAAAATCATAATCCTTCTAGTACTTTTTAGGGGCTGTATACTAAAGAGAAATCCCAAAAAGAAATGCATTTCCTGTGATGTCATGACCACAGTGCTCTCTGCTGACCTCTGCTGTACATTTTAGGAACTGTCCAGAGAAGCATATGTTTACTATGGGGATTTTCTCCAGTTCCTAAAAGGGACAGCAGAGGTCAGCAGAGAGCACTGTGGTCATGACATCAGATGAAATGCATTTCTTCTTTGGATTTCTCTTTAGTATACAGCCCCTAAAAAGTACTGGAAGGATTAAGATTTTTTTAATAGAAGTGATTTACAAATATGTTTAACTTTCTGGCAACAGTTGATAAAAAAAAAGAAAAGTTTTCCACAGGAGTACCCCTTTAATGATATCCTAGCACGTTTACGGCAACACATGTCATGTACGGCCTTCTGATGATTAGACAGTACCCCTTCAACCTACCCTAAACCCTGCAGACACATTCACAGCTCCTTTCATTCTTTACACAGTGCACCTCTGTATTAAAGGAGTATTCCAATCTGTCATTTTAACCTGTTACTCAGCAGTGAGTTCCATTCTTGCAGTCAAATTTAGAGCGAGATCCTTGTGGCTAGTGACAAGTCAGCCACAAGCAATGGGAAAGCATTCAATATTCAACTAAAGGATGTTTGAAGATGCAAAGATCTCAAAGATAAGTGCTGAAGAATCAGAAAAATTTACGAAATGAAAGATCTGACAACTTAAAGGCCTAGGCCTTACCATCTGTGGTGGAAGTCTGTGGACTCTGCAGCTAAGGCTACTTTGAGACTATGTGAAAGGCTCCGTTACAAAGGGACATTAAGGGCTCTTTTTTTCCCCTTTGACTGCAATTAACGTCCGTTTTTGTAACGGAGCCTAACAGGAGGCATAACGGGCACAGAGGATCCCGTTCACTTGAATGGGATTCTCTGACGTCCGTTATTGCTGCCGTTATTCCGCCAGAAGATAGCGGGAGAAAAAGACGTTGCAAGCACAAATTTTTCTCCCGCTATCTTCTAAAGGCCGTCACACTGCCGGGCACAAATGGCAGTGTGAAAGAAGCCTTATAGTTATCTTTGTGAAAACTGTTCCCCCGGCTGTGTCTTAGTAAAAACTAGGGGGCACCTCCCTCACAGGTTAAGAAGCACTAGGTTAGATGGTAAGATGGTTAGATGGTAAACTAGGAAACTTCATTTTTAAGACATACTTGGAACGAAGACCAATATAAGTAAATTCATTACAAAATATAGCACTATAAACTTTGTTACAACACATAACTAAAAAATGTGTTATAGCAGAACATCTTGAACATGTATGCTTGAACATCTAAGCATAAAAACAAGTGCTACAGGGGGAAAAAAAAAGTGCACTAGAAAACACAAACAAATCTTACATACAAAAGTTGGCTTTTAAAGTCCCACAACAGACATTCATTTTTTCTATGTGTAATGTTAAAAAAAAAAGTTATTTTTATAGTCCTTGGATAATATGAAGAATAAATTACAGCGATAAGAATCTGGAAAGTTTGGGTAGAAGTGCAGAGATTTTCACATCTGTGTCTGCACATTTGTGTTTAGGGAATAATGGATCTGTCCTAACATTCACAGAAAAATGTGAGAAAATGTTCCTTCCCAAAAATCTAGCAAAATAGCTGATGCTACTTGTGATTTCCTGCTAGCAGCTTAAGTAGGATGTGGGGAGGGGTGGTGGGCAATAATGAGATGTAGTATGGGCTACGTGCATTACAGTACCAAGAAGAAATGCAGGACAAATATGCCCATCAACATACCGTATATACTCGAGTATAAGCCGAGTTTTTCAGCACGATTTTTCGTGCTGAAAACACCCTCCTCGGCTTATACTCGAGTGAACTCTCCACCCGCAGTGGTCTTCAACCTGCGGACCTCCAGAGGTTTCAAAACTACAACTCCCAGCAAGCCCGGGCAGCCATCGGCTGTCCGGGCTTGCTGGGAGTTGTAGTTTTGAAACCTCCGGAGGTCCGCAGGTTGAAGACCACTGCGGCCTTCGACATCATCCAGCCCCCTCTCACCCCCCTTTAGTTCTGTACAGTACTCACCTCCGCTCGGCGCTGGTCCGGTGCTGCAGGGCTGTCCGGAGAGGAGGTGGTCCGGTGGGATAGTGGTTCCGGGCTGCTATCTTCACCGGGGAGGCCTCTTCTAAGCGCTTCGGGCCCGGCCCCAGAATAGTCACGTTGCCTTGACAACGACGCAGAGGTACGTTCATTGCCAACGTACTTCTGCGTCATTGTCAAGGCAACGCCTCTATTCCGGGCCGGAAGCGCGGAGAAGAGGCGCCCCCGGTGAAGATAGCAGCCCGGAACCACTATCCCACCGGACCACCTCCTCTCCGGACAGTCCTGCAGCACCGGACCAGCGCCGAGCGGAGGTGAGTACTGTACAGAACTAAAGGGGGTGAGAGGGGGCTGGATGATGTCGAAGGCCGCAGTGGTCTTCAACCTGCGGACCTCCGGAGGTTTCAAAACTACAACTCCCAGCAAGCCCGGACAGCCGATGGCTGCCCGGGCTTGCTGGGAGTTGTAGTTTTGAAACCTCTGGAGGTCCGCAGGTTGAAGACCACTGAGGGCGGATGATGAGAAGAGGATGATGAAGGGGGGGTGTGGGATGATGACAAGAGGATGATGAAGGGGGGGGCGGGATGATGAAGGGGGGTGGGGATGATGAAGGGGGGTGTGTGGGATGATTACAAGGGGATGATGAAGGGGGGTGGGGATGATGACAAGGGGATGATGAAGGGGGGATGTGTGGGATAATGACAAGGGGATGATGAAGGGGGATGTGTGGGATGATGACAAGGGGATGATGAAGGGGGGATGTGTGGGATGATGACAAGGGGATGATGAAGGGGGGATGTGTGGGATGATGACAAGGGGATGATGACAGGTGATGATGATGAGGGTCTGGATGATGACAGGCGGTGATGATGATGAGGATGTTAATGACGGGTCTGGATGATGACAGGGGGGGATGATGTATTTCCCACCCTAGGCTTATACTCTAGTCAATAACTTTTCCTGGGATTTTGGGTTGAAATTAGGGGTCTCGGCTTATACTCGGGTCGGCTTATACTCGAGTATATACAGTTATCAATATGAATAGATGCATAATATATTCAGCTAGATACAACTAAACATTATAGATAGTAATTAGAAAAGATGACATAAAAGCCTAAAATAATAGTATAATATGATGATGGGACTGTTTCCACCTACTAGTTGTCAGAGGAAGCGGAGTCAGCTCTGCCGACTGATATTGTTGGTTGGAGACAATCATTTTCCTCACACTCTCCCCAGCACAATGACATTAGTGTACTCCTAGTGTACCTAAAACTGTTCTCTTTACCACAGCAGGTCACAGGACCCATAAACGTCCTTACAGACCATTTGAGAGCATTGTTCTTGCTACCCCTTGAGGGCCTGTGGTCTGGTTAATGACTGTATAGCTTCATTTACTGTACTGGGCCTTGATGACAGGCCTGGAGGAGTTACTTGGGAGGTTTAGCTGTTGCCTGGAGTCCTTCTAACTCCTTGACTGCTCGTCTCTATGACCCATTCTAGGTTAGGACTCGTTTTTCACTTCTTATGGCATTTGGTAAACCACTGGAACATCCAACAGTTCTACTCTTTTTATCTATGCAAAATCACTTTCCGTACTCACTTGTGCAGTCTCTCCTGCCTGTCACTCTGTACTCCCATTACCCTTCAGGGACTCTTTCTAATCGCAGGGGTTGGTGGGTTTATGGAGTAGCTATTGGTATAATTAGGATCCCTTTGGGGGTCTATCTCTGTTTTCTATGTATTGTTGAGGTAATGTTTGCTTTTACCATGATGTGATACGCTCCTCTATTGGTTGCTCGTCTGACTCCTTCCTGCCACTCAACGCCTCAGGGACCAGAGAGCATCCTCTGTACAAAAATAAAAGAGAAGTCTCTAAAACAGTTCTGGGCACTGTTTACAGATGTCAGTTGTTCTAAAATTGCATATATTATGTACACCAGAAAGGACACAGTCCAGTCCATAACCCCAAAGATGACTTGAAAAGAAACTAGCACTGACTAGTGTACATGGTTTGAAATAAATTAAGTTCTGTTCACCTGTTTAAGCCTTAAATTTGATGCACCAGCAAAATATCCATATGAGCTAAATGAAGGCCCCAACACATACAGTCAATGATTCCAGAGATCCCTAGCTAGTCTTAAACACTGGTACTTGGAAGGCCTTAAAGATCATCTGCAGCAAAAAACAACTTATCCCCCTATGCACAGGATAGTGATAAGTGTTCGATCACGGCGAGTCCGAATGCTGGGACCACCCCACAATCTCCTGCACGGGGCCACGGCTCTGCTGCGGCTCTCCTGTGCAGAAGGTGTGCCTGCCGCAGCGTGACGTCGCGGCTGACATGCCTCATCCATGTAGTTCTATAGATCTGTATGGGGAGAGGGCGTGGAGATCCTGCGGGGTCCCAGCGGTCGGACCCCCGTGATCGAGCACTTATCCCATATCCTGTGGATAGGGGATAAGTTGTATTTTGCTGCAGATGTCTTTAAAGGAAACCTTTCATCAGGGAGGTTCCCAAAAGCTTCTCCCACCAGCCTTGATTAATAGATATCTCTCTGTTTGTTTATAGGGAAAAATCTATCAATCAAGGCCAGATGGGCAGGCAGAAGCCACCAGATGCCTTGTGGTACAGACAGACAAGAAAGGGGTGACAGGTTCCCTTTAAATTGTGTGACAGTATGTGATCTGATAAGGCAGGCATATTCCCCAATATAACCCCAACCTATGTTGGTGCTAATTGTATGCTATATACCACTTTGGTAAAAACCCTAATATAGTGTAAGGATAGGGTCACATGTGTCTTATTTCAGCTGCAGAAAATACGGCACGTGTGACCCTACCATAATACAGTACTTGGCAAAAGTTTTAGGCAGGTGTGGGAAGCAAAATGCTGCAATGTAAAACGCTTTCCATCAGGGTGATATCCGATTGGCTCAAAATTTTTACTCTGCAACAGGCCGATGACCCAAAACAAACAAATGTCATTAAGAACTATCTTCAGTGTAAAGAAGAACAAGGAGTCCTGGAAGTGATGGTATGCATGTCTGTATGGGATTACATGAGACAGAAGGATTTAAGAAAGCCTACATCCACAAAACAAGTTTGGAACAACCTCCCTGCTGAGTTCATTTACAACCTGTGGCATGTGTACCTAGAAGAATGGTTGCTGTTTTGAAGGCAAACGGTGGTCCTACCAAATACTGACTACTCTTCTTCGCTTTGCATTTTGTTAACTGATAAAAACTTTTAATATTTCTATTTTTGAAATCATTCTTACTTTGCAGCATTTTTTTCCACACCTGCCTAAAACTTTAGCATGGGACTGTGTGTTTTATGCAGTAGCTGACTGCAGGCTATGCTTTCCTATATCACCATATCACTATACGCTTTCCTATGCTTTCCTATATCACCATATACCCTCTGTCAGACAATAGATTTCTATGGACCCATTTGGTATATGCACTGGGAGCATTTCCTTTACATATTCTGAACAGAATTAAATGAACACACCATCAACACTGAGAAAATGTCACTACTAAGCAATAGCTAGTTAAGGGGTTTATATGGCCAACATAGGCAAAAAATGCTGAAGCACAACCTCTTTATGATCAGTGGGGGCCCTGGGGATTACATTGTGATTATATTTTGGAATATTCTAGGGTAATGTTTTCAAACCTGCTCAAGGTTTCACTAGAAGACAGTAGCAGCAAGACCTGCTTTTATAGTATTATCCCTATGCAATGCTTCTTTGCACTAGAATGGCAGCAGGGTTTTCGTGGGACTGGAATCCATTTGTCAAGGTAACAAGAGTAATCAAACAGCTATGGATATGTCATCAATGTTAAATCTCAATGTTTCAAGTGACAGGGTGGATAGGACCCCATATTATTCATAGCAACAAAAGGTAGATTCAAAAACCTTTACATAATGGAATGACTCAAGCACAGTGTTATACATCAAGAAAAGAGTGGTAGAACTTACAATGTGAAAAAAAAAAATCACATGGCATTTTTTGCGTTCTTTTCTGACTTAGAAAGTCTGCTTTAATGAAAGCTGCTATTATTTGTAAGTGAAGAAAGAAATGAGAATGTACCCATGCCCCCCCCCCTCGCTCCCCACACACACACTCGCTCCTTAGACCAGTCTCTGTGCTATTGTCACCTGTATCTGTTTTCAGGAAGTCATATTCATTAGGGTTAATCTCTCTGCTAAATGAATAAACAAAGGATTTCTCTGTCACTGGGAAAGGCCAGGTGAGGTGATACCATCTTCCGACACAGAAAATCATCTGCACAAATGCAGCGCAGGAAATTACCTGCCGCAACTCCACACCTGTGACCGCTTGGCAAGAAAAGCCTGAATTTCATTTTCTTTCAGAATTATTTTAATACTTACTAGCTGAGATGATAAAACATAAAAATTTTTATCATAAGAGCTTTTAATAGATTGGGCCAACTGTTCGGTTGGGGCTTGAAGGTTCATTATTACTTTGAGGGATAATATTTGGCGCAGAAGTAGAATTCACGCCAATGTGTCCTCCTACTGTATGCACTTTACCTAGGCCTTATATTAAAATAAACGTAGAATTGATAAATTGCAACCAGAAATGATTGTATGAGTATAATGAAAATGGCTAGGATTCAAAACAATAAAAATACATTTTAACTATTTAAGAAAATGAACAAGCAGGGCAAAATTTCTTGATGCCGATAATATTATTTCATAAGAAATAATGACTATGATAGGGGAGATTATTGCAGGACCCTGGCAAGCTCTTTGATCCCCATGCTAGGTTATGAGTGAGAGCACACAAAATATGGAAACCAAATGCTGACTAATGAACTAAAGCTAGGCCTAGATGTATTTACTAGGCCATATGGTGGCATAAATAAAAAGCAAGATTGAACTATGTAACTGTAAATTACCTTGGCACAGCTACTACTACTACTACTACAAAGTCATTAACCTCATACTAGAATATCTCACAAAAGAGTTGCTAGAACATGCAGACAACATTGTAAACAGACAAGTATTTAAGGAAAAAAAGTTACAATGTTGTCACGTAAACACAGGATGTAATTGTTAAGAAATCTCTCTGCAGTTTCTGCACTGAAAATCTGCCAAAAATAAACATTATACTGAAAAAAGAAGGCAAATCCTTTGCCACAGCAGTTTCATTCATGTCCCTGACTTGCACAATGACAGCTGTCCATCAGTCATTTCCATATAGTTCCCTCTATCCCCCAAATGTAGAATTATTGTTATTTTTAGATAGCATAGTTCCCACCATGTGGCATGACATCCAAATTTGCGCACTTGTGTGATACACTTTCATTATCTTAGGCTACGGAGGCTTGTATTTCTAAGAGTGTTTTTTGTTAGGCTTCCTTCATATTTGTGTGGGGGGATTCGTTTAGGGCAAACTTCACATATTCTGTTCAGGTCAGAAATACTGAGCCCGATGGTCGTTGCCCAACAAACACCAACAGGTCCCAACAGATCTCATTGACTCTAATGGGGTCTGTCGGGTTTCCATTTGGGGTCCGTTCGTGAAAGGACAAAAAAATTAGCTTACAGTGTTTTTTTCAGTCAGTTCTGTCTGTTTAAGCATAATTTATGATGGAGCTCCCTAAACGAAGCTCTGACACAGATGTGAACCTAGTTGTAGGATGTTTATGTGATATCCTGGATTAGTTGATCTTGTACGGTGCTTGCAAGGTTTTTGACTGTAATATAGTGAAATCTTCTGGTGGAAGGGTTTAATATATAGTAATACATTCTTTTGGCCCTTGTCGTGTGAATTGAGCTCTATGCATACTTAGATAAATTACCAAGATCCAATTTAAGAAGAAACAGAGTAGTCCAAGAGATCCAACACATACTGGAGGAACTTTGTAATTTTTTAAAAACCACACATCTAATCACTGTTAAGATGTCAAAATATCTGTGAAAATATACAACAAAATATAAAAGAAGACAATAGCAAACAGTATGTGGAAATGTTAACAGAGAAAAATGTGTCCAAAGATGACCCAACTTGGCATTCTTTTAGCTTTTGGATGAGTGCACTCAGAGGAAGTGGCATAGAAAAATTGGCTATTTTTGTTTTATCTTCATACATATTTAAAAGACCCATCATCACCATGGCATATCTAGTTATTTAATGCTTCCAATAGGTGTTAAAAAGTTCCTCAGCTGTAACGCAGTCAATGTATTATGAAAAAGGGAAAGACAAGTGACTGTCGTTTAAATGCACAAAGGTGAGATAATGGTCTTCCACATCACTAAACTGTCTACTCTACTTAGCATTAAACAGGGCATCTAGAGACTATAAATCATACAGCCGCTTTAAAAAAATATATACAATATGATAGCAGATGAAAAACGCAAGAGTTGTCACCTTTATTAAGGACAATAAAATTGAACAGCTAGATGCGTCAATGTCGTTTTCTTGCATATTTGTCTAGGTAACATCTGGCACTCTGTGTATTGTGGTTTCATGACATTTTAACATTTAATTCTCTCTTTTATTAAAGAATAATAGATTGTATGAGATAGATTATGAAGTGCTCTCTCTCACTTCTTTTAGGCGCTTGTTTGATAGCTTTTCATATTTAAGGAGTCATCTTGACACACTTAAGATTCCATGGGGAAGTCTTTGTGGACTAGTATTGTCAAAAAAGGCAGACATGCCTTGCGTGCCTAATCTGAGAAAGTGTTGCTGTATGTTGTTAAAAGAAAAAAAAAATCTCACAGCTACAAGTTTTTTTTTCCTAGGACATTTTTACAATCTGTTCACAAAGCTGTAAACGTTCATATATGTGTATATACAATAGAACAGAAAGATATGAATTATGTCATAACACTTCTTAAATTGTAGTATTTATTTGAACGAAACTGAAGTGACCTTCGAATACTTGGCATGTGGAATACATGCCTATAATTGTGTCAGCCTTATCCATATAGACCTTCTTACATATTTCAAGACTAATGGTGAATTTTAGTTCTGTGAGACTTGTGGTAAAATTTTGCAACAAAAATTCATCTTGTAGCCCCAGAATTTTGTAGAGAAGCTTTCGGGGTTCCTCCCTTTATCAAATCCAAAGAAAATCTAAGCTCACAAGCAGAAGACACAGGTTACATCTCATAAATATGCAGGGGTTAAGTATAAGACAATAGATGTAGAGAATTCACACTAAGATGGGCCATAAATTGTCCTTCTCTAGGAACATAGACTAAAACTGTTGTTTATTCATTAACAGTATGGTGTTAGTTATTTATTATGCAATGATAAGGTATGGTCGAGATGGGAGGTACTATTAATAGTATGGTGGTCATATTCAGACATTATTTGGTAATATGTGGTAATGTGGACGGTATTATTTGAGCCTTGTGAAGGGATATTATTGGTAATATTGGCCTGGATATAACATGTCTTCTTTAGTATAAGTATGGTGATAGTTCTTCTAAGTACAGCAGTGTTATCTTGTTATTGTGTAGCTGCATGATTTAGATGTATAATTTAAATGAAGGTGGTCTTATTACATCTATATGGGCTACATCCTTACAGACCATAGCAGTGTCACTGGGATGCCTAATGTCTGAACAACATTGAGCAACAAGGTGTAGGAGAAAAAAACCTGCCCTGGGCCCCATAGGACTTTAGTTTCTTCTTTGGCACTGAGCAGACCAGTAGCACTGGAATAGTAAAAACGGAAAGGTGAGCATATTGAAAGCTTTACTAACTTAGGCCTCCACTAGAAAACATCTTCGACTGTTGCAGAGACAGACTCTTAAGAGTGCACAATATCAAAAGTGTCTCTGTGTCTTTCAGAGTATGCATTTAAAATGTAACAAAGTTCATACAGTGTACGCATAGAGCAACATGATACCATGTATTACATAAAATTAATTAAGGCAAATATAGAATCTGTTGCAAGAAAAAAGAAACACTACACTGCTGCAAATGCTCTAATCGTGTTAAATTGAATTTGGATGTAATGGCTTTTTCAGTGCAACAAATATTTTACATATTGAGATATGTATACATACCGGTATATTGATTCTTGAAGGAAAAAAAACAGCATTGCTGTGATTACTACACATTGCTTTATTATAATATTAAACTATGACTTAAAGACTAATAACCTCTGCTGAATCCTATGTCAATTGAGTAATGAATCAGTAAATGAGGCCATTAGGGATAAGGAAACATTACGTATTTTTTGCCGTATAAGACGCACTTTTTCTTCCCCAAAACTGGGGGGAAAAAGTCAGTGCGTCTTATACGGCGAATACACCCCTATCGCGGCGGTCCCTGAAGCCATCAACGGCCGGGACCCGCGGCTAATACAGGACATCACCGATCGCGGTGATGCCCTGTATTAACCCTTCAGATGCGGCGAAGCAAAAGTGACACTAACTCGGCTGTTCAGTCGGGCTGTTCAGGACCGCCGCGATGTCACCACAGCGGTCCAGAACAGCCCGACTGAATAGCCGGGTTAGTGCTTACAGGACACCGGGAGGGACCTTACCTGCCTCCTTGGTGTCTTCTCCGTTCAGGGATCCCTGTATGGCCGGCGCTCTCCTTCCTCGTCATCACGTCGTAGCGTACGTGCGTCGGCGTGCGTAACGACGTGATGGCGGCGACGGAGAGCGAGGATACCCGGCCGGCAGCAGAGACGTTCCGGAGTGATGGGGACACGGCGACAGCGATGGAGCGACATCCAGGGCAGCGGCGACGGGTCCGGAGCGGCGGGGACACGTGAGTATTACCTCCTATGCAGCCAACGGCTGTCCGGGCATGCTGGGAGTTGTAGTTTTGCAACATCTGGAGGTCCGCAGGTTGAAGACCACTATTCAAAATCTTTATTTTTTTAGATTTTGCACCTATAAATTGGGTGCGTCTTATACGCTGGTGCATCCTATAGGGCGAAAAATACGGCATTTATTTTCAAACATTTGTGAATGGTGGGTGTGATTGTACTAAATTAGCATTTTCTTTTGAAATCAGCGCCTGTATGTAAGCAAGTTGCAGCTATTCTTATAACACTCCAATACTGTAAATGTCCTGAATGAGAATGAGAATTCTGAGAGATTTTCAGGAACATTGGGACTCACTGTTCTATAACATTCCACACAGTGATTAGCAGCTCTTAAATCTTCTGTCGAGTAAATATTGTATTCCAGGGCACCCAAGGGAAACCCTGGTGCTATGTGCAGCTTCATGATGCAAGACCAAAGTGTCAGGCCTAATTACAGTCAACACTTTCTCTAGGTAGTGTTCAAAAGCACTTAATAGCATGAAAAACGACTATTATATGTGTGACATGAAGCAAGAACTCAGTTTGTACTTTTGTTCCAGCTGCTGATTTGACAATCTGTTACCAAGAGTGAAATGTTGTGTAATCACAGGTAATTAACTCTATTAATGCCGCAGGAATACACATTGCACAAAAAAAATCATCCAACAAGTAGAAGGGACACTTTGTAGAATATAATTTATAGGAAAACTGACAGGCTGTTCACCCGTACTAAACCCAATACCCTGGGTTATACTGCAGCGTAACAGGAGTAAAATTATGTATTAATAATATGGCCCCTGTTGCTAGAATGCTAATGAGGTTTAGTCTGCAATGGAAATGGGGGCTGGCTTGCCGAGCTTCCCTATCATTATCCTGTAAAATGTGTTATGCCTTCTAATCTTATGCATCTTCATTGTTCGTTACTATCATGTCATAATGACTAGGACATGAGTGTGAAGAATAATGAATATGCATAAGATGGACGGGTGTA
Organism: Hyla sarda; assembly: GCF_029499605.1. Lineage (NCBI taxonomy): Eukaryota > Metazoa > Chordata > Amphibia > Anura > Hylidae > Hyla > Hyla sarda. The sequence continues at coordinate 238,237,532 of NC_079190.1, forward strand.
GCGCAGCATAGAGGAGAGAGGCAGGGAAGCTCGGCAAGCTCACCTCCATTGCGTACTAAACTTCATTAGCATTGTAGCAACAGTAGCCATATCTTCCAAATGGCGGCAACAATACATTATTTTACTCCTGTTTACCCACACTATAACCCAGGGTATTGGGTTTAGTGTGGGAAAACAGCTTATACAAATGCATGACAAGAAATTTGTGAAGTTTGTCTCCAAGTAATAAACGCAACTTGAAAAACATTTTTTGGCATATTTTAAGGGGTTGTACAGGATCACAAAAAGATTGCCACACCTGTTCATGGACTGTATCTAGTAATGCAGCTCAGCTTCACTGAAGTAAATTAGGTAAGCTGCAACACCACACACAACAGGTGTGAATCTGTTACAGGGAAGCAGCCATGTTTTCTCATTCTGAACAACCCCTTTAATGCCACAGAGATACTGTATATCTGCATGGAAGTTGTAGATACCAAACAATAGAAGGCCATTTGCATCATTTTTTATTGTTTTCTAGATGCACTGGAGTAATAAGGTGACTTTGGATGGCATTCCACAGTCACCCTATAGTGCTAAAATTACAACGAATATTAATGAATGTGGTTGTGAACAAATCCAGCTGTCAGATCCCAGCTGATTTGAACTGTTGCGCTGACATGTGGGTTACTAGAAGGTGTAAATTGTAGACAAAATCTATGCCAGCTCCAAATCCAGATTTAAACCCAGAGTAATCCTGGCATGGGTTTACACCAGCTTGTCAAATGTCAAATCAAAGGCCCTTAAGATGCTGTGATCATGTGGTGCCTCTCAACGGAGCCACTTTAACCTGTATGCATGTTGCCTATCCTTAAAGACCACCCTATTTAAGCTCTTTCTTAAAGGGGCCACTCTAGTGACAGATTTGGTTTAGCAATTACTGCTTGTTGTCACGATGCCGGCTGGCAGGTAGTGGATCCTCTGTGCCAGAGAGGGATGGCGAGGACCGCGCTAGTGGACCGGTTCTAAGCCACTACAGGTTTTCACCAGAGCCCGCCGCAAAGCGGGATGGTCTTGCTGCGGCGGTAGTGACCAGGTCGTATCCACTAGCAACGGCTCACCTCTCTGGCTGCTGAAGATGCTGAAGATAGGCGCGGTACAATGGAGTAGGCAGAAGCAAGGTCGGACGTAGCAGAAGGTCGGGGGCAGGCGGCAAGGATCGTAGTCAGGGGCAACGGCAGGAGGTCAGGAACACGGACTAGGAACAGACTAGGGAACGCTTTCACTAGGCACTAAGGCAACAAGATCCGGCAAGGGAGTACAAGGGAGGAGACTAGATATAGCCAGGGAACAGGTGGGAGCCTAATTAAGCTAATTGGGAAGATTGGGCCAGGCACCATCATTGGTGCACTGGCCCTTTAAATCGCAGAGACCCGGCGCGCGCGCGCCCTAGGGAGCGGGGCCGCGCGCGCCGGGACAGGACCGAGGGAGAGCGAGTCAGGTACGGGGGCCGGGGTGCGCATCGCGAGCGGGCGCTATCCGCATCGCGAATCGCATCCCGGCTGAAGGCGGGACCGCAGCGCACCCGGTCAGTGGATCTGACCGGGGCGCTGCAACAACGAAGATGAGGCGAGCGCTCCGGGGAGGAACGGGGACCCGGAGCGCTCGGCGTAACAGTACCCCCCCCCTTGGGTCTCCCCCTCTTCTTGGGGCCAAAGAACCTGAGGAAAAAAAACTCAATTTTTCCGTGATGAGGTCCGATGCAAATTAGGAGGGGTTCTGTGTGGAAACGTACGAGACAGTCCAATCTTTTATTGTAAAAACAATAGATGTAGAGGGGTCTGGCGAGACTGGTCACAGGAACGTAGAACCTGTTGATGAGAGAGGCCAAAAAAAATTTTCCTGCAGATCCGGAATCCAAGAAGAGCATAGTAGAGAAGGAGAAGGTAGAGGCAGATATCCGCACAGGCACAGTAAGGCGTGGAGAAGCAGAGTTGACATCAAGAACTGTGTCACCTTTGTGCGGAGTCAGCGTACGTCTTCCCAGGCGGGGAGGACGGATAGGACAATCCTTCAGGAAGTGTTCGGTACCGGCATAGTACAGGCAAAGATTCTCCATGCGGCGTCGTGTCCTCTCTTGAGGTGTCAAGCAAGACCGGTCAACATGCATAGCCTCCGCGGCGGGAAGCACAGGAACAGATTGCAGAGGACCAGAGGAGAGAGGAGCCGGAGAGAAAAAACGCTTCGTGCGAACAAAGTCCATATCCAGGCGGAGCTCCAGACGCCATCCGGAAGAACGCATGTCAATGCGAGTGGCTAGATGAATGAGTTCATGTAGGTCAGCAGGAGTCTCTCGTGCGGCCAGAACATCTTTAATGTTGCTGGATAGGCCTTTTTTAAAGGTCGCGCAGAGAGTCTCACTATTCCAGGACAACTCGTAAGCAAGAGCACGGAACTGAATGGCGTACTCGCCAACGGAAGAAACACCCTGGGCCAGGTTCAGCAGGGCAATCTCGGCTGAAGAAGCTCGGGCAGGTTCCTCAAAGACACTTCGAATTTCCGAGAAGAAGGAGTGTACAGAGGCAGTGACGGGGTCATTGCGGTCCCAGAGCGGTGCGGCCCATGACAGGGCTTTTCCAGACAGAAGGCAGAACACGAAAGCCACCTTAGACCTTTCAGTAGGAAACTGGTCCGACATCATCTCCAAGTGCTGGGAACATTGCGAAAGAAAGCCACGGCAATACTTAGAGTCCCCATTAAATTTGTCCGGCAAGGACAGGCAGAGGCTAGGAGTGGCCACTCGCTGCGGAGGAGGTGCAGGAGCTGGCGGAGGAGATGATTGCTGAAGAAGTTGCGAATGTTGGTGCACAATGGTGGACACTTCCGACAGCTGGTGGGTTAGATGGGCGATCTGTCGGGCGATATCAGAGACAACTGGCAGGGGAACCTCAGCGGGATCCATGGCCGGATCTACTGTCACGATGCCGGCTGGCAGGTAGTGGATCCTCTGTGCCAGAGAGGGATGGCGAGGACCGCGCTAGTGGACCGGTTCTAAGCCACTACAGGTTTTCACCAGAGCCCGCCGCAAAGCGGGATGGTCTTGCTGCGGCGGTAGTGACCAGGTCGTATCCACTAGCAACGGCTCACCTCTCTGGCTGCTGAAGATGCTGAAGATAGGCGCGGTACAATGGAGTAGGCAGAAGCAAGGTCGGACGTAGCAGAAGGTCGGGGGCAGGCGGCAAGGATCGTAGTCAGGGGCAACGGCAGGAGGTCAGGAACACGGACTAGGAACAGACTAGGGAACGCTTTCACTAGGCACTAAGGCAACAAGATCCGGCAAGGGAGTACAAGGGAGGAGACTAGATATAGCCAGGGAACAGGTGGGAGCCTAATTAAGCTAATTGGGAAGATTGGGCCAGGCACCATCATTGGTGCACTGGCCCTTTAAATCGCAGAGACCCGGCGCGCGCGCGCCCTAGGGAGCGGGGCCGCGCGCGCCGGGACAGGACCGAGGGAGAGCGAGTCAGGTACGGGGGCCGGGGTGCGCATCGCGAGCGGGCGCTATCCGCATCGCGAATCGCATCCCGGCTGAAGGCGGGACCGCAGCGCACCCGGTCAGTGGATCTGACCGGGGCGCTGCAACAACGAAGATGAGGCGAGCGCTCCGGGGAGGAACGGGGACCCGGAGCGCTCGGCGTAACACTTGTATTGAATTTTCCTGCTGTTTAGTAACAGACTGGACTTACCTGTTATGAATGTTTCAATAATACTTATCATGTACAGTAGAGGAAAAAGATAAAGGTGGAATCCATTATTCATAAATTCATGAAGAAAATGAAAAACTTTGATACATTCTTTTCACAAGTTTTATGTGCTTACAATTGATAAAAAAAACATTCACACACTTGCTACAGCTAAATTACAAAACCCAATGCATTAAATATAAAAACATATGCTGCTCTGGGTTTAGTTAACATGATTTATCTATTCAATTAAAGGGTCAAAGAAACCAATATTTCTAAAGTATTAAATCTACTTTAAGGAGAAATGCATATGCAATCATTTAGTATTGTAAGTCCAAAGGGTAAAGCACAACCAAGCCCAAATAACCTGTTAAAGTAAAAAAGCAAGAGCTGCAAGATATCTCTTTCACGGTCTTAAATTCTTGATACAACCTATATTATGCAAAAAAGTGACTTCAAAGTGTTAGCAATTTAACTTCAAAACTCTCATAAGCTGAATACTCTGTAATGTATCTTAGGTATATGTTATACAATGCATTTGGAAAGACCATTTTATTTTTTTATTATGTTTTGGCATGTACTAAAATAAAGAAAAAAAAATCAAGTTTCCCACCATTACTCTGCATTCAATACTCTGTGATAAAAATGCAAACACAGAACATTTTTCCAATTTATTAAAAAGAAAAAACAGAAGTTCACTTGCATGGCCAAAAGTTTTCAGACCCTTTGCTATGACACTTGAAATTTAGCTCCGAGGGCCTCCCATTACTCTTGAGATGTATCTACACCTTAAAGGGGTACTCCTGTAGAAAACTTTTTTTTTAAATCAACTGGTACCAGAAAGTTAAACAGATTTCTAAATTATTTCTATTAAAAAATCTTAATCCTTCCAGTACTTTTTAGGGGCTATATACTACAGAAGAAATGCTTTTCTTTTTGGATTTCTCTGATGTCATGACCACAGTGCTCTCTGCTGACATCTCTGTCCATTTTTGAAACTGTCCAGAGCAGGAGAAAAATCCCCATAGCAAACATATGCTGCTCTGGACAGTTCTTAAAATGGACAGCAGAGGTCAGCAGAGAGCCCTGTGGTCATGACATGAGAGAAATCCAAAAAGAAAAGCATTAGTATACAGCCCATAAAATGTATTGGAAGGATTACGATTTTTTAAATAGACGTAATTTACAAATCTGTTTAACTTTCTGGCACCAGTTGATTTAAAGAAAAAAAAAAGTTTTCCACTGGAGTACCCCTTTAATTGGACAAGATTTGGAAAGACACACCCCTGTCTATATAAGGTCTCACAGCTGACCATGCATACCAGAGCTAAAAATAAGCCAAGAGGATCAAAGAACTGCCTATAGAGCTCAGAGACATAATTGTGTGGAGACACAGACTTGAGGGAAGGTCCAAAATATTTCATGCACTGAGATTTCCCAAAAGCACATAGCCCTCCATGATTTTTATTTGGAAGAAGTTTGGAACAACTAGCATTCCTAGAGCTGGCCACTCCACCAAACTATATAATTAGGGGAGAAGGGCCTTAATATTTTTCTAATCTTTATAGCAGAGTGGCCGGAAAGAAGTTTATCCCCAGTAAAAGACACATGTACGGTGTCCATATTAGGACATCATCAGGCGTCAGACAAACCTGGCTCAGCAGTCAGACAAACCTCCGTCACACCTCAGACAAACCTCCCTCAGCCAAACCTCCGTCATGCCTCAGACAAACCTCTGTCACACCTCAGACGAACCTCCCTCAGATCTCAACCAAACCTCCGTCATGCCTCAGACAAACCTCCGTCACACCTCAGACAAACCTCCCTCAGCTCTCAGCTCTCAGGCAAACCTCCGTCATGCCTCAGACATCATCCGAACAGCCATTGATGTAAAGTTTTCCTCGATTCATAGAAAACTGGGAGCGCATGCGCAGCACAAATAGGCAGTGTTAGGAGCGTAGCCCTGCACATGCGCAGTTGTCCATACTGCTCAGAGCACATGCTCTGTTTTCCTCCGCTACGCCATTAGCGTAGGGAGGCTGCAAAACTTTTAAGGCTGACGTGTGAGGCATGACAGAGGTTTTGCTGAGAGCTGAGGGAGGTTTGTCTGTGGTGTGACGGAGGTTTGTATGACGGCTGAGGGAGGTTTGTGTCGACGCTTGATGATGTCCTAATATGGACACCGTACACATGAAAATCTGTATAGAGTTTGCAAAAACCTTACACGATGTTCAGGCTGTGAGAAACAAGATTTTCTGGTCTTATAAAAACAAGATTTCAATTTTTGGTCTTCACCTGCCCAATATCATTCTTACAGTGAAGCATGGTGGTGGCAGCATTATTCTGTGGGGGTGTCTTTCAGCAGCTGGGACAAATCTCCCCAAAATTACACTGGCCGCACACAGAGTGCCCTGATATTGTAGGCCAAGAGGGAGTGAGGAAGGTAAAGTGTTTATTGTTTTATTAGGCAGCCTGGGCACTGTAGGCATATAAAAAAAATCACCAGATAAACCCTTTAAACATCTGCTGCCAACATATTCAAAGGTCTTAATGAGTCGATGCCTTGAGTCGTCAGAACTGTTTTGTCTGCAATTAGACAACCTACACGTAAGTAAGTCAATGGCTTTACTGTTAAGTCTGATCAGTCCCCAGACTTCTGCGTCCAGCGCTTTGTGCATTCTCTATGGGGCTGAGAAAGATTGCAAAGTGCTGAAGTCAGAATCAGTGCGGTACCAATTTTCTTTTTACTCAGTTTCTACAGTACCATTAACAACATCAATGTTAAAAGATGATTAACAAAAGTTTGCAAAGATAAGAAAGTGTATAAAAAAAGAGGCACAGAAAGGAGCATCCCTGCAAGATCATAGAGATAATATTTAAAGGGATACTCCACTGGTTGTGCACTGTTTACTTAATTTTAGTCACTGGCCTGATATTTTATTTGTTCCGGATATGTGTTGATTTGCAGTTTCTTTTCCATCCAGCTTGAGATGGCGACGCAGCAGGACAGCAAGATTATTGGCCACAGCAGCGCAGACTTGCGCTAGCAAGGTAGAACGACCAGGGCAGCATGAACTGAAAGCCACACCCCCAAACCCAGGGGTGTATCATGGCCAGCAATAACAATGATAATAAATGCAACATTCTATGAATAATTCATTAGGAAGGGCGTGAGAGATGAGCCCAGACAAGCCCAGGTGGGTGTGATAACATTACAACAGAGCTGGACAAGTTACCCGCCAGGCAGGCACGGGTTTGCCTGGGAACTGTAGTCCTAACGCTGCTAAACACAGGAAGTCAAGGAGCAACTAAACAGTAACCCAAAACTAAAGGTGGGCGCAACAAAAAAACAAAGCCAGCACAAAGAACGGGAAAAGAGGATAGAACAGAATACAGCCCCAGTAGTAAGGTAAGCTAAAAAGCAGGATCGCAACGGAGTACCCCTTTAACCCTGTTATGAATACTGGTACATCATACTACCACTTTCCATGTGATAAAAGGTTTCCACTCTTAAAGTAGATAGATGACATAAAAACTAATTCTGTTCCAGGTGTTGTGTATTGGTGCCCACACAAATGCCAAACTTCTTTTTCTTTGGTCACAGCTATACACCATTAAACATACAATTAAATGCACCCAAGCAAGAGAAACATGAACCTGGATTGATAACCTCCTATATCTGCCGTTGACTGCTATGAGAAATACAAAAAAAGCAATATCCTTCCTTAACAGATTGATCCCACGCACGTCAGGTCTGAAAACAAGCGCTATCTGTAACAACACAAGCAACCTTTATGCCATTCAGGTAATTACAGGCTCAGGTCAAGGATTCAAGCCCATATTGATTTCATTGCTGTACCTGTAATGACCCTCAAGCACTGGCTAGATCTTCTCATTCAAGGACTGCCTTTAAGGTACTGTGATGCCAGAAATCCTCAGGCCCTATCATTGGAAGTAATGGGACACCAATGACCACTCAAGCCTTTCATTCATTGCCCATGGCAAATAAAGCAGATTGTGAGTTCATAACTGCATTCACAAGTTATCACAGCTACATGATTTTACTGGCAATGATGTGAATAAAGAAAATAATTCAGGGCCGTAAAACATGACTGTGTATATATATATATATATATATATATATATATATATATATATATGCTAATTTGCTATATAGTGTAGTGTAATGTTCTTAGAAGCATTGCACACTTGATACCACATATTTAATAATGCGACCAAATTGCCAATGTGAATGCATTCTAAATAAATATGGGGTACATTTACTGAGTGAAATGCATCAGAAAACGGGTGTAATGTACACTACAAAAAATGGCAAAAGTTATGTAAGCTGCATTCTTTAATCTGGTTCTAGGACATGTATACTATGTTTAAATGGAAGTGGTCAAACCATGTTCAACCTTTTTATAGACTTGCATATTGGTGGCAATATGGTGGTGTAAGGCTGGATTCCCACAGTGGATATTTTATTTTACAATTATCTTCTTGTTCATCTATAATTGATACTGATTGCAGGTGAAAAACTGTTTGTAAAATAAAATACTTTGCAGATTTTTCTGTGACCTGTACCATGTGTTATATGATTCACAATTTTTCAATTAAGTTGATGGAATTTTCTGGAAATTACACATGTCCATCAAGTTTAGCGAAGGAGGGGAATGGGTTTCTGTGCTCTGTCTAGATGGCTGAACCTGATTAACCGATATGTCCTGTTGTATCAGGCGATGTATTTGAGTCGCAAGTGCCCTAAGAAATTTGATAAGGTGTGGACCCTCTGGCTTTTTCTTGATGAATCGGCTGATCCACCAGCTAGATTGTCCCAGTAGGTCTCCTACAGTGTGCTACTGTTTTATAGAGGGGGGGGGGGGGGGGGGGGAATGGAAGGGAGAGGGGGCTGGGGTTACCGGGAAGTGTACATGTGAGAGTGTTTGTTTGTTTGCGCTTTCTCCGGTTGGGTCTCAAATAGTACTCATCCTTACCGCTGATGGATGCCCTGTCGTTACGATGAAGTAAGTCTTTGGGACCCAAGGAGGCTGTTGTTTATGTTTACCTGGTTGGTAATGTCTGTAAATTGATATGCAAATCTAAATAAATACTTTAAAAAAAAGGAGTTGAATGGGTGGGTAAGAGATGGCTTGTGATTATATATTTCAGAATATGCATTAATGTAATTTTTTCTAAGAATTTATCTAAACCTGCTTTGAAGCCCTCAAAGGGGTATTCCAGGAAAAAATGTTTTTATATATATGAACTGGCTCCAGAAAGTTAAACAGATTTGTAAATTACTTCTATTAAAAAATCTTAATCCTTTCAGTACTTATGAGCTTCTGAAGTTAAGGTTGTTCTTTTCTGTCTAAATCCTCTCTGATGACACCTGTCTCAGGAAACACCCAGTTTAGAAGAGGTTTGCTATGGGGATTTGCTTCTAAACTGGGTGTTTCCCGAGACACGTGTCATCAGAGAAGACTTAGACAGAAAATAACAACCTTAACTTCAGAAGCTCATAAGTACTGAAAGGATTAAGATTTTTTAATAGAAGTAATTTACAAATCTGTTTAACCTTCTGGAGCCAGTTGATATATAAAAAATAAGTTTTGCCTGGAATACCCCTTTAACTGTTTTTGTTGTGACCAGCTCCTGTGGTAGACTGTTCCATACATTCCCAGTGCTTATGGTAAAGAAGGCTTATTGCCCCTGGAGGCAAAACATTTTTTTTGTTCAGATGAAGTGATTGTCCCCTTGTATTTTGAGGGTGTTTTACTTGGAACAGCTTTTCCCCATATTTTTTGTATGGGCCATTTATATACTTAAAAAAAAGTTGATCATAACCCCTTGTTTTCCGTGTAATATGTTGTTTATACAATACTATTAGTCAGCGTGCCCCAGAATGTCAAGCTAATAATAAAGGAAAAACTTACTGTTACAGTTCTTTTTCTTGTCTTTAGAAGAATCGGGCAGGTATCAAATACAGTATTATGGATCACCAGACTTAGGGTAAGTCAACATTATGTGGAAAAGCTGCAAATCTTACCTGTAGATTTGTAGCAGTAAAATCTGCAGCCGACTACAGTAACAGGCATGTGAATGAGGGTCTGCAAACCTCATCCACATTCTACACATATTTTCCCATAATAATTGACCTACAGTGCAGATTTTAAATCCAAAGCATGTCAATTTTTTGCTGTAGATTTTCGCTAAAGGTTTTAACCACTTAAATGTATAGGGTTGAAATTTATGGAGAATTTATAGTAAAAATGTTCATGCAGCATATGCCGATTCTGATATAGATTCCCTGCACTGTGGACCTAACTTTAAAAAAGTGTATAAAACTGATTTGTGAGAGAGGAAATCACAACCGGTTATCTTTAGTAAGTCTTTTACCAGTTCATGACTAAAACTGAGAATAAGGATTTCTGGAGTATTCTATCTTCTTTATTGAAATGTGTGGGGAAAACAAAAAATACAACCTTCCTTTTTAAGGTTACTTGTTGAGTACACTTATATTTTTATCAATACAACACAGTAAAATATTGCCTGGATCAGATTACTCACACATCAGCAATAGCGCCTTGTTTTCATGGAGTTCATTTGTTATGGCTACAGTGTAAGCACGTTATTATAAAAACGTGCTGTGCCACACAAATGTATTCACTTATATACAATCCTGTCCAACTCATACAGCTACACAGTTCTGATCTTCACTAAGTATATACAGTACAGGAAGTGCAAGCACAATCCTGGACCCTATACTAGAGTGTGAAAGTGATATAATGTAGACAACCTAAAGAAGAATAAGCATAAAACATTTTCAGTATAGTGAAATCTTACAAAATACAGCTAAACACAAAATATTCCTTATTACTCATAAGTATAATTACTTTATATGTCACCATAACTGCAATATACTATAAATAGAAATACATTAAATACATAGCCTCACTAGTGAAAAAATACTACACAGTGCAGCATCAAAAAACAACTGTGCCATCATGTAGCACACATAATACCCCTAGAAACAAATACCTCAGAGCAGCAAATAATACCTCAACTGAAGCACCATATACCATAATGCATCAAAAAATACTTACCCAGAAGTGCTATGCAACACAGTGCATTACAAAATACCTCCCCAGCAGCATCAATAAATGTCATAGTACAGCCAAAAAATTATTCCTCAAAATGCCAAACATCACACCTCAGAACCTTTTTTTAGCAACACTATCTTTATTTCTCCCTCAGTAGCCGCAAAACTGTCCCCATTCCCACCCCTCCCCACTTTCAGCAGTACTTTCCATCTTAAAGGAGGAATGTGGCATTAAACTTTTAACTCTAATTGTGCCCAGGCTGCAAAAACTAAAAAGAAACAAACTTACCCCCCATTGTGCCGGTATCAGCGTCCCGTTCCTCCGCTGCTGCTTGTCTTCATGCTTTTTAGGCTCGGCCGTTTATAGGCTGAGCGCACTGTCTTGTAAGGAGCCTGGGCCGGTGATACGCTGACCGCAGTGTGACGTTTCGAGTCTAAGAAGCAGGAAGCAGGGAGCTCAGCAGCCCCCAGTAGCAGTACTGTCCCCATTTCAACACCACCCCCACTTGCAGTATTGCCCAACAACAAGGAGCATTGCCCCCCCCCTTTCTTATGGCAGGTACATTCTTGCTATGTTACCTGTCGTCTCACCTACAGGCAGCAGCATTCTGTCAAACCCCTCCTCCTATGGCTGTGGCTTTCTTCCCTTAGACAACCCTTCACCACTGGCATCAGCAATTTCCCCCACCAAGAATAGAGCACTGATATTATAGGGCCATCATTACCAGTGCTGTCTCTACTTCGGTGTTCATAAGCCAGTGAGCTGTGCCTCAGAGTTTAAAAAGTGCTGCCAAAGCCTTAGTGAGATACATAGGAACAAGGCACTGTTTCTTTATTTTTGAGTGCTCTTACAAGAAAAGTAGTGCAGAGCAAGACACAAGTACAGTATACAGTAACTAATAGTGTCCAAATATATAGTTTTATATAGTGTCTAGATACATCATGCATACTGTCCAGACACATGAAGAAAGGCAATGGTCTTATGGGTGATGAGAATATCCTTTGTGACCTAGGGTAGTTAATTAGTTAAAGCTATCCCCCCCCCCTGGTAGTCTCACTGTGTAAGGGTTAATATAAGGATACAATCAACTTTTATTAGAGGCAAATAGGAAAATCCATCCCATCCGGTCCAATTTCACAAAAGCTGTCCATGTTGACCCTTGTCCATTGCCAAACAAACTGGACCATGGCACAATGAAAGAAGGTGTTCTGGTCTGATGAACTATTTTGTTTTACGTCATGTAGACAGCTAGACTAGTGTGTTGCTGACTTGGTAGGCAAGCCAAGCCAAGGTAGGCAGTATGATGCTCTTTCAGCAGAATAATTTACCCTGCCACAATGAAAAAAATGTAAAGGAATGGTTTAAGGACTATGAAAAAGAGTTTAAGGTGTTGACTTGGCCCACCTTACAAGTTACAGGAATTAAAGGATATAATGGTAACATCTTGGTGACACCTGCAGATGTCTTGTGAAGTCCAAGCATTAACGGACCAGAGTCATTTAGGCAGGTGACTTTTAAGGTAGATTGGAATATATATATATATATATATATATATATATATATATATAATTTTTTTTTCTGCCACCAGACATAATATTTTGTGGAGCTTCATGCAAACTAAAATATCATGTATTTTCTTGCAGTTCCTTAGGTCAGATCAAATTAAACTGCTGTAGTCACACATCTGGGTGAGTCACGATGATTAGATTACAAATGAAGTCATATCCTTGTCTTGTCACCAATGTAACATAAATGTATATTATTAAATTAGAATGTTTTGCTGCGTATAATAAAGGAAATACAGAGAGACTCCTGTGAAATGTAATGCAATATTAACACGCTCATCACGGGAAAGAGGTATGTGGTCAGGCTATCATTGTCCTTCATGCAAATAAATGCAACAACATTTTAGCAATCTTTATATTTTATTTTTTTTCTTAGGTGAGACAAAGAGATGACTGGTGATAAGACAAGGCGCCACACAGCCTCAATCTCCTAGCAACATGTAGGAACCCTCTGATAGGAATCAAAAGTCCCAGTGTAAGGTGTACAGCCTGGAATTACTTCCTGGTTCAAAGCAGCTAGTAAACTTTTTACAAGCCATACTTCAGACCTGTTTATAGCTACAAACATCCTCATAAGATTTAAAGAAGTGATAAAAGCAATGTGCGGCCTATTGTAAACGGTAGGAAACTGACCGTAATAGAGGGACAATGTCAACTGGATTTTAGTGAGATCATCATCTTAAAGTGTCAACATTAATATTATGTTCTGAAGAGTATGATGGAATAAGAATAACCTTGGCTAAATGGTATTAGCCCATCAATAGTACATTAACCCCTTAAGGACTCAGCGTTTTTCCGTTTTTGCATTTTAATTTTTTCCTCATCACCTTCTAAAAATCATAACGCTTTAAATTTTGCACATAAAATTCCATATGATGGCTTATTTTTTGCGACACCAATTCTTCTTTGCAGTGACATTAGTCATTTTACCAAAAAATCCACGGCGAAACGGAAAAAAAATTCAATGTGTGACAAAATTGAAGAAAAAATTCCATTTTGTAAGTTTTGGGGGCTTCCGTTTCTACGCAGTGCATTTTTCTGTAAAAATGACACCTTATCTCTATTCTTTTTTCACAAATCTCTTTTTATTGGAAGTCATAACAGTGCAATGTAAGAATCCAGTGGTCATGTCTCAATACACAGTAGAATCTACACAGTATGATCATCAGATAGAGGCATGCCAATACAGATATAGGCGGGAGCAGCATCGCCAACAAATTAAACAAAACATAACTATCACATAACTAATGAACAATGAAGCCCAAACCTGTCTACATCAGCAAAAAGCCTAGGTGTACAAGTGGCTACTAAGACAGGTGTGGAGATGCAAAAGGGTTTAACCATAGGCAGAGGAACTTGGTTAATAGGTACGGGGGAAGGTGTTGTGGCGTAGGATATCGCCAGGCCGGGCAAATGTCTGCTTGTGGCATATAGCCAGAAAACGTAGGAGGGGGGGGGGGGGTGGAATAGAACCGCTAAGGTAATGAGCACCAACCTTAAAGGAGTAGTCCAGCGGTGACTCAGTGGTGAGCAACTTATCCCCTATCCTAAGGATAGGGGATAAGTTGCAGATCGCGGGGGGTCCGACCGCTGGGGCCCCCTGCGATCTCCTGTACGGAGCCCCGACAGCCCGTGGGAAGGGGGCGTGTCGACCTCCGCACGAGGCGGCGGCCGACACGCCCCCTCAATACAACTCTATGGCAGAGCCGAAGCGCTGCCTTCGGCAATCTCCGGCTCTGCCATTGAGATGTATTGAGGGGGCGTGTCGGCCGCCGCTTCATGCGTAGGTCGACACCCGCTATCTGGGCCGAGAGCCGGGGCCCCGTACAGAGAGATCGCAGGGGGCCCCAGCGGTCGGACCCCCCGCGATCTCAAACTTATGGACAAACCACTGGACTACCCCTTTAAGTTAGGAGAGAAGAAAGGTTACATGTAAGCAGTAAAGGGCCTATCCAGATGGGGCGGCAAGTCTGAGTTTATGTGAGAGCCACGGCTGCCACAGAGTTTTAAATTTATCATGCGTGTGTGAGTGCCAGCTAGTCATTTCCTCCATACGGCATATTTGATGAATTTTTTCGACCAACTGGGACTTGGAGGGGGGGGGGGGGTGGTCTGTCTCCACAGCAGCGGAACCAACAACTTAGCAGCTGCCAGCATATGCGTGGGTAGAGAGTGAACTGATGGTTTGAACGAAGAAGTGGGTAGCACTAATGCTATAGCGGCCATATTAAGAGAGATGGAGCTCCGACAGACTGAATTAATTGTGGCCTCAACCTCTCTCCAAAAGGGATGGACCTTATCTCTATTCTTTAGGTCCATACTGTTAAAATGATACCCTACTTATATAGGTTTGATTTTCTTGTATTTCTGAAAAAAATCATAACTACATGTAGGAAATATTATATGTTAAAAATTCTCATCTTCTTACTCCTATAACTTTTTTTTTTCTGCGTACAGGCCTGTATGAGGGCTCATTTTTTGCGCCGTGATCTAAAGTATTTATCAATACCATTTTTGTATTAATCAAACTTTTTGATAGCTTTTTATTCATTTTTTTTCATGATATAAAAAGTGACCACAAATACGCTATTTTGGAATTTTTTTGAGCGTACGCCATTGACCGTGCATTCGGACATTTCCGCACGCGGGGATACCACATATGTTTATTTTTATTTACACTTTTTTTTTTATGGGAAAAGGGGGGGGATTCAAACTTTTATTAGGGAACACTTTTTTTTGCAGTGTTATAGCTTCCATAGGGGGCTATAACACTGTACACACTGATCTTTTACATTGATCACTGCAAAGCCATAGCTTTGCATTGATCAGTGTTATAAGCGGTCGATTGCTCAAGGCTGAATCTCAGGCTTGGAGCAATCAATCGACGATCGGACGTGACGGAGAAAGGTGAGGGGACCTCCGCTCGCATGCTAGCTGATCGGGTCATCGCGGTTTTATCGTGATTGTCCTGATCAGCCCAACTGAGCTGCCGGGAAGCTTTTACTTTCATTTTAGACAGGGCGATCAACTTTGATTGCCGCGTCTAAAGGGTTAATAGCGTGCGGCACAACGATCGGTGCCGCACGCTATTAGCCCAGGGTCCCGGCTATCATTAGCCGCTGGGACCAACCCGGTATGATGCGGGGTCACGGCGCCCTGCGTCCTTAAGAGGTTAATATATATATATCACACTTCAACAATAGAAAATGTCCAACTGGCACTACTAGCAATCGCTGAGAACTAGTGCATAATGCCTTGTTCCAAAGCTCACAGGACAGTCACTCAGTACAGCCTCTTTAATGGTGCTCAGCGGTAAAGTCCACACATATAAGATATCCAGCAGAAAGAAAGAAAACTGCGGCAGCTCGCCAGATTGATTTCAGGCTTTTTATTCAGAGCGGGTGTACATACAGGTGCAAATTCACAAGAGCGACGTCCGTTTCACACTTATCGTGCTTCTTCTGGCTCGACTGACATTGTCTGTGCTTCCCCGGGTTTTATACAGGTGTGTGCAGTGACGCATACCTGAGCAGAGGCACTGGATGATGACATCATCATCCACCTGTGCTCTAAACGACACATTAACACTTGCAGGTGAGTGAAAGACAGGATCTCACTGGCAACAGGAGAACGCCAGCACCAGCGCAGTGGCAGGAAAAAAACCGCCGCGGACATAGAGTATCCCCTACCCTCAGTGTGACCAATAGCTGCCGCCGCGGTTACTGGAAAAATACAACTAGGAAATTTATCAAAACCTGTGCAGAGGAAAAGTTGCCCATTTGCCCATAGCAACCAATCAGATTGCTTCTTTCATTTCTAACAAGGCTTCTGCAAAATGGAAGAAGCGATCTGATTGGTTGCTATGGGCAACTTTTTCTCTGCACAGGTTTTGATAAATCTCCCCCAATAGTCATTGCCTGTTTTTGGAATTTGGGGTTATCGATGCCTCAATTCAGAGAATTTTGTCTACAGAGGATGAGCTACAATGTTGAATAGAATTTGCAGAATGGGTGACAAAAATAAACCCTCATTTTCCTTATAAGGTGCTGTTCTTTGTGAATGGTGAGATCAACGAACATAATCACCAATACTGGTAGTGCCAATACCCTCAATGGACTTATTTATCAAACATGGTTGCTTTACCTAATATCTATGGTCTGGTGCATGGGGTATCCAAATTGTGGGGTTCTTTTTCATTGAGAGAACATTAGAAGCAGACTGTTATGCAAAGTTATTCGTGGAAAACAGGAATCCTTCATTGTCGTTAGAGAATGTAACATTCCTGATTTCTTCTAAAAACATGCCACCCTGCCTCAATACGCATGCATTGTGAAAGATTATTATTTCTCCAATAGTGGATTAGTAGTAAGGGACGAATCAAGTGGCCATTATGGTCTCCTGGTTTAACCCCTCTGGATCTCTATCTGTGGTGTCATGTCAGAAAGCCAACTGTACAGTGTGCAGCTGCGTCTCTTCATACCCAATGTCAGGGCAAAAAGATATAGACAACACTTTTAGCATATTTCTAACGGATGAAGGAAGCTTCCTTTGGAAGTAGCATACTGGGTATGAGGACTTGTATTATCCATGCTGCATTATGAATGGCTAATGCAGCATGAGCCACAATGTTACATGTGGTGCTTGGACAGAATAGGATGGAGCACACAATTAAAAGGATTAGGCTACATTCACACAGCCATTGCCCCCGTCTAGATTTTGTCCGTTATTGCCTCATAAATGGACCATTCTATTACCGGGTGCAAACTGATGCAAAGGGATGCTGTTTAGTGGCATCCGTTTATATCAGTTTTTCATCCATTAGTATCAGCTGTCTAAAGACTCCTGCAGCCGGGACTACTGCTACTCCCATCATGGAACATACTTCTTTTCATGATGGGAGTAGTAGTTCCCTGGCTACGGGAGTCTTCAGGCAGCTGGGAGGCTAGATTAATGCTTGTACTACTAACCCTATCATGGAACAAAGTCTGTTACATGTTGGGGGCAGTAGTACAGAGGCTGAGGGATTGATTTCACCGGGTATCACTTCCGAGACCCGATGCGATCAGAAGTTATTAAACATGGGGAGCGGGCGGCATGCTCCGCAACCCTGCAATGTAGATTGTGTGTGTGTTATACTTTCATTTTTAAATACCCCGCCGGGTGCCCTGAATGGCCGACACCAAGGGGCCATTCAGGGCTCCCGGCAGGGTTTTTAAAAGTCATTAGAGAGGATTGTAATGTTGCACTACAATGGCAGCAGGGGAACCATTGTAGTGCAAGGACCATATGTATAGAAGATGCAGGAGGGGCAATATACATAGCTAGCTCAGTGGGGGGCCAGACATATAGCGATATATGCCCGTGCTAGCTATATATTTTGCCCCTGCAGTGCTTACATATGTCCCCCCAGCGAGCGCATACATAAATCCCTCGCAGCGCATCTGTGAAGTATACTATCAGCAGCGCATCATGCTGCTGGCCGGGGAAGGCAGTGCAATGCCGCCCGCTTCCTGGCCAGCAGATGGGCTGCTAATAGCATACTATTCACACATAGCGCTGCGAGGGACATAATGTGTATAGAAGCACTGCAGGGGGACAGATATATAGTGATATATATCTGTCCCCCTGCAGCGCTTCTATATAAATAAGTCCCTCGCAGTGCATCTGTGAAAAGTATGCTATCAGCAGCGCACCTGCTGGCCGGGAAGCGGGTGCAAAAAAAACAGAACAGGAAGAAAAAAGGGGGAAAACGGGTGATAAAGGATTGCAAAAAAACCCCATTGACATCAATGGGATTATTTTACAGCTGTTTGCACCCCGTTTAAAAATGATCAAACGGATTGCAGAACGGGCATTAATTTACGGGGGCAGACAGCCATGTGAACGAGCCCTTAGACAAGTAATCTAGCCATGGACATGGGCAGAGAGGTCAAAATACCAGTATTACTAGCATGGCATACCAAACAAAAATATTAATGTTTAATAAAAAGTTAAAAAGGCCTTTCGGGCACGGCTTGATTGTACTTTTCCTTTCTTTGCCTGGAAAATATCTTTAATAAGAACTAATCTAGGATTCCAAACTAAACCAAGCTATATTGAGCTGTGTGTTCTTGCATCACATTACAGTAGAAAGACTTCATTGTAAAAACCTTCAAGCCAGTATGACACCTTGTGATGACACATCAGAGTTTTCAGACGCTCCTCTGAATCCCATATGTTACTGTAATGGACATTATACCCTGCAGGCAGAATTTCCGCACTGCTCAAACTGTCAAAAGGTTATGCAACTGGTGGATTAAGATTCACCTGCAAATAGAAAAAAGTACGACACTACAGGTACATCAGTAATACAATGTTTAAGTAATACAGCAGATCATGCAATACCACAATCACTTCTCAAGATTTACTACATTTTTGGTACAAGAAAATAAGATGAGACATAAACCACAGTTTGTGCTCAACTTGTTAAATCCCACACTGTTCCTTGGGTTTAAGAAACAAACGCAATGTGACTGTGAATATCATCATCTTAGACAAGTCACTTGAATTGTAAGCTAACCTGACAGATATCAAGGCCAGAAAACAAATCCAATGTGCATTTGATAATGCAATATGGCTGCCATTTGCTCAGTTTTCAAAAGGACAGCATTGTTTACAATCCCCTTATGCAGATCTAATGAAAGCTTTTAACATTTTGGTATTCTGAAAGCTGAACATTTTATGTCATTTTATGGCACAATATGGCAGCAGTGCCAGTACATTAGGTAGTGTTACACCCACTTCATGCTTTCATACAATTTTGAAAAAGCATATCAACCAATTTATTAAATGTAATAACTACAATGCTATGAAACAAATCATATTTACACACGATGTAACACCTATTGGCTGTATCACTGCCCCGCTGTATCGCAACCGTAAATTTTCTTCCGGGTATCGTGCCCTCAGCATTCTTGGTGGACAAATAAGGGATTTGTTTGCATAGGTGACTTTATTAATGGATTGGGTATTAAAACCCTTGATCATCTGCTGTCTTTCCATGTCCGTCTGGACTATAAGCTTTTTCGATACCACCAAATCGCAAATTTCTTAGTTGATGTTAAAACCCTATAGTAAGGATTTTATATCTCTTATTTATGATGACCTTCTTAATGCCTCTAGAAAACTCCAATACATGTTGGCTTGGGAGTCTGATCTGGGTAAGTAATTTGAACTGAAAGAATCGCTTTATTTTTTTTAAAAGCCTATGCAAATCAATTTTTGTGTTTGTACAATTTCTTGTTACATTTTAAAATCTCAATTCACTCAACAGTCTTTCTGGGGATTTCTGAATCACTATGGAGAAAATCCTCAACTCCTTGACTAATACTTTGTGTTTAATAATTCCCTCTCCTCCCCACTCTGTATGTGACTCGACTGCGCATGTGCTGGCTTCCTGTGTACACCCAGAAGCGGCTTCAGTGCATCTTCTTTCCAGTGGAGCTGCAGTAAGGGTGTAGTAAGTAAAGGTGCAGTAAGCCGTCACGTGCGCAGTGTAGTCACATACAGAGCAGGGAGGAGAGGGAGGGCGGGCGGCATGAATATGCATAAGCTGGGCAGTGCTGCAGACGGGCGGCGCTGACGTCACAGTGCTAGATGAA
Source organism: Hyla sarda (assembly GCF_029499605.1). Taxonomy (NCBI): domain Eukaryota; kingdom Metazoa; phylum Chordata; class Amphibia; order Anura; family Hylidae; genus Hyla; species Hyla sarda. The sequence goes on from NC_079190.1 coordinate 238,257,562, forward strand.
GGCAGTAACCCCGCCCGTGCCAGTTAGAAGATGATTTGCATATATTGAAAAATGAAGATAATGGGCGAACGGCTGGACGTATCCAGGCATGGTAGGCATCATATTGATCAGCGTCCCCCAACTAACAACCAGTAGTAGGCCAGCCAGGCATAAAACAATGATGTTCAAATCTATACTGCAGCATATTATGTCTGTCAGGGTTACATTGACAGGCATAGCTGATGAGAATCTACCTTAAGCAGAACCTGATCAGTTTCCATAGCCAGGAGACCAAAGGCCATTCTGAGGCCTGAGCCTGGCAACATGTCATGCTATGGATGACAAAGGCACTGCTCCTGTGCCATCTTTCTGCTGTAGGAGTTACGTCAGTTTGTGATAACTCACTTGCAATCTCAACGAAATTATAGCAGTTTGCAGGAATGGGTTAGAGGAGGTTTCTCTAATCACCATAAAAAGTCAGCAATGATACCACAGTAACTTACTTATGCTGCCTATATACATGGGATTGCCAACAGTCAATGTATATGTTGTCTTTCTAATTGTATGTCCAGTACAAAAGATTGTTCTTTTGGATGATAAACTGTTGTTTATCGGTCTCACTTCTCTCAGCTCAAACAAATGTTCATAGAGAAGATGGAGAAACTAGCTATGCTATATAGAACCCCAGCAACCCAAAGCCCATCATCAGTACATGCTCATTGAGCAACAGACTTTTAATGTATACATTACATGTGGTGCCAAATTCTTAGCAAACCAGAAAAGTTATCCTTTATGGCCAATTGACCACTAAGGCTTTTTCCTACCTGAGCTGGCATCAATAACTGTTGAACCTCCCCTTCGATCGACAGTAGGCCGGGGAGACCCTGGCATGCTTACAGGCTCAGAGCGGACAGGTTGGATTCTGTAATAAAAAGAATGTTGGTAAAAGGAAGTAAAGGACAGCAAAGGAAAACTGCAGTTGTTGGCAAAAGAAACCTAGCAGATCTAAAATCAGACACTATTTATGCACAAATTTTCATAAGGCTAAGTGCGTTCCCAGAATTTTGGTGGATATTTGGTCCTGATTTTGGTCAGTATTTGAACACACTTGGCATAAAGCTTAGTAAATTTGTAAATACATTTTTTATTTTAAACCAATCCAATGTTCCAGCTCATGTTATATATAAACACAATTACCCCAGAATGCAATGTCAGGGGTATAGAACTAAAACTTAGCATTTGTTAGAACATTAAGATGAACTGAATATGTAACTGAAATGGTGCTCAAAAGTGACTGTTAAAATTCCATGCCTTTATGCCATCAAAGATTTGTCACCCAAAGGATTCACCACTTATTAGTATCATATACAAGTGGGATATATCTGAAATCCCCCATGAAATGAGGCATATAATGGCATGTTATAAACCTGGCACTTGTAATTACACAGGTTATAGAGCTAACATCTGTTAACATCCCTTTCTAGCTCAATGTCTGCAGAGAGCTTCATTTGGGAATTTGCATTCTAGAAAGTATTGTCTTTAGACCATCACTGTACAGTAATCCAATGTATGATAAACTATACCCCTGAACTACAGAACCTCAGGTAAGGTGCTGTGTGTCTGTTGACAAGCGTGTTGACCTTCCTACAGCAACCAACAGAACTGTGAATTTAGCCCTGGTTATCACTATAGTTAAACCATTTCTGTTTAGCAGAGTATTTTCAATGATGAGAGTGCCATACCCCCACAATACAGCTGCACATAGGGTACATAATGTTCACAGATAGTAGTGGCTATATAGTAACTGAAAAATTACAAATCTCCTATAAGAATTCAAATCACAAGGTCATTCTTGTCATTTACCTTCCACACCCTTCTTGTTTTCCTCTGGATTAAGCTGATCAGAACTGGTTAAACCTCCAGCTCCTCCGCGCTTATTTATTTTACTAACTTACTTATCAGGCAAATCAAACCTATAAGTTCTGTTGAAACAACATGATTAGGAAGTGACAAGAGGTGGAAAGAAGTTCAAACATACACTAAACAAGTGGTTTTTATAGGGAAAAGTTAAAGGAATGACAGATATTATAGCTTAGATGCTACATGCTAGCTCAGTATTGTACTGGTATTTTGTTTATCAATTTACCTGAAAGGTAAAGTTTTTTTTCTAACAAGCTAGATAAGACTATGGGGGAATTTATCAAAGGTGGTGTAGATGAACAATTTTTATACAACTTTAATTTGTGTGGTGGTAATGTATATGTGCGTCAAATTTATTAAATGGTCGAAAGGCATGCGATAACTATGGTGCTGGTACACATTTCTTTTAAAATGGTCCCCCTGCTACTTTTTTCATTGACATTTTTACCCATTGTGACAATTTGTGCGACTTATGCTGTCCACAGCCAGTTTTGTAAGTCAGGTCAGGGCTGGTGTAGATTTACAGCAAATTGAGTGCTTTGCGACTTTTTCACTAAAAGTCGCACATGATAACTTCATGACCACTGCTGTAAAAAAAACTTGATTTTTACATAACTACACAATCATGAAAAAAATCCTTTACTTAAGAAGTTGAAAAAAGTCACAAAAAAGCAAATGCAACAAATTTAGAGCAGAAATATAATTACTTGCATCTGCATGTACATAATAGGCGAGATTTATCAAAACCTGTCCAGAGGAAAAGTTGCTGAGTTGCCCATAGCAACCAATAAGATTGCTTCTTTCATATTTTGAAAAATGAAAGAAGCAATCTGATTGGTTGCTATGGGCAACACAGCAACTTTTCCTCTGGACAGGTTTTGATACAGTGAGCATATAGTATATGTGTGTACATTCATATAACTGCATTCATATGTAGTAAGTATGTGTTTGCATAAATATGCAGTGACTATACATGCATGCTGAATGCAAACATATGTATACACTATGGGGGAGATTTAGCAAACCTTGTGCAGAGAAGAGTGGAGCAGCTGCCCATAGTATTGTTTCTCAAATAAAAAAATCCTTTCTTATCCATGTGGCCTTTGATGCAAAAAGCACACCAATATCCACATGAACAGCTTCACCTAAAAGATATATCCTATGGATTTCTGTGGGAGATCGGGGAACCATGAACCGTGTCACTTTTGAAGCTCCTACTGATTTTAACCCCTTCAGGACGGAGCCCATTTTGGCCTTAAGGACCGGAGCGTTTTTTGCACATGTGACCACTGTCACTTTAAACATTAATAACTCTGGGATGCTTTTAGTTATCGTTCTGATTCAGAGATAGTTTTTTCGTGACATATTCTACTTTAACATAGTGGTAAATTTTTGTCGATACTTGCATCCTTTCTTGGTGAAAAATCCGTAAATTTGATGAAAAATTTGAAACTTTTGCATTTTTCTAACTTTGAAGCTCTCTGCTTGTAAGGAAAATGGATATTACGAATAAATTTTTTTTTTGGTTCACATATACAATATGTCTACTTTATGTTTGCATCATAAAATTGACAAGTTTTTACTTTTGGAAGACACCAGAGGGCTTCAACGGTCAGCAGCAATTTTCCGATTTTTCACAAAATTTTCAAACTCAGTATTTTTCAGGGACCAGTTCAGGTTTGAAGTGGATTTGAAGGGTCTTCATATTAGAAATACCCCATAAATGACCACATTATAAAAACTACACCCCCCAAAGTATTCAAAATGACATTCAGTCAGCGTTTTAACCCTTTAGGTGTTTCACACGAATAGCAGCAAAGTGAAGGAGAAAATTCACAATCTTCATTTTTTACACTCACATGTTCTTGTAGACCCAATTTTTGAATTTTTACAAGGGGTAAAAGGACAAAATTTTTACTTGTATTTGTAGCCCAATTTCTCTCGAGTAAGCACATACCTCATATGTCTATGTAAATTGTTCGGCGGGCGCAGTAGAGGGCTCAGAAGGGAAGGAGCGACAAGGGGATTTTGGAGAGTATGTTTTTCTGAAATGGTTTTTGGGGGGCATGTTACCTTTAGGAAGCCCTTATGGTGCCAGAACAGCAAAAAAAAAACACACTAGACCCCTCGGGGAATGTAACATGGGATAAAGTGAACCTTAATACCCCACAGGTGTTTCACGACTTTTGCAAATGTAAAAAAAAATATATATATATTACCTAAAATGCTTGTTTTCCCAAACATTTTTTATTTTTAAAAAGGGTAATAGCAGAAAATACCCCTAAAAATTTGAAGCCCAATTTCTCCCGATTCAGAAAACACCCCATATGGGGGTGAAAAGTGCTCTGCTGGCGCACTACAGGTCTCAGAAGAGAAGGAGTCACATTTGGCTTTTTGAACGCAAATTTTTCTCTGGGGGCATGCCGCATTTAGGAAGCCCCTATTGTGCCAGGATAGCAAAAAAAAAACACATGGCATACCGTTTTGGAAACTAGACCCCTCGGGGAACGTAACAAGGGGTTAAGTGAACCTTTATACCCCACAGGTGTTTCACGACTTTTGCATATGTAAAAAAAAAATTTTTTTTTTACCTAAAATGCTTGTTTTCCCAAAAATTTTACATTTTTAAAAAGGGTAAAAGCAGAAAATACCCCCCAAAATTTGTAACACAATTTCTTCCGAGTACGGCGATACCCCATATGTGGCCCTAAACTGTTGCCTTGAAATACGACAGGGCTCCAAAGTGAGAGCGCCATGCGCATTTGAGGCCTAAATTAGGGATTGCATAGGGGTGGACATAGGGGTATTCTACGCCAGTGATTCCCAAACAGGGTGCCTCCAGCTGTTGCAAAACTCCCAGCATGCCTGGACAGTCAACGGCTGTCCGACAATACTGGGAGTTGTTTTGCAACAGCTGGAGGCTCCGTTCTGGAAACAGTGGCGTACCAGACGTTTTTCATTTTTATTGGGGAGGGGAGGGGGGCTGTGTAGGGGTATGTGTATACGTAGTGTTTTTTACTTTTTATTTTATTTTTTGTGTTAGTGTAGTGTAGTGTTTTTAGGGTACAGTCGCACGGGCGGGGGTTCACAGTAGTTTCTTGCTGGCAATTTGAGCTGCAGCAGAAAGTTTGCGGCAGCTCAAATTTGCAGCCAGATACTTACTGTAATCCTCCGCCCATGTGAGTGTACCCTGTAGGTTCACATTGGGGGGGACATCCAGCTGTTGCATAACTACAACTCCCAGCATGCCCATTGGCTGTCGGTGACTGATGAGAGTTGCAGTTTTGCAACAACTGTAGGCACACTGGTTATGTATCACTGAGTTTGTGACCTAACTCAGTGTTTCACAACCAGTGTGCCTCCAGCTGTTGCAAAACTACAACTCCCAGCATGTACGGTGCATGGTGTACGGTGACTGCTGAGAGTTGTAGTTTGCAACAGCTGGAGGCACACCGGTCGTGAAACACTGAGTTAGGTAAAAAAAACTCTGAGTTTCACAACCAGTGTGCCTTCAGCTGTTGCAAAACTACAACTCTCAGCAGTCACCGACAGCCAACGGGCATGCTGGGAGTTGTAGTTATGCAACCAGCAGATGCAGCACTACAACTCCCAGCATGCACTTTAGCTGTTTGTGCAAGCTGGGAGTTGTAGTTATACAACAGCTGAAGGTACACTTTTCCATAGAAAGAATGTGCCTCCAGCTGTTGCAAAACCATAAGTCCCAGCATGCCCATAAGGGAATGCTGGGAGTTGTGGTGGTCTGCCTCCTGCTGTTGCATAACTACAGCTCCCAGCATGCCCTTTTTGCATGCTGGGAGCTGTTGCTAAGCAACAGCAGGAGGCTGTCACTCACCTCCAACGATCCAGACGCTGCAGGTCAGTCCCGCCGCCGCAGCTGCTCCTGGGGCCCCGATCCCAACATTGACGCCGGGGATCGGGGTCCCCAGCACCCGGGGTGCACGTCCCGCACACGCTCACGTCCTCCAGAAGAGGGGCGGAGCAGGTGCGGGAGTGACACCCGCAGCCGGCGCCCTGATTGGTCGGCCGGTAATCCGGCCGACGAATCAGGGCGATCGTGAGGTGGCACCAGTCTCTGACGGCCCCGAACAGCCAGTAATTCCGGGTCATCGGGTCACTGGAGACCCGATTGACCCGGAATCGCCGCAGATCGCTGGACTGAATTGTCCAGCGATCTGCGGCGATCGCCGACATGGGGGGGCATAATGACCCCCCTGGGCGATATGCCGGGATGCCTGCTGAACGATTTCAGCAGGCATCCGGCTCCGGTCCCCAACCGGCTAGCGGTGGGGGCCGGAGTTCCCACGGGCGTATGGATACGCCCTCGGTCCTTAAGGACTCGGGATGCAGGGCGTATCCATACGCCCTATGTCCTGAAGAGGTTAATAGTAGTTTTGTGACAAGACCCAGCGTCTCTGACCACAGAGAATGGTAGTGTGGTGCAGCATTGCACACGGGCAATATTTTTGCTTGTGGACACATACACTTATATTTCTTTAAAGGGGTACTCCGCTGCTAGACATCTTATCTCCTATCCAAAAGATAGGGGATAAGATGTCTGATCACGGGGGGTCCTGCTGCTTGGGCCCTATTACCTTCCGCAGCATCCGCCGTTCTAAACAAATGCAGGGATCCTGAGGCAGTGGTTGCAACATCCCGACCCCGCCCCCTCGTGATGTCACACCCCCTCCATTCATGTCTATGGAAGGGGGTGTCAGCCAACATACCCCCTCCCATAGACATGAATGGAGGGGGTTGGCGTTATATTACAAGGGGGGGCATGACTGTGACGTCACAATCACGGCCTCCGGCTCCGAGTGCTCTGAACAAAATGTTCAGAACACTAGAGCACCAGTGTACCCCTTTAAGTAGGTCCCACTACTGTTTTTGGCTTACAAATACAGATCCAAAATACTGTTTAAAATACTGCTTTGTGAAAGCGATCCAATAGTTGACTAAAGTAGATCTACTACATTAGTGACCTTACAAGGGATTTTACCATAAATGTTTATCTAATAACTGGTTGGGGACAGAGGGTGTACCTGTACGCCCTCGTCCCTCTCCCCTTCTATGACATGCACTCAGGAGCTGAGCGCGGGTCATAGCAGGCCGTTCACGGCAGCTATCTGCCGCCGGGACCCATGTCTAATGCCAGACATCACCGACCGTGGTGATGCCCGGCATTAACCCCATACAAATTGTGATGCATAAATCTGTCTGTAATACACCACAAATGGTATAAACAAGGTCTAAACAAGCAGCATTGTACATAAGCAAGATCAGACATGTAGAACCAAAATACCATAACCCATGCACCACAATAGTAAATATACTACTACTGAATAAAAGAAACACTAAAGCACACTAACTATTAAACTACAATAGTAAATTTGGGCCATAGTGTATGGCATGACTATAGAATGTTTGTGAGATATATAGAGTGTGATAAAATGTAAGTATGTCTGCTGTATGTACGTATGTATGCTGTATGTCTTTTTTTCAACCTTTTTAAAGGGGCATTCAAGGATTTTTATTTATTTGACTGGACTACAGGGGCTGTAAAGTTAGTGTAGTTCATAATATAGTGTCTGTAGCTATGTTTAATAGTGGTATCGCAATTCTTCTTAGATTTTTGCTCCAAGGTTTATTTTTATCAGCATACAAAATAAGTGTCGTCTCAGGTTTTTTCAGGTTGCAGTGTGGCCCCAGACATTGCATCACTAGTCAGGTGTTCAGAGGGAGCCGGTCTTTGCTTCAATGGGTGGAACGACCGCTGGGTGGGAGGAAGATCATTCTGTATTTGCAAAAGCACTTTGGTCAGAAAACACTGGTCTATTGCCAGAAATAGCCAGTTCACAAAAAGATAGCCTCAGCTTTATGGTAATCTCACAACATAGTCATTTAACCCCAATACAACCATGGATCCTTCCTAAGCATTTCCATTACTGTCGAAAAGGTATGTACTAAAATCACCTTATGGTGGATAACCCATTTAACCATGGATATAACATTCCATAAATTTTGTAATATATCACAAAATAAGAAAAACTGTAAAAACACCAAATAACATTTTAGTATTGGTAAAATACAAACAAAATTTTACATAGAGTATATGATCTTTCCAGGAAAGATACCTAAGGCTGTTTAGATCAAGATCATCTGTATCAAATTCCAGCAATGGCTGTGGGGTGTCACTTGGACCATGTGAGTGGAGGACCGAGGAGCTAGAAGAAATCACAGTTGTTTGGCCAGAGGGATGGATAGTCTTAAACTGAAACTGAGGTCCCATCCACAGTCTTCTGTGAGGTCCTGTATGTGTGACTATCTCCACCTGGAATATGACAAGAAAGGACAGTGATCAACTCTGTGTGAACATATCAAACATAGCTTTCAATGTCAGAAAGCACAATATACAAAAATGTATACATAAAATATCAAAGGAACGGTATATAAAATCATCTCCGAAAATCATGAGGGAGGCATCAGCAAACATTGTGGAAAATATGCATGGAATAGAACAAATAGACAATAGACCCTAAGGTATAGAAATTAATAATAGCATCAAAAAAGTTGAATAAACAAATACTGTAGATAGCAGGGGAATACACAGCAAGTGCTGTGTTACCAGGAGGAAAAAAACATAGAGCCAAGGGGAAACAAGTTAAAAATGTCATGTATATGGTCAGAAGAAGTACACAGCGGTGTACAAATGCGGTCCCTAGCCTCAGAGCGCCCCTGCATCGTTCTGATATGCTCCCTGATGAACTTATGATTGAAAGATAATGAGTGCAAGCGACGGTGAGTGCAAGCTATTATTACTTCATATTGCTTTTATATATACATGCTATCTTTATATAGCTTAGCACCTCCAGCATTGTCCACAATTATTAAGTAGCACCGGCTGCTGTTACCAACTAGAGCTTTGGATGAACCTAGATATACAATACTGACAACTGGATTTACGGGGTGCCCTTTGTTATTATTCTTTAGGATCAATTATATGGTCAGACCCATGCATGCATATCCTATTTTCTGTAGGGCGCTTTCTCGGGGGCATGGCTAAATTAGGACCCAGTATTGGTATATAAATAACAAAGCAGCCAATCACAAACAGTTATAAGGATGGACAAGTTTAAAAAAAACATGATTTTTTTTCCCAAATAAAGGTTAAACTGATTCATTTTCATTTTTTTGCATTTGTACAATTTTTGGGGGGTATATATTCTTATAATAAGTTTTTCTTACATGTACTTTTCCTGTTTACCAAAACACACACACACATATGTGTATACTGTGTATGTATATATTATGTATACTGTGTATGTATATATTTATATATATATATGTATATATATATATATATATATATATATATATATATACATATATATAAATATATACATACACAGTCATGGCCGTAAATGTTGGCACCCCTGAAATTTTTTCTAGAAAATGAAGTATTTCTCACAGAAAAGGATTGCAGTAACACATGTTTTGCTATACACATGTTTATTCCCTTGATGTGTATTGGAACTATTCCAAAAAAGGGAGGAAACAAAGCAAATTGGACATAATGTCACACCAAACTCCAAAAATGGTCTGGACAAAATTATTGGTACCCTTAACTTAATATTTGGTTGCACACCCTTTGGAAAAAATAACTGAAATCAGTCACTTCCTATAACCATCAATAAGCTTCTCACACCTCTCAGCCGGAATGTTGGACCACTTTTCCTTTACAAACTGTTCCAGGTCTCTCTATTTGGAAGGGCGCCTTTTCCCAGTAGCAATTTTAAGATCTCTGCACAGTTGTTCAATGGGATTTAGATCTGGACTCATTGCTGGCCACTTCAGAACTCTCCAGCGCTTTGTTGCCATCCATTTCTGGTTGCTTTTTGATGTATGTTTGGGGTCATTGTCCTGCTGGAAGACCCAAGATCTCGGACACAAACCCAGCTTTATGATACTGGACTGTACAGTGCGACACAAAATCTGTTGGTAATCCTCAGATTTCATGATGTCATGCACACATTCAAGGCACCCAGTGCCAAAGGCAGCAAAACAACTCCAAAACATCATTGAACCTGCACCATCTTTCACTGTAGGTACTGTGTTCTTTTCTTTATAGGCCTCATTCCTTTTTCAGTAAACAGTAGAATGATGTGCTTTACGAAAAAGCTCTCTCTCGGTCTCATCTGTCCACAAGATTTTTTTCCACAAGGATTTTGGCCTACTCAAGTTCATTTTGACAAAATGTAGTCTTGCTTTCTATGTCTCTGCGTCAGCATTAGGCGGTTAATTGTTGGGGGTATATATACCAGCCACTAGCCTCATTTTGTCATGCCTGAAGAAGCTGCGCATGTGCAGCGAAACATGTTGCACTCAATAAATCCCTTGATTTTATCCTGCCTTCTGACAGTTCCTTTCTGCGCCGGACAAAACTCCTGTTTTTATGGTCATCTCATCCTTGTTTCTGGCGAGTTTAAAGGAGCATAACATGCTTGAAACTATCTTATTTTTCCACAATTTTGAAAGGGTGGCAATAATTTTGTCCAGTCCATCTTTTGAGTTTGGTGTGACATTGCGTCCAATTTGCTTTTTTTCCTCCCTTTTTTGGTTTAGTTCCAATACACACAAAGGGAATAAACATGTGTATAGCAAAACATGTGTTACTGCAATCCTTTTCTGTGAGAAATACTTCATTTTCTTGAAAAATCTTAGGGGCGCCAACATTTACGGCCATGACTGCATTTTTTTTTTCCCAGGAGCCTGCGGAGTGCTATATGGCCTACTTGAATCTCCGTTTTACACCAGAAGTGGTGTCCTCTCCCTGAGGAAAGTACTGACCCCATTTAATTAGTCACAGGCCTCTCACTTCAGCCAAGCCAGATAACCCTGCTCTGTATTGACGATGGGCAAACACCCCGAAAGTGAGTGCACCCCATCACCTAGAAACCCCTTTACTTTAGAAATTACGAGCCCATATAAAAGTTTCAGTGATCAGCCGACAAAGACAAGGAAAATGCTTGTGATCAGTGAAAGATCAGATTTTTTTTTCCAGGCATTAAAATTATTGTTATTGAGAATTTGCATACTCTTTTTCCATAGAGCATTGCTACGGCTACATACCACATATATTTTTGTGTTGGTACATCCAATGAGCTATTTCTAATGCATCTCTCTGGCTAAGATGCTCTGTACTAAGAAGGGGGGAAGGGGGGGATGGACCCCAAAATAACACTATTTTCAATTTAGCTTATTGGAGGCAGAACAGATAAAGCTGTGTATATAGTCAGGTAATGACTATGTAGTGTACACTAGCAAGAACATTTGTCTTAGTCTAACATAAACTTATAGCCAATGGACAGACTAAAACAATGTCTAATCTGTTGCTATATAGCTGTAGCAATGTTCCTAATTTATTAAATATCTTTATAGCTACCATGTCAGTATAAAAAACAAAGCCATTTCCATTATATAAGGCAAGGCATGAGAAAAGGAAAATCCTACTGAACAGTTTTACTGCCCTTGAGATTGTGCTAAGTTTGTTTTTATTCATTCCTCCATTTTTCCTTATACTGACACAGCTGAGCAAATATTTAGAAATTTGTAAAGGAATTAAACATTTTTTTATTAATCTGTAAGAATTCATAAATGTAACACTGAATGTTAATAACTGTTATTTTAAAAAGTAAATAGGATTGTGGTTTCACACAAGTCAGGTTTTACACACTATTCCACGGGAAACACATGTTCTTTAAAAGCAAATTCAGCAGATATAAAAACAGCAATGAAAAAGTAGCCCGAGGAACATTCTTTGCAGTTATAAAAGTGAATATAGTCTTTTTCTCTCAGTGGAAGGCTAGAATATAGGAATATTACTTGCCAACAATAGTAGCTGAGATCAGTGTGAAGAAGTAGCATAGAACATTTCCATCCAATGACTACACAGACTTTTACTTGAATGGGCGCTGTCAGAATACAAAACTTTTTATATGATGTCATTTTTGGTAAAATATTAACCCTTCTAATATACTTCATAAAAATCAGGGCTTATAAAAAGGATCACTAGGGGTCTCTATACCATTCAGAACATGGTCTTTTCTGGTAGCTGCATCATAGGCTGGGACAAAGTCCAGGAAGTGAGGGCGGTGCTAGCACTTCTCTATGCTCACTTCTGTCCTGCGTATCTCCTATCTGTAAACAGTGAGGAGGGGTTAGGCTGGGTTCACACCACGTTTTTCAAATACGGTAACCATATACGGTTTTCCACAAAAAAACTTATACGACCGTATCCGAAACCGTATGCATAGAGAATGCATTGTAAACCGTATTCCAAATGTTGTGTACAGTTGCATTAGTTTTGCCTCGGATACGTTTTTGGCAATTTTTCAACCATAGGCAAAAACGCTGTCGACCACGTTTTTGCCTCCAGTTGGAAAACCCTATGCAGTTCTTTTAACATTGTTGTCTATGAGAACCGTACACAGAATTTCAGAATACGGTTGCACACGGTTTTTCTAATCCGTTTTTGGAGTTGACACATGCGCAGAAAAATAGTAACTTTATTAAATTGCTGGAAAACTAATAACAAAACCGTTGGCAAAAACTGATGCAAACGGATAGAACCGTACGGGGAAAAACCGTATACGTTTTAATTTAATATACGGTTGTATACGGCTGCATATGGTTTTTGCCATACGTTTTTTAGCGGAAAACCGTATACGGTAACCGTATTTGAAAAACGTGGTGTGAACCCAGCCTAACAGAGCAGCCTACAGTGTTTGAATAAAGAGACCAGTACAGCAGCAGACTCAGGGAGGAAGTGAATGCTTGATGATTGAGGGCGGGCTCAGTGCTTGTCTCGGACATGCCCCTTTCAGAGAAGTGGATGTCAGAACGGAGGGATTTGAGCCAAATACAGAAGCTAGACACATAAAAAAACATGTAAAGAATCTGCATGAGCTAGTAAGTAACATATATAGGCATTATTGTTTTCTGTCATATGACAGGTATGCTTTAAGGATTTATATTGTACGTATGTATTTTATGCATAGAAATTCTGTAATAAAAGTTTCTTATAGAAATTGCTCATTTTAGTTGTGGATAGGTTCCAATAATATATGTCTCTTCAATGTCTTAAGGCATTAATCAGTATGGACAAGATGGATCTGTTTTGATCCAGTTTCTATCAGAATGCATTAACTCAAAATGGGTTGCTCAGCTTTGCTTACCTTGTAGAATAGCACAGTAGACTGCAATCCTGCCTGCTATTTCTGCTAGGAATATAAAACCTCTGCATACCTAAAATACTAATTTGAACCCTGTTTAGTGGCATTTACTGTAAAACTGTCCCTGTCATTTAACAAAACTTTTGACATGTCGCAGAGATATATCAGAAATCGGATGGGGAGATTTATCAAAACCTGTCCAGAGGAAAAGTTGCTGAGTTTGGGGGGGGGCGTGGCTTAGCGCAGTATGTGAGCAGTCACAGCATCTCGGGGCTCCGCTGTTGATCCTACACTTATCCTGGGCATCTAGCACTTTTAACAGCTCCGACCCTTACAGTGCGTTGCCGAACCTCTCCTGAAGCTGTGGGGTGTGAGATGGCCGGGTGCAGCAACCGGAATAAGGGGAATAAGGCACAGGGAGGCAGTGGGACCGGGCCGCATGGTGTGCAGGCGCCACCTTGCGCTGAGATGGCTGGCGTGGCGGAACAGCTACAGCAATTCACCCAAGGTCACGGAACCTCCTGAGACAGATCGGGCTGCAGCAACGTCACTGATGCAGGGGCAGAGTGGCTGCTGGCAGAACAGGCTCCTTCCACGGCTCCAGGGTCAGAGGACATGCTGGGCCAGTCTGTGAGTACAGTGCAGCCTGAAGTTAACTCTTTTGCTGCTGGAGCCCCTGCAGTGAATGCTACAAACTCTCTCACTGTATCTACTTCCATGCCTGTGCCTGTGTCTCATGCTCCCCTCTCCTATGCTGGGGTGGTCACGTTAATGCCAGGTCATGCTTCACCTGGCCTTAACCCTTCCTCTGCCATTATGGGGCCTCATGTTCTAAGGGGCACCGCTGTTCTTTCTACTGCCCCTGAACCAGATTTGATGTTAGCTATTTCAAAGGGGAATGCTGATATGAAGCTTCTTATTGGAGGCATGCGTGAGGACATTAACCTGTTACGCCATGATATGCAGAAAGTGTCTGAGCGGATTGGGGTGGTGGAGGAAAGAGTTGGAGATTTGTAGGATCAGGTCCCCCCCTGAAGCAGGACATGCACCGTGTGATTACTAATCTGACCGCATTGGCTGCCAAGTCGTATGATATGGAAAACCGCCTTTGGTGGGAATAATGTGCGCCTTGTGGGGGTACTGGAAATATCAGAGGGCCGCCCGCTACCCTGGAGAATTCTTTGAGAACTGGCTCCTCACGACTTTTGGAAAAAAGACTCTGATGCCCCTCTTTGCAGTGGAACGGGCGCATAAGGTGCCCACCTGACCTCTCCCGCCAGGAGCTCCGCCTAGAGCAGTGCTTATTCGTTTACTGCATTATAAGGATACATTATTCTACGCAAAGCTCAGGACATGAAACAGCTCACAATTAATGGCAATCGTGTCTCTGTGTTTCCAGACTTTTCTGCTGAGGTCCAAAAGAAAAGAGCCAAATACATGGATGTCAAGAGACGTTTACGATCTATTCCATGCTTTATCCAGCCAAACGGAGGGTTGTTTGATACATCAGTGGTGGCTGCGGACTGGTTGGATGCTCATGAAGCGCAGATTCGATGAACTCGTCAATAAAGATCTGTGATTTGTTTTGTTAAGGTTGTCTCCAAGCACTGTGGCGGCCGCACTGTTAACTAAGGTAAGTTTCGGCCTCTCTAGGCTTCCCTCACTCTGCTGTAGGACGCTCTTCGGAATGTACTCCCCTCCTCCTGTTGGGGGAAGCTTGGCCATTTTGTTATGTTCTCATTTACATTCTCGGTGTTTAATGGGGGAGCTTTTATATACCTATACGCTTTGGGGGGGGGGGGTTCTTACTTATTTTCTATATTCCTTGGGGTGTTGTTTTATGATCTGTATCGTATCATGCAATATGCCTATGTTATGTTGTTATGTTGTTATACCTGCACTATTGATGGGAAGAATGGTTATTTGTATGCTACATGCTTTTGGTTACTGGGCTTTTCCTCTGCCCCTTGTGTTGCGAGTTGCGACATTTGTGTCTTTGTTGTTTATTTGGGGTGTCTGTCTTGTTCTTTGTCCTTGTTCCAGGTCGTGCACTTATTCCTTTGTTCGTGTTTCCTGTTTTGACCCATTCTACCTGGTCATTTGCCTCGGTGTCTGTCCTTTCCCTGCTTCATTTATTGTTTTGTCCACTCCTATGGCTACTGATAAAAATACTTGCTGTTCTGCAGGTGCTCAAGCCTCATCAACCCGCTCTTTTGTGTCTCTCTGAGACACATCTGACGGATGATATGAAACAGGTACTTAACAAACAATGGTTCGGCCATACCTTCCATGCCACCTACTCATCTCATGCTAGAGGTGTCAGTGTTCTTATTCACAGGAATATTCTTTCTAAGTCTCTTTCTAGTTTGAATGACCCTGATGGTCGCTTTGTGTGCCTTTATGGTGAATTTCACTGTGTATGCCTTGTATACTGGCTGCAATACTCCCCCATATTCTAGTGATGTATTGAGGAGGGTGGTGTCCTTTGTCTCTTCCCTGCCAGATGTGCCCCTTCTTCTGGTAGGAGATTTCAATAATCTTTTGAATCCGTCCATAGATAAATTTGGGGGTAGAGGGGCCCCTATAGAGTCTTCTGTTACCAGTCTGACTAAGTTTGTAGAGGAAGTTGGGTGGGTTGACTTATGGAGTATTGTATTGATTTAGCGCTGGGTAATGAGCTGATCTTCCCATAGGTGGTGGTGGTGGAATATCTCCCCTGTCATTTATCGAATCATTCTCCTATTCATGTACACCTTAGCTTCAGTTCTAGTCCTAGAGTTAGGGGGTCCTTGTGGTCCCTTAATCCGTACTGGCTTCAGGTACACCCGATAGGCCACACGCTGGTAGCGGATACTGAATCTTTCCTGGCAATGAATAGTGGCTCAGCTTCGCTGGGGGTAGTGTGAGATTCTCTGAAGGCTTTTGTCTGGGGTGTTATTAGAGACATTAACACATGTAAATCGAAGAATCGAGGAATACAGGTGTCATTGCAATGGCAGGTGCTTTCTGCTGAGAGGGAGTTCCTTGGGAACCCGTCTGATGCTGTTCAGGTTTGCTTGCAGTCTTTGTGTACTCTACTGGATGCACATCTACTGCAAATGGTGGATAATACACGTTTCTTTCCACAGCAGCAATATTTTGAAAGTGAGGAAAGCACTGGCTGTTTATTGGCTTGTATGATTTTGGTGCAGCAGTGGTCCACGGCTATTCCCTGTCTCTGCGATGGTGCTGGGCCTCTGGTGCAGGAGGATACTAAAGTTCTTGATGTGTTAGTCTCCTTTTATGAGGAGACATATTCCTCTAAATTGTTGTATGATGATGTTGCTGTGGATCAATTTGTTTCCTCTATCCCGGTGGCAGCCCTATCGCAGACTCAGAGAGACTTCCTGGACACGCCTATTACTTTGAGAGAGTTGGAAGAGACCCTGGGTTCTTTGCCAAATGAGAAGTCACCAGGGGTGGACGGGCTACCCAATGAATATCTTAAGCAATATAGTGCTGTAATGCTTCCTCAGTTACTAGAAGTTCTGCAGGCTGCTGAAGTTGAGGGCGGCTTACCTACTTCTATGTCAGAGGCTATTATAATACTATTGCTGAAGCCTGGGAAAGATATGCTTTTGGCGGGTTCTTACCGACCAATCTCATTGTTGTGTTCAGATATTAAAATGCTGGCTAAGGTACTTGTGAATCGGTTGCTGAGGGTTATCTCGACTCTGGTGCATGGCGGTCAAACTGGGTTTATGCCTGGCAAGTCCACGGCTGATAATATTAGACGGCTATTTCTGAATCTTCAATTGGTGCTGGAGGGAGGTGTTGGTAGCGCTGTACTTTCACTCGACGCTGCCAAAGCTTTTGACAGTGTCGAATGGCGCTTTCTGTGTAGTGTAATGCATCATATGGGCTTCGGTCCTCAATTTCTGAAGTGGGTTCAGTTGTTATACGTGGCTCCGCGTGCCAGGATTAGGACTAACGGTCTAATCTCCCACTCTTTTCCCCTGGGTAGAGGCACGCACCAGGGGTGTCCCCTGTCCCCCTTTCTTTTTGCTATTGCCATAGAACCCCTGGCCGTGTTGGTTAGATCATCAGCGGAGTTTAGAGGATTCCGATATGGTATCCTTGATGAACGCATAGCCCTATATGCTGATGATATGCATCTTTTCTTGGGTGATGTTGCTCATACTCTTCCTCCGCTGATGCATCTGATTGAGCGGTTTGGTGAATATTCGGGCCTGCTATCAACTGGGATAAATCTACTCTCCTTCCTTTGGACCCCTCCAATCTCGGTTCCTAATCCGTGGCTATATTTCCTAGCTGCACAGGTTCAACAGTTGAAGGGTGAGCCATGTATGCTACTATGGGGTCAGTTAGTGTCACAGCGATTTGAGGGGGGTGACACCTGTTTACTTGTTAGAAATTGCCGCTCAAACCAGACCTCCAGATATGGTGCCTACGTTTACTCTCATACGTAAGGTATGGGCAAAGTTTAGGTCCCTTCTCCAGTATACCACTTATGTTACATATTCTCGCCTTTGGCATAATCCTAATCTGTCTGAATTTTGTGCTCTCTCTGATTCTTCCCATTGGTCCTCTCAGTTGCATACCAGGGGGGGGGTTGACATCCAATCCCCAACTCCCTGAAGAGTTTGCTCTACCGCAGTCATTTTCTATAGATATTTGCAGCTACGACATGCCCTGGACACCCAATTTAGGGGTTATTTCTGTCTTGTATAGTGATTTGCCTTCCTCTTACCATAAGGTCTATCCATTGGAGAAGTGGGAAGCAGATATTGGTCCTCTTTTAGATGAGCAGTGGGCTCAGGTGGTGTCTATGACTCCAAGACTGGCTGTGTCAGAGGCTCATCGTCTCTTCCAGTTGTTTTTATTGCTAGAGTGTACCGGACCCCTGCCTTTCTCCATAGAATTGAAGGTCAGACGGACTCCTGTTGTCCTCGTTATTCTCTACCTGATGCCCATCTGTTACATATGCTGTGGGAATGTACACATATTTTGCAATTCTGGAGGGAGGTGTTAAATTTAATTAGGCAAATCTAGGGTATCCTTCTGCTTTGCTTTGTGTGTTGGGCTGTGCAGAGGGTCCGGATGAGGATAGCTGGGTATATTTGGGTATTTGTAGGATTCTTTATCAGGCTCATAAGTTAGTTGCTCAATATTGGCTGAGAGTTTCTCCTCTCACTCTTTCTGAATTGATATCTAAATTGAATCATATTATTTGATTGGAGGGGGGGGGGTTATACTAAAAGGAAGGCAATGGGAAGTTTTGAGTCCATCTGGGGCCCCTGAATTGATGCACCTGGGGTGGCTTCCACATATCTGCAGCGTACTCCAATGGAGGCCTTTTTGCGCGGATGGGTGTCCCTAATTGATCTGGTCAGTTGGTTGGTGTTTCCCTTGCTGGGTTTATCAATGTGGTCTGTGGTCTTTGTGTCCTCACTTTATTGGTCTACGTATATTGATGTGTCTTTGTTCTGTGTCGGCCTTAATCTGTGGTGATTCTCCTGTTTCATGTTTTTTTTTTCTCCTTCCCTTATAACCCAGTTTGTTATTCTCCTACTCCTAATGTGTCTTCCAAGGTTTATCTTTTTATTTTATTTTTTGGCGACTGCTACACGGGTTATAACATGGTGCTGTAGTTTATATTTGTCATAGGGACCTGGTGGGAGGTGTTGTTCGTGGGGATGGGGGGTTGTTTTGGTTTGTTATGTGTGTTTTTTCTGTTTTGTCTGTTAAAAACAAAACAAAAACCTTAATAAAACTTTCTGATTAAAAAAAAGTTGCTGAGTTGCCCATGGCAACCTAATAGATCGCTTCTTTCATTTTTGAAAAGGCCTATGAAAAATGGAAAAAGCAATCTGATTGGTTGCTATGGGCAACTCAGGATTTTCCTCTGGACAGGTTTTGATAAATCTCCCCCAATATCATCAGAATTTGAATGTTTAGAACCCCAAAAATCATAAGAATGGGCAAGGAGAGTGCATTTCATTTTCCTGCTCACTGTGATCTCATCATAAGTCTATAGAGCCCGTACAGTGCAACTAGACAGAGACCATAGCAAACTGAGGAGTGACGTGAACAGCCATGTGCTTCTCCTTCCTCCTTCTCATTCTGACAATTGGTGGGGGTCTGAACACTCAAAATCTTTTACTTGTCAAAGAGACAAGTCAAATGTTTGGATTGGTCCAAGTCCGAGTGTTCAGACCCCACCAATGATAAGAATGAGTGGGGAGAAGCTGTGTATTTCATTCCCTGGCTCACTGCATTCTCTGGAAGAGAGACCACAGCAAACTGCATAAACTCTGCCTTATTGTTTTGCAGGTAATTTGTGTATTATAAACAACACTCAATGCGGCTGTTGTAGAATATTTTTCATGGCGCAATGAGCTCAGCCAAATGTTCACAAATAGGGTTATCCAGTTTTATTGACCATTCTCATTAAAACAACACTAGTGGTGCACAGGACCCATTTTCTCAAGTTAGAGAACATTATGTCTCCTGTAGCTTGAGAACAAGGGTCCTGTAAACCCTGAAATGCAACATTTTCAGTGGGACTGATCCACAAAACTGGGTAGTCCTATTTGTGGACTTTTAGTTGATTTCATTGCACCATGGAAAGTAATCTTCTACTGGGCATAAAGTGAGCATCTGACCTTGGAGACCATTATGAATAATGGTTGAGAAATTCCTATACCCTTGTCAAAGCCTTGTGCCTATTCGATAACACAACCATCCAAAGTGAGCCTTTTTGATCTATCTCGCCGAGATACACCTGACGTGAATGTATTTAGCCTATGGTGCACCTCTAATTTTTCACCCTTGTTAAAGTCATCCAAAAATGGAAGGACTGTACTGTTTTTTTTTTTTCTAAGAGCCGAGGAACGTGCACGAAGGATGAGGTCTATCGCAAGCCCTTCTCCGATAGGAGAGAGGCCCCCCAACAAACCTTACCCTTCGCCTCCGGACCAAAAGGTACCTGCGAGGTTCCAGGTTCGATGTCCCTTTTGGCCGAAGCTACTAGGGGACCACAAATGCTCCCGGCATCCCCCTTGGCGTTAGCCAAGGTATCTGCCCACAGAGCCGATAACGGTAGGTACCCTGCCAAAGCAGGAGTACCTTGGGTGTTTGCAGGGAGGTGCGGAACCTAATGGCCACACACACCTCCCCGAGACCGCCAGGAGGGACACCCAGAAGGGCTACCGCATCTGTTACACAACTCTTTAACAAGAAAGGAGCTATTTCACACACAGTTCAAATACTTGGATTTTCAGGTGGCTCTTCACCCACTAGCTGATCTTTATTAGGGTATCCAATCTGATGTATTCTCGGTATCAGATTTTCAACCGACATTAGTCTCTAAGACATCTCTTTGATGTATGGCCTACATTGATTTTAAACTTTTTATGTAAAGTATGTTAGGGTGCAGGTTTTAAATTCAATATTCATAGTTTTACAAAAATCCCTAGTAGCATTGCACAACATTCATTAAAATATATGCAAATGAATAGGCAGTGAGACTCTTTGACACATAACTGCAATGTCTACATGAACCTAATATGTCTCTTCTTTCTTGAGTTTCTGAATTAAATAACCTGATAAACTTTGCTATAGAAGAATCACATTTCGCAGATTCCACCCAACATATGTATGAGGCCGTTGGGCTATTTTTATCACAAATACATCTGAATAACTGAGACATTTAGAAGATAAATCAGTAAGTCCACATATTGTATTAGTTTCCCTGCAATTCTGACATATAAAAATATATTTTTTCAGCACATGATCCATGCTCTGTTTGACAAGGTTTTGCACAAGAATTGGGCCTGTGGAAACACTTGTTTCTCTGCTGTTATGAATTAATCACAGTCCAACTTCTAGGATTTGTCCAGTCAAGAATTTTGAATACGTTGCTAGATTTATGAGCCTTGAAGGTTCTGGGCATACACGAGTCTCGCTTTTGCTACCTTTCGTTCCTCACCAACGCTTTGGTTGCCCTGAGAGATTTACGTTTCTTTTGCAGCCCGTACCTCATGAAGCAGTGCAAATTAGGCCACAGATAAAGCATCCTGTATATTTTAAACTCAGAACCATCAGTGTCACAGAGCCGAGAGGTAAACAGATGCCTTTGCAGTTTAATCGAGGCTATGGCCAGATGTTCCTATTCACTCTCCTGTTGTGTGCAGGACAAACATATTGTATCTACTTCACACTGACAACACACATTACCCACTGTTCTAATTGAAAAGTTGAAGTGAAGGGCAGGCTTTCTCAATACATTCTGTGACAAAATTTGATGCTGAAAAGAAAGCTAACTAAAACAAGTATAGTGGAAAGAGCTGAACATTGCTGGCAAGAGGAAAAGTTTTCAGTTCCCCCACTAAAGTTGAAGCCATTTTCCCTGGACTTGGCACTTTCTGCGAACGTATCTGCACATGTTCTGTGGTAACATTTATCTATCTGGCTGTCAAGGATGTAATGTATATAATGTCAGGGAATGTGTTGTGACAGCAAATAAACATTGCACGCATAAAGAGAAAGAGTTTGTTTATTACATGGTGCAGTTGTATTACAAAGATCATTTTTATTTATTATTAAAGTTAAATAGAAGGGACACATAATTGTTCTACTAATATATTGTACAATTGATATTTTTGCTCAACATTTTCAATCCAATAGAATTTTTCATCTGGGTTTTGGTAGCAATTTACAGATATCTCAAATTAGGATTTTTTTTTTTTAGGTTTTAAGTGGTAAAAAAATTAAAGGGGTTGTCCCACTAAATAACCAGGAGTTTATGCACCATAGAGGTAGACAACATGGCTTTACTGAGGCTGTAGGGATAAGGGTTTTAGCCCTGGAGGAAAGCATTGTTAGCACATAAGGGGCATTGAAATAGGATGGAAACCCAAGCATCATAAGGGAAGGGGGACCAGTTTTACTTTGTTGTTGGCTTCCCTTTCTTCTGTGAATATGGCTGCTATAGGAAATATGTATTGTCAATGGCAACCCTAGCAAAATAACCATCCACTCCTAATCCTACTAGTTTATTATATACACAGGGATAAATCCCAATACAAGTTTCTATTATAATGTCAGGTTGTTTCTTTTTTAACTAGAATATATATTAACCTCTTGGGAACGCAGGGCGTATGCATATCCCCTGCATCGTCGATCCTTAAGGACCCAGGGCGTACCTGTACGCCCGTGTGAACTCTGGTCCCTGACGCTCGCCGGGCAGGGACCGGACCGGCAGCAGGCATCAGCAGACCCCCATGTCTGCGATTGTCGCATATCGCTGGTCAATTCAGACCGGCGATCTGCAGCGATTCCAGGTCATATGGGTCTCCGGTGACCCGGAAAATAAGGAGGATCGGGGCTGTCCAATACAGCCTCGATCCCCCTGAAGGGAATGGAGTGAGGTGGCAGGGGTGCCACCCCTCCTATTCCTGCTATTGGTCTGAAGCGACCGACCAATAGCAGATAGGGGGCGTTAAAATTCGGTTCCACCGCCCAGCCCACCTTCGGTAGTCCGGGCAGAGCGGGGGAACTGTCCTGCAAGCAGCGGCGGCAGTGGAGGTTCTTAACCAGTGGCGACAATCGACGTCGGGAGGCCCCTGGTGCAGCGGCGGCGATGAGGTGCGGCTCCCTGGTGCGGCGATGTTGCCTAGCAACGTCTGGAGAGCCACAGTTTGGAGACCACTTTAAATTTCTCCTGAGTACGGAAAATATGTGGGCGTAAAATGTTCTGCGGGCGCACAACATGGCTCAGGAGGGAGAGCGCACTATGTTCATTTGAGGCCTAAATTGGTGATTTGCACAGGGGTGGCTGATTTTACAGCGGTTCTGACATAAACACAAAAAAATAAATACCCACATGTGACCCTATTTTGGAAACTACACCCCTCCTCACGTAACGTAACAAGGGGTATAGTGAGCCTTAACATTAACATTTTTCATTTTCACAAGGGAAAATAGGAAAAAAAGCCCCCCAAAATGTGAAACCCCATTTCTTCTGAGTATGGACCCCTTATTAAATTCTGTGAGGTGTGTAGTTTCCAAAATGTGGTCACATGTGGGGGGTCCACTGTTCTGTAACCGTGGGGGCTTTGTAAATGCACATGGCCCCCGACTTCCATTCCATACAAATTCTCTCTCCAAAAGCTCAATGGCGCTCCTCCTCTTCTGAGCATTGTAGTTCGCTCGCAGAGTACTTTACATCCAATATATCTCCATATTTAGAAGAAATGGTGTTACAAACTTGGGGGGCATTTTCTCCTATTACCCCTTGTAAAAATGTAAAATTTGGGGAAAAAACAGCATTTTAGTGAAAAAATAATTCCATTTACACTCCAGAATTTAACAAAAAGTTGTCAAACATCTGTGGGGTGTTAAGGCTCACTGTACCCCTTGTTACGTTCCTTGAGGGGTGTAGTTTCCAAAATAGTATGCCATGTGTTTATTTTTTTTATTTTTTTTGCTGTTCTGGCATCATAGGGGCTTCCAAAATGTGACACACCCCCCAAAATCCATTTCAGCAAAGTTTGCTTTCCAAAAGCCAAATGTGACTCCTCTTCTGAGCATTGTAGTGCGCCAGCAGAGCACTTGACATCCATACATAGGGTATTTCCATACTTAGAAGAAATGGGGTTACAAATTTTGGGGGGCATTTTCTCCTATTACTCCTTGTAAAAATGTAAAATTTGGGGAAAAGCCAGCATTTTACTGAAAAAAAAAATGATTTCATTAACACATCCAACTTTAACGAAAAGTCGTCAAACACCTGTGGATTGTTAAGGCTCAGTGTACCTCTTGTTAAGTTCCTTGAGGGGTGTAGTTTCCAAAATAGTAGGCCATGTGTTTTTTTTTTTTTTTTTACTGTTCTGGCACCATAGGGGCTTTCTAAATGTGAAATGCCCCCCAAAAAGCATTTCAGCAAAATTCACTCTCCAAAATCCCATTGTCGCTCCTTCCCCTCAGAGCTCTCTACTACGCCTGCAGAACACTTTACATCCACATATGAGGTATTTCCTTACTCGAGAGAAATTGGGTTACAAATTTTGGGAGTATTTCTCTCCTTTTACCCCTTGTAAAAAAAATGGCTCTACAAGAACACGTGAGTGTAAAAAATGAAGATTTTGAATTTTCTCCTTCATTTTGCTGCTATTCATATGAAACACCTAAAGGGTTAACAAACTTCTGAATGTCATTTCTAATACTTTGAAGGGTGCAGTTTCTATAATGGGGTCATTTATGGGGTATTTCTCCCAGAAAGACCCATCAAATCTACTTCAAATTTAACTGGTCCCTGAAAAATTCAGATTTTAAATTTTTCGTGAAAAATTTGGAAAATTGCTGCTGAACTTTGAAGCTCTCTAATGTCTTCAAAAAGTAAAAACATGTCAACTTTATGATGCCAATATAAAGTAGACATATTGTGTTAGTGAATCAATATATAATGTGCATTTTCCTTATTAGCAGAAAGTTTCATAGTTAGAAAAAATTTATTTAGTTCAAAATTTTCATGAAATTTGGGTATTTTTCACCAAAAAGGGATGCAAGTAACGATGAACATTTACCACTATGTTAATGTAGAATATGTCACGAAAAACAATAAAAGGTAAAAGCATCTCAGAGTTATTAATACATAAAGTGAAAGTGGTCAGAATTGCAAAAAAGGGCTGAGTCCTTAAAGGTTTACTCCGGTGAAAACCTTTTTTCTTTTAAATCAACTGGTGCCAGAAAGTTAAAGAGATTTGTAAATTACTTCTATTAAAAAATCTTAATCCTTCCTGGATTTATTAGCTGCTGAATGCTGCAGAGGAAATTATTTTCTTTTTGGAATTCTCTCTGATGACATCACGTGCACAGTGCTCTTTGCTGATGTCATTATAATAATAATAATAACTCTTTATTTATTGTTGTCCTTAGTGGGATTTGAACCCAGTCCCTAGCACTGCAAAGCAGCAGTGCTAACCACTGAGCCACCATGCTGCCCTTAGCATACATCTGCAATGCACGGTTGCTAAAATGGACAGAGATGTCAGCAGAGAGCACTGTGCTTGTGATGTCATCAGTGTTCCAAAAAGAAAGGAATTTCCTCTGTAGCATTCAGCAGCTAATAAGTACTGGAAGGATTAAGATTTTTTAATAGAAGTAATTTACAAATATGTTTAACTTTCTGGCACCAGTTGATTTAAAAGAAAAAAGTTTTTCACCGGAGTACCCCTTTAAGGTGAAAATGGGCTGAGTTCCTAAGGGGTTAAAGGGGTATTCTGGCTTTATACATCATATCCCCTATGCAAAGGATACCTGATGAATACCTGACCACTGCATGATTTCAACTGAAATCATGACTTGGTATGTTCCTTTAGAAAAACCTTCTAAAACAAAAGTCGCAATGAAAAGTCTCAAAACAGCATCTGAGACAAACTGTGAGACAAATGTACTCCACAAAACCAGGGTAAAAACAATGATAAATTCCCCCCATTATGTTGTTACTAATTTATGATTTTACTATAGTATATATTTTTTTCCATCTGCAGACAGTAGCAGAATGTACATCCTGAGGTGCACAAGGATAGATCTTTTTTTTTTTTTTTTGTAATACAACAATAGAAGACCTTAACACGTTGTCTGCAAAACTGAGAAAATGTAAATCTGCCCAAAGAACAAAGCAATACTTCAACCAATACTGTGTTTACATAGGGGAATGTAGGACAGAAATTAAATATCTCTATGATCTGACTGTACAG
The DNA here is from genome assembly GCF_029499605.1 of Hyla sarda. NCBI lineage: Eukaryota > Metazoa > Chordata > Amphibia > Anura > Hylidae > Hyla > Hyla sarda. Next base: position 238,283,474 of record NC_079190.1, read on the forward strand.
GATTGTATATGCCTCAGGATGTTTTTTGAGAACTACTGCATTTATTAAAATTTACAATATCTTTCTGGATATACCACTTTGCCTGTAATAAAGTGACATGTTATGATAAACTTTTGCGGCTTGAGCTCTTAAAATTCTCTTGCAAGGAGGACAAGAGGTCAGTCTAGTTTCTAAGTTTTTGTTGTTTTGTTTTCCTCTTGTCTGAGAACACAGTTATATCCCACATATTTGCAGTTTTCTTACATAGATGTAGGATTCTCAGGCTTTTGTTTAGGAAGTCCTTGAAGAATATAATTAAATGTTCTCTGGTAAAAATTGCACTCACTCTTATAGCTGCCTACAGCAATCTTGTATATCCCACATAGGCATCCCATTCTGTTAACAATTGAAAGAGTAGTTGTTCACGCACATAAAGGGAATTTGCCCCATTAAATCCTAGCACTGTGTGCCTCACTGTACTCAGGTGTTTACTTTACCAAAGCCCTTACTTATTGTTTTACACAACAAAGAACATCTTCTGCTCCAAGTAGCAGGAGTGCAGAATCTCCCTATGCTCTGGAACATCTTGTCATATTAATCAATGCAAGAAAGGACATCTTCAAAGATGGGTCAACAAAAAGATGCAATAAAACTCAACATTTCATGTTATAATGTGTGAGCACAGAGGAATACATTGGCTAGAGTGTGAGTAAGGATGTCTATTAGATGTGAGAGGAAAAAAGAAAATGTAGAAATATTGTTTATAATCAGACATATTATTGAAATGTAGTGCCTTATATTCTATGTGCATTGCAAATAATGCATCTTATAAATAACATTTGTTTTAGCTATGAAAAGACTGGTATTATAACACAGACTTAAGGGAGTTTCCAACATATAACACTTATTTCTTATCTCTAGAATAGGGTATGTGTCAGATCATGGCAGGCCCCGAGTGGGATGACACATCTCACACAAGCTGAGTATGTATTACCTTGATTTTTACTGAATGTCGACAGATACTGAAACATGTTCCTTTTTTCTAACCAGTTTCTATTTTCTTTTTTTTTATCTGAAACTGCCCTACAGAGTGAGTGTGTGCTGACACCCAATAGTAGATGTCAGCACCTGCCTGCCCTTTTTTATTAAAGCATACATGTCATCAAATTATAAGACACTTTGCTATTTACTTGCTGTCAAGTTTCTCAACCTTGATATGATTTTAATGTGATTGAAAAAACGGCCAATAGGTGGCTCTGTTCTGCCGCAAGTCAAACAGTTTGTTTGGTCTTCTCCCGGCCTGGCAGGAGACCAAACTCATGAAGTGCATGCAGGGCATGGTGAGCCTCTGGCAGGCTTCAGTGATGTTGCTTCTGCTGGGGAACGCCCACTTTCTCAAGCCGGCAGCTCACACAATGTGAGCAAGGGGGAAGGTATGATACAGAGATTTTTAAAGCTTGGAACATTTTTTAAGAGAAGAAGGGGTGATAGGAGTAGTTAGGGAATAATATCTGAATTAGTTTAGAAAATATGGTTTGATGACAGGTATTCTTTAAATTCTATTTTCTTGTTGTCCTTTTTCTTAGTAAACATTTAGTACATGATTACAGGGGCAGCCATCTCATCTGAGCTGTTCAAACAGAATTTAGAGATATGCTTTACAGCAAGGCCCAAAGGCATAGACACTATGGTCTGAAGCAGACTTTATTCACCAAAATGGGAGAATACTCTAAGACCTGTCATTCTACAGGGAGGGGAGGCTATTATTCTATCGTGCATGAAATCTGCAAGATTTCAGGATTATTTTAAAATATAGGTACTACAATGGAAAATCAGAAAGAAACATTACCAAGGCTTTTTTTTTAAAGTATGTTTACAGTAAAAACATGATTTACACAATTAACATTTTCTCAGTCATTTTTTAATGAAAATTGGTTAGTTTTTCAAACAAGCAATGCACATAATGAATGCTTAATATAACTAGGTGAAGTGACTGAATAATTAGTGATATTTGTCTGATCTGTAAAATAATAAATTATGCGGACATGAAAATATGCCCTATCAGACACTTATACTCTATCCTGTGAATAGGGGATACATTTTTTTATACATGGAATACCCTTTTAAGGACACAGATTCATTTATCGCTAATAGCAAACCCTCAGATCTAGAAGGAAGATAGCTTTGCTCTCTGGTGCCACCTACCAGAGGTAGCATTTCTGCAAGTCACTGCTTGACCACTTTAAAAGCCTTGAAACATGACTGGGGATTATTATCAAGGCCAGAATCTCTTTCGAAAGGAATATTTACCAATCTGTAGACAGCTTTTTCCAGGTTCTTGGCTCTTAATGCAGCACTGACTTGCCAATGTGCTACTCCAACAGATGGCACCAGAGAGCAAGCCCTCTTTATTCCCAAGTAGAACTAATTTTTGGCATGGAAGCATTGCCTATGGGACTACACACATGAGTTTGGCGCTCTCCACAAGGAGAAACATTACCCCTCTGTCCCAGGCTCTGGATTCGAGTAAAAATGTTTTCATTCATTGACAGCAAATAAAAATCTTGAAAATGGCCAGGAGTTAAAATAAAAAAGTTGGAGTTGTTCTAACACCTAAGTCTTAACCTGACCAGAAGAAATCCATAAAATGTGTCTAATGAACAGACTTAAAGCTAATTTAAATGTGAAAGTACAGAAAATTGGGATGGCGATACAAATAACACAACAAGCAAAGCAGATTCAAAATTGTAAAAAAAAAAAAAACTTGCAGGCATATCACGTGATGATTGATGTGTTTTAGAACCTGAGCAGATATTTCAGTGGATCTAGGATTCTGTAAATAAACTTACTTAGTTTATGGCCCAATTGCTTTAGAAAATGATTAAACAATTTACCTGTGAAAGCCATTCTTCATCGTCCAGGCCACTGTGGTCTGAGGCCAAGCTATCATAAGATCCATGCCGTGTGAGGGGGCCAGGACTTTCAGGTGGCACCACTGCAAAAGATATTTTTATTATTTTAAAATGATAAACAAAAAAACATAGTGAGTTATCAGTGTCCAAAAATCAGTCTACCGTAAACTGAATAGAGAATAGTGGGGGAATCAGATAAAGCTGCTGCTTAAAGGGGTACTCCAGTGGTGAAAAACTTATCCCCTATCCTAAGGATAGGGGATAAGTTTGAGATCGCGGGGGTCCGACCGCTGGTGCCCCCCGCGATCTCTCTGTACGGGGCCCCCTCTCTCTTCCGAGATAGCGGGTGTCGACCCCCGCACGAGGCGGCGGCCGACACGCCCCCTCAATACATCTCAATGGCAGAGCCGGAGATTGCCGAAGGCAGCGCTTCGGCTCTGCCATAGAGTTGTATTGAGGGGGCGTGCCGGCCGCCGCTTCGTGCGGAGGTCGACACGCCCCCTTCCCGCGGGCTGTCGGGGCTCCGTACAGGAGATCGCGGGGGGCCCCAGGGGTCGGACCCCCCGCGATCTGCAACTTATCCTCTATCCTTAAGATAGGGGATAAGTTGTAAACCACTGAGTCACCACTGGACTACTCCTTTAACTCTCCTTAAGTGAAACCGCATGAGACAGAGAAGAGTAGGCAGCAAAAGAGGAAAGACATTTCATTAGCTCGGAGTGCTGTGCACCACAGGTACTATGTATCAAATGTATACTACAACCAGTATGTCACTCTGAACATGCAATATGATCTATTAGAATCATTTTATAGAGCAGGAGAAGCTGAGCAGATTAATATATACCTTTGTGTGGAACATTTATTAAAACTAACATTTTGTTTATTTAAAACTGTACTCAGTCTGGCCTTAGGAGTCTAGTGAGTGGTCCTACCCATTGATTGACAGCTCACATAGGGAGGGCCATCAATCATTAAGTGAGACCACATAGTGGACTACTAAATTCAGAACGAACAGAGATTTCAATCAGTAAGGGACATACACTGCTCAAAAAATAAAGGCAACACTTAAACAACACAATGTAACTCCAAGTCAATCACACTTCTGTGAAATTACACTGTCCACTCAGGAAGCAACACTGATTGACAATCAATTTCACATGCTGTTGTGCAAATGGAACAGACTACAGGTGCAAATTATAGGCAATTAGCAAGACACCCCCCCATAAAGGAGTGGTTCTGCAGGTGGTTACCACAGACCACTTCTCAGTTCCTATGGTTCCTGGCTAATGTTTTGTTCACTTTTGAATGCTGGCGGTGCTTTCACTCTGGGGGTAGCATGAGATGGAGTCTACAACCCACACAAGTGGCTCAGGTAGTGCAGCTCATCCAGGCCTGAACACATGGAGCGCACCTGCCAGGTATCTCATTAATTTTCATCCACCGCAGTAGTATATAAGAGGTTCTACACACAGTGACTACAACACTCCTGAGGAAGTTGCTTTGCGACGGAACGCGTGGGGTTAGTGACCCCGTCCTCTGTCACAGCATCTGTGTCGCTGGCCCGTGTGGAGTACATCTTATGTGTGGTATTGTATACTGGCAATAGGGCAGTATCATAGGCTATCATTGCATCCTAGATAGAATTATTTTTCATGTTACATTATTGTGGTGTTTATTGTGCCCTTATTTTGTCTTTTTTAGCCACATTGAGCCGACACTATTTATTAATATTACATCTTCAGTAGGACGGGGTCATTTGCCCGGAGCAGGGGGTCATGGCCCTGCTCTGAGGCTGTGTTGTGGCTCTTTAGGATCCTTTTAAATGGTTTTAATATTTCTGTTAACTTGATCTGCTGTTTTGTACCAATAAAGATATTGTTGTAAATCTAGTGGAGTGCATCTTGTTTTCAGTGGCAGCTGTTTTTTGGTAGCAGCTCATCCAGGATGGCACATCAATGCGAGCTGTGGCAAGAAGATTTGCTGTGTCTGTCAGCGTAGTGTCCAGAGCATGGAGGCACTACCAGGAGACAGGCCAGTACATCAGGAGACGTGGAGGAGGCTGTAGGAGGGAAACAACCCAGCAGCGGGTCGCTACCTCCACCTTTGTGCAAGGAGGAGCAGGAGGAGCACTGATAGAGCCCTGCAAAATGACCTCCAGCAGGCCACAAATGTGCATGTGTCCACTCAAACGGTCAGAAACAGACTCCATGAGGGTGGTATGAGGGCTCGGCATCCACAGGTGGGGGTTGTGCTTACAGCCCAACACCATGCAGGACGTTTGGCATTTGCCAGAGAACACCAAGATAGGCAAATTCGCCACTGGCGCCCCGTGCTCTTCACAGATGAAACCAAGTTCAGACTGAGCACCATGGAGAACATTCTGCTGCCTGCAACATCCTCCAGCATGACCGGTTTGGCGTTGGGTCAGTAATGGTATGGGGTTACATTTCTTTGGGGGGACACACAGCCCTCCATGTGCTTGCCAGAGGTAGCCTGACTCCCATTAGGTACCGAGATGAGTTCCTCAGACCCATTGTGAGACCATATGCTGGTGCGGTTGGCCCAGGGTTCCTCCTAATGCAAGACAATGCTAGACCTCATGTGGCTGGAGTGTGTCATCAGTTCCTGCAAGAGGATGGCATTGATGCTATGGACGGGCCAGCCCATTCCCAAGACCTGAATCCAATTGAGCACTTCTGGGACATCATGTCTCGCTCCATCCACCAATGTCATGTTGCACCACAGACTGTCCAGGAGTTGGCAGATGCCACCTCATCAGGAGCATGCCCAGACATTGTAGGGAGGTCATACGGACACGTGGAGGCCACACACACTACTGAGCCTCATTTTGACTTATTTTAAGGACATTACATCAAAGTTGGATCAGCCTGTAGTGTGGTTTTCCACTTTGAGTGTGACTCCATATCCAGACCTCCATGGGTTGATAAATTTGATTTCCATTGCTAATTTTTGAGTGATTTTGTTGTCAGCACATTCAATTATGTAAAGACGAAAGTATTTCATACAATTAGCTTCATTCATTCAGATCTAGGATGTTAATGTTCCCTTTATTTTTTTGAGCAGTGAATTTTACTGAATATTTTCCTACAAAACTATATGTCAGTCTGCCCAGCAGCTCCTGTTCTATAACATGATGGCAGCAGATTAAATAGCCTTTTCATGGTGACAGGTTCCCTATAACATGAATCATGCTTTACAACTATTGTCAAATGAAGGATGTTTTGTTCATTTCCTGCCTAATTGGTTTCTACATCTGCTTCTGCACAATTTCTGCAACATTTCAAACTATGGTGATTCTCTATCTCTCTAGTGCTAGCTTAAAGGGGTTATCCAGGAAAAAAACTTTTTTTTATATATCAACTGGCTCCAGAAAGTTAAACAGATTTGTAAATTACTTCTATTAAAAATTCTTAATCCTTTCAGTACGTATGAGCTGCTGAATTTGAATTGTTCTTTTCTGTCTGTGCTCTCTGATGACACGTGTCTCGGGAGCTGTCCAGAGTTTAAGCAAATTCCCATAGGAACTGCAAAGAGCAGAATAGGTTTGCTATGGGAATTTGCTTCTACACTGGACAGCTCCCGAGACAGGTGTCATCAGAGAGCACTTAGACAGAAAAGAACAACTCAACTTGAGCAGCTGATAATTATTGGAAGAATTAAGATTTTTTTTAATAGAAGTAATTTACAAATCTGTTTAACATTCTGAAGCCAGTTCATCTAAAAAAAAAAAACAGTTTTTTTCTGGAATACCCCCTTAATACCATTTATATAATTAAAGTGACTATAGCAGTTTCTTGAACAGCTTTTAGCAATGAAAACTGAGAAGGAAATAAACATATGGCTGTCCAAATTTATTACATTTGTTAATGTTTATAAAAAAAATATTACTTAGCATTTAGTAATTAAACTTTTGTAATTTAACTTTAACCTGACAGTATATTGTAGTAAACATGATGACAGGGTGATCAGTCCAGGAGCAATGACCACCAGCACAATGATGTGACCAACCAATGTACTTTTGAATGCACATTGTGACACTTCTTGTATACAATGGTACAGGTACTATTAGTGTTTATTACATTTTACCTAATCCAATTACACATACAAAAAAATCCTCTACTTAATTAATTGTACACATTTCTGTCTCACTTGACTTTGTAACAGTCAAGTAAACCCCTGCTGACTCTATAAAATTGCATGCAGGCTGCAGCATAGGTATTTGCAGTCAGCATGCCCACTCCATTATTGCTCTCTGTTTCCTGTTTTATGAATTCAGTGCATTCCTAAGAGTAGGGAAAAAAAATAAGTGCATGTACAGTCTCATGCTTTCTACAATTAAAAGGTTCTGGTGGCAAGTTCAGAAGAGGGGCAAGCAGTGTTAAAACATGGAAGATCTAGATCCAGTATAATAAAAAAAAAAAATATTATAATATATATATATATATATATATATATATATATATATATATAACAGTATCCATCTGTTAAAAATAAAAAAAGTTAATATAGTGATTTCAGAGAAAGTTGGCTACTGTGCAAACTTTAGAGATTTTGTTAGACCATGAAGTTGATCTTCTAAAAATTTTAGTACATTTACTGAAAAAGCTTTTACACCAGTATATCCCTAAGATTGTAAAATTTGTGACACATTGCAACTAAGTATAAATAACTTAAATGGGCACTGTCAGATTCAAAACTTTTTTATATGTTGTACATCTTGGCAAAACATTAACCTTTCTAATATACTTCATAAGAAAATGTTATCTCCTTTTTATAGAAATCATGGCTTTGTCCAAGCTGAAGCACAGACATGGACAAAGTCCAGTAAGTGATGGTGGGCTAGCACTCCTCTGTGTTCTCTCCTGTCTGATAGCAATCCTCTGTGCTTTCTCCTGTCTGATAGCACTCCTTTGTGCTCTCTCCTGTCTGATAGCACTCCTCTGTGCTCTCTCCTGTCTGATAGTACTCCTCTGGGCCCTCTCCAGTCTGATAGCACTCCTCTGTGCTCTCTCCTGTCTGATAGGACTCCTCTGTGCTTTATCCTGTCTGATAGGACTCCTCTGTGCTCTCTCCTGTCGGATAGCACTCCTCTGTGCTCTCTCCTGTCTGATAGAACTCCTCTGTGCTCTCTCCTGTCTGATAGCACTCCTCTGTGCTCTCTCCTGTCTGATAGTAATCTTCTGTGCTCTCTCCTGTCCTATCAGACACAGATGAGTGCTAGCCCACCCTCACTTCCTGGACTTTGTCCGTGCCTGTGCTTCAGCTTGGACAAAGCCATGATTTTATAAGCCATGATTTCTATAAAAAGGAAAACTTTTTTCTTATGAAGTATATTAGAAACGCTAATGTTTTGCCAAGACAGTATCTGACAGTGCCCATTTAAGCATACTGAAAAAGAGCAAATATGTAGGAAAATGTTTTAGAATATTCTCAGACCTATAAATATGTGACATAGCATAATAATCATAGGGGGGAATATTTTCCCTGCTAGTCATCTGATTAAAAAATACCACAATGCACTTCTAATCAGTGGTAGCTTTGAGAAAACAAAGCACATTCCATTTGTAGCACATGCATATGGAACATACTGTACTTCGGAATGTGTTTCTATTATTTAAAAGGTTAACAATGGATCTCCAGAGCCATGTGGGTGGAGGCTTTGAGCTTCCTAAAGAGGACGGAGGAGTGGCACCTTTGAAAGTATCCATTTTCTTTGGGCGGATTCCTGGCCATAGACCGGACTTCTTCCTACGACAGACTGGATTTGCCCACACTGGCAGCCATCTGTACCGCTTCAAATGACCATCTTGGATGTTCATCTTCTCAATGTGCGAGTAGAGGTGCTGCACTCGAAGTGTAACACCTATAGGTGTGTGCAAAATTCACCTTGCCTTCATATTATTTGTGGTGGGATAAAAGCACCTAGAGTGCCATACTGTTCCCTTTTTATCCTTACTTATATACATTTATTTCTACATGAGACCTTCACTTCTTAGCTCACTTATGGGTCCATACTGCTCTAGCAAACTATAGTAGTGTCCTTGTAGCGAATGTGACAAACCATTCAGTACCTCTAGTGCTCTACTCTCTTTTCCTCCTATACCTAGCACAAGGCCCTGAGCTACACAATGTAATGGGTCAGGGTGATGTGCTGGGTATGGTTTCAGATTAGACCAGCATGATGCTTCAGCACAGAGATCATTTATGAGATTTGAAGGGACCGGGCAAAACAAATCCTCAACAGGTCATTTAAAGAAAATACACAGACATACATTACTATTAGAGATGAGCGAGCCGAATCCGGATTCAACCAGAACTTTTTTTCTGGCTGGGTGAACACTTGAGCTTTTACCAGTTTGGCTTGTGCAAGCCGGTAAATAGCGCAAAAAAAAAAAAAACTAAATGCATGTTTTTCTGGCAGACAGAAGAAGTATGGTGGGCAGGGAGCAGTTTATTTTATTTTATTTATATAGCGCCTACAGATTCCGCAGCACTTACAATTATGGGGTACAAACAAAGACAAGTATCAGACATAATATTACACAATAACTATTCAAACAAGAGGTGTGGGGATATGTTGAGGATATGATGAGGCCAATTAGAGAATGTTATAGGCCTGTCTGAAGAGATGTGTTTTTAGGCCACGTTTGAAACTATGGATGTTGTTGTTGAGTCTGAGGGATTGAGGGATAGCATTCCAGAGAACCGGTGCAGCACGAGTGAAGCCTTGGAGACGGGAGTGAGAAATTCGGATTATAGAAGATGTTAGTGTGAGGTCATTAGCAGATCTGAGAGAACGTGTAGGAAGGTAGACAGAGATGAGAGAGGAGATGTAGGGAGGTGCAGCATTGTGGAGAGCTTCGTGTGTGAGACTGAGGATTTTGGACTGTATTCTGGACTGAATTGGTAGCCAGTGTAGTGACTGGCACAGGGAGGAGGCGTCGGTGTAGCGGCTGGAGAGGAAGAGGAGTCTGGCTGCGGCATTAAGGATGGACTGGAGAGGAGAGAGTTTGGAGAAAAGAAGGCCTATTAGTAAAGAGTTACAGTAGTCACGGCGGGAGTGAATCAAAGCAATAATGAGAGTTTTAGCAGTTTCAGTAGTGAGAAACGGGCGGATTCTGGAAATGTTTTTGAGATGCAGGTGACAAGAACGTGAAAGAGACTGAATATGGGGAGTGAAAGACAGATCAGAGTCAAGTATAACTCCAAGACAGCGAGCCTGCTGCCCGGGAGTTATGGTAGTACCACATATCAAGATGGAAATTTCAGGGTTAGGTACAGTATTCAGTTGATGGAGAAAAAACAAGAAGTTCTGTTTTAGAAAGATTTAGTTTCAGATATAAAGAGGACATGATGTCTGAGATGCTAAAGGAGTGGCCAGAGAGATAGGAGGCAAACCAGGCGAGAGCAGAGTCCTTGAGACCGATGGAGCGGAGACTACTGAGGAGGAGTTGGTGATCCACAGTGTCAAAAGCCGCAGACAGGTCCAAGAGAATCAGTAAAGAGAAATTGCCATTTGATTTGGCCGTCAGAAGATCGTTAGTGACTTTGGTTAGGGCCATTTCTGTGGAGTGAAGAGAGCGGAAACCAGACTGTAAGGGGTCAAGGAGAGAGTTATCGGAGAGATAGCGGATAAGGCGGGAGTAGACCAAGCGTTCCAGGAGTTTGGAGATAAGGGGGAGATTTGAGACGAGTCGATAGTTGGCTGCACAGGACGGGTCCAGAGATGGTTTTTTCAATAGTGGGGTTATGATAGAGTGCTTGAAGGAGGAGGGAAAGACCCCCGAAGAGAGAGAGGTTAAAGATTTTAGTTCGGTGACAGCTGATAGCAGGAGAGAGAGACTGGATGAGGTGTGAAGGCATGGGGTCACTAGAGCAGGTAGTGGGGAGGGCGGAGGAGAGGAGCCTGGAAACCTCATCTTCTGTTATAGGCTCAAAAACTGAGAGTGATGAAGGGAGACGTGGCTGGGAATTGGATCAGAACTTTTAGGGGACTTTTAGCAGTGAGATGATGTAGAGATAACACAGGTCTATCATGTGATTTGCTGCTTACCATGTCAATCAAGCACAAAGGCCAACAGGACACTGCCAGGGACATAGATAAATGGGCACTAACGTCACCCACAGCATTCAGAGCAATGGGGACTTCTGCAGAGAGCTGACAGAGAGAGGGAGAGAGCAAGATTTAAGGACAGTTAGTGGTTAGAAAGATAGAGACTAAGATACAGATTAAAAAAAAGGTGAAATAGTAACATTTGAAAGAGAGAGACAAAGAATAGAAAGAGAGACCTTTTGTGTGTGTACAGTATTCAATTCCCATACAATAAGAATCCTATAGGGGCTCCTATACACCAAAACAGCATTTAACGAGGGGACAACTTAATCAAAGCCTCTGAAGGGCTTGTGTTTTGCTACCACAAATCCACAGCCTTTTTTTAAAGCTCATACCTAGTGAATATAATTGATTTTCACAAACACTTTCAGTACGCATTGTGCTGTCATCCCTACCACTCAAAAAGTGTGTTGAAGTTACACGTATCTAGCCTGTAGTGTTATACGGTTCTGGTGCATTTAATATTGTTCCGTAAACACCTTCAGTACTTAATGTGCTGTCATCTCTGTCACGCAAAAAGTGTTCAAAGCGTTGAAACTTAGTTTTGACAAGAAGGTCAGTGAAAAATCACCAAAAAGGATAAAAGTAACCCAAAAAAAACACATGCCTGGAAAATGAGTTGGTGGACAGGGTAGAGGGCAAAAGAACCACGCCATGTTCTCTGCCAGTAATGTTCATAGTAGTATGGGATGGCAGTACTAGTACAGGTAGCGCCAACAGCAGCCAGGTGTCATGTGGCAGCCACATCAGCCTGAGAGAGGTTATGTGGTTTCACAGGATGATTCGGCTTTACTGGAATATTTCTGTCATACAACTTCTAAGGAGGAAGACTCTGACAATATGATGGTGAGCCACCGGGCAGTAAATTCCTTCGCATTTACACTCACATGGGCAAGTGGGTTCCATCCTAGATGCTGTGCTTCTTCATCTCTGGCTTTGTCCCCTTCTGCTGCTATGGAGAAGGAAAGCCCTAGCCACAAGGAGGAGTTGTGTAGGGACAGTCAAGCTTTGGAGTGTGTTGGTGAGGTGGTGGAGGCTGAATCAGTGGCCGAGCCCAGCACAAGCGGACTGGTGGTGGTAGGCATGGTGGGGATACTGTAAGGCGTCGAGGTGGCAATGCTAAGGGGGAGCAAGGAGCCCAAGAAGTCCATGCAGAGAGGAGTGGCATGGACGGTAAGATGTTTGATGTTGACGATGATGTTGGAGAGAATGTAGGAACCACCTGGACATGAGCTGACATGTTCAGAGCAGGAGGGTTGTGGCAGTGTCAGCGTAGAAGAGCTTAGAAGAGGTAGGGGAGGAAAACTTGTGAAACGTAACAGGCGTAGGGCTGCTGGTCTGATGAGCCCAGGTGACGGTGACGCTGCTGCTTGTTCAGGTTCCGTAAAAAAATCATCCAGTTGGTATCCTGCGTCTCCTATGGGAAGTCGAGCATGATCTTTACCTGTTCTCAGGTAAATGTGTCTGTGTTGTTCGTCTTTTCTGTCTGTGTAGTGTCTTTTGTCTGGTTTATTCGTTTGACACTCTGTGTCTACAGGTTTCCACTCTAGTGGATGGTTTAATTGTTTGTTTAGTTTATTGCTTTGACACTGATATTTTCAATGTAAGCATGTGTAATCCAGTGGGTCGGCTGGAGTTCTCCCTTACAGTGCTCATGATGCTGTATACTACAGTTTTCTGTTTATTGGTATACTTCCATTGCAATAAATTCAGTCAGCTGGCCAAATTAAAATAGATTTTTGGCAAACCTGCTACTTCCAGCCAGGCCTGGGCCACTTTCCTGGCTGGGGAAGAATTCAAATTGATTTTAAAGATTTCTCAACCTGTTGCTGTACGCAGGATACCACTTTGGCATGTTGAAGGTTGCTTTTGCAACCTCCACCCTCCTCCCAGGCAGCCAGGCCTGGGTCACGTGGCTGGCAAAATTAGAATTTCTTTTTTTTTTTTTTTATGTGTTTATTTATAACTTTTAGCACACACAAAATTCAATAACAACACTGCACAAGTGCAGAACCTCCCCAGAGCATCCAACCAAAAAGGATGGCATGAACAAACAGCTGTTATAGTGTATAACAGTCACCAAGAAACCCTGCACCCGACAGCACAACCATCCATACCACACACACTCTAGCACACCACATTCACTCGCCCAGAAGAACTCCCTCAACCAAGTACCAGATCTCCAAGGGGACGTACTACTGAGGAGAGGCCACACGCTCAGGAGGGACCACCAACTCCCCCAACAACAGCCATGGCATGCAAATTTTGTCGAATTTCTTGGGGCATCTACGACTAATGTATAGGGTTCCATACAAGGGGACATTAACTAGATTAAACCATCGAGAAATAGGAAGGGGGTAGTATCCTTTCATGCCATGATCACTACCTTACAGGCACAGAACAGAAGAAAACATATGAGCAGGCGCCTAAGGGAGCCAGACTCCAGGTCGTTAAAAACACCAAACAGATAGATTACAGGGGAGAACACAAAGGGAAACTCAAGATGATCGGACAAAAATTGCAGCTCTCTTACAGCTCTCCAAAATAGTTCTACACATGGGCAGCTCCACATAGCATGTAGCAGAGAGCCCACCTTCATCTGACAGCGGAAACAAGGATCTAAGGAAGAGAGACCAATATGAAAAAGTTTTAAGTCTAGCTTGAATAAGCATATATCTGGCGCTAACCACCGTAGATTAATATGTTTTCATAACTTCCGTCCACTGATCTTCCGACAACTCAGGAATATCCACCACCCACTTTGAAAAAGCTAACTCAAAAGGATCAGGTCCCACAGACTGAAGTAATGTGTAAGCTTGTGTTAGAGGTTTAGTGAGGTCAGTGGTACCCAGAATCAATTCCACTTCAGAAAAGGCTGGTGTTACATCAAACGAGCCAAACTGCGCTACAATTGCATGTCTCAACTGGAGACACCGAAAATGGGCAATCCGAGGGACTTGAAAACAGGAGACAGGTGAAAGACATACAAAAACTTAAGGAGATAGATCATTTTAAAGATGTTAATCCTACCAGCCAACGAGAGAGGCAAGGAGGCCAACACTTCTGTCCAGCCGAAGAAGACAAAGCCGTATCTAGATTCAATGCAAATAATCCCCCAGGCAGGAAGACACCTCTATACCAAAATATCTGAACCGAGTAACCACTTGGGCGAGCTGTAATAATAACTATTGGTTACCGCATGTTGCCACCACTGAGCCTTAAAAACACTTTAAAACTACTTAAATACATTCCTAACAGTGTTAGACAGGGGGTTAGAGGTGTTCGGCATTGTTATAAATGTGTTTAGGGGCTTATTTCATTCTCAGTTCAAGTCGAATCGAGCCGAACCAAACTCGCGATTTCTGAAAAGTTTGGCGAATCCGGAGAACCAAACTTTTCAAAAGTTCGCTCAACTCTAATTACTATTGTGCTGCATGAGTGGAACATTTTTTGGGGAGGGATTTATGCTTTAATACAAATATGTTGCGCTCTGAACGGACATCTCAAAAACCATATCTATCTTCACTCTACAAATTACGTGTATAGCCCCAAAAGAGTGTTATTTTATCATTAGTTGGACTATATGTCTGTAAGTACTGTATTAAACAAAATGGCCATAATTCCAATGTTGGAATTGCAGAAGTTTTTAGTTTTTTTTAATACAAAGTGTGCACTGATGAAAGCTCTTTCATACACTTTAAGAGAACACATTATTTTTTTTTTTAATCCACTTTTTATGACTATTTTGCTGCCATTTTTTTAGTTTTCATTTTCCACTGTGTAAACCCAGCCTACAACTAGAAACCATTCTAGAAACCATTCATTTTTGGCTATCTGACAGTCTGGTACCTGTTAGATAGATTAAAGACATTCGACAATACATAAAGGCATGTATCATTTAATCCAATCTCATAAAAATCTAATTTGTAGTTGTACAGTATTGGTGCCCATTTTCATATTATGTTTTAACTTAGCAGGAACAGAGTTTGCTGGAGTTTTGTATTAGATCAATGAATGTTTTCCCTGAACCCTGACCCTTGGGTGCAATAAGAACCCTCTAATTAATTATTAAAGTTTTCTAACAGCCAATGGTTGGTGGATCTGGTTTCACTTTAGTCTCATTACCCTCTCCCTGTAGAATGGTAACAGACAGCATGTAATTAGAAAATGGCCATCTACTTGCTACCCTGGAGATGCTGGCCAAGGTAATAGTTTGGAGACATGCACAGATTTTCACTCCTCCACTATAAACATGTAAAATGTGGTATTTTAACCCCATCATAGCTGTCTTTCCTGCTACTTTAAACAGTAATAATAAAAGTGTTGCTGTAGATGTGAGGAAATAAGTACATATAGGAATTATTAACTGGACCAATAGTTGTCTTGCTGTTAGTGCCAGTTAGACTAGGCCTGCTAGTCATTAACTCCTTAAGGACCGAGGTCATTTTGGCCTTAAAGATCCCTGTGTATCCCTGTGTTTATTGAGGTTTAAAACGCTGTGGAAATACCTTTTTGTATCCCTCTTCATTAGCTCAGGAGCACTGTCTTTCTGAGGGGTGGAAGGAGGCGGGTCCCGGCAGGCATGATGTCACATGAAGCCTGGCCGGGACTCTGCTTCTGCCAGTCTTCCTGTATGCTGCTCTCCCTCTGCAGCAGTGTTTCCCAACCAGGGTACCTCCAGCTGTTGCAAAACTACAACTCCCAGCATGCCCAGACAGCCTTGTAGGCTTGTAGCTCACAGTGCTGCTCCAGGCTGGGAGCGAGTCCTGAGCTGAGAGTACTGAACATCCTGTGGAAGGACCAGAGCCCTTTCAGCATTAGTCCTAAAAGCTGTACACTTACTATGAAAAGCATAGGAAGCTGCCTGCAGACCAGGCATAGAAGTGAGACCCCTAGTGGCCAAAAGTATAAAATGAAAAAATTGGTATAAATATTAATATTTTTTAATGAAGATATATTCCAATATGTCTTCATTAATGATTATGAACAACATATTAAAAGTTTTTGTTTATGACAGGTACTCTTTAAGGACCAGAGCATTTTTTGCACATCTGACCATTGTCATTTAAGCATTAATAACTCTGGGATGCTTTTACTTATGAATTTGATTCTGAGACTGTTTTTTCGTGACATATTCTACTTTATCACAGTGGTAAATTTTTGTCTATACTTGCATAATTTCTTGGTGAAAAATTCCCAAATTTCATGAAAAATTTGAAAATGTTGCA
This sequence comes from Hyla sarda, assembly GCF_029499605.1. Taxonomy (NCBI): domain Eukaryota; kingdom Metazoa; phylum Chordata; class Amphibia; order Anura; family Hylidae; genus Hyla; species Hyla sarda. Next base: position 238,299,727 of record NC_079190.1, read on the forward strand.
TTTTTCTAACTTTGAAGCCCTCTGCTTGTGAGGGAAATAGGCATACCAAATGAATGATATATTGATTCAAATACACAATGGGGGAGATTTATCAAAACCTGTCCAGAGGAAAAGTTGCTGAGTTGCCCATAGATCAGATCGCTCCTTTAATTTTTAAAGAGGCCTGTGAAAAATGAAAGAAGCGATCTGATTGGTTACTATGGGCAACTCAGCAACTTTCCCTCTGGACAGGTTTTGATAAATCTTCCTCAATATGTCTACTTTATGTTCGCATCATAAAATTGACATGTTTTTACTTTTGGAAGACATCAGAGGGCTTCAAAGTTAAGCAGTAATTTTCTAATTTTTCACAAAATTTTTCAGGGACCAGTTCAGTTTTGAAGTGGATTTGAGGGGTCTTCATATTTATACCCCACTGGTGTTTGACAGACTTTTGGAACAGTGGGCTGTGCAAATGAAAAATTACATTTTTCATTTTCACGGACCACTGTTTCAAAAATCTGTCAGACACCTGTGGGGTGTAAGTAAATGCTCACTGCACTCCTTATTACATTCTGTGAGGGGTGTAGTTTCCAAAATGGGGTCACATGTGGGGGAGGGTTCAATGTTCTGGCACCATGGGTGACCAGAGCACTTTACATCCACACATGGAGTATTTATATACTCAGAAGAAATGGTGTTACAAATTTTGGGGGGGCTTATTCTTATTACCCCTTCTGAAAATAAAAAAATTGGGATAACACCAGCATTTTAGTGAATAAATAAAAATGTTTAATTTTCAACAAAAATTCTTCAAACACCTCTTAGTGTAGTGTAGTATTTTTAGGGTACATTCACATGGGCGGAGGTTCACAGTGAGTTTCCTGCTGGGAGCTTGAGCTGCAGCAGAAAATTTGCTACATCTCAAGCTTGCAGCGAGAAACTCACTGTAAACCCTCGCCCGTGTGAATGTATCCTGTACATTCACATGGGGGGCGGGGCAAACTCCCAGCATGCCCTTTGGCTGTCCGTGCATGTTGGAGGTTGTAGTTATGCAACAGCTGGAGGCACACTGGTTGTAAAACACTGAGAGTTTGTTACTTAACTCAGTGTTTCCCAACCCGTATGCCTCCAGCTGTTGCAAAACTACAACTCCCAGCATGCATGGTCTGTCAATGCATGCTGGGAGTTATAGTTTTGCAACAGCTGGAGGCACACGGGTTGGGAAATATTGAGTTAGGAAACAGACAATGTTTCCCAACCAGAGTGCATCCAGTTGTTGCAGAACTACAACTCCCAGCATGCCCAAATAGCTGAAGGGCATGCTGGGAGTTGTAGTTTTGCAACAACTGGAGAACAGTTTAAAGACCACTGTGTAGTGGTTTCAAAACTGTAGTCCTCCAGATGTTGCAAAACTTCAACTCCAAGCAATGCCCAGACTGCCCAGGCATGCTGGGAGTTGTAGTCCGGTAACATCTGAAGGGCCAGATGTTACAAAACTACAACTCCCAGCATGCCTGGACTGTCTGGGCTTGCTGAGAGTTGTAGTTTTGCAACAACTGGAGGCACACTGGTTGGGAAACATTGTCTGTTTCCTAACTTAGTGTTTCCCCCCCCCCCCCCCCCCGTGTGCCTCCAGCTGTTGCAAAACTATAACTCCCAGCATGCACAGTGGTCTCCAAACTGTTGCCCTCCAGATGTTGCAAAACTACAACTCTCAGCATGCCCGGACAGCCAAAGGCTGTCTGAGCATGCTGGGAGTTGTAGTTTTGAAACTCCTAGAAGCAGCAGTGAAGATCACTTTATAGCGATCTTCACTGCTGCCTCTGATGCCGACGCTGCCTTCTCCACTTGTGCCTACCGCCGGTCCCCACTGCCAAGCAGAGCAGGGGAAATTTACTTTAACCCCCCCAGTCAGCTGAGACACTGTGATTGGTCCACAGGGACCAATCACAGTGATCGCAGACGAGGACCATCCACAGATGGTCCTGGGGGGTTGCAGAAGTTGTCCCCCGCTGGTAATAGCAGGAATTTTGCCAGTTAACTTGTGCAATGCTACGCATCGCCGGGTTAACTGAATGACTTATATAAACGTCATGATGGGCGGGCTACCAGTATAACATGATGTTTATATAAGTCATTCTGCGGGAAGGGGTTAAAGGGCTGTACATTCACAAAATCTGCATCAATAGTAATGATCCTTTCTGTATATCATGAGAATTGTTGTATCAGTAATGAGCTATTAAAATGTAAAATAACCTTTCAAACTGTTACAACCACTTAAACAAATTTCTATTATACGGAAGTAATTTCCTAGGTGTTAGGATAGAGAACTGTAAATACTGACAGCAGGGACTGGGAATAGTGAGGAGACAGGGTCAGGTGTGTATAGGGTTATTTATTTCCCACACTCCGCACTATTTGCAATTTTAAATGTATAAATATTGATCAAGAATACCATTTGGGGTATTTTACCAAATATGCATGAGACTTTCTGACTTTAAAGTGGTACTCCACTGGAAAACATTTTTTTTTAAATCAACTGATGGCAGAAAGTTATAAAGATTTGCAAATTACTTTTTTTTTTAAATCTTAATCCTTCCAGTACTTATCAGCTGCTGTATACTACAGAGGAAGTTGTTATTTTCTTTTAGAAATTCCGTTCTGCCTGACCACAGTGCTCTCTGCTGACACCTCTGTTCATGTCAGGAACTGTCCAAAGCAGGATAGGTTTGCTATGGGGATTTGCTCCTACTCTGGACAGTTCCTAAAATGGACAGAGGTGTCAGCAGAGTGCACTGTGGTCAGGCAGAAAGGAAATTAAAAAAGAAAATAACTTCCTCTATAGTATACAGCAGCTGATAAGTACTGGAAGGATTAAGATTTTTAAATAGAAGTAATTTACAAATCTGGCACCAGTTGATTTAAAAAAAATTTTTTCCAGCGGAGTACCCCGTTAAGTCAATTATAAAATCCACTGAAGAAAATCTGCTCTGCAGTATAGTATGTTTAACCGATCCTTAAAAGAATATTCAAGGTTTTTTTTCTTCAGCCTTTGAGCCCATGATGCCAAGTTATAATAATGTGTAATATGCTTCTATTATCTCTGTACACCATTTTGTCCCTCTTTCATGCACTGGACCCACACCTGAGAGTCCTGTGATGTTGCCGTTGCCCAGCATTTCATGAAGCCAAAGACAATCTGTCATAATTCACATGGTCTCTATGGGGGGTGGCTATGCTGCAGTGGGTGAGTAGCTAGCATTACTTCATGAACTCTCTTCTACCCTGTTATCCCTCCACCCACTGCAGCATAGCCACGCTAATCTGGAAACTGACTTATGAGTATGAAATATTGTCTTTGGCCGCATGAAATGCTGGGAAAGAGACGACAATAAAATATAAGGGTAATAGAAGCATATTACATAGTTTAATAACATATTATTATACTGTGTTTGTATAACAAACTGATGCATTACTTTAAAAAAGCTTTTATTTCAGGTTGAATTTTATGGGACTGTACATACAGAAGGAAAATCTGTATTTCATTCGTCAACAGGTGTTTTCTAGAGGCTAAGGCCCTATTCACATCACATTTTTCATTTCAAGAGTATGTGCTGATTACATTGCCTCCAGTAGCTTTGTGTCCTTTTGGCCTCCACTAGGATTGTATACATCAGTATGCTACAAAATGTAAAGTATGGAATAACACAGTAGACTATGCGATTCCATATACAAAATCCTGTAAAAAATGTACCGTATATACTCGAGTATAAGCCGAGTATAAGCCCCCCTCGGCTTATACTCGAGTGAACTCTCCGCCTGTCAATCCCTTCATCAGTGGTCTTCAACCTGCAGACTTCCAGATGTTCCAAAACTACAACTCCCAGCATGCCCGGACAGCCATCGGCTTTCTGGGCATGCTAGGTGTTGTAGTTTTGAAACCTCTGGAGGTCCGCAGGTTGAAGACCACTGCGGCCTTCGTCATCATCCAGCCCCCCCCCTTTTGTTTTGTACTCACCTCCCCTCGGTGGGAAGGAAGAGTGAGCTGGTCTGGGCCATCTATGCTGCAGGGACGTCCAGTGGGGAGGGTTAGTCGTTGCAGGCTGTCCATTTTCACCGGGGGGGCCTCTTCTCCGCGCTTTGGGCCCGGCCCCGGACAAGTGATGTTGCCTTGACGACGACGCACAGGGACGTTCATGCGCAACGTCCCTGTGCGTCGTCGTCAAGGCAACGTCACTAGTCCGGGCCCGAAGCACGGAGAAGAGGGCCCCCGGTGAAAATGGACAGCCTGCAACGACTAATCCTCCCCACCGGACGGTCCCTGCAGCATAGATGGCCCGGACCAGCTAACCCTAATTTCCCGCGAGGGGAGGTGAGTAGAAAACTAAAGGGGGGGGGCTGGATGATGACGAAGGCCGCAGTGGTCTTCAACCGCATGCTGGGAGTTGTAGTTTTGCAACATCTGGAGGTCTGCAGGTTGAAGACCACTGATGAAGGGATTGACAGGCGGTGATGATGAAGGGGGGGGATGATGACGAAGGCCGCAATGGTCTTCAACCTGCAGACCTCCAGAGGTTTCAAAACTACAACTCCCAGCATGCCTGCACAGCCGATGGCTGGGATTGACAGGCGGGGATGATGATGAGGGTCTGGATGACGGGGTCTGGATGACGACATGGGGGATGATGTATTTCCCACCCTAGGCTTATAGTCGAGTCAATAACTTTTCCTGGGTTTTGGGGGTAAAATTAGGGGCCTCGGCTTATGTTCAGGTCGGCTTATACTCGAGTATATACGGTATTTCTTAAATGGCTGGCATAATTTTATATAGCTGACAAATGGCACATACATATATATATATATATATATATATATATATCATAAGCTTTCTGTGAGCTTTTTACAATGTATAAAAGTATGCAAAGGCCTATAGGTGAGGATTGTCTGGCATCCATCACAGCCTCTGTTTAACAAACTCATCTGAAACTTTTGCTGGCATATAAGAGAAACTGAGGCAAAATATATAAACAAGGCAAAGGGATGAAGACAATTATTATAATACAATGAATAAGTCTGTCACACCACATCACTTTTACAGAGGGTTTAAAATTTGCCTCCCTATAAAATAACTTTAAGGACAGAAGCAGCCTAAATGAGTACAAACACCAATTCTGCAATGTAGAAAATATTGCTTAAACAAAATCTATATTTATATGATTACATTTCCTATGGGTGAAGGGAGGTATAATTAATGGATTTCCCTTGCCCTCTAATGCAACCATTAGGCAATTAAACCATGAACTATTCAATAAATTGTGATGTATTTAGTAAGCAATTTGTCAAACAGTGCTGCATATGAGTTAATATATTTATTCTTGTCAATGCCTCCTTTCCAGCAAAATTATGATTTCTTTTCAGCAGGATAAAAAGTCATAGTTAATCTATCTATTTATCTATCTACCAACCCATGCGAAAACAATGGAAATACCACACTTGGGGCACACAATTGTGCATAGTGGTTAGTTTGGTTTTCATGTGTGTTTCATTACCTCACTGTGCTACATGCAAAAAGAAGAATTGCAGGCTAAGTTTATACACAACATGTAAGCCGGAATAGCTGGCAACAGAATCCTGCACTAGGAAAGAGCATAAAATATACCAAATGTACCAAACTTTGCCTAGTATAAACATGCCCACTTTCACAAGGAAAGAACTAGCGTGGTGAGCAAGGTGCAAACAATTATTTATTTTGAGCAGGACTACAAAAATAGAAAGCAAAATGTGCAACAAAAAACAACTGCACAATTAGGCAGAAACAAGGTGCAAACAACATAATCTGTCACAACTTTTTACTTCATAGCAAATACACAAATCATAACCATGTTTGATAATAGCTAAATGATCTGGCCTCATAAAACATCTCGAATAAATTAAAGTAAATTATTTTAGTTAATGGCATGTGTTTTTCCAGATCAAGCAAAGGATGGAATTCATGCACAAATCATGGAATGGTGAAGGAATAAAAGAAATCCTAGTCCTTTTTTGCAGGACTAATTGTATTTTGTAATGTCACCGTTTATGTTTCCATTAAATATACAGCAAAATCGTAAAGAACATATTTGTGTGATGAAAAAAACTATATGTTGTTCACCGTGCAGTCAAACTGACAAGTTATAATCATTCAGTACAGTCAATAAGATTACAATAATACCCTGTTTTTAATGATTTCCTAGTATTAATAAAAAAAAAAAGCAAGAAACAAAACATGAGTATACTTAAAATGTCCCTGTTCCACTATAATGTTTTTTTCCCCAACTATGGAGCTTTGTTGGGGCAATTTCTTTGCACTGTGATCTGTAGTTTTTATCAGTACCAATTTGGCATAATCTAACTTTTTGATAGCTTTTTTTCCATTTTATCTGGAATGTAATGTGACAAAAAATAAAAAGCGCAATTCTAGAATTTGACAAGCTCTGTGTGCCAGTCACCAGGAGCAGATATAGCCCAAGGTATAGCGAACCCCAGGCAACCCTTCTCTGAATCTCAGACACAGTACAAAATTTTTGTTTTTTACACAAAACCAAAAAAAGGTATGCTGTATGCTTATCTACAAGTAGATATGACGCGATAGATTTAAGGTATAAAAGCAAAGTGTACCTTTCCTGGAATTGATGGTGGTTGCCAAATTTAAATTATTATTTTTTTTTGTTTTTCAGTCAAATGTCAAGGAGGTGGGGCTGATCTGCTATCCTGTGTACCACAGCCTGACATTCTTTCTCACTAGCCCTCACCTCCCAGTCCCAAGACTGACTAACAGGACCATGTACGTTAATCAAGGAGAGGCTGGACAGTGAGGACAAGGGAGGAGGAGTGCCAGGCTGTAGCACTTGAGCAACTTAAGATTTTAGCAACCACCATCATCTCCAGGAGCGATACAGTTTGCTTTTATACCCTAATGCTATTAAGCAGTAAATAGAGCTGAAAAGTTCCCCTTAACCTGCATTCTGCAGGGCTCTTTGCAGGACAGACAAGATCTTTAACTTCAAACTCACCCAGCCATGCCTTTATGGGCCTTGCTTTGTGGACTGGGGCACAATCATGCTGGAGCAGAAAAGGGATGAACTTAAACCATTCCCACAAAGTTAAAACCATACAGTTGTCTAACATGTCTTGAATTGCTGAAGCATTAAAGGAGTACTCCAGGATCTAAAAACGAATCCCCTATCCTAAGGACCCCGTACGGGGCCCCAGCAGTCCGCAGAAAGGTGTCAACCACTGCACAAAGCTGCGACCGACACAAACCCCTCAATGCAGCACTATGGCAGAGTGGGAGATTGCCGAATGCAGCGCTCCAGCTCTCCCATAGCGTTGTATTGAGGGGGCGTGTCAGCCGCGGCTTCGTGCGGTGGTCGACACGCGCCCTTTGTGCAGACTGCCAGGGCCCCATACAGGAGATCGTGGGGGGTCCCAGTGGTTGGACCCTATCCCCTATCCTTAGGATAGGGGATAAGTTTTCAGATCCTAGAGCATCCTAGAGCTCCTTTAAGAATTTACTCCACTGGAACTTAGAGGCCAATCCGTGAAAAAGAACTGTAGTTCACCAAACTGGACAGGTAACCCAGCAGATGCCAAACCCAGACTTATCAATCCTACTGCCAGAGAACACAAAACAGCAACATGATATATAGATGCAAAGCATGAAGTGGCAACATGTTTTATATCACTCCATCTAACACTTGGCATTGCACTTGGTCATGTAAGGCTTACATGCAGCGTGGCAGCTGCGCCTCTACACCAATATGTGCAGAATGGGTAATAGAGCAGCTATGGACTTATACTTTAAGGATTGTTACTTTAAAGGGGTTCTCCACAGGAAAACATTTTTTTTATCAACTGGTGCCAGAAAGTTAAATAGATTTGTAAATTACTTCTATTAAAAAAATCATTATCCTTCCTGTACTTATCAGCTGCTGTATACTACAGATTTCTTTTTTTCTTTTTTCTTTCCTTCCTGTTTGACCACAGTGCTCTCTGCTGACACCTCTGTTCATGTCAGGAACTGTCCAGAGCAGGATAGGTTTGCTATGGGGATTTTCTTCTACTTTGGACAGTTCCTAAAATGGACAGAGGTGTCAGCAGAGAGCTCTGTGGTCAGACAGAAAGGAAATTCAAAAAGAAAAGAACTTCCTCTGCAGTATACAGTAGCTGATTAGTACTGGAAGAATTAATGTTTTAATAAGAATGTTTTAATAGAAGTAATTTACAAATCCGTTTAACCTTCTGGAACCAGTTGATTAAAAAAATTAAAAAAAACATTTTTCCAGCGGAGTACCCCTTTACACTGTCTCCTACTTTATGGCTGAGTTGCTGTAGTTCCAAAACACTCCCACTAGGTTCAGTAATACTACGTACAGTATAAGGAAGGTCTAGGGGGGGGGGGGGGGGGAAGAAACTTGACAAACAGACTAGCTGCAGCTGTGGCATCCTTTTACAGTACCACGTTGGAATTCAGTGAGTTCTTTGGAAAAGTCTCACAGAGTAAAGTCAGACTACATTGTTAAGTACTTGATGTTATGCACTTGCGGCAAAGGGGCCTAATGGAATGTCTTAAAGGAGTACTCCGGTGCTTAGACATCTTATCCCCTATCCAAAGGATAGGGGATAAGATTCAAACAAGAAGAAGGGATGATCCAGCGTGGGTCAATAGAAATCCAGACTTTATTAGAATTCACAGTAAAAGCAGTAAAAGCAACCAGCAGATCAGACGCGTTTCAGGCGCATGCGCCCTTCGTCAGTGATGTCATCCATCTGCACAGGTGTCAGTTAAATACCGACCAGGTAGTGGGTGGAGAGTTAACCACCAATTACACTACACTTGGACCGCTGACAACGGTGCAGAGGAGGATACTAATACAAAACATAGACAGAATGTTAGTAAAAGTACAAGAAGCTAAAAACAATGCACTAATATGCAATTTTGCACAAATGGCTTGTACAACACAGGAAAATAACATGGTGATAAAAAAATGTACACCAGTTATAATCCGCTGTGAAAGTGGAACCAGCGTGTGTGTGTGACTGCGGCGCTAATAATGGAACAGCAATTCTCTCTTTAAATTCAGACCCTTCGGTGCACTAGTGCCCAAAGTGAATTGCCAGAATGCCTCACGTTCCAACAATTTTCGCCGCACACAACCACCACGGGGTCCTATGTGAACACGTTCTATAGCATAAATTTGAAAATAATTAATGTGGCCACCATGTACAGTTTTTAAATGTAAAGATGCTGCCGATCGGTTTCTTACGGCATTGCTGGTTATGTCATTGAGATGTTCCAGCGCTCTGACCCTAAGTTTCCTGGAAGTGGAGCCTACGTATTTAAGTTGGCACTGCGAACACTCAATGACATAGACTACATTATGGTGGTTACAGTTAATATAATCTTTTATCTGATAATTTTTGGTTTGCTCTGCATTGGAGAATTGTGTGCATAATTTAGCATAATTACAAGTTCTACAAATCCTACCGCCACATTTGAAAAATCCTCTATTACTCAACCAGTTATTTCTATTAACCGTGTTGGACAATACCAAGCTTGGGGAAAGAATATCTCCCAGGGTTTTTGCCTTTTTTGGGACTATGTGACAACCTTTAGATAATATTTTTGCTACAATTTCATCCTGTCTCAGGAAATGGAGGTGTCTATTGATAATGTTCTTGACCTGTGTGAATTGGGGAGAATAAGTGAGTGCTATGACCGGTTTGTTCTGAAAATTAGAGCGACTGTGTTGTGAACAGTTAATAGGTGGAGAAATTAGACGAGAACGGTCCTTTTTAGCAACAATAGTTTTAGCTCTGGATAAAGTACGTTTAGTGTAGCCTCTATTCGCGAGCCTACGTGAAGCCTCACTGATTTGAGACTCGCAAGTAGAGGGACCACTACAATTTATTTTTATCCGTGTGAATTCTCCTACTGGAATAGCCCTGATGGTATGTGGCGGATGATTACTATCAGCTCTAAGAATAGTGTTACCTGCAGTGGGTTTGCGGAACGTTGAAACAGAAATGATATGATCTGGTACTGAGCTGAATTCAAGGTCAAGGAAGGAAATGCTGGATGGGTGTGAATGGTGAGTGAATTTAAGATTGTAAGAATTGTCATTAATGTATTCCAGGAACAGTGGTATGGCAGACATATCACCCCTCCAAATCAGGAGGAGATCATCTATGAATCTGCCATACCACTGCACGTGGGAAACAAATGGATTGGATGTGGAAAAGAGGTACTTGGATTCCCAATATGACATAGTCAGATTGGCTAAAGAAGGTGAATGTCTAGCGCCCATGGAAACGTGAATTCTAATAAAGTCTGGATTTCTATTGACCCACACTGGATCATCCCTTCTTCTTGTTTGAATCCATGTGCACCGGGCTGGGTGTGGATCCGTGTCGGGGGCGCATTGGTGGAGCGAGCTGGATTTTTCTGAACTATACTTGCCATAGGGGATAAGATGCCTGATCGCGGGGGTCCCGCCGCTGGGGACCCCCGTGATCTTGCATGCCACACCCTGTTAAAATCAGTCCCCGGAGTGTGTCCGCTCCGGGTCTGATTACTGTCGATCACAGGGCCGGAGCGTTGTGACGTCCCAACTCCACCCCGTGGGACGTCACGCTCCGCCCCCTCAATGCAAGCCTATGGGAGGGGCGTGACGGCCGTCACGCCCCCTCCCATAGACTTGCAATGAGGGGCGGGGCGTGACGTCACATGGGGGCGGAGTCGTGACGTCACGCTCTTTCGCTCGCGTGGTCCGTATCCAAAGCCTCTAGCGCTGCCGGAAGACATTGAGGTGGGTGCTGCAGCCGAGATCCTGGGGGTCCATAGCAGAGGGACCCCGCAATCTGACATCTTATCCCCTATCCTTTGGATAGGGGATAAGATGTCTAGGGGAGGAGTACCCCTTTAATTCAATGATGTATGTGATGGAGTACTCTTTAGGTAGTTTTGTTAACTGGAAGCATTTTACTGGTACTCCTTACTGGGCAAACTCTGCCTGATATTTTGCTCTGAGGATGTTACTATTTTATGGGGTCACTCTGGCCTGGACTGTAAACAGGAACAATTAAACTGTCAATATTGTGACAAGCTGTGTCAGGATTCGGCAGGCTGGAGGTGGATCCTCTGTGTCAGAGAGGGATTGGCGTGGACCGTACCGGTGGACCGGTTCTAAGTTGCTACTGGTATTCACCAGAGCCCGCCGCAAAGCGGGATGGTCTTGCTGCGGCGGTAGCAACCAGGTCGTGTCCACCGGTAATGGCTCAACCTCTCTGACTGCTGAGAGTGGCGTGGGACTGGAGGACTAGACAGAGGCGAGGTCAGACGTAGCAGAAGATCAGGGCAGGCGGCAAGGTTCGTAGTCAAGGGCAACGGCAGAAGGTCTGGTAACACTGGTAAGGGCATACACAAAACGCTTTCACTAGGCACAAGGCAACAAGATCCGGCAAGGACAGGAAGGGGAAGTGGGTTTTTATAAGCAAGGAGCAGGTAGGAGTAATTAACACTGATTGGGCCAGACGGGTCTGACCGGGGCGCTGCAGAGAGAAGAACGCCGCGAGCGCTCCGGGGAGGAGCAGGGACCCGGAGCGCTCGGCGTAACAAGCTGCTTATAAAAAAGGCTCTTTAGATGCTATTGAATGTTTTGTGATTTATGGTTGTCAATTGGAGTAAATATGGACTATATACAACAAGTAAACAATCTGTCATCAATACCATCTGACTTTTCACTGTGAAGGCATAGATCCAGTAAAACATGTTACTCCCATAGTGACAGATAACACAGTCTAGTGAAAACTAATATGGACTACAGGTAGCTGTCAGACTTCCTCTCCGAGAAACAAAAAAACAAAAAAAGGTTTAGGGCACAGATCATTGTGCTTACAAGAAAAAAAGTCTGTACACGGTTTCTACAAATCCTGAGCATGGTCAGAATTTTATATTTAGGCATGCCATAAGCTTATTTAGAATTTGTAAAGTAAAATGAGGGAAGCACAATATAAGAACATATTTCTATACAGGAAAACCTTTTACTGCAAGAAAATACAAAGTGAAATAAAGAAATTTAAACAAATATTGTTTTAATATTAAGCTGTCAAGACACTGGAGTGGTGCTTGGATTGCTTACTTTGGGCCATTCCTAAAGCGGCCCACTAAAAAAAAATTAAGTAGGCTATTGATTGCCTAGAAGTTCAAGATACCATCTGAAACTTCAAAGGCGTTATTAAACGTTACCATTTAGTGATCCAGACTTTATATTTATGTTTTTGGAGGTGGTTCCAGATACCTTCATTCTCCATAGGTCGCTGATAAAATATTTACATACGCTTTTAGGTGTCTCTAAAAGATTGATGAATATTCCACTTAAAATAAGTCTTTTCAAGCCTTAGACCGGAAATATTAATTCAAAGCATGCAGATGATCCAATTTTAAATTGATTCATTCTCTGCAGCTGTGTTTTTGACATAAAGCTGATTTTCAAAGTCATTTTTAGTGGAAAATTCTCATAGTTCAATCAGAATGGAATCTGTAAATTGGAGGCAGAGAGCAATACGTCCATTCTAGTGGCTAGGGGCAGAGTGCTTTGATTGCTCAGAAGTATAAAACTTATCCTTAGTGAAACATTGGAATGGGGAAGATCTTCCAGAATTATCAGTAATGGATTATTGTTGCTGAGGTTGCAATATGCAAATACTATAGTATCTTTATGCTAAAATCCAAGAAACTCTTTACACATCTGTGCAGCAGGGAGAATAAAGGGGTATTGCCCTAAGTACGTTTAGGCTAGGTTCACACTGAGTATTTTCAGGTGTATTTCATTGTAAACAAAATGTGTCTGTCAAAATGCAGGAATATTGTTATTCAACCGCTTGCCGCAAAATGCCGTTTAGAAACGGCGCTGTGGCAAGGGAGGGTTATGAAGCAAGCTCAGGAGCTGAGATCGCATCATACCCGCACAGAACCGGCTGCTATCAGCAGCCATGACCCGACGCTAATGCCGGACATTGACGTTCAGGCAGATTAACTCTTAAGTGAAAGTGAAAGCGTCCCGGCAGCTCAGTCAGGCTAATCGGGACCAACGGGGTAAAATCATGATGTCCTGATCAGCTAGGACCAGGGATGTGGAATTCCTGTCGCCCGACGCCCGGGACATGTAGTTCTGGGCACCGGGCAGGTGAATTTTTCCGGCCCTTAGCACTGCTTCGGGCAAGCAGGGCCGAACCTGACAAGCACGGCGGCGCTCAGCAGTCTGTGTGGAGCGGCCCGCTCGTGCCCGCTCCATACTCTGCAGCCCCCAGTTGTTCTCAGTAGCCGGGGGCCGCCGCTAATAGCCAGCATGTAGGCGATCGCCGGAGGGCTTACCTCTGCTTCCCTGGTGTCTGTGGCTCTGTCATTGATAGAGCCTGGCAGGGATAGGCTCTATCAATGGAGCGCAGAGCACACAGATCAATGGAGTTCAATAGAACTCTATTGATCTGTATGAGGAATCTTATGATTCCTCCTAAAAGTCTAATAAAATGTAAAACAAAAAAGTTTTAGTAAAAGTTTAAAAGACACACATTAAGCCCCTCCATGTTAAAAATTCAATCACCTCCTTTTCCTATATAAAAACATGTAAACAAAATAATAATAAACATATTTAGTATCGCTGCATGCGTAATTGTACGAATTATTAAAATATAACATTTTGTATGCCATACGGTAAATAACATAAATGTAAAAAAAACAAAAAAAAACTGAATTGCAATTTTTATAATATCCCAGAAAAAAAAAGTTACAAAACTATTAAAAAGTCAGATCAATACCAAAATGGTACCAATCCAAAAACAGATTATGGCACAAAAAATTTAACCCTCATACAGGGGTCGAAAAAGCTACAGGGGTCAAAAAATGGCAATTAAATTTTTTTTGAAAAAGTTTAGATTTTTTTTTAGATTAGTAAACATGATGGAAACTATAAAAATCTGGTATTGCTGTAATCAGTATCAAAACAACATGTTAGCTCAACCACAAGGTAAATGGTGTAGAAAAGAAAACCACCAAATTTGCTAACCTATCTTTTACTATTTCAATTTCACGTCACCAATTACTGTATATATATTTTTTTTTTTTGGGGGGGGGGGGGGGGGGGGTTTGGAGAATATGTTATTGAAAAATTTAAAGGTATCATTATAGTAGGTAGTTATGGCTATTATAGGGCGAGGAGGAAAAAACGAGGGTGAAAATTGGCCGGAACAAGTGGATGATCATGAGGGACAAGTAGATTTTGCTCCATTTTAGTCCCGTGGACAAGTAGTTTTTTATAAAATTTCCACACCCCTGTAGGACGCATTAGGAGGGTACCTTGAATCAATGTACTGAACATTATAGTTCCCTATGGGGGCGATAACATTTCAAAAAAATTGGAAAAAAAAAAAGTTCAAAAAGATGATTTAACCCCTTCCCTAATAAAAGTTTTAATCACCCCCCTTTTCCCATAAAAAAAATTGTGTAAATAAAAATAAACATATGTGGTATAAAGATATATAGTTAATTAAACCGCACAGTCAACAGCGTACACGGAAAAAAATTCCAAAGTCCAAAATAGCGTATTTTTGGTCACTTTTTATACCATATAAAAATGAATAAAAAGCGATCAAAAAGTCAGATGAAAACATAATTATACAAATAAAAACTTCAGATCACGGCACAAAAAATGTGCCCTCAAAACACCCCGTATGTGGAAAAATAAAAAAGTTATACAGGTCAGAATAGGACAATTTTAAATGTATAAATTTTCCTGCATGTAGTTATGATTTTTTTCCGAAGTGCGAAAAAATCAAACCTATATAAGTAGGGTACCATTTTAATCGTATGGACCTACAGAATAAAGATAAGGTGTCATTTTTACTGAAAAATGTACTGCGTAGAAATGGAAGCCCCCGAAAAAGTTACAAAATGGCGTTTTGTTCTTCCATTTTGTTGCACAGTGATTTTATTTCCGTTTCGCCGTAGATTTTTGGGTAGAATGAATGTCATTACAAAGTAGAATTGATGGCGCAAAAAAATAAGCCATCATATGGATATTTAGGTGCAAAATTGAAAGGCCTATGATTTTTAAAAGGAGGAAAAAATGAAAGTGCAACGCTATGTCCTTAAAGGGGTTGTGCGCTGCCCTGCCTTTCGGAGCTCCGCTCGCAGCATCCGGAAGTTCATTACTCCAAACGTTGTCTGCGGGCTTCCGTTTTCGCAGCCGCCGCCCCCTCTACCAAAGTCTATGGGAAGGGGTCGTGACAGCGGTCACGCCACCTTCCCATAGACTTTCGTTGAGGGGGCGGCCGCGAACACGGAAGCCAGCACACAGCGTTCGGAGTAATGAACTTCCAGACGCTGCGAGCGGAGCTCCGAAAGGCAGGGCAGCGCACAACCCCTTTAAAGTATTTGTGTACAGCACCAGTCGGTGAGTACTTTTGCCTGGCCTTTCACAGTATCTAGGCCCTTGAGACTTTAACAGGAAAAGACCTTGTGATAGATGTGGGTCTTAAAGATGGGAACGTAGTTGTCTGTCCACACAATGGGGGACATGTATCATTATTTGTGTATGGTAGAAGCAATTTACCCCTTTTCCCGAATTCTAAATTATGTGCAGAAGCGCTTGTCACGATTCGGCTTACGGGTTGTGGATCCGCTGTGTCAGCGAGGGATTGGCGTGGACCGTGCTAGTGGACCGGTTCTAAGAGGCTACTGGTTTTCACCAGAGCCCGCCGCAAAGCGGGATGGTCTTGCTGCGGCAGTAGCAACCAGGTCGTATCCACTAGCAACGGCTCAACCTCGCTGACTGCTGAGAAGGCGTGGGACAGAAGGACTAGGCAGAGGCAAGGTCAGACGTAGCAGAAGGTCGGGGGCAGGCGGCAAGGTTCGTAGTCAGAATGGATAGCAGAAGTTCAGGTACACAGGCTTTGGACACACTAAACGCTTTCACTGGCACAAGGCAACAAGATCCGGCAAGGGAGTGCAAGGAAGGAGATCAGATATAGCCAGGGAGCAGATGGAAACCAATTAAGCTAATTGGGCCAGGCACCAATCATTGGTGCACTGGCCCTTTAAGTCTCAGAGAGCTGGCGCGCGCGCGCCCTAGAGAGCGGAGCCGCGCGCGCCAGCACAAGACAGCAGGGGACCGGGACGGGTAAGTGACCTGGGATGCGATTCGCGAGCGGGCGCGTCCCGCTGTGCGAATCGCATCCCCGACGGCCATGACAGTGCAGCGCTCCCGGTCAGCGGGACTGACCGGGGCGCTGCAGGGAGAAAGACGCCGTGAGCGCTCCGGGGAGGAGCGGGGACCCGGAGCGCTAGGCGTAACAGCGCTAAATTTATCAATCAAGTGCAATGAGCTTCATAAATTGCGGGTAAATATAGTAATCTTCTAAATCCACTCTTTGGAAAATAGAATCAATGATTTAGAGCATCTTGCTACGTTAAGTCCAAGATGGCTTATATTTGCGCAAAAAAAACAGCTCTTGCGGCAAAATTTTTGGTGTAAAAAAAAGTACGCAGTTAATAAATCCATGTGTACTATAGATGTCACTCCAAGGTACCCCGATTCAGCCACATCTGGAGGACATGCTCTACCAAAACGTGCGCAAAAAAATTGCGCAAAAAAAGTGCTTGCGTAAAATTTTGCGCAAAAAAATACACACAAAACAGGGGTAAAATCTTTGATACATGTCCCCCAATATATTTTTAAAAGTCACTTATTTACGTGGAGACACGTGTCATCAGAGAGCACTTAGACAGAAAAGAACAACCTTAACTTCAGCAGCTCATAAGTACTGAAAGGATTAAGATTTTTTAATAGAAGTAATTTACAAATCTGTTTATATCTATATATAAAAAGTTTTTTCCCTGAATACCCCTTTAATAGAAACAACTGTTCAATTTATATAACATTGTTGCAAAAAAAATAAAATATTTACCAGTAGTCCCCAGCAGGCATAGAGTAATGTTTTTAAAATGGAACAAATACCACTTCTGTGATGTTTGGATGTTTGCTGTGCATATGATTAGCATACTATATTTCTGCAACATGTTAAAATTCTGTATGAAACTTTGCAAGTGCAATAGAAAACTGTGCTTATTTACTTATGTGTTTAGATGAACCATGACATACGGTATGTAATAAAATATGTACATATCCTAAACTGATAAGTCTAAGTAAACTTTCTTTCCGAGCCACTTCTGCAGCTGCAGTCCCCAATTCTCTAGGCCTATAATGTCCGATACAAGGTTGTATCAGCCCTGCATGCATACACAGTAGAACTTGTTTAAGTCAAAGCAGAGGGATGATCACAGACAACTACAAAGGAAGAGGCCTCAGAATTCCAAGTGACTAGGTGCAGGATATCATAAAGTATTTTGACTTTCCCAAAGTTCAAAGACTACTTCCTTTCTAAAAGAGATAAGACAAATGCAAATAGTTTTCCCACTGTAATATGAGCTGATAAAGATTTTTAGTCCAGATAACATGTATTTTGGAGATGGTAGACTTGAAGTCAAGAAAGGATTTCTTAACAAATGTTAACATCTAAAATATGCTCATTTGTAGAATATGATTTATTGCAAACTACGAGGTCTTGTCTTTCTGCCTAAATGTACATTTTATGAAAAATATTGCAAAAGATGCAAGATAAAAATGTATAGACTGAAACTAGCAGGATAAATAGCAAAGACATGGTTATCATCTGGACCTGGCTAAAGAATATATTTATTAGAAAGACAAAAAATGAAGATTCCCATCTCTTTACCAGAACAACATCAGGCAGGTGTAAGTTAATGATTTCTCTTACAGCAAGTGTAAGATTTATAACTCTACCTAGATCATAGGACTTCCATCTATAATACCTACCATAGTTGACACAATAGCAGCGAAGTAGGTAAACTGTACATAAAAGATCTTTAGAATTTAAAGCGTACCCGTCAGATCACTCAAAAATACAAAACTGTTATATGTTGCTCAGTATCTCATCCTGATCATGTACATGTACTTTGTATGTGTCTGTGACCTACATTTCTCTCAGAATTAGCTTTATTTCTGAAATACCTTAATTTTGTCCACCAGAAGCAGGAGGCAGGTACTCACTGTGATAACCACTCCCCTCTTCCCTCACTCTCCTCAGTCCAGTGCTTCCCAACCAGGGTGCCTCCAGCTGTTGCAAAACTACAGCTCCCAGCATGCCCACACATCATTTGGCTGTGCAGGCATGCTGGGAGTTTTAGTTTTGCAACAGTTGGAGGCATATGATTGTAGTCCCCCTTTATTACACACACAGGGGGCAGTTCTTTGACTGGCTTTTTCAGTATGAAATACTGAAGATTTTCCAATGAAAGCAATTGCAAAACCTATTGGTTATACATGCTTTTCAACATATCAAAAGTTTTTATATCTGACAGTGCCTATTTAAAGGAAACCCGTCAGCTCTTTATAATGCACATAGCTGCAGGCATAGATAGATAGCGGATAGGGAGATAGTTTGCAAAGTTATAAAACTATGTTTTTCTTATAAGCTCAGTAGCGTTAGGATCTGGGCTAAGCTGAGGCATGCACATCTACTTCTCCCCCACCTCTCCATGCTTGGCTTCCAGCACAGAGCCTTGTACATCAATCATGTAGAGTAGAGAGGGGTGGGTGTGGGAGGAGGTGTGCATGCTGCAGCTCAACCCAGATACTATGACTTTTTAGCTTATAAGAAAAACATAATTTTACATTATTTGCAAACAGCCATCAGTTAAGAGACAGGTATCATTTTTGTTTTATCTCCATATTACCTGACCATGTCTGCAACATGCCAGAAAGTTAAACAGATTTGTAAACTATCCAAAGGAGAATGAAAAGAAGAAGCGGTTTACTCACCAATCCAATGCTGTGCTGTTTATTCGGTAACATAGTTACATAGGCAACATGCGAGAGGTATAGCGGTATAGCGGAGCCCCGTCCGAAGCGACGGCGCCGTTTCACGCCCTCTGGGTGTTTATTCAGGCCCGGAATTGACATCATGCCGCAGGTAAAGCCTCTTTATAAAGATTACTCTTATGAAAGTGATACAAATAAAAACAATGTATAATACATTAAGACTATATAAAAACTATAAAAGGCCGAACCTGGAACTTCATAGAAAGGCTGACAACTCGTTTCTTTCATTGAAACCTAATACACCTGTTGCATCTAGCTCTGCTATCCAGCGGGCTTCTCTCTGGAGTAAAGTTCTATGTCTGTCTCCTCCCCTCTCATCTAATTCGATTCTCTCCAGACCTGCAAATTTTATACATGTAAAATCTCCTTCATGAACCTCTTTTATGTGTGTTATAAGTCTGGGTACCCCTTTGTCGGTTTTAACAGATCTTGCATGTTCTCTGACTCTTTCAAACAACCTTCTTTTTGTTTTCCCAATATAGAAGTGTCCACAAGAACACAGCAGGCAATAGACTACATACGTAGTCTTGCATTTTATTAACTGTTTCACCTCTATAAACTTGGGACCCAGTCTGAATGTACACTTATTTAGGTTCAATTCACACATGGAACAATGTCCACGTTTGAAGTTCCCTTTCGGTCTTTTTTCTGTTAGCCAATTTACCTTTTTCTTGGCTGTACTTTTCAGAAAATCGCCTATGGTTTTATTTCTTTTGAATGTGACTATTGGTCTGTTTTGAGCTGTTCCTTTAATGTCCTGATCTTGTTCTAAGATATACCAATTCCGATGGATTATATCTGTGAGAGTTTTATTCATGGGGGAGTTACCAAAAGAAAATATAAATTTATCTCCTCTCCTTTTTGTTACCTTGTTTTTAGATAACAACTCTTTTCTAGATTTAGATTCCGCTCTATCAAAACACTTATAACACACATAAAAGAGGTTCATGAAGGAGATTTTACATGTATAAAATGTGCAGGTCTGGAGAGAATAGAATTAGATGAGAGGGGAGGAGACAGACATAGAACTTTACTCCAGAGAGAAGCCCGCTGGATAGCAGAGCTAGATGCAACAGGTGTATTAGGTTTCAATGAAAGAAACAAGTTTTCAGCCTTTCTATGAAGTTCCAGTTTCGGCCTTTTATAGTTTTTATATAGTCTTAACGTATTATACGCTGTTTTTATTTCTATCACTTTCATAAGGGTAGTCTTTATAAAGAGGCTTTACCTGCGGCATGATGTCAATTCCGGGCCTGAAGAAACACCCAGAGGGAGTGAAACGGCGCAGTCGCTTCGGACGGGGCTCCGCTATACCTCTTGCCCTGCCGTTCCATTTGACCGCATGTTGCCTATGTAACTACGAATAAACAGCACAGCATTGGATTGGTAAATACCGAATAAACAGCACAGCATTGGATTGGTGAGTGAACCGCTTCTTCTTTTCATTCTCCTTTGGATATATTACATACCTGTACTCGTACAGCGTGAGCACCACCACATATCCAGCGTGAGTGAATGGAGCGCTACATTATTGACGGCAGCACACAGAGTTAGTCCCTGAGAGCAGTGCCAGGTGGTTCTTGTTTTAGAAGATTTGTAAATTACTTCTATTAAGAATTCTTAATCCTTCCAGTACTTATCAGTTGCTGTATACTACAGAAGAAATTCTTTTCTTTTGGGATTTATTTTCTGTCATGGCCACAGTGCTCTCTGCTAACACCTCTGTCCAGTTTAGGAGTCACTGTGGTCGTGAAAAAAAAGAAATCCCAAAAGAAAAGAATTTCCTCTGTAGTATGCAGCCCCTAATAATTACTGGAAGAATTACGAATTTTTAATAGAAGTAATTTACAAATCTGTTTAACTCTCTGGCAACAGTTGATTTAAAAAAAAAAAGAAAAGTTTCCCACCAGAGCACCCCTTTAAAGGGAACCAACGTGACTTGGCAACGTGTTATATATGGTAAAATCTTTAGCCTCACTCTCTCACTCCACTTAGTGGATGATGGATGCTGTTGCTGTTTTGCTTTTTGGACTGGCTAGGTACCAATGTATATATAATACATGTGATTTCCTTCACCTATCACTGTTTTTAATATTATGGCTGAATGACGTTTCCACACACAACATATTTTTCTTTATTGTAGATAATGAATGAATAAAATGTCAATAATAAACACTCTTCAAGCTGCTGAAATAGCTGTAACCACACAGGACAGATGGAAGAGCTTGTGTGTCAGAAATTGCTTTTATTCTATGGCACATTCACACTGATTTTATTTATGCTTTGCTGAGGCACGCTGCCTATAGTAGTCAGTTTAGATAGGTATATGTATGGCGCTACTTGACATGGAACGTTTCAGAGCAGATGTCACAGATGACCTCAAAAATAACCAAACAGCTGTGCAGCACCACTTACTGCAACCCGGGGGACAAAGGTCTTGAACACTTACACTAGAACACGGTTGTTCATACAATGGCTTCTTATTAGCTTCACAACTTGGAAGTTGTTCTTAATAGCCAAAGAGGTAGTACTAAATAAAACTGCCTAATTATATGTGACTGAATAAAAATATTAAAAAAAGATTTCCTGCGCAGAATAGGAAAAGGTCTTGGGACGGCTCTGGTGGTAGAATGATTAAAGAGCAAGGTTTTGCTTAAGGGGTTTGGCATGTAACCTTGTATTTATGAAAATCTGCTAAGTGTCCCCTTCAATCAGACAACCAGACGGTTCATTGTTTCATCGTCTGCTGATGGGGGTACCTAGTGTTAGAAAAAGCACACTGAGTATTTTTCAATGACCCAAAGGGCAAAGGTCACTTATTATAAATGGATAATGAGACCTAATGCAATGTTCTGACTGTGGACAAAGAGAGGGTCTATACACAGCCCCTTGTGGCTTGGTCATTGAGGCTTTCATTTCCCTTGCACACTTAATGGAGCCTAACAATTGACAGAAATGCTATACAAAAGAATGAAACTGAGAGAAACTGCTGTGTTCTTACTGTGATGGACAGATACAAATAGTGACCCTGAAATGGCGCCACAGTTCCTTTTACCACATAACATGGCAGACGGCTGTAGCATTCACCCCATTTAGCCATTTGCTAGCAATTAACCTCATTGACGGAAGTGATATAATATTGAACCATAACTTACCGCTACTGTCAGCCTATTACTGTATTGCAGGTAAACAGCAGAGTACACAGACAGCTCAATACAGACAAGTAGCGCCAGCAAGAAAAATGCTAACAGGTTGCTTTAGATTTGCTCAGACATGACTGCATACTTTCAGATCAGATATTAACGAACACTGTTCGATTCCCATAGCTTGCCACTTTCTACACAAACTAAATGTGACTCAATGCATAGAAAAGAGGCCCCACAGCATAGATTTAAATGAGCCCTGTCTCTGGGGCTGGTTAACGTTACTATAGCACAAATCACGTGGACACAAGAAACGACACGCTTGCTTGTCCCCCGCCTCCATTCTATAATCGTTGGGTTCATTTTACCCACCCATGTTTGCTAACATTGCAGACCGTGTAGGAAGGCAACGCCATGCTCAGGTTTTCAATATCTAATAAAATTAGGGATGCGGTCACTTGCCCTGTCTCTATGGTATGTATTCCCTTGCTGATGATATACAGAGGTCCCTCAAGTTACAATATTAATCGGTTCCGGGACGACCATTGTATGTTGAAACCATTGTATGTTGAGACCATAACTCTATGGAAACCTGGTAATTGGTTCTGAAGCCACCAAAATGTCATCCAAAAATAGGAAAAAGTGAGGATTAAAGAAAAATAAGTAGATAACTAATACAGATAAAGCAAATCCTTATATATAGAAGTAAAAAGATCTGCTGGGAGCTGTAAATCACGGTCTATGTCAGTGTTTCCCAACCAGGGTGCCTCCAGTTGATGCAAAACTACAACTTCCAGCATGCCCGGAAGTTGGCTGTCCGGGCATGCTGGGAGTTGTAGTTTTGCAACAACTGGAGGCACCCTGGTTGGGAAACAATGGTTTATGTAGAGGACAGGAGCCTCTTCAGGGTCCTATACAGTACACACAGTGTCCCAAATGGAGTCACCCTTACTTGTTGTTCAAAAGAGCAGCTAACCCTGGCACAGGTAAGGAGTAGTACAGAACTTGTAGTTCCTCCCTGTACTGTAGGGGGCACTACCAGACACCAGTCAGTGCATGCACTTCAGTAATAGAGGTGATTTACCAGTAAAATGCCCATTCTGATTGGTCAGTTCCTCCAGTTGTGACATATTTAACACATCTGGACTGTCTGTACATTGTATGTTGAGTCTGGTTTCAAGTTACGATGGTCCAGAAACAAACATTGTATGTTGAAACTATTGTATGTTGAGGCCATTGTAAGTTGAGGGATCACTGTATTAGTATACTATATAGCATGTTCCAAATGTCATTGTTTTTCTTTTTGATCTATTTATTTTTAAATGTTTACTGTGGTCAATGATATAATCTAGCATTTGTATTCTACTTGACAGCAGCTCAGAAAGTTGTGGGCTCTGCTATCAGCTATATTACCAGTAGGTAACAGAATGGCCTCTTCTGATATGGGCCGAGCATTCCTTATATATTGATAATTAAAAAGAATTTATAACTAGTATCTTGTAACAGCCATGCAAGTAGGTGAAAGAATGAGGAGAAAAGCTTCAGCAACAAAGATTGTTTTAACCTTGTTGTCTTCTCTTCGTGGAGGATGAGCCTATGCACAAAAATGCCGTCCGTTAACGGCAATTAGGCTACAAAAAGAAACCAGTTTGAGATGATGTGAGCTTTGTGACATGCTGCTTTATGCTGCTGGAAGCAACCATCAGAAAATGGGTACACTGTGGTCAAATAGGGATGGACATGGTCAGCAACAATACTCAGGTAGGCTGTCGCATTTAAATCATGCTCAGTTACTAAGCGAGGCCTAAGTGTGCCAGAAAAATGTCCCCCATACCCATTATACTACCACCACCAGTCTGAACTATTAATACAAGATACCTTTATGTTGTTTACGCTAAATTCTAACCCTGTCATCTGAATGTCACAGAAGGAATCGAGACACATCAGATAAGGCAACGTTCTTCCAGTCTTCCATTGTCTAGCTTTGGTGAGCCTGTGTGAATTGTAACCTCAGTTTCCTATTTTTAGCTAACAGGGGTTCCATTTGCTGCTGTAGGCTTTGATGTGTTGTGCATTCAGAGATAGTATTCTGCATACTTCCATTGTAGTGAGTAGTTATTTGAGTTGCTGTTGCCCTTTTTATCTCAAGCCAGTCTGCCCATTCTCCTTTGACCTCTTACATTAACAAGGCATTTTCACTAGCACAACTGTCATTGATTGGATATTTTCTCTTTTTCAGATGATTCTCTGTAAGCCCTAGTGATGGTTGTGCGAGAAAATACTTGTAGATCAGCAGTTTCTGACATACTTAGATCAGCCTGTCTGGCTCTAACAACTATGCTACCTTTAAAGTCACCATTCTGGTGTTTGGTTTGAACTTAAGCAAGTTGTCTTGACCACATCGACATGCCTAAATGTATTGAGTTGCTTCCACCTAATTGGCTGATATGCTATTTTTGTTAACAAGGAAATAAACAGGTGTACCTGAAAAAGTGGCCAGTGAGTGTACAACCAAACATCTGCTTTAGAACAGGCAGAAATAATACTAATATGAAGTCTGAATCTGACATTTTAGTTATTTCCAAAATTTAACAAGAAATGTTGGCAGATTATGAATCTGACAGCAGCTGAAAGTATAAAAAATATGCCAGCACTAGTGTGTCTGTAGATGTTAGTAATATATTTGGCTTAAATAAATTCTTGCAACTATACCCAATAGGAAATGTTGAGTCTTACATGCTACCAGAGGTTTCAGATTGCATGGGGCACTTAGTAGACGTAGCCAGAAGTCTGAAATAGGTAGAAACTCCCCAATTCACATTACCTTATTTGGAATTTTTCTTTTAATATAAATGTACAATTAGACATATAAAAGACTACGGACATAATTGTGTGCAAAAGTGTGCAGAAACTGTCAGAGCAGAAACACTTCCCTCAAGTATCTAATGACTACTGAGAAGAGAGGAGGTAGACCCTACAGCATGCTATATACAAGTCAGTGTGAGTGTAAGATTAGAAATTTAACGCACATTTATCCTAGTGTTTATACCAGTATACGGCTTCAATCTTCTCAGTACAACGTACAACACAAATAACATTTAACTAACACAGTCAGAATAATGTAAAACATGGGTGAATAACACACTGTATAGTGGGTGTATTACTAAATACAGAGTGGCTTCATATGGACACACCCTACAGTAGTGGTGACATATTGATCAGACATGTCAAAAGTTGCTGATCACACCGGGTCTATGCAGAGAAATTAAAGGGGTAGTCCAGTGGTGAAAAATGTATCCCCTATCCTAAGGATAGGGGATAAGTTTGAGATCCCGGGGGGTCCGACCGCTGGGGCCCCCTGCGATCTCTCTGTACGGGGGCCAGGCTCTCTGGCCAGATAGTGGGTGTCGACCTCCGCACGAAGCGGCGGCCGACACGCCCCCTCAATACATCTCTATGGCAGAGCCGGAGATTGCCGAAGGCGGCGCTTCGGCTCTGCCATAGAGTTGTATTGAGGGGGCGTGTCGGCCCCCCTTCCCGCGGGCTGTCGGGGCTCTGTACAGGAGATCGCAGGGGGCCCCAGCGGTTGGACCCCCCGCGATCTCAAACTTATCCCCTATCCTTAGGATAGGGGGATAAGTTGTTCACCACTGGGTTCACCACTGGACTACTCCTTTAACAGATCTCTCTGCCAGACGGGAAGCGGAGCGCAATGTTGCTTGCTTCCCTGGCTAATAACGCACAATCACAGTAGGTCTCAGAAGCAAGACCCAGTGTAGTCAACAGCTTTTGACATGTCTGATCGACATGTCAAACGTTGTTCTTTAAAACATTACATTTAAGTATGTTTGTGTCTCTTAATAGATATGGCGCATGAAGCATAATTTAGATTATAACAACCATATAAAACATTGTATATCTGTATAAACAGTGTAGCAAGGTGCGTATGCTTTATGGCAGCAGCAAGAAAAGGAATTTAATGCACACAAAAAAGCACCCATAGCCTAATACAGTCTCCATAATAATAGTATTTTTTTGTTACCTAAAAATTAAAGCTAGCCATGGATAATAGATATATGCCCGCCAAACCTGTCCATGTAACGTGTATTAGGGCCTCTCAAGATAAGAATAGGGTATGTTGAATTTAAACTGCACAATCCCTTTGTTCTCTTAGAGACAAGCTGTTGCAAGAGTAGTTTGGCAGCAGCAAACCAAAACATATGCATGCTTATGTGTATGGGCTGCTTTAGTGTACAGTGTTGCTATATTGCCTTATATAGCTTTCTAACAATACAAAAGATTTGTCATATGTCATTTGTGCCTCTGCCCCCCCCCCCCAGTAATAATGAGATGCCTATGCTAATTCTGCCCAAGTCTTTATAGCAAAGCTAAAAACTGTGCTCTCAAGTAAATTTCCACCTAACATGAGAGACCTAACATGAGAACAAGAGATGTACTTACAGCCAGCTAGCAGGTATTGATAGTATTGTACCACATCAGAGGCCAATAACAAAGGATGGTTTGCATTAAACGGTGGCTGTAGTTCATTCCATTGAGGAGTCCTGAGGAAATAAAATCAAATATTAATCATTAAGTGTAACGTTTAATTTATATATATATATATATATATATATATATATATATATATATATATATATAGGGGAATATGTAAAGCAGCTCATTACACAACCTTTTCAGGTAGTGTTCCCTGGTATCAGCTTAGCTCCTGTTAAGGAATATAAAAAGCTGAACGGGATATTCCTTAAGGCTGGGTTCACACTACGTTTTGTCCCATACGGGAGCGCATACGGCAGGAGGGAGCTAAAAGCTCGCGCTCCCGTATGTAACCGTATGCGCTCCCGTATGCCATTCACTTCAATGAGCCGACCGGAGTGAAACGTTCGGTCCGGTCGGCTCATTTTTGCGCCGTATGCGCTTTTACAACCGGACCTAAAACCGTGGTCAACCACGGTTTTAGGTCCGGTTGTAAAAGCGCATACGGCGCAAAAATGAGCCGACCGGACCGAACGTTTCACTCCGGTCGGCTCATTGAAGTGAATGGCATACGGGAGCGCATACGGTTACATACGGGAGCGCGAGCTTTTAGCTCCCTCCTGCCGTATGCGCTCCCGTATGGGACAAAACGTAGTGTGAACCCACCCTTACAGGAGCTAAGCTGATACCAGGGAACACTACCTGAAAAGGTTGTGTAATGAGCTGCTTTACATATTCCCCTACCCAGAATGCCTGCGGAGTGCTAAATGGCCTAACCTGAATCTCCGTCACACCTGAAGAGGTGTCCTCTCCCTGAGGAAAGTACTAACCCCTTTTAAAGCCTCAGGCCTCTCACCACAGCCAAGCCAGATCACCCTGCTCTGTACTGACGAGGGGCAAAAACCCCGAAACAGCTGTCTGCAGATGGGTCAAAACTTCCCTTTTGGGGAGTAGTCTGGCTTGGCATATATCCCGTTCAGCTTTTTATATTCCTTAACAGGAGCTAAGCTGATACCAGGGAACACTACCTGAAAAGGTTGTGTAATGAGCTGCTTTACATATTCCCCTACCCAGAATGCCTGCGGAGTGCTAAATGGCCTAACCTGAATCTCCGTCACACCTGAAGAGGTGTCCTCTCCCTGAGGAAAGTACTAACCCCTTATATATATATATATATATATATATATATATATATATATATATAAAAAACGATGTTGCAGAAGAATGCATAGAAGCTGCTTGACAAGCAACTAGCGATCTCTACACCTGTCACTTTGACAGGAGCACCAGCAATATTCAAGACATGTTCCTGATACTACTTTCCCTAATAAATATAAATATATATATATATGCTTCTATCTCATTAAGGAGTAGACCGGCATAGAAGAGTGTTCTTCTAATACAATGACAATGTAATTCCTAAAGACTACAATTATTTTGGGTATCATCCAATACAGTGCCAGACAGCTGTATGTTCCCCTTCCTTTCTCCTTGGACATATACGCTCCTGGCCTATTAGAAACTTTTATGGGTACTACTCCTAATCTTTTGCCTTTCTGTCCTGAGATTTCATCAAATAGGTATTTCTTACTTACCTAATATAAGTTCAGTTATAAGTGTTATACTGTGTTCACACTGCTTCTTGCAGTGTCTGTCCAAGATATACGGAAGACTCTATGACAAGTGTGTCCTGCTCTACATCATCCAGTAAACCCTAACATATACCACCAAAATGACATATCCATAGGCCCTCATTACCTGATGAATGCTAAAAAAAAAATGTAAATTTGGTATCCATAAGGTAATGAGGGCCTATGGATATGTTTACAGTGTACACTAAAGGTTTTTCTGGTGCATAGAGTAAATGTGCACAACAAATGATTTGTGTAATTTACTTGTCATATCGCAATATTCAATAAAACATTGCTTCCTATCTATATCCTTAAGCTGGCTGTGTATGTCTTTATGCCCAAGAGTATACAATAAAACAGTTCTAAGCCCAGACAAAACTCCTTCAATGTTCCAACTCTCTGAAAAATGACAGCTCTGTCCAATATGAGGTCATTTTAATTAAGGAATGTTCCTTGTAAATTGCTCTGTATCGTTCATATTGATTACATCAATACAGGAATAGCCACTGCTGCAGGACAATGCATCCTGAAAATCAATGGAAAAATACTTTAAAATGTCCCAAAAAAAAAGACGCTGGAATAATAGATATAGATTGATTTCTGTTTGGTGCAGTTAGGTCTGGCCACTTATTAGGGGCCATCTAGACTAACTTTTATTAGAAAACCAATGGAACGAGCTGCATTGCTAGACAATCACATTAATGTGGATATAAATTAGAGCGTAATGGTAATAACAATAAGTAATGGTACAGAAATATCATTTATAAATGTCTGATGAAGAAACATCAGTATATTTCATATCATTTATATAACATATACTGCACTCTATCAGGGCCTCAAATTATTCACAAAAATACTTTAACAATTTTCTTTTCCTTTGGGAATTGTTCTGTCCATTGTCCTTGTTTTCATTTAGCCAACCATTTGAATTTTCATTGTTTTTTTAACTACTTTTGGCCAAAGTGTGAGAAGGCCACTGACCAAGCAATCTAACAACATGTACACATCTGATATAGACTAATGAGCCATGGCATTAAAACTACTGTACTTATTTTGTGTACTTTGAATTGTGGCATCCAAATACACAGCAAGCTGTATTACAATAGAAATGTGTGGAGACCTTAACGCCGCAATGAATGCAGCCTTTAGAATGTAATCCGCTCCATGTGAAATATAACTTCTGGAATATCTTATATACAATATATGATAAATGCTTCAAAGCAGGCCAAGGGAATTTTAACCACCATGGGAGATCCTTCCTACTCTGTCCACATCTAGACAATTGTCATCACAATCTACATGCCTCTGCATTTTTCTGAGGGGTTCTCCTTAACCAACGTAGAATACCACAGCTAGGTGCTACAACTGAACAGTGAACACATGATCTAGTCCTTGCATCAGACTTCCACTATGTGTTAGAAGTAGATCTTACACTCAAAGAGACTATGAAACTTGCACTTGTAGGCCTGTAAAAGCTCAAAGCAACAGGCTGTTACAGTCTTGGCATCAGGTTTGGTAACACTAAATTACACCATGCATAGTAGTCTACAGACTTTTCTCAGGAATAAGACCAGATCTCCCTTCTACCTACATCTCCTTGCCACTACTGGTTTCTTTAAAATTAGACTGATAGGGATGACCCTTATATTTCTAATGACTGATCAATATACTAATACTAAAATGCCATTTCTGCTGGAAATATCTGTTACCTACCCTTTAACCCATATACATCAGAATGCTATCTGCTCGTGACTCTGAATATAGGCCTTGAAATGACTCCATGCAGGAGTAGAAAGACTAAACATCTGACGAACAGAGAACTTCTGCCAAGAAATTAATGGACACTAGATATGCTAATATATACGGACACAATAATCGAACAACCAATAAAAATGTGCCATGCTAATTGTGATGTCATAACTAACCCTCCTTTTTCCAAATGTAAAAAACAAATTTACTTCCTGTAATAAATCAGAACTCCCTGGAGTCAACACAGAGGAGGGAACTCATACCAACCTGGCCTGGTGTGAATTTTCTTATGTTGACACTCGGAAAAATAGTACAGCGGTAGTCACTCACAGATTAAGGCCGCACATTAACCCATCCTTAACAATACTACCTCCTGTTATTCCCAGGTTTCAGTTCTACAGAGGCAAGCCAGGTTTCATTAAGCTCTCTGGATCTGAATGAACAGAGAGCTACTGAGCTCCCATTGGTCTCTCCTTCCTTTGACTAAATTTCCATCTCTCTGGACTTCTTTTCCTATATTCTGCCTCCCTACTGGACATAGAAAGATCTCCCCAAAGAGTGTCTGCACTTAGTTCCAATTGAAGGTTTAGGAGTTTACAAATGCTTATTCCCTAGAGATGGTACAATATGATCCATGTTTTCTATATTTGTACAGCTGACACAGTTCTTAAGTCATCTTCCCTTCAAAGCAAGCACGTTAATCAAAATGAAATATCAGGGACCTATAAGGAAAAATGAAGGACCACAACTGTAAATTTTGTGGAGTGATTAGTAATGACCAGCAGATACTGAAATTACTGTGGAGCTATTTATTTCTATAGTAAGGGTAGGTTGTCTTTATGGTGTGCACAGGGACCTGCTGCTTACCTGTCTGGACCAAACCGCAATTTCTGCATGCAGTGCAAATTCTTTCTCCTACATGTAAACAGGATTGTAAAAAGGACATAGCCTTCTGAAATTCAATTATTTTGTTTAATTTATAACTTCTGTAACTGTTTGAGTTAACTCCTCCATCTAGAAAAATGTCAGCGACCCTACCCATTTCCATGTTAGAACATCTGGTACTGCCAGGTTTTATTCCTACAGAGCCAATAGACTAACGTGTTTGCAGGTTGTATGTACTCTTATTCCTCTGGCACTTAATACCCTGGGAGCTACTGGACCTTCTTTCCCTAAATTTATCACTGGATTTTCTTTCCTACACCTTGTATCACCAGTGGATGCAGAACACTTTTCCTCTGCACTCAGCTATGTCTCTCTTTCTCTCTCTAGATCATGCTTTTCTGCTCATTCTTCTCATTTAACTCTTGGCCACCATTCAATCTCTAAGCCACAGAATAGCAGTTCACTACCTCCACTATTTTTCTCCTGTGCTGCCCAGCGCTGGCTACATTCTGGCTCCTATCATAGCCTCATAAATATTTTCACCAACTAAAAGTACAGTAGCAATTATTTGGGATTAGATAAGACAGGCTAGCTGTTGCACCAAGGTAAGAGTCAAGGCACACATCGTGGCGCAGTTAAAACCAGCTCCGTTCTAGTAGATCAGCGCTCATTTAAAAAGCCTATTACAAGTCTTGAGGATTGCATGTGGGAGGGCTGAATGACCAATTTCCAATCATGTGTCCCTATGCTAACATTATAAGTCGAATAGCAATTTTCTTTTTTTCCTGGTAATCAAACACAATCAGTTGATCGCTGGCCATATTACACAGGGTATATTGGCCTGATTGGAATAGGGACTATTTTGGAACTATTCTGAGTCAGTCAGATAGCCATCACAATTTGGCTATTGAAAGGTTACTCAGATCCAGAGCAATGACATTTCTACAGTGCAGAACACTTTAACCAAACAATAAGCAGTGGAGGGCCTTTATACAGTGGTTGACTTTATCAATCAAGAGATGGCAGCTCATGTTGAATTCTGATTGGATCACTGGGATAGGTTCCTGTGTTCGGGCAGTAAAGAACAGACATCTGCCTGCATTCCAGAGAACGAGGCTTGTGAAGAGTGGAGCACAGGAGCGGACCAGCTTGTCAGCAGCAGTCCAAGTGGCAGGCGGTCAGTGCCCAGCTAAGTAGCCAACCAATCCAGGATTTCAGCAGAGGGTTGCAGGATAAACTCAGTTTTAGGCACTTTATATTAGTACTCCTACTAAATAAAAGTTTATTCTCCCCTCCCACCATCCCTTGTAATAACAGCCTTAACCTATATTAAGTATATTCTGCCTCCTCATTCTTAAAGGGGTTATCCATGATTAAAAAAACAGGCGATTTCTTAAAACAACAGTTACGGATGTCCTCCGTTTGTAAGTGGTATTGCAGCTCAGTTATACTGAAGCAAAAGGAGGCAAGTTTTAATACCACACACAACCTGACAGGAGTGGTGTTGGTTTTAGAGGAAATACCGTATATATTTAAATATAAACTGACCCGAATATAAGCCGAGACACCTAATTTTACCACAAAAAACTGGGAAAACTTATTGACTTCAGTATATGCCTAGGGTGGGAAATCCATCCCCCTGTCATCCTTCATAGCCACAAATTGTACATATAGCACAGCCACCCCAGCCACTCAAAGCATCGTTCCTTCCGGTGGGATGACCGGAGGAGGTGAGTAGGGGCAGATGGATGGCCCAGCATGTCCTCCCTCGAGTATAAGCTGAGGGGGTCTTTTTTAGCATAAAAAAATGTGCTAAACAGCTTCTACTTGAGTATATATGGTAAGCTTTTTTTCCCCCTCTATCTCTGCATAACCCCTTTATCCTCTGAATCAT
Organism: Hyla sarda; assembly: GCF_029499605.1. Taxonomy (NCBI): domain Eukaryota; kingdom Metazoa; phylum Chordata; class Amphibia; order Anura; family Hylidae; genus Hyla; species Hyla sarda. The sequence continues at coordinate 238,332,503 of NC_079190.1, forward strand.
GTTGGTGTTGCCCAATCAGCATTTTTTTTCTCATTGAGAATTTGTTTGCTTTAGTTCCAATTGAGTGTTATCCACCCTTTATTAGTCTCTTTATACACAACACTTGGGTTTTTGCTGGGTGGGAGTTAATTATATACCCATGTCCACCAAGGGACCCAGACGTCCATGATCCTAGGCTTGGCACTGCTGAGATCCTTACGCTTATACATTTTTCCAGCTTATAATATATCAACTACAACACTGACCACATCTTCAGACACTACAGTGCTGCAGCTGCGACCAATTTCCATTCAACTAGTGTCCTATAGATTATCCCATTTAATTAATTTTATCCTGGTGTAATTTCAGATAGAGTTCCAGTATATCCTGTATCCAACCACCTTGTAAGTATGTACTGTTTCCAAAAAATGCACCAGTTAGCAACATGTTTCTTAGACACATCTGACACAATTTAAAGTGTCATGAAGATAATGTTTACAAAGTAACTTTTTCCTTTAAGGGTTTCTGGCAATTACATACTAGGAAGAGCTAAGGCATGATATATAACTGCTTAAATGATGTAACTGAATTCGGACACAAATAATGATATGATGGTTTGCTTCCAAAAGACAATGAGATAAGCACTAACATACCTAACTAGAGTCCAGCTGGCACGTGGCGAGGTCCACATTTCCAGAGGTGTGTCATCACTTATCTTCGGTGCAGTGCTCAGAGGTCGAGGTTCCAACACATGTTCTACTAGCGTTCCATAACAGCTTATGATGTACAATGATTCCACCACATATTGCTTGGACTGATCTAAGAGGAAAAGGATGTGAAAATTTAAACCAAAACACCACCATCTTCACCAGTATAAGATTAAACCAGTCTCCCTGCAACATTATCTTTAAATGAAAGAGATGGAATAACCCCTATCACCAAAATGAAATTTGTATTCATATAACTCTATTTTCTGTTATTTACACTGTGATACAACTCTGTGTTTCTTAATCAAGACTGTTGTCAAAGATTATTTGGTCTTCTTATCTGGCTTTTTAGACTACATAATTTTTCAGATTTTAGATTATGACATTTTAACGTTTCAACCAAGTGAAGCTTCCTTAGTCAAAACCCTTAACTAAAAAAAATCTACAAGTTCCAGCTTAGAGGCCATTTATTCATCCCTTCACTGTAATTTAACATTTTTGCAGTTTAAATTTTTTCCAGCCTAGAGGCCATTTATTCATCCCTTCACTGTGATTTAAAATGTTTGCAGTTTAATTTTTTTTCCTCCTCACCCTTTAATAGCCATAAAACTTTCAATTTTCCACCTACAGACCCATACAGGGAGCTTGTTTTACGCATGACCAACTGCACACTGTAATGACATCAGTCATTTTACCACAAAAAAACTGCAATTCTGCAAATTTTAAGGGGTGTGAGAGTTTTCAGTAAAAATTATGTTATCTTTCTTCTGTTGGTCAATATGATTACAACGATACCCAATTCATACAGGTTTTGTTTTATTTTAATACTTTTAAAAAATTATAATTTTTTGTAAGAAAATATGTTTAAGTATGCTTAAAATTGTCCTCTTCTGATCCCTATAACACTCTTATTTTTCCATATACGTAAGCATGTATAAAGGCTCATTCTTTTGCACCATGATCTGTAGTTTTGTTTATGTTTATTTTTGTTTACAATTATTTTATTTGAAAATGTGAAAAAGGGAAGGATTAACCCCTTAAGGATCAAGCCCGTTTTTTCCTCCTCGCCTTCTAAAATCCATAACTTTTTTATATTTCCATCTACAGACCCATCTAAGGGCTTGTTTTTTGCGTGACCAATTGTACGTTGTAATGAAACCTCTCATTTTACCATAAAATGTACGGCACACCCAAAAAAATATTTTAAATGAAAACCACAATTTTGCACATTTTGGAGGGTTTCTTTTTCACACTGTACACTTTACGGTAGAAATTGCATGTGTTCCTTATTCTATGGGTCAATACGATTAAAATGATACCCATGGCTAGATACTTGTATATTTTTGTACCTCTAAAACTTTTTGTGCAAAATCAGTAATCTACAATTGCCCTATTTTGACCACCTATAACTTTTTAACTTTTCCATATATAGTGCGGTATGAGGGCTAATTTTTTGCGCCGTCATCTGTACTTTTTATTGATACCACATTTGCATATATAAAACTGTTATCAAATTTTTTAGAATTTTTTTTGGAATAAAATGTGACAAAAACGCAGCATTTTTGGACCTTTTTTTATTTTTTTACATTTACGCCGTTCACCGTACGGGATCATTAACATTATATTTTGATAGATCAGACATTTACGCACGCAATGATACCAAATATTTTATTTTAAAAAAAGTTACGCTTTTTAGGGGTAAAATGGGAAAAACGGCAAATTTTCATTTTTATTGGGGGAGGGGATTTTTCAACTTTTTTTTTTTTTTTTACACTTTTTATGTCCCCATAGGGGACTATCTATAGCAATCATTTGATTGCTAATACTGTTCAGTGCTATGCATAGGACATAGCACTGATCAGTATTATTGGTTATCTTCTGCTCTGGTCTGCTCGATCTCAGACCAGGGCAGGAGACGCCGGGAGACGGACGGAGGCAGTTGAGGGGACCTCCGTCCGCCATTACAGATGATCGGATCGCCGCGGCAGCGCTGCGAGCGATCCTATCATTTATTTTAACGTGCACATTGCCACAGATGCCGTGATCTGTACTGATCAAGGCATCTGAGGGGTTAAAGGCGGACATCCGCGCGATCGCGGATGTCGGCCATTACCGGCGGGTCCCCGTCTGCTTATAGCAGCCGGAACCTGCTGTGTATGACACGAGCACCGCTCCGATGCTCATGGACATACACAGGACGTAAATGTACATCCTGGTGGGCGAATTACGGCCAAGCCAGGACGTACATTTACGTCCGTGGTCGTTAAGGGGTTAAAACATTTATTGGGAAAGGGGCTTCTTTGTATTTATTAACACAAATTATTTTTTTCACAATTCTTTAGTCCTTATAAGGCACTATTACATGCAATATTCTGATTGTAAAAACTGTTCAATGTTATGTTATAGCACAGCACTGATCATTAATATTAGCGCTCTGTTTCTCCAGCCTGCCAGATGAGGGTACTCCAGCCTTTATGTCAGCTGATTGGGTCCCCATGATCATGCCATGGAGGTCCAGATTAGCCCTCTGAGCTAGCCGTCACATGTATTTTCAGATTTTAGATACCGCAATCAAAGTAAGGGTTCATGCCAGACATTAGCGGTGAGTCCTGGCAGCTAATAGCACTCGGTACTTACCGGGTATGAATTGCGATCAACTGGTGAGTGCACTTTAGGGACAATGCTAATCACTTAACCACCATGGACAACCCCTTTAAATACCACAAAAAATGGCCTAAAATGTGACGCAATAGAGAACAACTAGAGTTTCCTGAAAAGCTTTTAACATGTTGTAGATACATGTGAAAATACATGGCGGTCATGCCATTCTATATGGTAAAATCTTATGCTTTGTTCCCTTTAAATCCTGCCTTTGTTGTGGAGAGACATACTGCCCCACCTGCTGGTGTGATGAACTGGGGTACCATTATACTTATATAGGGGGACATTTCTAAAGCTTTTTACACTGCTTTTTGGTGTAAGATTGTCACAGATTTTTTTTGCACTTGCAGAAAAGGTATGCAATTTTTTGCTTAAGTGATATTGACTAAAATGATTTTGGTACACACTTCTGCTTTTTCACTTTGCAGTGGTAAGAGATTTATGAAGTTCAACTTTTCACAAAAAAAAAAAAAAAAGTAGATTTGCAGCATAAGTCGCACTTCAGTAGTGTTCTGAACTGAAATGTCACAAAAATATATACTAGCCCCGTATTTATCAAAGTCCTCTACTATTTAATATATTTGGTGCATGTACAATTATTTGTTTGTTATTTATTTATCTATGTTATATTCACTAGTGTGGTTTTCCTTCAATACACACCTTACATTTCACTATTTGTATCACATTTTTATTCTACTGTCATTCTTCACTCCTATTAATTTATTTTCAATTGTATTTCAATCAATTTAATTTTAATTCAATTCCATTATGTTTATTTTTTGTTTCTTTTTATTTATTCATTTGTCTTATATTGATTATTTTTTAAATTTTTATAAAAATTTTTATTAATTTAATTTGTTATTTGTTACTCTCTATTTTAACTTTTATTCATTCATTTATTCATTTTTATAATTATTTTTAATTATATTTTTTTCATTTATTTTTATTTTTTATCTTTATTTCTCATTGTTCATTTTTATTTTAACCTTATTTATTTATTATATAATTTTTTTCATATATATTTTTTCATTACTTTTCATCATTTCGTTTATATGTATTTTTATATATATATATATATATATATATATATATCAATTAACAAATTGATTTTCTTTTTTATAATCTATTTCTAATATGGTCACTACTGTCAATATGATTGTCTCTAATTATAATAAATGTTTTTTTTCACCCCCTCACTGTGTGTTTCACTCACTCACGCACTTATCACTGCATGTATCACGTTTTGTCACGGTTAATTCACACCATCACATGCTTTTTCACTATATACTGTTTGTTTCCCATTGCGCATGCATCTTTGTTCTTATCCCTGGCACCGGTGGTGGCAAATCACGTGATCGGGTGACGCCGGCGGCAAACCGGAAGTGCTAACACGCACTTCATAACACTGTTTGCCGTTAGGCTCATCAACACCAGGTATGTAATATACTTACCACCTGGTAGATTCAACATCATTAGATAGGGGGAGGTGTTTGAGAAGTGCTTGGTAGCTAGACATTAATGTTTTATCGGTCATACTGTCCATCTTTGAGTCTCCCACCGGATTGGTGGTTCCCGTCTATAAATGTTAAACAACAAATACCCCCAAGGATTCCAGGGCATTAATTCAAACAACAACGTTTAGGGGTACCCCCCAAAAGGGGTTAGCCCTAAAACTAGAAATCCCCCCTGATAGTATTAAAATACCCAAAGCTTTATTTTGTTCATTAAAATAATCTAGTATAAGGACAAAGAAATGTGTGTGTGCTCTTTAAAAACACAGCCGTTGCTCAGTAAGGTCACTGTGGAAGTCCTATAAAGTAATTCTATAGTATTAGGCTTTTAGCTACGGACATTCACTTAGATTGCTGCTGGCTTGTGTGGCTGCTTATTTAAAAAGTAATGCTAGCCATCCGCCCCCCGACGTTTCGTTAGGCCACGCTGACTATCTCAAGGGAGTCCGGCCTTTTGGGGGGGTACCCCATCTATAAACGAACTGGTGATGTGACCTATAGTCACGACCCCTGAGGAAGCACACTGTTAGCGAAACGATCGTTGGGGGTCTGGTGGGTATGGTCAGGCATTCCATTTGCTCTTTGTTCTATTAACTTCCTTATGTCCTGTGTAACAGTGTGGGGTCCAATTGCCCACTTGTGACCTTGGCCTTTGCCTGGGATCCTCTTGTCACTTGTATTTATCCCACACTGCTATTATAGGTCTGTATATTCAGTTTGCTTTATCAGACTTTGTACCCACCCATTTTTCTGCAGTACTCTGATGCCTGATTGCTCTTTTCCTTGTTTCCTATACTGTTTTGTTTTCTCAATATATACATTTTTTTAAAGTTATCTTTTTATGTATTATACAATAAAGTTTACTACTATTATATTCTATTGTAGTTCTGTGCTTAATTTCTTTTTTCGGAGTGTGTAGTTCTCTTACACAGTTACCTACCTATTCTTTCTCGGTGTTCATGTACAATGTAACTAAACCATCAAAACCTGTGTATAACATCAGTGCACCGACACCGACTTTAATAAATGTCCCCTATAAAGTTACATGTAACTATGTTACTTTGTCCTGAGCTGGCAGTCTATATGCCCTAATAGGCTAGGCTTTAAGGCAAATTCTATAGGGTATTTAGTACATTATGGTATGTGTGAATACAGGCTAAAAAGTAAGCATAATTAAAATGCAACATAGTGACTTATGAAATGACAAAACTGATTTCATATATCCTCATCCTCCTTCTCCACAGTCTTCTATTATATAATGTTGACTAGTAACAGTAAAATAAAGGCTGAGATGTTATAACATTAAATGACAGCCATTTTTGTTTTATCTAAAAGTGTTATATGTTTGATTTGACATCCTAGTAGACTGATATATATGCATACAGTGGCCCTGATTTATCAAACTGTCTGAGAGAAAAAGTGGAGGGATTTTCCCACAGCAACCAATCACAGCTCAGCTTTCACTTTACCAGAGCTCATTAGCTGAGCTGTGATTGGTTGCTGGGGGAAAATCTCTCCACTTTTTCTCTCACACGGTTTGATAAATCTCCCCGAGTGTGTGTGTTTATTTTCATGTATTCACGCCTGCTTTAGCAGAGATATATTTTTATTCTCCTGGGTCAAAATAAAGATCAATGTGAAGAACTACTAAAATTACTATGCAAATACGTACACTGCTCAAAAAAATAAAGGGTACACTAAGATAACACATCCTAGATCTGAATGAATGAACTAATCGTATGAAATACTTTCGTCTTTACATAGTTGAATGTGCTGACAACAAAATCACGGAACAATTATCAATGGAAATCAAATTTACCAACCCATGGAGGTCTGGATATGGAGTCACACTCCAAATCTAAGTGAAAAACCACACTACAGGCTGATCCAACTTTGATGTAATGTCCTTTTAAACAAGTCAAAATGGGTCTCAGTAGTTTGTGTGGCCTCCACGTACCCGTATGACCTCCCTACAAATGCCTGGGGATGCTCCTGATGAGGTGGCAGATGGTCTCCTGAGGGATGTTCTTCCAGACCTGGACTAAAGCATCCGCCAACTCCTAGACAGTCTGTGGTGCAACGTGGCATTGGTGGATGGAGCGAGACATGATGTCCCAGATGTGCTCAATCGGATTCAGGTCTAGGGAATGGGCGGGCCAGTCCATAGCATCAATGCCTTCCTCTTGCAGGAACTGCTGACACTCCAGCCACATGAGGTCTAGCATTATCTTGCATTAGGAGGAACCCAGGGCCAAACGCAAAAGCATATGGTCTCACAAGGGGTCTGAGGATCTCATCTGGGTACCTAATGACAGTCAGGCTACCTCTGGCAAGCACAGGGATGTGCGGCCGCCCAAAGAAATGCCATCCCACACCATTACTGACCCACCGCCAAACCGGTCATGCTGGAGGATGTTGCAGGCAGCAGAACATTCTCCACGGCGTCTCCAGACTCTGTCACGTCTGTCACATGTGCTCAGAGTGAACCTGCTTTCATCTGTGAAGAGCACAGGGCGCCAGTGGCGAACTTGCCAATCTTGGTGTTCTCTGGCAAATGCGAGACGTCCTTCACAGTGTTGGGCTGTAAGCACAACCCCCACCTGTGGACGTCAGGCTCTCATTCCACCCTCATGGGGTCTGTTTCTGACCGTTTGAGTGGACACATGCACATTTGTGGCCTACTGGAGGTCATTTTGCAGGGCTCTAGCAGTGCTTTTCCTGCTCCTCCTTGCACAAAGGCGGAGGTAGCGGTCCTGCTACTGGGTTGTTGCCCTCCTACAGTCTCCCCACGTCTCCTGATGTACCGGCCTGTGTCCTGGTAGCGCCTCCATGCTCTGGACACTATGCTGACAGACACAGCAAACCTTCTTGCCACAGCTTGCATTGATGTGCCATCCTGGATGAACTGCACTACCTGAGCCACTTGTGTGGGTTGTAGACTCCGTCTCATGCTACCACTAGAGTGAAAGCACCGCCAGCATTCAAAAGTGACCAAAACATCAGCCAGGAAGCATAGGAACTGAGAAGTGGTCTGTGGCCACCACCTGCAGAACTACCCCTTTATGTGTCTTGCTAATTGCCTATAATTTCCACCTGTTGTCGGTTCCATTTGCACAACAGCATGTGAAATTGATTGTCAATCAGTATTGCTTCCTGAGTGGACAGTGTGATTTCACAGAAGTGTGATTGACTTGGAGTTACATTGTGTTGTTTAAGTGTTCCCTGTCACGATTCGGCTTCCAGGTAGTGGATCCTCTGTGCCAGAGAGGGATTGGCGTGGACCGTGCTAGTGGACCGGTTCTAAGCCACTACTGGTTTTCACCAGAGCCCGCCGCAAAGCGGGATGGTCTTGCTGCGGCGGTAGTGACCAGGTCGTATCCACTAGCAACGGCTCACCTCTCTGGCTGCTGAAGATAGGCGCGGTACAAGGGAGTAGGCAGAAGCAAGGTCAGACGTAGCAGAAGGTCGGGGGCAGGCGGCAAGGTTCGTAGTCAGGATGGGTAGCAGAAGTTCAGGTACACAGGCTTTGGACACACTAAACGCTTTCACTGGCACAAGGCAACAGGATCCGGCAAGGGAGTGCAAGGGAGGAGACTAGATAAAGGCAGGGAGCAGGTGGGAGCCAATTAAGCTAATTGGGCCAGGCACCAATCATTGGTGCACTGGCCCTTTAAGTCTCAGAGAGCTGGCGCGCGCGCGCCCTAGAGAGCGGAGCCGCGCGCGCCAGCACATGACAGCAGGGGACCGGGACGGGTAAGTGACCTGGGATGCGATTCGCGAGCGGGCGCGTCCCGCTGTGCGAATCGCATCCCCAACGGCCAGAACAGTGCAGCGCTCCCGGTCAGCGGGACTGACCGGGGCGCTGCAGGGAGAAAGACGCCGTGAGCGCTCCGGGGAGGAGCGGGGACCCGGAGCGCTAGGCGTAACAGTACCCCCCCCCTTAGGTCTCCCCTTCTCTTTGTCCGGTAACTGCCTCCCCTGGGATGAGGACACCGGGAAAGAATGGAGGGTTTCCTCAACGGCAGGCAGTACAGCAGGAGTGGGAATGGGGAGGGAGGGCAGAGGGCGAGGCCTGGCACGGGGCAGTGTGACACCAGGACGGGGGCCATGGGGAGGCACAGAGGCTTGCCTGATGGGACTGGGAGGGGGGGGAGAGGCACTTCCTGTGGCAGGCAGAGTCCCAGTTCCTGATCTCCCCGGTGGTCCAATCAATGGTGGGGGAATGAAGCCGGAGCCAAGGCAGACCGAGGAGGACCTCAGAGGTACAGTTGGGGAGAATGAAGAACTCAATCCTTTCGTGGTGGGGTCCGATAGACATCAGGAGGGGTTCTGTGCGGTAACGCACGGTGCAGTCCAATCTGGCTCCGTTGACCGCGGAAATGTAGAGCGGTTTGACGAGACGGGTCACCGGGATGCTGAATCTATTAACAAAGGACTCCAACATAAAATTCCCGGAGGCACCAGAGTCCAAGCAGGCCACGGCTGAGATGGAGGAGTTGGCTGTAGGGGAAATCCGCACGGGCACCGTGAGACGTGGAGAAGAAGACTTAGAAGCAAAAGATGCCACACCCACGTGAGCTGGGTGCGTGCGTGCGTTTCCCAGGCGTGGAGGACGGATAGGGCAATCCACCAAGAAATGCTCAGTACTGGCACAGTACAGACAGAGATTTTCTTCTCTACGGCGATTCCTCTCTTCCTGGGTCAGGCGAGACCGATCCACTTGCATGGCCTCCTCGGCGGGAGGCCCAGGCGAAGACTGCAAAGGATGCTGTGGGAGAGGTGCCCAGAGATCTAAGTCTTTTTCCTGGCGGAGCTCTTGGTGTCGCTCAGAAAAACGCATGTCAATGCGGGTAGCCAAATGGATGAGTTCTTGGAGGTTGGCAGGAATCTCTCGTGCGGCCAGCACATCCTTGATGCGACTGGATAGGCCTTTTTTAAAGGTCGCGCAGAGAGCCTCATTATTCCAGGATAGTTCAGAAGCAAAAGTACGGAATTGTATGGCGTACTCGCCAACGGAAGAATTACCCTGGACCAGGTTCAGCAAGGCAGTCTCAGCAGAAGAGGCTCGGGCAGGTTCCTCAAAGACACTTCGGACTTCAGCAAAGAAGGACTGGACTGTGGCTGTGGCAGGATCATTGCGGTCCCAGAGCGGTGTGGCCCAAGACAAGGCCTTTCCTGAAAGAAGACTTACTACGAACGCCACCTTAGACCGTTCTGTAGGAAACAAGTCTGACAACATCTCCATATGCAGGGAACACTGAGACAAAAATCCACGGCAGAGTCTGGAGTCCCCATCAAATTTGTCCGGCAGGGACAAGCGGAGGTTAGGAGCGGCCACTCGCTGCGGAGGAGGTGCAGGAGCTGGCGGAGGAGATGGTTGCTGCTGTAGCAGAGGCAGAATTTGCTGTAACATGGCGGTCAACTGCGACAGCTGCTGTCCTTGTTGGGCAATCTGCTGCGATTGCTGAGCGACCACCGTGGGAAGATCAGCGAGACTTGGCAGCGGCACCTCAGCGGGATCCATGGCCGGATCTACTGTCACGATTCGGCTTCCAGGTAGTGGATCCTCTGTGCCAGAGAGGGATTGGCGTGGACCGTGCTAGTGGACCGGTTCTAAGCCACTACTGGTTTTCACCAGAGCCCGCCGCAAAGCGGGATGGTCTTGCTGCGGCGGTAGTGACCAGGTCGTATCCACTAGCAACGGCTCACCTCTCTGGCTGCTGAAGATAGGCGCGGTACAAGGGAGTAGGCAGAAGCAAGGTCAGACGTAGCAGAAGGTCGGGGGCAGGCGGCAAGGTTCGTAGTCAGGATGGGTAGCAGAAGTTCAGGTACACAGGCTTTGGACACACTAAACGCTTTCACTGGCACAAGGCAACAGGATCCGGCAAGGGAGTGCAAGGGAGGAGACTAGATAAAGGCAGGGAGCAGGTGGGAGCCAATTAAGCTAATTGGGCCAGGCACCAATCATTGGTGCACTGGCCCTTTAAGTCTCAGAGAGCTGGCGCGCGCGCGCCCTAGAGAGCGGAGCCGCGCGCGCCAGCACATGACAGCAGGGGACCGGGACGGGTAAGTGACCTGGGATGCGATTCGCGAGCGGGCGCGTCCCGCTGTGCGAATCGCATCCCCAACGGCCAGAACAGTGCAGCGCTCCCGGTCAGCGGGACTGACCGGGGCGCTGCAGGGAGAAAGACGCCGTGAGCGCTCCGGGGAGGAGCGGGGACCCGGAGCGCTAGGCGTAACATTCCCTTTATTTTTTGAGCAGTGTATATAATAAAATTTAATATTATCCTTTAAATTTCCCTGCATAGCAGCTTAGAGATCTCCTGGAAATGATCTCAATAACTACTGTGCACAATGGCAGGCATGGCTTTCTAACATTGCACAGCTTCACGGAGCCCCTTTACTGTGTGAGTCAGACCAACATATGTTGCTCTATGTTTAGACCTGACTCCTTTGCTGATAGACATACAGGGCAGTCAGAAACAATTACATTTACATCATCATCTCAGTCAAGGACATATGGCTAGGACAAAAACCACCTAAAAAGTCAGACACATCTGTCACAAACAGCAAACAAAAGGCACATAATATATACAGTGCTACTATCAAAAGTACAATTTATTCTAATAAATAGTAGCCCAAAATATTCTCTATAAGTGCCATAAATTATTTTATGTCACAAACATCTTTATTTACTGGAACAAAATGTTCAGGCATAGTATTAGAATTAAAAGAAAACATAGAATGGCAAATAAAATTGTCATTTTGACTAAACCCTATGGGAAAACAGTAGACACTGAAGAGTTGTTATGTCTTTATTTTGTACATATAGTTGTGCCAACTGTAGACCTATAAGTTTGAAACTAAAGACAATTGATAATGTACAGTGCATCTTGAAAATCTTTCCCTTTTTCACATTGTGTTTTGCTGCAACCTTGTGCTAAAATAAAAATAAAAATCTTAATCATTGAGCACTCAATACCCAATAATTAAAATGTGAACATATCATTTTACAAAATGTTAGTAAATGTATTAAGAGGAAAATCTAAGTTATTGCTTTGACATAAGTATTCAGAACCTTTACTGAGTAGTTATTTAAAGCACCTTTGGCTGAGATTACAGCCTTCCGTCTTCTTTTGGGTGATGGCACAAGCATTTCCTGCCATCCTACTCTGCAGATCCTCTCAAGCTCTGTCAGGTTAAATAGGAAAGCCATTTTCAGGTGTCTACAGAGTTGTTCAACTAGGTTCAAGTCAGGGCTCAGTCTGAGCCACTTAAAGGGGAACTCCGGTGGAAATAAGTAGAAAACATATGTTTTCAAATCAACTGGTGCCAGAAAGTTAAACAGACTTGTAAATTACTTCTACTAAAAAAATCTTAATCCTTCCAGTAGTTATTAGCTGCTATATAAAACAGATACATTTGTGAATTTATTTCTGTCTGACAACAGTGCTCTCTGCTGACACCCCTGTCCATGTTAGGAACTGTCCAGATTAGAAGCAAATCCCCATAGAAAACCTCTCCTGCTCTTTCAGTACACTCTTCCTGGCCGGGTTATTCCTAGGAGAAGGAACTGGGCCTTACCCTCTCTGACTCTGAGGTGGATTATATTCTTCAGCATTCTCAGGGTTACTCGAGATGTATCCGCCTGAAAGAATCTAATTTTAAACTGCTATCTAGATGGTATAGAACCCCCAAATTCTTGTACACACACGGTTTATCATCCGATGGCTCCTGCTGGCGGTGTGGGACACAGGTAGGGACCCTAACGCACATTTGGTGGACTTGTCCATACATTCAGATGTTCTGGAGGGATTCTGACTCTGTTATAAACTCCATCACTCCATCTGTTCCTCCACAAAATCTTGTCTCTCGTGACAGTTAGTTCTTCCTCTCTTTAGGACTAGGTTTTTACATTGATATGCAATGCTGTTTCTTTTAAAATAATATCCAGTCAACTGAATGTACTATAGGTGACTTCAAAAAAGGTGTAGAAACATTTTCAAGATGCTCAAGAGAAATATAGGCTGGTTTCAGTCTGACAATAATCCCTCATCTATACACTAAAACTCAAAAACATTACTACCAGAATAAAAAGAAAAAAAAACAACAACTAACCTTTGTCCCTTTTGATGCCTTGGTTACTGGCAAACCAGGATCGGGATGAACCAAACACAGCAGCAACACAAAACTCTCCTCCTGTTGACTTGCTTGGGGAAATCTGTGGAGCTGGCTTGGCTTTGCTTTAAAAACAAAATAGGGAAATAAAGAATCAAAATGTTTGTTGGGGAATAAATTGCATGCAAAGTATAGAAAAATATCATAATAATCAACAATAGTTAAACTATAGTTGGACAATACAGGGGTTTAATATTTTGCAACATTTTTTCAACAGTAATATAATAAAATAACATACAGTATATATTGTATAGATAGATAGATTGATAGATTACTAAAACAATTGGATTTATCATACAATAATGCAGAATATAGTGCATTGGCTTTGGGTACACTAGTACCTAGGGCTGGGCGGTATACCGGTTCATAGCGAATACCGAATTTTTTCCCTGCACGATATGAATTTTTCCCATACTGCAACACCGGTCGGGCCCCTCCCCCTCAAATGAATGAATTATCACCCACAGCGGCTGTCCCCACATCGGGGAAATAATCATCATCATAATCCTGTGAGCTGCCCGCGCTTTAAATTAATGAGATGCAGGCCGAGGTGCTATAAATGATTAAATTGCGGCCGCGTTGCTTTAAATGAATAAGATGCAGCCGCAGTGCTATAAATGGCCCCATCCACCCCCTCTCAATAAGGTGCAGTCGTCCTGTGCAGAAAAGCAGCCCCCTTCCTCATGACCACTGATGCCCCATGAGGTAAGATCTTGCATGGAGCCCCAGACTGAGGGATATTGACCGTCATCTTGAAGTTCTTCCATTTACTAATAATTGCACCAACAGTTGTTGCCTTCTCACCAAGCTGCTTGCCTATTGTCCTGTAGCCCACAATTTTATCCCTGATGTCCTTACACAGCTCTCTGGTCTTGGCCATTGTAGAGAGGTTGGAGTCTGTTTGAACGGTGTATTTTATATGGGTAACAAGTTCAAACAGGTGCAGTTAACACAGGTAATGAGTGGAGAACAGGAGGGCTTCTTAAAGAAAAAATAACAGGTCTGTGAGAGCCGGAATTCTTATTGGTTGGTAGGTGATGAAATACTTTTTTCATGCAATAAAATGGAAATAAAAAAACAATCATACAATGTGATTTTCTGGATTTGGAGATAGGTTGTGGAGATAAAAGACACAACCCATGGACAGATCTGGTGCTCTTTTTGGAAGCACACAGCCATGTTTTTTTAATCCCCTTTCAGGTACAGAAAAGGGTTTTATGTTTGTTTTCTATTCAACTAAAATTTACCTAACAATGCAGTTCCTCTGTAAAGGAGGGTCCTGTACAAGTTCTTGCCACCAGATAGAAAAGTGGCTAAGCCCTTTCTCCCTTTCTCTATGGTACTAATGCATCTTTTAAACCAGCTATACACAGTAGAAACACGGTAGTCATAGTATGTATTAATCATTTCTCCTAATTCATATAGTGCCATTATTAAAGCTCTGTGTGCTGAATGTAACATAAGCAATACCCATTGGTCCATGTAGCAATCAAGCTTTTTCTCATTATACTATTCACAAACCTCTGTGGTTTAAACTGCAATATACTGTACATATTTCCTAAAATACAGGTTATGGCGTAAATCCTGTAGTGATCCAATCTACTCTTTTCAGCGATACTATAACATAGTCCAGTATTGATTTGCTGTAGCGCTGGAGTAGTTGAAAGGCCGCTCACTACAAAGAAGTGATTTGTAAATGTAATGTGCTATGGTAATCTCTTAAAGACTAAACTGACCCGCTTTGGCATCAGATCAACATAATACTGGTCTGGAATAACCAGAAATGTTTACAAGAAAGGATATAAAAGCATTATGAATCATCACACAATGATGCTGAGGTGTTCCATGTAATCAATCATTGTTACATGCTCATGTGTCAGCTGAGTGTTGGGACACACCACAGCATTAAAAGGGTAGATGGGATCATAAAATGCATTTCATTTTGGAATGTTTCCATTGGAACACTATATTAAATTATGAATTCCCGGGTCTTTTCTTTCCAATTCAAGGTAATGGATATGTAATTTAGAAAGTGGAGATTTAAGTGTTTGTCATGAACTGGAATTAGTCATTTCTGAAGAACAACCGAATGGCACTTTTTTCATACCAATAAAATGTGTCTTTGGTTAGACACTGTGCAGGGAGAAGCTTAAAGGCTTGTATAAACGAGCACAGTAAAACGGCTATTTCCTACTCCAGAAAAGTATTTCTGTCAAATGCCATACTAATACCTCCTCACTTTCAGAAATCCACAATATTTCACCATCATTAATATACACTGGAAAGACAGAAGCAGTCTTCAAGTCTCAGTATAAGGACCTGTCTTAAAAATACACAATAAGGAGTAATGAACATAAGGACAAATGCTACATAATATAAATGCCTTGAAAACTTACCTTAACCCCTTAAGGACCCATCCCATTTATACCTTAAGGACCCGGCCATTTTTTGCACATCTGACCACTGTCACTTTGAACATTAATAACTCTGGGATGCTCTTACTTTTCATTCTGATTCCGAGAATGATTTTTCGTGACATATTCTACTTTATGTTAGTGGTAAAATTTTGTCGATACTTGCATAATTTCTTGGTGAAAAATTCCCAAATTTGATGAAAAAATTGAAAATTTTGCATTTTTTTATTTTATTTTGAAGCTCTCTGCTTATAAGGAAAATGCATATTCCAAAAAAAGTATATATTGATTCACATACACAATATGTCTACTTTATGTCTGCATCATAAAGTTGACATGTTTTTACTTTTGGAAGACATCAGAGGGCTTTAACCCCTTCAGGACGGAGCCCATTTTGGCCTTAAGGACCGGAGCGTTTTTTGCACATCTGACCACTGTCACTTTAAACATTAATAACTCTGGAATGCTTTTAGTTATCATTCTGATTCCGAGATTGTTTTTTCGTGACATATTCTACTTTAACATAGTCGTAAATTTTTGTCGATACTTGCATCCTTTTTTGGTGAAAAATCCGTAAATTTGATGAAAAATTTGAAAATTTAGCATTTTTCTAACTTTGAAGCTTTCTGCTTGTAAGGAAAATGGATATTACGAATACATTTTTTTTTGGTTCACATATACAATATGTCTACTTTATATTTGCATCATAAAATTGATGAGTTTTTACTTTTGGAAGACACCAGAGGGCTTCAACGGTCAGCAGCAATTTTCCGATTTTTCACAAAATTTTCAAACTCAGTATTTTTCAGGGACCAGTTCAGGTTTGAAGTGGATTTGAAGGGTCTTCATAGTAGAAATACCCCATAAATGACCCCATTATAAAAACTACACCCCCCAAAGTATTCAAAATGACATTCAGTCAGCGTTTTAACCCTTTAGGTGTTTCACACGAATAGCAGCAAAGTGAAGGAGAAAATTCACAATCTTCATTTTTTACACTCACATGTTCTTGTAGACCCAATTTCTGAATTTTTACAAGGGGTAAAAGGACAAAATTTTTACTTGTATTTGTAGCCCAATTTCTCTCGAGTAAGCACATACCTCATATGTCTATGTAAAGTGTTCGGCGGGCGCAGTAGAGGGCTCAGAAGGGAAGGAGCGACAAGGGGATTTTGGAGAGTACGTTTTTCTGAAATGGTTTTTGGGGGGCATGTTACCTTTAGGAAGCCCTTATGGTGCCAGAACAGCAAAAAAAAACCACATGGCATACCATTTTGGAAACTAGACCCCTCGGGGAATGTAACATGGGATAAAGTGAACCTTAATACCCCACAGGTGTTTCACGACTTTTGCAAATGTAAAAAATAAATAAAAATTTTTACCTAAAATGCTTGTTTTCCCCCAAAAATTTTATTTTTAAAAAGGGTAATAGCAGAAAATACCCCTAAAAATTTGAAGCCCAATTTCTCCCGATTCAGGAAACACCCCATATGGGGGTGAAAAGTGCTCTGCTGGCGCACTACAGGTCTCAGAAGAGAAGGAGTCAAATTTGGCTTTTTGAACGCAAATTTTGCTCTGGGGGCATGCCGCATTTAGGAAGCCCCTATGGTGCCAGGATAGCAAAAAAAACCCCACATGGCATACCATTTTGGAAACTAGACCCCTCGGGGAACGTAACAAGGGGTTAAGTGAACCTTTATACCCCACAGGTGTTTCACGACTTTTGCATATGTAAAAATTTTTTTTTTTTTTTTACCTAAAATGCTTGTTTTCCCAAAAATTTTACATTTTTAAAAAGGGTAAAAGCTGAAAATACCCCCCAAAATTTGTAACACAATTTCTCCCGAGTACGGCGATACCCCATATGTGACCCTAAACTGTTGCCTTGAAATACGACAGGGCTCCAAAGTGAGAGCGCCATGCGCATTTGAGGCCTAAATTAGGGACTTGCATAGGGGTGGACATAGGGGAATTCTACGCCAGTGATTCCCAAACAGGGTGCCTCCAGCTGTTGCAAAACTCCCAGCATGCCTGGACAGTCAACGGCTGTCCGACAATACTGGGAGTTGTTTTGCAACAGCTGGAGGCTCCGTTCTGGAAACAGTGGCGTACCAGACGTTTTTCATTTTTATTGGGGAGGGGAGGGGGGCTGTGTAGGGGTATGTGTATATGTAGTGTTTTTTACTTTTTATTTTATTTTTTGTGTTAGTGTAGTGTAGTGTTTTTAGGGTACAGTCGCAAGGGCGGGGGTTCACAGTAGTTTCTCGCTGGCAATTTGAGCTGCAGCAGAAAGTTTGCGGCAGCTCAAATTTGCAGCCCGATACTTACTGTAAGCCTCCGCCCATGTGAGTGTACCCTGTACGTTCACATTGGGGGGGGGGGGGGGACATCCAGCTGTTGCATAACTACAACTCCCAGCATGCCCGTTGGCTGTCGGTGACTGCTGAGAGTTGCAGTTTTGTAACAACTGTAGGCACACTGGTTATGTATCACTGAGTTTGTGACCTAACTCAGTGTTTCACAACCAGTGTGCCTCCAGCTGTTGCAAAACTACAACTCCCAGCATGTACGGTGCATGGTGTACGGTGACTGCTGAGAGTTGTAGTTTGCAACAGCTGGAGGCACACCGGTCGTGAAACACTGAGTTAGGTAAAAAAAAACTCTGAGTTTCACAACCAGTGTGCCTTCAGCTGTTGCAAAACTACAACTCTCAGCAGTCACCGACAGCCAACGGGCATGCTGGGAGTTGTAGTTATGCAACCAGCAGATGCACCACTACAACTCCCAGCATGCACTTTAGCTGTTTGTGCAAGCTGGGAGTTGTAGTTATACAACAGCTGAAGGTACACTTTTCCATAGAAAGAATGTGCCTCCAGCTGTTGCAAAACCATAAGTCCCAGCATGCCCATAAGGGAATGCTGGGAGTTGTGGTGGTCTGCCTCCTGCTGTTGCATAACTACAGCTCCCAGCATGCCCTTTTTGCATGCTGGGAGCTGTTGCTAAGCAACAGCAGGAGGCTGTCACTCACCTCCAACGATCCTCGCCGCACAGGTCAGTCCCTCGTCGTCTCCGCCGCCGCAGCTGCTCCTGGGGCCCCGATCCCAACAGGGGCGCCGGGGATCGGGGTCCCCAGCACCGGGGGTCGTCTTCCCGCACCCGCTCACGTCCTCCGGAAGAGGGGCGGAGCGGGTGCGGGAGTGACACCCGCAGCAGGCGCCCTGATTGGTCGGCCGGTAATCCGGCCGACGAATCAGGGCGATCGTGAGGTGGCACCAGTGCCACCTCACCCCTGCAGGCTCTGGCTGTTCGGGGCCGTCAGAGACGGCCCCGAACAGCCAGTAATTCCGGGTCACCGGGTCACCGGAGACCCGATTGACCCGGAATCGCCGCAGATCGCTGGACTGAATTGTCCAGCGATCTGCGGCGATCGCCGACATGGGGGGGCATAATGACCCCCCTGGGCGATATGCCGGGATGCCTGCTGAACGATTTCAGCAGGCATCCGGCTCCGGTCCCCAACCGGCTAGCGGTGGGGGCCGGAATTCCCACGGGCGTATGGATACGCCCTCGGTCCTTAAGGACTCGGGATTCAGGGCGTATCCATACGCCCTATGTCCTGAAGAGGTTAAAGTTCAGCAGCAATTTTCCAATTTTTCACAAAATTTTCAAAATCTGAATTTTTCAGGGACCAGTTCAGTTTTTAAGTGGATTTGAAGGGCCTTCATGTTAGAAATACCCCACAAATGACCCCATTATAAAAACTGCACCCCTCAAAGTATTAAAAATGACATTCAGTAAGTGTGTTAACCCTTTAGGTGTTTCACAAGAATAGCAGCAAATCTTCATTTTTTACATTTTTTTTATGTTCTTGAAGACCCAGTTTTTGAATGTTTATAAGTGGTAATAGGAGAAAAAGACCCCCAAAATTTGTAACCCAATTTCTCTCGAGTAAGGAAATATTGCTGAAATGTTTTTTTTTTTTGTGTGGGGGGGGGGGGGGCATGTCACATTTAGGAAGCCCCTATGGTGCCAGAACAGCAAAAAAAAAAAAACACATGGCATACTGTTTTGGAAACTACACCCCTTAAGGAACGTAACAAGTGGTACAGCAAGCCTTAACACCACACAGGTGTTTGATGACTTTTTGTTAAAGTTGGATGTGTAAATTAAATATAATTATTTTTTCACTAAAATTCAGATTTTCCCCAAATTTTACATTTTTACAAGGGGTAATAGGAGAAAATGACCCCCAAAATTTGTAACCCCATTTCTTCTGAGTATGAAAATACCAAAATACCCCATGTGTATAAGTGCTCTGTTGGCACACTACAAAGCTCAGAAGAGAAGGAGCGCCATTGAGCTTTTGAAAAGAGAGAGAGAATTTGTATGGAATGGAAGTCAGTGGCCAGAATTTAGTAAGGGGTGCAGTGAGTATTTACACCCTACTGGAGTTTGATAGATGTTTGGAACATTTGGCTGTGCAAATGAAAAATACAATTTTTCATTTTCACGGACCACTGTTTCAAAAATCTATCAGACACCTGTGGGCGTAAATGCTCACTGCACCCCTTATTACATTATGTGAGGGGTGTAGTTTCCAAAATGGGGTCACATGTGGGGGGGGGGGTCCATTGTTCTGGCACTATGGGGGCTTTGTAAACATACGTGGCCTTCAATTCCGGACAAATTTTCTCTTCAAAAGCCTAATGGCGCTCCTTCTCTTCTGAGCATTGTAGTTCGCCCGCAGAGCACTTTACATCCATATATGGGGTATGTTCTTACTCAGAAGAAATGGTGTTAAAAATTTTGGGGTCTTTTTTACTATTTCCCCTTGTGAAGATGAAAAGTTTAGGGTAACACCAGCATTTTGATGAAAAAAAAAATTTTTTTTTCATTCTCCCATCCAAATTTAATGAAAAATTCGTCAAACACCTAAGGGGTGTTAAGGCTCACTATACCCCTTGTTATGTTCCGTGAGGGGTGTAGTTTCCAAAATGGTACTTTTTTTTTTTTTTTGCATTTATATTAGAACAGCTGAAAAATCAGCCACCCCTGTGCAAATCACCAATTTAGGTCTCAAATGTACATTGTGCGCTCTTACTCCTGAGCCTTCTTGTGCGACCGCAGAGCATATTACGCCCACATATGGGGTATTTCCGTACACACGAGAAATTGCGTTACAAATTTTGGGGGTCTTTTTTTGCTTTTACCACTTGTGAAAATAAAAAGTATGGGTCAACACCAGCATGTTAGTGTAAAAATGTAATTTTTTTTACACCAACAGGCTGGTGTAGCCCCCAACTTTTTCTTTTCATAAGGGGTAAAAGGAGAAAAAGCCCCCCAAAATTTGTAGTGCAATTTCTCCCGAGTATGGAAATACCCCATATGTGGCCCTAAACTGTTTCCTTGAAATACGACAGGGCAGCCTCCGGATGGTAAGTGGATCTTTTACCACCGGTCCCCATCGGTTTCCCCGTTCTGCCCCGCCTATTGTGGGTGGGCAGGACGGGGAAAACGAAAGTTAACTCCCCCGCCCCCGATCTGCTATTGGTCGTAGCTTCTGGCAACCAATAGCAGGGATAGGAGGGGTGGCACCCCTGCCACCTCACTCCTATCCCTTCAGGAGGATCGTGGGTGTCTTAGACAACCGCGATCCCCCTTATATACCGGGTCACCGGGTCACCATAGACCGGTGTGACCCGGAATCGGTGCAAATCGTCGGTGTAAATTCACCGGCGATTTGCGCCGATCGCCGACATGGGGGGGGGGCTGATGACCCCCCTGGGCATTTGTGCAGGGTGCCTGCTGATCAATATCAGCAGTCACCCCGGTCGGGTCCCAAAATTCCCACGGGCGTATGGATACGCCTGGGTCCTTAAGTACCAGGAAGCCAGGACGTATCCATACGCCCTAGGTCCTTAAGAGGTTAAAGGGGTTATCCAGTTTTTTTTTTTACATATATCAACTGGCTCCAGAAAGCTTAACAGATTTGTAAATTACTTCTATTAAAAAATACTAATCCTTTCAGTACATATGAGCTGCTGAAGTTGAGTTGTTCTATTCTGTCTAAGTGCTCTCTGAGGACAACCTATCTCGGGAACTGTCCAGGGTAGAAGCAAATCCCCATAGCAAACCTCTTCTACTCTGTGCAGTTCCCGAGACAAGCAGAGATGTCAGCAGAGAGCACTGTTGCCAGACAGAAACTCAACTTCAGCAACTGATAATTATTGGAAGTATTAGGATTTTTTAATAGAAGTAATTTACAAATCTGTTTAACTTTCTGGAGCCAGTTTATATATATAAAAAAAAGTTTTTTTTTCCTGGAATACCTCTCTAAGGCCATGTGCTAACAACAGAACTGAGTGGAGGAGGCTCTATGGTGGCACACCACTGAGGACCCTACTATAGAGTTGTACAGACTCAAATGTTTTAGAAGGATATTCTAACCTCAAAAGCAAAGCTTCTACAGGAGAAAAGCTCCATACAAACAGCATCTGATGGTGCATGCCCTGATTTAGACTCCGACAGAAAACAACCTCCAATATAAAACAAGACATACAGAAGTGTATTGACAGCAAATTTTTATTTTGTCAAAATTGTAAAATGAAACTTAGTTTTACCTATATTTTAATCATCTGAATTGTTTTAGTTTTAGTCAACTAACTGCCAAAGAGTTCAGTCAACTAAATCTACAATAAACTTATTGGAATCAAATCTAACTGTTTTAGATGTGTAATGCCAATCCTAGAGAAATGCCTAAATAAAGCAAAATGATTATATACTCCTGCGGTGAATAGCTATTAATCTGTTATTATTTATGGTATTCAGGTCCCCCACATTAGGTAGGCAGCATAGGTCCCCCACATTAGGTGTCACATTTTCAAAAACCCCTTCCATGTGCAGTCATTCAACTCTCAAATTATTCTAGCCAACTTTCCCTTAATCTTTTCTTGATACTTTTTAAGCCTGAGAGTGAGAATTAGTTTATAAAAATAACCTATCATCAATCTAACTGGTGAAATTTCTTTTATACTAGCCAATACTAGCTGGTAACTTACCATGTCGGCCAGCGTGTGCTTCCTCCTGCTCACTGCTCCTGTGGGTGCACAGCAGGGACGTCAGTGACGTCCCTGCGTGCGCTACCTCCGGGCAGCCAGAGCGATTTTAAAGCGGTCGCAGGCTTGCACAAGACATCCTTGTGTCCAGAAAAGATCTTTTGGGACACATGGATGTGCTAACTCTTGACAGGGAAATTAATCTCACAGAGGGGTGCAAATTATCATCCCGCGGGCCGAGAGTTTGAGACCACTGCTCTAATACATCATTTAATACATATGTCATAAATGTGTAACATTAGAATATTCCTTAAAGGAGAACTGCGGCGCAATAACTAAAAACACCTAAAAAAATACAACTTAAAAAAACAATCTTTAACTCGCCTTCCTACGTTACATGGTGGCGCCGATATTGGCGTCCCATTCCTCCGGTGCTGCTCGGCTTCCTGCTTCTTGGGCTCATAACATCACACTGTGGTCAGTGTATTGCCGGCCACAGCGATGTCTCGGCCAGTGATAGGCTAAGCGCACTGTCATGTAAGGAGCTTTGGCCCCGCCTTCTCCCTGCTGCCCGGGCTCCTTACATGACAGCGCGCTCAGCCTATCACCGGCTGAGGCGGGACATCGCTGCGGCCGGTAATACGCTGACTGCAGTGTGACATTCCAAGCCTAAGAAGCAGGAAGCCGAGCAGCTCCGGAGGAACGGGACGCCTATATCGGCACAACGGTGGAACGTAGGAAGGTGAGTTAAAGTTTTTTTTTTTTTTTTTAGCTTTTTCAGCTCGGGCACAGAGGAAGTTAAAAGTATTGCACCACAGTTATACTTTAATGAAAATGGCCTCAATTGTGTGTCCTGATGCGCTGAGACTTTTATGTCCTGTACAAGATGCGAGCACTGGTTTACAATGATGTCCACCAATAACTCCTCAATGCTGGGATCAATACAGATTTAGGTATTCATGGCAGAGCATCACTTCTAATGGCTGATCTGATCACCTGCAGCATACCTGCGGGGATCAGATCAGCAAAGATGGCGGATGGAGGTCACCTGCTCAAGCTGTCATCACGAGGTCTTCTTTTCTGGTCTGCCTTCCAGCAGACCAGAGAAGTAAATCGCTGGTAATTCTGATCAGTGTGTTATGCCTATGCATAGTAATAAACAGTATTAACCAATCTAAAGATTGGTATAGATAGTTCCCTATGGGGACATAAAAAGTGTCAAATAAATGTTTTTTTAAAAAGTACAAAATAAAAATTGAATTCGCCCCTTGTCTTAATTTTACTTAAAAAGCATAAAAAATTATTACTACAGATGTTTGATATCTGTATAAATGTCTGAACTATCAAAATATAATGACCCCGTACAGTGAACGGCATTAACGAAAATTGCTGCTTTTTGGCCATATCACATGCCAGAAAAATTTAATTAAAAGTGATTAAAAAGTCACGCATAAGTGGTACTAATAAAAGCAACAGATCACAGCACAAAAAAATTAGCCCTCATACAGCCCTGTATACGGACAAATGAGAGAGTTAGAGGGGTCAGAATAGGGTGATTAAAAACATACTAATTTGGTTTAAAAAGTTAGATTTTTTTTTTTAAAGTAGAACAGTTATAGTAAAGCATATAAAAATGAGTATCTTTTTAATCATACTGACTCACACAATACACAGAACAAGTCATTTTACTGTAAAGTTCACAGTGTTAAAATTAAACCCTTCTTCTTCCTTCTTCTATTTCCCCACAAAATTATATATTTTTTGTTGAGCCATACATTTTATGGTAAAATAAAAGGTGTCATTACAAAATACAATTGGTCATGCATAAAACAAGCCCTCATATGGGTCTGTGCATATAAAAACAAAAAAGTTATGGCTTTTATGAAGGCAAGGAGAAAAAAACAAAACTGCAAAAATGAAACTGGCTTTGTCCTTATGGCCAAAATAAGCTGTGTCCTTAAAGGAGTACTCCGGTGAAAAAACGTATCTTTTTCTTTTTAAATCCACTGGAGCTAGAAAGTTAAATAGATTTGTAAATTAGGGTAGAAAAACAGACATGGTGCACATCTACAATCTTGTATGATGATCTAATTGCTTCTCAGCATAATATCAAAAACTAAAAGGTTGTTAGTATACATTATGCTGAGAAGCAATCAGATCATTATACAAGATTGTAGATGTGCACCATGGCTGTTTTTCTACCCGAATTCACAGATTTGTAAATTACTTCTATTAAAAAATCTTAATCCTTCCTGTACTTATTAGTTGCTGAATACCACAGTGGAAATTATTTTCCGTTTGAAACACAGAGCTGTCTGCTGACATCATGAGCATGGTGCTCTCTGCTGACATCTCTGTCCATTTTAGGAACTGTCCAGAACAGCATATGTTTGCTATGGGAATTTCCTTTTACTCTGGGCAGTTCCTAAAATGGACAGAGATGTCAGCAGAGAGCACTGTGCTCATGATGTCAGCAGACCGCTCTGTGTTTCAAACGGAAAAGAATTTCCAACTAATAAGTACAGGAAGGATTAAGATTTTTTAATAGAAGTAATTTACAAATCTGTTTAACTTTCTGGCACCAGTTGATTTAAAAAAAAAAAGTTTTTCACCGGAGTACCCCTTTAAGGAGTTAATGTGACATCGCGTTGGCCAGTGATTGGCTGAGTGGTGAACTTCACTACTTGGTGCTGGGGCCTAATATGTCACATTGTCACCTGTACTGTAACAAACTGTAAAGAAAATCTGTCAACTCTTCTCATTTCAGTTTGTATTTTCTTTTAACTAACAATGCTGGAACATCTTTTCCTCGTAGTACTGTTTTTCGGTTATATCTCCCTGAAGTTTATTAATTAATTAAGTTAAGACCATTTGTAGTTTAGTGCACTAGTGTCAGGCCCTGACCTTATGGGTGTCAAAGATCCAGAAGAAGATTGGAAAAAAGAAATTAAATAAATAAATATATAATATATTATAAATATATATATATATATATATATATATATATATATATATATATATACACATACACACACTGTTACGCCGAGCGCTCCCGGTCCCTGCTCCTCCCCGAAGCGCTCGCGGAGTTTCTCTCCCTGCAGCGCCCCGGTCAGATCCGCTGACCGGGAGCGCTGCACTGACATTGTCGGCGGGGATGCGATTCGCATAGCGGGACGTGCCCGCTCGCGAATCGCATCCCAAGTCCCTCACCTGTCCCGGTCCCCGGCTGTCATGCTCTGGCGCGCGCGGCTCCGCTCTCTAGGGCACGCGCGCGCCAGCTCTCTGAGATTTAAAGGGCCAGTGCACCAATGATTGGTGCCTGGCCCAATCACCCTGATTAGTTTCCACCTGCTCCCTGGCTTTATTACCTCACTTCCCCTGCACTTCCTTGCCGGATCTTGTTGCCTTAGTGCCTAGAGAAAGCTTCTTCTGTGTTACCATTACTGTGTTCCTGACCTCCTGCTATTACCATTGACTACGAACCTTGCCGCCTGCCCCGACCTTCTGCTACGTCTGACCTTGCTCTTGTTTACTCCCTTGTACCGCGCCTATCTCAGCAATCAGAGAGGTTGAGCCGTTGCCAGTGGATACGACCTGGTTGCTACCGCCGCTGCAAGACCATCCCGCTTTGCGGCGGGCTCTGGTGAATACCAGTAGCAACTTAGAACCGGTCCACCGACACGGTCCACGCCAATCCCTCTCTGGCACAGAGGATCCACCTCCAGCCTGCCGAATCGTGACACACACACATATACACAGGGGTGTGGAAATAAAAATAAAAAAATCTAAAATGGAGCACAATCTACCTGTCCCTCATGACAATCCACTTGTCCTGCTACACAAAATAATTTTAACCAAAACAGTATGTAAATAAGGTCTTTATTAGTGTATTTATATAGTTTTTGCACTTTAGTTTTTTCCTCCTTGGCCTATAATAGCCCTAACGCTTATTTTTTCCATCTACAGACCCATATGAGGGCTTGTTTTTTGCGGGACCAACTGTACTTTGTAATGACACCTTTCAATTTTCCATAATATATGCTCCAAAACAAAAAAATATATATATTTGTGAGGTGAAAAACAATGCAATTTTGAAAATATTGTTTTCTTTTTTACGCCATTCACCTTGTGTTCAAACTAACATGTTATTTTGATACTTTAGGTTGGGCTGATTACAACAATACCAAATTTGTTTAGTTTCCGATTTTTTTTTTATTGCCATTTTCTGACCCCTAGAGCTTTTTATTTTTCTGTATACTGGGCTGTATGAGGGCTCATTTTTTAATCTGCTGTTTGTATCGGTACCATTTTGGTTTTGATCAGACTTTTCAATCACTTTTTATTTCATGTTTTCATGTTTTTCTTCATGATGTTCTAAAAAAAACGCAATTCTGTGATTTTTTCTTTACATTAACGCCATTACCCGTACGGGATATATAATGTATATTTTAATAGTTCGGACAATTACGCACATGCCAATACCAAATATGTTTATTTTTATTATGTTTCCATCTTTTTTTACATGGAAAATGGGAAAAGGGGGGTAATGTGAACTTTTAACATGGAAGGGTTTAATGTGTGCTTTTTGAACTTTTATTAAACTTTTTTTTTCTCAATTAGTCCCTTATAGGACCTTAATAAGGAATCATTAGATTATTTGGTTGTGCTTATTTGGTTGAACCTGCTCCAGGCTCAATCAAATGCAGATCCACGCCAACCATGGGATGAGAGGTAAGCCCTCTGGCTACCTACACAGTGAATTGCCCACCTGTGATTGCACTGTGGGTGGGTGGGCGATCCATACCACTAGACCACCAGGGATGGTCAAAAGGTACCATTAGATGCTGCTGTCAGCTTTGACAGTGGCAATATAAAGGGTTAATAGCTGGCTGCAGCAATAGCCGCATGCCGGCTATAATGGCGGCCCCAAGCTACAGCAATCAGCTGGGGGCCACCAGGTATTGAGCAGGCTTGAGTAAGGATCTCGCTCCATACACCTTGAGCGCCACTGTATTAAAATCAGTGGAGGTTGCCGGTCCAGTTCTGCTTGCCTGAAGCAAGGATAAATGCATGAAAAATGTATCTGCCCAACATACAGTTCCAGTCATGGGTGACAGGATTTACACATTCTTGTATATAATATATATATATATATATATATATATATATACTGTATAACCAGAATCATAACAAAAAAATAGTTCCACAAGGAAAATAAGTTACCCCATGGTCCCTCTCATTCCATCAGCAAATAAATAGGTATTAGTAAATAAATACATTCTGCCAAAGGTGGTCACAGTTCTTTAACCCCTTAAGGACGC
The DNA here is from genome assembly GCF_029499605.1 of Hyla sarda. Classification (NCBI taxonomy): domain Eukaryota; kingdom Metazoa; phylum Chordata; class Amphibia; order Anura; family Hylidae; genus Hyla; species Hyla sarda. The sequence goes on from NC_079190.1 coordinate 238,360,329, forward strand.
AGGACATAAATGTTCATCCTGGTGCGGTGGTACTTAACGCACCAGGACGTACATTTACGTCCTGTGCACAACCGCGGGCATTGGAGCGATGCCCGTGTCATGCGCGGCTGATCCCGGCTGCTGATCGCAGCCAGGGACCCGCCGGCAATGGCCAACGCCCGCGATCTCGCGGGCGTCCGCCATTAACCCCTCAGGTGCCGGGATCAATACAGATACCGGCATCTGCGGCAGTGCGCGATTTCAATGAATGATCGGATCGCCCGCAGCGCTGCTGCGGGGTTCCGATCATTCAGAACGCCGCACGGAGGTCCCCTCACCTTCCTCCGCCCGGCTCCCGGCGTCTCCTGCTCTGGTCTGTGATCGAGCAGACCAGAGCAGGAGATGACCGATAATACTGATCTGTTCTATGTTCTATACATAGAACAGATCAGTATTAGCAATCATGGTATTGCTATGAATAGTCCCCTATGGGGACTATTCAAGTGTAAAAAAAAATGTAAAAAAATGTAAAAGTAAAAGTTAAAAAAAAAAGTGAAAAATCCCCTCCCCCAATAAAAAAGTAAAACGTCCGTTTTTTCCTATTTTACCCCCAAAAAGCGTAAAAAATAAATTTTATAGACATATTTGGTATCGCCGCGTGCGTAAATGTCCGAACTATTAAAATAAAATGTTAATGATCCCGTACGGTGAACGGCGTGAACGAAAAAATAAAAAGTCCAAAATTGCTACTTTTTTAATACATTTTATTAAAAAAAAATTATAAAAAATGTATTAAAAGTTTTTTATATGCAAATGTGGTATCAAAAAAAGTACAGATCATGGCGCAAAAAATGAGCCCCCATACCGCCGCTTAAAAATAAAAAAGTTAGAGGTCATCAAAATAAAGGGATTATAAACGTACAAATTTGGTTAAAAAGTTTGTGATTTTTTTTAAGCACAACAATAATAGAAAAGTATGTAATAATGGGTATCATTTTAATCGTATTGACCCTCAGAATAAAGAACACGTCATTTTTACCATAAATTGTACGGCGTAAAAACGAAACCTTCCAAAATTAGCTAAATTGCGTTTTTCGCTTTAATTTCCCCACAAAAATAGTGTTTTTTGGTTGCGCCATACATTTTATGATAAAATGAGTTATGTCATTACAAAGGACAACTGGTCGCGCAAAATACAAGCCCTCATACTAGTCTGTGGATGAAAATATAAAAGAGTTATGATTTTTAGAAGGCGAGGAGGAAAAAATGAAAACGTAAAAATTAAGGCCAAAATGGGCTGAGTCCTTAAGGGGTTAAAGGGGTTATTCAGAAGGAGGAAAAGTTATTCACTTCCGCCTCCCTTAAGTTCCCCGAATACATATACACCCTTTTGGATTCAAAATTGACAAGTCAAATTTACAATTTCATAATAAATTGGTTATTTGGAGGAGGAAAGGTAAGGCCTCATTCTCATTCCTGGTGCTCCACTTCTGTCTCCCTGTCATTTCGAAAGTATGACTGGGTAGGTACACATTACAATCATCGCATGCCGGCTAAACCAAGGCTGCATGGTGTGACCAATTGGTCATCACATACAGGCATGTTTTTAGTAACCCTTTCCAGTTTAGGGAGTTACACTTCGGAGACCACAGGCAGGCAGGAGTGGAACTTTGGCAGAGAGGAAAGGTATTACTTTTCCTCCAGGATATCCCCTTTAACATGATATCGTAGATTTGAGACACTTTACTTTAAGTTCAGTAATGTGCATTTGGGTTGTATCAACCTATCTATATTCTAGACAAATAGTAGCTATTGTTCTAGAACACACATCCAAGATAATGAGGTTGAAACCTTAAAGTTTCTTCTATTTTGTCCATTCTAAAACATCTTTTTGGTGGTTACAGCATTCCTACCAAGTGAGGTTAAAAGTTGTCATCTGTGTGCCAACAATGCTGATGTTCTATATTATGGACTTATATGAGGCAGCCTTGTTCTGCTGGTGACCTTCTGTACTTTACTCCCCTTTAAACTGTCAGCACTTTGTAAATTATACCCAATGCTAAAATAAAAAGACAGGTTAGGCATCACATTTAAAAATAACTTCAAGGAGGTATTGTGCAAGGGGTCAGTTTCAGGACTTTCAGCAGACTTGTAGATTTACACACTGCTACTGACAAAAAATAATACCATATTCACATTTACACCCAAGGGTTTAGGTCATATTCAGAATAAAAGCGCATGACCTTTCCATGAGTTCAAGCCACATCATTTTACCTGCGCACAGGACTATTGTTTTTCTTATTTTTCTTGGAAACTAGACGTAAAGTTGAAATATCACAAATGTTGTATGGATACTCTCTTTATACAGATTACAGACTGCTGTAATGGTTCATAGCCTGCTGATAGGCTGCCGGGAAAACAAAGGGAATCTAAACATCTTGTAGATACTCGGTTTTGGTTAATAATATCTGAGGGAAGCCATTAAATGCTTATACATACTAGTTAATATATAGAACTGTATTATTTACATTAACAAATGGAAGTGCTTCTCTTAATGGGGTACTCTGGTGGAAAACAACATTTTTAAAATCAACTGGTGCCAAAAGTTATACAGATCTGTAAATTACTTCTATTTAAAAATCTAAAGCCTTCCAGTACTTATCAGCTGCTGTATACTACAGAGGAAGTTGTACAGTTCTATTCTGTCTGATCACAGTGCCTCTGCTGACACCTCTGTCCATGTCAGGAACAATCCAGAACAAGAACAAATCCCCATAGTAAACCTCTCCTGCTCTGGACAGTTACTGACAGAGGTGTCAGCAGAGAGCACTGTGGTCAGACAGAAAATAACTATACAACTTTTTCTGTAGCATACAGCAGCTTATAAGTACTGGAAAGATTAAAGGGGTACTCTGCCTCTAGACATCTTATCCCCTATCCAAAGGGGATTGCGGGGTCACACAACCTCCCATAGATATGGAGGGGGCATGATGCAACGTTACGAGGGGGGCGTGACGTGATGTCATGTTTCCCACAGCAGGAACCCAGCGTTCTAAACATACTGTTTATGCCATAGCACTGCACTAAGGGGGCGTGTCTTGAGGGTGTGTGTCAGCCACCGCATCATGCAGAATGGTCTCTAGTTTAACTCACTGGAAACTACAGCAGCAGGCAGACGGGCATATTGGTACATCAGGGGCTAAATGAATGCCCAAAGTGCCTCAAGCTGCTAAATGCTAACAATGTGATCACAGAAACGTGCACTATTCAGCTGTACCAGCAGTTTAACAGGCACAAGCCTTTAGGCACATTTGCTGTTACAACCCTGGTGGTAGACTCACTTTTAGAGTATCCAGATTGCTTGTCAAAAAAGTCCAATCAGACACTCACACTACCCACTGAAACATTAATACAGTTTATTCATTTTATCTTGATCCATAGCAATCATCAGGCTTCTCTAGTGATACCCATTATGTGTTGCATTCAAAGGAATAGTTAAAAATGAATAAACAGTTAATAAAAATAAAAAAATGTTTTCAGATGAATGGATTTCCAGCAGTTAGATATTTCACACATTGACTGTCACCATAAACATCCTTAATTATTGCCACAAAAAGATCTGTATTAGTTAATGAATTAACTAAAATAATAATACAATTATTGGTCACAAACCCAGCAATGCATTAGAAAAAAGGAAAGGACCCTGAAGGCCTTTTGGGTAAAATCCTCCAAACTCTGTATAATGCCCATAACGGTCTCAGATAGGTTGTTGCTAGCAACTGGAATAGGACTTGTGACTTGCTTTTAGCAGACTGTAGCTTTAATAGGACTCTAAAAAGACTGGAACTTGACCCTGGTTCTCTTCTTTGGCCAGAACAGTCTAGAACCTAGGAGAAACTCTCTAACTAGGTATATGTGTCTGTCTCGCAGGAGCAGAGCTAGGAGAGATGTTGCTCTGGCATTAGAAAAATTTTGGGTCCAGGCCTCTGGAGAGAGGGGGCTGAATTAGGGAGTCTTCCAACACCCTTTCTGGAAACTTGTGCATTTAACCCCTTAACGCACATGGACATACATGTCCATTTGCGGCTCCCGAGGTATGACGCATGCTCAGTAGAAGAGCGTGCATCATACCTGGTGGGTCCAGGTTGCTATAAGCAACCAGGACCCATTGCTAATGCCTGACATCACCGATCGGCATTAACCCTTTAGAAGCGGCAATCAAACTTGATCACCGTGTCTATAACTAAAGTAAATAATGCCGTTTAGCTCAGCAATGCTGTTTGGGACCGCCGCGGTGAAATTGCGGTGTTTCGAACAGCTTGCAGGACGTGAGGAGAATCCCTACCTGTCTCCTGTGCGTCCCATCGCCAAAGACTGCTCCGTGCCTGAGATCGAGGCAGGAGCAGTCAAGCGGCGATAACAGTGATCAGTGTTATGCTATTGCATAACAGTGATCAGTGTATTCAATCAGTGTGTGCAATGTTATAACCCCCTATGGCTGCTATAACATTGCAAAAAAAAGTGTAAAAAAAAAAGTTAATAAAGATCATTTAACCACCCCTCTAATAAAAGTTTGAATCACCCCCCTTCTCCCATTAAAAAAAAAAAAAAAAAAAACAGTGTAAAAAAATTTAAATATGTGGTATCTCCGGGTGCGTAAATGTCTGAACTATAAAAATATATAATTAAACAAACCGTGCAGTCCAAAATAGTATATTTTTTGTCACTTTTTATAAAAGTCCGATCAAAACAAAAATGGTACCGATAAAAACTTCAGATCACGGCGCAATAATTTTTTTTTTGTAGTAAAATTTTATCAAACCTATATAAATTGGGTATCCTTGCGACCGTATGGACCAACAGAATAAATATTAGCCGCTAAAAATCACAAAATGGCTTTTCTTTTCTATTTTGCCCCACAAATAATTTTTTCTGGTTATTGCAGTAGATTTTGTGGTGAAATTATTAATGGTATTACAAAGTAAAATTGTTGGCGTAAAGAGCAAGCCTTCATATGGATTTTTAGGTGGAAAATTGAAAGTGTTATGATTTTTAGAAGGTGAGGAGGAAAAAAAAAAGTGCAAAAATGAAAAATCGCCAAAGAGGGAAGGGGTTAAAGGGGTGAAAATATTTTTTTTATTATTATTATTATTTTTTTTATCAATTGGCGCAGGAACAATAAACAGATTTGCAAATTACTTCTATTTAAACATCTTAATCCTTCTAGTAATTATCAGCTGCTGTGTGCTCCACAGGAAGTTCTTTTCTTTTGTCTGACCGCAGTGTTCTCTTCTGACACCACTATCTGTCTCAGGAACTGTCAAGAGCAGGAGCAAATCCCCATAGCAAACCTATCCTTCCCTTGACAGTTCCTGAGACAGACAGAATGTCTGCAGAGAACACTGTGGTCAGACAGAAAAGACATTCAAAAAGAAAAGAACTTCCTCTGTAGTATACCAAAGCTGATAAGTACTGTAAGGGTTAATATTTTTAAATATAAGTAATTTACAAATCTGTTTAACTTTCTGGCACCAGTTGATTTAAAGAAAAATGTTTTTCACCGGAGTACCCCTTTAAACTGTAACCATAAGTATATAGCAATGTAATATTTTAAAAAGCTATGCAAGTGAACTCCTAGTACCGAAGACCATTAGGAAGGCACTTAGGAAAGGGTTTTCTCAGCCATACCACAACTTCACATATATTGGAACTGGGACACAGGTACCAGGACACTGCATGTATCTAATTTTGCGTTTAAGTAATTATTTTTAAATGATAGAAAGTCCAATTAAGGTGTCTATGTTTACAAATTGGCATTTTGATAACATGCCAGGTGTCAATAATGTAAGTACGGCCTGCTGATTTTAAAGTGTTTCCTGATAACTGATGATGATAGCACATACAATCAACCCACAGCATTAGCAGATTTTGAGATCATTAGACAAGGGTTTTCCCTCAGCAGCATTACAAGACATCAAGCTTCCCTTCATGTGTGATATCTGCAAGTCAGTTGTTCTGAACAGAGTGGAGGTGGAGTACTTTGCTACAACTTGTGGGCACTTTGGGCGATATATTATTGTATTGATCATTCTATATTTGTCTATCGAATATGTCAGACTACTGTATGAGAAGAAAATAAGTGAATGAAACATTTGTAGCAAAGCAATTTGCTTGTGTGCAGTTCTTGGTTATATGAAGTGCTATATGACGGAAGTGAGGAGTGAGCCCCTGGTGTATTTGAATGGTCTAAACTGCTTTCCAACTGAACAACAATCTTAAATGTACATGTTGTTATCATAAAATATTCTATTTCATACAGATGCAACCTGTTAAGCTAAAGTAGGGTCAGGAAATGTCCGGCCCGCAGGCTACATACAACAAGATTTATACTAGTCAGTGAAACATTATGTAAAAGCAATGAACAGAGTATTCAGCTCACCCTCAGCGGGCCACACGCACGGACTGTGCAAGGCAAGCACCACATCAATAGAGAAAGTAGGAATGTCCAGCGCAGATGGTCGTGCAAAGAAGGTTATTCTTTATTGGATAAAAGCCATAACAGTAACGCGTTTCAGGTGCGTTAGCACCCTTAGTCGTACATCAAAGAGAAACATTACATGTGGCCCGCCTTGTTGAGCACTCTGCACATCATAGTTGAAAAAATACTCGCAGCTACTGTAATTTTTACGCAGGTCACACCCCTGGTTAACATTAAGTCAAGCCACCAGGACTGTGACATGCGTACATGGGGGAGGGGTTGTGGACGTCACAGCGCTCCGCATGTGCACATATCACAGCCCCGGTTTCTGCCTGCAGTGACAGTGATGCCCACTGACAGAAGCTTCATTCACACCCCCAACCTGCTCCACTGCTTCTGGAAGATCTCCTCAATCTGCCTCCCCACTGTGAGACAATCTTCTGCAGCAAACATTAAAGAGTACCGGTCACCAACTATAAAAAAAATAAAAATAAATGTTGTTTCTTCCTGCCAGGACAAGAAGATTTTTTCAAATTTAGAAAAAACATAAAAAAAAAAATATATAGTGGTATACAGACCTCTAGGTATATATTAAATAAATTGCATTAGATAAATATTAGAATTGAGATGTGAGGTAGGTGTGTATGTGCAAATAGACTAGCAGTAGATGATATGGGTAAAAATCAGTTTATTAATGTAAAATATATATTAGTCCTAGCAGGGCCCTTGCTATGGATCTACTAAATATATTAACAACAAATTTGTACAAAAACAGTAAAAAAATAATATTACGTTGTGCAAAGAATAATAAAAAATATTAAAATAAAATAGAATAATGGGGCAGTCACCAATGGTGTAGGAGATTGTGGACAGTTATAATGCTTTGTAATCCATAGAAATGCTTTGTAATCCACAGAGATACTTTTAGGGTATAGTTCAAGTATAGTTGCAGTCCACTGAAGTTTTAGCAAAATAGTAACAAATAGAGTATCAAATAAAGTATATGCCGGTGCTTCTGCACCACTCACCGCTCTGCTGTGTGCAGGAAACCTGGGATGGAAGCCCCTATTTTGCTGGGCTCCGTATCGCAGACTGGCTCAGCTTGGCGGCCGGCTCAGTGTGGATGTCTGCGTTATAAGTCCGAGGATTTCCCAATTCTGATGGCAACAAGGATGCGGTGTGTGGCTGGTGAGTGGATGCAGGTGCAGTTTAGCAATGCTGAAGGCGTCGTCCTCGTGTTTGAGAGCGCACGTATGCACAGTGGTCCCAAAAGCAAGGGATTCTAGCTGTTGCAAATGGTAGGATGGTGTTAGGCTTCCAATGGTGATCTGAATGCTGGGGGTGGATAAGCTAGATGCCTTTCGGGAGTGATCCCTTTTTCAATAGCTATTTTTTACTCAACTTTGACAGCGGCAATCTAAAGGGTTAAAAGCCATATGCCAGACTATTAGCGGCAGCCCCCAGCTACTGAAATCACCTGGGGCCCACTCCATACACCCTGAGCACCGGTGTGAGGTGCAGACTTGCGTCCCATGCAAGTCTGCCTCTGCTCCTGCACCTCACACCGGCATTATAAAAATAAAGAGGGAAGTCGATCCGGCTCTGTTTACCCGACACAGGGCTAAATCTATTAAAAATTCACCTGCCCGGCGCCCAGAACTACATGTCCCGGGTGTTGGGCAATAGGATTTCCACATCCCTGCTCCTACAGAGGGGTCCTAACTCCTATGGGGAAACTACATATAGGAGAGAAAACTACCTTCAGGAGTTCCTATGTGCAGTGGGCAGGCTATCTTCAGAGAGCTCCTACCAAAGGGGTGGGGACTACATATGGGGGGGGGGGGTAAACTACCTATGGGGGCTACCTACAGGGTCCTACCTATAGGGAAAAACCTATATACATAAGGGCAAACTATCAAAGGGGGGAAACTAACTAAAAAGTGGCAGACTACCTATATAGGGTAGACCACCTACTAGAGAAACTACATATTAGGGAAACTACCTACAGGGGATACCAGCTTACTGGGGAAAAATCCCTACTGGAGATGCCAGCTTACTAAGGGAAAGTACATTCTGAAACACTTATATAGAGGTGGCACATACCTAATGGAGAAAACTACCAGCTGGATTAATCCTAATAGGGGAACAGACCTATTCACATCCAACTGTCCTATCCCTCCCCACCAACCCACTTACTGACCCGCTTTATTGTTTCTGACACCAAACAGCAGAAATATTACTATTTAAAACTCAATAAGGGTCTATTCACACAGCAGAATTTCCGCTTGCAGAATTCTACTTGCAGAATTCCTCAAATGAAAGCACAATAGACTTCTATGGGGTTCTGCACTCCCATTCCCAGTTCTGAAATTCTGCACCAATTCTGCACCAATTCCTCACCAATTCTGCACAAGCCAGAAACCACCCAAAGAAGCGGAAGCAGAATTGCTGCGGAAATTCTGCCCGTATGAATAGATCCTAAGTAGGGAAAAGGCAAGGCGGGTGCTGAAAAAGAAGGGAACCTAAGATGTCTGGCAGGTTCTGCAGAGATGAGTTGCCACTGGAAATAATCATGATAGCAGTATAGGCCAGATGAAGAAGAAAAGGGAAAGTAAATGATCAGAGAAGACATAACCTGTAAGTTGCTTGATATAACAGCATTGTAATCTAGATAGCTAACCGATAAAGATATTGTTGATTTTTTGTATTAATTATTTGGTAGTGGTGTCCTGAGGTAAATGTTTTTTAACAAGGGGTGCCCCAAGTTGTAAAAGTACTTCTAATTGTTAACTAACCTTGCTTTGGCTTTACTTTTATTATAATTATAGCTTCTGTGAATGCCCAGAAACGCTCAGCTGTTTAATACCTGATGAACACATAAACATCTTAATAGCATCAATAAGATATGAATACATAAAGGGAAACCTGTCACAATTAACATGCAGTCAGCAGCATATTATGATCTCTAACATGCTACAGATTGCACAGCAACTTGAAGGTGGCATGTTCACTGTAAGGGTGCGTTCACACTACGGAATTCCCACAGAATTGCATGAGCGAAACTCTGCGAGCAGAATTCCGCGGTGTGAACTTAACATTAGTGTGAATGGGTCTCCGCGAGACCCGTTAACACTGCAGAATTTCAGCGGTGGACAATTCCGCCGCTGAAATTGTTCCGCGCAAAGAAAGAACATGTTCATTGTTTGCGCGGATTCCGCGAGCACTGCATAGCCGTCAATGGTGACGGCTCAGTGCCCCCCGGACCTAGCTCCGAAGCAACTTCGGCGGCCGCCAGGCGGATTCTCCGCTCGCGGAACTCAGCGAGCGGAGACTCCGCAGTGTGAACGCACCCTAAAGGGGTTTTCTCATCAAAGGGCTCTATTTGATGTAGACATCTAGAATCAGTAAAACAAAATACTGGTACCAGTAAAAAGAACATACTGTGGTATACAGAATTCTGCATCTCTGCAGCATGCTTTTCCATTTCCGTGCCCCCCCCCCATCCTATTTGTGGGCATGTATGCAAATGGTGCCCATGTACACAATCAGACAGATCCATTTACTTTTCTTTGCAAGTTCTCAATGCAGCAATTCATTCTTAATAGGAGCTTTAGGGAGCAACCAATCTCCACCATCACAGGTAGCCTTTATTTGGAACTTTATTTGCACATACAGAGCCATTGCTGCCTAACACAAGTGGTCATATTCACTGAAAACAAAAATGAACATAAAATTCAGGATCATATAATGACAGAAAATTATTAAAAGTTAAAGTAATTGATTATTTTTGCAGGCTCCGATCCTGAGAAAGAAGGAGGGCTTATTAAGTGTTGCGGCCCCTTCACTGTTTTCCAGTGCAACAGCGCTTCTGCCCACATGACTGTGCAGAGAACTTCTCTTTCAAGATTTTTGGGAGTGCTGAAGGTCAGACTCCCGTCAAACAATTTGGGCATAGCCTATTGAAATGGTAATACCTCTTTAATATAAATAAATATATAACAGAATAACACAGCAGTTTGTTGGCAGTTTTCAAACAGAAGCAGGATGGTTTTTTTTTGCACTCTACAAACTATATATTACAAAAAAATGCAATATTTAATTGTCAATGTAGGTTATGTTAGTCAAAAGTGTCATTGTATAAACCTTATCTTGATCCCTGGCATGTTGGAATAATAATATTCTTTATTTATATAGAGCACACAGATTTTGCCGCACTGTACAGTCAAACTCGACCCTGTCCCTATCGGGGCTCACAATATAAATTCACCTATCAATATGTTTTTGAAGTGTGGGAGGAAAGCGGAGTAACCTGAGGAAACCTATGTAAATGGAGAACAGATGTTGTCTTTGGTGGCATTTGAACCGAGGACCCTAGGTCCACTGAGCCACCCTGTTGGGATAAGGATATCCCAATTTTAGGAATACAGTACAGTATCATAATGCAATACACAGACCTAAGTTTAACATCTCATTTCAATCACTGGCGTTATCTTGATCAATGGTGCCACATTGCTGTCAGATTAAGGAACTCAAGATACTATTGAAACATCTGTACACTAGTCATTAACTTCTTATACATTAGTAAAAGTTAAATATCAGTTCAATAAGGGTCACCACTATTATTTTTAATATGTGGCGCCTTACAAAAATGGATTATTAACTAATTCAAGAGTACCTGTCATCAAATAGATATGTTGTCTATGATTATAGTCCTAAAAACTTTGTCATTTCATGTATTAAACATTTTTTATCTTTCTATGTTTATTTTCACTTTGAAAAAATGCTTGCCTGGCATGAGTCCGAACTCTCATAGTGCAGCCAGGACACTGACTAGCACAGCACAGCTCCCAGCCTGTCAATCAGACAAGTGGGATCAAGCACTGTGCCCGCAGCATGGCATTCCTGACATGGCCGGTCGGTTCCTCCTCTCTGTATGGTACGTGCAGTGCTAAACAGAGAGGAGGAGACTCAGCAGCTGCCGGCTGTGCTGTGTGCTGAGCCTCTATGTGGCGCTCCCAAGAGGGATCGCAGCATAGAGGAAGAAGGGTGGAAGTGAGCCCAGGCAGGCTTCAGATGACCTTACACCTGCCAGGCCACGCCCCCTTCCTCCATCACACACGTACCCAAGACTGAGCAGCAATACAGATCAAAAAAGAAAAGCAAGATGTGTGTCGGGAAGAGTCAGGGAGAGATGGGGGTGGAGGGGATTAGGGACAGTTTAGTTCATGATAGGTACTCTTTAAGATTAAATTACCAAAATAAGGCCAAGCTAGTCAGATTGACTGTGTGATTTATGAACAAAAAACGTGCTGTATTTTCTATTTTAGAGAGTGACTAAATCCTGTATGACTGTGAACAATGAACAACATAGTAAAGCAGTGCAATAACTATGTGTAGTATTGATGCAAAGCTGCTCTACAGATGAACAAGTAGAATGTTCTTTTAATGTTCATCTACACTGCTGATATTCCAAGCAGTGATTATGTTGGCAGCTGATTCTGGGTGCCACCAGTGGTAGGACCGCACCGATATGCACCATCGCCATACATGGTAATGTAATCAAGCGAAATTCCGCCAAATATATAAAACATAGTTATTTTTTTGGCAGGTTCTGAATCTTGAATTTCCGCTGCGAACCGCACTGCAAGCAGAATTCCAAATTCAGCAGTGTGGATCAGCTCTAAAGCTTGTTTATGCAGGTAGAAGTGCTCAGAGAGGGATATGTTGACATTCATTGTTGCTCAGTGTGGCCACATGGTAAGCCAATCATCTGTCAGCTTGTACAAAAAGCTTAAAGAGGTGTCAGCAGAGAGCACTGTGGTCAGACAGAAAAGAAATTCAAAACTTCCTGAGGAGCACATAGCAGCTGATAAGTACTGGAAGAAATAAGATTTTTAAATTGAAGTCATTTACAAATCTGTTTAACTTTCTGGTACCAGTTGATTTAAAAAAAAAAAAAATTTCACCGGAGTACCCCTTTAAAATATTAAGACCGCATCACCAGTAGTAAATATTTAACCATATCTGTTTTGAATAAAACAAAAAAAAATAAGAAATCTATAAATGATATGTTATTATAAATTCTAAGTTATTATTATTATCATCATTATTTAACTATAACCTATATAAACAGAAAACATTACCAATGACTTTCTCCAAATCAGAAATCACCTACACATTGCACAAAACATATTCAATATGACTAACCAAAAAAACAGCATAAAAATTACAATCATATATGTAAAACAATGGCATTAATAAGATGAGACTTTAGACCTGAGAAGAGCCATGCTATAGTAAGTCTTAGGTGAAAACAATTCATGCAAGGGAAAAAATGCTTTTTGGGGATATAGAAGAGCTCGACCAACATGCAATAAGAATCTAGCAAAACATTAAAATCACATGAATACACAAAAAATGCTCAATGATAAAGGCACCATATTGTCTTTTAATTGCAAACTGTAGACTGGAACAGTATACTGTACAACAGAAGAAAGAATAAGCAATGTTTAGCCTACTACCGCATCTATAAGTTTTATAGTCCCATTTTTCATGGGTTATTTAGTACTTACACTCATCAAAGCAACAAGTGTAAGTGTGCAAAATTTTTCAATGATGCTATTATTAAAGGAATAAAAACAGAACAGCTTGTAGTTAGCATCAAAGAGAAAAACCGCATTGTGAGGCTATAACCTCCTCATAACCTCATTCCATCTTTGACAACTATGATTTTCTGACCACTCTTGAGATGTCAGCATATCATTTAATCTTTTTATTACTCTTTAAAACAGATCAGCCATTAAAAAGAGAGGGCTGGAGGATGAGTGGAGGTATCAAGCTTTGTACTGTTAAAAATAAGGAAAGTGTAAAATGAGAATAGCCTATAGAATTTTATAGGAAAGGGGAAGCACTGGCAGTGTATATGCTGTAGGATAACAAGAAGTAGTGGTGTGAACTGTTTTAAAATATCATCACCTCAAGTAAGATCACAAAGTTTTCAACATACTTTAATAAGCTGTATATATAGTTCAGGATAAAATGTATATGGCAGTTTTTACTAAATGATTCAGCTGTCCCTGAAATAGCAGGTAGAGACAAGCTGTTTTGATGTCCCTCATACACTGCACACACACACAGAAGAGGATATTCTGGTTCCTATTTCTTGAGCGTATACCCATAGAATCAGAAGACTCATAAGCAGAGGATATAACATAACAGTAATGAGCAGTGTAATCTGTGAATCCAGTACTGAAGTGAGATTAAAGAAAAGTTACTAGAACTTTCAGTGGCCTATCTCTTTTTTTAATAAGGTAAATTACTAAGTTTCTCATATTTGCTTATACTTATGATTTCTGCAACATTTGTGGAAACATGTAACTATTTAAAGCATACCTGTCAAATTCCTCAAAAAAAGAAAAAAAATTATTATGTGTTATTCAGTACCTAATCCTGACCATGTACATCAAACTTTATGCCCCTACATATATTTATTATAAAAATAAATCCTCTCAGAGTAATAGGGCGTGCCCCTCCTTGTGGTGGTGATTGGTGTGTCTGCTTATGCAGCCCTGTCTATGAGTCATCTCTTGCCCATCACTCATGGACACGCTTGATGATACTGCAGGACTGGTTAGAGTCGCAGTAGGTATGGTGACCCCTAGTGGTGGGATTTTCAGGAGCCATTTTTTTTAATACATATTCAAAAAATTTTAAACAACAATATTACAAAATGTCTTTCATTTTCATTAGTAACAACATATAGAGTTTTTGGATCTCACAGTGCCCTTTGAAGCTGTAAACATTCTTCATGTCTTTGTATAATTCACCATTATTGTCAAGTACATTTTTTTAGCTCCTCCAATACTACTTCTCTGCCAGTCCCTTCAATAGCTGCCAATTATGACAGAATACAGTTTAAAATCCTACACCCAATATACCAAACACTTGACACTTCATACAAAATGAATTTTCAAATACTGACACAAAAGAAATCTTAACTCTAGGTAAGAGCTATTTTCTATACTTGACTCTAACAATCTATTTCCCCTTCATGCCTTTAAACCTTCAGTTCTAGTTTTTGCAAAACTTTTAGCATCAACACTCTTAAACCCTTCAGATGCAATTTAAAAACTGTATTTATTCAGTGTCTTGAATCCTAAACCATCCACCAGTTTATTGCTTATTAGATCTATATTATCTATTATAAAAAGCGGTGGTTATCTGCAAAGTTGCTAAAATTCTTTAGTCCTTGGCATAAATACATTTCAAATTGTTTTGACAGCCCTAGGGCATCTAGCCACTGAGCCATGAACTGCAGAGTGCGGTGGTTTCAGTGGACAATTAGATAGTTTAGGGTTAGGAGAGTTCCAGTGATCTGAGGACTGGATGTTTTTGTAATCGGGGTCCCTTTCTCATGGGCTACTGAAAATGTGCACTGGTAGGAAGGGTGGCCTACATTGAGGGGCTGCTCATTCGAAGCACCAGTCCTGCCAGCACCACTGTCCCAACACCTTTCCTCCCCAGTACCATAATAATCTGCATTCTCCAGCCTGCTGGAGGAGCGCAGTGCCACCTACGAGACCAGAGAGGCAGGTTCTGACATTGTGCGCCTCAATACATCCACCCCATGAGGAGGAGGTTTGCTACAGTGTGTCAACCCAGTAGTAGGGTAGGGCATGTCAAAGGGCAGAGCCAATGGGCAGGATGAAGGGGCGGCAAAATTAGCTTTCGCCTAGGGTGGCAAAAATCCTAACACCAGCCCTGGATAGTGAGATCACCATCTCATACCTGGGGGTTTGAGTCAGTGTTTCAGTGGGGCCCACAAGCCCATGTACTTCAGGCTAACATTCAGGTGGGAGGTATTTATGTATTTTGATTTTAATGTTGCACAATATAAGCTTAAGCACTTGTTAATAAAGTGTTGTTAATAAAGACATGGCTGATCCCCAGTCATGCTACAAGTTTAGTTGTACATGTACTTTATTATGTTTTGCTTAGCACTAATTTTGTGCCCTCTCTTTCTGCAGAATTTTGCCCCTTCACACGGGAAGTGTACCAATACTTGACAGAAGATTTAAGCGGCCTTTATATGTGGGGACTACAATATGGTAACGGTTTTTAATACCACTGGACAGTCTCTTTAATGCAGCTTGTGAAATATTAACTTTTTGATCCTGTCCAATTTATTAAACTTTTATTAGTAGGCGTTTCCCAATTAACTCTCTAATAATGTCATTGTGGTGTTAAAAACGGTTTTACACTGACCTTCATATCTGTATTAGTATTGCACTTTTAAACCTTTTTTTGGACAACATATTACAATGTCAAGGTGATGGCACAATATAAATGAATCAGTCAAAAGGCTTCTCATAATGGGACAATTACAATTCACCAGATTGTTTATTCTTTGCAGAAAGCAGTTACAAAAGGCTGGAAAAATAGTAATCCACTCTCTAAACTTTAGTCTACATTGTTCAGATGTGCTTAACATTGGAGGCTAACCACTGAACAATGGTCCAGTTCCAGTCCCCACACATCCCCTGGTGGGACATGAGACAGCTTCTTCAGCAAACATACTGTGAAATCTCATGCACAACATGCAATAATCTGTCACATTTCCATTCACTATGTTGTCATAATTACAGTTCTTATTAAAACCGTAATGAAAACAATATGTCATACAAGGCAAATGCAGAAAACACACTATTTTCCTTCCGCTATAATGAATGTGTAGGCACTCTAAGACCTCCTTTTTCCCTCACAAGCCACCAAGAGAATCAAACCAACCACAAAGCAGTCTTGGGAAGGCAACCAGTGATTTAAAACTCCAGTGTACTGCACACATTCCTCTTTAATCTGTGCCTTTTAATCTTGTCTCAGACCACAAATCAGTGCTGGCTGACAACTGCCTGTCTTTGGCATTGTCCCAATGGTCACTCAAAATCCAAGAAAGAAAGCTATAATTCAGCAAAATAAATGTGTGCACTGAAACTTCATAGCTGGTAAAGTTGTTCTTTCTACCGAACCCAGGGCAGGACCACTCAGTAAAATAAAAACGTTCTGTGAATATCAATTTTCTGTATTTGCCACATATATCTGATTATATATATATATTCTGTTGCTATATATGTATATATATATATATATATATATATATATATATATATATATATACATATACACACACACATATCCATTGAATTAAGGTGCTTCATTCAGTCCTACTCTCACAGGTGTATAAAAGCATGCACCTATCAAGTCAACCTGTCAACCTGCCTTTACAAAAACTTATGAAAAAGTTAATTGAATATTGTAATATGCTGCCACTATTGCAACAAGTCAGTTTGAGAAACTTCTTTCTGCTTAGATCTTCCACGATTAACTATGAGTGGTATTATTGACAAGTTAAAGTGTTTTGAAACCACGACTCTCAGTCACAGTAGGCTGGGGTGGGGTTGCGAAGAGATATGGTGCATAGTGCATAAAAGTTGCCAATGCTCTACTGAGTAATATCTATCTGCTCTAAATAATATCTATCTGGCACTCTGATAGATTAGTCTGGGTTTAGCAAATGTTAGTTAAATGTTGCCTGTCTGACTGCGCTGTGTCAACTGTAAAGTTTGGTGAAGTAGAAATAATGCTATGAAGGTGTTCTTCGCGGCTGGCCTAGGCCCCTAAGTTCCATTGAAGGTAAATCTTAATGCTTCAGAAAACAAGGACAATTTGGACAACTGTATGCTTCCAACTTTGGGGAAGGCTCTTTCTGTTCTAGCATGGCTGAGCCCTAGTGCGCAAAGCAAGGTCATAAAGGCATGATTGGGCGAGTTTGTCAGAACTTGACAGGCTCCCACAGAGCCCTGAATTAACCCCTTAAGGACTCAGCATTTTTCCGTTTTTGCATTTTCATTTTTTCCTCATCATCTTCTAAAAATCATAATGCTTTAAATTTTACACATAAAATTCCATATTATGGCTTATTTTTTGCGTCACCAATTCTTATTTGCAGTGACATTAGTCATTTCACCCAAAAATCCACGGCAAAACGGAAAAAAAATTCATTGTGCGACAAAATTTAAGAAAAAATTAAATTTTGTAACTTTTTGAGGCTTTCTACTCATTTTTGAGGCTTTCTACTTGCATTTTTCGGTAAAAATAACACCTAATCTTTATTCTGTAAGTCCATATGGTTAAAATGATACCCTACTTATAAAGATTGGATATTGTCGTATTTCGTAAAAAAAATCATAACTACATGCAGGAAAATTTATACGTAAAAAATTCACATCTTCTAACCCCTATAACTTTTTTTTATTTTTCCACATACAGGCCAGTATGAGGACTAATTTTTTTGCGCCATGTTCTGAAGTTTTTATCGGTACCATTTTTGTATTGATCGGACTTTTTGATCGCCTTTTATTCATTTTTTCATGATATAAAAAGTGACCAAAAATACGTTATTTTGGACTTTGGAATTTTTTTGCGCATACGCCATTGACCGTGCGATTTAATTAATGATACATTTTTATAGTTCGGACATTTCTGTACGCGGCGATACCACATATGTTTATTTTTAATTTTATTTACACAGTATTTTTTAAGGGAAAAGGGGGGTGATTCAAACTTTTATTAGGGAAGGGGTTAAATGACCTTTGTTAATTTTATTTTTCCCACTTTTTTTTATGCAGTGCTATAGCTCCCATAGGGACCTATAACACTGCACACACTGATCTCTTATGCTGATCCCTGCAAAGCCATAGCTTTGCACGGATCAGTGAGATAGGAGCTCGATTGCTCAAGCCTGTAGCTCAGGCTTGGAGCAATCAAACCCTGATCGGATGCCGCGGAGACAGGTAAGGAGACCTCCGATTTTATCGCGATGTCCCGATCAGCCCCACTGAGCTGCCGGGAAGCGTTTACTTTCAGACGCGGCGGTCAACTTTGACCGCCGCGTCTGAAGGGTTAATAGCGTGTGTCACAACAATCGGTGCCGCGCGCTGTTAGCCCAGGGTCCTGGCTATGAATAGCAGCCGGGACCGACCCGGTGTGACCCCGTACTAAACACCGGGACCGGGCTCAGGGCGTACAGGAACGCCCTGAGTCCTTAAAGGGGTACTCCGGTGCTCCGATGTGACGTCATGCCCCAGTGTGATGTCACGCTCTGCCCCTCAATGCAAGCCTACGGGAGGGGGCGTGACAGCTATCACGCCCCCTCCCGTAGGCTTGCATACAGGGGCGGAGCGTGACATCACATGGGGGCTGGGGCGTGATGTCACATGCCGCCCACCCTGTAGTCGCCGGTAATCAGTCCCGGAGCGAACACGCTCCA
The DNA here is from genome assembly GCF_029499605.1 of Hyla sarda. Taxonomy (NCBI): domain Eukaryota; kingdom Metazoa; phylum Chordata; class Amphibia; order Anura; family Hylidae; genus Hyla; species Hyla sarda. The sequence continues at coordinate 238,379,111 of NC_079190.1, forward strand.
GGGACTGATTACAAACAGGATGCCGCGTGCAAGATTACGGGGGTCCCCAGCGGCGGGACTCCCGCGATCAGGCATCTTATCCCCTATCCTTTGGATAGGGGATAAGATGTCTAAGCACCAGAGTACCCTTTTAAGAGGTTAAACTCCAATAAACACCTTTGGGATGAACTAGAATTGAGTTAGCAAGCCATCCCCCATCCAAAATCATTATCCGATCTCCCAAATGCTCTTATGAATGAATGGGCAAAAATTTCCAAAGACACACTCCAAAATCTTGGGACCTTGCCCCTTTAGCCTCATACTTCTTTATTTTGTCCATAATCTTTCTTCCACAACACATTAGTTAGGTTGTGCCAGAGTTTCCCTAAATACCATATCAGTGCTTTAATATGATTTTAATATGATTTTCATCTTAACTTAAATTGTAGAATAAAAAAGTCCATAAACTGCCACGCAATGAAACCTATAAATAGGGATGCATGTCTTACTTAATTCACTATACAAAAAACAATAAGGTGCCTCCATCAAACCACTTTTTTCCAAGCAGAATACAAAAAAAAAAAAATGACCTCAGCCAGATAACAGAACATGAATTATACAAAAGCATGCTGGGGAGGAAATCAGAACTTACCAAGGAGCTTTAATGGAAAAACATCCTGCTCCAAACAGGTAAGGACTGGACATAGGAGGGGGAAAAGGCAAACAAATTAGATAAAGAAACAATATCAACACACATTACTTAAAGCATGTTATTTATGTGGAAGCTGACAAAACAGCTGAAATATGACACATCTGAAAATAAACTACATATGATGTCTTCCCTTACATTCAAGCCTTAATAAGAAGCAAATCATCATCCAAACTTAAAGGGGAATTCCAAGGTATATTATTAAGTTTTACTCTTAAATTAATCTTAAATTCAGATCCTAAACCAGAATTTTTTAATTGATTGTGTATGGGGGACATTCATCATTGTTGGCTTTGGTAAGCAAGTTCTTCCATAATGTAGTAAATTTGAGTAGCCGTATTAGTCCAGTGATGCAGATGCAAATCTTATCTATTTAGTCTATGTTCCCATAACAGGACAATTTAACAGGACACATTATTATCTTAGTGTGAATTCTCCACATCTATTGTCTTAACCCCTGCATATTTGTGAGATATAACCTGTGTCTTCTACTTGTGAGCTTAGATTTGCTTTGGACTTGATAAAGGGAGGAATCCTGAAAGTTTCTCTACAAAATGCTGTTAGTCCAATTAAAAAGGTATTACAAGATACTGCAACATTTTATGATTTGCATCTGTAAGCAAGTTCTAAAGTCATTTATATATATATATATATATATTTTTTTTTTTATTTTTGCTAAAGTTTTGCTTATGTACTACATATTTATCATACTATCACAGGGGGTTGATAAATTTGGAGCACATATGCAAAACAAAAAAGTCGCAGGTGACTTTTTTTTGTAACTTTTTAAAGGTGTATTCCGGGCAAAAAACCTTTTATCCCCTATCCAAAGGATAGGGGATAAGATGTCTGATTGCGGGGGGGCCACCGCTGGGACCCCCCGCGATCACCCTGCAGCACCCACATTCTGTGCGTGAGCTGCGTCTCCAGTTTCGGAAGCCTCCAGGTTTCCGGGACTGGGCATGTGACATCACGCCACGCCCCCTACATTCATGTCAATGGGAGGGGGCGTGATGGCCATCATGCCCCCTCCCATAGACAAGAATGGAGGGGGCGTGGTGTGACGTCACATCCCCAATGCCGGAAACCCGGAGGTTTCCGAAACTGGAGACGCAGCTCCCGCACAGAATGTGGGTGCTGCAGGGTGATCGCGGGGGGTCCCAGTGGCAGGCCCCCCGCAATCAGACATCTTATCCCCTATCCCCGGGTGCTGCAGGGAGATCAGGGGGGTCCCAGCGGCAGGCCCACCGCGACCAGACATCTTATATAAAATGTTTTTGCCCAGAATACCCCTTTAAATTTGCTCACGTACAGGAGTTTTGTACTTCAGGTCAGACCTGGGGCAGACTTACAACTTTTTGTAAGGGGTTTGTGACTTTTTTTTTTTTGCCTACATGCGACTTTATATGACCACTGCAAAATGAAAACGGAAATTTGCTTAGGTAAGGCTGTCTGTAACTTTCTGCTTAACCACAAAAGTTGCACAACAAAGCGCTTTTTGTGCGCTCGTAGTACACAAAAAAAGGCTATAAATACCTTGATAAATGTCCCCCTATATTTTTCTGGTATATTTTGCCTTTTCTGTATAATAAAAATTGTCTACATATTTTCACATGTAGTGTACTTTTTTCCTTTGATTGTCTTTTTTTGTGATTATTTTGATGTCTTGTCTGAAGCATTGCCTACCGGATTTCTAATCTTTATATGGGTCTGGTCTGGGGTTCAGAGTAAGTTCACTAAGTCTCTATCAGTTTTCGACATTAAAAATCACTCAAGGGATGAATTAATAAATAAATAAATAATAAATAGTAATAAAAAATAAACAAAATTTTTCCAAACTGCAGTCTAACTGCCCATGCACACCATGGAAATGCTGCTCTGAAATCTCAATGGGATTCTGCTGCATGGTGCACACTACAGACTTTGTATAGCAGGACTTCTGGTGAATCCAGATTCCACCAAAAGAATGAACATGATAATAACATAGATAATTCTGGTCGGAATTTTCGTAGTGTTCATGGGCCCTAAGATAATGATTGCTTTAGCCCCTTTAGGTTTTAGTAGTATTCCCAAACCTTTCTTGTCATAAAACATAACAAGAGGTCCTTATACTAAGCATGAAATATTTTTTTTTTTTTACAGCTGGATACATTCATCTATTAATATTATATAACATAAGAATTGATTATATAAGAGGCAATACTCAAAGGGGTTATCCACCATAAGGTGATTTTAGCACCTACCTGCAAAACAGTAATGGACATGCTTAGGAAGAATCTGCGCTTGTGTTTGGGTTAAATGGCTGTGTTGTGAGATTACCATAAAGCTGTGGCTTTCTTTTTGTGAACCTCAGTATTTCCTGTTGAAGTTTTCCTTTTTACTACAAATCCCAGAATTCCACTTTCCTACCTCCCACACATCAGCCACCCCACCCATTGAACAACAAACAAGCTAGATTCAATGAAAAAGGTCAGTGCTTTCTAATCAGGGTGACTCCAAATGTTCCATCCATTGAAGCAGACATGCTCCCTGTCATCACCTGACTAGTAAGGTCAGGTCTCGACCGCAGTGCATCCTGGGAAATACCTGAGACAGGAGTCATTTCGTATGCTTTTAAAACTGAAGATCCAGAGCAAAGATCACATAAGAATACGAGACCAGCCATTAGAGACAGGTACAGACACTATATTATGAACTACGCTAACTTTACAGCCCCTGCAGCATAATGAAATTAAAAAAACTGGAATACCCCTTTAAACACACTTGCATTATGTTGTATATTATTATTCAGTGGTCCCACAAGTTACAACGATTCTTTATTGTAACTTGAAACCATACAATGTCACAGACAGTCTGGATCTGAAAAACATGTCAATGGCTGAAAGATCAAACCAATCAGATTAGGCTTTTCACTGTAAAATGCCTGTATTAATGAAGTTCAGGCAGTGACCACATATCTAGTAGCACCTTTTTACAGTACAGTGTAATACTACATGTAGTTTATTGCTCTTTACCCATGCCAGAATGGGCTTCTCCTTAGGACACTAGGTGGGGGTGACTCCATCTTACTTTTCTCGGACACTGTGTATACAGTGATTTACAGCTCCCAGATGCTATGTTTATTGGTTATCCTTACTTTTTCTTATTTTTGGTTGATATTTTGGGGGCTTCAGAACTAATTACTAGTCTTTAATATAGCTATGGTCATCCAGGATCCAATTAATATTGTAACTTAGGGGCTCACTATCACAAAAGGAAAATATGCATTTTGCATACAGGAAATATGAATATGAGACATAAGAAAATATATTACAAATGCCCCATGAAAATCACAGAATACACAGTCATCCCTCGGCATAAGTTTAACAAGCGTCTGTTCTACGCATTAGCAAAAATGGCTGAACACGAATGACAAGGCGGCTCCTTTCTTGACATGACAGCTCCAGATGGTCACATTCTATGACAATCAACAGTGTCAACATTTAAAACAAATTGATATAAATGCATTATTGTTAATACAGAAAAAAATAATCAAATATTAAAAGGGATTGCAATATATTTAAATATCCATGTTTCTAAATGACTACCCAAGTGGAAGTGAACAGATTGGCAGCCATGTATTATAATATGTACAACATCGTTGGATAGGTTAAAGGGGTATTCCAGGAAAAAACTTTTTTTTTATATATCAACTGGCTCCAGAAAGTTAAACAGATTTGTAAATTACTTCTAAACTGGGCAGTTCCCGAGACACGTCATCAGAGAGCACTTAGACAGAAAAGAAAAACTGAACTTCATCAGCTCATAAGTACTGAAAGGATTAAGATGTTTTAATAGAAGTAATTTACAAATCTATACATAGCTGCTGAAGAAAGGACTGAGACAGTCCTGAAACGCGTCCAGCGTCCCCCTGTGACCACTGAGACCATTTTTATATGGAATTCATATAGCTACATTCCATTTCTAAAGCAACCAGACAGTAGCGGAGATACCTGTCAATCAACCTACTATCTCTACGCGCGCCTCGCTGCCACGAGGACGTTACCAGCATTGCTACCAGCGCTGTGGATTCACCATCTGGCAATCACCGCCACCTTCTGCTGTCCGGACGTAGGAGCTGTGGGACCGCTGTCTTGACGCCACTTGCAGGCGCTGCAGGTCCGCGACCCGGCATCCGCCGCCACTGATACGTATACAATATACTGCGAGGACTGCATCTTAGAAGGGATCGCAGAGGTGATCGCAACTGAACATACCCGGGAGTGGTGAGATACAAAATTACCTGTCATAACTACCAGTATCTCTTGCATAGTTGACAATCATCATAGACTTTATTTGCTGCAGCAGTATAAATCTGTACAACTTGTCACAAATTGACTGCGCTAGAGACTTGAACTCAAAGTATGTGTTGAAACAAAATATTTATGCTGGCCAGCATTTTCTATATCCTTTTCTATATCTATCGTTGATTAAGGACTGAAGGAACTTATTAAGAATTACTACTGCCGGCTGACAGTCTCACATATGGTTGCTACTGGTTACAGCCATTGAGTTGCTATTTGTATAGTTTGCGCCAATCGGAAAAAGAAAAAAACGAGCGCATCAATTAGAGGAATGTATCTACCTTCCTATAGTGGTCACATTTTTTTATATTTTAATATTTTATTATTTGCTATACCATTTTATATATACTTGTTGGAGTGGTGTCATCACAAGGGCCCTGTGGTACACCTATCTCCACTAGTTTTTTATATATATATAATAAATAGTTGTTTATTTATCAAACTATATCCTATGGCCATTTGTTCAAGACCTTGAGCCCCAATTTACCTTCTATTTACATTTAACTATTTCATCACCTTGGGTATAGGTGATATAATTGGGTAGCCCAGGTCGTATGGTTATTTGATTGACAAGAGCCTCTCCAAACCCACATTGTAGTAATTTACAAATCTGTTTAACTTTCTGGAGCCCGTTGATATATATAAAAAAATGTTTTCCTGGATAACCCCTTTAATATAAAGTAAGACTTGTCTGTGTTCAAATTGTATACACAACAATACAAAAACATAGAAATTATAAAAGGAAAATTAATTAAATTAATAAGGTAATGAAGGAATAAGATAAGTGGTTAAGTGTAAATTTTAGCATGGTTACCAAAAAATGTATAAGATAATGTCTGTAGCACCACAACTGCAAATTTGGATGGGGCTTCATTAGTGTGGTTATTAATTTAGGCATTAGCATACACATAGGGGGAGATGTATCAAAACCTGTCCAGAGGAAAAGATGCCCAGTTGAAACCAATCAGATTGCTTTTTTCATTTTTCAGAGGCCTTGTTAAAATGAATAAGGCAATCTGGTTGCTATAGGCAAGTTGGCAACTTTTCCTCTCCTCTGTGTGGAGTCCGTAGAAAGAATTTTTTCTGCTGACATGGAAATCGGAATTCTGCTGGGTGTAAAGTGCAGCAGAATCGCATAAAATACATTGGGACTCTGCTGCAGCGGAATCTCCACGCAGAATTCCAAGTGGAATAAAGCACGGAAATTCTGACGTGTGAACAAAGCCTAACAGTATGGAACCCCTGCCTATGATGATAGTGAAACCTTCTTTCCACTAGACACAGAGGATGCTCCCTTGTCATTGTTACCGGCCTAGGTAAAATAAAGCACTAGGTATAAATAGAGAATTGTCCATTCATACACTGTAATTGTACATAATCAAATCGCCCCTAAAATGTCTTTTCTACAAACTAAATAACCCCAAGCTTGATAACCTGTCTTGGTCCTGTAATCCTCCCACTCCCATTATTATCTTGGTCACCTTCCTTCGCTTCAGTTCAGCCATGGCATTTTTAAATACAGGCACCAAAAATTGGACACAATATGCCATATGTGGTCTAACTAATGATTTATACAGAGGAAAAGACTATGTTCCTTATCACAAGCCTCTATGCATGTCCTGATACATTGCATGACTTTATTAGCCTAGGCAGCCACTACCTGGCACTCTTTACTAAAGTTAAGCTTACTGTTCACCAATATCCCCAAGTCCTTTTCAGTAGTAGTTTTACCTAATGTTTTATTATTTAGCACATAATTGTACATTTTGTTTTTTATGGCCCAAGTGCATAACCTTACATTTATCCACGTAAAACATAATTTGCCATGTTTGTGCCCAAGCCGCCAGCTTTCCCAGATCCCTCTGTAATATTATGCTATCCTTCTCTGTGGTAATTACTTTGCCCAGTTTAGTGTTATCTGCCAATGTAACTCTGTAAACTGTGTACAAGGTTATTAATAAACACAGTGATAAGAAGTGAACAAAGTACTGACCCCTCTGGTACCCCACTTGTAACCGTCACCCAACCAGAGTAAGTTCCATTGATGTCAAGCGCCTACTTCCTATGACAGAGCCAGTTGCTAACCCATTTACATATATTTTCCCCTAGTCCTAGGATCCTCATTTTATGTACTAACCTTTTGTGTGGCAGAGTACAAGAAAAACTTTAAAAAGTCTGGATACATAACATAGATCATAAGGTTGAAAAAAGACAAGAGTCTATCAAGTTCAACTTATACCCCGCTGTGTTCCTACTGTGTTGATCCAGAGGAAGGCAAAAAACTCTTATGGGGCTGATGCCAATTGCCCCATACTAGGATGAAGATTTCCTTCCCAATTTAAAATATCAAAATAAATCCCTGGATTAACATTCTGTTCCTATAAATCTAGTATCCATAACCTTTAATGTTATTACTCTACAGAATTTTACCATGACCACTTCCTCTGGCATAGTCTCACTGCCCTTACAGTAAAGGGTGCCAGTCTTACAAAAAAAACTCAAAAAATTACTCTGGGGGACTTTTATCAATGTTTGCTTATGTATTCCTTTTTTTAGTTCTTTTTTTTTTCTTACTATTTTTTTTTGCTTATGTGCGACTTATTTATCAACTGGTTTCAGCCTGTTGATAAATTTCTTTCACATAAGCAAATGTTTTTTTTTTTTTTTTTGCTTTGGTAGTGGCTTTTTCTGCTCCATGTCTGAGCTGGAGTAAATTTAGTAGGTTTTTTTCATGTGATGCGACTTTTTTGCAACTTTCGCACATGATAAGTCTCTGACCACTGCAAGTCAAAAATCACTTTTTGCTTTGGTAAGCAAGATTTTTATTTTTTGCTTAGGGCACTGCATCAAAAAGTCATAGAAAAAAGAGAGTAGTCGCGTGCAACTTTTTTGCGACAATTTTAAGCAAAAAAAATCTACAACAGATGTTAGACTTGCAGGCATATAGGCGGAGATGTATCATTGTCTGTAGAACTTTTTATTTTTTTGCTTTTATTTGGCGTACAACATGTTTGCACGTGCACAAAACACTTTATATGTGTTTTTTGGCTCTAAGCAAAAAGCTACAAACGATCTTACAAAAAAAAGTTGCACAAAAAGTCTCAACTGTGACTTTTTTTGTGCAGAAAAGTCACAGAGAAGAAGAGGAATCCTACAAAATGGTGTTTTATTTCTAAAAATGTATCAACTTGCAATAGTATGATAAATGTGAGAAAGAAATGGTAGTCCAGGGCAGCAGCTCAAAGCAAATCGTGCATTTATTATATCAATAGCACACAGTACAGCAGGTGAACATGGTGGTGACGCGTTTCGGCCAGAGGCAGCTGGCCTTACCCATACCGCCTAAGTAAGGCCAGGTGCCTCTGGCCGAAACATGTCACGACCATGTTCACCTGCTGTACTGTGTGCTATTGATATAATAAAAACACGATTTGCTTTGAGCTGCTGCGCTGGACTGCTATTTCGTTCTCCAGTTTTCACCTTGGTTGAGGTCCACACCTGTCATTGACGCGGCGGGTCACGCTGGGAGAGCTGACTATCTTCTCCTACTGTAGTATGATAAATATGTTGCATGTAAGCAAAACCAAAGCAAAAATAAATGACTTTAACCCCTTAGGGACTCAGCCCATTTTGGCCTTAACCCCTTAACGTCAATAGACGGAAATGTACGTCATGGTGCCCTGGTACTTAACACACCATGATGTGCATTTAGGCTCCGCCATGACCACGGCAGCGATCACGCGGATGTCCGCCATTAACTCTCAGATGCCGTGATCAATACAGATCACGGCATCTGCGGCAGTGCGGTACTTTAAATGGATGATCGGGATCGCCCGTGGCGCTGCCGCGGGGATCCGCTCATCCATAATGGTGGATGGAGGTCCCCTCACCTGCCTCTGTCCGTCTCCAGGGGTCTTCTGCTCTGGTCTGAGATCGAGCAGACAAGAGCAGAAGATCACTGATAACACTGATCAGTGCTATGCCCTATGCATAGCACTGAACAGAAGTAGCAATAAAATGATTGCTATGAATAGTCCCCTATGGGGACTATTAAAGTGTTAAAAAATAAAAAAAAGTAAAAAAATTTGAAAAATCCCCTCACTCAATAAAAACGTAAATCATCCGTTTTTCCCATTTTACCCCCAAAAAAGCATAAAAAAATTATTAATAAACATATTTGGTATCACCGTGTGCGTAAAAGTCTGAACTATCAAAATATATTGTTAATTATCCGTACGTTGAACGGCGTAAACTTAACAAAAAAAAAGTCCAAAATTGCTGCATTTTTGTCACATTTTATTCCAAACAAAATTAATAAAAAATTTATAAAAAGTAAAACCTAAGCAAAAGTGGTACCAATAAAAACTACAGATCACGGCGCAAAAAACTGAGCCCTCTTACCACCCCATATATGGAAAAATTAGAAAGTTATAGGTGGTCAAAATAGGGCAATTTCAAACATTCTACTTTTTTTTAAATAGTTTTTAGAGATTTTTTTTAAGCGGTACAATTATAGAAAAGCATATATCATGGGTATCATTTTAATCGTATTAACCCACAGAATAAAGAAAACATGTAATTTCAACCATAAAGTGTACATCGTGAAATCAAAACCTTCAAAATTTACTAAATTGCGGGTTTCTTTTCAATTTCCCCACATAAATAATATTTTTGAGTTGCAAAGCACATTTTATGATCAATTAAGTGATGTCATTACAAAGGAAAATTGGTGACGCAAAAAAACAAGCCCTCATATGGGTCTGTGGATGGAGATATAAAAGAAAGTTTTGATTTTTAGAAGGCGAGGAAGAAAAAACGAAAATACAAAAATAAAATTGGCCTGGTCCTTAAGGCCAAAATGGGCCTGGTCCGTAAGGGGTTATTTTTAGGTTTTTGTTTTTTCCTCCTCGTCTTCAAAAAATCATAATTCTTTTATATTTTCATCCACAGACTAGTATGAGGGCTTTTTTGCACAACCAGTTGTCCGTTGTAATGCAATCACTCACTTTACCATAAAATGTATGGCACAACAAAAAAAAAAATACTATTTGTGTGGGGAAATTAAAAAGAAAACCAAAATTTTTCAAATTTTGGAAGGTTTCCTTTTCACGCTGTACAATTTACGGTAACAATTACATGTGTTCTTACACAAAAATGACGTGGTCTTGGGTCAATACGATTAAAATGATACCCTTGATAACATACTTTTCTATTACTGTTGCGCTTAAAAAAAATGCGCAAACTTTTTAACCAAATTAGTACGTTTAAAATCCCTCTATTTTGAAGAACTATAACTTTTTCATTTTTCCGTATAAGCGGCGGTATGAGGGCTCATTTTTGTGCCGTGATCTGTACTTTTTATTGATGCCATATTTGCATATATAAAATGTTAAAAAAAAGCAACAATTTTGGACTTTTTTTTTTTTACTTTCACGCGGTTCACCGTACGGTATCATTAACATATTTTACATGTTTATAAAAAAAAACTTTTCCTACACTTTTTGGGGGTGAAAAGGGGAAAATGGGGCAATTTACATTTTTATTGGGGGAGGGGGTTTTTCAAATTTTTTTTTTACTATTTGTACTTTTATTTTTACACTTTAATAGTCTATATGGAGGACCAATTATAGCAATGATTCGATTGCTAATACTGTTCAGTGCTATGCACAGGTCATAGCACAGATCAGTGTTATCGGTCAGCTTCTGCTCTGGTCTGCTCAATCTCAGACCAGAGCAGAAGACCCGTGGAAGGCAGCGGAGGCAGGTGAGGGGACCTCCGTCTGCCGTTCTGGATGATCAGATCTTCACGGCAGCGCTGCGGGCGATCCGATCACCCATTTTAGTGACCACAGTGCTGCAGATGCCGTGATCTGTATTGATCACGGCAACTAAGGGGTTAATGGCGGACATCCACGCGATCGCGGATGTTGGCCATTACCGGCGGGTCCCTGGCTGCTATCAGCAGCCAGGACCTGCCGTTCATGACCCGAGCATCGCTCCGATGCTCGCAGTTATGTATAGGACGTAAATGTAAGTCCTGGTGCATTAAGTACCACCACACCAGTACGTACATTTACGTCCTGCGGCATTAAGGGGTTAAAACACACTTTCTGAAGACCCCAAGGAAAAATCCCCCACACAGTTTCCAGGACCCTTGTTGATCCTTTTTTTTAAATATTGGTGCCAGTCCTATCAAACAATATTTATCACTATAAAATATTTAAATATAAGGAATAAGGTTCTGTCTAGCCTGGTACTTAATTCCTACAAATCTCTAGGATGGATGCCATCTGGGCCCAGTAATTTGTGTATTTTAATGTTAATCAAATATGCACAAATCCTGTCATGTGAATGTACCCTAAGGTTAGGGTCTCACATGCCGTATTTTGCTGCATATCATTTGCAGCTGATTTTGCTACCGATTGATTAGCAAAATACGGCATGTGTGGCCCTGCCCTAAAGCTTCAATTAAACAAACTGCGTCTGTAAGGTTACACTGTGCTCTAGACTCATATACAATCACATGGGGGAATTTATCATTTTGGTGTAGATTTGTCGAATAGTTTGTCTCAGATGCTGTTTAGAGACTTTTCATTGCGACTTTTGCTTTAGAAACTTTTTTTTTAAATTGCGGAGCTATGCCATAGCCTGGTCAACTTTTTGCAGTGGTCAGGAATTTATCAACTAGGGTATAGATGGATTAAATGGTTGTCTCGGTTACATGGTGAAAGTGGTCTGAGTTAGCCTTCCCTAGAATTCATTACAGTGGGGCAAAAAAGTATTCAGTCCGCCACCAATTGTGCAAGTACTCCCACTTAAAAAGATTAGAGAGGCCTGTAATTTTCATCATAGGTAAACCTCAACTATGATTTTTAAAGAATTTATTTGCAAATTATGGTGGACTCCACTCATTACCTGTATTAATGGCACCTGTTTGAACTTGCTATCAGTATAAAAGACACCTGTCCACAACCTCAAACCGTCACACTTCAAACTCCACTATGGCCAAGACCAAAGAGCTGTCAAAGGACACCAGAAACAAAGTTGTAGACCTCCACCAGTCTGAGAAGACCTAATCTGTAATAGCCAAGCAGATTGGTGTGAAGAAATCAACTGTGAGAGCAATTATTAGAAAATGGAAGACATACAAGACCACTGATAATCTCCCCCGATCTGGGTCTCCACGAAAAATCTCACCCCATGGTGTCAAAATGATCACAAGAACGGTGAGCAAAAATCCCAGAACCACACGGGGGACCTATTGAATGACCTGCAGAGAGCTGGGAACAAAGTAACAAATGCTTCATCAGTAACACACTACGCTGCCAGGGACTCAAATCATCCAGTGCCAAATGTGTCCCCCTGCTTAAGCCAGTACATGTCTGGGCCCGTCTGAAGTTTGTTAGAGAGCATTTGGATGATCCAGAAGAGGATTGGGAGAATGTCATATGGTCAGATGAAACCAAAATAGAACTTTTTGGTAAAAAGTCAACTCAGGAGAAAGAATGCTGAATTGCATCCAAAGAACACCATACCTACTGTGAATGGGGGTGGAAACATCATGGGGCTGTTTTTCTGCTAAAGGACCAGGACGACTGATGTGTATAATCTAAAGAATGAATGGGGCCATGTATCGGAAGGTTTTCACTCAAAATCTCATATTAGCAAGGGCAATGAAGATGAAACGTGGCTGGGTCATTCAGCATGACAATGATCCCAAATACAAGACCCGGGCAATGAAGGAGTGGCTTCGTAAGAAGCATTTCAAGGTCATGGAGTGACCTAGTCAGTCTCCAAATTTCAACCCCATAGAAAACCTTTGGAGGGAGTTGAAAGTCTGTGTTGCTCAGAAACAGCCCCAAAACATCACTGCTCTAGAGGAGATCTGCATTGAAGAATTGGCCAAAATACCAGCAACAGTGTGTGAAAATCTTGTGAAGACTTACAGAAAATGTTTGACCTCTGTCATTGCCAACAAAGGGTATATAACAAAGTATTGAGATGAACTTGTTATTGACCAAATACTTATTTTCCACCATCATTTGCAAATAAATTCTTTAAAATCAGACAATGTGATTTTATGGATTTTTTTTTCTCATTCTGTCTCTCATAGTTGAGGTATACCTATGATGAAAATTACAGGCCTCTCTCATCTTTTAAGTGGGAGAACTTGCACAATTGGTGGCTGACTAAATACTTTTTTGCCCCACTGTATATAACACATTTTAATGCAATTGTGCAAATCACGGTAAAGATTTGTAATTTTTACCATATGTTTTGGAAAATTGCAAAAGCATTAAATACCTTTCAAAAATACAGTAAAAATGTAATGTTTAAGCACATCCTAAAGGCTTCAAAGCTTCATAAAACACCTCAGTTGTAAATAAAAGCCAAATTATAATGCTAAGATTATAGAAATAGAAGTTTAATTAGAAGACAAGGTGCAGTGATCAAACGCCACACCCAATGCCAAAAGTTTCATGAGTAAAATGATCTATTCCTCACTACGATCTGTGGTCCCGTTGTGGATTTAGAGCCTTCTTACCAAAATTGTCTGGTTTTGTCCATAGCAGCTTATCACAGCTTAGTCTTTCATATCTCAACGAGCTGTGGTAAAATGAAAGCTGAGTTGTCATTGGTTGCTATGAGTAAATGCGGAGAATTTTGTTTGTCAATCTGAGAGGCTTCTTTTTGGCCTTTCTGCCATAAATCCCAGATTAGTGTAGCACCACAGTGATGGTTAACCTTCTGGAAGTTTCGCACATCTGCGCACTGGATCTTTGGACCTAAGCATGAGTGACCTTTGGGTTCCTGGTCACCTCTCCTACCAAGGCTCTTTCCCCCTATAACTTAGTTTGGTGGGGTGGGCAGTTTAGGTTTTAGAAGTCCTGGTTATTCCAAACTTCTTCCATATAAGAATTATAGAGGCCACTATGCTCTTGGGAACTTTCAGTGCAGCAGATTTTTCTTGTACCCTTCTCCAGATCTGTAGCTCCACACAATTCTATCTTTAGGCTCCTAAGGCAGTTTTTTTTGCCTTCATAGCTTAGTTTTGGCTCTGATATGCATTGTCAGCTGTGAGACCATATAGAGAGGGCTGTGTCTTTCCGAATGATGTCCATTCAACTGAATTTGCCACAGGTGACTCCAATCAAGGTGCAGAAACATCTCAGAGATAATAAAGAGAAATAGGAGGTCTTAAAGGGGTACTCCGCCCCTAGACATCTTATCCCCTATCCAAAGGATAGGGGATAAGATGTCAGATTGCCGCAGTCCCGCTGCAGGATCGCCGCTGCGGCACCGCGCTATCATTACTGCACAGAGCGAGTTCGCTCTGCACGTAATGACGGGCAATACAGGGGTCGGAGCATCGTTACATCATGGCTCCGCCCCTCGTGATGTCACGGCCCGCCCCCTCAATACAAGTCTATGGGAGGGGGCGTGGCGGTCGTCACGCCCCCTGCCATAGACTTGCATTAAGGGGACGGGCCGTGATGTCACAAGGGGCGGAGCCATGACGTCACACTGCTCCATCCCCTGTACTGCCCGTCATTACGCACAGAGTGAACTCGCTCTGTACAGCAATGATAGCACAGCAATGATAGCGCAGATCCTGAGGCTCCCCAGCAGCGGGACCGCGGCGATCTGACATCTTATCCCCTATCCTTTGGATAGGGGATAAGATGTCTAGGGGCGGAGTACAACTTTAAGAGTAAAGGTTTGATTTTTTCGTTATGTAAAAATTTCTAAATTCTGTTTTCACTTTGTCACTATGGGGTATACAGTGCAAATTGATGGGAGAAACTTGGATTTTTTTTTATCTTAACACAAGGCCTCAACATAAAAATATGAAAAAGGTAAAAGGGTCTTAAGACTTTCTTAATTCACCGAATTTCAGTATATTTATATTATATTTCTGCTGACAGTTTTATTCTTTGTCACTGACCACTGACATTCCTAAGTGCCTCTTAACCCCTTGAAAACACTAAAAACTTTACAAGAGCAGAAATGTAACATCTGTAAACACTGAGAAGAATACTTTACAGGATGACAGATTGTCATTACAAGCATAAAAGGGTTAAGTTAGGATCTGCTTTTTTTCTTTCAAAAGAAACCTTGCACTTAACATCCACTTAAAGGGACAAAGAAAAAGCCTCCTCCTTTTATACCTTTTTAATCTGTTGCGAATTGTGTCTTTGCATGAAGGGAGAATGAACCATAAAAGAGATGGAGAAGGGGAAAAGCAGATTCAAGATGCAGTTAGTGATTATAGCCTGGCTCCGAAGGTTAAATTGCAGCCATACCGCTTTCAAAAGAATGAAAAAAAGCACAAGAAAAGCTTTAGAGGAAACTGACATGGCTTGAAAGTCATATTTTAGTGTCTGTGATCACAATTTTGTTTTATGTTAATGCGATTCTAATAACTGCAGAATTTCATAGCTGTGCCCCTTTCAAAAAAAGACACCCATCGACAGCGTCAAGGAACGGGCAATGCACAAAACACAAGCCTAGCGTATTCTGGCCTAACCCGCACATTTCTTTTTTCCATGTTGTCATTTCCCTATCTGTGGCCTTTTTTATTGTACTTCACACGCTTCAATTGTTACATAATCCCCAGAACTAAAATTACAATTTGACAATGTTTCTTTGTTGTAGTGATAAACACTGTGGGCGCTTAACTGTTATGTTTGCAGACAAATTTACCAAGTTTAACTTAAAGGCTATGGACACTTCTAAAGCTATTTTTATTGCTTTGCATGTACTTTTACAAATAAAACAGATTGACAGTTGGTTTTCATTATAAATCTTCTACCCTTCTGCAGTTTGCATGTATATACATGTAACAGTCTGCATTTCCAGTTTGGAAAGTCAAGCCTGTGTATAAGAGGCTAAATGCAGTTTTGGGCTCATTCTGCGAGACAGCTAATAGTTCCATTTGAAGACACTCTCCCATATCTTCTGGATACCAACATAAGATTTATGCTTATATAATGTATATGTATATATATATAACTTGCTTATGCTTACATTTAAATTTTTTTTTTTTTTATGTAAGCCAGTGGGAAATAGATTTTGCTGTAAGGCATACAGCAGAGTTGAATTTCACCATCAGTTCATTTTTTCTCTTGAAGAGACTTAGAATGCATGAGTCAAATATATACTCAAAATGCAGTGTCAACATAGCACAAGCCTTTAGGAAAGATCAGACAGGAGCCATCTGACAGCTATCTCACATCACAGGGCCGAACATCATCAAAAAGCTTGCACTGCAGTGTGCATACATACGAACTGTAGAATAAAAAGCATAGAAAGGCCGTGTGAGTTATTAAGCCCTAGCTCTTAGGGACCAGGGCTGTATATAGTCATGGCCATAAATGTTGGCACCCCTGAAATTTTTCAAGGAAATTAAGTATTTCTCATAGAAAAGGACTGTAGTGACACGTTTTGCTATTCACATGTTTATTCCCTGTGTGTGTATTGGAACTAAATAAAAAAAGGGAGGAAAAAAAGCAAATTGGACATAATGTCACATCAAACTCCAAAAATGGGCTGGACAAAATTATTGGAAAAAATAACTGAAATCAGTCGCTTCTTCTAACCATCAATAAGCTTCTTACACCTCTCAGATGGAATGTTGGACCACTCTTCCTTTGCAAACTGCTCCAGGTCTCTCTTATTGGAAGGGCGCCTTTTCCCAACAGCAATTTTAAGATCTCTCCACAGGTGTTCAATGGGATTTAGATCTGGACTCATTGCTGGCCACTTCAGAACTCCAGCACTTTGTTGCCATCCATTTCTGGGTGCTTTTTGACATATGTTTGGGGTCATTGTCCTGCTAGAAGACTCAGGATCTCGGACGCAAACCCAGGTTTCTGACACTGGGCTGTACAGTGCGACCCAAAATCTGTTGTTAATCTCAGATTTCATGATGCCTTTCACACATTCAAGGCACCCAGTGCTAGAGGCAGCAAAACAACCGCAAAGCATCATTGAACCTCCACCATATTTCACTGTAGGTACTGTGTTCTTTTGTTTGTAGGCCTCATTCTGTTTTCGGTAAACAGTAGAATGATGTGCTTTACCAAAAAGCTCTATCTTGGTCTCATTTGTCCACAAGAGGTTTTTCCAAAATGATTTTGGCCTACTCAAGTTCATTTTGGCAAAATATAGTCTTGCTTTTTTATGTCTCTGTGTCAGCAGTGGGGTCCTCCTGGGTCTCCTGCCATAGCGTTTCATTTCATTTAAAGGGGTACTCGGGTGGAAAACTATTTTTTTTTTAAATCAACTGGTGCCAGAAAGTTAAACAGATTTGTAAATTACTTCTATTAAAAAATCTTAATCCTTCCAGTACTTATTAGCTGCTAAATGCTACAGAAGAAATTCTGCTCCCTGAGACTGCAGAACAGCTTGAATATCTTTGGAACTTGTTTGGGGCTGCTTATCCACCATCCGGACTATCCTGCGTTGACTCCTTTCATCAATTTTCTCTTCCGTCCACACCCAGGGAGATTAGCTACAGTGCCATGGGTTGCAAACTTCTTGATAATGTTGTGCACTGTGGACAAAGGCAAATCTAGATCTCTGGAGTTGGACTTGTAACCTTGAGATTGTTGATATTTTTCCACATTTTGGTTCTCAAGTCCTCAGACAGGTCTCTTCTCCCCTCTTTGTGTTGCCCATGCTTAGTGTGGCCCACACAGACACACAATGCAAAGACGAAGTGAACTTCTCTCCTTTTTGTCTGATTTCAGGTGTGATTTTTATATTGCCCATACCTGTTACTTGCCCCAGGTGAGTTTAAAGGAGCATTACATGCTTGAAACAATTTTATTTATCCACAATTTTGAAAGGGTCTCAATAATTTTGTCCAGCCCATTTTTGGAGTTTGGTGTGACATTATGTCCAATTTGCTTTTTTTCCACCCTTTTTGGTTTAGCTCCAATATACACAAAGGAAATAAACATGTGTATAGCAAAACGTGTTACTGCAATCCTTTTCTGTGACAAATACTTCATTTTCTTGAAAATTTTCAGGAGTGCCAACATTTACGGCCACGACTGTACGTCCTATTGCTGGTCAGCCGAAACTGGCCTAGGCAGGACATTGCTGTGGCCAGCAATCCGCTGAGCCACAGACTGATGTATTGACCACAGGGATCCAGGAAGAGGAGCACACTGGGGACCACAGTGGAACAGCAGCAGTACTACAGGTCAGTCAATGAGGGCCTGAGAGGTGAATGCACGTATGGGAGGATGCCAGGTCATTCATTGCACTTGAGCAGATCGTCCCATCTCCTTAAAACCTGGCTGAAAAATAAGAAGTGATTTTATAGGTTTGGCAAAAACACCAGCTCTGGGAAGGGTACAATTTGCTTTCATACCCTAACAGGCGCATAGAAATACTAAATGTAGATGTACCAGTCTAGGGTAGAGGGGGAATATGTTCAGTTATTCACAGAAAAATCACGAAAAACATATCCATAAAGATATTTATTAATAAATCACATAGAGCAATTAGTAAACAATTCAAGACATTGGGTTAAGTACATAAAACACAAGCATATTGAAGCAGCCCCATTAGGTAATGGGTGGATGACCAGACCTGTTCTTGCGTTAGTCTGAATATCCTGCCTATGAATTGTAGGTACCCTGTCCTTGTGACCTGGGCCTACACAGGAACCTCCTTGTTGTCCTTTGGGTAGGTCAGGGATACAGAGAGTGGGGCTGGTACGCAGGTACAGTGTAGCTGTATAGAGAGTATTCCCATATGATAACAGAATATATACAAACCGCAATGGGAGGTTATTAATCAACATGTGTCATTTGTAGTAGCAGACAGAATCCATGGGTGTGCCCCAGGGATAATATTCAGTATTCACAAGTATATACACATATAGATATGTTTATGCATATATAGATGAAAACATACATCCAACGCGTTTCACTACCTTGTAGCAATACAAGTAGCTCCACAGGGTTACAGGCACAACAGTGTGTGTGCCTACACATGTATGGCTATGTAGTTCCGATGATGCAAATTTAGAAAAGGTAATCCTCAATATAGTTAGGAGAGAGGACCCGTGGTAGGTATGTGGACAGTTGCTGGTAATCGTGGTATAGGGGATCTTATGGATAGGATAGATAGCCAATTCGTATGTCTAAAGTAGTAGGTCCTTTGAAGCAGTGGGGCCGTAAATCTTGTGGATAGGGGGGAAAATCCTTAGGTATATCCAGAATGGTAGGTATATGGTAGCAGAAGAATGGCCGTGAATCTTGGAGTAGCGTCTCCGCAGTAGTGGTGCTAGATCCGGCTGGATGCTCACAGGAGATGCCCACAAGGAGTGATACCACACTAATGATAAAGAGGTCTGGTGAGTAGCTCGGGCACTGTCCGTGGTTTGTGAACAATGTTGTACATCTTGGCAACAGAAGTTTTTCTAATATACTTCTATTTAAAAAAATCACATTTTATTAAAGAAAACTGCCTTTGAAAATCCCATCACTAGGGGTCCCAATACCTCCAGGGACACTGATGAGTCCCACAGCAGTGAATAAGTAAATTTTGGCTGCAGTACCCCTTTAAGGTCTCATTCACACTTGCATATACAAAAAATGAGGTTGCCCATTATAAAATGGGTGTTTCTTAAAAATGTTTCTTTATAGTTTTATATTATGATGATATCAATCAGCAGGCACCCCGTGCAAATGCCCATGTGGGTGATCGGCGCAAATCGCAAGTGAATTCAGGGTCTATGGTGACCCTGAATATAAGGGGGATCGCGGTTGTCTAAGACACTTATGATCCCCCTAAAGGGATGTTTCCCTCCTATCCCTGCTATTGTTGGTCTGACCACCAATAGCAGATCGGGGGCGGGTGGGTTTACTTTCATTTTCCCCACCCTGCCCACCCACAATAAGCAGGCCAGCACGGGGAAACCGTCGGGGACCGGCGCCGAAGATCCACTTATCAATCCGGAGGCTGCGGGCGACGGACATCGGTGAGCGGCGATGTCGTGCGGCAGAAGAGGAAGGCTCCCTGGATCCTACGGAAGTTGGCAAGTTGCCTAGCAACATCTGGAGGGCTACAGTCTGAGACCATTATACAGTGGTCTCTAACCTGTAGCCCTCCAGATGTTGCAAAACTACAACTCCCAGAATGCCCAGACAGCTGTTTGGGCATGCTGGAATATGTAGTTTTGCAACAGCTGGAGGGCTACAGTTTGAGACCATTATACAGTGGTCTCTAAACTGTATCCCTCCAGATCTTGCAAAACTGCAACTCCTAGCATGCCCAAACAGCTGTTTGCGGTCTGGGCATGCTGGTATTTGTAGTTTTGCAACATCTGGAGGGTCACAGTTTGGAGATCACTGTGCAGTGGTCTATAAACTGTAGACCTCCAGATGTTGCAAAACTGCAAATACCAGCATGCCCAAACAGCAAACAGCTGTCTCAGCATGCTGGGAGTTGTAGTTAAAGGGGTACTCCGGTGCTTAGACATCTTATCCCCTATCCAAAGGATAGGGGATAAGATGCCTGATCGCGGGAGTCCCGCCGTTGGGGACCCCTGTGATCTTGCAAGTGGCCCCCCAGTTGTAATCAGTCCCCGAAGCGTGTTCGCTCCGGCACTGAATACCGGCGACTACAGGGCGGGCGGCGTGTGACGTCACGCCCCCGCCCCCGTGTAATGTCACGCTCCGTCCCTCAATGCAAGCCTACGGGAGGGGGCGTGACAGCTATCCCGCCCCCTCCCGTAGGCTTGCATTGAGGGGCGGAGCGTGATGTCAAACGGGGACGGAGGCGTGACGTCACACGCCGCCCGCCCTGTAGTCGCCGGTAATCAGTCCCGGAACGAACACACTCCGGGGACTGATTACAAACGGGGTGCCGTGTGCACGATCACGGGGGTCCCCAGCGGCGGGACTCCTGCGATCAGGCATCTTATCCCCTATCCTTTGGATAGGGGATAAAATGTCTAAGCACCGGAGTACCCCTTTAAGTTCCTTCAGCTGTTCCATAACTAAATCTCCCTTTCTGCCCTTCTGCGATCAGTACATGCTGGGAGTTGTAGTTGTGCAACAGCTGGAGGCACCCTGGTTGGAAAATACTGAGTTAGGAAACAGAACCTAACTGAAGGTTTTCCAACCAGTGTGCCTCCAGCTGTTGCAAAAGTACAACTTCCAGCATGCACGGTCTGTCAGTACATGCTGGGAGTTGTAGTTTTGAAACAGATGGAGGTTCCCCCCCCCCCCCCCCCATGTGAACGTACAGGGTACATTCACACGGGCAGGATTACAGTAAGTTTCCTGCTTCAAGTTCGGGCAGCGCAAACTCCTAGCGGGAAACTCACCATAACACACTACCCTTAAAACACTACACTACTCTAACACATAATAAAGGGTAAAACACTACATATATACCCTCTTACACTGTCCCCCCCCCAATGAAAATGAAAAACGTATTGTACGGCAGTGTTTCCAAAACGGAGCCTCCAGCTATTGCAAAACAACAGCTCCCAGCATTTCTGGACAGCCACTGACTGTCCAGGCATGCTGGGAGTTTAGCAACAGCTGGAGGCACCCTGTTTGGGAATCACTAGCGTAGAATACCCCTATTTCCACCCCTATGCAATCCCTAATTTAGTCCTGAAATGCACATGGCGCTCTCTCATTTTGGAGCCCTGTCGTATTTCAAGGAAACAGTTTAGGGCCACATATGGGGTATTTCCGTACTCGGGAGAAATTGCACTACAAATTTTGGGGGGGCTTTTTCTCCTTTTACCCCTTATGAAAAGGAAAAGTTGGGGGTTACACCAGCCTGTTAGTGTAAAAAAAATGAAAAAAATTTACACTAACATGCTGGTGTTGCCCCATACTTTTTAACAGTCAAACCATGAGTCTTTTATTGAAAAGAGCTGGTAGCAATATACAGGATGTAAATGGTAGGTATGGACGCCCGTATGGGCGGTGTAATACATGGTAACAAATAGAACAGTTACAACACATAACTAGGAGGAAATATCTGATCAGCAGTTGCCCCATACTTTTTATTTTCACAAGCAGTAAGAGGAAAAAAAGACCCCCAAAATTTGTAACACAATTTCTCCTGAGTACAGAAATACCCCATATGTGGGTGTAAAATGCTCTGCGGACACACAAGGCTCAGGATTGAGAGCGCACCATGTATATTTGAGGCCTAAATTGGTGATTTGCACAGGAGTGGCTGATTTTACAGCGGTTCTGATATAAACACAAAAAAATAAATACCCACATGTGACCACATTTTGGAAACTACACCCCTCACGGAACGTGACAAGGGGTATAGTGAGCCTTAACACTGCACATGTTTGATGAATTTTCATTAAAATTGGATGGGAAAATGATTTAAAAAAAAAAAAATTCACTAAAATGCTGGGTTACCCTAAATTTTTCATGTTCACAAGGGAAAATAGGAGAAAAAGCCCCCCAAAATTTGTAACCCCATATGAGTAAGAAAATACCCATATGTGGATGTAAAGTGCTCTGCGGGCAAATTACAAAGCTCGGAAGAGGAGCGCCATTGGGATTTTGAAGAGAAAATTTGTCCGGAATTGAAGGCCACGTGTGTTTAAAAAGCCCCCATAGTGCCAGAACAATGGACCCCCCCCACATGTGACCCCATTTGGAAACTACACCCCTCACGTAATGTATTAAGGGGTGCAGTGAGCATTTATGCCCCACAGGTGTCTGACAGATTTTTGGAACAGTGGTCCGTGAAAATGAAAAATTTTATTTTTCATTTGCACAGCCCACTGTTCCAAAGATCTGTCAAACGCCAGTGGGGTATAAATACTCACTGCACCCCTTATTAAATTCTGTGAGGGGTGTAGTTTCCAAAATGGGGTCACATGTGGGGGGGGTCCACTGTTCTGGCACCACGGGGGGCTTTGTAAACGCACATGGTCCCTGCACATGGCACCATTCCAAACTAATTCTCTTTCCAAAAGCCCAATGGCGCTCCTTCTCTTCTGAGCATTGTAGTTCGCCCACAGAGCATTTTACGTCCTATCATGGGGTATTTCCATACTCAGAAGAGATGGGGTTACAAATTTTGGGGGACATTTTCTCCCATTACCCTTTGTAAAAATGGTAAATTTGGGGAAAAAACTGCACTTTAGTGAAAAAAAAATGTTTCTTCATTTACACATCCGATTTTAACGAAAAGTCGTCAAACACCTGTGGGGTGTTAGCCTTAACTGGACCCCTTGTAACGTGTCTTGAGGGGTGTAGTTTCCAAAATGGTATGCCATGTTGGGTTTTCTGCTGTTCTGGCACCATAGGGGCTTTCTAAATGTGACATGCCCCCCAAAAACCATTTCAGCAAAATTCACTTTCCAAAATCCCATTGTCGCTCCTTCCCTTCTGAGCCCTCTACTGCGCCCGCCGAACACTTGGCATACACATATGTGGGATGCAAGTTTTGGGGGGGATTTTCTCCTATTAATACTTGTAAAAATTCAAAAACTGAGTCTACAAGAACATGCGAGTGTAAAAAATGAAGATTTTGAATTTTCTCCTTCACTTTGCTGCTATTCCTGTGAAACACCTAAACGGTTAACACACTTACTGAATGTCATTTTGGATACTTTGAGGGGTGCAGTTTTTATAATGGGATCATTTATGGGGTATTTCTAATATGAAGGCCCTTCAAATCCACTTCAAAACTGAACTGGTCCCTGAAAAATTCCGATTTTGAAACTTTTGTGAAAAATTGGAAAATTGCTGCTGAACTTTGAAGCCCTCTGATGTCTTCCAAAAGTAAAAACATGTCAACTTTATGATGCAAATATAAAGTAGACATATTGTATATGCGAATCAATATATAATTTATTTAGAATGTCTATTTTCCTTACAAGCAGAGAGCTTCAAAGTTAGAAAATGCTAAATTTTTAAATATTTCATCACATTTTTTTATTTTTCACCAAGAAATGATGCAAGTATAGACGAAAATTTACCACTACCATAAAGTAGAATATGTCACGAAAAAACAAACTCGGAATCAAATTTATAAGTAAAAGCATTCCAGAGTTATTAATGCTTAAAGTGAGCAAAAAATGCTCCCGTCCTTAGGGTCATAATGGGCTTCGTCCCCAAGGGGTTAATTGTTAATCCATGTTCTGTTTCTGCTTTTGGCAAAGAAAGGCCTTATTATTACTATATGGGGGCACATAAGAGGATTATTACTATATGGGGAACAGTAGGACATTATTACTATATGATGACACAGGAGGGCATGTTTACTATATGATGACAGAGGTGGGAATTATTACTAGACGCAGAAGATCATTATTACTTTGTGGGGCACAAGAAGAGCAATATTACTATATGGTGGCAAAGTAAGGTATTATTATTATAACGGGGCACATAAGAGCATTATTACTGTATGGGGGAACAGGAGGGCATTATTATATGGGGACACAGGAGAGCGTTACAGCGGTCCCTCAAGTTACAATATTAGTTGGTTCCAGGACAACCATTGTATGTTGAAACCATTGTATGCTGAGACCATAACTCTACGAAAACCTGGTAATTGGTTCTGAAGCCCCAAAATGTCATCCAAAAAAAAAAGGAAAAAGTGAGGATTGAACAAAAATAAGTAGATAACTAAAATAGATAAAGCAAATCCTTACATATAAAAGTAAGAAAGAGCTGCTGGAAGCTGTAAATCACTGTCTATGTAGAAGACAGGAGCTTCTTCAGGGTCCTGTACAGTACACACAATGTCCTAAAAAAGTAAAATGGAGCCGCCCTTACCTGGTGTCCAAAGGAGCAGCTAACCGTGGCACAGGTAAAGAGGACTACAGAACATGTAGTACCACCCTGTACTGTAAGGAGGCGCTACCAGACAGCCAGTCAGTGCATATACTTCAGTAATGCAGTAATGTTTCGCAGATCTGGACTATCCGTAGCATTGTATGTTGAGACTGGTTTCAAGTTATGATGGTCCAGAAAACACTGTTGTATGTTGAAACTATTGTATGTTGAGGCCATTGTAAGTTAAGAAATCACTGTATTACTATATGGAGACGCAAGGAGGGCTTTATTACTATGTGTGGCACAGGAGGGCATTATTACTATATGGTGATACAGGAGGGCATTATTATTATATAAGTCACAGGAAGGCATTTTTACTACATGGGGGCATTTTTACTATATGGGGGCATTATTATATGGGGACACAGGAGAGCATTATTACTATATGGAGACTTAGGAGGGCTTTATTACTATGTGTGGCACAGGATGGCATTATTACTATAAAGGAGGCATAGGATAACATTATTATTATATGAGTCATAGGAATCAATTAAGAAAAAATACACTGGGGAGCGGCTGCAGCTCACTTCAAAAAACAAACACACTGGAACAGAATTAACTGAATAACAAACTCTGTGAGTGGCCAAAAAAAAGACCACTCACAACTGTAACTTGCACGATCAATTCAACAGGACAATCTTCTTTAGGTAGCCGCTACACTCCTTTCTGGTGGGACTTGCTCACCCGACATGGAAAACTATGAAATAAGGACAAAACGAGGAGCGGACACACCTATCACTACTTATCCCCAAATGGCAGATACACGTAGTGGGTGCACTTACTTCACCAAGGGGAGCTGGGTCCGTGTTGCTCCCCTCGTGCCGGTTCACCTGTAAGTCCGTTTTTTCCTTATTTCCTTCATAATGAGTCATAGGAAGGCATCATTGCTACATGGTGACTCAGGAGGGCATTTTACATATGGTGACACAGGAATACATTATTAATATATGGGTGAACAAGAGGGCATTATTAATATATGGGTTACAGGAAGATAATTATTACTATATCGTGGCAAAGGAAGGCATTATTACTATATGGGGGGAACAGGAAATAATTACTATATATAGGAGGCATTATTACTGTATAGGGCCACAGGAGGGCATTATGAATGAATGGGTTTACGGTTGGGGCATTATTTGTAAATGGAATCACAGCTGAGGTATTATTAATGTTATAATAATTAGGACCATATGATACATCTTAACAGGGGCAGCAAACTCTGCAGAGACAAGTCCCAATTATCTGGACTTAGTATAGTGCTATTGGTAAGTGCAGTACTGTGTTATGCAGAGAGATTCGATTATATATACACATTATTTCAAGGGTTGTATCTATGTGTACAGATCAAAGATTATTAGTCTAGATTACTTATATATATATATATATATATATTGCTATGTTTCCAACATTTAAATATATTTTGCCTTAGTATAAAAAGAGGGACTGGAACACATTAACGTGTGACTACCCCAAACTTCAAACAAAGGATGCTTAGAACAAATAGCACAAATCATGGGAAAAATTAAAATGATAAGATCTGAACCCTGATCTGAGATCACAGACTTTTCTGTCATCTTATAGGAAAAGAGTACTATATGCCAAAGTTCAGAGATAAAGAAAAATTCTCATAAAGAGAAATTCTCAGCCCTACTCTTAACTACTGTATATAGAAACTGCAGTCCTGTCATTGCATTGTGTTGCAAGTATAGTTTATACAGTAGTAGGAAAACTAACCACTGTAAGAGGACCATTCTTAGCCTGGGTTCACACATTGTAAAACCAAAAAGAAAGAATAACTGTATTTCTAATCCAATAAAGTGCTCTATAAAAATATATGCAAAAACAGCAGTCTACACACACACTGTTTAAAAAAAAAAAAAACAGTCACAATTTGAATTACTGTCATTTTTTTAGCCAATAAACTGATAGACGCTTTTTCATAGCCTATCAAAGAACACATTATTAGATTAAAAATAGGGACGTTTCTTATGCCTATTTTACAGTAGTATTTTTCTTAAAAT
This sequence comes from Hyla sarda, assembly GCF_029499605.1. Lineage (NCBI taxonomy): Eukaryota > Metazoa > Chordata > Amphibia > Anura > Hylidae > Hyla > Hyla sarda. Next base: position 238,406,013 of record NC_079190.1, read on the forward strand.
TTTACGATGTGTGAACCCAGCCTTAGAGAACTTAAAGGGGTTATCCACCATAAGGTGATTTTAGTACATACCTGCCAAGCAGTAATGGACATGCTTCGGAAGGATCTGCACTTGTCTTGGGGCTAAATGGCTATGTTGTGAGATTACCAAAATACTGTGGCTAGCTTTTTGTGAACTTGTATTTCCTGTTTGACTTTTCTTTTTTTTTACTACAAATCCCACAATTCCCTTTTCCTCGCTCCCACACATTAGCCACCCCACCCATTGAAACATAAATGAGCTGCATCCATCAAAAGACCTGTGGTTTTCAATCAGGGTGCCTACAGCTGTTGCATTAGTTGCAGACTGATCTCTCTCCCACCAAGCAATCGCTCCACCCACTGAAGCAGACAGGCTCCCTGTCATCAGCTGACTAGTGAGTCAGGTCTCGGCTGCATTGCAAGCTGGGAAAAATACGAGACAACAGTAATTTTGTATGCTGTTAAAAATAAATATTGGGGTGAAAATCACAGAAGAATTGTGAGAAAACCATCACACACATGTACAGACACTATATTATGAACTACACTAACTTTACAGACACCCTGTCGCATAGTCAAATAAAAAAAATCCTGGAATACCCCTTTAAAATTCTGTTTATAGAAAACAATGCATTAGGGTAGAAATACACATTGTAGATAGGTTGCTGATTTTCTGAAGCAGAAAATTAGCCAAAAGCAGAAGTGGACCTTCCAGTTGGATCCTGTCATGTCTGTCCTGGTCTGTGTTCACACACAGCTATTGCATTTGCTGTGTGTGAACAGTTTTATGTTCCCTGGTCAGGGAATAGTTAATGTCTCTGGCTTTTTCAGCTTTAGCCTCTGTTGTCCAATAGCCTTTCGGGTGTGTCTATTTAAGTTCAGCACTGACAAGCTTCAGTGCTGGTGATACTTCATTTGGACTTCATTACATCTTGCTACTGCCATGCTGCTAATGGAGGCTTTGGGTGAAACACTTCTTATTTGAGCTTTTAATCTACTATCTCTGTTTTAGCATGTACTTTGTATTTTCTGGTTTTAGCCATGTTGGGTGGCATGCTCTTAGAGGATATTAAGCTGTGTTTGTTAAGTCGGTTTTAGGATTTGTATATCCTTTCTGCTATGTGTCTGTTCACACTGGGTTTTCTCTTGTGTCCGTTTATGTGACGATCTGTGTTTTATATTTCTGTTTTCCTACTGGGTCAGCTTCGGACCACACTGGTGAGTGTGCCGCTGGCCAGTAGTCTATTTGGATTTATTATTAATGGCTACTCCTATAGTGGAGAGGAGTGTCCAGTTTGTGCGTCCAATGTGAACAGTGTCCTATGCTTGCTTCCCTGTTACCGTTCCATGGGCACTCCTTGTCTAATGGAGGTGTTCTAGGGATTGCTTTTCCTGTCTTGCATTTAGTGTGAACAGGGTTCTATATTTATATCCTGTTGTATCCGTTTTCTGTGTTATCGTTCCATGGGGACATTCATGTGTCTACTGGAGGCTCTGATCTAGATATCCCATTTGCCTTTGTCCGTGGGGACTCAGATGGTATTGTTATTCCTGTGTCTACCGTAGGGTTTTCTAGGGGATTAAGCTTATGCCTGTTTTGTTCTGGAGTCTGTTCAGACTAATCTGTTTTCCTGTCTGGTGTGTTGAACTCTATGTTTATTAGTTCTTTATTCAGATCTATAGTGTCCTCTGTTCATGACCACTGATCCATAATGTCCCCTGTGCTTCTCACTGATCTGTGCCTTCTGAACTTAATCTGTTATAGAGTTCTATGTTCCTGTAATGTTTCTGGTTTGTGACCGACTATTTCTTGGTATGTGTTTTTATTAGGCCCCTGCACTTTAGCTCAGGGAGGGACCGGCGCCCATTTGTCGATTCACCGGTTAGGGTGGATGGGCAAGTAGGCAGGGAGAGCGGTTTTAGGCTCAGTTTAGGGCTCACTCTCCCTGTCCCCTGGTCGGTCCCTGACGGATCCACTTCGGCCTTTGGCACATTTTTTTCTGCAGAAAATCTCCAGTGTATCTGCAAAGTGTGTTTCTACCATTAGTTTTTAGCTGCCCCTACATAAAAGACCATGGAGGAGATTTATCAAAATCTGTCCGGAGAAAAAGCTGGCCAGTTGCCCACAGCAACCAATCAGCTCACTTCTTTAATTTTTAACAAGGCCTCTGCAAAATGAAAGAAGCAATCTGATTGGTTACTATGGGCAACTGGGCAACTTTTCCTTTGCACAGGTTTTGATAAATCTCCCCCAATGACCATAGTATAAAAGTGGGTGAATTTAAAGCATCAATTGTGTATAATAATGAGCATTACATAAATTAACTTAAAGAGGTACTCCGCCCTAGACATCTTATCCCCTATCCAAAGGATAGGGGATAAGATGTCTGATCATGGTGGTCCTGCTGCTGGGGAGCCCCACAATCTCTCCTGCAGCCCCCCGAGTCATCACTGCACGGAGCTAAGTTTGCTCCGTGCATGATGACTCATGATACAGGGGCCGCAGTATCATGATGTCAGCCCCCTCGCGATGTCATGCTCCGCCCCCTCAATGTCTATGGAAGGTGGCTTGGTGGCAGTCACGCCAAACTTAGCTCCGTGCAGTGTTGACTCGGGAGGCTGCAGGAAAGATTGTGGGGTACACAGCAGCGAGACCCCCGCGATTAGACATCTTATCCCCTATACATTGGATAGGGGATAAGATGTCTAGGGCGGAGTGCCCCTTTAAAGTGAACGTTGTTTCAAAAGATTCTTAAATAAGCATTCCAATGTTTTGTTTTCCTATATAATGCGTAGTCATCATCACAAGTCATATAGCGCCATCTGTTTAATTTTAGTGCAGCTGCATCCATGTGTTTTATTAATCCAATGTGGTCAAGTGATCAAAATTCTGACTCTCCAAATCTTACATTACCTAAAGCAGGCCTTTTGAAACTGGGTGCCGCGACACACTAGTGTGTCAGCAGCAACTCCTAGTTGTGTTGTTGGTCCGTCAGGTCCTGCAATAGCAGCAAACACTGCTCACTGATTTAAACTAACAACCTGATGTCATGCTGTGGAGCGGGAGGTCTTCACTCATCCGTGCAGTGAAGAGAATGTCTGACTCGCTGAGCCTACTGGAGTGCATCGGGGGACAAAGGACATGTAATACATAGCAGGGGGGAACAGAGAGAGGAAAGGGAATATGGGATGAATGAATGAATGTTGTGGCACAGAGGGTGATGAAGGGGGGGGTCAAAATGGCATAGGGGATAAGAGAAGAGGAATTAAAATGGAACAGGGGGATCAGATGGGGGAATTAAAATGGCACAGGGGGTATCAGAGGGGGGAATAAAATGGCACAGGGGGTATAAGGGGGGGAGATAAAATGGCACAGGGGGATAGAGGCAGGAATAAAATGGCACAGGGGGATAAGAGGGGAGGAATGATGTGGCATGTGGGTATCAGAGGTGGATGAAATGGCACGGGGGATCAAGAGGGGGATAAAATGGTACAGAGGGTGATAGAGCGGGGATGAAATGAAATGGGAGAAATTATGTGGCATAGGGGGTCATAAAGAGGGGGGATGAAATGGCACAGGGGAGGATAAAGGGTGGGAAAGATGTGCACAAGGGAAGATAAATGAGGAAGCTAATGGTGTGGCACAGGGGGTAATCAAGACGGAGGATGAAATGGCGTAGGCGAATATCAAGGGGGGAGATGTGACACACGGGGTGATAAAGGGTGGATTTAAATGGCACAGTGGGTGATAAAATGGCATTGGGTGTATCAGCCATATTTGTAATGCTGATACTGGCATCACATCGTGCGTTAACACGCAACATGATTTCTACAACTGGCAGTTCGGCGAGGGATGTGTCACCAAACTACAGTATGCACGTCTAAAAAATGTGTCACCAACATGAAAAGTTTGGAAGGCTCTGACCTAATGCTTACAACAGGAAGTCAGACTCTAATTTCCCGTGGACTAGAGGTTGACATCATCACTCATTGGTACTGATTTACTTAAATGCGAGTGTTCTTTCTGGAGTGTTTTAGATTTCACTCCTCTTTTTCTGGGAGCTGATTTACTAACGTGTCGATTCATTTTCTGTCGCCTGGGTTTTTTGTGTCGCACAGGAAAATGTGTCGCACATATTCTGAGTTAAAAGAAAAAAACTAACAAACATGGGTATAGAAGACAAATCATTAATAGCATGTGCAAAACCAAACAAGCAAAACACAAGATTTAACAGGAATTAAGCAGCAAAATAGAAATAAAAAATGTAATGTACTTAGCCTATCTAAAATAGTTCAACCCCCCCCCCCCCCCCCATACACACACAATTAAAGGCTTATTTTAAAGTTTAAAATGCATTGCATATTCTAAAAATCCTTGTGTAGAACTGTAAAACAATGAAAAAAAAAAAAGTAAATAGTTTAAGCACTCCCCACCACGTTAACCCCTTAAGGACCGGGCGTTTTTCAGTTTTTGCTCTTTCGTTTTTTCTTCCTTACCTTTAAAAAATCATAACTCTTAAAATTTTGCACCTAAAAATCTGTATTATGGCTTATTTTTTGCGCCACTAATTCTACTTTGTAATGATATCAGTCATTTTACCCCAAAACCTACGGCAAAACAGGAAAAAAAAATCATTGTAAACAAAATAAAAAAATACAGGCATTTTGTAATTTTTGGGGCCCTCCGTATCTACGTAGTACATTTTTCGGTAAAAATGACACCTTATCTTTATTCTCTAGGTCCATACGGTTAAAATGATATCCTATTTGTATAGGTTTGATTTTGTATTGCTTCAGAAAAAAATCCTAACTACATGCAGGAAAATGTATACGTTTAAAATTGTCATCTTCTGACCCCTATAACTTTTTTTATTTTTTCATGTTCAGGGCGCTATGAGGGTTTCTTTTTTTGCGTCGTGATCTGAAGTTTTTGTCAGTACCATTTTTGCATTGATCTGACTTTTTGATCGCTTTTTATTCATCTTTTCATGATATAAAAAGTGACCAAAAATATGCTATTTTGGACTTTTGAATTTTTTTGCGCGTACGCCATTGACCATGCGGTTTAATTAGTGGTATATTTTTTTTAATCCGACATTTCCGCACGTGGCGATACCACATATGTTTATTTTTGTTTTTATTTACACTTTTTTTTTTATTATTGGAAATGCCGTGTGATTCAAACTTTTATTAGGGGAAGGGATAATTGAAAGGGTTAATGATTTTTTTACACTTTTATTTTGCAATATTATAGCCCCCATAGGGGGCTATAACATTGCATTTACTGATCTTTAACTGTGTTCAATGCATCTCCATAGGGGTGCATTGATCAGGGTTTTCGGCGATTGATTGCTCAAGCCTGGATCTCAATACAATACAATACAATACAGCTGTTCGGGATGCCGCGATTTCACCGCAGCGATCCCGAACAGCTCCCTGAGCTAACCGGCACTTTTTACCTTCACTTTTAGCCGCGTGGATCAGCTTTGAGTGCGCGGCTAAAGCGATCAGTGCCGCGTGCTATTAGAGGCGGGTCCCGGCTTCACTATGACGCCGGGCCCGCCGTGATATGATGCGGGGTCACCGTGGGACCCCGTGTAATATCACGGGAACGGGACCAAGGACGTACTCATACGTCCTTGGTCCTTAAGGGGTTAAGCTGTGCCTTTTCAAAAAATCACTCGCTTTTGGTAGTTTTTACACATCCTCTTGGCTGTCAGTTATTCTGTGAGATTTTTTGGTTAACCACGCCTATTTTCTTGTAATAAATAATAATAATAAAAAACTCTGAGTGGTGCGACAATAATTTAGGCACATGATCCGAGAAAAAAAGTCAGTTGGATTTTAGTAAATCAGGGTTGTGTTCACACATTGGCCCAGATTTATCGAACTGTGTGAGAAAAAGAGCAGATTTTTCCACAGCAACCAATCACAGCTCAGCTAAGGAGCTCTGGTAAAGTGAAAGCTGAGCTGTGATTGGCTGGTGTGGGAAATTCACTCCACTTTTTCTCTTACACAGTTTGATAAATCTGGGCCATCGTGTTTCTGGCTGCTTTTTTTTCCATTTTTGCAGTGATTTTTCCAAAATGATGGCAAAAATAGAGAAATTGTACTGCATTTGTCCAAAATATGTTAACAACATGTAATTTTTACCACAATTTTGGAAAAACACTGCAAAACGGCTAAAATGTGGATATTTTTTTTTTTTAAATCCAACATGTCAACACAGCCTAAAGACTTTTAATCTTCATAAAACTCCCCAGTTGTAAGTATAGATCAAATTGCAATATTTCTCTCAAAAACTTTGGGTAAGAAAACGCATCGGAATTGCACATAGTGTGAACTGATCTCAAGCCATTTATGAGTCACATGAGTTCACCTGGGTGAACTCCAGCACTTGCAGCCTGATTATATGACAACCTGCAATAATCAAATGCCAAAGCCAGAGAATTTATGGTAAATGTAGGCTGCATTACCCAACCCACTTCATTGAGCATTTGAAAACCACAGTGGTGCCTATCCCATGCCTGCCACACACGCAAAAAGAGGTAAGCAAAAGGTATACACAAAAGCCTTCAAATTATTCTGTATTAATAGCCTACACTGCACCATATAAGCTAAAACATTTTTTTTTCTGGAATGCTTCTTTAAAGGGAATCTGTCATCTCTATTTGCTGCTATGAAATGCAGAAACAGTTGGAAACTTGTAAAATCACCTTTTAATTTCAGAGCCTAGATTTAGGCAGGTGGGGCCAAAGCTTTTCAAGTGCAACTATCTGGTACATCTCCTCACTTGCTCTCACCTCCCAGCCCTCCTTGTTTAACATACAGACATGTGTAAGTCAATCAATATCTGTTGTTTAACCATCTTTTTTATCCAGGCATTTAAAAAAATAAAAATAAAAATAAAAAAACAATTTACTATAAGGTAAAAAAAGCAACTAACTTACTAGGAGTTTTATGCTTGATTTCTACTAAATCAAAAAATGTGCAAATGTCACCTATGTGCGAGGTATAGATGTGCAGACACCATCAGGTAGGGCACTAGGAGATGGGGAAGAACATCCCTTTACTTACAGTAGCTGCAGTTTGGGTTGCAGAATCGCTGACATGTCACTTATTTTTAAAGATGCAAAAAAAAACTATTTTTTTTTTACCATACTGTGTGCACAGACAACCACAATCCTATAGACCTACATAAAGTAAATTAATTCTTCAAAATACCTAAAATACATAAATTTACCCCAAATTTTTTTTTTGTTGATTTATAAAATAGGCCTGAAATTACACAGTGTGAACATAGCATTTAACCCCTTAAGGACCAGGCCATTTTATACCTTAAGGACCGGAGCGTTTTTTGCAATTCTGACCACTGTCACTTTAAACATTAATAACTCTGGAATGCTTTTAGTTATCATTCTGATTCCGAGATTGTTTTTTCGTGACATATTCTACTTTAACTTAGTGGTAAAATTTAATGGTAACTTGCATCCTTTCTTGGTGAAAAATCCCAAAATTTGATGAAAAAAATGAAAATTTTGCATTTTTCTAACTTTGAAGCTCTCTGCTTGTAAGGAAAATGGATATTCAAAATATTTTTTTTTGGGGTTCACATATACAATATGTCTACTTTATGTTTGCATCATAAAATTTATGAGTTTTTACTTTTGGAAGACACCATAGGGCTTCAAAGTTCAGTAGCAATTTTGAAATTTTTCACAAAATTTTCAAACTCACTATTTTTCAGGGACCAGTTCAGTTTTGAAGTGGATTTGAAGGGTCTTCATATTAGAAATACCCCATAAAAGACCCCATTATAAAAACTACACCCCCTAAAGTATTCAAAAAAACATTCAGTAAGTGTATTAACCCTTTAGGTGTTTCACAGGAATAGCAGCAAAGTGAAGGAGAAAATTCAAAATCTTCATTTTTTACACTCGCATGTTCTAGTAGACCCAATTTTTGAATTTTTGCAAGGGATAAAAAGGAGAAAATTTTTACTTGTATTTGAAACCCAATTTCTCTGGAGTAAGCACATACCTCATATGTCTATGTTAATTGTTCGGCGGGCGCAGTAGAGGGCTCAGAAGGGAAGGAGCGACAAATGGTTTTTGGGGGGCATGCCGCATTTAGGAAGCCCCTATGGTGCCAGGACAGCAAAAAAAAACACATGGCATACCATTTTGGAAACTAGACCCCTCAGGGAACGTAACAAGGGGTAAAGTGAACCTTAATACCCCACAGGTGATTCACGACTTTGCATATGTAAAAAAAATATATATTTTTTTTACCTAAAATGCTTGGTTTCCCAAAAATTTTACATTTTTAAAAAGGGTAATAGCAGAAAATACCCCCCAAAATTTGAAGCCCAATTTCTCTCGATACAGAAAACACCTCGCATGGGGGTGAAAAGTGCTCTGCTGGTGCACTACAGGTCTCAGAAGAGAAGGAGTCACATTTGGCTTTTTGAAAGCAAATTTTGCTCTGGGGGCATGCCGCATTTAGGAAGCCCCTATGGTGCCAGAACAGCAAAAAAAAAACACATGGCATACCATTTTGGAAACTAGACCCCTCGGGGAACGTAACAAGGTGTAACGTGAACCTTAATGCCCTACAGGTGTTTCACGACTTTTGCATATGTAAAAAAAAAATTTTTTTTTTACCTAAAATGCTTGTTTTCCCAAAATGTTTACATTTTTAAAAAGGGTAATAGCGGAAAATACCCCCCAAAATTTGAAGCCCAATTTCTCCCGATTCAGAAAACACCCCATATGGAGGTGAAAAGTGCTCTGCTGGCGCACTACAGGTCTCAGAAGAGAAGGAGTAACATTTGGCTTTTTGAAAGCAAATTTTGCTCTGGGGGCATGCCGCATTTAGGAAGCCCCTATGGTGCCAGAACAGCAAAAAAAAACACATGGCATACCATTTTGGAAACTAGACCCCTCGGGGAACGTACCAAGGGGTAATGTGAACCTTAATACCCTACAGGTGTTTCACGACTTTTGCATATGTAAAAAAATATATATTTTTTTTACCTAAAATGCTTGGTTTCCCAAAATTTTTACAATTTTAAAAAGGGTAATAGCAGAAAATACCCCCCAAAATTTGAAGCCCAATTTCTCCCGATTCAGAAAACACCCCATATGGGTGTGAAAAGTGCTCTGCTGGCGCACTACAGGTCTCAGAAGAGAAGGAGTCACATTTGGCTTTTTGAAAGCGAATTTTGCTCTGGGGGCATGCCGCATTTAGGAACCCCCTATGGTGCCAGGACAGCAAAAAAAAAACACATGGCATACCATTTTGGAAACTAGACCCCTTGGGGAACGTAACAAGGGGTAATTTGAACCTTAATACCCTACAGGTGTTTCACGACTTTTGCATATGTAAAAAAATATATATTTTTTTTACCTAAAATGCTTGTTTTCCCAAAAATTTTACATTTTTTAAAAGGGTAATAGCAGAAAATACCCCCCAAAATTTGAAGCCCAATTTCTCCCGAGTACGGCGATACCCCATATGTGGCCCTAAACTGTTGCCTTGAAATACGACAGGGCTCCAAAGTGAGAGCGCCATGCGCATTTGAGGCCTAAATTAGGGACTTGCATAGGGGTGGACATAGGGGTATTCTACGCCAGTGATTCCCAAACAGGGTGCCTCCAGCTGTTGTAAAACTCCCAGCATGCCTGGACAGTCAACGGCTATCTGGCAATACTGGGAGTAGTTGTTTTGCAACAGCTGGAGGCTCCGTTTTGGAAACAGTGGCGTACCAGACGTTTTTCATTTTTATTGGGGAGGGGGGTTGTATAGGGGTATGTGTATATGTAGTGTTTTTTACCTTTTATTTTGTGTTAGTGTAGTGTAGTGTTTTTAGGGTACAGTCGCATGGACGGGGGTTCACAGTAGTTTCTCGCTGGCAGTTTGAGCTACGGCAGAAAATTTGACGCAGCTCAAACTTGCAGCCGGATACTTACTGTAATCCTCCGCCCATGTGAGTGTACCCTGTACGTTCACATTGGAGGGGGGGGGGGGGGAACATCCAGCTGTTGCAAAACTGCAACTCCCAGCATGTACGGTCTATCAGTGCATGCTGGGAGTTGTAGTTTTGCAACCGCTGGAGGCTCCGTTTTGGAAACAGTGGCGTACCAGACATTTTCATTTTTATTGGGGAGGGGGGTTGTATAGGGGTATGTGTATACGTAGTGTTTTTTACTTTTTATTTTATTGTGTGTTAGTGTAGTGTAGTGTTTTTAGGGTACAGTCGCATGGGCGGGGGGTTCACAGTAGTTTCTCGCTGGCAGTTTGAGCTGCTGCAGAAATTTTGCCGCACCTCAAACTTGCAGCCGGATACTAACCGTAATCCTCCGCCCATGTGAGTGTACCCTGTACGTTCACATTGGGGGGGGGAACATCCAGCTGTTGCAAAACTACAACTCCCAGCATGTACGGTCTATCAGTGCATGCTGGGAGTTGTAGTTTTGCAACAGCTGGAGGCACACTGGTTGTGAAACACCGAGTTTGGTAACAAACTCAGTGTTTTGCAACCAGTGTGCCTTCAGCTGTTGCAAAAGCTACAACCCCCAGCATGTACGGACAGCGGAAGGGCATGCTGGGTGTTGTAGTTATGCAACAGCTGGAGGCATACTACTTTGGCTGGGGATGCTGGGGATTGTAGTTATGCAATAGCTGGAGACACACTGGTTTACTACTTAACTCAGTGTGCCTTCAGCTGTTGCAAAACTACAACTCTCAGCAGTCACCGACAGCCAACGGGCATGCTGGGAGTTGTAGTTATGCAACCACCAGATGCACTACTACAACTCCCAGCATGCACTTGAGCTGTTTGTGCAAGCTGGGAGTTGTAGTTAAACAACAGCAGAAGGTACACTTTTCCATAGAAAGAATGTGCCTCCAGCTGTTGCAAAACTACAAGTCCCAGCATGCCCATAAGGGCATGCTGGGAGTTGTGGTGGTCTGCCTCCTGCTGTTGCATAACTACAGCTCCCAGCATGCCCTTGTTGCATGCTGGGAGCTGTTGCTAAGCAACAGCAGGAGGCTGTCACTCACCTCCAACGATCCTCGCCGCACCAGGTCAGTCCCTCGTCGTCTCCGCCGCCGCCGCTGCTCCTGGGGCCCCGATCCCAACAGGGGCGCCGGGGATCGGGGTCCCCAGCACCCGGGGTGCACGTCCCGCACCCGCTCACGTCCTCCGGAAGAGGGGCGGAGCGGGTTGCGGGAGTGACACCCGCAGCAGGCGCCCTGATTGGTCGGCCGGTAATCCGGCCGACGAATCAGGGCGATCGTGAGGTGGCACCAGTGCCACCTCACCCCTGCTGGCTATGGCTGTTCGGGGCCGTCTCTGACGGCCCCGATCAGCCAATAATTCCGGGTCACCGGGTCACTGGAGACCCGATTGACCCGGAATCCGCCGCAGATCGCTGGACTGAATTGTCCAGCGATCTGCGGCCATCGCCGACATGGGGGGTCATAATGACCCCCCTGGGCGATATGCCCCGATGCCTGCTGAACGATTTCAGCAGGCATCGGGGACCGGCTCCGCTCCAGATGGTTGCGGGGGGCCGGTAAAACACATGACGTTCTCATACGTCATGTGTCCTTAAGGACTCGGAAATGGAGACGTATGAGAACGTCATGTGTCCTTAAGGGGTTAATGGCAGCAATTTCTAACTTTAACAGTAAGGCTAGGTTCCGCCTGGAGATTCCGCCTGGAGATTCCGAGTGCGGCCAGTGCTGACTGAATCAGTCGGCGCTAGGACCGCGCGGACACTGCAGTCTCCAATAGACTGCAATGTGTTCCGCGCGGATTTCCGCCTGAAGAAAGAGCAACCCCTTTCTTCAGGCGGAAATTTCTAAGCGGATTTTCCGTTCACAAATTCCACTTCACAAATTCCGAAGTATGAATTTGTGAACGGAAAACCATTCAATATACTGTACATTTTAGCAAGCGGAATTTCCGCCTGCAATTTCAAAGCAGAATTGCAGCCGGAAATTCCGTAGTCTGAACCTAGCTTAACAGAGGCTTGCCTTTGTTCACACATAGTATTTTGGACAGTATTTGTAGTCCAAATCAGAAACTAGGGGTGGTTTTAAAACAGAAAAAAGGTGGACATCGTCCAGTTATAATTTTTGTCTTTACCAGCTCAATTTCTTTGTTTGGCTCATAATGCAAATTAAAACACTGGGGTTTATTTACTAACATGATCCCGACTCTTTTTTGTCGGGTTTCTGCCCAAATTGTGTCGCACGTCCCAATTTGCGACCAAGAAAAACAAAACCCTCCATTTTACAAGAAAAAAACTGAAAAAGGGGGCATGGCCACGGGACAAAGTGCAAAAGGGGCATTGCCCCCAACAGTTTGGAAAAATCCCAACATATTTACTTTGGTTTCCACAGAAAATGTGGTGGATTTGAGCTGAGGAAAACTCGACAGATCAGAACAGTTGTAAAAAAAAAAGCAAAACGTAGGGAAAAGTGCAAAATGTAGGGAAACCTTAGTAAATACCTTGGGAAAAAAACAGTCAGAAATCAAAACCCACAAAGAAACCTACACAACACTCTTAGTAAATAAACCCCACTATGTGTAAACCCAGGAATGATTGTTTCTTTGGTTTGTTTGATAAGCATGCTACTGAAAAGAATATGGTTTATTATGGCTACAGTCTAAATAATTATTATCATACCTGTTATTATTAAATAATTATTATCATACCTGTTATAAATTATTATCATACCTGTCATACCTGTTATTATCATACCTGCTGTATTAACAAATTAAACAACAGAAACAATTTGTAAAACTGTGTTAGATGCAGTTTTCACTGTAATTAAATATTAGAAAGTTCTTCAAACCTCTTACACATTTGGTCTTCTGTTTTTTGAAAGTTTACCAAAGCAAACCACATGTGACCCCAACGGTTGGCTGCCAGGAGCTTCCTTTTTACCACTCCTGTTGAGTCCTGCTCAGTGCTCCACTCTGTGCTCTTGGCTACCACCATGTTCCTACTTCCTCCTGCAGTTTCTAAGCCTGCCACTAAAGAACAGACCAACTCCTATTTCATTTAAAGGGGAATTGCGCAACTCTAAAACTCATTCCTTTCCATTTACAGCTCCAAAGCATTCATTTAAGTCTGATCCATCCTTTACTTGGCCGGAGTGTTATTGGCTTTCCTAGTGTCCATTAGAAAAGGTGTTTTGTACCTGATTCAACTTCCATGTGTATTGACCCATATCTATCTTCTAGTTTCCGTCATCACCTAATTTATCCAGGATTTAATCATCTCTTCTTCAGGCAAGCAAAACTGCCAACTCTAAACCTTTGCTGCCTGCCTCAACTGTCTAGCCTGTTATTGACTCCACCTCTGCATTTTCTTTGTATACAGTACTGCATCTCCTTTGTTTGACCTGGCCTGGTGACTACACTTACTTGCATAATCACCTGGTGCCTCTTACCAGTATCATCTGGTCTGCTGGACAAGCTGCTATCCATCCCAGGACCACAATTGTGGAGCCACCTGGTACAGTCTATCACAACAAAGTCCAGCTTCTGCATCCTGGAGTGGAATAAAGAGTTTAGAACTAGAGGGTAATTAGACTCTTAGGGGGAGATTTAACAAAACTTGTGCAGAGGAAAAGTTGTCCAGTTGCCTATAGCAACCAGATTGCTTGTTTCATTTTTCACAGGCCTTCCTAAAAATTAAAGAAGCGAGCTGATTGGTTGCTATGGGCAAGTTTTCCTCTGCACAGGTTTTGATAAATCTCCCCCTTAGACTCTGCTAAAGAGGGTGGCCCAAAGTCAAACTGGTTGGGTAGCAAAAAGGGTGCACACCTATTGCCCATTTCATTATTTAGAAATGTAACTGTCACCCACATTAGGCACTCCAGTGCTAGAGCAAGTAAGACTGCATGCATTCTGGTGGTAAAACAAGGAAAGCATGTTAAGCCTATGCTTTGTCTTCCATATATAAGAAAAAAAAAACAATGCTCTGAAAGATCTGACATACGACAGATACACCTGATGGACTCCAATAACTTATACTGGGAACCATCAAATTTAGTGCATACAGCACCATTCTTCCCATCAAATTTGCAGAAACAGACAGAGGTAAGTACTGAACTTGTTCTGTTCTTTCCCTTCATATGGAAGGGGAAAGAGGTGGATAAAGCAAAAGACTTGCTGTCTCGGTTCTATTTTTAATGTTTTCTCTTTTATATTTCATGCAAGTGAGCTGTTGGAACATTAAATTAATGTCAACAACTCGGTAAAGGTTAATCATATAAGAAGTCTTTTCTTGCTGAAGGAAAACATCACTTTTTAAAAACTAAAAAGAAAAATAATTTTTCTTAAAGGGTGGTAGATATTTTTCTACTCTGAATGAGAGTGTGACTGCAGTGTTGCTAAGCAGGGTCATCCAAAGTGGAAACGTGATGTTCTGTTTCAGACAGACTTACAGGAAAGCTAGTCTATAGAGCCCAAAACACTATTTTTTATTTCTTATGCCTATACCAGTACAACAGCGTCTAGCTCTCTAATAGGGCCTGGCAAAATATTTTATAATATATTTTGATGGGACAACACTGAAGAAATTACACTCTGCTGCAATGTGTAGTAAGTGCACAGATTGTATAACAATGTTTAAAAAAAAAAATCTCAACATACAGCCATTAACGTCTAAACATCGGCAACAAAAGTGAGTACACCCTTAAAGGGGTACTCCGGTGAAAACCTTTTTTCTTTTAAATCAACTGGTGGCAGAAAGTTAAACAAATTTGTAAATTACTTCTATTAAAAAATCTTAATCCTTCCAGTACTTATTAGCTGCTGAATGCTACAGAGGAAATTCCTTTCTTTTTGGAACACTGATGACATCACGAGCACAGTGCTCTCTGCTGACATCTCTGTCCATTTTAGCAACAATGCATAGCAGATGCATAGCAGATGCATAGAAGATGTATGCTAAGGGCAGCATGGTGGCTCAGTGGTTAGCATTGCTGCCTTGCAGTGCTGGGACTTGGGTTCAAATTCCACTAAGGACAACAATAAATAAAGCGTTATTATTATTATAATAATGTCAGACGAGAGAACTGTGCTCGTGATGTCATCAGAGAGCATTCCAAAAAGAAAATAATTTCCTCTGTAATATTCAGCAGCTAATAAGTACAGAAAGGATTAAGATTTTAAAGTAATTTACAAATATGTTTAACTTTCTGCCACCAGTTGATTTAAAAAAAAAAAAAAAAAAGGTTTTCACCGGAGTACCCCTTTAAGAACTCTGTTTGGTTATGCATTTGATTTGGCTTAGCACTGTGGGGGAGGAAGCAAGAAAAGCAGGGATACTATAATTCAGGTAAAGCTATGAGTTGCTGCTACCATAAATAAGTTGACAGGACCTGAATCCCTGGCATGCAGTTACTCCATAATATAATCCCTAGAGGACCATCAGTGTCTATGTATTATATTAGCAATGCCTTTATATTCCGTATATTATTATATTCCTAGCAGTATTTGTGTATATTATCATATTAGTAACAACCCCTGTTTAAACATGTATATAAATAGCAATAAATGTGTATAGAATTATAATTTTAGAAATGTTGTCTATACTTTAATATTAGCACTGCACATCCATATACAGCAGGTGAAATAAGTATTAAACACATCACCGTTTTCCTCACTAAATATATTTCAGAAGTTGCTACTGAATAATCAATAATCAAAAATTAAAGATCAATCCAGCCCCTTGTCAGTGCCCCTTGTAATAGCAGCTGGTTCAGTCTCAACTGATGGCTACAAAAAGGTGTCATTGCCAAGGTGTCAAACAAGACACATCTGATGATGGGTAAAAGCAAATAGCTGTCTTAAACCCTTTGCAGCCTACCGTAATTATTGCAGAGCATAAAAATGGCGTTGGTTACAGGTGCATTTCTAAGCTTCTGAAAGTTCCATAGAGCACTGTTAGGTCCATAATACAGAAGTGCAAATTTGCCTTGACCAGGTGCTCCTCAAAAGATTTTAGACAGGAGTGAAAAGAAAAAGAAGAGTTGTCCAAGAGCGAAGGACACTTGTGGAGAGCTTCAAAAAGACCTAGAATTTGCAGGTACTTTTGTCTCTATTGTTAAAATAATAAGAAATGTATGCTAAGGGCAGCTCACTGCCTTGCAGTGCTGGGGACTTGGGTTCAAATCCCACTACGGACAGCAATAAATAAAGCATTATTATTATAAAAAAATAAGGACAAACCAGTTTGTCCTTACAATTTTTGTATGTGATTTTTAACACTGGGTTTTATTTTTGATGTTCACTATTTTCACCTTACAGTTTTTTTTTATTATTTATATACTACCATTATGCAATAATGTCTTTTAGTGCGTTCTATACCGGTAATGCTTCCGGTTGACGTTCCAGGTGCTTCCACCCGGAAGCAATCAACGATAAGCAAGGTAGTGGATGATGGTGAATGATGGTAAAGATAGTCGGGTTTGCCAATACTGTGGTACAGGTGATAGAGGCTAGACGCGTTTTGAGGTACTCATCTAACTCTTTTTCAATAGCAATGGATTGCTATTGAAAAAGAGGTAGATGAGTACCACGAAAAGTGTCTAGCCTCTATCACCTGTACCCCAGTATTAGCAAACCCGACGATCTTTACCATCATTCACCGGATCGCAAAAAATTTACCGGAGCACGCTTCCGTGGTTGTACGCATCCCGCCTGCGAGCGGACGTCTCCCCAGTGAAAACCTTTTTCCAGCAACCAGGCTCCAGGACATTACTGGTAAGAGGCACAGTGTGCCAAATCCACTCAATACTTTCCCTGTGCCGCCGGGGTAGAGTGATCCACATTTGAGGGGCCTCCAGCCCTGCAGAGCGCTGCCTCATGCACCCTCAGGATTACAATTAAGAGACTATCTATATCACACTCACCAATCTCTATCCCTGTGCCGTCAGGGTAGAGTTACAAAGAAAAAGAAAAAACTCTGACAGCGGACACACCTCCCTGTGGATTCCCCAGGAGAAAGACAAGCGGATACGCAATAACCTCCAGAGAGATACGCTTGATTATAACAGTGAGTGGTCATTTCTCCTTTGGCCACTCACAAAGTGTAAGTCTTTTTGTTAGTAAACCAATTGGAGCCTTCATCATATATGCTTTGAACTAGAGACCGCTCCCAAAGTGCATTTTTTCTTGTGTTTATTGTGTCAGGGTAGAGTGGGATACACATAAGGAACCCCCAGCGCCGCAGAATGCATTGATTTTAACCCCTTTACCAACACACTGCCGCATGCAGTATCCTGACCAGATACGAGCTATACAGAGACATTGCTACTCAGACTATTTGTAATCCACCATACAAGGCACGATCTCCGTGCATACATCTATAAGCGCTACAGACTATTTGCCACACTGGGATACCAGCACTTTTTTACCCTGTATATTATATGTCTGTTTTATTTTATCTTATTTCATTGTATGAATGTTTTATACATTTACTACCATGCTTATTGTGATGAGTTCGATGTAAGGGCCCTACAAAGGACACCACAAGCACTATCATTGCAATAATAAATTGGTTTAAAATAATTCACTGGATCTACATCATTTTTTACATATATTTTATATACGCCCATTTATTGGTGACAATCAAGCCCAGACTTGAGGAAAGTGTACCCCCACTTTATACAAGTATTGCCTTTCCAATAGTACCTTTCCAATAGTAAGTTTCTACTTGTTTTCTTTTTTTTTGGGGGGGGGGGGATGCCAAGAAAAACGCCAATTCTGCCGCATGCCAAAAAACGCTGCGGCCAGATGTTAGCTGTAAATCAATTAGAAATTGCAAAATTCTTATTCCACTTGGCGTTTTTCACTTTGCCGTTTTTTTAATCCTTTTGGCATTTTTTCACTCTTTTTTAGCATTTTTCAGCTCCTTGGCGGTTTTCCAAAATCGCAGTATGTTGAGCCACTGGCAATTTTTTTTTGTCAAAATCATGGCGTTTTTCTCCCAAAGAAGTCTATGAGAGTGAAAAAATGCCAAGAAAAACGATATGTGGGTTTTACCTTTGGCGTTTTTGTAGGCGATTTTATTCTTTTTTGGACTTTAGAGATCACAAAAAGTGATGGAGATACCTTTTTTAATAAAATTTCGTAGGGTACCATTAAAAAAAAATATATAAAAAAGATACAGTAGTGAAGGAAATAATTGTATCTAACGAAATTAATATTTTTTATAACAAAATTTTTATTAATTTTTAAAACAGGGATCAATATGAGCGGGTGGGGACCTAAAAATGTAGCCGACAATAATAAAAATGTGGTGTGTGTGTATGTGTGTTTTTCACTTTTTTTCTTAATTTTGAACATTTTTTTTAGGTAGTACTACTACTTCCAGCATGGAACACACTGTTCCATGATGGGAGCAGTAGTACCTGTACTAATAGATCGCCCGTTGCGATCCTCCTGTATAATATATAGATGCGGCCAGCCATTCTTCTATGGTCCCCTGCACTGACGTATTTATACACCTATTCATATTTTCCGCAGAGAGCTGTGATTGGCCAGATGGTTCCAGTCAATCACAGCTCTCTGTGGGAAATATGAATATGTTTATATATATATATATATATATATATATATATATATATATATATATAGGTCAGTGCAGGAGACCATGGAAGAGTGGCCACCCACATCTATACATTATACAGGAGGATCACAGTGGGTGTCAGGAGTGACATCCACTGTGATCTTTCCTTAACTGCAGGTACTACTACTCCCAACATGGAGCACACTCTCCTCCATGCTGGGAGCTGTAGTACCTGCATTAATAGACAGATCACAGCAGGTGTTAGAAGTTACACTCGCTGCGATCTCTCTATTAATGCAGATACTACAGCTCCCAGCATGGAGCAGAGTGTGTTCCATGTTGGGAGTAGTAGTACCTGCAGGTAAGAACAGATCACAGTGGGTAATGCTACTGACACCCGCTGCGATCGCCCTTTCTATTGCAGAGATGGAGCGGCTTTCTCCTGCGCTCGCATCTCTGCACTATACTCCGGTTGGCCACTCACTCATTCATATTTCCCTCAGAGCAGTGATTGGCTACAACTATCTGGCCAATCACCACTCTGGGCGGAAAATAAGAATGAGTGATGTTCTATTCACATCACTGACCGGAGTACAGAGCAGAGATGCAACAATGTATAGAGCCACTGCGCATCTCCGCTATATTATGAACAATCGCAGCGGGTGTCACGACTGACACCCGGGGCGATATGTCCATTAGTACAGGTACTACTACTCCCATCATGGAACAGTTTGTTCCATGCTGGGAGTAGTAGTACTACCTAAAAAATGTAAAAAAAAATAGAGAAAAAAGTTAAACACACACACTATTAAAAATGTATTAAAATTTAGTTATAAAAAAGATAAATTTCGTTAAATACATATTTTTTCCATCACTACTGCATCCTTTTTTTTTTTTTTGGTACCCAACTAATTTTTGGTACCAAAAAAACTGCCAAGGTGCAATTTCCACACAAATTAAAAAACGCCAGAAAAAAACTGCAGAAAAAACACCAGACGCAGGAAATTGCTCTGGTGTACTTTCAGGCATTTTTTCAAGCGTTTTTTTTAAACCCAAAAAACGCAGGACACAAAAACAAGTGGAAAGTTAGCCTTATAGAAGTGAAGGATCATTATGGCAGGTTAGACGTGGCACAGAACATGAGCCTTTCCTAAAAACACATGTTGAAACTGATATTTTAATAAGCAAATAAGACACATTCATCAGAGTGGAATTATATATGTATTACAAAACTCAATGACTATTTTACATAGTTAAAGAACTTATACTCAAAATGTATTCAAGAAAAACAAGGGAAATTTTATTTGCATTAGATTTGTGACAAAATGTATACATGTATTGTACAAATGGTACACCAATATGATTTTCACTATTGTATTGTAAATGAAATACGACAAAATAAGCAACTGAAGAGTGTGGCCATCCTTTCATTCATCATGTATCTCAGCACAATCGAAGGGTTAAGCAGCTGCTTTGAAAAGAAGTGCTGTGTTTCCTTCCAGCACTGCTCAAAGGTGCTGACCAAGTAGGTGTAAATACATCTGTCTTTTGCCATTTGTACTAATGCATGCCTCCTACACTTCTCAGCGCACAGCAGATGGTCTCTGTCCTGTCGAAATATTACAGTGTACAGACTTCCATTGCTATGTGTTTCTAGAAATATGGAGGCAGATGTTAAATATGTTAAGCACATGCTTTGCCCCCTGGAGGTTTAAGTTAAGGCTGCCGTCTCAATTTGGCTATCTTATGCATGCCAGAATTCATGGTTCTTAGGCGTTTCTTTTAAATCTCTCCAAATAGATCATGTCTTCATGTTAAGCTTCATTACAACAGCCACAATGTATTTAATCAAGTAGCCTTTATTAATATGTGCTTTACAAAAAAACACATTTAGGGCTTTCCACTTGTTTGTTAATTATATTCTCACTTATGTCACATTTCTGCTTCTTGTAGCACATATATAATGATTAGTAGGCACATTTATGGACATTTATCAACGGGTTTAGTCAGGTTTTCTTTACTATAATTGTCGCAAAATTGTCGCAACTGCAATTTTTCGTGCGACATTTTGACTGGAAAGCGAGAAAAGCAAGTTTTCCAAAAATTAACTATGTAGTAATAATTTTAAAATGGACTACGGGTAGTAAGGTATTTATTAACTGCGACAGCCGCAACTGCGCAAAAAAAAGTCGCAACAGCGTAAAAAATTGACTAAATTTACTCCAGCTCAAACATAGAGCAGAAAAAGCTACTACCAAAGTAAAAAAGGAAAAATTGCTTACGTGAAAGAAAATTATCAACAGGCTGAAACCAGTTGATAAATACGTCACACATAAGCAAAAAAAAAGTAAGGAAAAAATTACTAAAAAAAAGAAAACATAAGCAAACATTGATAAATGTCCCTCATTGTCTTTTGCATATATGTACAGTATAATAATATTTAGAACAGCCAATCTTATTATTGAACTGTGCCAGAAAAAAATTGTAAATACAATATAAACAATTCACAAATATTATTTCAATAGACATTCATACAAAGTTGACTACATAAAAATGAAAGAGTCTGTTTATAGACGTGGAGATGAATAATAACATGTTATCCCTGCAAACTGTCTGCTACTGAAATATCATTTTATTCCAAAATAAAGGGGGTTCCAGACTGCAGAGTCATCCAATTAATAGTGCTGCTGAACCTCACGGGAACTGCCAGGATTAGAGAGTTCCAGATACTCTTGGAACTGGCTGAGGAGCATACAGCTTTTGAAAATCATGCCAGATTAGAGAGTTTTCCAGACTGACGAATCACAAGGTTTGAGTTGTAATTCTGTACTGTGGGGCGTTTGTCCAGTGATGACTAATTTGTTCCATCAAAAACTCATCAGCTCAGTGATACTGATGTGACAGATGCCGATATTACCATTTAATAGTTAAAATAAATAATAATGTAAAAAAAAAAATAGAAAAAATAATAATAACCTAGATACATGTTTATTTAACTCCTTAAGGACCCAGACATTTTACACCTTAGGACCAGAGCGTTTTTTGCACATCTGACCACTGTCACTATAAACATTAATAACTCTGGGATGCTTTTAGTTATCATTCTGATTCCGAGATTGTTTTTACGTGACATATTCTACTTTAACATAGTGGTAACATTTTGTGGTAACTTGCATCCTTTCTTGGCGAAAAATCCCAAAATTTGGTGAAACATTTGAAAATTTAGCATTTTTCTAACTTTGAAGCTCTCTGCTTGTAGGGAAAATGGATATCCCCCCCCCCCCCCCCCCCCCCCAAATTTTTTTTTATTCACATATACAATGGGGGACATTTATCAAAGTTGTCTATGTCCCACATCAATATAGACCAAACTACAGAGGGTTAGTCTGGTCTATTGTGCACCTAATTTATCAAATGGTGCACAGCTCTTGATAAATTCTGTTCACAGACTGCATGATCTATGCTTTAGTCTATATTTAAATCTGCTCCAACATGGGCTGACATTTCGGCGTACTTTCAGCCTATGCGACTTGTCGCTGAAAAGTCGCTTTTGATAAATTCAGCACCAATGCATTTTTCAATGCATTTCAGTCTAAAATATACTTGCATGCATCATGTTCTAAAAATCCTCTAGAGCAAAAGTCGCAGAAAAGTCGCACATATTTAGACTGCGACTTTCTGTGCGACAAATTTAGACAAGAAAAACCAGTCTAAATCCTTTGATAAATCTCCCCCAATATGTCTACTTTATGTTTGCATCATAAAGTTGACATGTTTTTACTTTTGGAAGACACCAGAGGGCTTCAAAGTTCAGCAGCAATTTTCCAATTTTTCAAAAATTTTTCAAACTCACTATTTTTCAGGGACCAGTTCAGGTTTGAAGTGGATTTGAAGGGTCTTTATCCTAGAAATACCCCATAAATGACCCGATTATAAAAACTGCACCCCCCAAAGTATTCAAAATGACATTCAGTAAGTGTGTTAACCCTTTAGGTGTTTCACAGGAATAGCAGCAAAGTGAAGGAGAAAATTCACAATCTTCATTTTTTACACTCGCATGTTCTTGTAGACCCAATTTTTGAATTTTTACAAGGGGTAAAAGGAGAAAATGTATACTTATATTTGTAGCCCAATTTTTCTCGAGTAAGCACATACCTCATATGTCTATGTAAAGTGTTCGGCGGGCGCAGTAGAGGGCTCAGAAGCGAAGGAGCGACAAGGGGATTTTGGAGAGTACGTTTTTCTGAAATGGTTTTGGGGGGGCATATTGCATTTAGGAAGCCCCTATGGTGCCAGAACAGCAAAAAAAAAAAAAAAAAAAAAAAAAAAAAAACATACCATTTTGGAAACTAGACCCCTTGAGGAATGTAACAAGGAATTAAGTGAGCCTTAATACCCCACAGGTGTTTCACGACTTTTGCATATGTGTTTCACTAAAATGTGTGTTGAGTATGGAGGTACCCCATAAGTTGACCTGAAGTGCACTACGGGCAAACTACAATGCTCAGAAGAGAAGGAGTCATATTTGGCTTTTTGAGAGCAAATTTTGCTCAGTGGCATGTCGCATTTAGGAAGCCCCTATGGTGCCAGAACAGCAAAAAAAAAAACACATGGCATACCATTTTGGAAACTAGACCCCTTGAGGAACGTAACAAGGAATAAAGTGAGCCTTAATACCCCACAGGGGTTTCACGACTTTTGCATATGTAAAAAAAAAAAAAAAAATTCACTAAAATGTGTGTTTCCCCCCAAATGTCAAATTTTTGCAAGGGTTAATAGCAGAAAAGACCCCACAAAATTTGTAACTCCATCTCTTCTGAGTATCAAGGTACCCCATAAGTGGACCTGAAGTGCACTACGGGCGAACTACAATGCTCAGAAGAGGAGTCACATTTGGCTTTTGGAGAGCAAATTTTGCTCAGTGGCATGTCGCATTTAGGAAGCCCCTATGGTGCCAGCACAGCAAAATAACCCCAACATGGTATACCATTTTGGAAACTAGACCCCTTGAGGAACGTAACAAGGGGTACAGTGATCATTTACCCCCCACTGGTGTCTGTCAGATCTTTGGAACAATGGGCTGTACAACATTTTTAATTTGCACAGCCCACTGTTCCAAAGATCTGTCAGACACCAGTGGGGTGTAAATTCTCACTGCACCCCTCATTACATTCAGTGAGGGGTGTTGATTCCAAAATGGGGTCACATGTGTTTTTTTTTTTTTTTTTGCGTTTGTCAAAACAGCTGTAATAATCAGCCACCACTGTGCAAATCACCTCAAATGTACATGGTGCACTCTCCCTTCTGGGCCTTGTTGTGTGCCCCCAGTCAAGAGAAATTGCATTACAAATTTTGGTGGGCTTTTTTCCCTTTTACCTCGTCAAAATGAAAAGTATAGGGCAACACCAGCATGTTAGTGTAAAAAATTTATTTTTTTACACCAACATTCTGGTGTAGACCCCAACTTCACCTTTTCATAAGGGGTGAAAGGAGAAAAAGCCCCACAAAATTTGTTAGGCAATTTCTCCCCAGTACGGCGATACCCCATATGTGGCCCTAAACTGTTGCCTTGAAATACGACAGGGCTCCAAAGTGAGAGCGCCATGTGCATTTGAGGCCTGAATTAGGGATTTGCATAGGGGTGGACATAGGGGTATTCTGCACCAGTGATTCCCAAACAGGGTGCCTCCAACTGTTGCAAAACTCCCAACATGCTTGGACAGTAAACGGCTGTCCGGCAATACTGGGAGTTGTTGTTTTGCAACAGCTGGAGGCTCCATTTTGGAAACAGTGGCGTACCAGATGTTTTTCATTTTTATTGGGGAGGGGAGGGGGGCTGTGTAGGGGTATGTGTATATGTAGTGTTTTTTAATTTTTATTTTATTTTGTGTTAGTGTAGTGTAGTGTTTTTAGGGTACAGTCACACGGGCGGGGGATTACAGCGAGTTTCCCGCAGCGAGTTTGAGCTGCCAGGCAAAATTTGCTGCATCGCAAACTTGCAGCCTGATACTCACTGTAAGCCCCCTGCCCATGTGAATGTACCCTGTATATTCACAGGGGGGGGGGGGGGGGGAACCTCCAGCTGTTGCAAAACTACAACTCCCAGCATGCACGGTCTATCAATGCATGCTGGTAGTTATAGTTTTGCAACAGCTGGAGGCACACGGGTTGGGAAACACTGAGTTAGGAAACAGACAATGTTACCCAATCAGTGTGCCTCATGTTGTTGCAAAACCACAACTCCCAGCATGCCCAAACAGCCAAAGGGCATATTGGGAGTAGTAGTTATGCAACAGCTGGAGGAGAACAGTTTGGGGACCACTGTGTAGTGGTGTCCAAGCTGTAGCCCTCCAGATGTTGCAAAACTACAACTCCAAGCATTCTCAGGCATGCTGGAAGTAGTAGTTCGGCAACATCTATAGAGCCAGATGTTGCCGAACTACAACTCCCAGCATGCTTGGAGTTGTAGTTTTGCAACATCTGGAGGACTACAGTTTGGGAGCCACTGTATTAGTGGTCTGCAATCTGTGCCCTTCCAGATGTTGCAAAACTACAACTCCCAGTATGCCAAAACTGTCCAGGCATGCTGGGAGTTGTAGTTCTGCAACATCTGAAGGGCCAGATGTTACAGAACTACAACTCCCAGCATGCCTGGACAGTAAGAGCATGCTGAAGATGTGTAGTTCGGCAACATCTGGAAGGGCACAGTGGTCTCCAAACTGTGGACCTCCAGATGTTGCAAAACTGCAACTCCCAGCATGCCCAGACACCAAGGGCTGTCTGGGCATGCTGGGAGTTGTAGTGTAAGGGGACCAGATGGAGCAGTCCAGATCGATTTACGGCAGTCTGGACTGCTGCAAAGGTCCCGCAACGCTGCCGAAGATCCACTCACCTGTCACGAATCGCAGGGGATAGGAGGAGGTGGCAGGCTTGCCCCCTCGCTCCTATTCTTTAGCATGGTCCTGGCTATCTGTGACAACTGGGACCATGCAAAATTACTGGGCGGTCGGGTCCCAGAGACCCGATCAGCCCGGTAATGCCGCAGATCGCAGGGACGTTTTCCCTCGCGATTTGCGACGATCACCAGCATGGGGGGCCGAAATGGCCCCCCTCGGCGTTTGCCCTGGATGCCTGATGAAGCATTTCAGCAGGCATCCGCTTCCGATCTCTGCCCGGTGCGCGGAAGGGACCGGAAAACACCAGGACGTCCGGCGACGTCCTTGGTCCTTAAAACCCAGGGTGCCAGGATGTCCCCGGACGTCCTTGGTCCTTAAGGGGTTATCCAACATAAGGTGATTTTAGTACTCACCTTCCAGACAGTAATGGACATGCTTAGGAAGGATCCATGCTTGTCTTGGGGCTAAATGGCTACATTGTGAATCCACCATAAATCTGCTGCTTTCTTTTTGTGAAATAGCTATTTCCAGATGGAGTTCCCTTCCTTCAACTACAAGTCCCAGAATCCCTTGTTTGTAAGTGTGAGGTCACTTTACTCCCTTCCATACATGTCAACCCACCCATTGCAGCACAGCTAGGATCCCTTACATGTGTGCTTTGCTAGAAACTAAAATTCCCTGCAGCACTGTGGAGAATGATCTCCCTCCAACCCAGCATCCACCCATCAAAGTAAAGACAAACTCCCTTTCAACACCAGACTAGTGATGTAATGTCTTGGGCTACAATGCGATTGATTTCTCTGCACTTCCAGCAGCAGGATCCAGCTGTCAATCACAGCCCGGATCCTGCCGCAGCTGCCGAGATCGAGATTGCGCCAGTCTTGGCAGCATTAACCCCATAGATGCTGTGATCAGTACTGATCATGGCTTCTATGGGATTAACAGTGGGAGGGGGCTCCCCCTGTCCCACATCAGCGACCCACAATGCGATTGCTGGGTCCCGATGGTTGCCATGGCATCATTAGGCCATAGGCTGGATCTCACAGGCTGAATGTCAGTGCAATACTGACAGTTATACTGTGCTGCAGTACCGATTTACTGCAGCATAGTAACAGGTAAAAAA
This sequence comes from Hyla sarda, assembly GCF_029499605.1. Taxonomy (NCBI): domain Eukaryota; kingdom Metazoa; phylum Chordata; class Amphibia; order Anura; family Hylidae; genus Hyla; species Hyla sarda. Next base: position 238,432,648 of record NC_079190.1, read on the forward strand.
ATATAAAAATTAAATGTTTTCAATAAATAAATAACTAAATAAAGTGTAAAAATATATGCCCCATTCCCAATAAAGCCTTGTATTATAAAAAAAATAAATAAATGGACTTTGGGTCCAAAAATTGGAATAAAAATTATCAAAAAGTATCATGTATCGCAAAAATTGTACCAATAAAAAGTACAGCTTGTTTCGCAAAAAAACAAAAAATGCGGTCAAACATAAAAAAAAAAAAGTTATGGCTGTCAGAACATGGCAACACAAAAAAAGGGGAAAAGAGGATTTTGTAGTGAAAAGGAAAAGAACATTTAAATCTATATTAATAAGGTATTGCCATAATCATACCGATCCGTAGAATAAAGGTAACATAATTTTTACCGCACAGTGAACACCATTAAAATTATTTAGAAAAAAAAATGCCAGACATTTCCAAATTTTTCACAATATTTTGACAATATTTCACAAAAAAACACTGCATGTCTCAACAATAATTTACCACTTACATAAGTACGATAAGTCACAATTTATAATTTGTGTGGGTACATCACATGCCGCAGAGCGTCTGGATGTGGCAGCAGGGAGACCATATGGCATCAAAATTGAAGAGAATAAAGATACATTTTATGTTTTAAGTTTTATATAATTTAATTTGAATTTATAAAAAAAATGTGATTACCCATTCTGGTGAGCATCGAGCTGGCGGTCCTCAGCCAGGTGAGATACCACCTGTTCCAGCCCCTGCCTCTCAGCGCCCCCCCTGACTGTGAAAGTGCGAATGTTTAATTTAATCAGTTATGGTTCATTGTTATCGCTTTTTAAAATTTAAATTTAAGATTTAATAATAAAATGTGTTGTTACAAAAGACTAAATACAACAAGGAGTACATGGTGGCACAATGACAGAGCCTAGAGGTGGCAGCAGCATGAGGAGACCATAATCTGGAAGGGTTGCTGGTGAAAACACAACCACTAGCTGATACTGGGAGCTCAGGCCTCCCGCTGCGACTCCTGCTGCCACTCACCCCTAGTCTTCTGCGACCTCTGCCTGATGAATTTAGGCCTCTGCCACTCCTCTGTGCACGTCCTGGCACTTCTCTGCCTGACATACTTATTGCGTATATGAGGGGAGTACAATACGCTTCACTACACTTAAAACAGTATTTGTCTAGAACAGCAGCAGGTGTGTACTTTTGGCTGGCCTTTTACAATAACTAGGCGCATGAGACTTATCAGGAACAAAATGGTACAACACTTAGATGTACGTATGTGGTATGCACTTATGGGGGCAGACAAATGCACTACAGTATGCTTAACCCCTTAAGGACACAGGGTTTTTCGTTTTTGCATTTAAATTTTTTCCTCATCACCTTCTAAAAATCATAACACTTTCAATTTTGCACCTAAAATTCCATATTATGGCTTATTTTTTGCGCCACCAATTCTACTTTGCAGTGACGTTAGTCATTTTACCAAAATATCCACAGCGAAGCGGAAACAAAATTCATTGTGCAAAAAAATGTTTTTTTTTTAACTTTTGGGGGCTTCCGTTTCTATGCAGTGCATTTTTTGGTAAAATGACACCTTATCTTTATTCTGTATGCCCATACAGTTAAAATGATACCCTATTTATATAGGTTTGATTTTGTATTACTTCTAAATGAAATCATAACTACATGCAGGAAAAGGTATACATTTAAAATTGTCATCTTCTGACTCCTATAAGTTTTTAATTTTTCCGCGTACGGGCAGGTATGAGGGCTCATTTTTTTCCGCTGTGATATGAAGTTTTTATCTGTACAATTTTTATATTCATCAGAATTTTTGATCGTTTTTTATTCATTTTTTCATGATTAAAAAAAGTGTCCAGGGGGCGCATGCGCGCGGCTCACGAGGAAGGACAGAAGTAGTGTGAGCTCCGTGCCGACAGCGGTGTTCTAGCCTCTCTAAGCGCCTATTTTAGGCTCCTTTGCACCGGGAACGGCTCCTTCTGCAGGGAGAATATGCCACGATCCCAGCACAAAGGTCGGAAGGCGCACTCCCAAAGGCTATCCCAGTCTATCCCGGATATCTTTCTAGCGACCTCGCGCTCTAAGATGGCGGCCTCCCGCAGTGACTCGCCTACTGAGAATTCTGAGGACGAGTCCCATGATGCCGCTGCTCTCTCACCTGCGGCCATGTTCCAGACCATTAAGAAGCTTTTCCAGACGGAGCTTGCCAAGGCGGTTACTGACCTCTCTTCGCAGTTAAGAGATCTGGGCCAGAGGGTGGCGGACACTGGGATCTGTATTGATGACCTCGTGGAGGCTGCGCAGACTGATCACCGCGAGATTGAGGATCACACCGAACAGCTGCAGGCCCTCGAGCTGAAACACGAGGACCTTGAAAACCGCTCCAGAAGGGCCAACCTCAGGATCCGCGGGCTACCAGAGGAGGTGACTGATATATCAAAGGCGATCTCTGCCCTGTTCTACGCCCTTGCTCCTCAACTGGAACCAGAGATGCTCCGCTTCGATCGGATCCACAGGGCCTTGGCGCGCCCAAAGAACCCGGACTTACCTCGTGATGTGATCCTGAAACTGCATTATTCCGACGTGAGAGAAACCCTACTCCAGGCGGCTAGAAACACTCCATCTCTCCCGGGGGTTCCGGAGTCGGTACACATATATTCTGACTTAGCGCCTTCCACTTTGGCTAAACGCCGGGACTTTCGCCCAGTGACACTTGCACTTCAGAGGGAGGGGGTCCGTTACCGGTGGGGATTCCCCTTCTCCCTGGTTTTCCGGGTCAATAATCGCACACATACTGTGCGCACCTTATCCGAAGCAAAAGAAGCCCTGAGTCTGGAGCGCATTGTGCTGTCGGAACTCCCCCCCCAGCCTCAACGAGCTAAACGGGTGGATCGTGTGTGGACCGCGGTCGGGGGGGGCAACAATTCACCTCGGCACACGCGGGTAGCCCCGACATCTCCCCCCTGACCTGTTCCCCTCACTGAGATCTCTCTATTGGGCTGGGTGACCCACTTTTCATCTGCGGGACTACCTCATTGTTGTGTGAGACACCGGAATCCTTACATTGCTCAAGCGGATGCCTTACTTGCACCCTAGACTGGGAAGCTCTATTATTGGAGGACCGGCATTGTTTATTAAGGTTGTTGTTCCTGGGACTCATAGCACCGATGGCGATACCGTGGACGGACTATTGTGCCTCTCCATCCCTGTACACAGGTTCAGGAAGTACGGCGGGCGCTCTATTAACCCTGTCCGCCTTTCCTGTTCTGCGGACTGCCCCAAATGCAGTCCTAATGTTTTGTTTTTTTTATGTTTATTTTTTGTTTTTAGGTACAGTGATGGTTCACTTTGCTGCAGATTGGCTGATGTGGCGGCGGCGGCGACCAGTCTAGATGCTTTTGAGTGTACTGCTGTGTGGGCCGGGGGTAACGTACTACTTAGCACTCTATTCATAGTTAGTTATGGTTAGATTGCTATCACACAACGTCAGAGGACTTAACTCTCCTATGAAACGGGGGAAAGCGTTAATGGACTATACTAAACATCGTCCTGAGGTGATATGCCTCCAGGAGACACATTTTTCCACGACTTCTACCCCCCGCCTTTTACCACCACTCCTACACTCGTTCCTATAACTCCTCTTTTCAGTCCAAATGTAGGGGAGTGATGATCTTGCTCCCCAATTCCTTCCCATATACTATTTAGTCAGAGTATAAGGATACAGGGGGGAGATATCTGATCCTGTTGGGTTCGCTCTACGGCAGAATTTTATGTATAGTAAATTCTTACTCCCCTACGGATAGACCTTTAACATTTTTTGGTATGTTGTGCAAGAAGCTTGGGAGCCTGGTCTTTGATGAGCTGATGTATGGAGAGAGCATAACGGGATTTCCAGGGGTTACACTTATTACTCTCCTATGCACAAAAATTATTCTAGAATTGATTGGGTATTGACCACCACTAACATTCTACCTCATCTCCTTTATGCACGTCATATCCCGTCAGTCTGGTCTGATCACGACATGGTGCATGCCTCCTTTGATTTCCAACCTCGTTCCACTTTCCCATTTCGGTGGAGACTGAACGAGGCATTGCTTACCATGCCTAGAGTACAGCGTCAATTGCAGGATGATCTGACTACTTATTTTGCCTCCAATGCTGGACCCACTTCGGCACCCTCTTGGACGTGGCTGGCACACAAATCTTATATGAGGGGCCGGATCATTGCTTTGGATAGTGGCATCAAGAGGGACCGTACTAACCAGCAGACAGCATTGGAGGCAAAGTTACAAAGACTGACTTATGCACACCAACAGGACCCCTCTCCCTACCTTTTCCAGGCTTTGAGGGAGACCAGGTCGCAACTAGACGCCCTTCTCTCTACTAAAGTGGAGAAGGCAATACGATGGACTAAAGCCACTTATTATAAATTTGCCAATAAGCCTGACAGACTCTTGGCAGCAATGTTACGTAAAACAATGTCTTTTAATAGAGTCCATAGCTTACAGTTGCAACCTGGTCTCCGGACTTCGCACCCGGACAAAATTTACGATGCCTTTCAACACGTACTATACACGACTTTATACTGCGACGGACGCTGACCGACCGGACCCCTCTTCTCTTTCCTCTTTCTTAGATTCTGTTTCCCTTCCAACCCTTTCCCCTGACGCCAGGGAAGCTTTGAATGCTCCATTTACTCTGGAGGAGGTGCTGGGCGCTATCTCCTGCGCCAAACAGGGCAAATCTCCTGGACCGGACGGCTTTACAGCCTCCTACTAAGTTTGCTACTAGTCTAGTCCCACATCTCTTGCACTTCTTTAATGGCCTCCGCTCTGGTTCGGATCCTCCGAGGGAATTCCTTGACGCAATGGTGACAGTTCTCCCCAAACCGAACAGGGACCCCTTGAGTGTAGTAAATTACCGACCTATATCGCTCCTCAATGTGGATGCCAAGCTCTTGGCGTCCATCTTGGTGGCACGACTCAACCCCTACCTCCCCGGCCTAGTCCATCAGGACCAGGTAGGTTTCGTACCTGGTAGGCAGGCACCTGATAACATTAGGAAAGTCCTGGACCAGGTGCACCTAGCTGAAACTTCCTCGACACCTTTGGTAGTTCTGGCCTTGGATATAGAGAAGGCATTTGATTGCGTCTCTTGGGGCTATCTGTTTGCCACACTCACTAGATTTGGATTTGCAGGCCCATTCATACATGTCCTTTCCAAACTATACTCTACCCCGACTGCCTATTTAAAATTGCCCACTACTGACCCACGCCCGATATAATTGAGACGGGGGACTCGGCAGGGATGCCCACTGTCACCAGCCCTTTTTGCACTCGTGATGGAGCCGTTAGCCCAATTGATCAGGGAGCACCCTGATATTACAGGCATGACAGTGGGCACCTCGGCATATAAGGTGAATTTGTTTGCAGATGATCTCTTGTTGACACTGACTAACCCTCTTGTCTCCCTTCTCAACCTCCTCCAGGTGCTTGATGGCTTTGCCGTCCGCTCTGGCCTCCGTGTTAATGTAGTGAAGTCAGAAATAATGTACTGTGGGGTTCCCCCTCCTGTCAGACAATCTATATCACTCACTTTTCGTTTCCGTGATTCCACGGAGGGGTTGCCTTATCTTGGCATAACCCTAACCTCGTCCCTGCGCTCCTTGTACAGAGCTAACTATCCCCGGGTATTCCAATCTATTAGATCAGATTTGAGTCGCTGGGCCTTTCCCTACATGTCATGGCTGGGCAGAGTGAATGTTGTGAAAATGGTAATTTTGCCTAAACTTTTATATCTTTTTCGCACCCTGCCCATCCCCATCGTGCGTAGGGAACTAGAGGCATTACAACGTGATACATTTACTTATATTTGGGCAGGTAAGCGGTCCCGTATTTCCCGGGCACTCATGTATTATCATAAAAAGGTAGGAGGTTTATCTGTACCTCACTTCCTCAAATATTATTATTCTGCGAGACTGGCCCAATTGGCGCTGGTTAATGCCGGGCCCGGGGCACCCAGGTGGACACGACTGGAGAACACCTTACTGTCACCACTTTCCTATGAAGCCCTAATGTGGAGCACTGGTCCAGTAGCTTGTAAAGTCCCCAGCTCTGCCCGCATGGTCCTGTATTCGCTTGCACTCTGACGTCAGGTTCGCTTTAAATTCAAACTCCAATCTCACTATACCCCTATGACCCCTATATTTTCTAACCATCTTTTTCCTCCTGGACTCTCTCGACAGACCTTTCAATGGTGGATTGACAGGAAACTGACTAAGGTACATGACTTTATAGACAATCGTTCTTTCCACACTCTCGCCTCTCTGACTAACAGACTAGACTTGCCCCCCATCGAGGTGTTTAGAGCCTATCAGATTTTTTCTTTCATAAGGTCCCAGGTTGCCGTATCCCAGATCCCGAAGCTGACTTTCTATGAAGCTTTTATCATCTATAGGCCATTAGCGACTGGACTGCTCTCCTTGTTGTACACCCACCTCAATGCTCCTATAGCAGATAGTAAGCTCCCGTTCATGGTGGCGTGGGAAGCTGACTTGCATGTACTGTTAACACCTGCCCAATGGCATGATTGTTGCGAGACTTTGAGTAAGGGCAGTTGGCAGATTCCCCTAATGGAAACTGCATTGAAGGTATTACATCGTACATACATGGTCCCAACTCGCCTTCATGCCTTTTGTCCTGACATATTCCTGCTTTGCTTCCGAGGCTGTGGCCATCTTGGGACCATGTACCATGTGTGGTGGTCCTGCCCAGTGGTAGTGGGCTACTGGGCTGGAATTCTGGACCTCGTGGTTTCATTACTGGGGACCCGGGCTCCCAGAACCCCTTCCTTTTGTTTTGCTGGGTCTTCGGCCCCCGGGGATGTCCCACCGACAGTTCAGACTTGCACAATATAGTATGATGGCAGCTCGCATTTATTTAGCATCACAATGGAAGAAACCTACACTCGATTTATTTAGGGTCATTGAGAGGGTGAACTCTATTATGATTAATGAAAAATTGTCAGCGATCAGAGATGATACGGTAGAGAGGTTTAATACCCTTTGGGAACCTTGGTTGTCATCTGTATATTGTTCTCGTGTCCGTCAGTGCATGAATATGTACTGAGAGAGTTACATGTATTCTATTATTGTCTATGATATGAGACTGAGTTGCCGCCGCCAACCGCCATCGATTCTACATATATGTTTGCAGTGGACTGTGTATTGTATAATTCCTGTATCTGTACCTATGTTCTTGTTACGTTGGCCTTGGTAGGCCCATATGTTATTGCCAATTTTATGGCTCTTTTGCTAGTTCCTATGTGATTCTGAATGATCATCAATAAAGCTTCACTGTTTGACCATTAAAAAAAGTGTCCAAAAAGACGCAATTTTGGACTTTGGAATTTTTTTGCACGTATGCCATTGACCGCACAGTTTAATTAATGATATATTTTAATAGTTTGCACACTTCTGCACACGGAGATACAACGTGTTTATTTTTATTTATATAGGTTTTTTTTGTTTTTTTTTTAATGGGAAAAGGGGGGGGGGGTGACTCTTACTTTTATTAGGGAAGGTGTTAAATGATCTTTATTAACTTTTTTTCATACTTTTTCGTTGCAGTGTTATAGCCCCCCTAGTGGCTATTACACTGCACACACTGATCAGCTACACAGATCATTGCCGTGCATTGACACGGCAAAGATCAGTGTTATCGGTGGTTGGATTTCAGGCTTGGAGAAATCAATCGCCTATCGGACGCAACCTCTGCTCGTGTTCTAGCTGATCGGGACTTCGCCATTTCACTGTAATGGTCCCGATCAGCCCGACTAAGCTGATCGGGACTGCTTTCACTTTCATTTTAGACACTGTGATCGACTTTGAACGCCGCATCTAAAGGGTTAATAGCACACGGCACAACGATCGGTGCCGCACACTATTAGCCCAGGGTCCCGGCTTTCATTAGCCAGCGGGACCTACCCGGTATGACGGTTTGACCGCGCGTTACAAACCGGGACCGGGCGCAGGGCGTACAGGTACGCCCTGCATCCTTAAGAGGTTAAAGTATTTGTGTGCAACACCAGCCGGTGAGTACTTTTGCCTGGCCTTTCACAGTATCTAGGACCTTGAGACTTTAACAGGAACAAAATAGTACACCACTTAGATGTACGTATGTGGTATGCACTTATGAGGGCAGACAAATGTGCTACAGTACGCTTAAAGAAGTATTTGTGCACAACACCAGCAGTACATACCAGTGCTGCAGCACACAGTCGCTGTGTACTACACCCAAAATTTCCCTTTCTCTCTCAATCTCACTCTCTTCCCTATCAGTGCTTCTAGGCAGGATTTGTGCTTGAGCTGAATTGCTGCTGTTATTCTGTGCAACACACTGCTCTCTGTAATAGAATGCTGTAGACAATGACTGTAGGTAAATCACTGCAGCAAGAATGCTTTTCTGTGAAACACACACTGCCCTCTTTCCCTCTCTCTGTGCAACAGAATGCTGACTTGACTAGGAGGTGAATCGCAGCTGGAAAAAGCTTTTCTGTGCAACACACAGCGCTGTCTGTCCCTATCTATCTCTCTGCAGTGAAAGGCTGAAGTAACTAAAACAGTTTTCTTAGAAAACTTACATGGACAGTCTTCAAATGCACCAGATTTATGACAGTGGCTCAGGCTGTTTGATAAATCTGTAGACTGTCTACAGTTGTGGCAAAATGTTTCAAGACTCATGTCGGTTTTACATTTTTACAAAGGTCCCTGTTTCATTGTTCTTAGGTCTTTCAGTGAGATGTTTCTATAATATACTGCACACGTATAAGCTTTTCATATGTTTATAAATTTTTATTGTCAAATACATTATGTTTATGGGAAGCCTCAATATTTACAGTGTTGACCCTTACTTTTCAAAAATTATGCAATTCTCCATAGCATGCTGGCAGTGGCGTCGCTAGGGGGGGGCAGAGGGGGCCATGGCCCCCCCTAGATCAGGCCGTGCCCCCCCTTGGGCCCCCCCAATTTAAAATTAATAGGGATGTCCTGATACATTGATGGCTCCGCCCCCAGCACAGGAGAGGACGGGCCGAGAGGTGACAGGTCACACAGCAGAGCGACCGCTTCATGTGAGGTGAGTGATGTCCTGTGTCCTGCCTCTCTCCCCCCTGATCAGCAGTATAACCCGGGGCTGAGTAATGTGTATGGTAGCAGTCCAGAGGGGTCACTTTCCCTCCTCCAGTGTCCACAGGTCTCCAACAGGCCACATCATCACAACAATTTTTGGGAAAAATCGCGGCAAAAATTGCGCGCTTTCACCGCGATTTTTCGTAAATTGCGGTAAAACAGCGCAATTTTTGCAGCGATTTTTCCATAAATTGTTCTGGTAATGTGACCTGTTGGAGACCTGTGGACACTGGAGGAGGGAAAGTGACCCCTCTGGGAGGACAACATGTGAACACACTGCTAGTTTATCATTAACCCCTCAAGGGTACATTCACATGTACAGGATCTGCTGCATATTTTTGCTGCATATTTTGTGCAGCTGATTTTGCAACCCCTTAGCTTCAATAGGTAGCAAAATCAGCTGCAGAAAATATGCAGCAGATCCTGTACGTGTGAGCGTATCCTAAGGGCTCATTCAGGGGTGGATCCACAGTGTATTTTACGCTGCGGATCCGCCGACAATGGACCATACAGTGCTGCCTCTATCTGTGCCTGCTCATAATGGCAATCCTCTACTACGAGCAGACACGCTTTGATGTGTATACTCGCGCACATCATGGCCGCTCCTCCTGCTCTCTGAACTAGGCCGAGAGCAGCCGCGATGTGTGCATTGTCGGGGGATCCGCAGCGTAAAATATGCTGGGGATCCATCCGTGTAAATGAGCCCTAAGGACACAAGGTGTATGTGTATGCACAGTGCCCGCTCCCACTGTGTTGTATAAATCATTAGCTAGAACCCTCGGCTAATGCCAGACATCACCAATCAGGCTGATGTCCGACATTAACACTTTAGATGCCGCTATCAAAGTTGATGGTAGTGTCCAAAAGTTTTAACGCCTTAAGGTCCGAGCGTTTTTCCGTTTTTGTACTTTTGCTTTTTCCTCCTTACCTTTTAAAAATCATAACCCTTTCAATTTTGCACCTAAAAGTCCATATTATAGCTTATTTTTTGCGCCACCAATTCTACTTTATAATGACATCAGTCATTTACCCAAAAATCTATGGCAAAAACGGAAAAAAAATCATTGTGTGTTTATATATATATATATATATATATATAAATATATATATGTGTGTGTGTATATATATATATATATATATATATATATACACATACACACGTTTTAAAATTGCCCCCCACTTTTGTCACTGGCCCCCCATGTGCCCCCCCTAAATTTGAATGCTGGAGACGCCACTGCATGCTGGATATTAGCTTCTTGGTCAAATTCTAACTGATGGCAATCCATTCTTGTCTGATCAGCCCTTGGAGTTTATAATTATTTCTGTGTTTTTATTTGTCCACCCACTTTTTGAGGATTGAGTTTCAAAAAGACAAAAATTCTGGAATATTAGCAATATGTCTCTACTGCAGTATTTTGCTTTACTTTTAAGTCCCATTCATGGGCCTCGTAACAGGCAAGTGTGGATAGGCATACAACTCAACAATGTACAGTTCACACAGGACACCAGTAATTCACATAGGCTACATTGACAACAAAATTGTTATTTGATTATCTTGGATCTGTCATATGATGGATCTTGGCAGAACCCAAAGAACCCCTTTGATTCATATTTGGGTACATTAAGGTGGATGTCATTTTTTACAAGGGGCACATGTTGCATGTTGGGGTATATGTTGCACTCATCTCATCAGATGAAGGCTACATTTGAAGCCTTATATGGAAGTTGAGCAGAGCATTGGTGGTTTTATTTATCCACTCCATTAGAATCTATAAGATCTCATAATGTGTCACAATCCTCTATTGTTTGGCTTCCTAGACCACTTGTACAAAACAATTATCCTGTTAAGATCACGCTCTGCTAATTGATGAAAATCCATATCCCTTATGTCTACCCTAAGCCTTTTCCAGCTAACCTATTCAAAAAGACATAACCTTATGTGATTTTAAGCTTGTTTTCTTTCAGTTGCTTCTCCTTCACACCCTAGCCTTGCCACAATAGACAAGAATCAAACATTAAAATTCATTTTAGATAAAGTAGCTCTTTTCTCTTTTGAAATTGTAGGCAGCAAAATCGGTACACCACATTAACCCATTACAGATATTACAAATACTCTTAAAGGGGTAGTCCAGTGGTGAAAAACTTATCCCCTATCCTAAGGATAGGGGATAAGTTTGAGATCGCGGGGGGTCCGACCGCTGGGGCCCCCTGTGATCTCTCTGTACGGGGCCCCGGCTCTCCGCCGAGATAGCGGGTGTCGACCCCCGCACGAAGCGGCGGCCGACACGCCCTCTCAATACATCTCTATGGCAGAGCCGGAGATTGCCGAAGGCAGCGCTTCGGCTCTGCCATAGAGTTGTATTGAGGGGGCGTGTCGGCCGCCGCCTCGTGCGGAGGTCGACACGCCCCCTTCCCGTCGGCTGTCGGGGCTCCATACAGGAGATCTCGGGGGGCCCCAACGGTCGGACCCCCCGCGATCTGCAACTTATCCCCTATCCTTAGGATAGGGGATAAGTTGCTCACCACTGAATCACCACTGGACTACTCCTTTAAGCTTCTTTCTCCTTCACATTTAACAGGGCTCCTTTACTTCCCTCAAACAATCCCAATGCCTTATTTAAAACTTAGAATAGTTAAGAGGTGTACAGCAGGTACCACTTTAGGTGAACTCCAGGACAGGTTTCGATGCATATGGATCGATAGACGACCCCTACGCTATTTCATTGCGTTGGATGCAGTAAAAAAAATAATAAAGTATACCACAAAATATTCTCCCTTTTACTGTGGGACCCCATGTATAACAGATGCCCCTAAGCGGCATGCGTCATAAGCATATATAGGACATACACTTCTGCAGTGCTATTCTCCTCAGACAAAATGGATATCAGATAGATTCCATTACAATCCACTCAACCTCTGCTCTGATTTATTTAAGAAAATTTAATTCATAAGAACGGTAAACCATGATACAGATATCAAGAAAATTATGCCATATTAGTTGTCACCTACTTTTCCCTATACCTAGAAAGTAGAAAAAACATATTTACAAGCTGAAAAAAGATGATTAACTTAATGGGCATACTTTCTTTGAAAGGTAACCTGTCATGTAGAAAATGTAGTTCAATCCGCAGGTATCATGTTAAAGAGCAGGATCAGCTGAGCCGACTGAAATATAGATTTGTGGAAAAAGTCTCTATAAAGCATATATTGTCATTTATTCATGAAAGACAGCTGTAGGACCACCTACTTGACTACTTAGCACAGAATGAGCACAGATTTATATGAAGAAATGATCTGGAAACTTCTCCCCAAAAAATATGTATCAATCTGCTGAGCTCTACATGTTCTATAACATGCTGTCTGCAGATTGGATGGCTGTCACATCCTGTGCTCTGGCCAGACACGCTGGCCGTGAGCGATCCCATTCTCTCGCCTCCCCAGCCGGCGGGGCTGGTGTTCACATCGCGGGACGCGCCCGCATGCGAATCCCAGCCCGTAACTCACCTCTGTTCTCTCCTGCCCTCTCCGTCCTCCCTCAGGGCTGGCGCGCGTGCCCCCGGTTCCTAAGGCGCGAACCGAAGCGCTCAGATTTAAAGGGCCAGTGCGCCCGTAATTATGTCTGGAGCCTGCACCTTTTTTGAAGGTACCTGCACCTCCCACATACCCCTGCTGGATCTTTGTTGCTTTAGTGCCCTAGAGAAAGTGTTGTTTGTCTTGCCTTGCCGTGTTCCAGACCCCTTGGTTCCGTGACCTGTCCTAGCTCCTTGCTGCCTACCTATAGACCTCCTGCTATGTTCCTGACTACACTCCTGTGCCGCCAGCCCTGACCTCCTGCTATCCTGACCGTGACTTGCCGTATCCCTCCTGTGGTCGGGATAGGAGGTCGGGATAGGAGGACAAGATAGGAGAACGGGTTATGAGGATGGGATAGGAGGTCTGGATAGGAGGTTGGGATAGGAGGTCGAGATAGGAGGACGGGATAGGAGGTCAAGATAGGAGGTTGAGATATGAGGACGGGAAAGGAGGTCGGGATAGGAGGTCTGGATAGGAGGTCGAGATAGGAGGTCAAGATAGGAGGTCGAGATATGAGGACGGGAAAGGAGGTCGGGATAGGAGGTCGGGATAGGAGGACGGGATAGGAGGTTGAGATAGGAGGTCGGGATAGGAGGTCGGGATAGGATGTCAGGATAGGAGGTCGGGATAGGAGGACAAGATAGGAGGACGGGATATGAGGTCGGGATAGGAGGTTGAGATAGGAGGACGGGATAGGAGGTCAAGATAGGAGGTCGAGATATGAGGACGGGAAAGGAGGTCAGGATAGGAGGACGGGATAGGAGGTCTGGATAGGAGGTCAGGATAGGAGGTCGAGATAGGAGGATGGGATAGGAGGTCAAAATAGGAGGTCGAGATATGAGAACGGGAAAGGAGGACGGGATAGGAGGTTGAGATAGGAGGACGGGATAGGAGGACGGGATAGGAGGTCGGGACAGGAGCTCGAGATTGGAGGACGGGATAAGAGGTCGGGATAGGAGGTCGAGATAGGAGGACAGGATAGGAGGTCGAGGACGGGATAGCAGGACGGGATAGGAGGTCGGGACAGGAGGGCGGGACAGGAGGGCGGGACAGGAGCTCGGGATGTGGGGTTGGGATATGACAACAATATATGAGGACTGCATATGAAGTCAAAAGCTTCCTCCTTTGTTTATTTTCCTCCCCAAAAAGGATTAGGAAGGAAAAACCGGGCGCCGGGTACTCAGCTAGTATATCTATATATATAAAACTCAATGTGTGTATGTATGTGTGTGTATGTGTATGTTCCAGCATCACGTCCAAACGGCTAAAGATATTAACATGAAACTTGGCACACATGTTACTTATATGTCAACAACAAACATAGGATAGGTGATTTAACCCTTACTCACCCCCATTTGCCAGGGGCGGGGTATTTTGTTTAAAGTCCCATACAAGTCTATGGGAAATATATGTTACTGCATAACTTCCAAATGGCTGGAGATATTTCGATAATACTTGGTCACATGCACTTAAAATATAGGATAGTTAATTTAACCCTTAACTACCCCCATTTGTGAGGGTCTGGGTTTTTGTTTAAAGTCCCATGCAAATCAATGGGAAATGTATGTTCCCACATAACTTCCAAATGGCTGGAGATATTTCAATACCTGGTACACATATTACAGGTCGGGATATGAGGACGGGATGGGAGGTCGGGATAGGAGGTCGAGATATGAAGATGGATAGGAGGTCGGGATAGGAGGTCGGGATAGGAGGTCGGGATAGGAGGAGGGGATAGGAGGAGGGGATAGGAGGAGGGGATAGGAGGTCGGGATAGGAGGTCGGGATAGGAGGTCGGGATAGGAGGATGGGATCGGAGGGTGGGATCGGAGGGTGAGATAGGAGGGCGGGATAGGAGGGCGGGATAGGAGGACGGGATAGGAGGAGGGGATAGGAGGTTGGGATAGGAGGTTGGGATAGGAGGTCGGGATATGGCAACAATATATGAGGACGGGATATGAAGTTAAAAGCTTCCTCCTTTGTTTATTTTCCTCCCCAACAAGGATTAGGAAGGAAAAAACAGGCAACGCCGGGTACTCAGCTAGTATATATATATATATATATATATATATATATATATCAGCAGACATGCACAAAGCATTCATAAAAATATAAAATACAGGCTAAAGTCTCTGAGCTGAACATAAAATGAAAAGGTGTCTATTATTTATTGTGAATAATCCCTGCGCGACCTTCCAGTTCCAAACACAAGAGCGTACTTGGTTACAGTTAGGCCATGAGACGTGAAAGTGATTAAGCTAAGTTGCCAAAACTTAATAGAAGGAGGAACATGCTGCTCCTACACATGCAAAGTGTTCTCATCATGTGGCCATCTAGGTTCCCAGTGTGTGAGCTCAGAGCAACTTGGAAGTTTAAGCCATCCAAACAGGATATATGCCTTGTGAAAATCCTTTATTCACATTAGTTTCCTGACAGATGTAGGAGCGAAATGGAAATATTTCATATCCAATTCTAAAACTGAACCAGTATTAAGGGGAAAACGGCTCAACTCTAAACTGAAAACTAATTCTATTTTGGCTCCAGTATTAGACTACTTACTGATCGTGTGGAAAATGATTATTATATTTGCTGTGTGTCTGTAACACATATATTTATAGAGTTACCAATCTTGGCCAGCGTCTGCTTGGCCTGTTCTACAAGACATATGGATTGGATGAATTTCAATAAGTCTGATGTGGTCAGACACGAGTATCCAAATAAATTATTTCTGCAATGGCTCACTCCCTGTTTGTCTCATTCAAGCTCTAGATTTTCACCTCTTCCATTTTTCCAATACATTTTTCATAAAAAAGAGAGGGCAGCCAGGATGCTAAAGGTTGACATGTTGCCACATGAAAGACAGACATGTTCATCTGAAGTCTTGTTTGGTGAATCCCTGACCTCAGAATCTCTAAGATAACCTTTCTTCTCTGGTGTTATACAGACCTTATATATTAGAAAAAAAAAATCACCTTACCATCTACTAAACATATCAGGCACGTCCTATAATATTTTTTTTCCTGTTAATGTTAAACACCTTATTATGATTAGAAGCATCTATACATTTGAAGTACGTTGAATTCCAGTTATTTTTCTATTTATACTTTTCTCATCTCAATCTGTTTCTGTAGGGAATAGTGATCATAATATGATACATTATAACTTGTTCTGTAATAAGGGAACCTCTCTAGGGGCCACAAAAACAATGAACTTTAGGAAGGCAAAGTTTGATCAACTCAGTGAAGCCCTTAAAGGGGTGCTCCGCCCCTAGACATCTTATCCCCTATACAAAGGATAGGGGATATGATGTCAGATCGCTGTGGTCCCGCTGCTGGGGAGCCTCGGGATCCCCGCTGCGGCACCGCGCTATCATTAAAGCACAGAGTGAGTTCGCTCTGTGCGTAATGACGGGCGATACAGGGACAGAGCAGCGTGGCATCATGGCTCCGCCCCTCGTGATATCACAGCCCGTCCTCTTATTGCAAGTCTATGGCAGGGGGCATGACGACCGCCACGCCCCCTACCATAGACTTGTATTGAAAGGGGCGGGCCGTGACATCACGAGGGGCAGAGCCGTGACGTAACTATGCTCTGGCCCCTGTATTGCCCGTCATTACGTGCAGAGCGAACTCACTCTGTGCTGTAATGATAGCGCAGTGCCGCAGTGGGGATCCCGAGGCTCCCCAGCAGCGGGACCGTGGCGATCTGACATCTTATCCCCTATCCTTTGGATAGGGGATAAGATGTCTAGGGGCGGGGTACCCCTTTAACAATCTAAAATGGGATAATGTTCTCAAAAACAAAAATACTGACACTAAATGGGAGACTTTTAAGAATATTTTTAATTCTCACTGTAAGATATATATACCTTTTGGGAATAAAAGGGTCAGGAATAAATGAAAACCATGGATGAATAAAAATGTTAAGGGGGCAAAAAATGACAAAAATAAAGCATTTGAACTACTAAAACAGGACGGCAGGGACGAAGCATTAAAAAGCTATAGAGAAAAATGTAAAATATGAAGAAAAAAAAACAGTTAAAAGCCGCAAAAATAGACACAGAAAGTCTCCTTGCCAAAGAGAGTAAAACTAACCCCAAAATGTTCTTTATATAAATAGCAAAAAGGTTAAAAATGAAAGTGTTGGCAAAATGATGAGGAAGAAATTATAGACGGGGAACAGGAAGATGCAAATAAATTAAACAAATTCTTCTCCACTGTATTTACCGAGGAAAATGAAATGCCAGGTGAAATACAACAAGATAAGGTAAACTCCCCAGCACAGGTTACAGTAAAGTGTCGCCTACAAAAAAATCTAAATGGACAAATCACCAGGTCCCGATGGCATTCACCCCTGTGCTTTAAAGGAATTAAAGAAAAAAACTTTTTTTTATATATATATATCAACTGGCTCCAGAAAGTTAAACAGATTTGTAAATTACTTCTATTAAAAAATCTTAATCCTTTCATTACTTATGAGCTTCTGAAGTTAAGGTTGTTCTTTTCTGTCTAAGTGCTCTCTGTTGACACCTGTCTCGGGAAACGCCCAGTTTAGAAGAGGTATGCTATGGGGATTTGCATCTAAACTGGGCATTTCCCGAGACAGGTGTCATCAGAGAGGACTTAGATAGAAAAGAACAACCTTAACTTCAGAAGCTCATAAGTACTGAAAGGATTAAGATTTTTTAATAGAAGTAATTTACAAATCTGTTTAACTTTCTGGAGCCAGTTGATATATATATAAAAAAAGTTTTTTCCTGGAAATGTAATGTAATATTAAACTATATAGTGACAGGGACGATTCCCCAGGACTGGCGCATAGCAAATCTGGCGCCAATACTTAAAAAGGGGTCTAAAGGTGACCCCAGGAATTATAGACCTGTTAGTTTAACCTCCGTTGTATGTAAATTGTTTGAGGGTTTTCTAAGAGATGCTATTTTGGAGTATCTTGATAAAAATAAATGTATGACTCCATATCAGCATGGCTTTATGAGGGGTCCTGTCAAACTAACCTGATCAGTTTTTATGAAGAGGTGAGCTCCAGACTGGACCAGGGGGAATCGCTGGATGTCCTATACCTTGATTTTTCCAAAGCATTTGATACAGTGCCACATAAAAGGTTGGTGCATAAAATGAGAAGGATTGGGCTGGGGGAGAATGTGTGTAAGTGGGTAAGTAACTGGCTCAGTGATAGGAAACAGAGGGTGGTTATTAATGGTAATTATTCTGATTGGGTGACTGTTACTAGTGGGGTACCACAGTGGTCCGTTTTGGTTCCTGTTCTATTTAACATATTCATTAATGACCTAGTAGAGTGGTTGAATAGTAAAGTGTCAATCTTTGCAGATGATACTAAACTCTGTAAAGTTAATAAAGGGGTATTCCGGGCAAAAATATCTATCCAAAGGATAGGGGATAAGATGTCTGATTGCGGGAGGGGGGGACCCTACTGGGACCCCCCGCAATCTTCCTACAGCACAAGCATTCTATGCGGGGCTGCGTCTCAAGTTCCGGAAACCTCAGGATGGCCGTCACTCCCCCTCTCATAGACATGAATGGAGGGGGCGTGGCATGACGTCATGTCCCCAGTCCCAGAAACCCAGTTCCAAAACTCTGCCCCGGACAGAATAAGATAGGGGATAAGATGTTTTTTCCCAGAATACCCCTTTAACACAATAGAGGACTGTGCACTGTTACAAATGGATCTGGATAAAGTTGGAGGTTTGGGCTGGGAAGTGGCAGATGAGATTCAACACTAATAAATGTAAGGTAATGTACATGAGGAGGAAACATCCGGGCTGGTATTATGTATTAAATGGGAGAACACTTGGGACAACTGATATGGAGAAGGACATAGGAGTCTTAGTTAACAGTAAATTTAGCTGTAGTGACCAGTGTCGGGCAGCTGCTGCCAAGGCAAATAAAATCATGGGGTGCATCAGTAGGGGCATAGATGCCCATGACAAAGAAATAATCCTACTGCTGTACAAATCACTAGTCAGGACACATATGGGATAGTGTGTACAGTACTGGCCACCAGTGCACAAGAAAGATGTAGGAGTGCTAGAGGAGTGCTGGAGACATTCAAATATGCCATCTAAAGTGCTTCTTAAGTGTTACATCAAGAATTATACCAGAATTGAACCAGAAGGGAACAAAAGGGAACTAACTCAACATTATAACTACAAAAGTAAGTCACTCTTTTTCAGAAAAACAAAAAAAACATGCACTCACTTATTACTTACATCATTGCGATACATTTTCTCTTCTATCCCCCACCGATTTCTCCGGTGGACTCTATATACATCTGTCCATGCCTCCTTCCCTCACCTATGTATTGCTTGCATGCACTGCTCACCATCATAAACCACTCAAAGTCACCTCATTGCATGGTACAGCACAGAAGTCGCTCCATCACTTCCCCCAGCCATCTGCTCTCCCTCTTCTTTCTTCTGCTTTTAGCTGCTGGGGACATTGCTCCTAACCCTGGCCCACCTTTTACAAATATTTGCTCTACACTACCTGCCTCTTGCGGAACCACTACAAACTTTAACTGCGCTCTTCTAAACTCTCGATCTGTGTGCTATAAGCTCACCCAGATTCATGATTTATTTCTCACTAATTCTCTTAATCTGCTGGCTCTCACAGAAACATGGATACAACCTTCTGACACTGCTTCTCTCGCTGCTTTATCTTATGGTGACCTTCACTTTTCCCATACCCCTAGATCTGACACCAGGCATGGTGGAGGAGTTGGGGTGCCTTTAGCTCAACAATGCACTTTTCAAGTCATTCCCCCATTACCCTCACTCACATTTCCCTCTTTTGAGGTCCACACCCTCACTCTCTTCCGCCCATTGTCTCTCAGAGTGGCGGTCATCTATCGTCCTCCTGGTCCTCCCCAAATATTCCTGGATCATTTTGCCACCTGGCTCCCTCACTTTCTTTCCTCAGAAACACCTACACTCATCATAGGTGATTTTAATATCCCCATTGATACCCCAATCTCCTCTTCTGCCTCTCGGCTTCTGTCTCTAACCTCCTCCTTTGCCCTTTCACAGCTTACTGACTCTCCCACACACAAGGATGGGAATACACTGGACTTGATCTTCTCTAGACTTTGCTCTGTCTCTAAATTCCCTAATTCTCCATTTGAGCTCTCTGACCACAACCTTCTCTCTTTCTCTATCAGTAACTCCTATCCTCTTCCAGACTCTCCAACCTTGTACACTTACAGAAACCTGCGTGCCATAAACACCAGTCAACTTATAGACATTCTACAATCTTCACTATCACCAATCTCTTCTCTCTCCTGCCCTAATCTAGCAGCCAAACATTACCATGACACTCTAAAGTCTACCCTGGATCAAATGTCACCCTCTAAAACACGAACCACCCGACACAGACCGCAGCAACCCTGGTGCACGCTAACAACCCGCTTTCTCAGGCGATGCTCTAGGTGTGCTGAACGTCTGTGGAGGAAAACTAAGACTTCTTCAGACTTTCTGCACTATAAAGTCATGCTTAAATCCTATTACTCCGCTCTTCATCTCGCCAAACAAACATATTTTACCTCCCTCATCTCCTCTCTGTCTAACAACCCAAAACGCCTTTTTGGCACGTTCAACTCTCTCCTTCGGCCTAAAGTACAGACCCCAATCACTGATCTCTGTGCTGAAGACCTGGCCAAATACTTGAAAACTAAAATCGATGACATTCGTGATGAAATCCTCTCCCAGTCCCCTAAAAGTTCTGATCCAATTCCCAGCCACGTCTCCTCTTCATCACTCTCAGTTTTTGAGCCTGTAATGGAGGATGAGGTTTCCAGGCTCCTCTCCTCCGCCCGCCCCACTACCTGCTCTAGTGACCCCATGCCTTCACACCTCATCCAGTCTCTCTCTCCTGCTATCAGCTGTCACCTAACTAAAATCTTTAACCTCTCCCTCTCTTCTGGGGTCTTTCCCTCCTCCTTCAAACACTCTATCATAACCCCACTATTGAAAAAACCATCTCTGGACCCGTCCTGTGCAGCCAACTATCGACCCCTCTCAAATCTCCCCTTTATCTCCAAACTCCTGGAACGCTTGGTCTACTCCCGCCTTATCCGCTATCTCTCCGAGAACTCTCTCCTTGACCCCTTACAGTCTGGTTTCCGCTCCCTTCACTCCACAGAAACGACCCTAACCAAAGTCACTAACGATCTTCTGATGGCTAAATCAAATTGCAATTTCTCTTTACTGATTCTCTTGGACCTGTCTGCGGCTTTTGACACTGTGGATCACCAACTCCTCCTCAGTAGTCTCCACTCCATCGGTCTCAAGGACTCTGCTCTCGCCTGGTTTTCCTCCTATCTCTCTGGACGCTCCTTTAGCGTCTCACTTTCTGGCTCTACTTCTTCTCCTCTTCCCCTTGCTGTCGGGGTTCCCCAGGGATTGGTCCTGGGTCCTCTACTCTTTTCACTCTACACATCCCCCAATGGAAAAACAATCAGTAGATTTGGTTTCCAGTACCACCTCTATGCTGATGACACCCAACTCTATACCTCTTCCTCCACCATCACCCCTGCACTCCTACAAAATACCAGTGACTGTCTCTCTGCCCTCCCAGACATCATGTCCTCTTTATATCTGAAACTAAATCTTTCTAAAACAGAACTTCTTGTTTTTTCTCCATCAACTGATACTGTACCTAACCCTGACATTTCCATCTCGGTATGTGGTACTACCATAACTCCCGGGCAGCAGGCTCGCTGTCTTTGAGTTATACTTGACTCTGATCTGTCTTTCACTCCCAATATTCAGTCTCTTTCACTTTCTTGTCACCTGCATCTCAAAAACATTTCCAGAATCTGCCCGTTTCTCACTACTGAAACTGCTAAAACTCTCATTATTGCTTTGATTCACTCCCGCCTCGACTACTGTAACTCTTTACTAATAGGCCTTCCTTTCTCCAAACTCTCTCCTCTCCAGTCCATCCTTAATGCCACAGCCAGACTCATCTTCCTCTCCAGCCGCTACACCGACGCCTCCTCCCTGTGCCAGTCACAACACTGGCACTACACTACACTATACATCTTCTATAACGCGAATTTCTCACTCCTGTCTCCAAGACTTCACTCTGGAATGCTATCCCTCAATCCCTCAGACTCAACAACAACATCAATAGTTTGAAACGTGGCCTAAAAACACATCTCTTCAGACAGGCCTACAACATTCTTTAATTGGCCTCAACATATCCCCACACCTCTTGTTTGAAGAGTATTGTGTAATATTATGTCTGATACTTGTATTTGATTGTACCCCATAACTGTAAGCGCTGCGGAATCTGTAGGCGCTATATAAATAAATAATAATTAAAAAAAAAGAGGGTTCAAAGATGGGAAACCAGAGTAATACAGGGAATGGGAGGACTACAGTACCCAGAAAGGTTAACAGAATTAGGGTTATTTAGTTTAGAAAAAAGAAGGCTTAGGGGCAACCTAATAACTATGTATAAATATATCAGGGGACAGTACAGAGATCTCTCCCATGATCTATTTATACCCAAGACTGTATCTATAACAAGGGGGCATCCTCTACATCTTGAGAAAAGAAGGTTTCTACACCAGCTTAGAAAGGGATTCTTTATTGTAAGAGCAGTGAGACTGTGGAATTCTCTGCCAGAGGAGGTGGTCATGGTGAAGAGTTCAAAAGGGGCTGGATGGATTTATGTAGAGTAAAAACAAATCACTGGTTATGGACAGAAGGTTGATCCGGGGATTTATTCTGACTGCCATATTTGGAGTCGGGAAGGAATTTTTACCTCTAGTATGAGTTTTTTTTTGTGCCTTCCTCTGGATCAACTCAGTAGACTCATTAGGGTTATAGGTTGAATGTGATGAACTCTGGTCTTTTTTCAACCTTATGAACTAAGTTACTATGTTACTATTATTAAAGCATTAAAATGCCCTAATAATATTTATTAAACAGCTACAACCTATAGTGGATGCATTTGTCATGGAAGCCTTTCTTCAACTTCTTATGCAATAGTTTTAGCACTGATAGATAGCATAGATGAGGGCCATGGGGATCTTCAGAATAGGACAATTCAAGTAAAAGGTATCTAAGAGGAAGTGAAGCTCCAACACTGTACAAAAACTGAACTATCATTTTTGCCCGTTATAAAAACTCTATAGGGGGGATATTGAAAGAATTTAGCGCTGCTTTTTTTACGTATTTATGAAAATTTTTCCTGAGACACACATTAGTAGCGAGTCGACACAAGATTTCTACTTTGCACCAGGCTTATTACTTTTTTTCTTTTTAAATGGCAGTGGCCATGGTAAAGGGGTGGGGTTTAAACTCCACCAAAAAGGTGATAATATGATAAAAATGTCTTCATGTTAACAAAGGTAGTAAGTAGGTGTTGCAGACTTAGAGCAGACAGTGTAAGATGCCCCAGATTTTGGAACAGCCTGAGTCACTGTTTACAATCTGGAGAATTATTAGACTATGTTCACACGGAGGAATGATTTTCAAGGCGGACATTTAAGAGGCAGCAGGCATCAACAGAAAATTACACAGAAAGAGTTGACAAGTCAATTCTTTTTGCGGAGGCTGGAATCAGAATTTCCATGGCAGTGTTTCATCAGGCCTTGCTTGGAAATTTCCCTGTGCACAGAACATCTTATCCATTATTCAAAGAATAGGGGATAGGTGTCAGATCGCCAACTGGGACTGACCCCCCCCCCCCCCCCCCCTGGCAAACGGAGCCGAGGTTGCTCTGTGCACAGAGAGAGTCAGGGTGCTGGGCAGGAGATCGTGGGGGCCCCAGCGGTCAGACCCCCATGATCAGACACTTATCCCCTATGCTTTGTTTAGGGTATAAGATGTTCTGCACTTGAGTACCACTTTAAAATAAGTCTACATTTCCTCAGAAAGAGACAGTTTTTAGCTTATGTCTTTTTACAGTTACATGGATGTGCAGAAACTTCAGTGATTTCTTCCATATAAACTGCCATGTAAAATTATTTATGTTGCACTTGTAATATGGATAACTGTAAAACTTATATCAGGGCTATGTCCACAATCATAATAGTAATTTTTGTCCATACATTATTTATAAATAATAAGAAAGAATGCCAGCGTGGATGAAGTGAAAAGCAGAATCCTGTGTATTTTGTAAACGTCCGGAGACACAAGGTGAACATGAAGTGACGCGTTTCAGGCGATACTGCCCTTAGTCATACATTTATAAATGCACAAAAGAGAACTGGAAATCAAACTATTTCCTGCTTACCATCCACCCTTAATAGTAGGGATAACCATATGAAGAATGTATGTGTAATATAAAAGGCTAAGCGCATACGATGGTATGTTGAAATGAAATGCAAAAAGTATAATTGTATGAAAACCAACTGGAAATGAGTCACAAACATTCACATACAATTTATATATGAATGAATGTGTCAGCTCCACATGTTAATCACATCATCATTCTGCAGCCTAAGGAGATACCTTGAACAGTGCACACAAAATAAGCTGCATGCTTGGGTTACAGTGAAACAGAAATATTGCCAAAGGGCTCAGCTACTGGTCCCAAATCTGTGTTGCCAATGTAAACAAGTGTCAAATGCAAAACAATAAATAACTAAAAAGGCCAAAGTGTGATACATTTCCTTAATGTAAAAACATTCACAAAACTTGGTAGTATTCTAAAAATGTAATCATAACACCAGTGCGGTCCCGCTTATATAATGCACGATGCATGTGGAGGTTCAAGGCAGCATAGCTTAATCAGATAAGTAAAAACTCCAGCGCTGTAGCTTCTTAGCACCAGAGCCCAAAATGTGTGTTCTCTAAGTTAGCCAAGTCTAAATGAAGAAACTATTGTTTTAGTGTGCTGGATTTTTTCCTTATCTAATAAAAATAGAATGTTCCGCAGCTATTAAAGCAGGTATCTTAATGTCTTCCATAATTTGATGAAAGCGCTAAACTTAGAAATGTAGGCATTTAAATTCTTTCAAATTGTTGCAACAACATATACAGCAACTGTGTTGCATATGAAAAACTAGTATAAAATAAATAAATAAATAAATAAATAAATAAATAAAAAAACAGAATTCAGCATTTACATAGCTTTTAGGCTAGAATTCCACTGAGGTTTTTTTCCCCCAGCAAAAACGCCAGGAAAAACTGCCAGGAAAACTGCCACGGATTTTCCTTGCATTTTGGCAGTTTTTCTGGCGTTTTTCCTGGTGTGTTGAAATAGCCAGTTTTGTCCCCTGAGACAGTTTTTTCACTGCCTTCAGGTACAACTCTGTGGGTCGGATGCTCAGCACCCGGTCCACAGAGTGTAAGGAGATGAGGAGGGATGTACAACATCACTACTCACCTCCCCCGGCCGTATAGTATACAGGGTGGCATAGTGTACACGTGTATACTATACAGGAGCCGGGAATCCTGTCACCAGACTGACCGGACTCCCTGCTCCTATAGCCCTTTGGGCGCTATACAGAATATACAGCTATCTATATCTACAGATAGCTGTATATAGTGTATACAGAACAGGAGGTCCACTAACCTTCCTCGCTCCCTGTCCCCGTTGGGTCCGTGTAGCTCTGCCCCCTAGTGATTACATCATTAGGGGCCGGAGCTACAGACAGGAGTCAGGCTAGTAAGGGTCTGAAGCTCTGTTCAATTGTCCATTTTGTATAATGTGAACAGACCCTTCTGGGAGTGTCTACAAAGACAGGGAGACTCCAGCTGTTGCTAAACTACAACTTCCAGCATGTCCAGACTGCCAAAGGCTGTCTGGGCAAGCTGGGAGTTGTAGCTTTGCGCCAATTGGAGGCTCCCTGTTTGGGAAGACATTGCATTATGGGCGCTCTCCCCAGCGGAGAGTGCCAAAAATGTACTAACCAATTTTTTGTGTTTTTTTTCCTTCTCGTTTCAGATCCGTGTATGCAGAGGATTACGGCGGATGAACTGGATTTTTTTCTTTTAA
This sequence comes from Hyla sarda, assembly GCF_029499605.1. NCBI lineage: Eukaryota > Metazoa > Chordata > Amphibia > Anura > Hylidae > Hyla > Hyla sarda. Next base: position 238,458,395 of record NC_079190.1, read on the forward strand.
TAAAATGGTTAACGAGGGCTGTATTTTTTTTAAATAAAATAGTTTTTCCAATGTGTTGTGTTTTTTTATTTTTATTGAATTTTCAGGCTTAGTAGTGGAAACCGGTCTTATTGACGGAATCCATAACTAAGCCAGGGCTTAGCGTTAGCCCCAAAAACAGCTAGCATTAACCCCCAGTTATTACCCCGGTACCAATCGCCACAGGGGTGTCGGGAAGAACCAGTACCAACAGGCCTGGAGCGTCAAAAATGGCGCTCTGGGCTTAGGCGGTAACAGGCTTGTGTTATTTAGGCTGGAGAGGGCCAGTAACATTGGTCCTCGCCCACCCTGGTGATGTCAGGCTGTTACTGCTTGGTTGGTATCTGGCTGAAAATGAAAATACGGGGAACCCTATGCATGTTTTTTTATAAAATAAATTTTAAAAAAACATAGGGTTCCCCGTATGTTCATTCTCAGCACAATACCAACCAAGCAGCAACAGCCTGACATTATCAGGGTGGGCGAGGACCATTGTTACTGGCCCTCCCTAGCCTAAATAACTCCAGCCTGTTACCGCCTAGGCGCAGGAGCACCATTTTTGACGCTCCAAGCCTTTTGTTACCGGCTCTTCCCAGCACCCCTGTGGAGGTGGGTACCGGGGTAATAATTGGGGGTTAGCGCTAGCTGTTTTTGGGGGTAACACTAAGCCCCGGCTTAGTAATGGATTCCGTCTATTAGACAGCTTCCATTACTAAGCCTGAAAATTCAATAAAAAAAAAAAACACAACACATTGGAAAAATTATTTTATTTTAAAAAACACTCACCCACAACCATTTTATTAAAATAAAAAAAAATCCAGTTCATCCATCGTAATTCATCGAATCCGCCGTAATCCTCTGCATACACGGATCTGAAACGAGAATTTTTTAAAAAATGGGTTAGGACATTTTTTGCACTCTCCGCAGGGGAGAGCACCCATAATGCAATGCCTTCCCAAACAGGGAGCCTCCAATTGGAGCAAAACTACAACTCCCAGCATGCCCAGACAGCCTTTGGCTGTCTGGGCATGCTGGGATTTGTAGTTTAGCAACAGCTGGAGTCTCCCTGTCTGGTAAGACACTGGCAGAAGGCTCTGTTCACATTATACAAAACGGACAATGTTAACAGAGCCTTATACCCTTACCAGCCTGGATCCCGTCTGTATCCCAGCAGAGCTACACGGACCTGCGGGGACTAGAGGGAGGTAAGGGGACTTCTTCATCTTCTGTATACACTATATACAGCTATCTATAGATAGCTGTATATATTGTATACTGCCCATGGGGTTAACCTACACTGTCCAGCAGTGTAAGTTAACTCTTCCCTTGCCGGGCTGGCTTAGCGCACAGCTCAGCAAGGGGTTAAGTGAGCCAGCAATGTGTATACTATATACACATTGCAGGCTCACTGTAAGTTCTTGCTGGGCAGTAGATATACAATGTATATCTACTGCTCAGCATCAGCTGTTCTCTCGGCTCTGTAGCCATGAGCACAGCTGAGTCCCAACAGTCACTTCAGGAGGATCGCAGCAGGTGTCAGGAAAAGGTACATCCGCTGTGATCTGTCCCTTAGTGCAGGTACTACTACTCCCCACATGGAGCACACTCTGCTCCATGCTGGGACCTGTAGTACCTGCATTAATAGACAGATCGTAGCGAGTGTAACTTCTGACACCCAATGCGATTGTCCTGTATAATGTATAGATGTGGGCGGCCGTTCTTCTATGGTCCCCTGCACTGAAGTACATATACACCTATTCATACTTCCCACAGAATTGTGATTGGCTGGAACTATCTGGCCAATCACAGCTCTCTGCGGGAAATATGAATAGGTGTATATATACGGCAGTGCAGGGGACCATAGAAGAGCGGCTGGCCGCATCTATACATTATACAGGAACATCGCAAAGGGGCGATCTGTGAATTAATACAGGTACTACTACTCCCATCATGGAACAGTGTGTTCCATGCTGTGAGTAGTAGTACTACCTAAAAAATGTAAAAAAAATAGTTAAAAAAACACACACACACACACTACACTTTTATTATTGTCGGCTACATTTTTAATGCTCTGCCCGCCCACATAAATTGATCCCTGTTTAAAAATTAATAAAAATGTCGTTCTAAAAAAAATACAATTCGTTAAATACAATTTTTTCCATCACTACTATATCTTTTTAATTTTTTTTTTATGATACCCTATGACATTTTATTAAAAAAGGTATCTACATCACTTTTTTTTTTGGTGCGTTAAAGTCCAACAAAGAATAAAAAACGCCTGCAAAAACGCCACAAATTCTGTGCAAAAAACGCCAAACTAGGTTTTGTCGGGCGTTTTGAAAAACCAGCCTCTGAGCCCAAAATTGCTGAAAAACACCAAAAGGCTTAAAAAAATACCAAACTGAAAAACGCCAGGTGGATATGGCATTTTGCAGTTTACTATTGACTTGCAGCTAACATCTGAACGCTGCGGGTTTCTTTTTGCAGAAAAAACGCCGTGTGGGAAAATTGGTGTTTTTTAACAGCGTTTTTGCAAAAAAATCCTCAGTGGAATTCCAGCCTTGCTCTGGCAATATATGTAATATTTTATTAGCTTTTTTTCTGCAAAAATGTCATAAAATATATTTTTAGAAAATCAGAAACTTTAACCCCTTAAGGACTCAACCCATTTTGGCCTTAAGGACTCAGACAATTTAATTTTTACGTTTTCATTTTTTCCTCCTCACCTTCTAAAAATCATAACTCTTTTATATTTTCATCCACAGACTAGTAAGAGCACTTGTTTTTTGCGCGACCAGTTGTCCTTTGTAATTACATAACTCATTATATCATAAAATGTATGGCGCAACCAAAAAACACTATTTTTGTGGGGAAATTAAAAAGAAAAACGCAATTTTGCTAATTTTGGAAGGTTTCATTTTCACGCCGTACAATTTAAGGTAAAAATGATGTGTGTTCTTTATTCTGAGGGTCAATACGATTAAAATGATACCCATTATTACATACTTTTATATTATTGTTGTGCTTAAAAAAAATTACAAACTTTTTAACCAAATTAGTACGTTTATAATCCCTTTATTTTGATGACCTATAACTTTTTTATTTTTCCGTATAAGCGGTGGTATGAGGGCTCATTTTTTGCGCCATGATCTGTACTTTTTTTTGATACCACATTTGCATATAAAAAACTTTTAATACATTTTTTATAATTTTTTTTAATAAAATGTAGTAAAAAAGTAGCAATCTTGGACTTTTTTTTTTTTAACGTTCACGCCGTTCACTGTACGGGATCATTAACATTTTATTTTAATAGTTCAGACATTTATGCACGCGGCGATACCAAATATGTCTATAAAATTAATTTTTTACGCTTTTTGGGAGTAAAATAGGAAAAAACGGATGTTTTACTTTTTTATTGGGGGGAGGGGGTTTTTCACTTTTTTTTTACTTTTACATTTTTTTACTTTTTTTTTTACACTTGAATAGTCCCCATAGGGGACTATTCATAGCAATACCATGATTGCTAATACTGATCTGTTCTATGTATAGGACATAGAACAGATCAGTGTTATCGGCTATCTTCTGTTCTGGTCTGCTCGATCTCAGACCAGAGCAGAAGACGCCGGGAGCCGGAAGCAGGAAGGTGAGGGGACCTCCGTGCGGCGTTCTGAATGATCGGATCCCCGAAGCAGCGCTGCGGGCGATCCGATCATTCATTTAAATCACGCACTGCCGCACATGCCGGGATCTGTATTGATCCCGGCACCTGAGGGGTTAATGGCGGACGCCCGCGAGATCGCGGCCGTCGGCCATTGCCGGCGGGTCCCTGGCTGTGATCAGCAGCCGGGATCAGCCGCACATGACACGGGCATCGCTCCGATGCCCGCGGTTATGCACAGGACGTAAATGTACGTCCTGGTGCGTTAAGTACCACCGCACCAGGACGTACATTTACGTCCTGCGTCCTTAAGGGGTTAAAGACACAAACACACACACACATATATATGTACACAAGAATATAATGTTTTTGATGGAGTTTAGTCACTAAGGGGGACATGTATCAATGTTGGTGTAGGTAGATGTCTTTTTTAGATCATTTTGGTTGGTGTAAATTTGGTGCAATTGCACCAAATTTACAATACTTGTGCAAGGCACATGATAAATTTTGTGCAAAGTTCTAAATTTACACACAGTTCTACTTGTACACCTGATCTACACCTCATGGGAAAAGTAGACACAGGGATTTTGCTCTATTGCTTTGAGGCTCGGATTCCATAGTTTTTTTTGTCCACCAGCAAAAATGCTGGGAAAACTGTCACAGCTTTTTCTTGCGTTTTTTCTTGCATTTTTGCTGGTGTGCAGAAACAATCATTTTTTTTACCCTGTGGCGATTTTTTTTCACTGCCTTCGGGTACCACTCTGTGGGTCAGATGCAGAGCGCCCGGCCCACAGAGTGTAAGAAGGTGAGGAGTGATGTATAGCATATACATATACAGGGTGCAGAGAATCACTACTTACCTCCGCCAGCTGTAAAGTATACAGGGGTGCATTGTGTACCCATGTATACTATACAGGAGCTCAGCAAGGAAAGCAATAACCCACGTTGCTGAGCAGTTCTGGGTTAAGTCTTTGTGCGCTATCATGTATATACAACCATCCATAGATGACTGTATATACAGGATACAGTAGGCAGACGTCAACAATTGGGGGCTTCCTGTTACACTGTAGTATGGGCGCACTCCCCAGGGGAGAGTGACAAAAATATAATAACCTTTTTTTCCCTTTTCTTCTCATTTCAGATACGTGAATGCAGAGGACTACGTCAGATTCGGTGGATTGTGACAATGACCAGTGTTTTTTTTTATGTCAATAAAAGGGTTATTGAGGGCTGTGGGGGAGTGTTTTTTAAATAAAAAATTTTTTTCAATGTGTCGTGTTTTTTATAATTGAATTTTTCAGGCTTAGTAGTGGAAGCCGTCTTGTAGACAGAATCCATTACTAAGCCAGAGCTTAGTGTTAGCCACAAACCAGCTAGTGCTAACCCCAATTATTACCCCGGTACCCACCACCCCAGGGGTGCCGGGAAAAGCCGGTACCAACAGGCCCGGAGCATCAAAAAGGCTGTTTCTGCTTGGTTGGTATCTGTCTGATACTGAAAATAGGGGGAACCTATGCTTTTTTTAAATTTATTTATTTATTTTAAAAGAAAAGCATAGTGTCCCCGTATTTTCATTCTCAGCCAGATACAAACCAAGCAGAAACAGCCTGACGTTATCAGGGTGGGCCAGGACCATTGTTACTGGCCCTCCCAGCCTAAATAATGCCAGCCTGTTACCACAAAGCCCAGGTGTGCAATTTTTGACGCTCTGGGCCTGTTGGTACCAGCTCTTGAGTACCAGGGTAATAATTGGGGTTAGCGCTAGCTGTTTTTGATGCTAACGCTAAGCCCTGGCATAGTAATGGATTCTGTCTACAAAATGGCTTCCACTACTAAGTCTGAAAATTCAATTATAAAAAACATGACACATTGAAAAAAAAATTATTTTTTATAAAAAACACTCCCCCACATAAAAAAAACGCTGGTCATCATCGCAGTCCACCGAATCTGACATAGTCCTCCGCATTCATGTATCTGAAATGAGAAGAAAAGAAAAACACAAAAAATGGGTTAGTATTTTTCTTTGCGCTTTCCTCTGGGAAGGGCGCACATAATGCAGTGTGTTCCTAAACAGGGAGCTGCCAATTGTTGCTAAACTACAACTCCCATCATGGGGGCTGTAGTTAAACAACAGCTGGAGACTCCCTGTTTGGGAACACACTGCCTGAAAGGCTCTGTTCCCATTATGCAAAACGCATAAATGAGAACAGAGCCATACTTACCACCCTGGCTTCAAACCTGGACTGTGTAGCTCCGCCCCCTAATGATGTCATCACTAGGGGGCGGAGTAGTAAAAGTTACAGGGGGTCTCAGGAATGAGACCCAGTGCGATCTGTCCCTCTGCCGATCTGTCCCTTGGACTACTACTCCCATCATAGGACATTTTGTGTCTAATGATGGGAGTAGTTGTAGTACCGCAGTGCTGAGGGACGGCACTTGCACATCCCCCGGCTGTGGGACACTATTGCTACTGTAAGGGATACTACTCCCATCATGGACAGACTCTGTCCATGATGGGAGTTGTAGTCCTGGGGCTGAGGTGCCGATTGCAGCAGGTCATTCTGCAGAGACCCACTGCAATCCGCAATTATTAATTTAAAAAGCCGACTCCTGTATACACTGTCATAATTCATAATCCCCGTTGCCGGAACACGGGAACTCTGGTTAATAACTATTCACTAATCAGAGCTCCCGTGTTCCAGCGGGGATTATGAATTATGAGAGCACATACAGAAGCCAGTGGCATGTGCTGCTTCACTGCGATACAGCTGTCATAATTCATAATCTCTGCCGAAACATGGGAGCTTTGATCGGTGAATAGTTATTAACCAATGAGAGCTCCCGTGTTCCGGCGGCGGGGACTATGAATTATGACAGTGTATACAGGAGCCGGCGCAGTGAAGCTGCATGTGCCGCCGGATTTTTAGCAAGAATTACCTGCTGCGATCTGCACCTCAGCCCCAGGACTACAACTCCCATCATGGACGGAGTCTGTCCCTGATGGGAGTAGTAGTCCTAACAGTCCCAATAGATTCCCGCAGCTGGGGGATGTGCAGGAGCCAGCCCCATGATGGGAGTAGTTGTAACCAGCAGCTAACCAGTTGTAGTATTGCAGTGCTGATGGCTGGCTCCTGCATCGTCCAGCGTACGACACTTTTCTACGCGTCCTTGCTACCACTCGTAAATTTTTTGTTGATTTTGGGAAAAAAAAGCGCAATTGCGCAAAAAAAAAATCTAAATTTTTTTTGCACAAATGATACATACCAGTCCACTGGATTAAGTTGTCTACAGTACACCAAACAGGTGACCACTTTAGAAAATCATCCACCAAAAAAAGTGCAGCTCAAATGCAAAAAAAGCGCAATTGCGCAAAATCTGTAGACATGAAAAGTAGTCTAAAGGCAATGATACATGTCCCCCTAAGAAGAAGAGATGTTGTCCACAGGCTTTAGTGAGATTTGTGAATATATAGCCTATAAAATATAACGGTATTGTTAAATAAAGTACAATATACTAAAATGTATGAACCCTGTAAGTACTTTATATCCTATAACTGTGGCTAGCATTTAGAGCAGGCATGCTCAGACATCATTTTCTGAGGCTCATTTTGAACACCTAACAGACATGTCAGGTAATATTTTGACCACATTTTTGGATGTTTTTTGTTGTAGCCCTCCCAAAAGTCTATGTTCAATTGGGCCTTTATTTTAGAGGTTAACATCCCAAAATATATCGTCCATTGCATGTCAATATTTTGGGACGAATCTGGACAGAAAAAAGGTACCCACACATACCATAATTTTATGGCTGAAAATATTTTGACTGCAAAACAGTCTTCATTTTCCCACAGCAGCTAACCACAATTCAGGATTTATTTTACCGTGCCGTGTGATACAAACTATGAGCTGTGATTGGTAGCAATCAGAAAACCAGACAGTTTTTGCCCTTTCAAAAATCAATATTTCCATTGGATTCAATAGATTCCAATGGGAAAAATGATGTCCCTTTAAGGGCCATTTTAAAATACTGTGCATGCACAGCCATACGTTTCAGTGCTCACTACTATGAAACATTTGAACTTGGTGGGAATTAAACAAATGAGTATAGGTTATTAATTTTATACTAACACAATAACAAGCATTATAATATTTTTTTCTAAATCTGGACAACATAGGATGATGATCCAAAAGCCCAATTGGAATTTGACCATTACAATATATTCGTCTCTAAGGCTAATAATTCCAGTTTATTGAAGTGCTCCACTTTTCTTACATCTGATTACTGACTACTTAATAACTGTAATAACACATAGGTAAATACACTGGACATAAACAGAAGTAATATTTGTATTCTACTTTAATATTATAGTTTAACATCTTCTATAAAAATTGTTATAGTTATTTAAAGACAGCTTTAGAAGTGCACTAGCTTCTAGTAAATATTCAATGTTGTAATTTATAGGAAAGATGAATGAAGTATACATTCTTACCCTGTGCGTTTTGTGATGGTTCCCAATGTCATTGGCTGCTTTATTTGAACGAGTGGTAGCACTACTGTCAAACTGGGAAGTGGTGAGAGTCGTGGGTTTCCTGGGTTATTATTGGTAAAATTATTGTAGCTTTCTTGACTGTTAAGTTTTCCTGTCAATAAGAACAAAAAACATGATATTTGCAGCAAAATAAATAAATAAATCATATAGAATACATATATTGAATAAAATAACCAGTATTCCAACACGCTGCTTAGTTCTCTTACCTATTTTATACACTTTAATAAGAAGGCATTCACATCATGTATCAGCTGTACAATTTAGTTATACATTGGAATACCGTCATGAATGTACAACATTAACCGTGTTGTGCCAGTAACATGACCATAGAAAAATTAATAAACCAAATGTAGTATCGTTATATACTATGATTTTATTTATCTTAAATAATGCTTGTATGAGCATAAAGTAGACCAAACGTAATCATAATATGAATGTTGAGTCTATCAAAGCTACTGCAATATACATTAAACAGTACCTCTCATTAACTTGATAAATGTTATAATCCTTCCAGTTCCCTGTCCCATCATGATAAACCACCCCCTGCCTTTATTTTTATTATTTTTTAAGTTTTCTACCTTGATATTGCTTTGTATTTTCTGCTCAGTCTCAGTCAGATTCACAGACTGGGAGGGGGAGTTATCCAGCAGGTGTGCATCATCTGAAGCCATACAGGGGAGAACCTCCTCCCTTACTCTGCAACCAACAGCAACTGGCAGTTAAGAGTGGGAGAAGCTGTGATTGGATAAGGCTGGTTACACCCCCTCAGCACTCCAGACTGCATTTCCTGTGTTTGGACTTCTGCCAGGCCAGCAGGTGTCCTAAGCCTGTGCAAAAGATGTGGGAAAATGTGCTCTGGACAAGTAGGGAGACACCTAGTGGCAGCTTTTTAAACACAAATAAAACATAGAAAACCTCATATTTTTCTTAACAGAGTAAATTAGAAAGATTTTTTTATTTACCATAAGGAGTGCAATAGCAAACATTGGTTTTAATGAGAGTGCCCATTTAAAATATACTACAAATTTAGGGAAAAATATGCTTCCCTGTGAGCACTAGTATTGCAGCAGTGGTGGTACGCAGCACTACTCCTATTAGGTCAAGAAAGAAATGGTAATGAAGTGACTATTGGACTTACACAGTTTAATTTAAATGTTTACAAAGAACTTCTAATTCAATTTTGTAAATTTAGCCAAGAAGCAATGGACCAATGTGGATGTGTGGGCAGGTCTTTTTTTGTGGTGCATTCATAGCCTGTCCACTCATTTTTTTACATTAATTAATTAATTAATTAATTTTGTTTTACCTTGGTACAAGCACACCACACAATTGGACCAGGTGTTTACTGCATAAGGGTTAGTTCCTATTTTTTCTCTCAGTCTGTTGTCTTGGAGCACATGGAAAAGTTTGAGCTTTTGATATCCTTTTACTTGGTTGTGGCGCCACAAGGCAGCCATTGTTGCTGCAGTGCTAAGCCTTTGTGGGGATATTACAGGGTTGCTGGGTTGTTCTGTCTAGACTTACATTGTAAATTTGTTTTGTTTAGCATACTCTTCTCCCAGCTAGTTCTAACTATCAGTAGCAGTCTGAACAACCAGACCCCAATCAAAATCAGAAAAAATTTGGCAATGATGACCAAAACAAGAAACAATGGGGGATATTTATTAAAACCTGTGTAAAGGAAAAGTGGTGCAGTTGCCAAAAGCAACCAATAAGAGTGCTTCTTTCATTTTTTCACAGCACTCTTTCCTGATTGGTTGCCGTGGGTAACTGCACCACGCTTTCTATGCACAGGTTATGATAAATCTCCCCCATGGTGTTGTTGTAGAAGATGTAGAAGGTGGTGGCTTAAGAATCAGCAACTGTTTCACATATAGGCCCAGATTTAGCAATCAGACTGAAACCAAAACTGCCTTGTTTTACCCATTAAAACCAATCACAGCTCAGCTTTCACATTTTAAAGAGCTCCAGTAACATGAAAGCTGAGCTCTGATTGGTTGTTGCGAGCAGACACTTTTGGTTTCAGACAGATTGATAATTGTGGACCATAATCTATAAGGCTGGGTGCACACTACGGAATTTTCAACTGAAATTCTGCTTCTGAATTTTGGTAAAAAATGTTGCTGTCTGAAGGTAAAATGCAGGTCAATTGGTTTTACATTAACCCATTCACACTGCGGAATCTTCAGGGCAGAATTTCCTTCCGGAAATACCAATCTAAAAATTCTGTCCATGCGGTCCTGGCCACACTTGGAATCTCCAGCCAGAATTTTTCCGGACAGATATTTTCAGTGTAAACCCGGCCTAAGAAAAGAGACAATGATAATCTTACAGAAAATATTTATTTTTGCTGCATGTTAATTAGGTTACCATACTAATTTGGTAAGGGTTAGGGCAGCAGAATTTAGGGAAAATTTCATATTTTGATTTTAGAGGTAAATATTGTGATTTTGATATGCAATTTCAATATGATAAACAAATGGTGAAATACCCCCCATGTCATACCGAATGTTTATCTCCCCCATTTCATGTTCTGTTCATCCCCCCCCTAATTTTATGTCCCATCCCCCCATTTCAATTCTATCCTTCCATCTGATATCCCCATTTCATATATATATCTAATATCTCATATCCACTCATTTCACTTCAATCTCCCCCATTTCATTTCCACACCCCCTATTTTACATCCCCCCCATTTCATGTGTATCCCCCCCCCATTTCATGTCCACACCCGCCATTTCATGTCTACCCCCCGGGCATTGATTGGCTGTGTGGGAAGGTCTTAAAGTAGACTGCTTGTCTCTGAAGAAGGAAGAAGACACCGGGACTGCACAAAGAGAAAGATATCTGCATATAATTGCAGTAATCGCAAATGGCTTATATTGAGATTCGATTGTTTTTGCAATAAGTGTTCAGCTCCAATTAAGGCCAATTTCCTATTCCAAAAAATATCACAACAAGCTATAAGAACACTCAGAGGCTACATTTACATACCAATCACCGGGTGTCTACCCATACATAGCACATGCACTGTGTTCAGAGAGCAAGAAAATAACGTTGTTATGAAAGGCTGATAATTAGAGATGAGCGAACTTACAGTAAATTCGTCACGAACTTCTCAGCTCGGCGGTTGCTGACTTTTCCAGCATAAATTAGTTCAGCTTTCCGGTGCTTCGGTGGGCTGGAAAAGGTGGATACAGTCCTAAGAAAGAGTCTCCTAGGACTGTATCCACCTTTTCCAGCCCACGGGAGCACCTGAAAGCTTTACCAATTTATGCAGGAAAAGTCAGCAACCGCCGAGCCGAGAAGTTCGTGACGAATTGAATTTACTGTAAGTTCGTTCATCTCTACTGATAATCTCACAGTATACGTGCCGGGAAATGTTGTGTCTAGAGATAAGTTAGAAAAGGAGACATCTCTATATGCCTATTATTAGAAGAAATACATGCTATTGGTTGTATCAACTAAAATGTGCATTGTGACCAGCCTAAATGACACCTGGATATTTAGTAATTGCTGACCATCTATGTCACTTATATAAAGTTCAACAAGTAATAAAGCAATACAGATAAGTGCTTCTATAGAAATAGCAAGGACAGAATCCAAGTCACAGAAGAGCTGTATTTGAATGAACCTTTCATTAAAAAGAAAACAGCATTACTAACAAGCGGAGATTGATGTTTTTGATTAGAGAGGATTATTTCATGATTTAAATGCCATGAATAAAATCTGTTTTCCAAACAGACTAACAGTGTTTAACCTTTTGAGCACTAAACATGGATGCTGCTCATCTCAAGAACTCTTGCTCCAGCTATTGTTAACCACTCACAACCTTTCAGCCCCCAGACAGAAGAGGAAATGAGCTACAAATTACACAGGCTGGAGAGAAAGAAAAGCATGGAGAAGAAAGAAATTGGGAAAACGTGAAAGAGAAAGACCTGAATGAGCCTGTTCGTAATAAAATCAAAGTCCTTTAAATAGTCAAGAAACAGTGAGTTAAAGAGTTTAGATCATTAACTAGTTTTTGGGTTCACAATAATGCCAGGAGATGTTGGCTTTTGTCCTTAATCAAAGAGGAGCCATATTGGGTATTAAGTTCCTAAATAACTGGTGCATTCTTTAGTACATATAACAGAAATCCCAGGCCTGATCCGTACAATCCTGGCTTCAAGAGGGTCCTTAAAATTTCAAAACAGCTACACCCCCAGCGCAGCCACCTTTTTACATGGAAGAATAACAGCATAGAAATGGATTTCTCACAGGAAGCTGCCCTGAAATACCATAATGGTACTTGATATGGAAAGAAAACAGCCAAAGGAAGAAGGCAGGAAAAATCTCTTAATGAAGTTTGGTCTTCAAGAAATAAATGCTTCTGTGCTTTTTTTTAAGAAGAAAAAAAAAAGTAAGATTTTCTGTAAAAAGATATATATATATATATATATATATATATATATATATATATATATAAAGGTAAAACTACATAGAACTCAAGCAACCAATTCACAAGAAACCAAACAGAAGTGGAAAGGACACAGTTCAGGCTAGAGGAAGACAAGTATACATGAGAAATGTTGTAGCAGCATAATTACTGTTTAAATACCCGTGTGTTAGTCCACATTACGTACAAATAAGTATGTGTAACGCTTAAGAAAACACACGGAAAGTGTCTAAATTCCCAAGTAAAACTTTAACCATTGTAATAATTATGGTATGTTGACATTACACTTATTTGTTAATGATTTAGGCCCAGGTGAAAGTTTAATGGTTTTCATGGTGCTTGTCTGCAGCGCTTCTAAAGGATTCATTTATCTCTCGAGACAGAGGCAAAATAAATAGTGAGCACTGCACATGACAGAGGACGACAGCGGACAGAAATTCTTTTCAAATTACAACAATTCTGCAATTACTCGTATAACTAGAGGATGATTTCAGGTAATTGCGATGGTTACACTGTTATTATAATGTACTACAGGAAATCATAGGAAATTTGCTAGCCCACAGAAAGTTTATTCCAGGTAAAAAGGACTTTTTATGTTAGCAGAAAAAAAAGAGTTTCAAGTGCACTACATAATGCATGTCTTCTTGCCAGGTGCACAGAATGCTAGGAGCATTATTTCTAGAGTTTAGACTGCCATAACAAAATAACTTGTGTACAATTTCATGGTATTCAGGCACTATTTATTAAAGTTCATAGTTTTGTTGTTGTCTTCTTATAAAAAAAAAAAAAAACAGTTTATCATTTATGGTTTGCTAACATATTCATAAAGCTATTTCATATTCAAAATAATATTTAAAATATTTATTTTATACAGAACAATAGTCCTTTTTATTTATCCTTGATAACACGCCAACATTCATATTTATATGTATTGGCTTGACATATCACTTTCTGTAATTAAGAGATATTTTGTTGCTTACAATTGCATATAATGATCTTCCTGACTGTCTATAAAACCCCTACCGTAGTACCATCCATGTGGATAGATGTGGAATGTGCATTACCACCAAATGTGCAGGGAGCCACCCACTATTTGGCATTCTCACATCACAGATTTGATTTTGTAGAATGTATGCTATTTTAAATGGCAGCCAATACCATCTCTTTGCCATCTCAATTTGGTTAGTACCTCTGAAGTGAGATAGTAACCATCTATACCATTCCACCAAGGTAAAGGTCTTATGAAGGTTGAATAAGGCTGAAATAGTGTAACTGGTTCCCTACAGATCAATAAAGGGCAAACATCATCTTAGTTCTCTGCATAAAATGACCATTTACCTTTTTATAACATTTCTGCCTTGGACCATATTTTTTTACATACCATCTTTGACAATGGCCTTATATTACATCGACAAAATTGGTACTCTCGAGATCCCATTTCTTAAGGTTTGATGTATGGAAACAACATTATTTCTAGCTTTATGTTTACCTTAAAGGGAACCAATAAGCATATTTTAGCATATATAAAGCTTGGCAATACATTATATATGCTAAAATCATCATCCTCACCATCCCCGGGAGATGTTTGTGCCCCCCCAGGGATGGTAAAGGTATTAAGTCATAAAGTCCCCCCGGCCACTCGGCAAGTAGTCGCCTGGGCGGGGACTTACCAGCTCCGGTCGCTGTGGCCCCGCCCTGATGACGGCTCCGTCATCGTTCTGCTCCCTAAGCAGACAGAGCAGACTAGAGCAGGAGATATGCATATGTCCCATAGCGCAGAGGGGTTCCAAACGTAACATTTATTGAGAATCAACCTATGGAGTGAGACTCTTGAGAATATATTGATGGTCGACATAACCTCAAAATAATAGCTTATTCCCAACCTAAATGCAAGTTTTTTTTTTTATTTAATTATATTACCTAATGTCACTGTTTACTTTCTAGTAAACAGTATACACGATATACAGTATCTGTACATATTACACTAGTGAAAGGAGCGATTATGGTCTATAGGTGGTCATACAATTTTTCTTTGATTTTGCCCACATCTAGATGGTAAGCTAAACACAATTATGTTAGTTTCTTAATAGTAAAGGTGACATACAGATCTATGAAAATACAATTATACCATGAATGTCATATATTCAATGTACGGAAAAAGAAAATAAGGACAAATAAAGAAGATGTGAATTGATCAATATATCTAATGAGACTATTATGTCTAATAAGAAAATTTTTATCAACAAATATGGCCAACACCACAATCATCCAGATGGACAATAGACCATTTTCCAGAACCTAACTACTAATGCATGGGTGCTTTGTTGATGCACTTACCATGTGCAACTTGACCAACAAAAATAAAGTCTCCTCAGATTATTATTTTTTTTCCTTCAAAAGCATGATTCTAAACATCTGACAGCCCTAATGGACTTCAGACTGGCAGTGGACCCCCATGACACGTCAGGTTCCGGCAGACGTATGGTGTGCACGATCAAACAAGACAACTATTAACAGCTATCTGATGCAAGTAACAACCTCTCCTTCAAAACTGACCTCCTAGGCAGACAATTTTATCCATACTGTAACTGCTTTGAAGTAGAGAAATCATTTTCTTAACGACTCGGCCATTTTGTTTGCTAATATTATTTTGAATATACATCATAAAAAAATATTGTTTGAACTTAAAGTGTCTAAGTGGCAAAGTGAAAAGAGCAAAAAATTTAACATCAAAAGAGATCTGTGTCACGGTTTATTTATCAGCAATAAATAATGGTGGCTGTTAACATACATTATCATATCCTCTGCCATATTTCTTTTACATATGGTGTGCAGTAAGGATTACAGATAATGCTTGAAATCCAACACACTGTATTTTCTTTATTCTAAATCTAATCCAACAGAAACATATGTTAAAACTGGATCATTTAAATAACATAAATTCTTCTGTGATGGTGTAAAATTGCTTAGTAAATAATCCTTATTTTATCTTATAACAACTGTTGGATTATTGTGAAATTATTTTAAAGTGTAGGCCCCTACCATTGCTCCCAATAACACTACGAATGATATCTGTTACAGATGCAGCCAAGGCTTGCGTGTGTATATAAAAGCTTATGTATAAAATGCAAAATGTACAACATTTGGTAGAAATTTCCTTTACTGTGAGAATTGAGGTCACAGAAATATACATTAAGAGGCATTAGGCGTTATACAACCTGAGTCTGAAAGACGGTTGAAGATGGCGAAGCGTGGATTATAATGTTAATACACAATTATTTCTGTTTTTAGTTATTTTCGTAAGATTTCGTAAGATTTGTATACAGTCCTTAGGGGAAAAAATTAATGTCCTCATGCTTTTCTCAGGAGATGGATTACATTCTAGATAACTCCAAAGCTATGGTTAGACACAACTCCACTACGAAAATTCCACCAGAATTTTCTACATCCTCTAAATATACTCCAATAACTTTGTTAAAGGGGTATTCCAGTGAAAAACTTTTTTTTTCATATCAACTGGCTCCAGAAAGTTAAACAGATTTGTAAATTACTTCTATAAAAAAATCTTAATTGTTCCAGTACTTATCAGCTGCTGAAGTTGAGTTGTTCTTTTCTGTCTGACAACAGTGCTCTCTGCTGACACCTCTGTCTGTCTCAGGGACAGTTCCTGAGGCAGACAGAGGTGTCAGCAGAGACCACTGTTGTCAGACAGAAAAGAACAACTCAACTTTAGCAGCTGAAAAGTACTGGTAGGACTAACATTTTTTTATAGAAGTAATTCACAGATCTATTTAACTTTCTGGAATCAGTTGATATGAAAAAAAAAAAAAAAATCACAGGAATACCCCTTTAAAGACTTCAGTTTCTACATGATACAAATTCAATACCAAACTATCAACTAGCTGCAATGCAAATCACAACCACTATCACAATTTGTAAATTATCTCTATTTAAAAATTTACTTCATCTAGTACTTATAACCCCTTGCAGTCAGATGTTGTATAGTAGTGTATTTGAGACACAACAATACAAAATTTGTCCAAAGATCCTTAAAAGTCATTGCTGTTATCAAACCCTTGGACTCCTTCTACTCTATCCATCTTAAGTTCCATGCCATTCTCCAAGCCCTTTTCAAAATAATGTTGTGGTTAAAAAATAAAAAATAAACATTATGCTGGAAAATCCAATAAAAACATTATTTAAAGAGTACCTTTCATCAAAAAAACTTTTTTTATATTTTATAGATTAAAGTGTTCTGAACAACTTTCCAATTAAATGTGTTTAAAAATGATCTTGCTTTCTATTTCTATTTTTACATTGAAAAGATGACCACTAGAGGTCTCCCTAGCTGTCCCGGCCGCAAAGCTGTTATATAGATTTCGGACTCATGCCGGCCTGGCATGAGTCTGAAATTGCATAGTGCAGCCAGGGGGACACGTGACGATCACAGCGCAGCTCCCTGCCTGTCAATCAGACAGGTGGCAGCGAGCACTGTGCTCCCAGCAAGGCGTGCTCTTGACTTGTCCGGCTGCGTCATCAGGCTCCGCCCCTTAGGAGAGCGCTGGCCAAATCAGTGTAGTGCTGCACTCTACAAGCATCAGGTCTGCCTTCCATGCGCTAATCAAGGTCTTCAGATGCATGATCAGAGGTATATTCCTTTTATAATCGCTGCACACTATTCAAGCCTCGGGTCTGCTTTCACTACACCACTGATCAAGGTCTTTTTATGAAGGATCCTTTATTCCAGCAGTGGCACGGCAGCTCTGTGGTCCGATCTTCCTCCTCTCTGTATAACATGTGCAGGAGTAAACAGAGAGGAGGAGACTTAGAGCTGCCGGCCCTGCTGTGTTCACAGCCTCTATGCACCTGAGAGAGAGCGCAGCATAGAGGAAGAAGGGCAGAAGTGAGCCCAGGCAGGTTTCACATGATGTTGCGCCTGCCAAGCCACTCCCCCTTCCGACCTCACTTTTGTTCGGCAGAAGAAGCAATAAAGAAGCCATGAAAACAGGTAGAAAAAGTTTTTTTTTAAGGACAATAAATGCAGGGACAGTGTCAGTTACATTCAGGGACAGATGGGGGGGATTAGGGACAGTTCGTGATAGGTACTCTTTAAAAAAGACACATAGCAGTGAGAAACAAAAGCTGTGTCCTAGCAGTATTGCATAAGGCATAACAAAATTCCATGCTAAGAGGGAGGCTGATTTTATAGGCACTCTATTCTGAAAAAGCCTTTGACAGTGTCAAGTGATTCTAGCTGGAGATGGTTATAAACATAATGAAAACAGTGGGGTGATTTTTTTAAAGGAATCTTTACAAACATGCAATAGCATAGATACTCTGAAGTTCTTTTTGGTATTCCTCCTGTTGAATAAAGAGACGTGGCAGGGAAGTCCTAAAATTGATGCTTGAATTAGACACAATGGCCCTCATTTACTATTCTAAACCCGACTTGTTTTGTCAGGTTTTTTTGTCGCATCTTTGTCTGCGACATGTCGCAGACATCGTGCGCCAGTCTGCGACACGATGCAACATTTTTTCCCGACGGACCCGATGTGGATTCTCCCAAACCTGAAAAAGGGGCGTAACCCGACATTTCTGAGCTTTCCCACGTATTTATAAAGCTTTCCAACCCCAATTTGTTGAATTGTTGTGGATTTTTTCCCTACAACTCAGAGGAGTTGGAAACCAAGCCAAAAAAACGCACGTGCGACAAACAGGATGCGACATAATAATAAATACCAGGGGGAAAAAGCAATCGGGTAAGAAAGCAACATAGACTTACAACCCGATTTTCTAAGTAAATGAGGGCCAATAACTTGGATCATTGTAAGAAATCAATGTAATTGTCTCTCACTCAGTAATATATGTACTTCGTGTATAATTCATTTTTTAGTAGTTCAACAATCTTATGTTATATTTGTTAGGTTGTTATTTGTAGCATATGTTTTGAATTAGCATTTCAAAAAGTACAGATTTAAAAAAAAATTGATTTATTATTGTTTATGTCACTACTGTAATACACTGCTTTAATGATCAAGAATGAAACGACAGTTGTACTTTTTGTTATAACATTTTGTAGTTATTAATTCACAAAGGACTTCAAAATAAAACTGACATTTTACCTTTACAAGAAAATGCATTTCAACTTTCACCCCCTCTTCATTTTGATCCCAATAAATGCTGCCACTCATTGACATTGGTTGTCAGTAATGGCATGGAAAATGTCTTGTAATAAAGATATATCTTAATGGTGGTCTCTAAACTGGATGGACATGTTACTCAGGAAATACATTCTGTTAAAAGGTTTATTAGACATAAATGATGGTCGTTTTTTCCAGAGACTCTTTTCCACTGTCTGCAATAGCTGGATAAACCCTATGGGAAGTTCTGATTGTTCTTTGTCTATTGACTGAATGAGCAATCAATACATGGACAGCAATCCCACATCCCTCTGACGGCAAACCTCACCTAAAGCAAATTAAGCCTTGCAATTTACAGGATTAACACCATAAACTTGAAGTTTGCTCTATACCACCCTATTAGGCTAGAGAAGTACAAAGAAGAGATTGACATACTGTCTAAAGAAAAAAGTGACACAAATGCCCCTATAAAAGTTACAATAAATAACTGTCCCTAACAAGCAACACCATATGAAACAAAAAAGCATTGATGTACTACTGCTTTTCAATATGCCTTTCCTATATGAAGAAAAACATAACCAACATTTTAAAGGGGTATTCCAGGCAAAACCTTTTTTATATATATCAACTGGCTCCGGAAAGTTAAACAGATTTGTAAATTACTTCTATTAAAAAATCTTAATCCTTCCAATAGTTATTAGCTTCTGAAGTTTTCTGTCTAACTGCTCAATGATGATGTCACGTCCCGGGAGCTGTGTATGATGGGAGAATATTCCCATAGGAACTGCACAGCTCCCGGGACGTGAGTCATCAGAGAGCAGTTAGACAGAAAACAACAACTCAACTTCAGAAGCTAATAACTATGGGAAGGATTAAGATTTTTTAATAGAAGTAATTTACAAATCTGTTTAACTTTCCGGAGCCAGTTGATATATAAAAAAAAGTTTTGGCCTGGAAAATCCCTTTAATATAATGACTAGACACTCAATGACTACAAATTATTTAATCTCCCTTTGCAGCTGCTGGGCAAAGCTGGGTACAAGGTACAGTTCAATGCCGATAGCTGGGTGGGGGGGGGGGTGCTGGGGAATGCCCCTTCCCAGTCTGTGAAGCTCAGTGAGAGAGAGCAGAAGATACAGAACAATATCAAGGTAAAAACTAATACAAAATAAAGGCAGAAGGTGGGGGGATTATAAAATGTATAAAGCACCTGTCAGGTACTCTTTAATCTATAGGTAAATATTAATAAGCCCCGAAAGACAACATCCTACTGTACAGCATCCTGTGTACTAACAGTATGCTGTACTGTATTATGCTCCTCCATCTAATGTGAGGTAAACTCAGGCTCCAACATCCTAAACTAGAGTAACTGGAGGTGTGACCTTTGCCTTGCAGTGTAAAACCGACTACATATGCATTGCAGTGTATGTAGGCAATTAAATGCCCTTGGCCATTTATACTGTAGAAAAAAGTTTAAAGAGTACCTGCCATCATCTGAATCAGCTCATTTTCTGCCTCTGCTAGGTTCCCCTCTGCATTACTATTCCTCCGCTGTCTTTTTTGTGTAATTTCATTCAGTATTTCCCTTGTTATAGCCATTGATTTCTCAAGCACAGAATGTGAGCTTTGGCTGGTAGAAGGGGGCGTTAACCGGCAGGTGTGAGGTAATCTGAAGCCTGCTGGGTAAGACTTCTGCCCTTCCCTGTTTTATGCTGCACTTGGGCTCGGGAGCCCAGCTAGAACAGGTATCCAATCACAGCAGTCAGGCTGTGATTCCACTCCTCTCTGTTATGCGCAGCACGAGGCATACAGAGAGGAGGGACAAGGGGGCAGGGGGCGGTGGACAAGTGCCTGTGTCCTCTAGTCTGTGCAGGGCATGCTGTTCCTTTTTTTTTTCTTTAAACAGAAGATAAATTACAGACAATAATAACTTTACATCAAGAACAATTACAGACTGTAATAACTTTACATCAAGAACAATGTATCAAAAGTTTTATTTCATAACAGGTACTAAGAAAGTGTTGTTGTTTTTTTTATTTAAATCTCAAGTTAAAAAATGTTATCCTTTGCACAAAAATTCTTCAACATTCAGAAAGCTGACATGCCCCTCAACCCCTCTTCTTATCAAGCTGCAATCTCTGTTATTCCTAAACTTGATATAAATGGAATTTAATGTGCAATTCTACCTCTCCCTTCCATGCAAGCCCATGAGTATTCTCCTGAGTGCCTCAGGGGCTGTTTATCCCCTGGGAATATGTATAATTTACAAACTGTCTTTTGAGGAAATCTCCGGCAATGGGCGAAAACTGATCTTTTTCCTCTTTCTAAAAGCTAAACAAACTATTGCACAGGCATGGAGTCAAGGTATCCTGGACCTGAGGTTCACCGCAGGCTAAATTATTATATGAACAATGAAAAGCTTGCACCCCTGACCCAAGGGCACCCAGAAAGCTTGAAAACTTTTGTACTAGTACCTACTATCTCCATCCACCTGCACCCTGCCCTTTGTGTCTCATCTTTGTTGCCTCGTCAAAAAAACAAACATTCTATTTTAGCATTTGTTATATGATTTTTTTTTTTACTTTTTTTAAATAAAATGTATACTTTAAAAAAAAAAAGCCATCTGAATTGACCCTTAACAGTACAGTATGTATGTAGCAACAGAATACACTAAGGTCCTGTTCACGTAGCTGATTTTCTGAGTGGAATCCGACAGAAAATTTCCACTTGGAAATTCCATTGCAACTTCTATTGTTTTCAAAGGGATTCTGCTATAACAGTAGACACTACATCAATATCAATCCTATCTGTGAAATCTGCTCAGAAATGAATTGCATTCAATAAAGACAGTGCATTTCCGAGTGGTCACAGAGCTAACTGATGAGTCGATGCCTGCCATGACGAAACGTTTGTCCAGAATTTTTCTGGCCAGACATTCCAAAGACAAAGATTTGCACTGTGTTAAAGGGGCACTCCAGTGGAAAACATTTTTTTTTTTAAATCAACTGGTGCATGCAAGCTAAACAGATTTGTAAATTACTTCTATTTAAAAATTCTCATCCTGTATTTATTAGCTGCTGTATGCTCCACAGGAAGTTATTTTCTTTTTGAATTTATTTTCTGTCTGACCACAGTGCTGATACCTCTGACCATTTCAGGAACTGTCCAGAGTAGGATAGGTTTGCTATGGGAATTTGCTCCTGCTCTGGACAGTTCCTGACATGGACAGAGGTGTCAGCAGAGAGAACTGTGGTCAGATAGAAAAGAAATTCAAAAAGAAAAGAACTTCCTCTGGCATATACAGTGGCTGATAAGAACTGGAAGGGTTAAGACTTTTAAATACAAGTCATTTACAAATCTGTTTAACTTTCTGGCACCAGTTGATTTAAAATAAAATATTTTCCACTGGAGTACCCCTTCAACATACCTTTATCATGTATATTAGTAAAGTGCTCCTGTTTATTAAAAGTTAAGTGTTACTGCAGATGAACTTTAAGAACATTCAGTAACATAAAAGGTATTTATTCTGTTTCAATAACTCATAAGGTATAGAGTGATCTTTAAAAAATAAATTCACATAAGGGGGACAAAAATATTCATTTCCTTAATCTTCAAAAAAATGTACTGTTTCCAAATACTAAAGCACACACCAATATGAAGAGAACAGGGGGCTACTTTTGTTATGTGTCATGTTGATAGGCAATGAAGTGACTCATTGATAATATGAGGTGCATGCTCTGTGGACCATTCATATTGCTATACCATTAGAACCCAGATCTCTTAAAAAAAAAAATAAAAATTACCGCCTGATAAATGGATTGGTGAAGATGAAAGGGAAGTAGCATAGAGAAAAAACGAATGGGTGGACTTGGCAAGTTTAGGAAACCTCACATTAAGTTTGCAGCAAGTTATTCTATTCGAAAAGAGGTACTAATAATATCTATGCTTCCAATACAAGAAAGAAAAGGCATGAAAGGTACTTTACAAAATAAATATCCCATTGGACAGGATACACATTAAAGGTGTCATTAGAAGACAAAAAATATCCCAAAGATTTAATGCTTTGTTTATTCAACTCTGGGTTTTTGTATGAAAATAAGTTATATTATGTCATTGAGAATTTCCGTACCTCTATTCATCTGTTAATATAGAATCTGGAAAGGTGTGTATTCAAGACTGCTGAGCACAGTCATTTTAGCTTCTGAAGAGATGGCATGCAGCCAGGATTATTTTGGAAGCATCTAGAGAGGCTGTGGACTGATTCACTAAGGACTTTAGAACTGATTTTAAACTCTTAACAAACAAGCCTTACAGGGCAGTTTAAGGTTTTAAACAAGGTATCTATTGCCTGAAATAGTCCCCTCTTCTTACATTATATCTCTTCTGGGGCATAGTAGTTGCACTTTTTTATTGATTATATATCTATTGAGTGCCTACCTATACTTTTTGTTCAACACATGCTTATTACAGGTGCTTTTTGTAGCAGACAGAGATGTAAGTGGGATGAAAGCACTAAGACCAATTTTGGCTAAATAGCCCCATAAGCATTAAAGGGGAATTCCAGGAATTGACTATGCTACCGGTGCTGTAAAGTTAGTGTAGTTCATAATATAGTGTGTGTACCTGTTGATGGTGGTTTCGCAATTCTTCTGTGAACAGCTGTAGGCACCCTGGTTAGAAAACACTGTTCTTTTGAATAAATTGCAGCTCATTTGTGTTTCAATGGGTGGGGTGACTAATGTGAGGGAGGGAGAAAAGTGACCACACACTAATAAACAAGGAACTATGGGATTTGTAGTTTACGACAACGAACTCTGACAGAAATTACCAGTTCACAAAAAGATAGCCACAGCGTTATGGCAATTTCACAGCATAGCCATTTAGCCCCAAGACAAGCACAGATCCTTCCTAAGCATGTCCATTACGGTCTTGAATTTTCATTAGTTTAGAAATAAAAAAATAAACTTATTTTAATAAGATCCAAGAAAAGAATAGTTCATTAGCTGGACAAGTAAAATAGTCAAATCTCAATACCCAGACTTTTTATCTCAGTCATTTAATACAAAATAAAGTGCTAGTTTTCTTTTGTAAGCACTACAGTTTTTATTCCAAATATTGCTGCCAAAGCTTTGACTTTTAATTTTGACCTTTCCTCCTGACATAACCCAGTGTAATCTGTAATCTAAAGGAGTCGGAAGAGGAAACAGCATGAAACTGGTGAGAAGCTGTGCCTTCTGACCCCCTGGAATGCCACTGGAAGCAATGCTGTCTTATGCAAGTAGTTGTCTATGAGATTAGAAGTTGAGAACAGACAATCCAATAAGAAAAAATTGCAATTCATTAGTGCTGAGCAAGTGGTTTAATAGGACAGTTAGCACATCTCTCACATCCATAAAAATAACATCACACACTCTAAGGAACACTGGGAGGGGGAGTGAAACCGGAAAGAAAACAATCCTTTATTTTTCTTCTCACAATCCTCAATTGGGATACATCTTGTGAAGCATTTGCAGATGCTTTTAATCTAAACCTGACTTGTGAACCACTCCAGAGAGACAATAGTTTAATATTCTGAATAAAGCAGAATGGAGTTAGGATGAAAATGACTATTATGGAATCCTTTCATAAGGAGAGAAGATGAACAGCACCATTCTAAAGAAAGTGGCACAAACCTATTAAAGTATGTCACAGGGTATAAAGTATGTCCTTTAAGGGTGCATTCACACGCTAGTAACTAGCAGTGGGTTTCCTGCTGCAGGAATCCCGCTGCGAGTTACGCTACCATTCATTTGAATGGGTCTGCAGACAGTCCACAAATCTGGCACTATTGCGGACTGTCTGTGGACCCATTTTAGTCAATGGTAGAATAACTCGCAGCAGGATTCCTGCAGCGGGAAACCCGCTGCTAGTTACTAGCGTGTGAACGCACCCTAAAGAGATGTTCCGCCCTTAGACATCTTATCCCCTATCCAAAGGATAGGGGATAAGATGTCTGATCGCGTGGGTCCTATTGCGCCTCCGTCAGGCCCCCTTCTATAGACATGAATGTAGGGGGCGTGGCATGACGTCACATCTCTGTCACGGAAACCCAGCGTTTACGCGACTGAAGTAGCACGCGGGACAGAATGACGGATGCTGCACAGAGATCAAGGGGGGCCCAGCGGTGGAATAACCATTTAAACTGTCCAGGACAAAGGGCGTACAGGTACACCATTGTGTCCTGGTACTTAAGGACCGAATGCTTACTTGTAGGCCCTGGTCCTGTTACCGGGTTTAAACTGTTCTCACGAGCAGAGAAGGCTTTAAAACCGGTGGGTCCCAGTTGCTATGGGCACTGACGCTTGTGCCAATGCCCGGCCTGAACTCTTTAGATGCCGCGATCAAAGTTGATTGCGGGGTCTAAAATGTGGGTTAACCAGTGCTGGTAGCTCTGTGGAGCTGATCGGGACATCCGCTGCGACATTGCGGGTCCCGATCAGCTGAGTGGATGGCGGGAGGGCCCTTACCTGCCTCCTCGCCATCGAATCAGTCTTCTGCTGCTCCCAGCGAGCCATGCAGGCTGAAACAGCAGAGCAACGATAATGCTGATAAATGCTATACAATCACAAAGAAAGAGAGGTAGCTATCAGGCACTGCAGAGCAATTTTACTCAGCCTGTCAGTAGTGAGATCTGAGGCGGTGCAGCTTCAATAGTGGTATGCACAGTGTACCACTCCAAAGACAAAAAAACGAAATGAATCGCACTCACCACGTCTATAGTCACCATTAGAAGATGGAGCAGCATACATAGGAATGGCAATTCCATGGAGCAGGGAGTGAGAGCGGCGGATGCAGGGGCACACCAAAGGGGTGGCAACTAGTTTCGCATCAGCCGACGCTTCTTCCGGCTAGGTGTTTGGTGTACTCCTGCGTTCTGAGAGCGGCCGCTCTCACTCCCCGCTCCATGTAATTGCCATTCCTATGTATGCTGCTCCATCTTCTAATGGAATGAAGTTCTGCAATTTCGGGACTCTAGATGTGGTGAGTGCGATTTATTTAGTTTTTTGTCTTTGGAGTATACTGATCAATGCTATGCTATGATATGTGGGGGGTCCAGTGTTCTGACACCATGGGGGCTTTGTAAACGCACATGGCCCCCAATTTCCATTCCAAACAAATTCTCTATCCAAAAGCTCAATGGTGCTCATTCTCTCCTGAGCATTGTAGTGCGCCAGTAGACCACCTTATGTCCACACATGGGGTATTTCCATACTCAGAAGAGATGGGTTTACACATTTTGGGGGGCATTTATACACATCCGACTTTAACGAAAAGTCGTCAAACACCTGTGGGGTGTTAAGGCTCACTGTACCCCTTGTTATGTTCCTTGAGGGGTGTAGTTTTCAAAATATTATGCCGTATGTTGTTTTTTTTTCTTGCTGCTCTGGCACCATAGGGGCTTCCTAAATTCAACATGCCACCCCCCCCCCCCCCCCCCCAAAAAAAAAAAAAATTAATAAAAACATTTCAGCAAAATTTGCTTTCCAAAAGCCAAATGGGACTCCTTCCCTTCTGAGCATTGTAGTGTGTCAGCAGTGCACTTGATGACCACACATGGGGTATTTCCATACTCAGAGGAGATGGTGTTACAAATTTTGGGGGGCATTTTCTCCTATTACCCCTTTTACAAATTTACAAATTACAAATTGGCGAAAAAAGGCATTTTAGTGAAAACATTTTTTTTTTTCATTTACACATCTGACTTTAACGAAAAGTCGGAAAACACCTGTGGGGTGTTAAGGCTCACTGTACCCTTTGTTACGTTCCTTGAGGGGTGTAGTTTCCAAAGTAGTATGCCATGTGTTTTTCTTTTTGCTGTTTTGGCACCATAGGGGCTTCCTAAATGTGACATGTCCCCAAAAATAATTTCAGCAAAATTCACTCTCCAAAATCCCATTGTCGCTCCTTCCCTTCTGAGCCCTCTAGTGCACACACAGAGTACTTTACATCTACATATGAGGTATTTCCTTACTCGAGAGAAATTGAGTTCCAAATTTTGGGGGGATTTCTCTCCTTTTACCCCTTGTAAAAATTCAAAAAAGTGGCTCTACAAGAACATGCGAGTGTAAAAAATGAAGATTTTGAATGTTCTCCTTCACTTTGCTGCTATTCCTGTGAAAAGGGTTAACAAACTTTCTGAAATTCATTTTGAATACTTTAAGGGGTGCAGTTTCTATAATTTTTTTGAAAATTTTGAAAATTGCTGCTATATTTTGAAGCCCTCTAATGTCTTCAAAAAGTAAAATCATGTCAACTTTTTGATGCCAACATAAAGTAGACATATTGTATTTGTGAATACCTATATAATTTATTTGGAATATCCATGTTCCTTATAAGCAGAAAGTTTAAAGTTTCTAAGTTAGAAAAATGCAAAATGTTAAAAATTTTCATAAAATTTGGGGATTTTTCACAAAGAAAGGATGCAAGTACGATGAAAATTTACCAGTATGTTAAAGTAGAATATGTCACGAAAAAACTCTCTCGGAATCAGAATAAAAGGTAAAAGCATCTCAGAGTTATCAATGCATAAAGTGAGAGTGGTAGGAATTGCAAAAAAGGGCTGAGTCCTTAAGGTGAAAATGAGTCCCTAAGGGGTTAATGGGGAACTCCAGTGGAAACAAGTAGAAAACAAATGTTTTCAAATCAACTGGTGCCAGAAAGTTAAACAGATTTGTAAATTACTTCGATCTAAAAATCTTAATCCTTTCAGTACTTATTAGCTGCTGTATAAAACAGAGAAATTTGTGAATTTCTTTTCTGTCTGACAACAGTGCTCTCTGCTGACACCTCTGTCTGTGTCAGGAACTGTCCAGATTAGAAGCAAATCCACATAGAAAACCAATCCGGCTCTGGACAGTTCCTGACACGGACAGGGGTGTCAGCAGAGAGCACTGTGGTCATACTGGAAAGAACTTCACAAATTTCTATGCAGTATATCTGTAGTATACAGAAGCTGATAAGTACTAGAATGATTAAGATTTTTAAATAGAAGTGATATACAAATCTGTTTAACTTTTTTACACCAGTTGATTAAAAAAAAAAAAATTCTACCGGAGTTCACCTTTAACCCCTTAAGGACCCGGGCTTTTTCCGTTTTTTCATTTTCAATTTTTCCTCCTTAACTTTAAAAAATCATAACTCTTAAAAATTTTCACCTAAAATTATATATAATGGCTTAATTTTTGCGTCACTAATTCTACTTTGTAATGACATTAGTCATTTTACCCAAAAATCTACGGTGAAACGGGAAAAAAAATCAATGTGCGACAAAATTGATGAAAAAACACTATTTTGTAAATTTTGGGGGCTTCTGTTTTTACGCAGTACATTTTTTGTCAAAAATGATACCTTATCCTTATTCTGTAGGTCCATACGGTTAAAATGATACCCTACTTGTATAGGTTTGAATTTGTATCACTTCCGAAAAAAATCATGAATACATGCAGGAAAATTTATACGTTTAAAATGGTAATATTTTGACCCCTATAACTTTTTTATTCTTCTGTGTTCAGGGCACTTTGAGGACTCATTTTTAGCGGTACCATTTTTGTTCTGATCAGACTTTTTGATCACTTTTTATTCACTTTTTTGTGGTATAAAAAGTGATCAAAAATGCGCTATTTTGGACTTTGGAGTTTTTTTGCGCGTACGCCATTGAACGAGCGGTTTAAAAAGCGGTATATTTTTATAATTCGGACATTTCCGCACGCGGCGATACCACATATGTTTATTTTTATTATTATTTACATAATGATTTTTTTATTTTTGGAAATGCCGGGTGATTCAAACTTTTATTAGGGGAAGGGATAATTGAAAGGGTTAATGATTTTTTTACACTTTTTTAATGCAATATTATAGCTCCTCTAGGGGGCTATAACAATGCATTAACTGATCTTTTACTCTGATTGATCCATCTCCATAGGAATGGATCAATCAAGGTTTTCGGCGATTGAATGCTCAAGCCTGGATCTCAGGCTTGAAGCATTCATTCGGCGATCGGACAGCGCAGGAGAAGGTAAGAAGACCTCCTTCTGTGCTGCAGCTGTTCGGGATGCCGCGATTATACCGCGGCGATCCCGAACAGCTCCCTGAGCTAGCCGGGCACTTTTACTTTCGTTTTTAGCCGCGCGGCTCAGCTTTGAGCGCGCGGCTAAAGGGTTAATAGCGCGCGGCACAGCGATCAGTGCCGCGCGCTATTAGAGGCGGGTCCCGGCTTCACTATGACGCCGGGCCCGCCGCGATATGATGCGGGGTCACCGTGTGACCCCGCGTTATATCGCAGGATCGGGACTCATGACGTGTGCATACGTCATGGGTCCTTAAGAGGTTAAAGGGGTACTCCGCCCCTAGACATCTTATCCCCTATCCAAAGGATAGGGGATAAGATGTCAGATCGCCGCGGTCCCGCTGCTGGGGACCCCGAGGATCCCCGCTGCGGCACTGCGCGATCATTACAGCACAGAGCGAGTTCGCTCTGTGCGTAATGACGGGCGATACAGTGGACGGAGCAGCGTGGCGTCATGGCTCCACACTGTGGTCAGACAGAAAAGAAATTAAAAAAGATAAGAACTTCCTCTGGAGCATACAGGAGCTGATATGTACTGGAAGGATTAATATTTTTAAATAGAAGTAATTTACAAATCTGTTTAACTTTCTGGCACCAGTTGATTTAAAAAAATTGTTTTCCACCAGAGTACCCTTTAAAGGAAATCCAGACGAGAAAAACATACAAGCTCCATAAGCTGGATGTTAGATTTTTATCGCTGATATTCAGAATAAGGGTATGTTCACACTGGTTATGGTGTGAGCGGAATGGTCGCTTAAAAACACCGTTTTTTTTCGCGCAGAATTCAGAAATGAAAGAGGATAGGACACACAGTAATGCGCGAATTCCGCGCTGAATTCTGCGCGAATTCAGCGTGGCAGACTGCCAAAAATTTTTACATTCACTTCAATGGGGTTAGGACGCGATTTCCACATGAAGAAATAACATGCTAGCGGAATTTCCTCAGTGTGAACTGAGGAGAGGAAATTTAACTAAATACTATGGGGTATGGCACTGCTGAATGAATTGGAGAGGAATAAGCGAGCAGAATTACTGGTGGAAATTCCTCTCCAATTCCTCAGTGTGAACATACCCTTAGAAGCAAAAAACCTATTTAATTGTACAAGCAACAAACTAATTTAACTACCATGGCATGTGAATGTTATAGCATAAGTAGTAAAATTCACAAAGACTGGCTCCAAGGAATATTCTGTTGCATTCAACGGTACGCATACCCAGACACTCTTCTGGATGATACATATTGATATACCTTTCAGCATTCTACTCATTCTATTTTAGGTAGTTATATTTGCAAAATTGCTTATTATATAGTGCAGGTTGCAAGGTTGCAGGCATCCTCCATTCTATGCAATTTTTGCTGGGGATCGCCCTTAGCAACGGTTTACAAGTGCAGGACCTCCGCCCCAGCAAAGGTGCACAACTGCACTTGGGGGTTGAGTTTTCCTGCTATAACCATGTTCATGCAAATATAAGCCGATATGTCTTTACTTAGGGCTTATACTAATGCACCCTTTTATCTTGATGGGTAGCATTAGGGTTTCACCTGTGAGGCCTGCTATAAATGAACCAACCAGGGTGGGGCTTGTAGCTTGTCTCCTCCCTCCCATTGTATGTGTGCTTAGATTCACACTGGAGGTAACTGAGGAGCAATCTGCAAGTCGGGCCTATGACTGCCGTAATTTGGTTCCTGGTTTTATTTATCTGGCCAGGTAGGTTAGTTGATAGGACCCGCACCATTTGAGAAACCTTGGCGTGGTGTGCGGGCTCAAGTGTGTCCTTCATATAAGGAAATATTGGCTAATGTCTCAATTTTACATTAGTTTTGAGGGTTAGCCAATGTCATTGTTTACATTCACCACAGTTGTGAAACCACATTGTGATCCATAGGTGCAGGTCCTCCACTACAACGTAGGTGCACAACTGCACTTGGAGTTGAGCACCTTGTATCACCTCAGATCACATCAATGTAAGTGTTTATATAGTGCAGTATCTAGAAACATTAAAAAAAATCTAACAGTCATCTGAATGACAGCTAATGACCAAGGCCAATGGGGGCACAATTTTTTTTTTACATTTTGAAACATGGATAATGATTAAGTAAGATACATTTTACACTGAAGTAAAACAAAGTTCTGCACCTAGTGTAGATCAGTCAAAAGTCACAACATTTTGCGACTTTTGCCTAATCTGCACTGCGCTTGCAAGGTGCCAGATCTATTGTTTGAATTTTACTACTTATACTATGACATTCACATGCCATGGCATATATTTTTAAGCGATAATATAAAGCAATCGATAAATGTCTTTGTCTTTAAAGCTGTATCAGTATCTTATGTAATACACTGCATTGTCCTGCATTACTGTAACGCTGAGCGCTCCGGGTCCCGCATCCATCCCGGAGCGCTCACGGCGTCTGCCCTCCTGCAGCACCCCGGTCTCTCACTCTGACCGGGAGCGCTGCTACAGTGCTGCCGGCGGGGATGCGATTCGCATGGCGGTACTAGTCCGCTTGCGGGTCGCATCCCGTTCTGATTACCTGCCCCGTCCTCTGTCTCAGCCCCGGCGCGCGCGGTCCCGCTCTCTAGGGCGCGCACGCCGGGTCTCTCAGATTTAAAGGGCCAGTGCACCATTAATTGGTGCCTGGCCCAATCTGTTCTAAACCAGTGCTAATCACCTCCCATCTGTTTCCTTAGTGCCAAACATATAAAAACCCACTTCCCCTTCCTGTCCTTGCCGGATCTTGTTGCCTTGTGCCCTGAGAAAGCGTTCTGTGTGATCCATTGCCAGTGTACCCAGACCCTTGCCATTGCCCCTGACTACGAACCATTGCTGCCTGCCCAGACCTTCTGCTACGTTCGACCTTGCTCTTGCCTTGTCCCTGTGTACCGCGCCTGTCTCAGCTGTCAGTGAGGTTGAGTCGCTATCGTGTGGAACGACCTGGGGGTTACCTGCCGCTGCAAGTCCATCCCGCTTTGCGGCGGGCTCTGGTGAAAACCAGTAACCCCTTAGATTCCGTTCCCCTGGTACGGCCCACGCCATCACCTCACTGACACAGAGGATCCACCTCTCTGCATACCAGTCCGGATCCTGACAATTGCATATAAACAATAAACTAAAGTCCAAAGAATGGATCAGATGTTTTTGATGCTAAATGAGGGAAGGACTACAGTAAACATCGATTCAAATCATTGTAATATGTAAAGTAGATCTTGTCTTTCTTCCATCAGCCTGTATAATAAGGTATTTTCCAACTGTTAGTGATAATAATAAGGATTGTTTCTGGCATTTCATCAGCACCCTGACTTAGGTCATGAGAAGTGTCAAAGATGCATTTCCTTTAGATGGGAATATGAAAATGGATTTCACGAGCCCCTGCAAATCTGTGTATGTTAAAACAACAAGCTCAGCACTTTGTCTATAAAACATGCAGCACTTGCAAACATCAAGACCGGATTCTTTGTAACCTCTCTGGTCAGTATCAAAGTCTATTAGCTTTTTTTAACTTCTCATCATAGGTTTTATTAATGTAGACTAACCTTGTTTTTTAAGTAGCAACTTGCAACTGAGTGAGGGCTCTATTACGCAGAGCAATCATTTGATGAGCAGGCCCAAATCCCCATGTGACATAAGGCCCGTTTTCGGGCCAACAAACGGTCAAATGATTGTTCGTAAACTAATCGCTTAGCTCTGACTTTTGACAAGTTTTTTTAAGCAACAGGTATACTTTAAGATTTTTTGAATGGACAATATATGATAATAAAATCTATATAATAAATATAAATATGTGTATGTGTGTAGAAAAAACTAATAAAAAGGAGAAGAGGAAGGCAGAGGATACAGTTTAATCTTCTTAAGTGCATCTCCTCCTCTTTATTATTTTTTTTGGAAATATCTGCCTGGTATTTCCAATCTTATCTTTGTGGGGGAGGAAATGCAAGAGAGGAAGAAGCTTTTGTCCTCATATCCCATCTTTAAATCCTGACCCCATATTCCCCTCCTCATATCCCGACCCCAAATCCCCTCCTCATATTCCAACCTCATATCCTGACCTGATATTTCGTCTTCATATCCTGACCTTATATCCTGTCCCCATATCACTTCCTCATATCCCATCCCCATATACCGACCTCATATCCTGTCCTCATATCCCGTCTTCATATCCCGACCCCGTTTCCCGTCCCCATATCCTGTCCTCATATCCCGTCCCCCATATCTAATCCTCATATCCTGTCCTCAGGTGGGGCTGAGTTGTGATGAAGATATTGTAAGATGAAAATAAAAAGGGTGTGGCTTAAAAGGTGGACGTGTCTTTACAAGATGGGGCATGGCATGCGGGGAGGGGGTGGCTTGCCAGCAGGACTCATGCATTCACCAGGAGATGCAGAGCGGAGCTTGTGGAGTAAGGCAACAGAAGTCCTATATACTTGCATGGAACTTGAAACAAAAACCCCATCCTTCACATATGGGGGTAGGTTAGGGGTTAATTTAACTATTTTATATATTTTTATTTGACATATAAGTAACATGTGACCAAGTATTATCGAAATATCTCCAGCCATACAGAAGTTATGCTGGAACATACATTTCACATAGATTTGCATTGGACTTTAAACAAAAACTCTGACTCTCGCAAATGAGGGTAGGTTAGGGTTAAATTACCTATCCTATATTTTTAGTGAACATTTAAGTACTATGTGACCGAGTATTATGTAAATATCTCCAGCTGTTTGGAAGCTATGCAGTAACATATATTTCTAATAGCCTTTTATGGGACTTTAACCCCCTAAGGACCCGGGGTTTTTCCGTTTTTGCATTTTCGTTTTTTCCTCCTTACCTTTAAAAAATCATAACTCTTTAAATTTTTCACCTAAAAATCCATATGATGGCTTATTTTTTTGTGCCACCAATTCTACTTTGTAATGACATTAGTCATTTTACCCAAAAATCTACGGAGAAACGGAAATCAAAATCAATGTGAGACAAAATTGAAAAAAAAAAAACGCCATTTTGTAAATTTTGGGGGCTTCCTTTTGTACACAGTAAATTTTTTGGGTAAAAATGACACCTTCTCTTTATTCTGTAGGTCCATACGGTTAAAATGATACCCTACTTATGTAGGTTTGATTTTGTCGTACTTCTGGAAAAAATCAAAACTACATGCAGGAAAATGTATACGTTTAAAATTGTCATCTTCTGACCCCTCTAACTTTTTTATTTCTCCGCGTATGGGGCGGTATGAGGGCTATTTTTTGTGCCGTAATCTGAAGTTTTTAGCGGTACCATTTTTGCATTGATAGGACTTATTGATCGTTTATTCATTTTTTCATGATATAAAAAGTGACCAAAAATGCACTATTTTGGACTTTGGAATTTTTTTGCGCGTACGCCATTGACCGTGCAGTTTAATTAACAATATATTTTTATAATTCGGACATTTCCGCACGTGGCGATACCACATATGTATATTTTTATTTTTATTTACACTGTTTTTTTTATGGGAAAAGGGGGGTGATTCAAACTTTAAATAGGGGAGGGGTTAAATGATCTTTATTAACTTTTTTTTTCACATTTTTTTTGCAGTGTTATAGCTCCCATAGGGAGCTATAACACTGCACACACTGATCTTTTACATTGATCACTTGTTTCTCATAAGAAACCAGTGATCGATGATTCTGCCGCTTGACTGCTCATGCCTGGATCTCAGGCACTGAGCAGTCATTCGGCGATTGGACAGCGAGGAGGCAGGTAGGGATCCTCCAGCTGTCCTGTAAGCTGTTTGGGATGCCGCAATTTTGCTGCGGCTATCCAGAACAGCTCCCTGAGCTAACCTGCATGGTTTCACTTTCATTTTAGAAGCGGCATTCAACTTTGAACGCCGCGTCTAAAGGGTTAATAGCGCGCGGCACCTCGATCAATTTATTAGCCACGGGTCCTATGACGCTATGACGCCGTGGCCTTGCGTTATAGATCGGGAGCGGACTCAAGACGTACAGGTACACCCTGGGTCCTTAACAGGTTAAACAAAACCCTGACTCTGACAAATGGGGGTGGGTAAGGGTTAAATGACCTATCCTAGGTTTGTTGTTGACATATAAGTAAAATGTGTACCAAGTTTCACGTTAGCCATTTGGAATTGATGGTGGAACATGCACACACACATACAGTACAGACCAAAAGCTTGGACACACCTTCTCATTCAGAGTTTTCTTTATTTTCATGACTATGAAAACTGTGGATTCACATTGAAGGCATCAAAACTATGAATTAACACATGTGGAATTATATACATAACAAAAAAGTGTGAAACAACTGAAAATATGTCATATTCTAGTTTCTTCAAAGTAGCCACCTTTTGCTTTGATTACTGCTTTGCACACTCTTGGCATTCTCTTGTTGAGATTCAAGAGGTAGTCACCTGAAACGGTTTTCACTTCACAGGTGTGCTGGTGTGGAGGAGGAGGTGTGATGGTGTGGGGGTGCTTTGCTGGTGACACTGTTGGGGATTTATTCAAAATTGAAGGCATACTGAACCAGCATGTCTACCACAGCATCTTGCATGCTATTCCATCCGGTTTGCGTTTAGTTGGACCATCATTTATTTTTCAACAGGACTATGACCCCAAACACACCTCCAGGCTGTGTAAGGGCTATTTGACCAAGAAGGAGAGTGATCGGGTGCTGCGCCAGATGACCTGGCCTCCACAGTCACCGGACCTGAACCCAATCCAGATGGTTTGGGGTGAGCTGGACCGCAGAGTGAAGGCAAAAAGGGCCAACGAGTGCTAAGCATCTCTGTGAACTACTTCAAGACTGTTGGAAGACCATTTCAGGTGACTACCTCTTTAAGCTCATGAAGAGAATGCCAAGAGTGTGCAAAGCAGTAATCAAAGTAAAAGGTGGCTAGAACCTAGAATATGACATATTTTCACACTTATTTGTTATGTATATAATTCCACATGTGTTAATTCATAGTTTTGATGCCTTCAGTGTGAATCTACAATTTTCATAGTCATGAAAATAAAGAAAACTCTGAATGAGATGTGTCCAAACTTTTGGTCTGTACTGTACATACATACATACACACATGGGTCCTCATTTACTATTGCAAACCCGACATATTTTGTCGGGTTGTGCGCCATATTCTGTCGCATTGCGCCAGAAATTCTGTCTGTGCCAGATTTTGCACCAGAATTTGCGCCAGAATTGAAAAAAACCCGACTAACTCTCCATTTTGCTAAGAAAAACAGAAAAGGGGGTGTGGTGTCCAAAAAGGGGCGTGTTACCGACATTTTTACAAAAACCCAACATATTTACTAAGGTTTCCACATAAAATGTGGTGGATTTGAGCTGAGGAAAACCCGACAGATCAGAACATGTGTAAAAAAAAAAGCAAAGTGTAGGGAAAGTGGAAAATGTAGGGAAACCTTAGTAAATACCGTTTAAAATAAATTGTAGGGAATTAAAGCCCACAATGAAACCTACACTCCACTCTTAGTAAATAAGGGCCATTGAGTTTTTTTTATATATATATATATATATATATATATATATATATATATATATATATATATAGATAGATAGATCAATGATTGAATGAATGAATAAATAAATAAAAACACTACTTCACATATTGCCACACTGTGGATTCTTGGTAATAGGAAAGCCTGTCACTATGACAGCCCTGTAAATTTAAAGGGGTATTCCAGCCTTAGGCATCTTATCCCCTATCCAAAGGATCTCTGTGCAGCCCCCAGCATTCTGTGCCAGGCGCTGCTCCCAAGATGTAACCTCACGGCCATGCCCCCTCGTGATGTCACACCATCCCCCTCCATTCATGTTTATGAGAGGGGGCATCACAGAGATCGCGGGGGTCGAAGTGCCGGGACCCCTGTGATCTAAGGCCAGAATACCCCTTTAATTATCAGTTTTTGTGCACAAAATCTGTTTGGCTGATTTGGCAGAAGTGGATCCATAAGCGAGAAGTATAAGTCCTTCCTTTATATGTCCTATTTTTTTTTTTTTATGCCACAAATGCTATCCACACACTGTAGAAAAATCCTTGCAAAATTACCAAAAAAATCACCAACTAATCTGCATTGAAATCTCTACAATTTACAATTTTTGCTACAGAATTTGGTTAGGAAATCTTCCCTATCCTACTAGTGAGCATAAAAGCATCCAAATAGCCCCGAAAGCCCAGCCAGGTTCCATGGATTCACATGGAATCAAAAGAATGTTCTTATCCAGGCAGGAGCTCTAAAAATGGTCATGTGATATATACTCTGTGACTCTTACTCTTGCATCACATGATCATGGACAGCTTTACCACAAGCTAGTTCGGCACACCGGTACAACTCCCCACATTCCTGTCACTACTGACACCACTCAGCATGACAAACTGGCTCTGCTATACAAACTACTGGGACTGTAATATATATCTGGTGGCACTAGGGTCCCCTG
This sequence comes from Hyla sarda, assembly GCF_029499605.1. NCBI lineage: Eukaryota > Metazoa > Chordata > Amphibia > Anura > Hylidae > Hyla > Hyla sarda. The sequence goes on from NC_079190.1 coordinate 238,495,763, forward strand.
AAGAAGTCCCCACACTTGTTACAACAGCTTGTGTGGACAGAAACGCATTGGAAACATGTGCATAGGTTATCCTTTGCTGTCCAGATAATATGGACTCCGAGCATCCATAAGAAATGCTTGATTTGTCTCTAGGGAAAATAAGAGTTTCTTCCTATTGGTATCCTCTTTTCCCCTTGAATTGGAGCCGTGTATTATATTATATATTTTTTTGTCTCCACCATAATTTTGGGTATTTAAGCACTGTATTCATTTGGTGATTTTAATATATTCAAATAAACTGTATGTTTTAGAGACACCCCTAAGTTCATAATTAGGTATAAAAAATAGTCTGTGGGGCTAACATCTGGTGCTGGTGTAACCCATACTATTGACACAAATTATTTTGTTCTGATCACATGATCTTGAGTCACATGAGTTGATGACTAGATGAAAGTGATCAAGGGATACAATCTATGACTACTAGGAACAAGGACTTATTTGCTGTTCAGTCATTCCCTTCTCATTTGGCACTTTGGGGGGTTTAGTATGTAAAGTATCTAGTATTATTCATCTATCAGGGTATGATACTGATATCCTACTGATATTTCAGGGCTGCCATCAGGGGGGGTACAGCCAGTACTCCAGTAAGGGGCCCGGGCTTCTGAGAGGCCCGGGCCCTGCTGCACCCCCCCCCCCCCCCTTGCAGCAGCCCCAGCACAGAAGCAGAAGACCGCTACTTAAACAGTGGTCTTCTTCTTCTGAGCTGCTGTTTCTGTACCTAGTCAGGGCTCCGATAAAAATTAAGATTGGGGGGGGGACTGGGCCCATCTGCTGCGCTAATTGTTCTGTTTAGCTATCCACCATTGTGTGGTAGAGCCGAGGGAGGTTATTTGCCACTGCAGTTCTTTAAGAGGATTGCAAAGGCTGCCTGGGAGAGGGGCATCACTGAGAGGAAGAGAAGGAGACAAGTCCTGCACCTCCCCCTCCCCTGCTGTCTGGAGCAGTCTGCGGCTTCTCTCCAGTAATGACGGCCTACATGCTGACAGAGAGCTCCGCTGAGGAAGTGCTGCCTGTCTCCCTGTCAGACTGCTCACTGCTAGAACGTCATTAGAAGGAGTCGGACAGAAGGGGGGGGGGGGGGGGGAAGAAGTTTTCTGTTCATCCTCCTTCAGCTTTCACACCCAAAGAAACATAATGCAGGAGATCCTGGGGCTGCAGTGCAGGTCAACGAAGTGTAAAAAAGGTCTCTTCCTCCTCACATTATCTACTTTCATTTCTTTAGGTGATTTAGTGACTGGCCAGCAGATAGAATGCTTTGGGGAGACCATGTGCCCAGGCTCATGTCCCTTCATTAACCCCTTCTTTATACTTTATCCCTTCTCTAGCAGGCTCTGTTCATACTGCTTTTTGTATATGTCAGCATCCAGCCAAGAACTGTAAACTGATGTATCCTATGGTGGAAAGCAGTGGGTGCCATGTACTTCAATTGCCTGAACAAAGTTTGCTCCATTCTGGTTGTATACACTATTTTACCAGACCCAAATCCATTGTGCTGCACAATCTGTTGTGTTGACCTGTCCAGTTAAAATAGTTTATATGGCCAGAAGTGAATCACTAGTTGACACTGCTCGGGCATTTGAATTAAACTGTCTGCACCACTACTCACCACCGCAGTATATGTTGGTATCCTGTTCTTACCCGTGATAAAGATTCAAAATGCAATATGAACCTTGTCTTAGTCATCTTCATCATTCCTTCATTTTTTTGCTCCTCATTCTTGTAGACTTCTCTTCTTCCCTTTCTTTATCTTCTACCTCTTTTCCACCTTCACTATTTACCTTCCTATTTGCCTAATCTTCTATTCCTTCATAGGCTAGCTCTTGTAAGTAATAAAGATGTAGCTGTAAGGCTGGTTCACATTGCATCAAGCACCTTAGGGTATGTTTACACCATACTATTGCTGTCCGTTTCACCCATTCAGGACACAGCCAATTTTTATTTTCCCGTTTTCATTTTTCCTCCTCTCCTTCTAGGAGCCAGACCTCTGTCCATGTACAGACCCATGCTAGGGCTTTTTTTTTTTGCGCGACCAAATGTACTTTGCAATGACATCTTTCATTTTACCATAAAATGTATAGCGCAATAAAAAAATATTATTTTGGGAGAATTGAAAAACAAAACAAAACATTATTTTGCAACTTTAGGGGTTCAATTTTTATGCAGTGCATTTTACAGTAAAACTAACATGTTCTATTTATTCTGTGGGTCAATACGGTTAAACTAATACCCATGTTTATATAGTTAAGGGGGCCCAGAAACTTCAGCTGTATGGGGCCCCAATATTTCTGATGGCGGCCCTGCCTACTTTTAATAGTGACAGGTTGTCTTTAAGGTATTGATCACACTTTGTTGATCTACTGCAGCTGTTACATTGTTGTGCTTCTTTTTATTTAAAACGTACAGTAAATATTATGGAAAATGTAATACTTCTCTTTCTGGAGCCAGCGCCTCTTTTGGTTAATAAAAAATTCATCCAAATCTAAAGTGCAAACACTGCCTAAAGCCTCATGCACACAACTTAGAGACTGTATAGCTGCATATATTCCATACGGTATCATATTCAATCTGTCATATTTGCATTGAAACCACAAAGCCTCTTGCAGCTCTACAGAAAACAATACCTTAATATAGCAGTGTGCACCAGTCCTAGGGAGAAGTTGTTGTTTTCTGAGTAACATTGCAGAACATTTTGTAAAGAGTTCCAAATGTGCAAAAAATGTAAACAAAAACAAAAAGCCAGAACTTGCATGGCCCAGGAGCCACAACGTAGAGCAATTACTGTATTAATTTAAACCCTCACATTGCCTTAAATGGAACCCTACTTCATTGGTCTGTCCATTTAGTTTTGAGGCCATGTTCACACGGCAGAATCTCCAAGCAGAATTTCGTGGAAATATTCTGCACAGAAATTCTGCGGCAGCAGATCCAATTGATTTTAATGGGATTTTGCTTCACTGTGCATACGGTGGAAATTATGATTCTGGCATCTGCAGAAACAGTGAACTGGCTTAATGTTTCTGCATGATTCCGCACAGAAACTTATCGCCGTTGTGAAGAGACAAAAAGAGGGCTGCATTTTTATGTCGTTTTTTTTTCCAAGGCGAAAAAGTGCTATGAACATCATATCTTAACCCCTTAAGGATGCAGGGCATACAGGTACGCCCTGATGTTCTGGTACTTAAGGACTCAGGGCGTACCTGTACATCCTGCTTCCCACTAACAGGGTTTAAACCATTCTCACGAGCGGAGAACGGTTTAAACCCGTGGGTCCCGGTTGCTACTGGCAGCCAGGACCCACGGCTAATGTCGGGCACCGCCGATCGGGCCAATGCCTGGCATTAACCCGTTGAACGCCATGATCAAAGTTGATTGCGGCGTTTAAAGTGAAAGCAAAACTATCCCGGCAGCTCAGCGGTGCTGATCGGGACTATCGGGACAGAATTGCGTTGTCCCGATCAGATTACTAGACAACAGGAGGGTTCCTCACCTACCTCCTAATCGTCCGATCGGCGATCTAATGCTCCATGCCTTCTCAGCAGGCTGGAGCAGCAGAGTGCCGATAACACTGATCAGTGCTATGCTATGGCATAGAAGTGATTAGTGTATGCAACCAGAAGATTGCATGGAATAGAACCCCGTGCGGGCTAAAAAAAAAGTGTAAAAAAAAAAAAGAGAATACATGTGAATAAGGCCCCCCCCAATAAATATTTGAATCATTCCCCCTTTTCCTATTTTTTAAATAGAAAAAAAACATCATATGTGGTACCGCCACGTGCCTAAATGTCCAAACTATTAAAATATAAGGTTAGCTAAACCGCACGGTCAATGGCGTACACATAAAAATGTACCAAAGCCCAAAATTGTGAATTTCTGGTCACTTCATATACCATAAAAATATTAATAAAAAGCAATCAAGAAGTTCCATCAAAACAAAAATGGTACCGATAAAAACTACAGACCACGGCGCAAAAAATGAGTCCTCATATAGCCCCGTATGCTGAAAAATAAAAAAGTTATAGGGGTCAGAAGATGAGTATTTTAAACATACTAATTTTGGTGCATGTAGTTATCATTTTTTTTAAGTAGTAAAATAAATAAAACCTACATAAATATGGACCTATTGAATAAAGATAATGGGTTTTATTTACTAAGAGTGGAGTGTAGGTTTCTTTGTGGGTTTTGATTTCCGACTGGTATTTTCCCAAGGTATTTACTAAGGTTTCCCTACATTTTTAACTTTTCCCTACGTTTTGCTTTTTTTTTTACAACTGTTCTGATCTGTACTCAGCTCAAATTCCCCACATTTTCTGTGGAAACCATAGTAAATATGTTGGAATTTTTCAAAACTGGTGTGACCACACCCACTTTATCCAGTGGTCACGCCCCCTTTTCGGGTTTTTCTTTTAAAATGGAGGGGTTTGGTCTTTTTGATCGCAAATTGTGTCGCAAGGGACGTGCGACACAATTTGGGCGCAAGACCCGACAAAAAAGAGTCGGGATCACTTTAGTAAATAAGCCCCAATGTGTAATTTTTACCAAAAAGTGCACAGCGTAGAAACGGAAGTTGCAAAATGCCATTTTTATTTTTTATTTCACCCCACAAATAGTTTTTTTTGTTTTGCTGCAGAGTATGTTATAAAATAAGTAATGACATTACAAAGTAAAATTGGTGACGCAAAAAACAAGCCCTTATATGGGTCTGTAGGTGCAAAATTGAACGCATTATTATGTTTTAGAAAAGGAGGAGGATAAAACGAAAGTGCAAAAATGAAGATTGTTCTTAAGGTGAAAATGTGCTTAGTCCTTAAGGGGTTAAGTAACTATTCTGTACTACAGAGCATAGAAAGGGCTAAATATAGCAACTGCAATAAAACAACCAGTTTTGCAGAAGCATGACCATGTTGTGAGCTATTCACTGCAAATTTAGCATTATTTTATATTTATCTCCCAAATCCCAATACTCCCAAAATACTTCTAACCTGACTCTGGGATACTAGTATAAAAAACTTCTACGTGCTATCAAAGGGTTAAGGCATTAATTTACTTAAAAATCATATACAGGTTTTACACTTCTATTTACACAGTGTGCATTAAACAAACACTGTGAGCCACTGTTTTATGACAATAAAGACTTAAGTTTTCTAGTTATTTCCTTACTTATATACAGTACATAAATGAATAAATAAATATACATTCTGTTATACCTCAATTACACTGTGTGGAACTTTTGTATCTTTTTCACTGTTTACCTTACAGATTTCCAAGCACCATTCAAGCATGGCATGTATCTACCTTTGTAGTTTTTGGCTGCATGCATACACTTAATATGTGTTGTTAAAACAAGGATATTAACATGTATACTCAACGCAAACAGTGATTTTCGGGTGACGGAGAAATAACAATATGTATGTGGGCGGCAAAGGCCAAGAACACGACTTCACAAAACAGCCACAAAACAGTACTTAACACTTATGTTTGTTGAACAGTATAAGTAAATTTATGAAAAGATTGCCCTCTACAGAGTATTTAGTGCATTACATATAGAAATCTGAACAAGGAATATGGTAATGGCTCTACAGCTTTCTTCTATGCTGTCAATATTTATTTACACCAAAATCAAAATCTATGAAATGACAATACAATAAGCCAAATCACCTACCAAAATAAAACACAGAAACTGTGATTTATACTAGCCGTGTGAAATATTTGAGATCATACAACTAGGATGGAATGGAAATATGATAAAATCTTAGTGATTAAAGAGAGTGACATGCATATTAAAATGAGGACACACTTATCATAACCTTTTTGATTTATACTATTGGATATAACTACATGCATTAAACACCTCTTCTAGGTGCCAAAATATGAGTCGGAAGCATCAGTGATCTTTCTGACCAGTCACATTTACTGTACAGATCCCACATCAGGCCAGTCAGCATATAGATGAAGCTGCAGGACAAATATGGAGTCTCTACTGTATATATCTTTTAGTGTATATACCTGAAGCGTAAGATTTCTGTCCCTCAATGCAATATTCTAAGTATCCCTAATTTAATGTTTCCCAACAAGGGTGTCTTCCTCTGTTGCCACTGGTTGTCTTGGCACCTTGGGAGGTGTAGATTTGCAACAGTTGGTTGCACCTCGGCACAATGGAGTGCACAGCTTATTGCATCAAATTTTAAAGGTTTGTGCCACAGCCCCCCAAAATGTATCCCCTTGAGGACACTAATAAAAATATTACCTGGGTAATAAGTCCAACACTATACATAATAATTGCCCCAAAAGAAGACAAGCATATGTTTGCAGCATTTTTCAACCAGAAAAATCGGATGCATATCATACAATGGCCATGGACTCCTGAAATTAAATTGTGTGGAACAATAAAGATGATAATAGGCATATAGACCAAGTAATGGATTAGTATACAGATATAAGCTGCCCTTAAAGATTTTTACTTTATAGATCACAGTGGAGCAACATCCCAAAGAAAGGGCAAGGGAAATTAGTTCATATTCCGCTATTAAGGTCACAAGGTATATACAAACAATCTCAATTCAATGTGCAAAATACACAGGACAAAAATAATGCAAGCATAGTGGAACAAATTAACCCCTTAAGGGCTTAACCCTATTTGGACCTTAAGGACTTATTTTTACGCTTTCGTTTTTTCCTCCTCCCCTTCAAAAAAATCATAACTCTTTTTTATTTTCATCCACAGACTAGTATGAGGGCTTGTTTTTTGCGCGACCAGTTGTCCGTTGTAATGGCATCACTCACTTTACCATAAAATGTATGGCGCAACCAAAAAAATACTATTTGTGTGGGGAAATTAAAAAGAAAACCGCAATTTTGCAAATTTTGGAAGGTTTTGTTTTCACGCCGTACAATTTATGGTAAAAATGACATGTGTTTTTTATTCTCTGGGTCAATACGATTAAAATGATACCCATGATTATACAATTTTCTATTATTGTTGCGCTTAAAAAAAATCGCAAACTTTTTAACCTAATTAGTACGTTTAAAATCCCCCTATTTTGAAGACCTATAACTTTTTCATTTTTCCGTATAGGGGCTCATTTTTTGCGCCGTGATCTGTACTTTTTATCCGTATATACTCGAGTATAAGCCGACCCGAATATAAGCCGAGGCCCCTAATTTCACCCCAAAATCCCAGGAAAAGTTATTGACTCGAGTATAAGCCTAGGGTGGTAAATACATCATCCCCCCTGTCATCATCCAGACCCCCGTCATTAACACCCTCATCATCATCACCCTGTCATCATCACCCTGTCATCATCCCCCCTTCATCATCCCCCCTTCATCATCACCAGCTGTCATCATCCCCCCTTATGCATCCCACACCCCCCCTTCATCATCCCCTTGACATCATCCCCTTGTCATCATCCCACACACCCCCCTTCATCATCCCCTTGTCATCATCCCCACCCCCCTTCACCATCCCCTTGTCATCATCCCACACACCCCCTTCATCATCCCCTTGTCATCCTCCCCTTGTCATTATCCCCACCCCCCTTCATCATCCCCTTGTCATCATCCTCTTGTCATTATCCCACACATCCCCCCTTCATCATCCCCTTGTCATCATCACCACATGTCATCATCATCACCACTTGTCAATGTCTGATACAGTGGTCTTCAACCTGCGGACCTCCAGATGTTTCAAAACTACAACTCCCTGCATGCCGGGCAGCCATCGGCTGTCCGGGCTTGCTGGGAGTTGTAGTTTTGAAACCTCTGGAGGTTCGCAGGTTGAAGACCACTGCGGCCTTCGACATCATCCAGCCCCCTCTCACCCCCTTTAGTTCTGTACTCACCTCCGCTCGGCGCTGGTCCGGTGCTGCAGGACTGTCCGGTGGGGAGGTCGTCCGGTGGGATAGTAGTTCCGGGCTGCCATCTTCACTGGGGGGCCTCTTCTCCGCGCTTCGGGCCCGGAATAGAGGCGTTGCCTTGACGATGACGCAGAGGGACGTTGGTAATGAACGTACCTCTGCGTCGTCGTCAAGGCAACATGACTATTCCGGGGAGCGCGGAGAAGAGGCGCCCCCAGTGAAGATAGCAACCCGGAACCACTATCCCACCGGACGACATCCCCACCGGACAGTCCTGCAGCACCGGACCAGCGCCGAGCGGAGATGAGTACAGAACTAAAGGGGGTGAGAGGGGCTGGATGATGTTGAAAGCCGCAGTGGTCTTCAACCTGCGGACCTCCAGAGGTTTCAAAACTACAACTCCCAGCAAGCACAGACAGCCGATGGCTCCCCGGGCTTGCTGGGAGTTGTAGTTTTGAAACCTCTGGAGGTCCGCAGGTTGAAGACCACTGAGGGCGGAGAGTTCACTCGAGTATAAGCCGAGGGGGGTGTTTTCAGCACGAAAAATCGTGCTGAAAAACTCGGCTTATACTCGAGTATATACGGTAATAGCATATTTGCTTATACAAAACTTTTATTACATTTTGTATTTTTTTTTTTGGAATAAAATGTTATAAAAAAGCAGCTATTTTGGACTTTTTTTTTTTTTTTACGTTCACGCCGTTCACCGTACGGGATCATTTACATTTTATTTTAATAGTTCGGATATTTACGCATGCGGCAATACCAAACATGTATATAAAATAATTTTTTTTACACTTTTTGGGGGTAAAATAGGGAAAATGGGACAATTTACGTTTTTATTGGGGGAGGGGGTTTTTCACATTTTTTTTACTTTATTTTTTTACTTTTTATTTTTACACTCTTATAGTCCCCATAGGGGACAATTTATAGCAACCATTCGATTGCTGATCCTGTTCAGTGCTATGTATATGCGGGAAGGCAGATCAGAGCAGAAGACTCCTGGAAGACAGCGGAGGCAGGTGAGGGGACCTCCGTCTGCCGTGCAGGATGATCGGATCGCCGCGGCAGTGCTGCGGGCGATCTGATCATCCTGTTAAGTGACCGCGATGCTGCAGATGCCGTTATCTGTATTGATCACGGCATCTGAGGGGTTAATGGCTGACATCCGCGGGATCGTGGGTGTCCGCCATTACCGGCGGGTCCCTGGCTGCGATCCACAGCCGGGACCTGCCACGCATGATGCCGGCATCGCTCCGATGCCCGCAGTTATGTTCAGGACGTAAATGTACGTCCTGGTGCGTTAAGTACCACATCATCAGGACGTACATTTACGTCCTGCGTCGTAAAGGGGTTAATGGGGTATTCCAGGAAAAAATACTTTTTTTTATATATCAACTGGCTCCAGAAAGTTAAACAGATTTGTAAATTACTTATATTAAAAAATCTTAATCCTTTCAGTACTTATGAGCTTCTGAAGTTAAGGTTGTTCTTTTCTGTCTAAGTGCTCTCTGATGACACTTGTTAGGTTAGGGACAAGTACATGGTGCAGAGTGGCAGTTTCAGGGAGAATTAATCTGCTTAAAATTATAATTTTACCTACATTTCTCTATTTACTGGAGCCTTCCTCTAACCCGGTACCAGCCTCCTTCTTTAGGTCCCTGGACTCTCTTCTACCATCTTTTATTTGGGGGACCAATAGATCTAAACTGCGGCTTTTTACTCTGCAGCGCCCTAAGAACCTGGTGGAAAGCTTTATTTCCTAGACAGGCAGATTCAGTATCTTCGGCATTGGGTGTCCTCAGACCCCTTGCCAAATGCGGAGCGTAATCTGGCCCACTACCTACGCCTCACCTCTCTGAGGGCTTTTTGAGAGGGTACGCTCCATGGCTCCAGGGGCACTTATAGTTGCGTAAGCTAGCCTTGCAGGTCTGGCGCCAGATGCAAACCTGCTACTACCTAATGTGGGGAACCTGCTACTACCTAATGTGGGGAAACTGCTACTACCTAATGTGGGGAAACTACTACTACTTAATGTGGGGAACATGCTACTACCTAATGTGGGCAACCTGCTACCACCTAATGTGGGGAACCTGCTTCTACCTAATGTGGGGAACCTGCTACTACCTAATGTTGGGAACATGCTTCTACCTAATGTGGGGAAACTGCTACCACCTAATGTGGGGAACCTGCTGCCTACCTAATGTGGGGAACCCCCAGAAGTTGCACCCCCATCATTCGTCAGCTCATGCTATTACCACACGGGGGTAGGGGGAATGGGGGGGTTGCTGGTGGATGATGGGGGTGTTTCTGGTGGATGATGAGGGGCGCATGATGGGGGCATTATATGCAAGGGGCGCATGATGGGCTCATTGTATGTGAGGGGCGCATGATGGGGTCATTATATGTGAGGGGCGCATGATGGGGGCATTATATGTGAGGGACACATGCGGCCCAGCCTCACCCAGCTGCTACCTCCAGTGGCCCTTGGATAATTTGAGTTTGAGACCCCTGATATATAGCAATCATTTGGTTGCTAATACTGTTCAGTGCTATGCATAGAGCATAGCACTAATCAGTATTATCGGTCATCTTCTGCTCTGGTCTGCTCTATCTCACCCAAGAGCAGGAGACACCGGGAGACAGATGGAGGCAGGTGAGGGGACCTCCGTCCACCATTAAAGATGATCGGATCCCCGCGACAGCGATGAAGGCGATCTGATCATCTATTTTAACATGAGCACTGTCGCAGATGCCGTGATCTGTACTGATCATGGCCTCTGAGGGGTTAATGGCGGACATCCGCGCAATCGTGGATGTTGGCCATTACTGGCGGATCCCTGGCTGCTGATAGCAGCCGGAACCTGCCGTGCATGACGCGAGCACCGCTCTGATGCTCGCGGTCATACACAGGACGTAAATGTACGTCCTGGTGCGCGAAGTACCGCCAGACCAGGACATACATTTACGTCCATGGTCGATAAGGGGTTAAAGGGTACTATGGTGGAAAACAATTTATTTTAAATCAACTGGTGCCAGAAAGTTAAACAGATTTGTAAATTACTTCTATTAAAATAATCTTAATCCTTCCAGTACTTATCAGCTGCTCTTTACTACAGGGAAAGTTCTTTTATTTTTGAATTTCTTTTCTGTCTGACTACAAGTGCTCTCTGCTGACACCTCTAGTGTTTTCCACTGGAGTACCCCTTTTACATCACCCTTCATAGGAATCCTCCGCTCTCAGGCACCGGGTGGTTTGGTTCCCCTTCTGTATTCCCACCTGACTAGGGTGAAGATTGATACTATGGAGGCTTAATGGAGGGCGTGCATCCCTTCCCTCACCAATGAGGACTGGTCTGAGATTATTGCCTCCCACCTCACAGTCTCTCTGGCTGCAAACAACAAATTGATACAGTTATATATTATACAACATAGTTATCTAACCCCGGTAAGACTTTTCAGGATGGGACGGGTGCCCTCCAATGCCTGCCCTAGGTGCCATGTCCCTAGGTCTGATATTTGGCACATGATTTGGATGTGCCCCTCCCTTCAATCCTATTGGCAGGGTATTGTTGACTTCCATTCTTATCAGGTCTCTATCCCTGTTCTGCTAGATCCTCTGATCTGTCTGTTTGGGGTTCTTCTGGAGAAGTCCTGGCAGCATCACATGAGGATTGTTCTCCGGGAGGTGCTGTCCCTGGCCATAAATTCGGTGGCTTTAAAATGGATGGACCATTGGCCCCCCTCCCTCCGGAATTGGAAAATATTGGTTAATGGTATTATTCCTTTTGAGCAGCTGGTCTTTAAGTATAGAAAATACTCTGATAAGTTCTATAAGGTATGGAGGGTCTGGTGTAGCTCTCCCTTAACTTGGTACTCACTTTGGCTTTTACCTCTTTGCTTTCCTCAGGCACTCTTGGCTCCCCCTTTTAATCCCCCTTTCTCGTTTTTTTCTTCCTTTTTCTTTTCTCTTTCATCTTCTTCCTTTTATGATACGTGAGGTGGTGGATCCTTCTGCCCATGAGAGGGAATTATTTTAAGCCCAATAGAGCATCCTACTATGTGTCTTGTCCTGCGCTCCGGCCAGACACGCTGGCCTTGAGCACTCTCCTCCTTCCCTCTCCTCCTCTTACGGTGGGGCTGGGATTCACATCGCGCGACACGCCTGCAAGTCCCAGCCTGTCACTTACCAACGCTCTCCACACTGCCTTCTCCTCTCTCAGCACCGCCGCACAGGCCCCCACCTCCTAGGGCACGTGCGCACCGGAGCTCTTAGATTTAAAGGGCCAGTACGCCCTTAATTATTCCACCTGCACCTCACTTATAAGTTTCTGCACCTCCCTTCACTCCCTGTTGGATCTTTGTTGCTCTAGTGCCTTTCGATAGGGGATAAGATGTTTTTGCCCGGAATACCCCTTTAATATATTTAGCCGTTTGGACATGATGCTGGAACATACACACATATACGTACACACACTGGCCCTCATTTACTAAAGTCCAACCGACTCTTTTTCTCGGTTATTGCGCCTAAATTTTAGTCGTTATTGCGCCTAAATTTTAGGTTCCTACTGAAGAAAGGGTCAACATATAAGCACCCTGAAAAGCATCTAGGTGATTGATGCCACCTACATGTGCGGTTGTTGTACCAACATCTAATCCGGCAGTTGCAGTTGTACCTTATCATACCTCTCAGACGATCCATATGCGGTTGACAATATCCACGGCCCCTGCTCCATCTCTATTCCAGTGAGGCCTTTGCTCCAGCAGAGCTTCCAGTGACGTCACAACGTGAATTCACGAGGCTGAGGCGCTGCAGCGTGTCGGTGAACCGGCTTACAGTCTTTCATCAGACCCGGCACAAACGTGGACTGATTTCCATCAGAATACCGGTGAGCGTATAACTTTTACATCGAGAGCGCTGTTTAAATCCTGTGCATACAGACGGCCGGCTTTTACAACAGGTCCGGGGCAGTCCGGACCAGCTGCCATCACCACCGGCAACATTTAACTTCCATAACCATAGTCAGCGCTTGCCAGCGCAGACAACTATGAGCGCAAACAGCCTACAAACTTTCATCTATTCTTTATATACTCTGCTGGGACTAACAACATTGTTTGTTCAAAGGATACTGCAACTCTGCTATATTTCCTTTATTAGAGGACAATATTGCAACATTGTTTCATATTTCTATCCTCATTGAAAAATAGCTCTGCAACATTGCTATACATTAACTGTTATCCTTCATCATTTTACAGTGGATTATCTATTGTCGGATATATATATATATATATATATATATATATATATATATATATATATGAACGCACAGTATAATTTATTAGTGGCATCAGAAATTATTTTAGATCATTTTTATTATATTGTTAGATCCCCCCATAGGGCCCTGTGAGGGGATCTTGTTACTATTACCATTTTTTATTATTATTGTGAAATTTTAATAAATACAACTATTAATTGAAGCACGGTCTGTTCCATGTAATCTAAAAAATGTATACACTTTCCTTGAGGTTTTGGGTAAATATTTTTGCTATAAAAGATTTGTAAATTATTTCTATTAAAAAATCTTTACCCTTCCAGTACTTTTTAGCGGCTGTATGCTACAGAGGAAATTCCTTTCTTTTTTCATTTCTTTTTTTGTCCACAGTGCTCTCTGCTGACACCTTTGTCCGTGTCAAGAACTGTCCAGAGCAGAAGGAGGTTTGCAATGGGGATTTCTCCTGCTCTGGACAATTCCTGATACAGGCATCAGGTGTCAGCAGAGAGCACTGAAAGCAAAAAAAAAAAAGCACAGAGAGCAAAAAAAAAGAAATTCAAAAAGAAAAGAATTTCCTCTGTAGCATACAGCTGCTAAAAAGTACTGGAAGGGTAAAGATTTTTTAATAGAAGTAATTTACAAATCTGCTTAACTTTCTGGCACCAGTTGATTTAAAAACATTTGTTTTCCATCAGAGTACCCCTTTAAACTGGACTGAAAAATGTGGCCTCCATTTCCGCCATAATTCCACTCCTATTTCCCCCTGCCTAGTTCACCTTAGATTTACCTCTCTTACAAATTCCATCTATTATTCATTAATTCAGTCCACGTAGAATTTTTAGATGTTTTATTTTATTTTATTTAAGTAACATAATGTAAGTATGCCTTTAGTTAGATAATTTTTTTAGGCAAAGCCTTTGTGATTTCTAGAAACAGGTACATTATAGGAATTCTAAAACCCTTTGAAAGGACGTTTATATAAAAATAAACATCCTTACAACTACACAATGACCTCAATCACTTTTGGAAATATTGTGATTGTAGGGGAAAACAATTCCATTCTGGCTAATAATATTATCAATTAGACTCTAGGCAATGTTATACATCTTTTTAGTACAAGTAATATTTCTAACTGTTATAATAAAGACTAAAGGAATAGCATTGGGTTTTGCATTGAGGAAACCAGTCTAATTTTCTGCACAGACCGTAGTTAGGCTGTGATTCCCTAAAAGAACAAATAGCTGGACTCCTGAAAAGAAAAAAGTTACTGATGACAGTCAAAGCGGAAAAAAAAGTTGCTGGCGTTAAGTGAAATCATTTACATTTATTGTTTTGTTATAGGATTTTGACAAGATCAATAAAATGGTTTACTAGAGCACTGGAGTGTTTCCAAAAGTTTAAACTAGAGTAAAAATCAATGAGTGTTACAGATATTTCTTTGGAAAAACTATTCCCATTAATATTTTTTAACTTTGTTCCCATCAGGCTATGTTTCCACTTGGTTTTTTTTTTCGGGCAGTTTTTGGAAAACTGCCACTGCAGCTTTTGAGACAAAGTCAGAAGTGGATCCATTTGGGAGGAGAAGTATAAGTCCTTCCTTTATATATCCTATTCCATTTGAATACACTTCTGGCTTTGGCTAAAAAACTGCAGTGGCAGTATTCCAAAAACTGCCAGAAAAAAATCAAGTGGAAACATGGCCTCAAGGATATATTGTTTTCAGGATACGAACTGACACAACCTTTACCACGTACCGATACGCCCTGACCTGCATCATAGCAGGGTTGCCCCGGCACCTATCAATGGCAGGGACCCAAGTCTAATGCTGGACATCTCCGATTGTGGTGATGCACGGCATTAACTCCTTAGACGCAAAAAAGAAAAAGCATTTCCGGCAGCTCAGGCGAGCTGATCGGGATCACTGCGGAGTCTCGATCAACTTAGAGGATGACGGGAGGGTCCTTACCTGCCTCCTTGCCATCCTATCTTTTCTGTGATGCTCCAGGCAGCCTTAGCAACCTGGAGCAATCGAGCGCAGATAACACTGATTAATGCTATGTTATGGCCTAACATTGAACAGTGTATGCAATGAGAAGATTGCACGTTATAGTCCCCTATGGGGACAAAAAATGCTCTAAAAAAAAGTTTTAAAAAAAGTTCATAAATGTGAATTAACCCCTTCCCTAATAAAAGTTTGAATAAACATAAACATATGTGGTTTTATCGCATGCGTTAATGTCTGATCTATAAAATTATAATGTTAATTAGACCGCACGGTCAATGGCGTATAACATTAAAAAAAAGTCCAAAATTGCGTATTTCTGGTAATTTTATATACCCTAAAAAGATGTATAAAAAAAGTGTTTAAAAAGTCCCATCAAAACAATAATGTATTGATTAAAAACTACAGACCACGTCGCAAAAAAATTAGCCCTCATATAGCACCGTATGCGGAAAAATAAAAAAGTTATAGGGGTCAGAAAATGACAATTTTAAACATACTAATTTTGGTGAATGTAGCTATAATTTTTTTAAGTAGTAAAATAAAATAAAACCTATAAAAATTAGGTATCCTTTTAATTGTATGGACCTATGTTTCGCCGTATATTTTGTGGTGAAATGACTGATGTCATTACAAAGTAAAATTGTTAGTGCGTAAAACATATAGGTCATATAGGTCTGTAGGTGGAAATCTGAAAGCATTATGATTTTAGAAGGTGAGGAGAAAAAGAAAATGAGGAAATACACAGTTCTAAATACACAGGTTCTAAAAAACTAAACAAAAACTTTTTTTTTCTCAGTTTCTATACTGTTCTTACATATGTTTCGATGTACTAATGTTTCACCTACTTATTTGTGAATTATTCTGCAACGATATGTGTTTCACAGGAATAGCAGCAAAGTGGAGGCGAAAATTCAAAATCTTCATTTTTTACACTAACATGTTCTTGTAGACCCATATTTTTTTTTTTACAAGGGGTAAAAGGAGAAAAAGCCCTCCAAAATATGTAACCCAATTTCTCTTGAGTAAGGAAATACCTCATATGTGAATGTAAAGTGCTTTGTGGGCACACTAGAGGGCTCAGAAGAGAAAGGAGCAACAATGGGATTTTGGAGAGGGAATTGTTGAAATGGTTTTTGGGGGGCTTGTCACATTTAGGAAGTCCCGATGGTGCCAGAACAGCGAAAAACACCCCACATAGCAACTATTTGGGAAACTACACCCCTCAAGGAACATAACAAGGGTTACAGTGAGCCTTAACACCACACAGGTGTTTGACGACTTTGCGTTGAATTTGGATGTGAAAATGAAAATTTTCTTTTTTTTTACTAAAATGCTGATGTTATCCCAAATTTTTCTTTTTCACAAGGGGTAATAGGTGAAAATGTCCCCCAAAATTTTAAACCCCATTTCTCTTGAGTAACAAAATACCTCATATGTGGATGTAAAGTGACCTGTGGGTACACTAGAGGGCTCAAAAGGGAAGGAGCGACATTGGGCTTTTGGAAAGTGAATTTTGTTGAAATGGTTTTTGGGAGGCATGTCGCATTTAGGAAGCCCCCATGGTGCCAGAACAGCGAAAAACATCCGACATGGCACACTATTTGGGAAACTATACCCCTCAAGGAACATAACAAGGGGTGAAGTGAGCATTTACACCCCAGTGGTGTTTGACAGATCTTTTTAACAGTGGGCTGTGCAAATGAAAAATTACATTTTCATTTTCACGGACCACTGTTTCAAAAATCTGTCAGTCACCTGTGGGGTGTTAAGGCTCACTATAACCCTTGTTACCTTCCCGAGAGGGGTGTAGTTTCCAAAATGGGGTCACATGTGGGTATTTTTTTTTTTTTTGCGTTTATGTTAGAATCGCTGTAACCAGCAGCCACCCCTGTTCAAATCACCAGTTTAGGCCTCAAATGTACATGGTGCGCTCTCACTCCTGATCCTTGTTGTGCGCCCGCAGAACATTTTATGCCCACACATGGGGTATTGGAAGAGAACTTGGGAGAAATTGTGTTACAATTTTTTGGGGTCTTTATTTCCTTTTACCTCTTGAATGAAAAGTGTAGGGCAACACCAGCATGTTAGTGTAAAAAATATAATTAAGGGTTAAAATTTGTAGCACAATTTCTCCTGAGTACGGAGATACCCCATATGTGGCCCTAAACTGTTGCCTTGAAATAAGACATGGCTCTGAAGTGAGAGAGCGCCATGCGCATTTGAGGCCTAAATTAGACATTTTTATAGGGGTGTACCTGGATGCAAGTGTTTCACTTGCCTCCACCACTAAAAATACTGTACGTCAGTTTTCCTCAAACAGGGTGCCTCCAGCTGTTCCAAAACTCACCACATGCCTGGACAGTCAATGGCTGTCCGGCAATACTGGGAGATGTTATTTTGCAACAGCTGGATGCTCCGTTTTGGAAAAACTGACGTACAAGACGTTTTACATTTTTATATGGGGGGGGGGGGGGGCGACAGTGTAAGGGTATGTGTATATGTAGTGTTTTACTCTTTATTTAGGGTTAGTGTAGTGTAGTGTAGTGTTTTTAGGGTACATTCACATTCGCCGGGGGTTTACAGTGAGTTTCCCGCTGCAGCGGAAAATTTGCCGCATCTCAAACTAGAAGCAGGAACTACAACTCCCAGCATGCATTGACAGACCGTGCATGCTGGGAGTTGTAGTTATGCAACAACTAGAGGCACACTGGTTGGGATTGCGAAACACTGAGTTAGGTAACAGACTACCGCAGTGTTTCCGCACCACTGTCTGTTTCCTAACTCAGTGTTTCCCAACCCATATGCCTCCAGCTGTTGCAAAACTACAACTCCCAGCATGCATGGTCTGTCAGTGCATGCTGGGAGTTATAGTTTTGCACTTTAAGGCAATCTTCACGGCTGCATCTGGGAAACCGCCGCTGCTGCCTGCACTTGCCTGCCGCTTCCTGTCATTGAATGATTTCAGCAAGCATCCCGTTCCGATCCCCATCCGGCTAGCGGCAGGGATCAAAATTCCCACGGGCGTACTTGGTCCTTAAGTACCAGGACGCAAGGGCGTATCCATACAACCGTGGTCCCCAACAGTTTTTTTTTTTTTTTTGTTAAAACTATGCCTAGGCTGCCTGCAAGTGATTGGATAAGTGGCAATGTCTTGTGCCGACCACAATACCAGGAAGTCGAGCAAAGGCTATGGGGAAGCATAAAGGGAATTCCAGTTTTTTTTTTTTTTTTTTTTTAGCAGGCAGCCTAGGCATATTTATCAAAAAAACACTTGCAGGACAATCCCTTTAAATGCCTGCTCATATCACTAAGTTTTAGCCTCAGTATCTTCATATGAAATGTATACATCATTCACATTTTTTCTGGTAAATGAAGTCTTTCATGTGTGAATGAATGAATGAATACATGAAAACATAGGTTTTGGGTTTAAAGGAAACATGTCAGCTGTAGATAGTGTCTTCAGATTGTAACATTTTTGGATGGCTGTTATGGCAATAAAACACATGATACTTCAAATAGTGCTGTCCATGTAGCCAAGTTTCAAAAAGGCAGTCCGTTGACCTTTAAGTGCAACAGGATGAAACTCCACCAAAAGAAGACGAAATAGAGGAAGTAGAAGAGAAAGATGTGAAGGAGAAGGGGGAGGACAGCCTAAGCAGCTCTTTTAATGGAAAGACAAGCGCTCCATAGGGTAATATTGTTAAACCCCAGTGTGAGGTAGATAACGAATAACTGCTCACCCTGGGTGGTTGTGTAGCTTCATACAAAACAATGGTAATGGCATACAAATAGTAGGTCGTCTGCTGACCTCCGGTCACTGGTATATGCAATAGACAAGGATGGCTTCGAGGAGGGATCCGGCTCAAACAGCGCTGACCGACCGCGACAAGGTATGGAGGATAAGAGAGGATTTTATTGACCAAGATGCAATGCGTTTTGCTGTGAAATGCATTGCATCTTGGTCAATAAAATCCTCTTTTATCCTCTATATCTTGTCGTGGTCAGTCAGCACTAATTGAGCGGGATCCCTCCTCGAAGCCTTCCTTGTCTAAGCAGCTCTTTTGGCAGTGAGTGAAGCTGCTGGTGTCCTATTTATGCTTGTGCTTTCCTGCCCCCTGGACTTTGTAACGTTCTCCACTCCTACAGAGTCAGCATTGGAGTGCTGGCCTTTGCTCTCCTATTGCTATGGCAGGAGGAAAGAGTGGGAGAAGGGAAGGCCTTACAGGCTGAAAATAACACTGCTTCTGAAGTGGCTCAGCTCCATTTTCTTGAGGGGCTGGATAGAGGAGACTCTACATCAACTGCACTCTTCTGTACAGATAAAGGGGTACTGCACCCATAAACATCTTATCTCCTATCCTTTGGATAGGGTATAAAATGTCTGATAGCGGGTGGTCCGTCCACTGGGACTCCCTGCTTTCTCCGGCCCGGCACCCTGTAATCCGCATTCACAGAGCGAACTACGCTCTGTAGCCGATTACGAGCAACCACAGCCGTCATACCCCCCTCCATAGACATTATTGAAGGGGGGTCTGAGGGATGGACTGGGATGGACCTCAGGGAGCTACAAGCGCTTATGCTCTGGATAGTTCTACAGTTTAGAAACCCTAGCCAGGATTTTAATGCAAGAATAGTTAGCTTATCGTATTCTAATTAGTTCGGCTTAAATTTCATCCTGTCTTGATTAAATCAATAAGCATTCACTGCATTTCATTTGCCTACAAGAAACCCACATTACAGGACAAAAAGTCTTAACTAGAAAAGGCTATAAAGGTACACAGGTATACAGTATGTCCATATTAGCAAATCCCTAGACTACTGTAACCTCCTAGACCTAAATACAAAAATATGTGTATGTAGTATGTGTGTGTTTTTATATCTTTTTAAATCAACAGGAACTGTTTAAACTAGGGAACAGTTCAGCAATTCAATGCATTTTTCCTATAAAATAATGAACTTTGTAGGGAAAAGCCTCTGCTGTCAATAAAATTGCCTTAGGGGAAGAACTTGAATAGTACTTCAAAGATACACTCAGCCTTCTCTAAGGTCAACAATCAACTTTTCTCATAAAATAATTGCTCATCTGCCATATAACTGCTAAAGCACTAATTACTGTTCTTTCTTTTTTATTTTTTTTTATAAATCTACATTACAAAAAGTTAATTAAAACAAATAGCAGAAA
The DNA here is from genome assembly GCF_029499605.1 of Hyla sarda. Classification (NCBI taxonomy): domain Eukaryota; kingdom Metazoa; phylum Chordata; class Amphibia; order Anura; family Hylidae; genus Hyla; species Hyla sarda. The sequence goes on from NC_079190.1 coordinate 238,516,115, forward strand.
TGTAAGGGCCCAATACACAGGAGCTACTTACTGAAACAGATGCCAGTAAGACTATGTTCACATCTTGTTTTTATAAATGTATGTTATCAGGAGTATTTATTGACGTGTACCTGTGGTGTATCCATAGGCCTCTATGCATTTTTTTTTACAATGGTAGTCTAAGGATGATGTATCCTGCTGTATGCCTACACTGAAAATATGCTGCAGCCTTCCATTTGAGATGCATGAAAAGATCCTCCCAACGTAAGCTTCTTACTTACGACATATGAGAAATGCCTCATATGAGTGATGATTTTAGTCTTTCTATTTAACCTGTTAAGGATGGCGGGCGTATCCATACGCCCCCGTTTTAAAGTCCTTAAGGACTGAGGGCGTATGGATACGCCCGTGGGAATTCCAGTCCCCCGCTGCTAGCCGGTTGGGGACCGGATCGGGATGCCTGCTGAAATCATTCAGCAGGCATCCCAGCACATCGCGGAGGGGGTCCTGAGACCCCCCACCCCATGTCGGCGATCGGAGAAAATCGCATGTCAATTCAGACATGCGATTTTCTACAATTCCGGGCTGATGGGGTCTCTGGTGACCCAATCACCCGGAAAATAGGGATGATCGGAGTTGTCAGTGACAGCCCGATCATCCTAAGGGATAGGAGTGAGGTCGCAGTTCTGCGATCTCCTCCTATCCCCTGCCATTAGTCAGAACTGAGTTTCTGACCAATGGCAGCACAGGACAGGGGGTTGCCATGGAAACCCCCCATTCTGCCCACCCCTGGATGTCGGGCAGAACAGGGGGGAGAAGATGGAGGCCTTTCCATGAGGACCAGATGCGTGGGGCCCAGCGATCATCGCAGACATCCACCGGAGATCGCGACTCAGGTAGGGAATCGACGGTGGGGGGGGGGAAATGAAAGTGAAAGTAAAGTGATCTTTAGTGTGGCAACCACTAGGAAGGCCAGACTGCAACTCCCAGCATGCCCAGACAGCCAAAGGCTATCTGGGCATGCTGGGAGTTGTAGTTTTGCAACATCTGGGGGGTCACTGTTTGGTGACCACTGTTACAGTGGTGCCCAAACGGTAGCCCTACAGATGTTGCCAAACTACAACTCTCAGCATGCCTAGACCGCCCAGGCATGCTGGGAGTTGTAGGTCTGTAACATCTGTCCCTTCAGATTTTGCAATTTTTATGAAATTTTTGAAAATTGCTTCTCTACTTTGAAGCCCTCTAATTTTTTCAAAAAGTAAAAATATGTCCATTTTATGATGCCAACATAAAGTGGACATATTGTATTTGTGAAGAAAAATAAAATGTATTTGAAATATCCATTTTCCTTACAAGCAGAGAGCTTCAAAGTTAGAAAAATGCAAAATTTTCATGAAATTTGGGGATTTTTCACCAAGAAAGGATGCAAGTAACGCCAAAAATTTACCACCAAAATAAAGTAGAATATGTCACGAAAAAACAATCTCAGAATCAGAATATTCGGTAAAAGCATTTTAGAGTTATTAACGCTTAAAGTGACGGTGGTCAGAATTGCGAAAAAGGGCTCAGTCCTTAAGGTGAAAAAGGGCTAAGTCCTTAAGGGGTTAAAGGGAATAAAGCAGCAGATTTTAGCATATTTAACCATTGACAACACGTTATCTATGCTAAAATCTTTATCCTCCGCTGCCAAGTATGTAGTCCCCTGGACAGGGACTTATACTTACCGGGTCCCGTCACTTCGGCCGTGGTCCCACCCCCTCGTCTTGATTGACGGCTCACGTTACCGCCCTGCTCCGTCTGCTTAGGGAACAGAACGATGACGCAGGCCTTCAATGAAGATGAAAGGCGGAACCACGGCCAGAGTGACAGAACACGGTAAATATAAATTCCTGCCCAGAGAACTACATACGCGGTGGTTGGGGGAACTTTATAACTTCATATGTTCAACATTCCTTGGGGGAAAAATGTCCCCTAAGGATGGTGAGGATAAAGATTTTTGTTTGGTTCCCTTTAACTAGAAAACAATAGATAGGAGATATTCATTACCTACTACGGAAAAGATTTCTAGGCAAGCTCTCTGAGCTATGCTGAGGCCGGTTTCAGAAGGCCTCTAGCTGCCATGGCATCTGATAAACTGCCCACAATAGCATTATAGGGGTGCCAATCAGACACCAAACATCAGTTTTGCACATGAATTTGCCATTTAAATGTCACAATTGTTTGGTCATGGCATTTATTGGGTCAAATGACTGATATCAGTGATTAAGCCTATGTCAGCTCTAATTGGTGGGTGCTGGCTGCTGACAGCCATCTATAAAGCTAGCTCAGCTTCCAAGCTTGCTATATCATTGGAAGACACACATGATGTACTTCTTTAACCAATGGGTTAAGGAATAATTAGTATAATGCAAGTCTACTGTGGGGGATTAATCATTGTTGTCTTTTTAAAGTGAGTTTTTAAGTTTTTAAGAGTTTTTTTTTCCTTTGGTTTTGCTAAAGGGCGACATTTTATTTTCTGAACAGACTTTTTGTGAGACATTTTAAAAGTGCTCTTCAAAGGCAGTTTTGTAAGCTAGGTCAGACCTGACTTAGAAATAAAACCCTTTCAAAAAGTCACAAATCTATGTGCAACATTCACACTTCATAAATTCGCAACCATTGCAAAATGAAAACTAAAACTAAGTTGCTAAGGTAAGGCTGCTTTGTAATTTCTGGGTACCTACAAGTTGCAAAAAAAAAGTGTTTAGCCGCAACTGTGACATTTTGTTTGCCTGGATTAAGCAAAAAAAATAAAAATTCTAAATGCCATAATAAATCTCCCCTATATGGTTAGGGTTTGTCCAGATATCCAATAGAAGAGAAAGACCGGCACTGGCGTCTCTCACAATCTCAAACAATCAGCTGACTAATACACGCTGCGGGAAAGTAGGTTCCTAACAGCAACGATCAGGGTGCTCAATCCTCTAGAAACATAACACAAAGAAGAAGATTGAGGAGGCACTCACAGTTACGGTGCAGCAGGCTTCTTTATTTTCGGTGCATTACAGTACAGCAACAGCGGGACGCCATCAGGAGTAGACAGGTGTAGTGACAATTGTTTCACGTCCCTTCCGGGCGTTTCATCATACTACCTACACTCAATCGTCATAGCAGGTAAATACACCTCTCATAGTGACGTATGGTGTGTAGTGCGTAGCTATAATTTAATTAAAATCACATTAAAAGCAAACACACAGAGTATTACAAGCAGAAAACTGATTATTCTGAGACTATTTTGAGCACGTACGTTTATAATTTGTTTGGGAACATTTTGCCCAACCACAAGGATTATACACTATTTTTAATATACAGTATTTAGGATGTATGTTACATACAGTATACTGGTTCTTTCATTTTTAAAAGAGCCTCTGAAATGTAAAAGAGGTGATCTGATTGGTTGCTATGGGCAACTTTTCCTCTGCACAGGTTTTGATAAATCTCCCCCTATATGTTTAGAGAATGAGGTCAGACATGACTTATTGGGGGAGATCAATGCTTTGGGGCAGAATTTATCAATGCTTGACACCAGAAAATTAGCGTAAAAAAGTGGCAAATTTTTGCACAACACTCCCGATTTTTGCTCTTAACACTGAAAATCGCTATATTTTCCTGCAGAAATAAGACTTTTGCAGAAATGTGCAACTTGTTTACATAGTTGTTTTTAATCCCCTATAAAGTGTATCATGACAATCTTGGCTACAATCAGATGCCAGCTTTTTCCCTTTGACCCTCCTATCAACAACATTAAAAGTCTTTGTGGAAAAGCTATTTTTGGAACTTTTTTCATCAGCTGGGTGTTCAAGAAGCAATGGGTGTGAAAGGAAGAGCACGGAAATTCACTACAATGATTCTCTGAACGTATATAAGCTTATAAAAGGTCAGTGTCCTAGCTTTGAAATTGCCAACAACACGCTCTGGGCACAGTGATGAATGACAAACATGTACCCCGCATGTATTTCAAGATAACATAACCCAAACAAATCTTTTGCCATGCAGGAGCAACGGAAATACCTCCTTAGTATCAAGGGGGCTAACAGCTTCCTTTATTTTTCTTTGAGCCTTGTCAAGACTTAAACACATCCTTACAGTAGTATAAGGCCACCCTGATAAAAAAAAAAAAGAGTTCACATTGCACAGATAAACAAGAATGTGGTTGGCAAGCACATACTGTAAATATGAATACTAGTAGACATAAATAACACAAGGGGCACATGCAAGTGCCAGCTCAAAAGAAAATAAACATTTTAGGGTGTATGCTCAATGAATGATAGTCTTAAAATAGCACCAGGCTGCATTTCATCAATGAAGATCCTTCAAAGAAAAAAAAAAGACAAAGAACGTAGTTGTTGTTTTCACTTCAGTAATTAAAGTTTTTTATCAATTTTATTAACAAATTTTACCTTAAAATTACCTTAATAAAACAGGTCTTTAAACCATAACTATCTCCATTTCCACACATCTATCTATTCATCTATCTATTCATCTATCTATCTATCGCTTTAATTGAACACCTCTCTCTCTCTCTCTCTCTCTCTCATAGGGGATTTTTATCTAGAAATAAAAAGTTAAAGCAACAGTCAATGTCTGGAAACTTCATTTGTCTGTTGTACTGATATATATATATATATATATATATATATATATATATAGTATGTATATATTTTTTTTTGCTGTGCTCACCTGCATAGAAACATAACGATAGCTAACTCTAATCTTTTGCCATCTGTCAGGCCCATGAGGGTCTATAGGTCCATTAAAGTGGTACTCTGCTGGAAAAAAAAATTTTTAATTAACTGATGCCAGAAAGTTAAACAGATTTGTAAATTACTTCTATTTAAAAATCTTAATCGTTCCAGTACTTATCAGCTGCTGTATACAACAGAGGAAGTTCTTTTCTTTTTAAATTTCCTTTCTGTCTGATCACAGTGTTCTCTGCTGACACCTCTGTCCATGTCAGGAACTGTCCAGAGCAGGAGAGGTTTGCTATGTGGATTTGATTCTACTCTGGACAGTTCCTAAAATGGACAGAGGTGTCAGCAGAGAGCACTGTGGTTAGACAGAAAGGAGATTCAAAAAGAAAAGAACTTACTGGAAGGATTAAGATTTTTAAACAGAAGTAATTTACAAATGTGTTTAACTTTCTGGCACCAGTTGATATAAAAAAATAAATAAAAAAAAAAGGTTTCCAGCGGAGTACCCCTTTAAATATATACAATGCATTCCAAAAGTCTTCAGACACTTTCCTTACATTTTGTTATGTAATTTTAGGAATGTTTGCATGAACATAAAGTTTTCAGACCCTTTATGACACTGGAAGTTTAGCTGTGAAGACCTCCCATTTCTCTTGATCATCTCCGAGATGTTGCTACACTTTGGAGAAGAATCTGTGGTAAATTCAGTTGATTGGACAGGATTTGGCACACCCTTGTCTATATAAGGTCTAACAGCTAACAAACCAAAAATGAAGCCACATGGAGGGATAGAACTTCCTGTAGATACAGAGAAAGGATTGTGTAGAGGCACAGAAAAGACAAGGGTTCTGCTGCACTGAAAGTATGACCAGGACTTTGGAAAAAGTTTGGAACAATCAGGCAATCCAACCAAACCAAGTAATAGGAGGATATGGTCCTTGGTATGAGAGGAGGCCAAGGACCCAATGGTCACACTGGCTGAGCACCAAAGATCCTGCGTTCAGAGAGAAAAGCTAAATAGAGATATTCTTGGTGAAAGCCTGGGCCTCAGACTGGGCCAAAGGTTCAACTAATGACCCAAAGCACACAACCAAAGCAACACAGGAACGACTTAAAGACACCTCTGTGAATGTCCTTGAGTGGCCCAGCCAGAGCCTTGACTTGAACCCAATTGAATATCTGTGAAGAGACCTGAAAATGGCTTCCACTGATAATCTCCATCCAACCTGACAAAGCTTGATAGGCTCTGCAGATAAGAATGGCAGAAAATCCTCAAATCCAGGCTTGCAAACCTTTTGGCAGCATAGACAATAAGACAGAATACTGGATACTTCCAAAAGGGCTTCAACTAAGAACCAAGTAATGTGGCTGAAAATGTATGTCACTGCAATATTTAAATTTTCCTGCTCAATAAATTAAAGAGGCACTGTCATTATGAAAAACTTTTCATATTTTGTAGTACTATTGATAAGATGACTTTTTTTGAATATACATTTATAAAAAAAATACATTTTACTAAAAAATCTAAAATGAAAATAGCCGCCACTAGGGGGTCATCTGTCTTTATGCAGATAGACTACTCTGTATTTTGCAGCATACTGGATACCGGCCGTAAAGTATTTTGGTATCTTGTATAGTAGATCACCATTGCACCACTACAGCCTTCAGCTGTTCCTGAACTACAACTCCCATAATGGGAATTGATGTTTTGCAACAGCTGGGGGTACAATCTTTGTAAAACTCTGTTTTAGAGCTGTGCATTTTCCAGCTGTGTGCCTCCAGCTCTTGCAAAACTACAGACAAAGGATGTGTGGGCATGCTGGGAGTTGTAGTTTTGCAACAGCTAAAGGCAACACTGCTTTAACACAGTGCTTTATAAACACTGCAACTCCAGCTGTTGCAATGCAAAACTACAACTCCCAGCATGCTTGAACAGCCAAAGCTTTATCTGACTCCTGAATGACAAAGAAGCTGATCAGACATTCAGGAGTCTGTGAAAGCTGACTGACACACATAGTGACAGCTATGTTGATTAGCATCCAGCTTTACTAGGAACAGATAGAAAATGTATGCATGAAAACTGCTGTGCAGTGATTTGCAGACTACTAGGCTGCGCCCAGACTCAGAGCAGATGAGTCATTCACAGTGAGGGAGAGAGATAGACACACCCTCCCCACAAGGAAAGAACAAAAAGCAAGTGAGCAACATATAAGTACTATTTGTTAAGGATATATAGGTCCTAGATACATAAAAATGATATGTATATGATCAGGATTAGGTACTGAGTAACATATCACTTGTTTTTTTTTGCACTATGACAGGTACGCTTTAACATTCTGTTTTCATTTTGTGATTATGGTGTATTTAATGCAGATTAATAGAGGGAAAGTATATATATATATATATATATATATATATAAAAACTTTCCAAATGCATTGTACATTAGGTATATTTCTTAAGATAATCAAATTAACACCTTAACCACTTCCTGCCATGTGCTGCAACAGTATACAGTATACAGTGGCAACCATGCATACCAAGTTGCTGTACTATTAGTGCACGGTGATGCTGCTGTGCTATTTGTCTGTGCCAGCTGAATAATTACAGTGACACCCCTGCTGTATTATGCAGCTGACAACCCCCTTTCTTACTTCTAATACTAACTTTAATCCTACCAGTTTAACCCCCTAGATGTTGTGAACAATGCCAACCACAGAATCTGAGAAGCCAGACTGTGTTAGGTGGCACCTTCTGTCACCTCATTAGTACTCAGGAATGTGGTTGCAGAGTTTTTACAATTTGCTATGGCAGAGAAGTAAAATCCACTTCATACATTTTGTTATGACCAGTACAATAAAATGAACACATTATTTGCTCTGCATAATGATTATTAAAAAAAATTATCCTGGCTCCCAAAAAACTGGATAAAAAGTGGTCAAAAAGTCAAATAAACAACAAAATTAAACCAACAGTGCAAAAAAAAACAAGCCATCATGCAGCTACACTGATTGAAAGAAAAGGGGTTTAGTGTGTAAAACTAGAAAATTCACGGGTCAAGGTGTTATATGTGTCATTGTATTAGCAGTGATCCACATTATTAAAGGGGTACTCCGGTGGAATTTTATTATTTTATTTAAATCAACTGGTGCCAGAAAGTTAAACAGATTTGTAAATTACTTCTATTAAAAAATCTTTACCCTTCCAGTAATTATTAGCAGCTGTAAGCTACAGAGGAAATTCTTTTCAAATTTCTTTTTTGTCTTGTCCACAGTGCTCTCTGCTGACATCTGATGCCTGTATCAGGAACTGTCCAGCACAGGAGAAAATCCCAATAGCAAACCTATGCTGCTCTGGACAGTTCCTGACACGGACAGAGGTGTCAACAGAGAGCACTGTGGACAAGACAAAAAAGAAATTCAAAAAGAAAGAATTTCCTATGTAGCATACAGCTGCTAATAAGTACTGAAAGGATTAAGATTTTCAAATAGAAGTAATTTACAAATCTGTTTAACTTTCTGGCACCAGTTAATTTAAAAAAATAAATTTCCACCGGAGTACCCCTTTAAATAACTGTCAATAATTCCACATGGTGAATGCTGTAAAAACAAAAACCATAAAAACAATATATAGCCCCAAAAATATACTATGTGTACCTAAAATGGTGCCATTAAAAAACATGACTCAAACAAAAAGATGGGGAAAAAAATGTTACAGCTTTTCATACATGGAGTTCCAAACTAGGCTGCAGCCTTAAAGCGTACCTGTCTCTAAATATTTTTATTCTCTATTTGTATTATTTTTCTTTCTTATTTCCTCCATTTCTGAGCTGGCCTGTTTGACAGTAATACATATACACACACACACACACACACACATACAGACACTTCCACCCTTACTTCTTTGGCTAATCACAGGACAGACATGTCTCTCTGCAATGCCAGGACATGGTGCTAATGAAAGTGCATTGGATTGAACAGACTGGGAGTATGCTGGGTTTATGATTTACACAGTACAGTACAATAGATGGCATGTGGAAGAGAAGTGGTTACTGACGCAATGTCTTTTTAGGTGCTATGTGAGCAGTATTGAAAGAAACAGCAGAAGCCCTGCTCAAAAGGGATTACACAAAACCCTAAGACAAGCCTGCAGATAAAGAGAGGGGAAGTATAAATACAGTGGGCAGCACTCTTTACATATAGAAAGAAAACCGTTATACTTTATACACTAAGCACTGCACTACTGTTTCTGATTAGCTAAGAGGGAAGCCTTGTTTACTTTTCAGGGACAATGCAGATCTTCTGAAGAACAGGCATTGCTTGCAGATATACAGTCTTTCTTTTTATTCTGCACATAGCAATGGCTAAGCCCCACCCCTACTTTCTGTGTTTTTCCTTGTGGAGTCTGTTGCTACAGACATAAGTGCAACAGATTGCAGGGAAGGGAGACACCCCGTGGTCAAGAGTATAGAGTTGTTTTTCTTCGGTAAGGAGTCATTTTTTTAAAGTAATTTCCAGAATTTTTAGGAATTGCAAAGATTATCAAATGGAGGGAAGTTGTTTGAAATTAAAGTGACCATTTAAGGAGATAAATGCGAAGTGAAAAAACCCTTAGGCCAGTTTTACTTAGGTGGGATACACATATTCTTACATCCGTATTATGGCTTCATCATGAGTCTGATGATCCAAATTAACAGCTATCAGTTTGGGTCATCAGACTCCCTGTTGTGCCAGGACCTGTAGCAGAAATACGGACACAAACATGTTCGTGTTACGCTTGTTGAAAGAAGCCTAATTCTCACAAATGACAATTGTTTTGTAACATCTTAAGATGTATAATAATTTAGTACTAAAATTAAATGACAATTCAAAACAGTTTTATCCAAAATACATTGGAACTTATACTTTAAGCCAACAATTTAAACCTATTTAAAAAAAATACCTCTGGTATATGTCATGTGTGGCAGGAGATATCTATATTTTGTCCTGAGTTACAGTTTTCAAAACGATTTATTACGCAGCAAAACAAACTGCTTTTCCTCTGGATTAATCAATTTGAAACAGTCACAGGTCGTTTGCTACATATTTAATACAAAATCTACTTAAAACTTCAAATATATTTAGGTATCCTGGAACAGTAATAATCTCCTGTAACTTCCTCTGACAAAAAACAGAGGCAACAGGATAAAAGGTGTACCCTGGTACTTCCATCCTGAACTCTATGTGATGTCAGATACAGCACAATGACCACATCTGTTGCTCTAATTATTTACAGACTACGTCTGTTCCAGGCCCTCTGAATCCTACATAAAGTTTCATATCTGTCATTTGAACTACTTAAAACATGCAAAATACAACACTAAATAAACACACCTTGTCTCTGCATCCTGTATACATGCATGGTGCTGATCCAGCCCCATGAAAACTCAAAAGGCTTTGTTGTTCTTAAAAACTTGGAATCTTGGGATTCCGTAGCCACTTAAGGACCCAGCCAATTTTCAGTGTAGGACCCGGCCATTTTTTGCACATCTGACCACTGTCACTTTAAGCATTAAAGGGGTTATCCAGCATAAGGTGATTTTAGTATGTACCTGGCAGACAGTAATGGACATGCTTAGGAAGGATCTGCGCTTGTCTTGGGCTAAATGGCTATGCTGTGAGATTACCATAACACTGTGGCTAGCTTTCTGTGAACTTGTATTTCCTGTTTTCAGTTTTCTTCTTTGCCTACAAATCCCATGATACCATTTTCCTCCTTCCACACATCAGCAACCCCAACCATTGAAACATAAATGAGCTGCAGACCTGTGGTTTTCAATCAGGATGCCTACAGCTGTTGCATTAGTTGCAGGTTGATCCCTCCACCCATTGAAGTAGACAGGCTCCCTGTCATCAGCTGACTAGTGAGTCAGGTCTCGACCACATTGCAAGCTGAGAAAAATCCAAGACAGCAGTCATTTTGTATGCTGTTAAAAATAAATAGTGGGGTAAATATATAAGAATTGTGAGAAAACCGTCACTCACAGGTAAAGACACCATATTATTATTATGAACTACACTAACTTTACAGCCCCTGTAGCATAGTCAAATAAAAAAAAATCCCGGTATACCCCTTTAATAACTCTGGGATACTTTTACCTTTCATTCTGATTCTGAGATTATTTTTTGTGACATATTCTACTTTATGTTAGTGGTAACATTTTGTCGATACTTGCATAATTTCTTGGTGAAAAATTCCAAAATTTGATAAAAAATTGAAAATGTTTGCATTTTTTTTTTTTACTTTGAAGCTCTCTGCTTATAAGGAAAATTAATATTCCAAATAAATTATATATTGATTCACATACAATATGTCTACTTTATGTTTGCATCATAAAGTTGACATGTTTTTACTTTTGGAAGACATCAGAGGGCTTCAAAGTATAGCATCAATTTTCCAATTTTTCACAAGATTTTCAAAATCGAAATTTTTCAGGGACCAGTTCAGTTTTGAAGTGGATTTGAAGGGCCTTCATGTTAGAAATACCCCATAAATGACCCCATTATAAAAACTGCACCCCTCAAAGTATTCAAAATTACATTCAAAAGGTTTGTTAACCCTTTAGGTGTTTCACAGGAAAAGCAGCAATTTGAAGGAGAAAATTCAAAATCTTCATTTTTTACACTGGCATGTTCTTGTAGACCCAGTTTTTGAATTTTTACAAGGGGTAAAATGAGAGAAATCTTCCTAAAATTAGGAAATACCTCATATGTGTATGTCAGGTGTTCAGCGGGTGCACTAGAGGGCTCAGAAGGGAAGGAGCAACAGTGGGATTTTGGAGAGTGAGTTTTTCTGAAATGGTTTTTGGGGGGCATGTCACATTTAAGAAGCCCCTATGGTGACAGAACAGCACAAAAAAAAACATACATACTATTTTGGAAACTACACCCCTCAAGGAACGTAACAAGGGGTACAATGAGCCTTAACACCCCACAGGTGTTTGACGACTTTTCGTTAACGTTGGATGTGTAAATTATTTTATTTTTTATTTTTACAAGGGGTAGTAAGAGAAAATGCCCCCCAATATTTGTAACCCCATCTCTTCTGAGTATGGAAATACCCCATGTGTGGACGTCAAGTGCTCTGCTGGTGCACTACAATGCTCAGAAGAGGAGTCACATTTGGCTTTTGGAAAGCAAATTTTGCTGAAATGGTTTTTGGGGGGCATGTCGCATTTACGAAGCCCCTATGATGCCAGAACAGCAAAAAAAAAACAACACATGGCTTACTATTTTGGAAACTACACCCCTCAAGGAATGTAACAAGGGGTCCAGTGAGCCTTAACACTTCACAGGTGTTTGATGACTTTTTGTTAAAGTTGGATGTGTAAATGAAAAAAAAAATTTTTTTCAATAAAATGCTGGTTTTTCGCCAAATTTGACATTTTTACAAGGGGTAACTGGAGAAAATGACCCCCAAAATCTGTAACCCCATTTCTTCTGAGTGTGGAAATCAAGTGCTCTGCTGGTGCACAACAATGCTCAGAAGAGGAGGAGCACCATTGAGCTTTTGGAAAAAAAACTATTGTTTGGAATGGAAGTCAGGAGCCATGTGCGTTTACAAAGCACCCTGTGGAGCCAGAACAGTGGACCCCATTTTGGAAACTACACCCCTCACAGGAATTTAATAAGGGGTGCAGTGAGTATTTACACCCCACTGGTGTTTAACAGATCTTTGGAACAGTGTGCTGTGCAAATGAAAAATTAAATTTTAAATTTTCACGGACCACTGTTCCAAAAATCTGTCAGACACCTGTGGGGCGTAAATGCTCACTGTACCCCTTATTACATTACAAGAGGGGTGTAGTTGTTCTGGCACCAAGGGGGCTTTGTAAACACACGTGGCCTTCAATTCCGGACAAATTTTCTCTTCAAAAGCCCAATGGCGCTCCTTCTCTTCTGAGCATTGTAGTTCGCATGAAGAGCACTTTACATCCACAAATGGGGTATGTTCTTACTCAGAAGAAATGGGGTTACAAATTTTGGGGGCTTTATTTCCTATTTTCCTTGTGAAAATGAAAAATGTAGGGTAGTAAATTTTTCCATTCAACTTTGAAGAATTTTCATTAAAAAACCTGTGGGGTGTTAAGGCTCACTATACCCCTTGTTACGTTCCTTGAGGGGTGTAGTTTCAAAAAAGGGGTCACATGTGGGTATTTATTTTTTTGCGTTTATGTCAGAACCGCTGTAAAATAAGCCACCCCTGTGCAAATCCCCAATTTAGGCCTCAAATGTTCATAGTGCACTCTCACGCCTGAGCTTTGTGGTGCGCCCGCAGAGCATTTTATGCCCACAAATGGGGTACTTCCGTACTCAGGAGAAATTGCGCTACAAATTTTGGCGGTCTTTTTTTCCTTTTACCGCTTGTGAAAATAAAAAGCATGGGGCAACACCAGCATGTTAGCGTACATTTTTTAAATTTTTTTCCACTAACAGGCTGGTGTAGCCCCCAACTTTTCCTTTTCATAAGGGGTAAAAGGAGAAAAAGCCCTCCATAATTTGTAGTGCAATTTCTCCCGAGTACGGAAATACCCCATATGTGGCCCTAAGCTGTTTCCTTGAAATACAACAGGGCTCCGAAGTGAGAGAGCTCCATGCGCATTTGAGGACTAAATTAGGGATTGCATAGGGGTGGACATTGGGGTATTCTAAGCCAGTGATTCCAAAACAGGGTGCCTCCAGCTGTTGCTAAACTCCCAGCATGCCTGGACAGTCAGTGGCTGTCCAGAAATGCTGGGAGTTGTTGTTTTGCAATAGCTGGAGGCTCCGTTTTGGAAACACTGCAGTACAATACGTTTTTCATTTTTATTGGGGGGGGACAGTGTAAGGAGGTGTATATGTGGCGCTTTACCCTTTACTAGTGTTAGTGTAGTAAATTTGCACTGGCGGAGGTTTACAGTTAGTTTCCCGCTAGGAGTTTGCGCTGCGGTGAACAATTTGCCGCAGCTCAAACTTCAAGCAGGAAACTTACTGTAAACCAGCCCATATGAATGTACCCTGTACATTCACATGGAGGGGGATGTCAAACCTCCAGCTGTTTCAAAACTACTGGAAAATACTGAGTTAGGTAACAGAACCTAACTGAAGGTTTCAACTCCCAGCATGTCAGTGCATGCTGGGAGTTGAAACCTTCAGTTAGGTTCTGTTACCTAACTCAGTATTTTCCAACCAGTGTGCCTCCAGCTGTTGCAAAAGTACAACTCCCAGCATGTACAGATCGCCGAAGGGCATGCTGGGAGATGTAGTTATGCAACAGCTGGAGGTAAGCAACTACAACTCCCAGCATGCAGAGACAGCTGTTTGCTGTTTGGGCATGCTGGGATTTGCAGATCTTTTTGGAGGTTGACGCATCTTCCGTAGGAGCTGGCGCAGTATTAACTCAGAAAATCCTCGCTATAAAACTTGCCTTAGAGGAATGGTGTCACCTTTTGGAGGGTTCCTTACATCCAGTCAGCATCTTTACAGATCACAAGAACCTAATGTATCTTCAGTCTGACCAACATTTGAATCCTCACCAGGCAAGATGGTCGCTCTTCTTCTCCAAGTTCAATTTTCTAATTCATTTCCATCCTGCCAACAAGAACATTAGAGCCGATGCACTCTCCAGGTCTTCAGATGTGGTTGGTCAGGATTCCACTCCTCGTCATATTATTCTACCTGAGTGTTTGGTTCCGGCAGTCCTCCAGCAATCTCCATCCGGAAGATCCTTTGTGCCACCTCTATTGAGATGCAGGGTGTTGAGCTGGGGTCATTCTTCCTTGGTAGCTGGCCATTCCGGTGTTCGGAAGTCTTTTCAATTAATCTCTTGGCATTATTGGTGGCCCCACCTCAAACAAGATGTCACAGACTTTGTCAGTTCCTGTGCTACCTGTGCTCGAGACAAGACACCTCGGCAGAGACCTGCTGACCATCTACAACCACTTCCTATTCCGGACACTCCTTGGTCGCAAATTGCTATGGATTTTATCTCCGATCTACCCCCTTCCTATAACAATACGGTCATCTGGGTGGTGGTCACTCGGTTTTCCAAGATGGCTAATTTTATTCCATTGCCTGGGTTACCTTCTGCTCCGCAACTGGCCAAACACTTCCTTCAGCATATCTTCCGTTTACATGGCGTCCCTTCTCACATCGCCTCGGACCGCGGGGTGCAATTTGTTTCAAATTTCTGGTGAGCATTATGCTCTTGTCTGAAAATTAAGTTGGATTTCTCATCTTCCAATCACCCGCAATCCAATGGGCAAGTTGAGAGAGTAAATCAAGTCCTGGGAGAATTTCTTCGTCCCTTCGTTTTGGCCCGACAGAACGACTGGGTCGATCTTTTACCCTGGGCGGAATTCTATTACAATCATACAGACTCTGAGGCCCAAAAGTGTTCTCCATTTTATGTTGTCTACGGTCTTCATCCTCGACCTCCTCTTCCTCTTCCAGTCTCCACGGGTGTGCCAGCAATTGATGAACTAGTTCAGGATTTCACGTCCATTTGGCAACAGACTTGGCAATCTCTGCTTCAAGCCTCCTCCCATATGAAATCTCAAGCGTATAAGAAAAAAAGATCTCCTTCATCTTTCTCTCCTGGTGATAAGGTCTGGTTATCCTCCAAATATATCCATTTCAAGGTCCCCAATTACAAGTTGGGTCATCACTTCCTGAGACCGTTTGAGGTTTAACGAAAGATTAATCCGGTCTCCTATAAACTATGTCTGCCTTCTTCTCTTTGCATTTCGAATTCTTTCCATGTCTCCCTACTCAAGCCAGTGGTGATTAATCGGTTCTCGCAAAAGCCTGTTGTTTCCATTCCTGTTTCTGGTTCTTCTGACATCTACGGGGTCAAAGAAATCTTAGCCATGAAAACTGTAAGAGGGAGACGTTATTTTTTGTGGACTGGAAAGGTTTCAGTCCGGAGGAGAGATCTTGGGAGCCGGAGGAGAAAATTCTGGACCGTGACTTATTTCAGAACTTTTTAAGACCCAGAAAGAGGGGGAGACCCAAGGGGGGTACTGTTAGGGCTCTGCCCTCCACTGCCGGCAGTGCCGCGCTTCACATTGCGGGATGCGCACGCATGCGAACCCAGGAATGCCGCTTACCTTCTGTCCCCTCTCCTTCTGGTCACATTGCGGGGCTCACTGGCTTGCCCGTCTCTGTCTGCGTGTGTCCCACCTCCTAGGGCGTGCACGCTGGCTTTTATAAATTTAAAGGGCAAGTCCATCACGCTTTGCGGTGGGCTCTGGTAAAAAATAGCGGCACCTTAGACTCCGCTCCCTGGTATGGCCCAAGCCATCTTCCGCACAGGTCAGTGTTTCCACCTACCTCAGTCATTACAACACCTTTGCCAATCATAAGGAGAACTTATTCTATAAAACACTTGAAGCTAGTAATAAATGCTTCATTTTATCATGTGGCAACCTCTACTGTTCTTAAATAAATGACAAATTTACATTTTGCTAACAGCTTTCTGTACAAGTAAAAGTAATGGAAACCGCTTCTACAGACCTAGGAGACCAAACTTGAGCTTTCTGGTTGCAAATTGTCTTTGTCACAGTTCCATTTAAAGGAGTAGTCTGGCGTGCACTTTTCTCATTTTATCCCATCCGGGCTGCAAAATAAAAGAAAACAAACTTTCTCTTAACTGCCAACAAGCCTCCGGAGCTCCGGTACACTCCGGTACAGGTGTTCGGTCCCCGGGCTGTATTCTTCTTACTTCCTGTTAGCCCGGCACGTCACAAGGAGCTTCAGCTTATCACCAGCTGAGGCGGGACATCGCTGCGGCCGGTGATAGGATGAAGCTCTATGTGACATGCCGGGCTAACAGGAAGTAAGAAGAATACAGCCCAGGGACTGAACACCTGTACCAGAGTGTACCGGAGCTCTGGGGGCTCGTTGGCAGGTAAGAGAAAGTTTGTTTTCTTATATTTTGCAGCCCAGACGGGATAAAATTAGAAAAGTGCGCGCCGGACTACTCCTTTAAGGACACAGCTCCTTTTTGCCTTATAGTGTACCTCTCATTAGCATAAAACTTTTTATTTAATGTAGCTTATACCATTATATGTATATTTGTAATATACATGGGTTAAAAATATTTGTATTTTTTAGGTTTAAAAAAATGCTGCAATTTTGCACCTGTTGCAATTTTAATTTTATTGTATAGTTTTCCTATTATTGTACGACTTGTCAAACTTTCTAACAATATCAGTATGCTTAAAATTGCCCTTCTCTGACCCCTATAAAACTTTTTTATTTTTTCATATGCAGGGCTGTATTAGGGCTCATTGATGTGACCAAAAATCAGCATTTTCTGGTGTTTGGTATTTTTTTTATTCTATTCACCAAGCATGATCATAAACATTATACATAGTTTAGACAAATCCGCACGCAGTGATTCCAAATATGTTTGTTAATTTTTTTTATTGGGCATACAGGTAAAGGTGTTCAGGTATGCCCTGTGCCATCTAGGGGTTAAAATTGTCCTGTTCTGATCCTTATAGCTTTTTTATTTTTCTGCTTAAAGGGGTTATCCAGGAATAGAAAAACAGAGCTACTATCTTTAAAAAAAAAAACAAAAAAAAAACACTCCCCATCTGGTTCCAGGTTGGTTGTGGTTCTGCAGCTCAGTTCCATTGAAGTGAATGGAGCCAAGATGTAAAACCACACTCAACCAGTAGACAAACATGGAGCTGTTTTTGAAAGAAATTAGCTGTGTTTTCCTATTCCCGGACAAGCCCTTTAAGGAGCTGTGTCAGGGCTAATTTTATTGTTGTTTATATCAGTACCAAATTGTTATATATCGGATTTTTTTATTCTTTTTTTGTAAAGAATTTTTTTCTGGGATATGCTGTAACCAATTAAACACAAATTTGGAATTTTTTTTTCTTCACATGGTTCACTGTGATTGATAATAGTGTTACATATTAATAGTTCAACAATTCTACAAGCAGTCATACCAAATATGCTTATTTGTTTGCATGTTTTATTTGGAAAATGGGGAAAGGTGGCTATTTGAGTTTCTATTACAGGGGGATTTATTTATTTTAATATTTTTTAAAAACATTTTTCATTTCTCCTAGGGGATTTGTATAGGCAATAACTTGATCTATAATTCGCATTCCAAACTGCTTATCAAAAGTCACACATTTTAAGCCATCTTTTAGCAAGGTCTTAAAGGAGAGCTGCAGCGAAAATGTTTCTTTACCCTATATGCCAGGGCTTCCGGAATAAAAATAATGAACTTTAACTTAACATCCAGTGCTTCCTTGTCCTCCAGCCAGGTCTTCTTATGACTTTTGGTGCCCGACAAAACACACCACGCTCAGCTAATCGTTGGCCGCAGTGATGTCCTGCAAGTTATAGGCTAAGCAGCAGTGTGATGTAACGGGCCGGGCACAAGGAAAAAGGACATGCTCAGTCTATCACTGGCCAAGGCAGGACATCGCTGCAGCCAGTGATTATTGTCTGGCACCAAAAACTGGAAGTAGACTGGGGCCAGTGGATTCCAGTGACACCGGGGGAGTGGCAGAAGATAAAGTTTACTATATTTATTCTCATTCTCATATAGTTCTCATTCTCATCTCCTGGGCCAGGAAGTGTAGAATGCCTTCTCTGCTCCTGTCTTTAGATGCAGAGAAGGCTTTTGATAGAGTAAACTGGACATATATGACAAGGGTTTTGTTTCACACTGGTTTTCCAGAAGAATATATTAAATCCACCTTCGCTTTGAACACTTCTCCCTCTGCTAGGGTTTTTGTTAACAACCATTTTTCTGACCCATTCCTTATAAGCAATGGCACAAGACAAGGATGCCTGCTCTCCCCACTACTATTTGTACTAGCCATAGAGCCCCTAGCAAACAGATTTAATCTCAGGTTTAGCCCCCACGCATGGTTACAATAAGATAAGCCTTTTTGCGGATGACATCTTGTTGTTATTATCTGACCCACTGGTATCCCTCCAAGAAGTATATTACGAACTCCAAATTTACAGCAAATGCTCTTACTATAAAGTAAACGTGGACAAACCCATATACTTAAAATCTGGTTACCAGTAGCCTGGAATGTTGTGACCAACTCTCTGGCTGAGAATGGAACTTGGGCCCCCTCATTTTTGCTACAATGATAGGGGATTCAGATGTTAAACCCTAATATTGTTTCATGACCTGTCCAAATGACAGAGAATAAAAATTACAAAAATATATATGTTGTTGAATGACAGTCCTTCAAGTTTAACATCTAAGCAATAAAATCAAAGAGGAAAACTTAGGATAATATAATATTTTTTGCTGAGCAGCAATGAATACAGACATTGCATTACTTTTTCATGTCTGGAACATATACCAAGGAAATATTTAATTTTACACATATCTGGAATGAAACTTTTTCTTCCTACATAATTAGCATTTTTAACAAACCTTTAAAACTGCATGAATGCCTTAACTAAGTATAACTACTTCACACTGATTTTGCATATCTTAGTTAAAATAAAAATAGATGTATTTTTTTTGCTGACTGACATAAAAAAAAAGAATTTCCAGCTGCATCTGAAAGTGGTCTAGCTTAAATACCTACAAAATATAGTAAGCGGTCTCCATGAACATAGTGACTGCCCACCCATGTTGAACTGTAGCCGCAGTGAAACTATACTCACCATGTAAGGGAGACCCAGATGGACTGCTGGACAAACCTGGCACAGGACTGCATCTGCCCCCTTGCTTTGAAGTAAGCTCCTGCTCAATCTCTTCCAGGCCTGCACTTTTCTGAAAGCGACTCATGCGGTTTACCACGCGGGGAGACATATGTGTCCGGACACATGGTTGACCACCATATGGGTTTATTGGAAATACGTGGGAAGTGCCACGAAGAGTGCTCACCACTACCCATCGACAGTCATGGCTGAAGCAAATGTCCTGCACCTAAAAACAGAAGTGTAAAAAATACAAAAATACTTATGTATTATGTAAATGATAAAGATGATAAATGATAAAGATGATAAATGATAAAGATGCTAAATCAGATATATTATTGTGTAACTGTCCTTAACATTAAACACCTATGCACATTATACAGCAGCTTTATATACCATTACTGTTTATGCACGTTCTCACTTATCCCAATAAATTTACTAAAAACTAATGTAAACTGATTTGTGGAGAATACAAAATATTAACATACAATATGATAAAATAATAGTTAACTGGCAAATCTTCTCAGTAGTACCCACCACAGAATCACAATGATTAAAGTGTCCCTGTCAATTAACAAAACTTTTCACAAGAAATAAAGACAATTCAAAAACCTTCAATGGTGAGAGTGTGAGTGTACAGACCCCTACCATCATCAGAACAAACAGGGAGAAGCAGGTGGCTGTGTGCTTCACTCCTCAGCTCCCTGTGATCTCCATCTAGATACAGGAGACCAGTCTATGGGGAACATCTCCTGCAAGTGGATGCAGACAGCAGCAAGCTAGGGTGTGCAGCACACATTTGCAAGCTTTTCCCCACTCTTTCTACCAATCATTGGGATCTAAACATTCAGATCCCAACCGATCAAAAGTTTTGACATGTCTCTTTAACACATCAAAAATTTTGTTAAATAACAGGGACAATCTACCTAATGAAGAGCACATTTAGGCTATGTTCATTAATGACCATGTAGAGGGGTTAAATAGTAAAGTAGCAATCTTTGCAGATGATACTAAACTCTGTAAAGCGGTAAACACAATAGAGGACAGTGAACTGTTACAAATGGATCTGGATAGGTTGGAAGTTTGGGCTGGGAAGTGGCAGATGAGGTTCAACACTGATAAATGTAAGGTAATGCACATGGGGAGAAAAATCAGGGCTGGGATTATGTGTTAAATGGGAGAACACTTGGGACGACTGATGTTGAAAAGGATTTAGGAGTCTTCGTTAACAGTAAATTTAGCTGTAGTGACCAGTGTCCGGTAGCTGCTGCCAAGGCAAATAAAATCATGGGGTGCATCAATAGGGGCATAGATGCCCATGACAAGGAAATAATTCTACCGCTGTACAAATCACTAGTCAGACCACACATAGAATACTGTGTACAGTACTGGGCACCAGTGTACAAGTAAGATATAGGGGAGCAGGAGAGGGTTCAAAGACGGGCAACCAGAGTAATACGGGGAATGGGAGGACTACAGTACCCAGAAAGATTATCAGAATTGTGGTTATTTAATAAAAAAAAAAAGAAGGCTTAGGGGAGACCTAAAAACTATGTATAAATATATCAGGGGACAGAGATCTCTCCCACTATGTATTTATACCCAGGACTGTATCTATAACAAGGGGGCATCCTCTACGTCTTGAGGAAAGAAGGTTTCTACACCAGCATAGATGGGGGTTCTTTACTGTAAGTGAGACTGTGGCATTCTCTGCCTGAGGAGGTGGTCATGGTGATCTCTGTAAAAGAGTTCAAAAAGGGGCTGGATGGATTTAAGGAGAATAATAACATTGCTGGTTATGTATACTAGATTTATAGGGACAGAACGTTGATCCGTGGATTCATTCAGTCTGCCATATTTGAAGTCGGGAAGGATTTTTTACCTCTAGTATGAGTTTTTTTTTTGCCTTCCTCGGGATCAACTCAACTCAGTAGGGACTCATTAGGATTATAGGTTGAACTTGATGGACTCTGGTCTTTTTTTCGACCTTAGGAACTATGGGGGAGATTTATCAAAGCATTTAGTAGATTTTTTTTTGCTTAAAATTGTCGCAAAAAAGTCGCAAGTGCGACTACTCTCTTTTTCTGTGACTTTTTGATTGTGCAGTGTCCTAAGCAAAAAATAAAAATTTTGCTTACCAAAGCAAAAAGTGATTTCTGACTTGCAGTGGTCAGAGATTTATCAAGTGCGAAAGTCGCAAAAAAGTCGCATGGCATGAAAAAAACGTACTAAATTTACTCCAGCTCAGACATTGCGCAGAAAAAGCCACTACCAAAGCAAAAAATAAAAAATAAAAAATTGCTTATGTGAAAGAAATTTATCAACAGGCTGAAACCAGTTGATAAATACGTCACACATAAGCAAAAAAATTGTAAGAAAAAAATTACTAAAAAAAGGAATACATAAGCAAACATTGATAAATGTCCCCCCATGTTACTATGTTACATGGATTTAGCTTATATGTCATAATCCACATCAAATTAGATGACAATCCAATTCTATTATATATATATATATATATATATATATATATATATATATATATAAGGTTTCCCCAGCCACATATACATGTTTTGAAACATTTCAGCATAGATATTAAGTCCACAGCACAAAAAAGTCACATAAAACCATAATACTTTGTTCAGATCGTCGACAAAGCAAACTGCACATTTGCTGCAGAAATCAGAGTGTCAGCATGATATCTCTGTTATAGAATATGTGTGAATATACATGTTTAAACCTTATAAAAAGACAAGCCCTGTATCTTGGAAAAGAGGAGATGTACAAATACAACATTCTTTCTGTCAAGAAAGAACCAGGAAGCAGTGGGGACTGGCAGCAGCGGGTGAGCATATTTTTTTTTTCATTACACCCTTTCTTTATCATTACAACATGGGAATTTGTCAGATTTATGTCCTGCTCAAAGCTTAAAGGGGTACTCCACTGGAAAACATTTTTTTTTTTAAATCAACTGGTGCCAGAAACAGATTTGTAAAATCTTAATCCTTCCAATACTTATCAGCTGCTGTATACGACAGAGGAAGTTCTTTTCTTTTTGAACTTCCTTTCTGTCTGACCATAGTGCTCTCTCTCATAGTGCTCTCTCCATTGCTCTCTCCATTTAAGGAACTGTCCGGAGCAGGATAGGTTTGCTATGGGGATTTGCTCCTACTCTGGACAGTTCCTAAAATGGACAGAGCTGTCAGCAGAGAGCACTGTGGTCAGACAGAAAGGAAATTCAAAAAGAAAAGGACTTCCTGTGGAGTATACAGCAGTTGATAAGTACTGGAAGGATTAAGATTTTTAAATAGAAGTGATTTACAAATCTGTTTAACTTTCTGGCACCAGTTGATAAAATAAAAAGGTTTTCCAGCGGAGTATCCCTTTAAAGGGGTACTCTGGGGGGAAAAATGTTTTGAAATAGACTGGTGCTAGAAAGTAAAAAATATTTGTAAATTACTTTTATTTAAAAATAATTTTATTTAAAATGCCTTCCACTACTTATCAGCTGCTGTATGCTCCAGAGGAAGTTGTGTAGTTATTTCCAATCTGACCACAGTCCTCTCTGCTGACACCTCTATCTGTGTCAGGAACTGTCCTGAGCAGGAGCTAATTCCTATGGCAAACCTCTCCTGTTCGGGACAGTTCCTGACATGGACAGAGGTGTCAGCAGAGGACACTGTGGTCAGACTGGAAAGAACTACACAACTTTCTCTGGAGCATACAGCAGCTGATAAGTACTGGAAGGATTAAGATTTTTAAACAAATGTAATTTGAAAATCTATTTAACTTTCTGGCACAAGTTAAGTACCTCTTCAAATGTCAGGAAGGTGATGCTAAGCCACAGCAAGCAAGTCCGAACCCTGTAAATCAGTCAGTCAAGGAAGGCAGTGGTGTGGTAGAGAAGAAGGATGCTATAAGAACCACCTCCTTGACATTTGAGTTAAAGGGGTTGTGCGCTGCCCTGACTTTCGGAGCTCCGCTCACAGCGTCCGGAAGTTCATTACTCCGAACGCTGTGTGCGGGCTTCCGTGTTCGCAGCCGCCGGGGGTGGCGTCACGCCCGGCCCCTCGCGACGTCTCGCCCACCCCCTCGTGACATCTCGCCCACCCCCTCAACGAAAGTCTATGGGAAGGGGGCGCGACCGCTGTCACACCCCCTTCCCATAGACTTTGGTAGAGGGGGCGGGCGTGACGTCACGAGGGGGCGGGCGAGATGTCACGAGGGGCCGGGCGTGACGTCACGCCCGGCGGCCGCGAACACGGAAGCCCGCACACAGCGTTCGGAGTAATGAAATTCCGGACGCTGTGAGCGGAGCTCCGAAAATTAGGGCAGCGCACAACCCCTTTAAGAGGTTGAGGCTTTGCAATATGCCTTTGAATTTAGGTAATTTTAAACACTGCAAATTGTGGGGCAATTACTAAGCTGAAAACTTCTAAACTTGCCCAAAGTGCTTAAAAAAAGGATTCCTTAATATGCTTAGAGAATACTACTTAACCTTAGTACATAAAGCCTTTTAATATACCAATAGATTGTAAATCTAATTGTTTTCTATTGGTCGATATTTTGTATGTGCTCTTCTTCTTAATATTTTAAAGCACTGCAAAACATTTTGCTATACATAAAGTTTATTGTTGATATTATCCTGCAGTTATGTTACACTCTAGAAATAAAGATTTCTAATGGAATGAAATCATGTCAGATAACATTTACTCTACACAACTACCACTAATCACTTGCTAATTATTTCTTAAAAGAAATGAAAAAAAGAAAATAAAAATAATTCAGAAGGTAAACATAGTACATTCAAACTTCCACAGCTCTCAACAAGTGTTTAAAAGAAAGAATGGTTATTTTAATCTAGTATGTGAATTACCGTATGTATAGATACCGTAGTTGCTCTCAAACTGTACCTCCCAGACATTGTTAACACATAATTGCTTACTGCCACGTGGCTAGTAATGGTCTTTCCTGTATCCCAGATATGTCTGTTCCCAGCTGCGAATGTCAAGTCTCTAAATACTGTTCTATCTAAACACCAACATTTTTGATCAAGGACTATTGATATTAGGCCCTGTTTACATCACAGATTTGTCAGATTTATTCCCTGACGTAAAGCTCTGATATATCACTGAGAACTTTTCCAATGCATATATCAAACATGTTCATATAAGATAAAGTTCTTACATGTAACGCTTGGTATATGTAGCGCTGCATGTTAGGACAGAAAACTGGAGATCAGTACATTTTGATTATGTGGAGATAATGGAGGAAGCAAGCAAAGGTTTTATGTAAGAGTTCTAGCTCGTAAAACAATCCTAAGTGGCAGAATGGCATTTGTAAAAGGGAGTTTAAAATATAAATTGGGGGTTTTTAAAGGGGTCAAACAGAATGAGGAAAATAGCTGATTTCTTCAAGAAAACAGCACCACTCCTGCTCTCAGTTTGTATGTCAAACAACCAACAACCTCCAGGAGAGTGGATGCTTCAGGCACTGAGAGACCACACAGGCAGGTAAGTTCAAGACATTTATCTCCCAACACGCAACGCGTTTCTCACTTTAGCACTTCATCAGTTGCCTGATGAAGCGCTAAGAGGTGAAACGCGTTGCATGTTGGGAAATAAAAGTCTTGAAGACTTACCTGCCTGTGTGGTCTCTCGGCGCCTGAAGCATCCACTCTCCTGGAGGTTGTTTGATGTGTTACTGTGGAGTGGCAGCATTGAGACTGATCTATCACGCCTTGTATCATTAGTTGTGCTTGATACTGCACAACCAGCTTTGGTAAGCGCTTATTCACAAGAAGTGATTTCTCCCTCTGTTTGCAGTTATATACTATGGAGCACGCCTATTTGTCTTTTCAGTTTGTTTGTGGTATTGCAGCTCAGCTCTATTCAAGTTAAAGGGGTATTCCGGGAAAAAACATTTTATCCCCTATCCAAAGGATAGGGGATAAGATGTCTGATCATGGGAGGCCCGCCGCTGGGACCCCCCACGATCTCCCTGCAGCACCCGCATTCTACGCGGGAACTGCGTCTCCAGTTTCGTAAACCTCCGGATTTCCAGGACTGGGGACGTGACGTCACCCCACGCCCCCTCCCATAGACATGAATGGAGAGGGCGTGGCGTGACGTCACATCCTTAGTTCCAGAAACCCGGAGGTTTCCGAAACTGGAGATGCAGCTCCCACATAGAATGCAGGTGCTGCAGGGAGATCGCGGGGGTCCCAGCGGCAGGCCCCCCGCAATCAGACATCTTATCCCCTATCCTTTGGATAGGAGATAAAATGTTTTTGCCTGGGATACCCCTTTAACCTCTTAAGGACCCAGGGCGTATCCATACGCCCTGGCGTTTTCCGGTCTCTGCCACGCGCCGGGCAGAGATCGGAACTGGATGCCTGCTGAAATCCTTCAGCAGGCATCCAGGGCAAACGCCGAGGGGGGGCCATGTAGGCCCCCCATGTCGGCGATCGCCGCAAATCGCAAGGGAAATCGCCCTTGCGATCTGCGGCGATACCGGGCTGATCGGGTCTCTGGGACCCGACTGCCCGGTAATTTCGCATGATCCCGGCTGTCACAGACAGCCAGGACCATGCTGGAGCCTAGGAGCGAGGTGGCAAGCCTGCCACCTCCTCCGATCCCCCTGCGATCTGTCGGTTAGTTAACCGACCAATCGCAGGAGGGGGGCGGTTACTTCCTCCCATCCTGCCCGGCCCCTGAAAGTCCGGAGAGGACGGGAGGAAGACCGGAGGACGCTGCGGGGGACGGGGGAGTGCTGGGGACCGGCCCCGGTACTTACCTTGTCCCTGAAGACCCGGATCTCGGCGAGGAAGATGGCGGCGGTGGCGACAGGTGAGTAGATCTTCAGCCGCGGTCGGGCCCTTTACAGCAATGCACGTCGCCGTAAAGCGACATGCATTGCTGTAATGGGACCCTGTAAACTACAACTCCCAGCATGCCCAGACAGCCCTTGGCATCTGGGCATGCTGGGAGTTGCAGTTTTGCAACATCTGGAGGTCCACAGTTTGGGACCACTGTGCCCTTCCAGATGTTGCAAAACTACACATCCTCAGCATGCCCTTACTGTCCAGGCATGCTGGGAGTTGTAGTTCTGTAACATCTGGCCCTTCAGATGTTGCATAACTACAACTCCCAGCATGCCTGGACAGTTTTGGCATACTGGGAGTTGTAGTTTTGCAACATCTGGAAGGGCACAGATTGGGAACCACTGTATTAGTGGTCTACAAACTAGTCCTCCAGATGTTGCAAAACTACAACTCCAAGCATGCTGGAAGTTGTAGTTCGGCAACATCTGTCTCTAAAGATGTTGCCGAACTACTACTCCCAGCATGCTTGAGAATGCTGAGAGTTGTGGTTTTGCAACAACTGGAGGCACACTGGTTGGGAAACATTGTCTGTTTCCTTACTCAGTGTTTCCCAACCCGTGTGCCTCCAGCTGTGGCAAAACTATAACTACCAGCATGCACTGATAGACTGTGCATGCTGGGAGTTGTAGTTTTGCAACAGCTGGAGGTCCCCCCCTGTAAATGTACAGGGTACATTCACATGGGCAGGGGGCTTACAGTGAGTATCAGGCTGCAAGTTTGCGATGCAGCAAATTTTGCGCGGCAGCTCAAACTCGCTGTAACCCCCCGCCCGTGTGACTGTACCCTAAAAACACTACACTACACTAACACAAAATAAAATAAAAAGTAAAAAACACTACATATACACATACCCCTACACAGCCCCCCTCCCCAATAAAAATGAAAAACGTCTGGTACGCCACTGTTTTCAAAATGGCGCCTCCAGCTGTTGCAAAACAACAACTCCCAGTATTGCTGGACAGCTGTTGACTGTCCAAGCATGCTGGGAGTTTTGCAACAGCTGGAGGCACCCTGTTTGGGAATCACTGGCGTAGAATACCCCTATGTCCACCCCTATGCAAATCCCTAATTTAGGCCTCAAATGCGCATGGCGCTCTCTCACTTTGGAGCCCTGTCGTATTTCAGGGCAACAGTTTAGGGACACATATGGGGTATCGCCGTACTCGGGAGAAATTGTGTTACAAATTTTGGGGGGCTTTTTCTCCTTTCACCCCTTATGAAAATGTGAAGTTGGGGTCTACACCAGCATGTTAGTGTAAAAAAATTATTTTTTCACACTAACATGCTGCTGTTGCCCTATACTTTTCATTTTGACAAGAGGTAAAAGGGAAAAAAGCCCCCCAAAATTTGTAATGCAATTTCTCCCGACTACGGAGATACCCCATATGTGGGCGTAAAGTACTCTGGGGGCGCACAACAAGGCCCAGAAGGGAGAGTGCGCCATGTACATTTGAGGTGATTTGCACAGGGGTGGCTGATTGTTACAGCGGTTTTGACAAACGCAAAAAAAAACTAAACCCCACATGTGACCCCATTTCGGAAACTACACCCCTCACGGAATGTAATGAGGGGTGCAGTGAGAATTTACACCCCACAGGTGTCTGACAGATCTTTGGAAAAGTGGGCTGTGCAAATTAAAAATGTTGTACAGACCACTCTTCCAAAGATCTGACAGACACCAATGGGGGTAAATGCTCACTGTACCCCTTGTTACGTTCCTCAAGGGGTCTAGTTTCCAAAATGGTATGCCATGTGGGGGTTATTTTGCGGTTCTGGCACCATAGGGGCTTCCTAAATGCGACATGCCCCCGAGCAAAATTTGCTCTCAAAAAGCCAAATATGACTCCTTCTCTTCTGAGCATTGTAGTTTGCTCATAGTGCACTTCAGGTCAACTTATGGGGTACCTCCATACTCAGAAGAGATGGAGTTTCAAATTTTGGGGGGTATTTTTTGCTATTAACCCTTGCAAAAATGTGAAATTTGGGGGGAAACACCCATTTTAATGAAATTATTTTTTTTTTTTAACGTATGCAAAAGTCGTGAAACCCGTGTGGGGTATTAAGGCTCACTTTATTCCTTGTTACGTTCCTCAAGGGGTCTAGTTTCCAAAATGGTATGCCATGTGGGTATTTTTTGCTGTCCTGGCACCATAGGGGCTTCCTATATGGGACATGCCCCCGAGCAAAATTTGCTCTCAAAAAGCCAAATATGACTCCTTCTCTTCTGAGCATTGTAGTTCGCCCGTAGTGCACTTCAGGTCAACTTATGGGGTACCTCCATACTCAGAAGAGATGGGGTTACACATTTTGGGGGTATTTTCTGCTATTAACCCTTGCAAAAATTTGAAATTTGGGGGGAAACACGCATTTTAGTGAAATTTTCTTTTCTTTTTTTACATATGCAAAAGTCGTGAAACACATGCGGGGTATTAAGGCTCACTTAATTCCTTGTTACGTTCCTCAAGAGGTCTTGTTTCCAAAATGGTATGGCATGTGGAATTTTTTTGCTGTTCTGGCACCATAGGGGCTTCCTAAATGCAACATGCCCCCCAAAAACCATTTCAGAAAAACGTACTCTCCAAAATCCCCTTGTCACGCCTTCGGTTCTGAGCCCTCTATTGCGCCCACTGAACACTTTACATAGACATATGAGGTATGTGCTTACTCGAGAGAAATTGGGCTACAAATATAAGTATACACTTTCTCCTTTTACCCCTCGTAAAAATTCAAAAATTGGGTCTACAAGAACATGCAAGTGTAAAAAATGAACATTGTGAATTTTCTCCTTCACTTTCCTGCTATTCCTGTGACATATGTAAAGGGTTAAAATGCTGACTGAATGTCATTATGAATACTTAAGGGGGTGCAGTTTTTATAATGGGGTCATTTATGGGGTATTTCTAAGATGAAGACCCTTCAAATCCACTTCAAACCTGAACTGGTCCCTGAAAAATAGTGAGTTTGGAAATTTTGTGAAAAATTGGAAAATTGCTGCTGAACTTTGAAGCCCTCTGGTGTCTTCCAAAAGTAAAAACTCGTCAATTTTATGTTTCAGACATAAAGTAGACATATTGTATATGTGAAAACTTTTTTTTAAATATTTTGAATATCCATTTTCCTTACAAACAGAGAGCTTCAAAGTTAGAAAAATGCAAAATTTTCAAATTTTTCACCAAGAAAGGATGCAAGTTACAATTTTTTTTACCACTATGTTAAAGTAGAATATGTCACGAAAAAACAATCTCGGAATCAGAATGATAACTAAAAGCATTCCAGAGTTATTAATGTTTAAAGTGACAGTGGTCAGATGTTCAAAAAATGGCCGGGTCCTAAGGTGTAAAATGGCTGGGTCCTGAAGAGGTTAATGGAGCCAAGTTGTAATACAGCATACAACCTAAGGACAGGTGTCGTCCTGTTTTGTATAAAAAAAACATAGTTGTGATTTTCTATTCCTGGATATCCCCTTTAATTATATCAGATGGACCGGGGGGAGTTTTCTTCTTCTGAGAATGCTCAGTTTGAAAACTGGACGTAACCAGAAAGTAAAAAACAATGCAAACTGATCCCATTTCGGCATCATAGGCTTTCATAAATATTAAATATTATTATACCCATGGTGACCCGAGGTAGTAGCTTCTTTACTACAGTGGGAGGACATGGGATCAAAATGCACTCCATTACGCATATACACACTGGTAGTCCAAAGACTATGCTGACATGCTGACTCACCTCCCTACTACCTGTAGATTTTTAGTATTTGACAGCTTTCTTAAGTGCCATCTTTCAAAATTAGTTTCAAGGTTAGTAGGAGACAGATGAATTGTGAGCATGAATCAATGAACTACAGTGCCTGTAGAAGTAATCCTTTCAAAATGAATGCCTGCTTGGCACTTATGTTGACATTTAATGGAAACAAGCAGTAGCAGGGGAGCCAGAATAGAACATCCAAAAAGATCCAACTTCACACAGAGTAAAAACAAAAATCTAATAGGTATAAAAAGCTGCATTTTTTTTTTAAAATCTAACAATATGTTCTATTAATGCCTATGGAAAAAGCAGCCATCAGCACACATATAGTTTTTAAAAACTGCAGTAATTCAAAAGTTGCAGTTTTGTCATAGGAACAAATTATTACAGTAGCATTATTGTTCTGTCTGCTTTGAGGTGGTGGCCTCCTTTAAGCGATCCGGCCATCTTACAGGCCACAGGTCTGGCCAAGGAGTCCTGTGGCCTGAAATGGCAGGACAGACAGCTTATGGCTCCCTGTGCTTTCATAGGATATAGATACAGTTGAAAGTGGAGCTTTCATTGGGAATTTTGGGCTGTTGTCCAGTTCCCCAAAGGTTTCCTTGAGGATAGGTGCCCTGGTATGCCCTAGTATGCCCATTCTAGCACAAGCCTTGAATATTTCTCAGAGAAAAATTAGAAGAAAACAGGTAAATAGAGAAGTCAAAACTTGTGTCAGAACCATTAGAAATCAGCTAAATGAAATTATCTAAATATAGAAAAGCCAAGCAAAAAACAACTTTCTGATGCCAGAAAGTTAAACAGATTTGTAAATGACTTCTGTTAAGAAATCTTAATCCTTCCAGTACTTATTAGCGGTTATATATACTACAGAGGAAATTATTTTATTTTTGGATTTATTTTCTGTCACGACCACAGTGCTCTCTGCTGACACCTCTGTCCATGTCAGGAACTGTCCAGAGCAGAAAAAAATCCCCATAGCAAACATATGCTGCTCTGGACAGTTCCTAAAATGGACAGAGGTGTCAGCAGAGAGCACTATGGTCGTGACAGAACATAAATCCAAAAAGAAAATAACTTCCTCTGTAGTACAAAACAACTAATAAGTACTGGAAGGCTTACGAATTTTTAATAGAAGTAATTTACAAATCTGTCTTACTTTCTGGCACCAGTTGATTTAAAAAAAAAAAAATAATTTTGCACAAGAGTACCCCTTAAAAAACCTATCCAGAAGAAAACAAGGTTACAATGGACTAAAGAGAAGCAATGATGGAGTGTGGGTGGTTGCATAAAAATGCTATTCAGTGATAAAAAGGGGAGGTGGCAATCCTTATCACAACAATTAACTCACTGGCTTAAACAAACTTCTTTTCTAAATCAATTAAAAAACTGATAGAAAATAGAAAAGGTCGTCGTTTTTTAAGAAACGCATATCAAGCAAATAAGACAGCAAACTGTTTTTATCTCAACCTGACTGAAAAATAATAGTGAAAAGTAAAATAAATTATTAATAAATAGTGCAATACAAGGTTTAACCTTGCTTGGAGAAAGCTGGAACAGCTTGATGTTCTGAAATCTAACCTACAAAGAATTCAGGCCATCATAAAAGCCGAAGAACACAAACAGACAACAAAGTACTTGGCAATAATGAGAATTTTTTAAAATTGATCAATCCATAATTTTATACACAATAACGGCGATGCCATATTTCTGTTCAGTTTTGTTTTTATGACATCTTCATGTACTATAAAATAAACCTTAACTTTATTCTGTAGGTCAGTACGATGAGGCCATTTATGTTTTACTACTTTTGCACAATATTAGTTATTTATTTATTTTTTTACTTTTGTTTTCTGAGGCCAATAACTTTATTTTTCCATTAACTGAGCATTTTGCCTTAGTTTTTTACATTCTATTTTTTAAGAATTCAGGAGTCTTTATCAGGACCCTGGCTGCATGAAAACCTTTTTGCATCTCCGTTAAATGCATAGAGGCCAAAGTTGCTATTGACTATGGTACTTACAAGGCTAGTTAACTATGATCATAAATAATTCTGGTCTCCGTCATTGCAGAAGAGTGTCAGCTGTAATAAAACAGTGTGCCCACAAAAGTTTAGATTGAGTCCCCTTTATGCCCATGCTGTAAAAGAATGGCTTGTGTCATTGTCTACCTGGGTCCCCTCTAAGCCTATGCTGTAATAGAATGGCATGTTTTGTTAACTACATGGTGCCATTGGCACAAATGAACATTAGGTACTGCCTAGTGGTTACAATAATCTCCTTTTAACTATATGAGGTATGTTTCAGGTATTACACATAGTATTGTGTCATATTCCAGTGTAAAAAACACTGGATGATCATCCTCTTACTGAAGTTTTTCCATAATTTTTGTAAGGGGTTGTATAATTACACCTTATGGACTAAGCCAATGCACTTGCCAAACCAGTTTTTAATATTAAGTAACATTGTTGTCAAACATTGGATTCAGCTTTAATTTTCTAACCTGAAGGAAAAAATAATACAGGTTCTGACTGGTTGCTATGAGCAACAAGTCAATTTAGATACGTGAGGCCCAATAAGTATAATTTAAATATAGTTTTAACCTATTGTCTAACCTTTTCACTTTGTGTTTTTAGTCCAATTCTTTTTTTAAATAAAATATATGGGATCAATACAAAATTCATCTAGAAGCAACATCTAAATATACAGACTATAAAAAGTAACAGCATATTTCCTTTTATACATAAGTATGTCTTCTAATTTGCTGTGAAAAGCAATTATATGCCATGAAAAAGCCCCACTCTAATGAAGAGTCAGAGTTCAAGAGGGATCCAGCCTGTGCACATTATACTGACCTGGAAACACTGATGAATAGACATTCTTAGCAATCATATACACAATGGCAGCATAAGGCACAACTTGAAATTAGGCTCCCCTGACATTTCTGACATGAAGCATTTCATAACCCACAGTAAGGAAACTGATGCTATAATTCAAAAGGTTGTTTAACCCATGCACTACTAAATGTCAATCAAACCTGCATATTGTTCATAATCCATAATTAAATTTTTTGCACAGATTCCTCCTTTGCCCTTTTAATATTGTACTCACATATCCTGATGTGCTGCATTGTTGTCAGGAAATATTTTGTATTTAACATTAAAATGTATTAGCTCTGTGGGGTATAAATGTATCTCTAAGAGTACGCCTTCAATCCCCTTCTATTCATTCTTTTAAGTGTGGCTATAGGAGGAGATAGGAGGGATCAAGGAGGGCATAACAGTGCTCCAAGAAATACTGTCACACCCTCATTGCACCAATGAGCTAATCTGCATATTGAGTAAAAAACCCTTTTCCTTCCCAGACAATATGCAGCACATCTAGATATTAAAGGTAGCGTTTATTATAAAATGTCCTCCGTTCAGCAATACCAGCGGTTTTATTTCATGGTAGACTCCCTTTAAGGTTAAAGGGGTACTACGCCTCTAGACATCTTATCCTCTATCCAAAGGATAGGGGATAAGATTTCAGATCGCCGCGGTCCCGCTGCTGGAGACCCCGGGATCCCCGCTGCGGCACCCCGCTATCATTACAGCACAGAGCGAGGTCGCTCTGTGTGTAATGACGGGCGATACAGGGGACGGAGCAGCGTGAAGTCATGGCTCCACCCCTCGTGACATCCACGCCCCCTCCCATAGACTTGTATTAAAGGGGCGGGGCGTGACGTCACGGTGGCGGAGCCGTGACGTAACGATGACGTAACGATGCTCCAGCCCCTGTATTGCCGTCATTACGTGCTAAGCAAACTCGCTCTGTGCTGTAATGATAGCGGGGTGCCGCAGCGGGGATCCCGGGGTCGCCAGCAGCGGGACCGCGGCGATCTGAAATCTTATCCCCTATGCTTTGGATAGGGGATAAGATGTCTAGGGGCGGGGTACTCCTTTAAGGCTGCCTGAGATATTGGAGAACTTGCAAATGGATATTATGAATCCCAACAAGTGTACTGCCAGCTAGGTGGTGGAGCCCATTCCTGACTGTAATACGGGGCCTTTTGAATTTTAATTATACTCTGAACATTATATATACATACACATATATATATATATATATATATATATATATATAAAAATAAAAAGATAGATAGATCTAGGAGCTATGAATGCTTCTGATAAAAAAAAATGTTACATGAGCATTCACTAGAACGACTGGTGATGAATCTGCCAGAATGAGCATTTCAAACTTAATATGTAACATATTCCTAATGCTGCACAAGAGGAATGTGTACATAACACTTAGAATCTGATAAATTAGCTGTTTACACAAACCTCTTGTGTAACCTTGTATGCATGAATCCCTGGAGCAGGAATATGTGCAGAGGCCAAAAAATGGTAGTTAGTACACATGGGAACCCAGCTGTTTAGTTGGGTGAGGGAAAGGGTCATCTACACAGCAGTGACAATGTATTTTATAAAGAACATTTTATGTGTAAAACATACAAACAGCTGAAATGCATTTAAAATATTATATTATAAACTATAACATATTTGATTTTTAATAATAAAAGTATAGTGTATTTGTGTTATAGTTGACTATAGGGCCCCAAAAACACTGATCACAGTGAAAAAATGGTGATTCATACTTTTTGATGCACAGATCACAATCAGAAAGCAGAAACCTAACCGGTTGCCTGGGGAGAACAAGGTTATCCAGAGTTGTCTAGGTCACAGGCAAAAAAAAATCAAGTATGATTTTATTGAGTCTGAAAGATGCAAATTCAAACCTCTGCCTACTCAGTTCTACAAGCCCCAAGGTGGTAAGATTTCCCAGAAGAATTCTTTGTTACTGACCAGGCCTTATCTCTAAACTCTTCAGCTCTTTACACTACACTGTAGCTGATAAACCATGCCAGTCCACAAGTGTCCTTTTACTGTTTCCTGCCATACTCCAGTTGTCTCTATTCTACAAAAGATATGCCTGGAAAAATACAACAAACCCCACATGGGTAACTGATCCCACTCTGAACATGAAATTAGAACAAAGAAAAGCACATGCGTTTACATGAAATTTCATTTGTACACATAAAATTAAAAACACTAGATGACATAAAAATACAAATGCAGTAATGATAGTCCCAATGGACCAAAACACCCCGGATGAAGCAGTAAGTGAAACGTCGGGTTCAGCGTGTGGCTAAATAGGTATACTGTTTCCCACTGTGGTTGTGTACGTATATTACTGTTTATTACTATTTTTATGGTGTGTATAGTTTCTTACCATAATTTTACTATACTTCTGTAGGCTTTGCAACATACTTCTAAGGGTTGATCATAACATGCCTTACCTTGCACCTTATATGTTATTATATTAGTTACCCTAGCCACCGCTCTCTGTTTTGCTCCATTGGGACTATCATTACTGCATTTGTATTTCATGTTATCTAGTGTTTAAAATTTTATGTATACTAATAAAATTTCATGTTTGATCCGTAAACGCATGTTCTTTTCTTTGTTCTAAAAGATATGCCTTACCAGTTGGTGGTTAGTGGTTACCACTCCTGTCTTTCCTATCATACTTCTCTGGGTAAATTTCTGGTTCAGCTGACATGTCACACTAGTCTAACAATGGAGAATACCAGACATATTAGTAGCAGATCTTGTATGTGTTACACATGGAGTTTGGTAATTGCAATCCATGGGTAAATCTGGAGCTCAATGGGTGAAATAAGCTTTATTATGAAAGCATCTGGGGACCCAGGGTATTCCAAGAAAAACATTCTCCATTCCATTATACCACTTCAACCTGCATAAACCATTCAACTATTGCAAGGAATGATTCATGCTGCTTACTCCAAATTCTGACTCCATCTGATTCCATCACCAAAAATAAATTTGACCAGGCAATGTTTTACTACTGCTCATTGCCCCAACTTTTGCACTGTCTTGCCAACTTGTCTTGATAGCATCTATCCATACAGATGTCACTTTAAGTTAAATGGGCACTGTAAGATTTTAAAAACTTTAAATGTCATACATCTTGGCAAATGATTAACTTTTCTAATATATGAAAATTGTATTTTCTTTTTATACAATGTAAATGTAATATGTAAATGCACTGTCTATAGTCAGCTCACCTCCCAGGACTACTGATCAGATCCGCACAGACCAGGTGCGTAATAATCACAGGCAGGGGGGAAAAAAAACGGTGATCCAGCAAAATAGATTAACGATTTCCAGCTTTATTGTAGGTCATAAAAGCAATAGACATCAGTGTGCAAAACAGGGAAGTACATCTGGACGCGTTTCGAACGGTTACTCGTTCTTTATCACAGAGGTGATAAAAAATTGGTGGCCATTCGAAACGCGTCCAGATGTACTTCCCTGCTTTGCACACTGATGCGGATTGCTTTTATGGAAATCATTATCTACTTTGCTGGATCACCTTCTTTTTTTCTGCCTGTGCCTATAACCACCAGGGGAGTAAGGTTACCTATTACCATTCAGAACTTAATCCTCTCTGGCTGCAGCACAGGCATGGACAAATTCCAGTAAGTGAGGGTGGGACTATAAGTCCTTTGTGCTCACTCTCGTACTATCAAACTGCAGCATGAAAACAGAAAAGAGGGGGTTACAGAGCAGCCTGCAGTGATTTGATGACCCAACACAGTAGACTCAGATGAGTCATGCAGAGTGAGGATATGCCCTCTTCAAAGCACAGAATGACAAACCTAGTGAGCACTAAAAAAAGGTACACCAAAACAAAGAAAGAATGGGCAGAGCACTCACAGAAAACCTAACTGTATCAGACTATGTCCTAATGATAGACATCAATTAATTACGAAGGCAGCGGAGTATCGGGATCCGATAATAAAGGTGACACCTGTGGGGTGCATATATATAGCTGAAGTATCAAAGTGAAACATACAAAAAAAGTTTATATGCACTCACCGCAGGGAAAGTATCACCACATTCAGGAGTCCGGGATCACGGGAGCAGGCATCGATGGTGTGGAGCGCTCCACACCATCGATACCTGCTCCCGTGATCCCGGACTCCCGGATGTGGTGATACTTTCCCTGCGGTGAGTGCATAAACACTTTTTTTTGTATGTTTCACAAAAAAGGTATTTGTGAGAGAAATATAGGTGCTAGACACATAAACATGATATGTACATGATCAACATAAGGCACTAAGTAAAATATAACTTTTAGACTTGGTTATTTAATTTGGCTATACACATTAGACTATTGTCGGACAAACATCTAAGACTATTTTCACTTTTATTTATTTATATTTAATTTAATTTTTATTTTATTTTCATTTTTATATTTTATTTTTATTATTATTTTTTCTATTTTTATTTTTACATTTTTATTTTATTTCTATTCTATTATTATTAACAACTTTACTTACATTTATTTTTCCCTATCTTAAATATGTATTGTTCATTATGTATGAGTCTATCCATGTTTCTAATCTTTGGATGATTCATGCTATTTTGAGTAACCACATCTTCCAACTCCCAGCTGATTAATCAGAGTTGCCTACATAAATCTAGTGTTTGAAACCGCCCCAAAATTGCACCTAGTGTGTGATTGGTGACTTATTCTAAACAACTTTATATTTTTATTTATATTTATTTTCCCCATCTAAAGTATGTTCTGTACATTATTTGTCCATTATATGATTATATCCATGTTTTTCATCTCTGGATGATTCATGCCATATTTTGAATGGGTAACCACATTTCCTAACTCCCAGCTGATTAATCAGAGCTGCCTATATAAATGACCTGTTGTCTGAGTATACCATTCTAAAGCTACTGAGGAAGGGGCTAGTACACACTTGTCCATGCTTTTGGCCTACCTACCCTGTCTGAACAAGATGCTAAGGAAGGACTTTTTATTTACGAACTCTACCTGGATTACTATCTGACCGCTATTAGAATGAAAATTCTGCCACTACACTGTTTCAACTACCTCCACCTGTGTACCCTACCAGGAACTATTCCAGCTGCCTTCATCTGTGTACCCTGCCAGGTACTATTTCATATACCACCGCATAGCACTGTGTGTGCCTCCATCTGTGTAGCCTGCTAGGTACTACTTTGCATTCCACCGTGTGTCTCCAGCGCTTCAAAATCACCAGAGCTCTGTGGCAGCTGGCCGCAGCAGAAACAGCTGACTGAGTGATGTCAGACAACGCTTTCACTTACCATCTACACGTACCCGGGCTGGAGAACCTTGGCTGTATACTGTTCCGGCAGAGTCGCAATATTATTTACTGTATACCGGCAACTTATACATACATAGGTGGAGCCTTTACAGAGTGGCGGATGGCGATTATTCAAGGAGCGGTGAGCAGTACATAGTACCATCAGTTATTCAGATACCGCATTATTGAATACGAACTGCTATTGAATGTGAATTGCTGTCAATCACTATTACAGTTATATATATATATATATATATATATATATATATATATTCAGAAGTGTCCATACGATACACACTGGACATTTTTCTTGTATCTTACAGGTTTCCCTTTTTATAGATTGTCCATTTATTGTCAAGTATATTTTTATGTTATTTCAAGTATATTTTTATGTTATTTTATGTTATATCACACGGGCCCTGTGAGAAATTTTATATGTAAAAGTTATTTATAATAAAATGTATGCATCTTTCCAAACATCCTTTGTACAGGGTGGGCCATTTATATGGATACACCTTAATAAAATGGGAATGGTTGGTGATATTAGCTTCAGTGCCTACATGATGATGTGTTTCCTTCTTAATGCACTTAAGCTGGCACGTTCCCTGAGTTTTTCCAGCAAGATGGTGCACCACCACATTATGGGTGTCAGGTCCGAGCATTCCTAGATCTATAGTTTTCTGGAAAGTGCATTGGTCGTCGTGGGCCAGTTGAATGGCCCCCAAAGTCTCCCGATCTGACCCCCTTAGACTTTTATCTTTGGGGTCATCTGAAGGCAATTGTCTATGCTGTGAAGATACGAGATGTCCAACGAAAGTTGGATTCAAAATGGCCAACTTCCAAATGGCCGCCATGGTCACCACCCATCTTGAAAAGTTTCCCCCTCACATATACTAATGTGCCACAAACAGGAAGTTAATATCACCAACCATTCCCATTTTATTAAGGTGTATCCATATAAATGTCTGTTATTTTACAAATATCTAAGACTGCAAATTAGCTAATGTCTATGGTGCAGTAAACCAAAATTTGGCAGATGGATTTCAACATGCCTATCCTTTTATTTCAAGAAAATTCCTTTCTCATAGCTGAAAACACATACATGCTTGGCTATGTTAGGTCAGACTAGGCAGCTGTTGGTCAAGCAAGTTTGTGTATGGCCAAATTTACCCTTTTGCAAACAAAGATTTCAGATTAAACATGTAAGTAAATCTATTAACTAAAGATAACATAATGGACATAAAAATGAACCATTAAATCTAAAAAAAAATTCGGTATCTCTGTGGAACTCCAACAATTAGAACATTTAAAACAGAATCATTTTACAGAATTTAGTTCACACAAGCAAAACTGAACTGGGTGGTGAGAAACGCTACATATAAATGGAGAAATTTCCCAGTTCATATATAAAAAAAAAGTTTTTTCCTGGATAACCCCTTTAAGACATGCGCCGTAAATGTACAGTGCTGCATAGCGTCACTTAGCGCACCGTGTTATACATTGCCGTGGACCCGCTGGTAATGGCAGACATCAGCGATCGCGCGGATGTCTGCCATTAACCCCTCTGATGCCGTGATCAATACAGATGACGGCATATGCGGCAGTTCGGCAATTAAAATGTCTGATCTGATTGCCTGCGGCACTGCCACGGGGATCAGATCAGCCAAGATGGCAGACGGAGCTCCCCTCACCTGCCTCCGTCCATCTCCTGGGGTCTTCTGCACTGATCTGCCTTCCAGCAGACCAGAGCAGAAGATTGCCGATAATACTGATCCGTGCTATGTCCTATGCATAGCACTGAACAGTATTAGCAATATAATGATTGCTATAAATAGTCCCCTATTGGGACTATAAAAGTGTAAAATAAATGTAAAAAAAAAGCCAAAAAGTAAAAAAAAAAATGTGAAAAGCCCCTCCCGAATAAAGTTTTAACTCCTTTACGATACAGGACGTATATTTACGTCCTGCGCCGGCTCCCATGATATAACGCGGGGTCCCGATGGCCATCAATGGCAGGGACCCGTAGCTAATACAGGACATCACCAATCGCGGTGATGCCCTGTATTAAACTGAAAGTATCCCGGCAGCTCAGTCGGGCTGTTTGGGACCGCCGCGAAATCGTGGCGTCCCGAACAGCTTACAGGACACCGGAAGGATCCCTACCTGCCTCCTCGGTGTCCGATCGGCGAATGAATGCTCCGTGCCTGAGATCCAGGCAGGAGCATTCAAGCACCGATAACACTGATCAATGGCATGTTAATACATGCCAGTGATCAGTGTAAAAGATCAGTGTGTGCAGTGTTATAGTCCCCTGTGGGGGCTATGACACTGCAAAAAAAATCAGTGTTAATATATGTGATTTAACCCCTTCCCTAATAAAAGTTTGAATCACCCCCCTTTTCCCATAAAAAAAAAGTGTAAATAAAAATAAACATATGTGGTATCGCCGCATGTATAAATGTCCGAACTCTAAAAAAATTCAAAACTCCAAAATAGCGTATTTTTGATCACTTTTTATACCAATGGTTCCAATAAAAACTTCAGATCACGGCGCAAAAAAATTAGCCCTCAAACCGCCCCGTGCACGGAAAAATAAAAAAGTTATAGGGGTCAGAAAAGGACATTTTTAAACGTATAAATTTTCCTGTAAGTAGTTATGATTTTTTACACAAAATTGCACTGCATAGAAACGGAAGCCCCCAAAAGTTACAAAATGGCATTTTTTCTTAAATTTTGTCGCACAAGGAAAAAACAAAAATGCAAAAACTGAAAAACGCTGAGTCCTTAAGGGGTTCAATCACCCCTTTTCCCCATATTAATACACAAAAGCATAAAAAAAGATAAATAATAAACATATTTGGTATCATCGTGTGCCTAAATGTCCAAAGTATTAAAATATAATCTTGCACGAAGAACCCCGTTATAACCAGTGCCCGGAGCATGTTCGCTCCGGGTCTGATTACTGCCGATCACGGGGGCCGGAGCATTGTGATGTCAGGGCCCCTCCCCCGTGTAAAGTCATGCTCCCTGTGTGACGTCACGCCCTGAATGCAAGCCTATGGGACTGATTATATCGGGGTGCTGCATGGAAGATCACAGGGGTCCTCAGTGGCGGGACCCCCGCGATCAGGCATCTTATGCCCTGTCCTTTGGATAGGGGATAAGATGTCTTAGCACCGGAGTACCCCTTTAATCGTATTGACCCAGAGAATAAAGAAAACATGCAATTTTTACTGTAAAGTGTACAGAGTGAAAACAAAACCCCCCCCCCCAATTTGCAATTATTCCCAATTATTATTTTTGTTTAACCCCTTCACGACGAGCGACGTACATGTACGG
The DNA here is from genome assembly GCF_029499605.1 of Hyla sarda. Taxonomy (NCBI): domain Eukaryota; kingdom Metazoa; phylum Chordata; class Amphibia; order Anura; family Hylidae; genus Hyla; species Hyla sarda. The sequence goes on from NC_079190.1 coordinate 238,557,710, forward strand.
CGCCGCGAAGTCTCACTTGGCGCGCGGCGACGTACATGTACGTCACGGGGTTCCGGGAGCGCCGCGTCACCGGTAGCGGTGATCGGGCCGGGATGGCTGCTGTTATCTAACAGCAGCCATCCCGGCATATCGCCCAGGGCGGTCCTAAGACCACCCCATATCGGCGATCGCCGTGATTGGCTGGTAAATTCTTACCAGCGAATCACCGATCTTCCGGCCATTCGGGTCTCTGGAGACCCGGTGACCCGGAAGATAAGGGTGAATGACGCTGTATGACACAGCGCCAATCACCCTTGCGGTCAAGGAGGGAGGTGGCATGGGTGCCACTTCCCGATCGATGTGATTGGACAGCGCAATCTGCCGTCCAATCACTGCAGCGGGGGGGAATATGAATTTCTGTCCCTCCGCTCTGCCCACTCACTTCAGTTCGGGTCAGTGAGCTGAGCGGAGCGACGGGACCCCGACCTGCTGCGGGCTTGCTGGGACTTGCAGTGCGCCGCGATCGTTGGTGAGTGGTGAGGGACAGGTTGCAGCAGGAGGCAGGGAGAGCTTAGGGAGGGAAAACAGCTTCACCCCCTGTACTGTCTGGGTCATCTGCCCGACCCAGACAGTACTTTAGGGTGCTGCTGCCTCACCCCTGTTTTTTGGGGGTGTAGGTTTTTTTCCCAATTTTTTCCCCCCTTTTTTTTTCTTATTTCCCTTTTTTATTTATTTATTTTTTCCCACATTTTTTTTCTTTAGCGTTTTTTTTTTGTGGTCCATGCCACCAGCAACTGTTTGGTGCTGCACAGCCGACCGTGATTGCTCATCAGTAATCTTTCACTGATCAGCTTTTTTTGTAGTTTTTTTTTTTTTTATTCAGCGTTTTTTTGGATTTTTTTATTCCGGCATCTTGCCGGCGTTGATCAGTGAAGCACTTTACTGATCAGCAATCAGCTTTTTTTTTTTTTTTGCGTTTTTTACTGTTACTGTAAAAAAACACAACACTACACTACACTTTGAAATAAAGTTAAAGTAAAAAACACACACACCCTTATACATATCCCCCCCCCCAACCTCCCCTAACACCCCCGCCCGTCCCCCCATGGCTAGGAGGGTATATTCGGTGGAGGAGGCATATGCCATTGTTGCCTCCGACACCGAATCCTCGAGTGATGGAGAAGACGAAGACCCCTCTTTCCTTATTTCTTCGTCTTCCCCCTCATCATCCAGTGATGATGAGCCCCCTAGAAGGCAGCGACGCAGGGCAATGCCAGTAGCCACCCAAACTAGCGTCCCTCTTCCTAGTGCTAGTTCCCATGTCCCCCATACTATTGACCCTGTCCCCCTTATAGATGACCCCGTCTGGACCCCAGTTCCGGACAATTATGAGCCACGGATTCCTGGGTTTGTGGGAGACCCAGGAATCCAATTTGACACAACAGGCCTCACTGAAATAGACTTTTTTACATTCTTTTTCAGTGAGGACTTTGTCAATTTGATGGTGGCGCAAACTAATCTTTACGCCCAACAATATTTGACCCAGAACCCTAACAGTTTTTTGGCTAGGCCAGACAGAGGGACCCCTGTCAATGCAGATGAGATGCGGACATTTTGGGGCCTTGTTCTGCATATGGGCCTAGTGAAAAAACCTAGCATTCGCCAATACTGGAGTAGGGATGTTCTTTACAACACCCCACTGTACGGTATGGCCATGAAAAGGGATCGCTTTGAAGCTATCCAGAAATGTTTGCATTATGCAGATAATGCAACATGTCCGCCTAGAGATGATCCCACCTATGACCGCCTGTTCAAAATACGGCCGGTCATAGATCATTTTACCACTAAATTTGCAGAGGCCTGTGTCCCCCAAAAATATATCACCATTGATGAGTCCCTTATTAGTTTGAAAGGTAGGCTCCATTTCCGCCAGTACATTCCCAGTAAAAGGGCAAGGTATGGCGTGAAATTATACAAGCTCTGTGAGAGTACCTCAGGGTACACTTACAGATTTAGGGTATACGAAGGGAAGGATTCCCGCATTGAACCCCCAGAATGCCCCCCCATCCTGGGAGTTAGCGGGAAAATTGTGTGGGAACTGATGTACCCACTGCTTGATAAAGGTTACCACTTATACGTGGATAACTTTTATACAAGCATCCCCCTCTTCAAGTCTCTTTCCGCCAGAGCCACTGTTGCTTGTGGCACTGTGCGGAAAAATCAGAGAGGCCTTCCAAAACATCCTATAAAAACGCCAATCCCTAGGGGTGAAAGTAGGGCCCTTACTAGTGACAATATATTGCTGGTCAGATATAAGGACAAGAGGGATGTCCTTATGCTGACCACCATTCACAGTAATGGCAGCACCCCTGTCACTGTTCGAGGTACTGCAACACCGGTCCTCAAACCGGATTGTGTCCTGGGGTACAATCAGTATATGGGAGGAGTTGATCTCTCAGATCAAGTCCTCAAACCATATAGCGCCATGCGCAAAACCAAAAAGTGGTACAAAAAAGTAGCGGTGTACATGGTCCAGACGGCATTGTACAACGCTTTTGTACTATTCCGGAGCGCAGGCAATAGGGGAACATTTCTTCATTTTCAGGAGGTAGTGATCAAGGCCCTGATCTTTGGCGACCAGGACAGAGCGGGTCCAAGTACCTCTGGAACTGAAGGCGCCCGTATTGTACCAGGGCAACATTTTCCAGGACAGGTCCCACAAACTGGAAAATCGTCACGGTCCCAGAAAAGATGCCGAGTCTGTTCTAAAAAAGGGAGAAGAAAGGACACCACTTTCCAGTGTGACACCTGTCCTGAAAAACCAGGCCTCTGCATCAAGGAATGCTTCAAGGCGTATCACACGTCTATGGAGTACTAAATTTAAAATTTTCCCCATTTTTATCTTTCCCGAAATTATCTGCGCTTTGTACATGAGCCATGCGGCATTGTACAGCGCTTTTTTTCTTTTCCAATGCATTGGTGACGTTGTACAGGAGCCTGGGACCACGGCTATGTACAGCGCTTTTCCGATGCATTGGCAACACAGGGACTTTTCAGTCCCTGGTTGTAATAATCCCCAAAAAGTCTCAAGAACGTTGATCCAGGGATTAATTCTGATTGCCATATTTGGAGTCGGGAAGGAATTTTTCCCCCTGGGGCAAATTGGCATCCGCCTCAAGGTTTTTTTTGCCTTCCTCTGGATCAACACAGTAGGGCAGTGTTACCCAACCATGCTGCCTCCAGCTGTTGCAAAACTACAAATACCAACATGCTGGCAGTCACAGTTTGGCAACAGCTGGAGGAACCCAGGTTGGGAAACACTTCAATAGGGGAAGGTTTACTAACTGCAGTGTTTTGGTACACCGCATGTAAGTAAAACTCTGCAACTATCAGCCACCCCTATGCAAATCACTAATTTAGGCCTCAAATGTGCATAGCGCTCTCTCACTCCTGAGCCCTGTTGCATTTGCCTGGCAACAGTTTAGGGCCACATAAGGGGTATTTCTCTACTCGGGAGAAATTGCTTCACAATTTTGGGGGGCTTTTTCTCCTTTTACCTCTAAAAAAAAAAAAGAATGTGGGCTACATATGCATGTTAGTGTAAAAAAAAAGAAATTTTCTACACTAACATGTTGGTGTACCCCCATACTTTTAAGTTTCACAAGAGATAAAAGGAGAAAAAGACCCTAAAAATTTGTAAAGCATTTTCTCTTGAATACAGAAATACCCCATGTGTGGCCATAAAGTGTTCTGCGGGTGCACATCATGGCTCAGGAGTTAGAGAGCACCTGAGGCCTAAATTGGTGATTTGCACAGGGGTGGCCAATAGTTGCAGCATTTAAGACATAAACCTAAAACAAAAACCACCCACATGTGACCCCATTTTGTAAACTACACCCCTCAAGGAACGTAACAAGGGGAATAGTGAACCCTAACTCCTCACAGGTGTTTGACGACTTTCCAATGAAGGGGGATGTGAAAAAGGAAAATTGGATTTTTAACACTAAAATGGTGCTGTTACCCCAAATTTTTATTTTTCACATGGGGTAATTGGAGGAAATAGACCCCAAAATGTAAAGCCCAATTTCTCCCGATTCAGAAAACACCCCATATGGGGATGATAAGTGCTCTACTGGCGCACTACATGTCTCAGAAGGAAAGGAGCAAGAATTTTGCTGAAATTTTACTCCTCTCCTGAGACCTGTAGTGCGCCAGCAGAGCACTTTTCACCCCCATATGGGGGGTTTTCTGAATCGGGAGAAATTGGGCTTCAAATTTTGGGGGGTATTTTCTGCTTTAACCCTTTGTAAAAATGTAAAATTTTTGCGAACCCAAGCATTTTAGGTAAAATTATTATAATTTTTTTTACATATGCAAAAGTCGTGAAACCCCTGTGGGGTATTAAGGTTCACTTTACCCCTCGTTACGTTCCCCAAGGGGTCTAGTTTCCAAAATGGTATGCAATGTGGGGTTTTTTGCTGTCCTGGCACCATAGGGGCTTCCTAAATGCGGCATGCCCACAGAGCAAAATTTGCTCTCAAAAAGCCAAATGTGACTCCTTCTCTTCTGAGACCTGTAGTGCGCCAGCAGAGCACTTTTCACCCCCATATGGGGTGTTTTCTGAATCGGGAGAAATTGGGCTTCAAATTTTGGGGGGTATTTTCTGCTTTAACCCTTTGTAAAAATGTAAAATTTTTGGCAAACCAAGCATTTTGGGTAATTTTTTTTAAATTTTTTTTTACATATGCAAAAGTCGTGAAACCCCTGTGGGGTATTAAGGTTCACTTTACCCCTTGTTACGCTCCCCAAGGGGTCTTGTTTCCAAAATGGTATGCCATGTGTTTTTTTTTGCTGTCCTGGCACCATAGGGGCTTTCTAAATGCGGCATGCCCCCAGAGCAAAATTTGCTCTCAAAAAGCAAAATGTGACTCCTTCTCTTCTGAGACCTGTAGTGCGCCAGCAGAGCACTTTTCACCCCCATATGGGGTGTTTTCTGAATCGGGAGAAATTGGGTTTCAAATTTTGGGGGGTATTTTCTGCTTCAACCCTTTGTAAAAATTACAAATTTTTGGGAACCCAAGCATTTTAGGTAAAATTATTATTTATTTTTTTACATATGCAAAAGTCGTGAAACACCTGTAGGGTATTAAGGTTCACTTTACCCCCTATTACATTCCCCGAGGGGTCTAGTTTCCAAAATGGTATGCCATGTGTTTTTTTTTTGCTGTCCTGGCACTATAGGGGCTTCCTAAATGCGGCATGCCCCCAGAGCAAAATTTGCTCTCAAAAAGCAAAATGTGACTTCTTCTCTCCTGAGACCTGTAGTGCGCCAGCAGAGCACTTTTCACCCCCATATGGGGTGTTTTCTGAATCGGGAGAAATTGGGCTTCAAATTTTGGGGGGTATTTTCTGCTTTAACCCTTTGTAAAAATGTAAAATTTTTGGGAACCCAAGCATTTTAGGTAAAATTATTATTATTTTTTTTACATATGCAAAAGTCGTGAAACCCCTGTAGGGTATTAAGGTTCACTTTACCCCTTGTTATGTTCCCTGAGGGGTCTAGTTTCCAAAATGGTATGCCATGTGGGGTTTTTTGCTGTCCTGGCACCATAGGGGCTTCCTAAATGTGACATGCCCCCCAAAAACCATTTCAGAAAAATGTTCTCTCCAAAACCTCCTTGTCGCTCCTTCGCTTCTGAGCCCTCTACTGCGCCCGCCGAACAATCTACATAGACATATGAGGTATGTGCTTACTCAAGACAAATTGGGTTACAAATACAAGTAAAAATTTTATCCTTTTACCGCTTTCAAAACTCAAAAATTGGGTCTACAAGAACATGCGAGTGTAAAAAAATGAAGATTTTGAATTTTCTCCTTCACTTTGCTGCTATTCCTGTGAAACACCTAAAGGGTTAAAACGTTGACTGAATGTCATTTTGAATACTTTGGGGGGTGCAGTTTTCATAATGGGGTAATTTATGGGGTATTTGTAATATGAAGACCCTTCAAATCCACTTCAAACTTGAACTGGTCCCTGAAAAATAGCGAGTTTGAAAATTTTGTGAAAATTTTTAAAATTGCTGCTGAACTTTTGAAACCCTCTGGTGTCTTCCAAAAGTAAAAACATGTCAACTTTATGATGCAAACATAAAGTAGACATATTGTATATGTGAACCAGAATTTTTTTTATTTTGAATATCCATTTTCCTTACAAGCAGAGAGCTTCAAAGTTAGAAAAATGCTAAATTTTCAATTTTTTCATCAAATTTTGGGATTTTTCACCAAGAAATTATGCAAGTTACCACCAAAATTGACCACTATGTTAAAGTAGAATATGTCACGAAAAAACAATCTCGGAATCAGAATGATAAGTAAAAGCATTCCAGAGTTATTAATGTTTAAAGTGACAGTGGTAAGATTTGCAAAAAAGGGCTTCGTCCTAAAGGTGAAAATGGGCTGCGTCCTTAAGGGGTTAAATATCCTTACACAAAAAATTTTTTGGGGGGGTTTACCATACATTTTAGGGTAAAACGAGTGATGTCATTACAAAGTGCAACTGGTCACGCCAAAAACAAGCCCTCATATGGGTCTGTGAATGGAAATCTAAAAGAGTTATGGATTTTAGAAGACGAGGAGGAAAAAACAAAAACATTAAAATAAAGTAGGCTGTGTCCTTAAGGTCAAAATGGGCTGTGTCCTTAAGGGGTTAAACTACAGCTGGAATCTGTTATTTGACAACTGATAACATCAGTTACATTCTGAAATTGTGGCATGCGCCTGGTTCTCTATGTGCTGAAAAGTATGATATCTCCGTGACTTAGTAAATATGAACTTGCTAGTTTACTCGGGTCGTATGTGATAAGACTTACTTTAATGTTTTACCTCTACTTGTCAGCAGCACATGGCAGTGTCTATTTTATCTTATTTGATATTTGCTAATGCTTCCAGGGGTCAGTTATAGCCACAGTTTTTTTTGCTGCAAAACAAGCAAAAGTCAGAAGTAGATGTGAGAATACCGAAGGCTTTGGGCATGAGCCCTGGAGTGCTGTCATCATAATGTATTTGTTCTCTGTCCAGATAATATTGGGTTTAGGCTCTTTTTTTTTATGTGTGTTTATATAACAAGATCAAAAAGAACTGTACAGCAAGTGACCAGTGACCCATTTTATCTAAGAGCAGTTTTAGCTTCTCATCCCAGTTTGTATAGTGAACACCTTGTTTTCATGCGGTGCCATATTACGTGAATAAATAATTGTTCATAGTGGCACCATATAGTAAATTCCAATTTTCCTATTAAAGTGTACCTGTTGTTAAAAATTTTGATATAAAATAGATAATACCATTATATGTATATTTTTAATATGCACTGCTCAAAAAAATAAAGGGAACACTTAAACAACACAATGTAACTCCAAGTCAATCACACTTCTGTGAAATCACACTGTCCACTCAGGATGCAACACTAATTGACAATCAATTTCACATGCTGTTGTGAAAATGGAACAGACAACAGGTGGAAACTATAGACAATTAGCAAGACACCCCAATAAAGGAGTGGTTCTGCAGGTGGTGACCACAGACCGCTCAGTGGTTCCTGGCTGACGTTTTGGTCAATTTTGAATGCTAGCGGTGCTTTCACTCTAGTGGTAGCATGGGACGGAGTCTACAACCCACACAAATGGCTTAGGTAGTGCAGCTCATCCAAGAAGGTTTGCTGTGTCTGTCAGCGTGGTGTCCAGAGCATGGAGGTGCTACCAGGAGACCGACCAGTATATCAGGAGACATGGAGGAGGCTGTAGGAGGGTAACAACCCAGCAGCAGGACCGCTACCTCTGTCTTTGTGCAAGGAGGAGCAGGAGGAGCACTGCCAGAGCCCTGCAAAATGACCTCCAGCAGGCCACAAATATGCATGTGTTCACTCAAACGGTCAGAAACAGACTCCATGAGGGTGGTATGAGGGCTCGGCATCCACAGGTGGGGGTTGTGCTTACAGCCCAACATCATGCAGGACGTTTGGCATTTGCCAGAGAACACCAAGATTGGCAAATTCGCCACTGCGCCCTGTGGTCTTCACAGATGAAAGCAGGTTCACACTGAGCACATGTGACAGACGCGACTGTCTGGAGAGTCTGGAGATGCCGTGGAGAATGTTCTGCTACCTGCAACAATCTTCCGGCATGAACAGTTTGGCAGTGGGTCAATAATGGTGTGGGGTGGCATATCTTTGGGGAGAGCCGCACAGCCCTCCATGTGCTTGCCAGAGGTAGCCTGACTGCCATTAGGTACCAAGATGAGATCCTCAGACCCCTTGTCAGACCATATGCTGGTGCGGTTGGCCCTGGGTTCCTCCTAATGCAAGACAATGCTTGACCTTATGGGGCTGGAGTGTGTCAGCAGTTCCTGCAAGAGGAAGGCATTGATGCTATGGACTGGTCCGCCTGTTCCTCAGGCCTGAATCCGATTGAGCACATATGGGACATCATGTCTCACTCCATCCACCAATGCCCCATTGCACCACAGACTGTTCAGGAGTTGGCAGATGCTTTAGTCCAGGTCTGGGAGGACATCCCTCAGGAGACCATCCGCCACCTCCTCAGGAGCATGCCCAGGTATTGTAGGGAGGTCATACAGGCACGTGGAGGCCACACACACTACTGAGCCTAATTTTGACTTGTTTTAAGGACATTACATCAAAGTTGGATCAGCCTGTAGTGTGGTTTTCCACTTTGATTTTGAGTGTGACTCCATATCTAGACCTTCATGGATTGATAAATCAAAATCCATTGATAATGTTTGTGTGATTTTGTTGGCAGCACATTCAACTATGTAAAGAAAAAAGTATTTCATACGATTAGTTCATTCATTCTGATCTAGAATGTGTTATCTTAATTTATTGAGCAGTGCACATTAATTAAAAAATGTGTATATTTTGGGTACAAAAGGTGCTGTCCTTGCAGCTATTGCCTGTGTGTCTCTGGTCCAAATACAGGATGTGAGTCCAGGACAAGCAGGGCTCTATGCAGGCTCCTGGCTTGTCAATCATCCTGCTGTGTTAGCCGGGAGCATGTCACAGAGGCTCACTGCACAGAGCCCTGCTTGTTCTCAGTGGACAGTGCCCTGCTTGTCCACTCACACTTCCTGTATTTGGTCTCCTCACAGAGACACACAGACAATAGCTGTAGGGACAAAAATATACAACATTTTTAACCAATGTATAATACAAATATACATATTATTGTATTATCTACATTATATAAAAAGTTTTTGGTAACGACAGGTACACTTTAACTGTTCTGGTTGTGAAATGGAAATAGACATCACAATCCTGATAGCACATACTCACATCCATTGTGCATTCAATTTCAGCATTTAACACATAAACCAAAAAGTTATAAGGTTCCTATAAGAAAACTCAAATTGTACAGCATCCAAATAGTTAGACTTTCTTCATGCTCATGTGGCTTTCTTGACTCAGACTGCACTAGTTGCAGTCTTTATATGGTCCAATAAACATCAGCTTTACCTGAACAAACAGGGACCATAAACAAAAAGCGCAATTTTTAAGGATTCCACTATGTAATAAAAGCTTGCCCCCCCCCCCCAAACAAGGCATTTATCATGCCTAGTTTTCAAATAGGGTGTGCCATACATCCCCTTCAGTACTTTTCCTGCTAAGTGCCCAAAAGATTATAAAATTAACCAATAATCTATAATAGCCTAAACTAAAGTAATCAGTTTAATAATTCTCACCCATGTCCCATTTCTATTGCGCAAAGCCAGCTATTAGCAACGGAAGCTCAAACAATGAGCATATCCAGCATATCCGGGTAAGTGATACCTCGTTGTAATCCTGTTCATCGCACTATAATGCTGTGTATTGGCTTAAATGCAGATGAACCGGCCGTCAGTTTCTCGTGAAAGATTATTTGATTAAAAAAAAAATGTTTAAAAAATGTGTCTATGTATTTATTAATGAAAACATTTGATATGTTGATGCTATCAGTATAAAAAGTCACTTTATAACCAGAAATATTTATTGCCTTCATATCAGACCATTTATTACGGTAATAAAAGAATACAAGTTAAAACATTTTAAATGAATTACTCTATTATTTAATGACTATGTACATGCAGACATGAAATTAATGTAATGACAGTAAGTAGTCATTCCACATTATTTAAATTCTTTCTTTTATAATAGCCAGGCTAGGCTTAAAAATAGCCAAAACAAGAAAACTTAAAAAAACAAAAAACAAAACTGTTTCCCGGATTTCCCGCCACTTCCATTCCAATAGTTGAGTCTCTGTTGCTCCTCCACAATCTGTGCTACTGGTGCCGCCCTTTAGAATTTCCAATGTCCTTGATTTGTCTACTTTCCCCATCTGCTGCCTTTTTGTCTATTTGTTCATGTATCAGCACTAATCTACTAAATAAATGACCCCTTCCTTTTGCTAACTCACAGGACCAGAATGGTGTAGTGTCTAATGGAGAAGTATGAATGAATGCCCTAAAAAGGATATAAAATTGGTTTTGGAAAACCATGTTGGGTATCATTTGCTTTAAATGTATGATTTGGTAATGACAAAAGAAAAACAAATTGATCCAACACTGGTATCACTTTGTTTTTCTTTTGCCATTGGACACATGGAGCCTGGGTGCAGATCCGAGCACAGGAGCATGTGGGTGAGCTGGAATTTCCATATACTTTTGCATGATTTGGTAATGACCACCGTTTATTTTTAACTTGGTCCATGGGACGCTGTACTCTGTACTGGGACATGAATGTAAGAAGTTTCCTTCTGGCATTCTGGCCATTGCAATAGAGATGATGATAAGTATGGGCTGGAGAGGTGCATGTTGGGAATATATGATCTGCATATTTCCAGAACTCCTAAATACAGTATTTACTGTAGATCACTTCTAATAGTGATCTTATACTCAGCAGGGATTAGATAGTTTGTACCTGTGATCTGCAAACAGAGGAATACTGAGATAATACAAATCATATTATCTTTGCTTCACCCAGCTCAAGAATATAGCAACTAAAAAACAGGGAAAATATTATATTAAAAGATAATGACTGATACTAACATCATGTAAAAAATCAAACATGACAAGCTTATTCTAGGCAGAAAATCCCCAAGTGACAAAAAAAAGCTGTATAATTTTATTAGTCTCCAAACCGTGAATGTATTCTTCCATCATACACAAAGGGCAAACACATCTATCATAAAATTATTTAAACACAATAGCAGGAATACTTAATTTACCAATAATAGCATTCCTCTGGCAATCATAGGCGCCAACTTTATGCTGCTGCGGAACTGGTTTAATATCTTGGGAGCAGTTTAGAAAGCTAATACTTCTCTTGTTGGTTAGATGTTTGTCTGCCTCATGCTGAATTCAACTGAACTACTATGTACTGCATTAAAAGCATGTTAGCAATATAGACAAAATTTGTCAGCACTTTGCAGGTTCTGAAACCTTTCTGGGCAAAGTTGTGATATGCAAGGTAATAAAGCATTTATATATCTTGCACCACAGATGATTTAATGCAGACTGTATCTATTGGATTTACCCTATGTGCACTCTTAACAGGAAAATTGTTGTCAGATGAAAGCTTTCTCACTAAGTCAGTGACCACAGAACAGCTTTCTGCTCAAATAATTAGGGATGCGTTCCTTACATTACTTTGTTAGAGGAAACCTTATTAAAGTTCCAGGCATCATCAATGCAATCCAGAATATGCTTCTCCTTCATTAGTAATATCACTTTAAAGCACAGTTGATGATCCCTTACACTTAACCAGTTGTCTGGAAGAAAATTTAGACAGCTAACCTATAAAGATTATAAGAAAGATGTAAGCAGATAATTGATGGTCCCATCCCTACAGAAACACTTCCCTCTAACAAAGCGTATATCTTTATATTTTAAAATATACATTAGTATCTTCCAAGAATACGCTTTATGCCAACTGCAATTCTTTATTGGTTTTTAATGTACATGGCATTGTCACCATAATTAAATCACTCTTTAAGTGTACAATATACAAATAAATTTATATAACTGCTGATTCAAAAGCAAACAAAAAAAGCAGTGAAGAAATAAAGAGCAGGTTATTGTCACTTTTCTGTAAATACATACACACAAATATTTTCCACGTACAAAATGTCATCTGCATTTTTCTCGATGAATGGAAGCTGCCATAGTGTCTCCCTAGTGGCCAATTTGCTAGAAAATTTGGAATAATGGTGGGTTTGCAAACCGGTAACCTTTGCTCAAGACATTTGTCAGACAACCTGACTCATTTTAAAGGGTAGAAGGTTAAACAAATAGATGATAAAACATTACCAAATAGATTGTGGAGAAGATACATATTCTAGACCCAGAATATAAGACAAATAGTATTTATCTTATAAAAAAAAAAAAGGATTTTGGATAACCTCTTGTACTCTTAATGGTATGAATAATTATTTTTTTCTCTATATGGTGACAAGAAAAGAACTACAACGGATGCAATAAAAACATTAAAGGCACAACATTTTAACTTGCATATTTTTTTTTTAAATCAGATAATTTTTATTGAAACTTTTTCATAAACAGAAATATAAAAAGACACACAAACACTTAGTATGCCAATCACCACCATAAAGGGTTCCTGCCCGCAACCGATAAGACCCAGTAGACATACTTTGCAGTAGATGTGCCTCCAACCTACCATACCGTGGGCATGTAGAATCAGGCCGTACCCCAATTTTATGCAAGAACACTGGAGTTTTATACACTCTATGTAGGAGGAAAATCTGGGACAGGCTATTAGATTCAGACAGAGAGAGGTAGAGAGTAAGTGCAGGCACGAGGAACCACTCCTCGTCAGTCAGAACACCAGCATCCCTCTCCCCCTTCGCACGAATAGTCAGGGGGAACTTGTCATGATGGAACCCCAACAGTTCTTCATACACCCATGAGATGATCCCAGCAGACTCCCTTTTCGAGACCACCAAATCTAAAACCCTATTAGAAAGGATTACCACTGAGATGGACCTACTTTGTGTTTCATAAACATGGCGGAGTTGTAAATACCTATAAAAAGAAGAAAGTGACAGAGCTAATTCCTCCTGCAAGTACCCAAAGGGCCGAACTACGCCCTGGACAGCTAATTGCTCCAAACTACACAGTCCCTTCCTTTCCCAAAAGCCAGCATCCATAAAGGAGTGAAAATCAGGCAAGCCAGGGTTACGCCACAGCGGGGTAAATTTATTACAACTATTAAAACCAAGCAATTTTCACATGTGGCCCCAAAGCATGCACAATATATGGGTAGTGGGAGAGGAATCAGGAGGTCTAGTAAGGGCGCCTATCTCAAGCATGTGGAGCAGGATTCGTCCCCCATGTCTGGCCATGAACAATTGTCCCGTAGGGCCCAATGTACTTACAGATGCCCAACCCCGTATCTGATGCAATTGGGAGTGTTACGCCTAGCGCTCCGGGCCCCCGCTCCTCCCCGGAGCGCTCACGGCGTCTTTCTCCCTGCAGCTCCCCGGTCAGTCCCGCTGACCGGGAGCGCTGCTCTGTCATGGCCGTTGGGGATGCGATTCGCACAGCGGGACGCGCCCGCTCGCGAATCGCATCCCAGGTCACTTACCCGTTCCCGTCCCCTGCTGTCATGTGCTGGCGCGCGCGGCTCCGCTCTCTAGGGCGCGCGCGCGCCAGCTCCCTGAGACTTAAAGGGCCAGTGCACCAATGATTGGTGCCTGGCCCAATTAGCTTAATTTGCTCCCACCTGGTCCCTGACTATATCTAACCTCCTCCCATGCACTTCCTTGCCGGATCTTGTTGCCCTTGTGCCTAGTGAAAGCGTTTTGTGTGTTTAAATACCTGTGTACCAGAACTTCTGCTATCTCCCCTGACTACGAACCTTGCCGCCTGCCCCCGACCTTCTGCTACGTCCGACTTTGCTTCTGCCTACTCCCTTGTACCTCGCCTATCTTCAGCAGCCAGAGAGGTGAGCCGTTGCTAGTGGATACGACCTGGTCACTACCGCCGCAGCAAGACCATCCCGCTTTGCGGCGGGCTCTGGTGAAAACCAGTAGTGTCTTAGAACCGGTCCACTAGCACGGTCCTCGCTATCCCTCTCTGGCACAGAGGATCCACCTCCTGCCAGCCGGCATCGTGACAGTAGATCCGGCCATGGATCCCGCTGAAGTTCCTCTGCCAGTTGTCGCTGACCTCCCTACGCTGGTCGCCCAGCAAGCTCGTCAGATCGCCCAGCAGTCGCAACAGATAGCGCAACAAGATCACCAGCTGTCATACTTGACCATCATGACACAGCAACTCCAGTCACAACTACAGCAAGTACAGTCACAGCTACAGCAGCAACAACCATCTCCTCCGCCAGCTCCTGCACCCCTTCCGCGGCGAGTGGCCGCTCCTAGCCTCCGCCTGTCCTTGCCGGACAAATTTAATGGGGACTCTAAGTTTTGCCGTGGCTTTCTTTCGCAATGTTCCCTGCACTTGGAGATGATGTCGGACCAGTTTCCTACTGAAAGGTCTAAGGTGGCTTTCGTAGTCAGCCTTCTCTCTGGAAAAGCCCTGTCATGGGCCACACCGCTCTGGGACCGCGATGACCCCGTCACTGCCTCTGTACACTCCTTCTTCTCGGAAATTCGAAGTGTCTTTGAGGAACCTGCCCGAGCCTCTTCTGCTGAGACTGCCCTGCTGAACCTGGTCCAGGGTAATTCCTCCGTTGGCGAGTACGCCATACAATTCCGTACTCTTGCTTCTGAACTATCCTGGAATAATGAGGCTCTCTGCGCGACCTTTAAAAAAGGCCTATCCAGCAACATTAAAGATGTTCTGGCCGCACGAGAGACTCCTGCTAACCTGCATGAACTCATTCATCTAGCCACTCGCATTGACATGCGTTTTTCTGAGAGGCATCAAGAGCTCCGCCAGGAAAAAAACTTAGATCTCTGGACACCTCTCCCACAGTCTCCACTGCAATCTGCGCCTAGGCCTCCCGCCGAGGAGGCCATGCAAGTGGATCGGTCTCGCCTGACCCTGGAAGAGAGGAATCGCCGTAAGGAAGAGAATCTTTGTCTGTACTGTGCCAGTACTGAACATTTTTTGGTGGATTGCCCAATCCGTCCTCCACGTCTGGGAAACGCACGCTCGCACCCAGCTCTCGTGGGTGTGGCGTCTCTTGATGCCAGGTCGGCTTCTCCACGTCTCACGGTGCCTGTTCGGATTTCTACTTCAGCCAGCTCTCCCCTCTCAGCCGTGGCCTGCCTGGACTCTGGAGCTTCTGGGAATTTTATTCGGGAGTCCTTTGTGAATAAATTCCGCATTCCGGTGACCCGTCTTGTCAAGCCACTCCACATTTCCGCGGTCAACGGAGCCAGGTTGGATTGCACCGTGCGTTACCGCACGGAGCCCCTCCTAATGTGCATCGGACCTCATCACGAGGAAATTGTATTTTTTGTCCTTCCTAATTGCACTTCTGAAGTTCTCCTTGGACTACCCTGGCTTCAACACCATTCCCCAACCCTGGATTGGTCCACTGGGGAGATCAAGAGTTGGGGTCCCTCTTGTTCCAAGGACTGCCTTCAACCGGTTCCCAGTACTCCCTGCCGTGACCCTGTGGTTCCTCCTGTATCCGGTCCCCCTAAGGTCATTAAGGACTCTGCCTGCCACAGGAAATGCCCCTCCCCCCCTCCCAGTCCCATCAGGCAAGCCTCTGTGTCCCCTCATGGCCCTCGTCCTGGTGTCACACTGCCCCGTGCCAGGTCTCGCCCTCTGCCCTCTCTCCCCATTCCTACTCCTGCGATTCTGCCTGCCGTTGAGGAATCCCTCCATCCTTTCCCGGTGTCCTCATCCCAGGGGAGGCAGTTACCGGACAAAGAGAAGGGGAGACCTAAGGGGGGGGGTACTGTTACGCCTAGCGCTCCGGGCCCCCGCTCCTCCCCGGAGCGCTCACGGCGTCTTTCTCCCTGCAGCTCCCCGGTCAGTCCCGCTGACCGGGAGCGCTGCTCTGTCATGGCCGTTGGGGATGCGATTCGCACAGCGGGACGCGCCCGCTCGCGAATCGCATCCCAGGTCACTTACCCGTTCCCGTCCCCTGCTGTCATGTGCTGGCGCGCGCGGCTCCGCTCTCTAGGGCGCGCGCGCGCCAGCTCCCTGAGACTTAAAGGGCCAGTGCACCAATGATTGGTGCCTGGCCCAATTAGCTTAATTTGCTCCCACCTGGTCCCTGACTATATCTAACCTCCTCCCATGCACTTCCTTGCCGGATCTTGTTGCCCTTGTGCCTAGTGAAAGCGTTTTGTGTGTTTAAATACCTGTGTACCAGAACTTCTGCTATCTCCCCTGACTACGAACCTTGCCGCCTGCCCCCGACCTTCTGCTATGTCCGACTTTGCTTCTGCCTACTCCCTTGTACCTCGCCTATCTTCAGCAGCCAGAGAGGTGAGCCGTTGCTAGTGGATACGACCTGGTCACTACCGCCGCAGCAAGACCATCCCGCTTTGCGGCGGGCTCTGGTGAAAACCAGTAGTGTCTTAGAACCGGTCCACTAGCACGGTCCTCGCTATCCCTCTCTGGCACAGAGGATCCACCTCCTGCCAGCCGGCATCGTGACAGGGAGGCTAAAAAGTATAACCAGGGATAGGGAAGGGCCAAGCACCCTGAAGACTTATCCCTTTGAAGAGTTTCTAGTCTAATTCTGGCAATGCCCCCTTACCATACCAGCTGCCTAAAGAGTCGTGGAATGCGCTGAAAGTGGGTCATCGTAATCCACAATATTCTGCAAAATATACAGTAATTGCGGCATTAAGACCATTTTGACCAGGTTCGTTCTACCAACCACTGAAATTGGAAGTTTACACCAAACTGCCACCTTCTGTGAGCTCATATCCAGAGAGGGGTCAGGTTACAAGGAACAAAGTCATGCAGAGACGGAATATGCATATCCAAATATTTAAAGGTAGTTGCCACCTGATGCCTGGAAGCAGTAATCTGAGGGATATCAGGCAAAGAGTCAAGAGGCATCAGCACAGATTTGTCCAAATTTATTAACAGACCAGAATAAGACCCAAAGTCGTATATAAGAGACAGGAGTTAGGGAAAAACAGCAACATATCATCCGCATACAGTCCTACTCGATCCTCAATGGACCCATACCAAAATCCCAATATACTCACAGTATGATTAAAGGAGTACCTTTTTCCTTTTATCCCATCCGGGCTGCAAAATAAAAGAAAACACACTTTCTCTTACCTGCCAATGAGCCCCCGGAGCTCCGGTACACTCCGATACAGGTGTTCGGTCCCCGGGCTGTATTCTTCTTACTTCCTGTTAGCCCGGCACGTCACACGGAGCTTCAGCCTATCACCGGCCGAGGCTGAAGCTCTGTTGGCAGGTAAGAGAAAGTGTGTTTTCTTTTATTTTGCAGCCCGGACGGGATAAAAGGAAAAAAGTGCGTGCCGGAGTACTCCTTTAAACAAGCCAAGGGCTCAATAGCTAATGCAAAGAGCAGAGGCGACAGGGGACACCTCTGCCACGTGCCCCTCTGTAGTTGAAAGGACTAAGGACAGGACAACCTTAGAGAGTCTATTGGCGAGTACCCGAGCCAGCAGCTTCACACCCGCACATAGGAGAGAAATAGGCCTCTAGGAGCCCACACACAGCAGATCCTTACCAGGTTTAGGAATGAGAACAACAATTGCTTCCATCATGGAACAAGGCAAAGCACCCACCTCCATCGCTGACTCGAATACCTGCTGTAGTTGCGGCAGGAGCAAACCCTGAAATTGTTTATACACCTCGCTCGGCAGACCATCAGGGCCTGGGGACCTCTCATTAGCAGCATCTTTCAAAGCCAGTTCCAGTTCCTCCAGAGAGATAGGCGGGTCCAGCTCGCCCCTCTGTTCTGGAGAAAGAGAAGGCAGAGACACCCCACCCACATAGCCCTCCAAGTCCACCTCAGTAAAGACAGTCTTGGATGAGTATGCATCTTGATAAAAATCCACCATCACCTGCAGAATATCCCTGTCTTGCATAACCTCCCTCAGACACCCAATGTACGTGACCCCCTGCTGAACATGAGCAATAGAAGCCAACAGTTTTCCCGTCCTTTCACCACATTCAAAGTATCGCTGTTTAGTAAAAAAAACACTTGTGATCCGCAGCCTCTTTCAGGTAGACACCATAAGCATTTTGGGCCTGCAACCAGTTCTCCTGAGAAACAATGGAAGGAGCCGAAATATAAGCAGCTTCAGCGCTAACAACTGCATTGTGCAACTTGACCCCTTCTCTCTAGTAATAGATTTATGAGAACTAATATCACGATTAAAGAGGCCACAGAGAAACGCCTTGAGGGAGTCCCAAACTATGGAGATTGAAGCCGACCCAGAGTTAAGGTCGATAAAATTCCTAAGTTCCACACCCACAATCTCTGCCGTAGTCAGCAGTTCTAGCCAGAACAGGTTCAACCTCCACAGGGTTCAACCCCCCCCCCCCCCCGCCCCCCAACGCCACAGTGTAGCTGCAGTTTTAGGCAGACAGGAGTATGATCGTATAAACCTTGTGCCAAGTACCCAACTTCCCACACAGGACTTACCATGTCCAAATTACCAACAGCCGTATCAATTCTAGAAAGGGTACCTTGGGTAGCAGAGTAGCAAGAGTATTGTTTAGTGGTTGGATTACGATGATGCCACAGATATAGCAAGTCAACCTCACTCAACAGTCTAGGCAGGCCAGTAGGCCTAGAGGGGGGGGGGAGCCCAGAATTCATCCAAGGAAAATTAGCATGGCCATATTAGACAAGTGAACAACAGTCAAGTGGGTAGGAAACAGCAGAGATTAAGCAGAGCAGTTCAGTCCGGAGCAGAACCCGGAGAGCCCCTGCGGGCCCTCTGCCGTAGCTGAGACTCGTGAGCATCCAGCCAACGGATGGCCGTGTCCACCCCATCAAAGAAATGAGTGGTGCCCATAGCCACTACACGGAGTCTAGCTGGGTACAGCATAGTATACTGGACTTCAAGGGAGCGCAGCCGTCTCTTGACATCAATGATGGAGGCACGTTTCTTCTGCACCTCTGCAAAGAAGTCAGGGAAAAAGGAAATGACATGACCATCCACTTCGATAGGCTGTATTTCCCTGGCAAGCCATATAATCAAGTCCCGATCCCGATAATGCAGAAGCATGGACTGGGGCGGACCCCCCAGCAGGAATGGTCTAATAGGGACCTGATGGGCATGCTTCAGAGCAAAAAGCGGGGTCAAATTGTCAGTCCCAAAAACATCCTTCAACCAAGATTCTATATATTCCATGAGAAGCCGCCCCTCACACTTCTCTGGTAGGCCCACAATCCGGACATTGTTTCTGCGCAACCTGTTTTCCAGATCATCGGCTTTAGCTTTTAGGAAGGCAATGTCCTAACCATGTCTGGTGGAATCTCGCACCAGGGGAACAACCGCATCCTCCACATCACTTATCCTGCCCTCCGTGACTTTCTGTAAGTCATGACGAATGAGCGAGATCTCAGACTGCACAGTGCCCACCTGAGTGGTCAGTTGAATAAAAGTCATGTTACTCTTTGTATTTCTGCATAAACAGCAGCATTTCCATGCAGTGATCGGACTGGGATGACTGCTGATATCTATCAGCAGGCATCCCGTGGCAATGCCTAGGAAGGTCCTGAGATACCCCCATGTCGGCGATCACCGCAAATCGCTGGTCAATTCAGACCGGCGATTTGCGGCGATCGGGGCCAATCGGGTCACTGGTGACCCGATCGCCCGGAAAATAAGAATGATCGGAACTGTCAGAGACAGCTCTAACCATCCTAAGGATAGGAGTGAAGGGGCAGTGTTGCCACCTCCTCCTATCCCCTGCCATTGGTCGGTCAGAATGACCACCAATGGCAGGAGGGGGCGGGGGGTTAGAGTTCATTTCCCGGGGGGCATGGCCAGCTTACCCGAACCCGCGGCGGCATCTTCTAGGAGAGGCGGACGGAAAGTGCGGCGGTGGAGAAGGCTGCAGTGAAGATTGCGGTAAATGATCTTCACTGTGGCCATCTAAAAGCTGCAAAACTACAACTCCCAGCATGCCCAGACATCCAAAGGCTATCTGGGAATGCTGGGAGTTGTAGTTTTGCAACATCTGGAGGGCCAGAGTTTGGAGACCACTGTGTAGTGATCTCTAAACTGTAGTCCTCCAGATGTTGCAAAACTACAACTTTCAGCATGCACTGACTGTCTGGGCATGCTGGGAGTTGTAGTTTTGCAACATCTGAAGTTGCACAGTTTGGAGACCACAATACGGTGGTCTCCAAACTGAAGCACTCCAGATGTTGCAAAACTACAATTCCCAGCATGCCCAGACAGTCAGGGATGCTGGGCGTGTAGTTCTGCAATATCTGGCGCTTCAGATGTGGCAGAACTACATCTCCCAGCATGCCTGGACAGTCTGGGCATGTTTGGAGTTGTAGTTTTGAAACATCTGGAGGGCTACAGTTTGGGGACCACTACTTAGCGGTCTCCAAACTGTTCTTCCCCAGTTGTTGCATAACTACAGCTCCTAGCATGCCCAGACTGTCCACAGGGTACATTCACACGGGCGGATTTACATTTGGTTTCCTTCTACAAGTTTGAGCTGCGGCAAATTTTCCGACGCAGCTCAAACTCCCCACGGAGAACCCAACCGTGTGAATGTACCCTAAAAACACTACACTACACTGACACAAAATAAAACACTACATATACACCCCCTTACACGTCCACCTCCACCCCCTAATAAAAATGGAAAACGTTTCATACAGCAGTGTTTCCTAAACGGAGCCTCCAGCTGTTGCAAAACAGCAACTCCCAGTATTGCCGGACAGCCCTTGCAGGCTGGGAGTCTTACAACAGCTGGATGCACCCTGTTTGGGAAACACTGCTGTAGGGTTTTGGTGGAGACAAGCCCCATCCTTGTATCCGGGTCCGCCCCTATTGCAAATTCCTCATTTAGTCCTCAAATGCGCATGGCGCTCTCTCCCTTCAGAGCCCTGTCGTATTTCAAGGCTACATTTAGGGACAAATATGGGGTATTTCCGTACTCAGGAGAAATTGCGTTACAAATTTTGGGGGGATTTTTCTCCTTTAACCCCTTATGAAAAGCTAAAGTTGGGGGCTTCTCCAGCATGTTAGTGTACAAAAATTCTAATTTTTACACTAACATGCTGGTGTTGCCTTATACTTTTCATTTTCACAAGGAGAAAAAGACCCCCAAATTCTGTAACGCAATTTCTTCCAAGTACGGAAATACCCCATATGTGGACGGAAAATGCTCTGCGGACTAACTACATGGCTCAGGAGTGAGAGAGCCCCATGTACATTTTAAGCCTAAATTGGTGATTTGCACAGGGGTGGCTGGTAGCAAAAGCGGTTCTGAATGAATGCAAAAAGGAAACACATGTGACACCATTTTGGAAACTACACCCCTCACGGAACGTAACAAGGGGTATAGTGAGCCTTAACACCCCACAGGTGTTCACAAGGGGTAATAGGAAAAAAGCCTCCAATAATTTGTAACAACATTTTTTCTGAGTAAGAACATACCCCATATGTGGATGTAAAGTGCTCTGCGGGCGAACTACAATGCTCAGAAGAGAAGGAGCGCCATTGGGCTTTTTGAGAGAGAATTAGGCTGGAATTGAAGGCTATGTGCGTATACAAAGCCCCCATGGTGCGAGAACAGTGGACTCCCTCCACATGTGACCCCATTTTGGAAACTATATCCCTCACGGAATGTAATAAGGGGTACAGTGAACATTTACACCCCACAGGTGTCTTACAGATTTTTTGAACAGTTGTCCGTAAAAATGAAAAATTTAATTTTTCATTTGCACAGCCCACTGTTCCAAAGATCTGTCAAATGCCAGTGGGGTGTAAATACTCACTGCACCCCTTATTAAATTGGGGTCACATGGGGGGGTCCACTGTTCTGGCACCACAGGGGGCTTTGTAAACGCACATGGCCCCCACTTCCATTCCAACCAAATTCTCTTTCCAAAAGCCCAATGGCGCTCCTTCTCTTCTGAGCACTGTAGTTCGCCCACAGAGCACTTAACATCCATATATGGGGTATTTGCATACTCAGAAGAAATGGGGGTTAAAAATGTTTCAGGGCTTTTTCTCCTATTAACCCTTGTGAATTATATATATTTTTTTTACGGCCCAATTTTACTAAAGTTTGTCAATCACCTGTGGAGTGTTAAGGCTCACTGTACCCCTTGTTACGATCCTTAAGGGGTGTAGTTTCCAAAATAGTATGCCATGTGTTTTTTTTTACTGTTCTGGCATCATGGGGGCTTCCTAAATGCGACATGCCCCCCAAAAACCATTTCAGCAAAATTCGCTCTCCAAAAGCCCAATGTCGCTCCTTCCCTTTTGAGCCCTCTAGTGTGCCCACAGACCACTTTACATCCACATATGAGGTATTTCCTTACTGGAGAGAAATGAGGTTAAAAATTTTGTGGGGAATTTTTTCCTATTACTCCGTGTGAAAATGAAAAGTTTGGGGTAACACCAGCATTGTAGTGTTAAAAATAAAATTTTTCATTTTCACGTCCCACTTTAACGAAAGTTCGTCAATCACCTGTAGGGTGTTAAGGCTCACTTTACCCCTTGTTACGTTCCTTGAGGGATGTAGTTTCCAAAATTGGATGCCATGTGGGGTTTTATTACTGTTCTGGCATCCTGGGGGCTTCCTAAATGTGACATGCCCCGCAAAAACCATTTCAGCAAAATTAGCTCTCCAAAATGCCATTGTCGCTCCTTCCCTTCTAAGCCCTCTAGTGCACCCACAGAGCACTTTACATCCACATATGAGGTATTTCCTTACTCAAGAGAAAATGAATTACAAGTTTTGGGGGGCCTTTTTACCTTTTACCCCTTGTAAAAATGAAAAAATGGGGCTACAATAACATTTTAGTGTAAAAAATGGAGATTTAGATTTTTCTCCTCCATTTTGCTGCTATTCCTGGGAAACACCTAAAGGGTTAACAAACTTTTTGAATGTCATTTTGAATACTTTGAGGGGTGCAGTTTTCATAATGGGGTCAATTACAGGGAATTTCCAACATATAGATCCTCAAATTCACTTCTAAACTTAACTGGTCCCTGAAAAATTCTGATTTTGAAATTTTCGGGAAAAATTGGAAAATTGCTGCTATTCTTTGAAGCCCTCTGTTGTCTTCAAAAAGTTAAAACATGTCAACTTTATGATGCAAAAATAAAGTAGACATATTGTATATGTGAATCAATATGTAATTTATTTGACATGTTCCTTTTCCTTACAAGCAGAGTGCTTCAAAGTTAGAAACATGCAACATTTTCAAATTTTTCCTGAAATTTTGGAATTTTTCACCAAGAAATGATACAAGTATCGATGTAAATTTACCACTATCATAAAGTAGAATATGTCACAAAAAAGCTATCTTGGAATCAAATTTATAAGTAATAGCATCCCAGAGCTATTAATGCATAAAGTGACAGCGGTCAGATTTGCAAAAAAATGCTCCTGTCCTTAGGGTTATAATGGGATCCGTCCCCAAGGGGTTAAAAAGTGTGGAAGGGGGGATAATATGGCTATGTATTTGGGCTCGAGGAGAATCATAGAGGCCCCCAACTTTATCCAAGACCATCCTGAGCCAGTCCCACCCAACATTGTCAAACGCCTTCTCGGCATCATGCACTAGTAATATTAGGTGTTCCTCAGGCTCGGGGGGTTTTGCACCCTATCAAGAACCAACAGGACTTTACGGATATTAGTTACAGAGCCAACAGACAGCACACAGGGGAAGAAGATTATTATGTAAACTCTAATAATGCACTATAGTGTTATACAAGTGTATCCTCTATTGTATGTATGGACATCAGTTTGTGAACTCTATATATATATATATATATATATATATATATATATATATATATATATTTGTGGTCGGTGCTCAATCGTATAGCGAGCCTACCTAACTGAACCTCTTACTAAACTCCTATTCCCTACTAAATCCAGTAACCTATCTAGGCAGTTAGAGTTATGCCATATACTGCCGCGTAGGGGTACACCTGAAAAATAGAGGGCTAAACTCATAATGAGAACAAAGCGCTATCAATATGCGTAATGACCACGTGACCAAAGACTGAAATGCATCGCGCAACACTGACTATGTAATAGGGGTACAGTGCACGTAGCACTGAACTCCCAGCACCCCGATTTCTTAACCACGTATGCTGGCCACCATGATGCGATGACAGTGCTGCAGCCCCAATGCTTAGAGAATGACTGGATATAATGGACGAATCACTACAAAAGGATTTGACAAGAATACGTACGTGTTTGACAAACAACGTAGTAGTGAGTACTGCCCCCTAAAGAATAGCAGCGGCTGATCCCGATGGATCCTAAACATGCGGAAGCAAAATATAGCCAACTCGAGCTGAGCATCACTCATGGGACTTGGGAAATGCTGTATGATGACAACCTGAGGGGACAATGTCATTCTTCTGCTATACAATTTCCATGCATAAAACCTGCATCCTAACGAAATTAATGTAACTACAGCCATGCACCTACATGTAATTCCCCTGAACCTTCGGAAACCTCGACAACTCAAGAACAGCGTGGCTACTAATGTTAAGCTCTCCTGATGTCCTAATGGGGAATCACCTAAAGCGCCAGCTGACCAACTAGCTAAGCCAGCTGCCAGGGCTGATGGCTAGAGGGCTTGCAAACCTCCCTCTTCGCGCACACTTCAGAGCAGATTCGATGGCATGGGACGCAAACAATGACGCCCTGTCAGAACAAGACAATGTGATATTAAGCTGGATACCTGACAGATACACTTTGATAGTATTATGCTAGATGTAAAGAAGAGTGGCAAAACCTGATGAATGCAAATAGGAATAAAATGGCGTGTGAGACATCCCCTGGGTCTCTAATGTAAAATATCGTGTAAGCATTCCAGGCTGCGTGTTGGAAGCTCACTGTGAGCTGTAGACGTGGAAAGACTCGGTGAACAACCCTATGCCTGTATGCACACCTTAAAGTGCCAACAATGTGTATACAAATGACTACCTAATCGCCAACCTAAACCTGTGTGAGGTCATCACTATAACCAAAAGGTGGATGTGTCCGGCAATGAAACCATTTATGCAGCAAACGTGACAATGAAACTCAACCAACATGTGATTGCTATCATCG
Source organism: Hyla sarda (assembly GCF_029499605.1). Lineage (NCBI taxonomy): Eukaryota > Metazoa > Chordata > Amphibia > Anura > Hylidae > Hyla > Hyla sarda. The sequence goes on from NC_079190.1 coordinate 238,582,937, forward strand.
TCAATCTAAGCCGAGACAAACAAGCCCAACCACCCAAAACGTGACGCCAAACTGAAGTCGTGTCAGGTTGTAACTGAACCGACCTGTAAACGTGACAGGCCGAGATAAATGAAAGGTTCGACCAAATCTGTAACTACTAGTATGACCGTCAACCTGAACCAAAACAGGTTGTAACCATGACAGACCTATTAACAATGAATATATAAACTATCCCTGTGGCCTAACCCAACTGCTGAACACAACGTATACAAAGACATTATCGCCAACCTGAAGTTGTGTCAGGTTGCATCTGGACTGACCTGTAGACGTGACTGGTCTAGCCAAATTAAAAGCTTCGAGCAACATGTATGACTACTAGTATTGACGTAAACTTAAGTTGAGACAGGTCGTAACCATGATTGGCCTATAGACGTGTCAATTCACAATGGAAAAGTAAAGCTAAATCCCTGTGCATAGCCCAACAGCTGAATAACAAAACGTATATGATGACATTGTTGCCAACCTGAAGTCGTGTCAGGTTGTATCCGGGCTCCCTGTAAACGTGACTGGTCTAGCCGAACTTAAAGCTGAAACAAGTAATAACCATGCTAGACCTGGCGACTAGGCACGTAATAGACCGAACCCCAGCTATTCACATATGCACAACTCAATATTTACAAAAATGGTGACCCACCGGATTATCCGTGCACAGATTCGCCCAATGCCATAAAAAACCTGCGCAGTGTCCAAGACATGGGTGTATGGTCTAAACACCATAAAATAGCAAAGTAAGAAATCATGAAGCGTGTGTGCCTAATGAACCTATGAATGTGTACCGAAAATGAATGATCTAAATGTATGTCTAACATGACTGCTTGACCCATATGCAGACCATGACCGTAAGAACGAGGGCCCGGCACGACCATCAAGGCCATACGTACCTCACTAACACCACGACCGCATGCACAAACAACCCACAACTGTATACACAGACAAACTATATAGGCATGTGTACAAAACATTAAGCGCGTGCATCGAACAAACTGAACGTATGTCTAGAATAAACTGTACGAGCGAGCATATGCACTGAACAAACTATATGAGCAGATGCACAGAGCAACTTTTCCACACATAAGCCCAGCACAACTTTAGAATTGCATAAAGCACTGATGTATGATACAACACATGAATTTATACATACAATGTCTGTCCTACTGTACAATAACTAGAAAGCACTGATCTGACGCAAATTTTTTTTTTTGCGGATATGGTAGGAATAATGGGTATACACCGCCTATGTGTCGTGATATTGTTGTTCTGAATGCGTGTCAGCAACAACAATTATGCAATGTACCCCCCTGCAGACGTGGCAGGCATAATGGGTATACACCGCCTATGTGTAGTGATATTGTTCTGAAAAACGCATCAATAACAGCAACTACACCATGTATCTCCCTGCAGGCGTGGCAGGTATAAAAGGTATAAACCACCTATGGATCGTAAGGCTGTAACTCTGAATACGTGGCAGAAAACTACGGAGTACCACCCCCTGCTGACATGGTAAGTATGATGCCCCGACCACAACAGCTGTTTAAATACTAAAGTGAGGAACGCATGAGCCCCAATGCTATGCAACTATATGCACTGCGGACGCTACAATGAATTTACAAAAGTGCACTGTAAACACTATAAAGTGAGAGAACTAAATAAACTGACATTAGCATAAAACCCTGAGTATATAGACCAAATGAACTATGTGTGCGTATATACAAACGAACTATATGAATTGCCACTGAAAATACTACCATGGCAATAAACACTTATCCACAGTATAAAAGTAACAAGCCGATGTAACATAACACAAGTGTAAGAACGGTATACTGTAATTAATACCAGCATGAATAAATTACAAGCATAAGTACAACATGAATCTATGAGCGTGTGTATGAAGAGTGTTATGTACAGTATACTTCCAACGGGCGTATGTACGACATGAAACCTACAAGCGTGTGTGCAGTATAAATACTACCAGCCCTCTGAGCGTATGTACAGTATAAACCTGCGAGCGTGTGTACCGCATAATTCTTACGAGCGAGTATACTGTATGACTCCTATGAGCGTTCCCCGTTCTGCATAGCCTACTGTGGGAACCGAATGTTAACCCCCCCTGCCCTGTCCCCGTCGGTTCCACGTTCTGCCTAGCCTACTGTGGGAACCGAATGTTAACCCCCCCCCCCCGCCCCGGAACTGCTATTGGTCGATCGCATCTGATCGAACAATAGCAGGAATAGGAGGGGTGGCACCCCTGCAACCTCACTCCTCACTCCCTTCAGGGGGATCGTGGGTATCTTGGACAACCCCGATCCCCCTTATTTTCCGGGTCACTGGAGACCCGTATGACCCGGAATCGCCGCAAATCGCCAGCGTGAATTCACCGGCAATTTGCGTTGATCGCCGACATGGGGGGGAGGGGGATCTCAGCACCCCCTTGGGCATTGGCTCGGGATGCCTGCTGAATGATTTCAGCAGGCATCCCGTTCCGATCACCGCCCGTCGAGCTGTGGTGAATGGAAATGCGGAGGGCGTACAGGTACACTCTCTGTCCTTAAGTGATGGGACGCAAGGGCAAATCCAGAAGCCCTCCATCCCCAACAAGTTAAAATGATACCCATGATTACATAAGTTTCTATTACTGTTGCGCTTAAAAAAATGGCAAACTTTTTAACCAAATTTGTACATTTAAGGACCAAGCGTTCTTCTGTTTTTGCACTTTAGTGTTTTTCCTCCTTACATTTTAAAAGTCATAACCCTTTAAATTTAGCACCTAAAAATGCATATGATGGCTTTTTTTTTGCGCCACCAATTCTACTTTGTAATGACAAAAGTCATTTTACCCAAAAATGTACAGCAAAAAAGGAAAAAATATAATTTAACTTTTGGGGGCTTCTGTTTCTACACAGTACATTTTTCTGTAACAATGACACTTTATCTTTATTCTGTAGGTCCAAACGATTAAAATTATACCCTACTTATATAGGTTAGATTTTGTCGTACTTTGGAAAAAATCATAGTGGTATAGGTGAGTTTTGGTGAATGTGGGGATCTGTGTAACAAAATTTATAGTATAATAGGAGATCCACAGATTATATAAAACATAGCTTTTATTAGAAATACAATAAAATGAACATGAACAATTTGTAGATAATCAAAATTTCAAGTGTAATGCCTGGATGTAGGCACACTTGCGTTGCCTAGGAAGCTGACTCTGCTAGTCAACAGACCCCCTACCTATTAATGCAGGGAGGCCTTCCTATAGAGGGCCAGCCCGCATCCGGATCCTCCTATCTCACCCTAGTGCTTCAGGATGGGATAGGGGTGGGTATGGGGAGTAATGCGTACTTAAGGCAGATACCAAACAGTACCTCCAGATATCACCGCGTGAGTAAGGTGCATATAAAAGATTATACAGTATACATATATTGATGAACCATGTAATATACACAATAATGAATAGATTTCCAACGGGTTTCACTGTGCCATTATTCTGTGGCACAGCTCCTCAGGGATTGAATTCAGAGAAATAAGATACACATATAATAAGCTTATCTCTCTCTTCTCCCACGTTAGTGTAGAGCTAGGTATACAGCCTGGAGGTATATAATGTGCATTCAGAATTCTCCCTTTGTTAGGGGGAGTGATGTGCATATGTTCATCTCTTTATGTAGGCAGTCCATGGGTGAAAAATTACTTCAAGTTTATGATGGACTTATAGCGCAGATGACATATACTTCGCATTAAGGGATGGTAGAAACCTACATTTATGGTAGAAGTTCCCATAAATATGTGTATATATATATATATATATATATATATGCTATGATGAATGGGATGCCGGTCCTCAGATCTATGGAGGAATCTGATATGTGAAGCCTCTGGGCTTGCGGCGATAAGGCAGCCTAAGAGGGGTAACTTTTGTGCAGAGAACCCGATCTCCAGGACGCGCTGGCAAGAAAAATCTTAACTCCATGCACGAAAATTTATACATTTAAAAGTGTCCTCTTCTGACCTCAATAATTTTAAATTTTTCTGCATACGGGGCTATATGAGGGCTCATATTTTGCTTTGGGATCTTTTAATCAGTACCATTTTTGTTTTGATCAGACTTTTTGATCGCTTTTTATTCATTTCTTTATGGTATAAAAAGTGACCAAAAATACCCTATTTTGGACTTTGGAATTTTTTTGCGTGTACGACATTGCCCGTGCGGTGTAATTAACAATATATTTTTATAATTCGGACATTTACGCACGCAGCAATTATTATGTTTTTATATGGAATTTGGGAAAAGGGGGGTGTTTTAAACTTTCAATAAGGAAGGGTTTAATGTGTATTTTTTATTTTATTTATTTTCTTACACCTTATTAGTCATTAGATTCCTCATACAGATCAATGTGGTTCCATAGAACCACACTGATCTGTGTGATCTGCACTCGATTGATAAAGCCTGGTTCTGCCAGGCTTTATCAATGCAAGAGACGGGACCTGCACGGAAGGAGAGATAAGCCCTCCGGCTACCGCCACAGTGGATTGCCCCTCCGCGATCACGCTGCAGGGGGGCGATCCACCCCACTGGACAGACAAGGAGCATTTACAGGGTTCTTTAAAGTTGACAGCGGCGATCTAAAGGGTTAATAGCCGTCCGTGGCAATCGCCGCATGTCGGCTATTAATGCCGGCCCTCAGCTACAAGAATCAGCTGAGGGCCGGCCGGCCGGTCGGTCGGGTACCCTCGCTATACCCAGATAACAGCACTTTTTGTCGGTGAAATGGGGAAAATGGGACAATTTACATTTTATTGGTGGAGGGGATATTTTTTTTTTTACTTTTTTTTACTTTTAATTTTACACTTTAATAGTCATTTGATTGCTAATACTGTTTAGTGCTATGCAGTGTTATCAGTCACAGTCATCTTCTGCTCTGGTCTGCTTGATCTCAGACCAGAGCAGAAGACCTATGGAAGGAAGCGGAGGCAGGTGAGGGGACCTCCATCTGCCGTTCTGGATGATCGGATCCCCGCGGCAGTGCTGCGGCTGATCCCATCATCCATTTTCATGACCGTAGCGCTGCAGATGCCATGATCTGTATTGATCAAGGCATCTGAGGGGTTAATGGCAGACATCCGCACGATCGCGGATGTTGGCCATTACCGGTGGGTCCCTCGCTGCTATCAGCAGCCGGGACCTGCCGCGCATCGCTCCGATGCTCGTGGTCATGTATATGACGTAAATGTACGTCCTGGTGTGTTAAGTACCACCGCACCAGGACATTTATGTCCTGCATCGTTAAGGGGTTAAATAATTTTGTATGGAAAAAAAAAAGCATAAATAAATTCTTTAAAAAAAGATGTCCAATATGTTTTTGAAACATTCATATAAGCTGAGTCTTCAGTCAAAATAAATAAATACTTTTTTTTTTTTTTTTTTAAAGAGGTAAGGGGCAGTTTAAGAGGACCAGTGAGAAGGAAAATGGGCATAAATAAGCCCATGGCTATACAGTGATAGTCATCATGATTCGGAGCACACTTTTTTCTTATTTTTGAATAGTCCTCTCAACTGATATAAGCCTAATTGCTCATATACAAATGAGGCTCAAGTGCCCAGGGGGCATTCCCCAGGTAAGTCCAGCCCATGTCCTTTTTATCTAGTGGCTGTCAATCAAACAGGGTAGGCAGAGATAAGTGGGTTGTAGGGCGGTAATAAAGAGCACATAAGCTAGACTTACTTGGGCTCTTGCTGTGCTGGGAAAAAAAATATCCAGTTCAGATCTTCATGCTTACTACCAACCCAACCTTCATGCTTACTCTTCAACCCAATACTGTATAAATGCAAAAAAAGTTCAACTCTTTTAATGTATGTTCACACAGATAGGTTTGGTGGTTTTCCACAGTGAAATTTCCGCAGAGAAAACCTGCAATGGGAAACTCAAACTAGCAGCAGTAAATCGTGTGTAACACGCTACTGAGGAAATGACGACATAATCTTCAAAAATGCATCTAGCTAAAGAAAAACTTTTTAAAAATAAAATCACAAAAATGGGATCAAGAAACATATATTAATATAGTGCTAACATGGTTGTGGAATTCAATGCACAAAAGCAAACTTATTGCGCAGATGTTAAATGTACCCAGTAAGGCTGCATTCACAATTTTTACATACGGTTACCGTATATTGCTTTCAATGTGAAAGCCGTATGCAACCCTATGAAAAAACGTAGTAATTGACATTCCATACAAAACCGTTTTCCATTGAGTGCAATGTTATAAAAACCGTATACGGTTGTTATAACATAAAAAGGTCCCAAACCTGGACAGTGCCGGGTCCAAAACCGTAGTAGACCACAGTTTTGCACAGGGGAAGAAAAACGTACAAGATCAAAACCATACACGGCCGAATATATCTAGTTGAATACAATTTTTATCTTGTATGTTTTTTCCCATGCGTAAAACCAAGGTCTACTATGGTTTTGGGCACGGGACTGTCCGGTTTTTGGACCTTTCTATGTTATAACAACCGTATACAGTTTTTATAACATTGCACTCAATGCAAAACGTATTGAGCACTAAAATACTTACAGCAACGGTATGCCAAAAACAAGATGTGAATGAAGCCTTAAACAGTTTTCCTGTTGCACCACACCAGTGGATGTGGACTACTTCTGAGTGCGGTAATCACACCATTTCGCAGGTGAGACTTCTGTAACATTTTTTTTTGCGACTTTTTAAAATTGTTCACGTACGGATGTTTTGTACTCCAGGTCAGACCTGGAGCAGACTTGCGACTTTTTGTAAGGGTTGTTGTTTTTCTGTCTACGTGCGACTTCTGCACATCATAAATTCCCGACCACTGCAAAGTAAAAACTGAAATTCATTTAGGTAAAGCTGATTGTAACTTTTTGCTTACCCACAAAACTCGCACAAAAAAGTGCTTAGGCACACATGCAACTTTTTGTGCCCCCCAGTGTAAGAAAAAAAAGGCTCTAAATAACTTGATAAATGTCCCCCTATGTTGATACAGTTTTGCAAAACAAAGTTTTGTGTATGATTATATCATTAGCCATACATTATTTCTTGGTCCATGCTAAAATTCTAAATAGAAGCTTAATTACATCAATACTGCAAGGGCCCCGCAGTTTATGAATTGATAAATTTCCCCCTATTAAACTATGTTCAATCCACTGAACTCATAGGATCCAGCGTAGTTATGCCATGTCATACATCAACATACCATTTATTATTACGGATTCCAGAGTGAATATACAGTCATGGTCGTAAATGTTGGAACCCCTGAAATTTTTCTTGAAAATTAAGTATTTCTAACAGAAAAGGATTGCAGTAACACATGTTTTCAACAATCAAACCAAGACGCTTTATTAGAGCAGGCATTATAGCAGGTAACCATTATAACAGTCAAAATTAGACAAGTAAAGATCCCCAAAGGGAGGAAACAAAACATCAAGAGTCAGTAGTCAGTCATAATATGAACCGCTCAGTGCTGCGAGGTATGGCATTATAAAGTGTAAACTATAAATACAAGACAAAACCTTACAATCAGATGGCAGTAGGGATACAATGAATGGATAGGAAGGCGTCATCGCCCAACACTTTAGTAAAGGGTGAAACTATGAGACATAGGTGGACAATAGGTAGAGGAAATCCATGGTTCCCAAACAATATTAAATCTCTCCACAGTGTCTTCTCTAATAGAAGAAAGTTTTTCATTTAGCATAATGGAATTAATTCTAGCTATAACTGGGGAAAGGGCCAGTGTGGGTTGCTTCCATTGGGAGGCAATATAAATACGCGCCGCCAGAAGCACATGTTGGGCTAATTTAAACATTCGAAACGGCATTCTGCTTGGTCTATAACTCAAAAGACAAATCATAGGAGTAAAAGTTACAAAACATGGCAAAATATCAGTCAGCCCTTTCATAATTTGGCGCCAAAACGAGACTACTACTGGGCAGCTCCACCACGTGTGATACATGGTACCCCTCGCACCACAGACACTAAAGAAATAGGGAGACACTGAAGCATAAATCCTATTTAGTCTCGTCGGGACCATGTAAGTTCTATGGAGAACCTTAAGGGATGTTTCGGCTAGGGAGACCTGCCAACTACCCCTACTAGCGGAGCCGCAGCAGGAATGCCATTGAGAAAGAGAAAGTTCAGAATGAAAATCAGTTTCCCAGTCAATCATAAATTTGAGCTTCCGGCCACTGGGTACAGGGGAGTTAAGTGGAGCATATGAGGACAAAATAAGGCCTGGACGACCGGGGGTATAAAGGGCATATGCCTGTAAGGGGGTCGGGTGAATCTCTGAAGACCGAGGCCCAAGAGAGGCATTAATGGACAGAATCTGTAGGGCCCTGTAGCGTTCATGGGGAGGTACAGAATATCTACTAATGAGGTCTTCCAGAGACATGAGCTGCTTTCAGATTAAAAACTTCGACAGGCAAGTCAGATTGGCCTCTATCCACCACTGAAATGCAGAGGTTTGGAGGCCAGGCGAAAACAGAGGGTTAGCTAAAAAGGTAAGGAAAGGGGACACTGGAGATTGAAGAGACAGCTTGAAGCGAACTGCCCGCTACAGAGAAAGCGCTTGAAGGGCAATCCAGGCAGAGGAGGGGAGCAACATAGAGATAGGGCAAGAAGAACAAAGTAAGGCTGAATAAGAGTAAGGAGAGAAAAGGTGAGACTCAAGACGAACCCAACGAGGTGCATCCCAAGGGACCTGAACCAGAGCCAACTGGGCCAACCTAGCAGCATAATAGTAACGTTTAAAATTAGGAACGTAGAATCCACCCACCCATCTATGGTAGTACATAAGGGTTCTATTAATCCTTGGGCGGTTCCTCCTCCATATAAATGCAAAGACATCTCCCTGCAGGAGGCTTAAAGCGCCCAAAGGAACAGGGATGGGCAAAGTGCGGAATAAATATAATAAACGTGGTAAAATAACCATCTTGACTACATTTACTCTGCCTAACCAAGAGATATAGGGGAGATCCCTATTGTGAAGGTCAGATCTGATGGTCTTAAACAAAGAAGGCTAATAAGCCTGATCTAAAAGAGGCAGTGATGGAGTAAATTTAATACCCAGATATGGTAAGCCTCTACTAGAATCCCTAAAGCCAAAATTCAATAGAATGAGATGTTGCATTGGGGGGGGGGGGGGGGGGGGGGGGGGGTACATTACAAAACAAAACATCTGATTTGGAGATATTGACTCGAAGACCCGACTGCTCACCAAAAGTAGACAAAAGTTGAAATAAATTAGGGAGGGAGACCAGAGGATTTGTCAAAGTTAGAAACAGGTCATCCGCAAAAAGGCTAGTTTTATATACAGAGGAGCCCATCGACACACCCCCTATATCAGGGTGTTGGCGTATCAATGCTGCTAGGGGCTCCATCACCAGGGCGAAGAGTGCAGACGAGACAGGGGGCAGCCCTGCCATGTGCCCTGCCGCACAGAAATAGGCTTCGGGCCAGTGGAGGGTAGTTTCAGGTAGGCAGTAGGGTGCGAGTATAAGAGATGCAGGATGTGAACAAACCGACCAGAAATCCCAAATTTAGATAGGACCGCAAATAGAAATGGCCATGTCACACTATCAAATGCCATTTCTATATTGAGGGCTAAAGCCAGCATAGGCGTAGAGGAGAAATTAGACCATTGGATCAGATTCAGGATGGTACGGACATTATCGGGAGCTTGGTGCCCAGGGACAAAGCCCACTTGGTCGGGATGCACCAGACTGGGAAGAAAACGAAGCAGAGAAATAGGGCGATAGTTAGCAGGAAGAAGGAGATCTTTGTTAGGCTTAGGATGAACTGTAATAAGAGCATCCAGAAAATCAGGAGATAGGGAAGTGGCTGAGAAAAGAGAGTTGAGAAAGTTAGTTAGGTGGGGAAGAAGAACAGAGGTAAATCGTTTGTAGTAGGGAGCAGAAAGTCCATCTGGACCAGGAAACTTGCCTATCTTCAAGCGGTCAATGGCCCCGGAGACCTCGTCCTCTGTAATTGGAGTACTTAATAGATCGTTATCTGAGGAGGAGAGAAAGGGTAAGGAAACCTGCGAGAGAAAATCTCGTGAAATTTCCAAACTAGTGGGAGAGTGGGGGAGAGGAGTATACAAAGCGGAATAAAAAGAATGAAAAGTTTCATAAATACGATCAGGGTGGGAAGTGCGAAGACCAGGGCGCAGCTGGATGCAGTGTACTCTATTAAATGATGAGACATTTTTAAGCATAGAGGCCAATAAACTAACCAGTTTATTCGCAAATTTGTAATATGTCGCACCCGTCCAGCGGAGAGCCTTTTCAACCTGTATCGAGAGAAGTGCATCCAGCTGGGTCCTGGTGTCACTTAATGCCTTAAACAAATATAGAGAAGGCGCTTGTTGATGAGCTAAGGTCAGTTTGGCTAACTTTGGAGCTTAGCCTCCAGCGCATTCTGTACCGTGGTGCGGTACCGTTTAATACCTGTAGCCATTGAAATTATTCGACCTTGAATAAAGGCCTTGTGGGCAAGCCATACCCATTGCAGCTTCGCTGTGGGGCTACTATTAGAAGTAAAGTAACCCGCAAGGTCTCCCTCTAATTGCTGTCTAAATCTGGGCATAGTTAGGAGGGATTAATTGAAACGCTATTTAAACAGAGTTGAGGTCATAAGACCGAAATCAAACACGGAGAGAACGAGATCATGGTCCGACCAAGACACAGAGACACGGCGTGAGTACAACAGAGAGCACAATGACCTGTGAGAAATACTTCATTTTCAAGAAAAATTTCAGGGTTGCCAACACTTACGGCCATGACTGTACATTGCCTCACAGACATACATTAATATTGACTTTGAAAAAAAAGATAAATAGGCAACAGATCTACAACCCATTAGGTAAACCCCATGATCAGACATTCATCCTTTATCCTGTGAATAGGGGATACATGTGTATGGTGGTAAAACACCCTTAAAGGGGTTGTGCGCTGCCCTGCTTTTCGGAGCTCCGCACGCAGCGTCCGGAAGTTCATTACTCCGAATGCTGTGTGCGGGCTTCCGTGTTTGCGGCCGCCGGACGTGACGTCACGCCCGGCCCCCTCGTGACGTCATGCCCGCCCCCTCAACGAAAGTCTATGGGAAGGGGGCACGACCTCTGTCACGCCCCTTCCCATAGACTTTGGTAGAGGGGACGGACGTGACATCACGAAGGGGCCGGGCGTGACGTCATGTCCGGCGGCCGCGAACACGGACGCCCGCACACAGCGTTCGGAGTAATGAACTTCCAGATGCTGCGTGCGGAGCTCCAAAAAGCAGGGCAGCGCACAACCCCTTTATAAAAAACTTGTGGTCAGTCAAAAAAAAATTAGTCTTTTACTTTGTTCTATATCCTTAACCACTTAAGGACCAAGGACGTTCTGGAACGTCCCCGCACCCTGGGCTTTAAAGACCAAGGACGTTCCAGAACGTCCTGGTGTTTCTCCGGTCTCTGCCGCGCGCCGGGCAGAGATCGGAACGGCATGTCTGCTGATATCGTTCAGAAGGCATACCGTGCAAATGGTCCCGGGACCCCTGGTCCCGAGACCCCCGCATGTCGGCGATCGCCAGAGATCGCTTGCAAAATCACGCAAGCGATCTTCGGCGATTCGGGTCATTCGGGTCACTTGTGACCCGATGACCCGGTAATAAATGGTGATCGGCGGTGTACAATTCACCGCCAATCACCTGCCGTTGCTGGGGAGCAGTGACAATACTGTCACCACCCCAGCAACGCTGCTATTGGCCGGCGATCGTCCAGCCAATAGCAGTGTGGCAGAGGAGTCAGCGTGTGCAGAAGTGAGAAGAAGCCGTGGATCCCCCCTCAGAGCTCCGGAGCCCCCTCAGGAGCCTAAGATTAGGGACAGCGGATTGCAGGGACAGGTAGGATTCAATAAAGTAAAAAAAGTTTTAAAGAAGTTACAAAAAAACAGTCCCCCCCGATCCCCTAATAGGTCCCCAGGGTCCTTTTAGGGTCTGATTCCCTGACCCCGGGTCCTATTAGGGGTTCAGGGAGCTGCATGCGCCATCCATTTTTTTTTGGGCCGCAGCTTTTTTTTTTTTTTTTTTTTTTTTTTTTATAAAAAAAAATATCCCCCCCGACCCCCTAATAGGTCCCCCAGGGTCCTATTAGGGTCTGATTCCTTACCTCGGGTCCTATTAGGGGTTCAGGGAGCTGCGTTTGCCACCCCTTTTTTTTTGGGGCCGAAGCATTTTTTTTTTTCTATTACTGTTATTACACTTTTTACACCAAGCACCACATACTTCCCCGCCCCCCCCCCAGCACACACTCCCTCCCCCCCGCCACTGCACCCCCCACGCCACCATAGAAAAAAGGCGATGGCCCGCCGGGCATTTTCGGCAGCAGAGGCTTACGCTTTTTTAGCTTCTGACTCCGAATCTGCCAGTGAGGACGAGGAAGATCCTAAATTTTTGTGTTCTTCCTCGCCCTCCTCATCATCTAATAGTGATGATAAGTACCCTGTACGGCGGCGGAGACGCCGCCAGGCGAGGCCACGCACCCCCCATGAGAGTGACCCAGTGGCCGACACTAGTACGAGTGGCAATGCCGCTCGTAATAGGAGTCCGGCCCCTAAGACAAGTGCACCGGAGCCCCCTTCCGGTGACCCTGTCTGGAGACCCCCAGAGGGTTATCAGCCACGGGTTCCTGAGTTTGTTGGCCACTCAGGAATCCGGATTGACACGGCTGGCTTCACTGATCTGGACTTTTTAAAGTTTTTTTTCAGTGACAGCCTGGTCAATCACTTGTATGCCCAGCAGTTCATTGCCCACCACCCCGATTCGCTTTTGGCCAGGCCCAATGAATGGCGCGCCATTGATGCAGCGGAAATGAGGACATTTCCGGGCCTCACGCTGCATATGGGCCTGGACAAAAAACCAAGTGTTCGTCATTACTGGAGCTGGGACGTCCTCTACCAGACCCCGCTTTACAGTATGGCGAAGACTCGGAGGCGGTTCAAGGCCATTCGGAAATGCCAGCATTATGCAGATAATGCGGCATGTCCGCCCCGAGGTGTTCCCGCCCATGATCGGCTTTCCAAAGTGAGGCCGGTCATCGATCACTTTGGGGCCAAATTTTTGGAGGCCTACGTACCGCTCAGGGACCTCTCGGTAGATGAGTCTCTCATCAGTTTTAAGGGGAGACTCATCTTCCGCCAGTACATTCCCTCGAAGCGGGTGCAGTATGGCGTGAAGCTCTATAAACTTTGTGAGAGTACCTCCGGGTACACTCTAAAGTTTAGAGTGTATGAGGGACGAGATTCCCGTATTGAACCCCCAGAATGTCCCCCCACTCTGGGTGTTATCAGGAAACTCGTTTGGGAGCTTGTGAACCCATTGCTGGATAAGGGATTCCACGTGTACGTGGACAACTTTTATACCAGCATCCCTCTCTTCACATGCCTTGCCGCCAGATCCACGTCCGCTTGTGGGACCGTGCGGAAAAACCAGAGAGGCCTCCCTCTAAATTTTGTTAAGACGCCTATCCCCAAGGGTGAGTCCCGTGCCCTAACCCATGATAACCTGTTGTTGGTGAAGTATAAGGATAAGAGGGATGTCCTTATGCTCACCACTATTCATGGGAACGGCAGCACCCCTGTCCCTGTGCGAGGTACCGTGGGACCGGTCCTCAAGCCCGATTGTATTCTGGACTACTGCATAGGCTGCTTCAGGGAGTATCACACTTCCATGGAGCCCCAAATTTTCCCTTTTTATTAGAATTTTCCATAATTTGACCAATGTACCAAGTCCAGAGTTCATTCCAAAATATAACCCCCAGAAATCACTAAATTGCCCAAAAAAAACCTTTAAAAAAAAAACCTGATAAGACCTCTGGGGGTGTTTTGTCAAAAAATGGGTCATAGGTCACTGAGTCACTATCATCAGGGACTTTTTTTATGTTGCCTCAAATGCGCAGCGCTCTCTCTCCACCTGAGCGGGTGCGCATTTGAGGCAACAGGTTAGGGACGGCCACACACATCACATTCCCAGAATGAGCATAGGGTTTGGGATGGGCATATTTTTTTTAGTTTTGGCTATGCTCTGGGCCATCATTCTGGGAACATATCCTGTTTTATTATGTTTTATAATTTTCTGGCCCACTGTACCCCATATTATGGACCTCTGTACCCCACCTGTCTACCCCAGTTACGGCGCGTTGTCCCCCATAGTGTTCCCCTATTTTAGGGCTCAGTGCTCCCCCCATTAACGCTCCTTGAGGGGGGGGCCCACATCCTGGCTCCTTATCAAGCTCAAGGTCCCTGACTGTGCTTCCACTCAAGCAAGACCTGCTGTGCACCCGCCAAGCCTAAATCATCAAAAAATAAGGTATGTCCTTACTCCAAAGAAATCTATTTACAGATTGTGGGGGGGTCTTTTCTGCTATTAACCCTTGTAAAAATGTAAAATTTGGGGGGAAACACATTTTAGTGAAATTTTTTTTTTTTTTTAAATACGCAAAAGTTGTGAAACCCCTGTGGGGTATTTAGGCTTAAGGGGTCTAGTTTCCTCAAGGGGTCTAGTTTCCAAAATGGTATGCCATGTGGGGGGTATTTTGCTGTCCTGGTACCATAGGGGCTTCCTAAATGCGACATGTCCCCCCCATTTCAGCAAAGTTTGCAAATGTGACTCCTTCTCTTCTGAGCATTGTAGTTTGCCCGTAGTGCACTTAACGTCCACTTATAGGGTACCTCCATACTCAGAAGAGATGGGGTTACAAATTTTGTGCAGTATTTACTGCTATTAACCCTTGCAAAAATGTGAAATTTGGGGGGAAACACACATTTTAGTGAAAAAAAAATAAAAAAATGTACATATGGAAAAGTCGTGAAACCCCTGTGGGGTATTAAGGCTCACTTAATTCCTTGTTATGTTCCTCAAGGGGTCTAGTTTCCAAAATGGTATGCCATGTGGGTGTTTTTGCTGTTCTGGCACCATAGAGGCTTCCTAAATGCGACATGCCCCCCTAGCAAAATTTGCTCTCAAAAAGCCAAATATTACTCCTTCTCTTCTGAGCATTGTAGTTCGCCCGTAGTGCACTTCAGGGGAACTTATGGGGTACCTCCATACTCAGAAGAGATGGGGTTACAAATTTTGGGGGGTCTTTTCTACTATTAACTCTTGAAAAAATGTGAAATTTGGGGGGAAACCCACATTTTAGTGAAAAAAAATATATTAATTTTTTACATATGCAAAAGTCGTGAAATCCCTGTGGGGTATTAAGGTTCACTTTATCCCTTGTTACGTTCCCCAAGGGGTCTAGTTTCCTAAATATAATGCAATGTGTTTTTTTTTTTTTGCTGTCCTGGCACCATAGGGGCTTCCTAAATGCGGCATGCCCCCAGAGCAAAATTTGCTTCCAAAAAGCCAAATGTGACTACCCCTCTTCTGAGCCCTGCAGTGCGCCAGCAGAGCACTTTTCACCCCCACATGGGGTGTTGTCTGAATCGGGAGAAATTGGGCTTCAAATTTTGGGGGGTATTTTCTGCTTTAACCCTTTGTAAAAATTAAACATTTTTGGGAAACCAAGCATTTTCAGTACATTTTTTTTTTTTTTTTTTTACATTTGCAAAAGTCATGAAACACCTGTGGGGTATTAAAGCTCAATTAATTCCTTGTTACGTTCCCCAAGGGGTCTAGTTTCCAAATATAATGCCATGTGTTTTTTTTTTGCTGTCCTGGCACCATAGGGGCTTCCTAAATGCGGCATGCCCCCAGAGCAAAATTTGCTTCCAAAAAGCCAAATGTGACTACTCCCTTTCTGAGACCTGTAGTGCGCCAGCAGAGCACTATTCACCCCCACATGGGGTGTTTTCTGAATCGGGAGAAATTGGGCTTCAAATTTTGTGGGGGGTATTTTCTGTTTTAACCCTTTGTAAAAATTTAAAATTTTTGCGGAAACCAAGCATTTTAGGTAAAATTATAATTTTTTTTAACATATGCAAAAGTCGTGAAACCCCTGTGGGGTATTAAGGTTCACTTTACCCCTTGTTACGTTCCCCAAGGGGTCTAATTTCCAAAATATAATGCCATGTGTTTTTTTTTGCTGTCCAGGCACCATAAGGGCTTCCTAAATGCGGCATGCCCCCAGAGCAAAATTTGCTTCCAAAAAGTCAAATGTGACTACTCCTCTTCTGAGACCTGTTGTCTGCCAGTAGAGCACTTTACAACATCATATGGGGTGTTTGCTGAATCGGGAGAAATTGGGCTTCAAATTTTGGTGGGTATTTTCTGCTATTACCCTTTTTAAAAATGTAAAATTTTTGGGAAAACAAGCATTTTATGTAAAAAAAAAAAATTTTCTTTTTACATTTGCAAAAGTCATGAAACACCTGTGGGGTATTAAAGCTCACTTAATTCCTTGTTACGTTCCCGAAGGGGTCTAGTTTCCAAAATGCTATTCCATGTGTTTTTTTTTTTTTTTTTTTGCTGTTTTGGCACTCTAGGGGCTTCCTAAAGGTGACATGCCCCCCAAAATCCATTTCAGAAAAATGTTCTCTCCAAAATCCCCTTGTCGCTCCTTCCCTTCTGAGCCCTCTACTGCGCCCGCCAAACAATTTACATAGACATATGAGGTAGATCCTTACTCGAGAGAAATTGGGCTACAAACACCAGTAAAAATTTTCTCCTTTTACCCCTTGCAAAAATTCGAAAATTGGGACTACAAGAACATGCGAGTGTAAAAAATGAAGATTGTGAATTTTCTCCTTCACTTTGCTGCTATTCCTGTGAAACACCTAAAGGGTTAAAACACTTACTGAATGTAATTTTGAATACTTTGGGGGGTGTAGTTTTTATAATGGGGTAATTTATGGGGTATTTCTAATATGAGGACCCTTCAAATCCACTTCAAAACTGAACTGGCCACTGAAAAATAGTGAGTTTGAAAATTTTGTGAAAAATTGGAAAATTGCTGCTGAACTTTGAAGCCGTCTGGTGTCTTCCAAAAGTAAAAACTCATCAATTTTATGATGCAAACATAAAGTAGACTTAATGTATATGTGATCCAAAAATTTTTTTATTTTGAATATCCATTTTCCTTACAAGCAGAGAGCTTCAAAGTTAGAAAAATGCAAAATTTTATTTTTTTTCATCAAATTTTGGGATTTTTCACCATGAAAGGATGCAAGTTACCACAAAATGTTACCACCATGTTAAAGTAGAATATGTCACGTAAAAACAATCTCGGAATCAGAAAGATAACTAAAAGCATTCCAGAGTTATTAATGTTTAAAGTGACAGTGGTCAGATGTGCAAAAACGCTCTGGTCCTAAGGTGTAAAATGGTCTGGTCCTTAAGGGGTTAATTCCAACAGGCTTTGTTTTTGCCATTCTCAAAATATAGGTTTTACTATTTGGTTGGCTATCTGTACTTTTTACTGAGTAGTCAAATGGGTGGGAACTTTACTGAAATGCTAGGCTCAGGGGTGTGTGATTAAGTGTTTCATAATTACATCCCCCAGAACATGATTCAAACACCATTAACCTTCTACATACCCCCTAAGTCTAGCAGTCACACCCCACTATGCAATAAAGTTCCAACCCATCAGGCTACTCAGTAAAAAGTACAGAAAGTCAGCCAAATAGAGATCCCCAATATCTCGGGAATGGGTGGGTGTAGCATGAAAGAAAAAACACTTTTAGGGAACCCACATGAAATAATAAGACTAACTAAAGTCAAAATTCTCCAAC
Source organism: Hyla sarda (assembly GCF_029499605.1). Lineage (NCBI taxonomy): Eukaryota > Metazoa > Chordata > Amphibia > Anura > Hylidae > Hyla > Hyla sarda. The sequence continues at coordinate 238,600,711 of NC_079190.1, forward strand.
CATTTCTAATTAAAGGGAGCTTTTTATTATGGAACACAACCCTTATAACCCAATAGGTGTACCAACAGGTCCATTTCAAAGAACATGTATTATGTAATCTGTCTAGAAAACCACAAAAGAGTCAAAAGGTCAATTGTATTGCAATGAAGTTAAGCGTAGCATTTAACCAAAATAAAAGAATATCACAATACGGGAGTCTTCTCTATGTATTGATCTAAAATGGTTTGGCAGCTACACATTGTCTCAACCATGCAATTATCTTGAACTCTGACTTATTAGTCATTTCTAATAACTTTAAAAGCACAGTTCATCATACTAGATCAAACTATTGACATTTTATAAATGACAGCATTTATTACAAGTCCATACTTTTATCTACACATAAAGTTTTACTTAATTAACTTAATTCTTTATTATAACTTTTCAAAATATGAAATATAAAGTTTACCAAGGAAAACAAAAAAAGCAAAACAGAAATGCATCAATTTTAAATGTTTTCTATGCTAGGAAACCAAGTGTAAAACCATCACCACAACCATCTGTAGCTCAGTTACGACTGTGGCTGCTGTAGGAATGGCTTTAAAGTATAGCTGAAAGGAGTAACTCACTTGGAGTGAAGATCCCTCAGCACTTGCAGACACATCAGTAGATATAAAACACAAGCTTTTCTTTTATCTTCTTAAAAAACATCAGGGTAGCAAATCATGTTAAATACATGGACCTACGCGTTTCGGCTGTGTAGCCTTTCTGAAAGGTCTGCTCAAGACAAATATATTATGCCGAATAAATACACAAATGCATACAAAGCTCCTCCCTGTTGTGCACATCACTTCCTGTGTTATTCCTGAATTTAAGCTCCATATTCACACTTGCTTGATTATGTGCCTGCGGTCTAAGGAGATACATTTTTTATATACCGTATATATATATAAAAAAAATCCTATATTTAAGCTCCATATCCACACTTGCTTGATTATGTGCCTGCGGTCTAAGGAGATACATTTTTTATATACCGTATATATATATAAAAAAATCCTATATTTAAGCTCCATATTCACACTTGCTTGATTGTATGCATATGGTTTATGGGGGGGGGGGGGGAATCCTGAAATTAAGCTCCATATTCACACTTGCTTGATTGTGTGCATACGGTTTATGGGAAAAATTGAATTCAAACCTCACTAAGTTGGAGGAACCCATTATTTATATGAAACAAAGGAAATTCGCTTGGGACCGTGAGGATTATATAAATAATCAAGTTTACACATGGAAACTCACAATAAGTGTCCCTAGTCCATCCTTAAAAAACCGCGACACAATCGCAGTGACATACATGTGTCTTTTTCCTCTTCAGAGGGGAAAACCTATGAGTCATCTTAAGATCTCTCAGATACTGACTCAGGCTCCAATTTTGGGGGACATGAACCGCTTCAACCGTTCACTAACAGTGGAAAAAAATGTTTTCAATGCAGACACTGCCAGTAATACTCAGTTTCAGAATACTCCTGATCTCAACCATTTGGGGGTTTTGAGGGTACCATTACATTTTTCACTTATAGATCAGATAGCAGTCTCTGAAATGCATGAGTTGCAATATTCAGACCACAGTCCAGGGGATATTGTATCTACTGTAGATAGGATCAGAGTTACCAATTAATTTTTCTATCCAATCAACTCCAGGGTACAGTGTATGGATGCCTTCCAACACAGAATAGAGAAAGAATTGTTTCAATTGGAGAAAAATATCAAATCTACACCCACTTCTTGTTCCAATGTCACGACTAGAGACCGCAAAGCCATTAAATGGGCACTGTCACCAACTTTATTTTTTGATATGTTGTAGTACTTATGTACTACAACATATCTCTAATATACTTTTATTATTTTTTTTTTCATTAAAAAGGTTTAATTTACATTTAAAAAACGGCCACTGAAAAAGGACTGATTTTGGAGTGGCAATCAGTCCTTTTTCAGTTAGGCTGCACTCGCTCCCTGCCTGTCAATCAGACAGGCGAGAGCGAGCGCATTGGCTCCCCGGCCACTGGCTGGGAGGCCACTCCTCCCGCACATCGCCGCCTCGTTGCCGCCGCCGTCCCTGCACGCCCTCTGCCGGACTCTGCAGTAACTGCAAGTGTAATGAGGGAACGGGGTATGCGGGGCAAGGGAGGAGGGAACGGGCTAGTGCCGTAGCGGGGGGGGGGGGGGGGGGGGAGAACGGGCTAGCAAAAAAAAAAAATAGGGTGGTGGGAGCTACCCTTTAAAGATTTAGAAAAATTTGATGACATTATAATACGAATGTCTGACAAGGGCGGCTCAGTCGTCATTTTGGATAAAGAATTGTACCGTACTGAAGTGTGGAAGATCCTCAAAGACCCCAATACCTATAAAGTTTTGGATTGTAATCCTACATCCATGGTGCAATCCAAACTAAATAGCATTTTATAAGTGGGAGTGAGTTTGGGCATTTTGGATGAAAAATCACACGAATATCTGTATATTACCAAACAAACATGTCCCATTTTTAACTGTCTACCGAAAACTCACAAAGGGGTTTTCCCCCTCCCCTACGCCCGATAGTTTCGGGCATAGGGTTGGTGAGTAAATGTCTGCCCATGTGGCTGGACAGCCTTCTTCAGCCTTTTGTCACCAGGACCCAAGGCTATGTCAGGCATACAAAAGATTTACTAACTGCCCTCAACCAATTAAAATGGGAACTTGACATGGCCTGGGTATCCTGTGATGTCATCTCGCTCTATAGTGTGATCCCTCACGATAGAGCCATTTTCGCCTTGGAACATAATTTAAGTAAAAACAGTCATTATTCCCCTGCTCTGCAACACTTCATTTTGGAAGTCCCCAGTTTTCTTTTGAACAGCAATTTTTTCTTTTTTGATGGGCCTTTCCTCCTCCAGACATGTGGTTGTCCTATGGGGCCAAATTTTCGCCTCACTGGCCAACCTATACATGTCTAGGTGGGAGGAAAGATCCATCCACACACCCCTTAACCCCTTCCTATACCATATCACCTGGTATGGTCGCTATATAGATGACGTGCTGGTGGTATGGAACCCCAGATCATGTCCCTTTTTCAACAGTCTCTTTATAACAACAATGACAATCTTCGGTTTACTTTGAATTACAGTAACACAGAGATGGTCTTTCTGGACATACATTTTTATAATTGTACAGAAAGCCCATCTCTGGTAACTCCTTATTACTTGCTACAAGTAGTCATGAACTACACATGATTAAAAATCTCCCTGTAGGAGAATATATTAGAGCACGTAGAGCTTGCTCTACGGATGAGCTATATCAACAGGAATGTCAAGTGATCAGATGGAGGTTCAAAAAAAGGGGGTACAAACACTGTGTTATATCCAGAGCGGAGAACACTGCTGGGGCCAAACCCAGATCAGAGTATCTGTATCTGGGGGGTAAACATAGTAAAACACATAGGAACAACATTTCCAATAGGAATAACCCAGTTGTTTTTTCCACAACTTTTTCTAATCAGTTCGATGTTATCAAAAGCATTATTTTGGAAAATTTGCCTATCTTGAAACAAGATCCATGTCTGGAAGAAATCTAGAGATCAGGTTGCAGGTGTGTGGGAATGTCACCATTGGCAACAGGATCTCACCTAGTTTTTGCAGGCAGGAAGGTTAACAGCACCTGGTTGAGATATTCTGGGAGTACACCTTGTGGGAAAACATGATGTCCCATGTGCCATTTCATGATTAAAACACAACAGATAGTGTCATTCACAAACAATTTGATCTCACCAATCAAAACTTACATTTCCTGCGAGACAGATCATGTTGTAAACTGTTTATCTTGCTCGTAATGTAAGAAACAGTATACAAGCTCAAAAGTACGTAAGTTTAAACAAAGAATCTCTGAGCATACTTCAGGTGCGTGTGTGGAGGGCATTGCTCACACACGCTCACTGTCAGGAGTGTCACAACATTTTTGGGACATACATGTAGTAATAGTATAGAGAATTTTGGGTATCTCCCAACCGAATAATAACAATACTCCCAGTCAATTATGCAATCAAAAAGGGGGGTGGGGGGAGAGGAGTGACTAAGACTTAACTTTCAATCAAGTAATCTTAAAAAATATATAAATTATATGTGAATGTACAGTGTGGGGTAGATCTGATAATGTCTCCCCACCATAAAGACGCAATAATTACACACTGTTAAATGACCACGAGTGTTTAGTATTGTAATTTTAGCATCATCAATTATTTCCCTTAATGCCCGACGCGTTTCGGTCACCATCCATGACCTCCTCAGGGACAGGTAGGGTGTTATTTCATATACCAGATGAGCCCTGCTTATAAGTGGTACAGTCCTAAGCCACGTCTACATATAGCAGGGAACAAAAACACTCATCACAAGCAGGCAGTGATACAGTACCGCCTCTTGATATTACTTAAAATCCAGAGTCATAAATAGACAAATAGCAGACCCTGGAGCGCCTTGGATATGGTCAATCCCTGGAAAAAAGCACATATAGACACAAGCTGCTGTCAGGTCACGTCGCATAATCATTATTAACCTGAAAGAAAAAACAGCCGTGTTACTTACAGTTAGGCGTCTAGCGATAGTCTCCATGTGCATACCCGCTTGGTTGCGGGGAGCCGTACAGGTTAACCTTGTCCTTTTGTCCGGGCACAGTGGAGTTAATCGGGTTGCCTAGTCACCGCTCTCTAACACAGAGCGGCTACGCATTTCCGGATCGGCGGCGTAAACCGGAAGCTGCGTCATCCGGTGCCCCGCCTCCCTTCCGCCCGGCGATCGGATATTACACAGAACGCCGCGGCGTCTCTCCATGTGCACTGTAGACATACATGTAGGCAAAATCACACATATGAAAGTAACACCTATTGAACGTATTTTCAAATCGCCAAGAGGTGGGGACAGAGCACGAAAACTGCGTACCAGAGAAATGTACCTGATCACCAGAAGGTCTCAACCAGAGGTCTGATGTTATGCTTTTTTATTGAATAATATTTATGAGTAGTTACTAATGTCTTGGTAGTTGTGTATTATATTTGGATTATTATCATTATTATATACATTTCTGCGGTTAAATGGTAAAGGTTACCCCCCCCCCCCCCCCATTAAACCCAATCAAGCAAGTGTGAATATGGAGCTTAAATTCTGAAATTTTTTTATTTTTTTTTATTTGTTTATTTTTTCCATAAACCGTATTCACACAATCAAGCAAGTGTGAATATGAAGCTTAAATTCAGGATTTTTTAATATATATATATATATATATATATATATATATATATACACACACACACAAAGAAGAGAAGGAAGAAGCACCGTGGCTCTGGATTCTAGATCCGTGTGGGTGCTCAACTTCAGGGGCAGACCGACCCTCAATGTAATATCCACAAAGAAGCAGAAGCAGCACGCACTCCAAAATCACAACAAATCGTGGTTTATTCACTCATCTGTGAAAAGAGTGAATAAACCACGATTTGTTGTGATTTTGGAGTGCCGCTTCTGCTTCTTTGTGGATATATATATATATATATATATATTTATATATATTCTCTCCCTTTCCCTTAAACCGCAGGCACATAATCAAGCAAGTGTGAATATGGAGCTTAAATTCAGGAATGACACAGGAAGTGATGTGCACAACAGGGAGGAGCTTTGTATGCATTTGTGTATTTATTCGGCATAATATATTTGTCTTGAACAGACCTTGAGAAAGGCTACACAGCTGAAACGCGTCGGTCCATGTTTTTAACATGATTTGCTACCCTGATGTTTTTTAAGAAGATAAAACAAAAGCTTGTGTTTTATATCTACGGATGTGTCAGGAAGTACTTAGGGATCTTCACTCCAAGTGAGTTACTCCTTTCTACTACATACCTTGTCCACGGCAGCAATGCCCTGACAGTACCTGGAACAATCAGGAATCATGGCAGCTACAACTTGTATGGAGAGGTGAGCGGACTTTCCCTTTTTGCTTAGAGTATAGCTGATTGTAATTAAGGGGAAAAAGAAATAATTCAGTCCTTGGTAGCTTCTCCAGTCTTGTACCTTGTACAGTACTAGCAGGACTAGCAGAACAAAAAGAGGAAAACTGCTGGTGCTGCAAATATTTAATAGGAACAACTTCAGATGTACCTACTGAACAGGCACTGCTCTCCAGCTCTTATAACAATTGTATGGACACTGCTGGACTATAACTATTTATAATCACTTCTGAAGTTAGAAAAATTCTGTGGATGCCGTACATTCAGTATATAAACTGCCGGGACTATTATCTATTTTATGGACAGTGATGGTGCTGTTTCTGAGGTATCTAGTGGACAGACAGAAATATATGGGATGCTAGGAAATGGCATGGACCATAGAAGGTTGTAGTTGAGAGCAGGAGTAAAATTAAACCTCAAGTCAAGATACAGCTACACTAAACAGTGAACATAAAGATAAAAAGCCTCAAAGCATTCACGGTACTTTAAGCAATCCTTCAGAAACAGGAAAGATCTAATAATAGATTAGGGTATCAGCAAGGACTTATTGTTGCTATTAGAACCTATTCCTTATCAGTAGACATAAGCTGGTTAATATATTGAATGGTAATACTTTGTCAAATAGAGATGAAACCTAGCACCAATGATTGATAATTTGTATGGAACTACTGTATATTACCATTTTTGGTACAACTTTGTTAACATTGTAGCATCTGTTACTAGCTCATATATGTAATTTTCTGCATTATATATGTTTAAAACAATGTTTGATTGTCTTTTTATTTAAACTTTCGCACCTTACAGCAATTTCTTGACCTCATTGTAGCCTTCTGATTCGGCTTTAAACTGTTTCCAGCAGTATGAACAGCTGCCTAGTATTTAATCCATCAGTTGTGTAGATAGATAGATAGATAGTAGATAGATAGATAATGATACAATAAACAAATAGACAGCGGCAGCTCCAGTATGGTGAAATAAGTTGGTGTCTTTATTCACACAATGTGATGCTACGTTTTGGCTTGCTCACCAAGTCATTTTCAAGTCTTGTGTGAAAAAAGACACCCACTTTTTTCACCATACTGGAGCTGTCGCTGTCTTGTTTATTGTATACCTTGGAAGTCCAAAGCCAGGACCTTGTTACAGTGGGCACCCGTGCACCTATCATAGGAGTGCTGCTCTCCTTGGGAGGGAGATAGATAGATTGATATGTTCCATTTGAGTCATTGTTACTAGGACTTATATTAACCTAATACTGTATTTATTTAATTAATACACCTTTTAATAATATCTAAGAGTGGCACCTCTGCAAGTATTGGTTTTCCCCTGGATGATCCTCAGAGCCTCTGTCTGGACCTTGCATTCTCCCTACATATCATACACCTCACACAGATTTCCTTGGTGTCAAATTTTTTGGGTTATGGACCATCACTGCAATAATTTAGATGTACTGCTGGGTGCTGGATATGCTTTACAACTCAAGATTGAAATGGAACAAAAAGGCACTTCCTTTGGTGGACTTAAGGCATGCCTGTTTAACACTGCATACATATATATATATATATATATATATATATATATATAAAATGGCCTTTTTGAATCTCCATTTTACACCAGAAGTGGTGCCTCTCCCTGAGGAAAATACTCGTCCCTTTTAGCTAGTCGCTACAGGTCTCTCAACCTCAAGCCAAGCCAGAACACCCTCCTCTGTACTGACAAGGGGCAAGCACCCCGAAACAGCTGTCTGCAGATGGGTTTTCTTCCCTTCTGGGATGAATTCTGACTTGGCATTAATCCCAATTAGCTTCTGATCCCAATTAGCCAGAGCTGATCAGAGGGCACGCTACCTTATATGGTGGTGTGATGAGAAACTTATTTGCATACTTCTTATATATATATATATATATATATATATATAATGTACAAACAAAACTTTGCACACATAGTGAATTTAAAGGGGCTGTACAGGAATAGGACATTTGTGTTTTCAGTGTTACAGTTTTAAGCTGTATAGAGCAAAGCAAACAAATTGTGACCCAACTCTCCATACAGTTCCTCTTATCTGTGGTCATCCATAAGTGAAGCCTCAACTATTTGGCATGTGTCACCCATAATGTGGATATTTCATAAACGTTCATGGTGAGATAACCACTTTAATGCACATGGGACTCCAAGTCCATATTAACAAAGCACACTTTACATCCCACAAAGTAAACTTACTTTAGCTTCAGTCTCTCCACGATGCAGAGTGTACAAGTGATGAACAGCACTTTGGGAAGAAGACCAAGGATGAGTAAGGATCTGGAATACATGGAAATCATGTCCAAGTGTATCAGAAGTAACCAGCAACATTCCTAGGAAGACAAAGAAAATATTTTACCACTTAATGTATTTTCTGAACATGTAAATACAACTGTCATAGCAAAAAGGCGACTGTGACATATCTTGTAAAATTATCTTTCCTAAGTTTAGCTTCTAGGTATTCATCTTATGAAGATGAATATGCAGCATACATTAAAGTTAATAGTTTTACCACACTGCAGATGGATACAGTGCTAAATCTACAGTTCCACTAAGCATATTGCCAACTTTGATGGCTGCATTCTGCCAGTCATAGTGCACGTCATACCAGCTACAGAGTCAACAACACAGCAACAATACTGCAATGAAATAGTAGCCAGAATTCTCACAATCATCATCTCTGTAATATAATAGCAACAAACGTTTTCTCCTCCTTTCCTTTATGCATGCACTAGTGCATATGTTCCCAAAAAAAATTGATTTTGTATTTCCAATGTTAAACTGGAATCTCCATGTTGATATTTTGCAGTGTGCACATAGTCTGTACTGTATGGATGTGTGCATTATAATATATATCCTTACAATATAAGATTCACATATATATATATATATATATATATATATATATAAAGTCATGGCCGTAAAAGTTGACACCCCTGAAATTTTTCAAGAAAATAAAGTATTTCTCACAGCAAAGGATTCCAGTAACACATGTTATGCATTACACATGTTTATTCCCTTTGTGTGTATTGGAACTTAACCACACATAAAAAATGTTTTTTTTTAAAAAGCTAATTGGACATAATGTCCCACCAAACTCTAAAAAATGGGCTGGACAAAATGATTGCCACCATTTCAAAATTGTGGAAAAATAGGATTGTTTAAAGCATGTGATGCTCCTTTAAACTCACCTGGGGCAAGTAACAGGTGTGGGCAATATGAAAATCACACCTGAAAGCAGATAAAAAGGAGAGAAGTTCACTTAGTCTTTGCATTGTGTGTCTGTGTGTGCCACACTAAGCATGGACAACAGAAAGAGGTGAAGAGAACTGTCTTGAGGACTTGAGAACCAAAATTGTGGAAAAATATCAACAATCTCAAGGTTACAAGTCCCTCTCCAGAGAGCTAGATTTGCCTTTGTCCACAGTGCACAACATTATCAAGAAGTTTGCAACCCAAGGCACTGTAGATAATCTCCCTGGGCATGGACGGTAGAGAAAAATTTATGAAAGGTGTCAACGCAGGATAGTCCAGATGGTGGAAAAGCAGCCCCAAACAAGTTCCAAAGATATTCAAGCTGTCCTGCAGGCTCAGGGAGCATCAGTGTCAGCGCGAACTATCTGTCGAGATTTAAATGAAATGAAATGCTATGGCAGGAGACCCAGGAGGACCCCACTGCTGACACAGAGACATAAAAAAGCAAGACTACATTTTGCCAAAATGAACTTGAGTAAGCCAAAATCCTTCTGGGAAAACGTCTTGTGGACAGGTGAGACCGAGATAGAGCTTTTTGGTAAAGCACATCATTCTACTGTTTACTGAAAACGGAATGAGGCCTACAGAGAAAAGAACACAGTATCTACAGTGAAATAAGGTGGAGGTTCAATGATGTTTTGGGGTTGTTTTGCTGCCTCTGGCACTGGGTGTCTTAATTGAGTGCAAGGCATCATGAAATCTGAGGATTACCAACGGATTTTGGGTCACACTGTACAACCCAGTGTCAGAAAGCTGGGTTTGCATCCGAGATCTTGGGTCTTCCAGCAGGACAATGACCCCAAACATACGTCAAAAAGCACCCAGAAATGAATGGCAACAAAGCGCTGGATAGTTATGAAGTGCCAGCAATGAGTCCAGATCTAAATCCCATTGAACACCTGTGGAGAGATCTTAAAATTGCTGTTGGGAAAAGGCGCCATTCCAATAAGAGAGACCTGGAAACATAGAAACATAGAATGTGTCGGCAGATAAGATCCATTTGGCCCATCTAGTCTGCCCAATAATCTGAATCCTATCAATAGTCCCTGGCCCTATCTTATATGATGGATAGCCTTATGCTTATCCCATGCATGTTTAAACTCCTTCACTGCATTTGCAGGGACCACTTCTGCAGGAAGGCTATTCCATGCATCCACTACTCTCTCAGTAAAGTAATACTTCCTAATATTACTTTTAATTCTTTGCCCCTCTAATTTAAAATTATATCCTCTTGTGGTAGTTTTTCTTCTTTTAAATATGCTCTCCTCCTTTACCGTGTTGATTCCCTTTATGTATTTAAAAGTCTCTATCATATCTCCTCTGGAGCAGTTTGCAAAGGAAGAGTGGTCCAATATTCTGGCTGAGTGGTGTAAGAAGCTTATTGATGGTTATAGGAAGCCACTGATTTCAGTTCTTTTTTCCAATGGGTTTGCAACCAAATATTAAGTTAAGGGTGACAATAATTTTGTCCAGCCCATTTTTGGAGTTTTGTGTGACATTATGTCCAATTAGCTTTTTTACTCCCTTTTTTTTTGTTCCAATACACATAAAGGGAATAAAGATGTGTATAGCAAAACATAGGTTACTGCAATCCTTTTCTGTGAGAAATACTTCATTTTCTTGATTGAATAATTGTAAAGAACTAACAGTATACATTCGTATAACGTTATACAGAATGCTTTGTCTATTTCTCTGAGCAACCACAATGCTGCCATTTCTGCTGAAAACACTGCAGATCGGTAAGGAAATCAAGCCCTTGAAACCTTACCCCCACTATCCCACTAATAGGATTTCTTTTTACCTTCTACAACTGCCTAAGAAGGAGGGAGGGAAAGGCATACATATGTTTTATTTTAATTTACAACTTCCTATCTTTCGCACGTACTGAATACCAAACAATAAGCTGCTTTCAGGAAAAGACTTAAAGTTCAGAGCACATATACATAAAAGGAAGAAAAGTGTACAGATGTAGACTGTGGCTTGAGAGCTATTTATGCTGTATCAGAAGACTAAACCAATTTCAGGCTGGCCCGTAAACTAAACCCACGCCCCAAATGAGGTGCCAAGCCACAAAAAGCATTTGCGTCAACTAGGAATACAAGGAAGAGAAGGACTTCTAATTATAGGGCCTGGAAGCGGAAGCCTAGAGTGATTAGGAGTTTAGGCGCTGCGGTATGTTTATCTGGGAGCTTCCTCTCTCTTTCTCTTTTACTTGCTCTTCTAGACTGGATTTGATAGATGAACCTTGGCTTAGAAGGTGGGATCTAATCTGCTGGTGGTATAGAAAATTATTTGCTAGCAAATTTTACTGAGGCTGGTTAAGAAAGCAGTAAGCAGGCGTCAGATGGTTAACCTGAAAGACCAAAATTAAAGAGTATATCATACTCTCCAAGAAGCCACTAGGAATGTTGGAAAGCAGCAGTTGCAAGCCATGTTCAGAAGATCCTATTTATAACACCTAGTATGCCACATGTCTGCAAGTACCAGAAACATTCATGCTACTCCAAAAACAGGAGTATGCCAGCAAGGCATAAAACACAGCCTATAATTTGAATTTCCTTCAACAACACCTTCATCAAAGGAAAACAGATGGAATTATCACATGGCAAAATCTGACAATAATGGAATATAGCATTTGGATAGATTTTCTTTCTGTGTCTTAATTCTTAATTCCAGCCTGGTTTTGTGGTGGTATTGTATATTTAGTAAGCTATACTGTTTAGGGCAGGGAAAAATAGATATAAAAATATTCATTTAATTCAAAGAAAGGTTGTTTTTTTTACTTCATCCTGCAGCCAGTAGATTTATTACTTACACTTCATGTAAATGAAAATGTAATGATTCTTAGAGAAGTTATTATAGTAGGCCCCTGTTTCTAACATAAGCTAGTGCTGAAGCTGCAGAGCACAGATATAACACCACCACATAAAAAAAGTAACTTGTGTATGTGTTTCACACTAAATATTTTAGTCAGTCTTTTTAGCATAAACTAGGTGCTTTTGGCTAAGAATACTGATCAATAAGAATACAACATTTTTGGTGGGATGAGTAGATGTTAGGGTTGCTTCTGATCTGCGAATTTTGTTGCACATTTTCTCACAGAACTCAATGCCAATAAAAAAAATGCTTTCAGCACTCAAAGGCATTCCATACAATGCTTCTTTTTTCTATTTTACCTTCTTTGGCACACAATCCATGCATTCTCTAAAGTAGTCCAATTCCAAGCAACAGGTAAGTCGGCACTGCTCTACAGAGTGGTGTGAACATGTGGACCTGTGCAGTCTATATCCCACACTCCGGATGTGCTGTCACTCGTGGTGCTCAATCCCAAATTAATAGAGTGTCCAATGCAATATGAAGAATACAGATGACACTCACGATTATGCAGTAATGTGAAGTTTATTCAGTCAGGTCCGGATACAGGTAGGCCAACGGCCCGTCGGCCTACCTGTATCCAGACCTGACTGAATAAACTTCACATTGCTGCATAATAATGAGTGCCATCTGTATTCTTCATATTGCATTCTCTAAAGTAGTGCTGCTACCTCTGGTGCTCTCATGAAGCGCATTTCCCGTTCTGGAGATCGTGACAAGTCCCAGAGATCAGACCATCCACGATCAGACACTTACCATCCTGTGAATAGGGAATAAGTTGTTAAACAGTGGAGCACCCCTTAAAAAAGACAGGACAAAAGGTCAGAAGTCTATAATTAAGGGGGGCATGTGTCATATACTTTTTAAGAAGATAAATAAAGAAGCATTTTTTACGATACCTTTGAGCGCTGGAAGCATTTATTTATTGGCTATATGCTGCTGGAACTGTTACACCCAAGGCTGATCTGTGAACCAGACAGTATGCAAAGACCTACATGGCAACTGGAGTCAACGGCTGGCATTGAACTCAATGGAAAAAAAGAAGTCTGAAATCAATTCCTAGTGTTGTATAGTGTTGAGCAGCATAGGCCATATTCGAATTCGCGAATATTCGCGAATATATGGACGGATATTCGTCATATATTCGCGAATATTCGCATATTCGTAATGCCCTCGTTTTATTTTCGCATGCACGAAAAATCGCGTATGCGAAAATTTGCATAAAATAACATAAACGAAAATTCGCATATGCGAACATTAGCATATGCTAATATTCGCATGTGCGAAAATTCGCACGACAGTTTCACACAGTACTATTAGAGCCTTCTTCACACCAAACAAGCTAGAAGGAGAGAGGGATGATCACTGTGATGTGTACTGTGAAGAAAAAAGAAAAAAAAATACGAATATTCGTAATTACGAATATATAGTGCTATATTCGCGAATATTCGCGAATTCGCGAATATGCGATATTCGCGAATAAAATTCGCTTTGCGAATATTCGCGAGCAACACTAGTGTTGTAAATTTTGTGATGAATTAACAATGGATCCAGAGCTAAATCTTCAGATACAGGTTATCAAAAAGGGTAGGGTTAGATGTAGTGTATGGACTGTGTATTTTTTGCGTATTTTCTGCAGCTGATTTTGCTACCCATTGATTTCAATAGGTAGGAAAATACACAACAGCAAATATGCAGCAAAATATGGCACATGTGACCCTACCCTGGTATAAAAAGGAAAAAAAAAAAGATGTGGCAAACACATCAATTCACTGGCATTACTGTAGTAAGGTTTTCCTGGTCCCCTGCTGATCTCGGTCTATCAGCTTAGACACATAACTTATGGAGGAAATCAAAATGCATTGGAGGCCAACAGTCAATGACTGGGTCACTAAGCCAGGGTTGTCTACCACAATGATGGATCACATACAGTACCCCAAGTGATGTAGAGTGTGAAGGGGCTTCCTGTGACACTACACTTATTACTTATCCTGGTGGCCCACCCACTGTCTGACATGTCTGTGTACATGTAAATTGAGAGAAAGATGGGTGGAGCTACAAAAAATGAAAAACCTGAATTTCCTTCTCTACTTAATGGCCTGTGCTGCAACGTGATTTCACACAGACCGCTAGTAGGACTGTCTAATGACAGTAAATCATCTGTTATTTTTTATTTTCATGGTTTTTGCACCAACCAATAAAAGACAAGTAAAAAAGGCATGTGTTTGTTAGTACTCCATACCGTCCATAAACCATGACTCACATGAGGTTTGCAACTCCTATGTACAGCACATATAGCAGCCCAGCAGCATCAAAGACCCTGTCCTGCAGGGATCTGAAAGCTAGTCTCCAAGGCATGAGGCACAAGCTTTCAATTGTCTGCTGAACAGATTCCATCGTCTAATGCTTCTGTGCTCTTATACAGTATCTCACATAAGTGAGTCCACTCCTCTCAGTTTTGTAAATATTTTATTATATCTTTTAATGTGACAACACTGAAGAAATGACACTCTGCTACAATGTAAAGTAGTTAGTGCACATTTATTGTTGCTGACAGCCTCAAAATAACACAACACACAGCCATTAATGTCTAAACTATTGCAACAAAAGTGAATGCACCCCTTAGTGGAAACGCCCAAATTGGACCCAACTAGCCATTTTCCCTCCCTGATCTCATGTGACAAATCTGTGATAAATCTCCCTAGTGGTCTTCTGGATAGGTTTCAGTGTGTCATGTGACTTATTAGTATTACAAAGTCTCAGGTGTCGATTGGGGACCAGGTGTCCTAACCGGAAGGTGGGGGGAGTGCGAGGTCTCTAACATCCACCAGCTCTGTGATGTCATCAACCTGTGAAGCTCTGCTGAACTCCATGCCATTGGAAAATTGGTAAATAGATGCACCTGCACCCCTTTAGTCTAAGGATGGTAAGGATTCGGGCAGTGGGACCATATCAACCAATAAGCAATATGCAGTATACAATAACTCACCATCACTAAAAACAAAACTTTTGACATGTGAGAGACTTATCAAAAGATTTTATTGCTAGAACAAATGTTGGGGATGCAATATTCTCTCCCTTCTCTGTATCTATGGCAGTGTTTTTCAACCACTGTGCCGCGGCACACTAGTGTAAGGTGTGCCGTGGGGAAAACACCCACCGGGTGTTTTTGCAGCGGGACATCTCTGTGTCCCGAAAGTTGCTTTCGGGACACAGGGATGCCTCTAAGTCCCTGCGGCCCCGCGTTTACTTTAAAAACGCGGGGACCGCTGGGAGGTAGCGCACGCAGGGACGTCACTGACATCCCATGCGTGTGCCATAGCAACAATCGCGGAGGACCGGAGCAGCGAGGAGGACGCACGCTGTCAACTTGGTAAGTGTTACCAGCGGCGCGTCTTCTTCGGTGTTCCGAGCACCGCTCCTCCGGTCCCGGGACCTACTGCTATAGCCGGACCGGAGGAGCGGTGCTCGGAACACCGAAGTGGGGCAGAACACAGGCATACAGCCTTCAGTAATACACTGTATGGCTGAAGGCTGTATGTCTGTGGGGGAACTATACTGCACCTAATGTGGGGGGACTATACTGGACCTAATGTGGGGGGACTATACTGGACCTAACGTGGGGGAACTACAACCTAATGTTGGGGAACTACAACCTAATGTGGGGGTAACTATACTGCCAACCTTATATATAGTCAATATAGGCCAGTGTTTCCAAACCAGCATGCCTCCAGCTGTTGTAAAACTACAATTCCAAGCATGCCCGGACAGCCAAAGGCTGTCCGGGCACGCTGGGAGTTGTAGTTTTGCAACAGCTGGAGGCACACTGGTTGGGAAATACTGATATAGGCACAGAGTAAAACATTTTTAACAGTTTCTAATGGTGGTGTGCCTCGTGATTTTTTTCATGAAAAAAGTGTGCCTTTGCACAAAAAAGGTTGAAAAACACTGATCTATGGGACAGAGACAGCCCCACTGATTTACATCATACGGTCGTCTCTGTCATGTGACACAGAGCTAGGAGAGAATTTGTTAAACATGTACAACTCCTGGTTTATTCGACTGATCAGTCAGGGTCTGAACACACATACCCCAACAGATCAAACACTTGAAGTGTTGATGACATATTTTAAAAATTACTTTTGGTGACAGTGCAACTGATATAAGAATTAAAGTATATCCCCTGTACGTTATGATTCTAAAAAAGGTGTATGCATTAGTAAATGCATGGGTGAAAACTACAAAATATGTGCAATATATATATATATATATACACACACACACACACACAAGAAAGAGAATGAAAATATATAGTTCAAGTTTCTGATGTTCTAAAGAGGGTAGCAGAGTACATGATGGTTAAAGATCAAACACAAGCAATTCATTGCATGTCTCGTCTACTTCCCAGAGTAATGAAGTCTTCTACAAGGCTGGTAATATCTGTACACTATCAAGATAAGAAAATAAAGTCATGAGTTTATAAACAACTGCCTTCAGCATTCAGCTTCAAATGGAAAATTGTATGTGGAAGCCCAATGCTGTATATATTTTAGAAAAGGGGTGTAGTGGCAAATGTGCTTTGCTTTGATCACAGCTTCATTTTTCAACCATTTGCAGACTATTGGCTCCACTGGTGAAAATACAATACATTGTAGCTTTACTACTTTAAACTGATGTTGTCTAGCATCAGAGGAACCCATGTCACCCAAAATTAGATTTACATGACAAATTTACATCCAAGCGAACTTAAGTGTATGTATTTGTAGTTACAAGCAAAGTTAAGACTAGCCGATAAACATTCATTATACAATTTTTTTTTCCTTAATAAAGAAGCATTCTGGATTGTTTTTTCTTTGCTTGTATATTGCAGCATAGGCTATTATTAGAAAATAATGTAGAGGGTTTTAGTCTATCATGGTAAAAATAGCACATTTTATTGAGATTATGCAAATTATGCGAATCACAGCTAAATGCGCCATTTTCACTAACAGCACAGGACATATAGTTCACTTTACTTTTTCCTAAAAATATGGAGGCGTGCATTCAACATGTTTAGGAATGGGGGAAGGGCAGGAACACCTGTTTACTACAGATGACACTTTGCTGCAGCAGCCAGGATCTGAGATAATGCTGATCCTAACTGTTTAGCCAAGAGTCACTGGGGTGCCAAAGCAGTAAGGCAGACAAAGAGGACTCCCTCTTTTACCCGATTACCCTTCATATAAGTCACACTTTGTGTCAATAAAAGCAATGTGATGTCATGCTGAGAGGTATTGCGGCCAAGGAGCATAGCAGATCCTCTGGGCCTGCCTTTCTTCCACTGTGAGGGTAGGGTCACATGTGCCGTATTTTGCTGCATATTTTCCTACCTACTGAAGTCAATGGATAGGAAAATACCCAGCAGCAAAAATGCTGAAAAATACAGCACATGTGACCCTAAAGGGGTACTCCGGTGAAAACTTTCTTTTTAAATGAACTTGTGCCAGAAAGTTAAACAGATTTGTAAATAACTTCTATTTAAAAATCTTAAAGGGGTATTCCAGGCAAAACCTTTTTTTATATATATCAACTGGCTCTGGAAAGTTAAACAGATTTGTAAATTACTTCTATTAAAAAATCTTAATCCTTCCAATAGTTATTAGCTTCTGAAGTTTTCTGTCTAACTGCTCAATGATGATGTCACATCCCGGGAGCTGTGCATGATGGGAGAATATCCCCATAGGAACTGCACAGCTACCGGTACGTGAGTCATCAGAGAGCAGTTAGACAGAAAACAACAACTCAACTTCAGAAGCTAATAACTATTGGAAGGATTAAGATTTTTTAATAGAAGTAATTTACAAATCTGTTTAACTTTCCTGAGCCAGTTGATATATAAAAAAAAGTTTTGGCCTGGAATACCCCTTTAATCCTTTCAGTACTTATTAGCTGCTGTATAATACAGAGGAAATTATTTTCTTTTTTGTCTTGTCCACAGTGCTCTCTGCTGACACCTCTGTTCGTGTCAGGAACTGTCCAGAGCAGCTTAGGTTTGCTATGGGGATTTTCTCCTGCTCTGGACAGTTCCTGATACGGGCATCAGGTGTCAGCAGAGAGCACTGTGGACATACAAAAAAGAAATTCAAAAAGAAAAGAATTTCCTCAGTAGCATACAGCTGCTAATAAGTACTGGAAGGTTAAAGATTTTTAGAACTAATTTAAAGGGGTTCTCCGGTGCTTAAACATCTTATCCCCTATCCTAAGGATAGGGGATAAGATGCCTGATCGCGGGAGTCCCGCCGCTGGGGACCCCCGGGATCATGCACGCGGCACCCCGTTTGTAATCAGTCCCCGGAGCGTGTTCGCTCCGGGACTGATTACCGGCGACTATAGGGCAGGCGGCGTGTGACGTCACGCCTGTGCCGACATGTGACGTCACGCTCCGCCCCTCAATGCAAGCCTACGGGAGGGGGCATGATAGCTATCACGCCCCCTCCCGTAGGCTTGCATTGTGGGGCGGAGCGTGACATCACACGCCGGCGCAGGAGTGACGTCACACGCCGCCCGCCCTGTAGTCGCCCGTAATCAGACCCGGAGCGAACACGCTCCGGGGACTGATTACAAACGGGGTGCCGCGTGCATGATACCGGGGGTCCCCAGCGGCGGGACTCCCGCGATCAGGCATCTTATCCCCTATAAGTAGTTTTAAAGGTGGATATTGTACCTCATAGGGAATGTATATAACAGCACCATGAATCTTCAGGCCATGAGTAAAAAATAAGACGCCATATTCACGGCTAGATTGTTGTATGAATCATTGTTACATCTCAGTACACAGTACATGACATTGTCCTTCTATTATGTACAATTTTTTGGTAAACTCCATTAAATGACAACCAAATATGAATGTACCTGACAACAAAATAACTTTCTAATACAGGAATTTATTGCACCAAAGCATGAAAGGGTTTTGCCGTTTAGCCATTTTCACCATTTTGATTGGCTCACATCTGTGATTATTTTACATTTCTAAGGAAATTTGAGATTTAGTTTAGATGGGTGTGAAATTAGCTCCCGACCACCATGAAGCAATCAAATTCCCATTTATGAAGGCCCAGCTGTTAAGTTAGAACCTATCATCTGTCTAATGAAAGTCTAGCCACTTGCTTAAGTCCTGAAATCAGTTGTTAACCCAACGCTTAATGTTTTTCACCAGCAAACTGACCAAAGAGGGCTGCTAACAACACCAGGCTCGTAAATTATTTATATGCCTCATAATGCTATGCACATTTTGAGAGTGAAAGAAACACAAGTATATGGTGTTTAGTAAAACATTAACCCTTCATTTACTATCCATTAACAAATAAACTTACAACATCAGACGTTTCATTAAAGTTGTCAAAGTATAAAGTTTTAGCATTTGATAGGACCTGGATGTGCTAAGTTTTCAAGAACTTTTATTGTTGTGTTAAAGCACAAAGGCTGCTTTGCATAGAAAGACATAAAAAGTATTTTTTTCTGCATTAATAACGCTTAACTGTGACGAGAACACAATTACCAATTTCTTGGTTCTTGATTTTACTGTAATGATTTTGTATATATTTTAAGTTATGGCAAACATCTTTATTTTCTTTGTGACTGCACTTTGATCAATGTGAAAATCTCAGCAGACTGAAAGCCACTGTAACTCTTAACTATTAACTTGAGACCACCACCACATTTCAATAAACAGCATTTAAGTAACCAGAAAAATGTCATGTCCATTGAAGCCGCAGTCAAGCATTCAAAGGGGTACACATCTTAATCTGTTTTACAGCAAGTCCAACATTAATTTGCTTGTTCCTAATAGATGGAAAAGCACTCTGGTGGCCAAGGAGGGGTCATTACTTCAGAGTTAGATGTGTCGCACTTCACAGCTCTCAGGCCACTCGACTGGAAGAAGTAACGCCTCTAAAAACCATCAATTATTTACTAAGTGTAGATATTTATTAAATTAAGTCTGTAGTTTCTTTCTCACTTCTTTCTATGATCACAGATTACATGATTTAAATGTAAAACATCTACTAATCTGGACATCTTCTAAAGTCGATGAACTGTAAGAAAACAAAATCCCAACTTTACCAAGAATGTCTAAGTTTGTTATGGGACCGGAATTTGAAAAGTAATAAATAATAATAATTGTAGGAGAATAATAACTAAGCTTTTTGTTTTTTGCTTGTAAGGATTTTCAGCCCATTTTTATTCCTATGATAAATAAGGTTCATAAGTAATTTCTGATTACTTTTAGAGCTATTAGGCTCAATTTACACAGTGTACTTTCGGGCATATTTGATTGAAAAATTTGTGTCTAGAAAATTGTGGCACATTCATTTGAAAAAATACAGACATAAAATTTCCGCATTTTTATGGATGCATTTTTCACAATAACATCTGCCTAAAGGTGCACTGTGGGAACCTAGCCTAAAAGCAATGAAGTACAGTGCATTCTGAAAGTCTTAAGAGCATTTAATTTTTTTCCACATTTTGTTATGTTTCGGTGAAAAAATTTAAGTTTACCCCATCAATCTGCACTCAATAACCCACAAAGAAAATAAATTGATAAAAAAAGAAAAAAAACTAAAATTTGGCATGGACACAAGTATTTAATCCCTACTCAGTACTTAGTGAAGACTTCGGTCTTCTTGGATATGATGCCACAAGGTTTTTACACCTGTATGTGGTGATTTTCTGCCATTCCTCTCAGTAAAACAATCAAGCTCTGTCAGGTTGGATGAGGAAAGTCAGTGGACAACCATTTTCAGGTAGTGGTGTTTAACTTGGATCAAGTTGGGCATCACCTATACTCTTCCGTGAAAAAAATATATGCATGACAACAAAAAAACACCAATACATTAACCTATATTGTCACCCATAAATCATACAATAATATACCAAAAAATAATATATCAAAATCTATCTTTATTTACAAAATGCAATACGAGACAAAGATAAAATCCCCTAACCCCTAAAAATATACCCCATAAACACAAGGAAGCCCATATGGCAATAACATATGGAAAATTTTGGCACAAACCACTACTTTGATAGATAATACGGACCTCAGTGTACCAGAAAAATATTCACAGAATATACTAATATTAACAGAATATGGATGGAGTAGACATGATGCCCGTGGCCATATGGAGTCCACTGTGCCATCGTGATGATGCCGTTTCGTGGGCACACAACTTTGTCACTTCCAGGTATATTCTGTTAAAGGGGTACTTTGGTACTTCTGGGGCCAGAAAGTTAAACAAATTTGTAAATTACTTCCATTAAAAAATCTTAATCCTTCCAGTACTTCTTAGCTGCTGAATACTACACAGGAAATTCTTTTCTTTTTGGAACACATAGCTCATATGCTGCTCTCGACAGTTCCTAAAATGGACAGAGATGTCAGCAGAGAGCACTGTGCTCGTGATGTCAGCAGAGAGCTCCGTGTTCCAATAAGAAAAGTATTTTCTCTGTAGTATTCAGCAGCTAATATGTACTGGAAGGATTAAGATTTTTTTTATCAGAAGTAATTTACAAATCTGTTTAACTTTCTGGCACCAGTTGATTAAAAAAATTAAAAGTTTTCCACCGAAGTACCCCTTTAACCTCTTAAGGACCAAGGACGTACCAGTATGTCCTGAGTCCTTTTCCTTTCTATAACGCGGGGCCACCTCGAACAACGGCCGGGACCTGTGGCTAATAGCGTGCGGCTATTAACCCTTTAGACGTCACACGCCGCCCCGCCCTGTGATCGCCCGTAATCAGACCCGGAGCGAACGCGCTCCGGGGACTGATTACAAACGGGGTGCTGCGTGCAAGATCACGGGGGTCCCCAGCGGTGGGACTCCCATGGTCAGGCATCTTATCCCCTATTCTTTGGATAAGGGATAAGATGTCTAATCACCGGAGTACCCCTTTAAGGTGAAAAAGGGCTGCGTCCTTAAGGGGTTAATATCCTTTTTGAACCATTATTACTTCTGAGCATGCTCAGAAGGAGTGAAATCAGCAAACTCCTGCAGTGCTGCGGGATTACTACTAATCTCATCATGGAACAGACTTGTTTCCATGATGGGAGTAGTAGTTCCCCCGGCTGCGGGAGTTTGCGGCGGCAATCTCCCATTATGGAATAGGAAATATGAAGGAAGGACTTATACTTCTTTTTTCTCATGTATCCACTTCTGCAAAGGCAGTTTTCCAAAAAATGCCAGAAAAAAACCTGTGTGGAAACCTGGCCTAGGAGTATTTACTCACTAACACGTAAAAGCTGTGCTAAATATCTTAAAATATGTAGATCCTATCCATTAATGCATAGAGTTGATACTTTTTTGATATTTAATAAGTTGTATAAACATTTTTTATGGTTGTAAGAAGTTTGGACTCCTTCATGTTACTCCAAAGCACCCTAAGGTGTGTTGGTAATAGTAATAGTTAAAGATATCTAACTATCTATAAACTGTGGTTAAGTGAAAAGAATCCATCTAATGAAAAAGGCTTATAAGACAAAGTTATAAATAACTAGGCATTATATAAGTATTGACAGAATTATCTTTAAAAAAAATAACTATTGAGTGTTTTATAGTGTTGTCACAAACTGTACTGGCTACAGCATTTTTTGCTTGATTTTCCCCTGCAGGAAGTTGAGAAATTTTTTTTCGTTTTCACTATGGTGTTGTCTCAGCTCCCTGATTCCCCCCTCTCTCCAAAGGAAACACATCATCTTCTGCTGTCTCAGGAGGTGTGGGCTGGTTCTTGTCTCTAAGCTCAAGCACCACCCCCTGAGTAATGCCTTTGACCAGCCCCACAGCTTATATAACCATCTCCGTGCCATATACAAACATACATATTCGTTCTATTAGGCAATTGAGAAAAGAATGAAGTGTGTTTACAGCATACTAAGAAATGCTTCAGCCAGCGGAGCAGACAAACAATGATTACAGAAGCTTTTGCAAACTTGCTGTGTGCAAAAATAGTCTGCTGTGTAAAGTTCTGCAGCAGCTTCGGGCAGGTAACTAGCAGGAGTGCTGTGACAGGGGAGTGAGCAGGGTGGGAGAGTTGCGATCAAGAGTGGGAACCATTGCATTCTCAGAGTTGTAGTACTGAGAAGAAAACATAGTGATTATCCAACATATGAAGAAACACACACACACAAAACAAATAAGATTTTTTGTGGTTTCATTGCTGAAGCAGACATGTAAGCAATGCTATATGCTTTATTTATTTTCTCCTGATCTCAGAATACCCCTTTAAATGGCTAAAAACAGCAAGGTATTTTATGAGCTGGCAAACATTTGAAACAAGATTGTGTAAAGCATAGGAACCTGCTGTAACCGATTGTAATGCTGTTTCATCATATCATTAGAGCCATTTTAACTCTGTGTAAAATAAAGGAAGAGTGTTATGCAAGTTCAAACTACTGTATATAAATAAGGAGTATACCATGTGTAGGTAAGACACTGTCACCAAGTGGCCAAACTAGTAACTGGGATTTTTTTTTTTAAAAAAGGTAAAACTATTGGCTTAAAATTTGCCTATAATAAAAAGAGATATGTCCCATAAGTGAGTTTTCTTAGTTACAGAAAGAAAAACTGTGAATTCCTGATGAATGGTAAAGGTACTCTCATAATAAAAATATTAGAATCTGTCTTAAACTTACTTAAGGGTCTACTCAAATGTACAGTGGGGCAAAAAAGTATTTAGTCGGCCACCAATTGTGCAAGTTCTCCCACTTAAAAAGATGAGAGAGGCCTGTAATTTTCATCATAGGTATACCTCAACTATGAGACATAATGAGAAAAAAAATATCCATAAAATCACATGGTCTGATTTTGTACAGAATTTATTTGCAAATTATGGTGGAAAATACAATAAAGTATTTGGTCAATAACAAAAGTTAATCTCAATACATTGTTATACACCTTTTGTTGGCAATCACAGAGGTCGAACATAAGGTTTCCACACACTGTTGCTGGTATTTTGGCCCATTTCTCCATGCACATATCCTCTAGAGCAGTGATGTTTTTGGACTGTCGCTGGGCAACACGGACTTTCAACTCCCTCCAAAGGTTTTCTATGGGGTTGAGAACTGGAGACTGGCTTGGCCACTCCAGGACCTTGAAATGCTTCTTACGAAGCCACTTCTTTGTTGCCCGGGTCTTGTGTTTGGGATCATTGTCATGCTGAAAGACCCAGCCACGTTTCATCTTCAATGCCCTTGCTGATGGAAGGAGGTTTTCACTGGTCCCTTAGCAGAAACACAGCCCCAAAGCATGATGTTTCCACCCCCCCTGCTTCACAGTAGGTATGGTGTACTTTGGATTTACAAAAAAAACACAAACTTCAGACAAGCTCAGACATGTACTGGCTCAAGCCGGGGGACACGTCTGGCACTGCATGATTTGAGTCCCTGGCAACATAGTGTGTTACTGATGGTAGCCTTTGTTACTTCAGTCCCAGCTTTCTGCAGGTCATTCACTAGGTCCCCCGTGTGGTTCTGGGATTTTTGCCCACCGTTCTTGTGATCATTTTGACACCACGGGGTGAGATCTTGCGTGGAGTCCCAGATTGAGGGAGATTATCAGTGGTCTTGTATGTCTTCCATTTTCTAATAATTGCTCCCACAGTTGATTTCTTCACACCAAGATTCAGTCTTCCCAGTCTGGTGCAGGTCTACAATTTTGTTTCTGGTGTCCTTTGACAGCTCTTTGGTCTTAGCCTTAGTGGAGTTTCAGGTATGACGGTTTGAGGTTGTGGACAGGTGTCTTTTATACTGATAAGTTCAAACAGGTGCCATTGATACAGGTAATGAGTGGTGGACAGAGGAGACTCTTAAAGAAGTTACAGGTCTGTGAGAGCCAGAAATCTTGCTTGTTTCTAGGTGACCAAATACTTATTTTCCACCATCATTTGCAAATATTTTTTTTTTAAATCAGACAATGTGATTTTATGGATTTTATTTTCTCATTATGTCTCTTATAGTTGAGGTATACATATGATGAAAATTACAGGCCTCTCTCATCTTTTTAAGTGGGAGAACTTGCACAATTGGTAGCTGACTAAATACTTTTTTCCCCACTGTATAGTATTCTGCAAATATTTGATGCGCAGGATTTCAAGCTGCAGATCTGCATCTGTGTTCAGTCATTTAGTTTACTTTGAACTCTGTAGCATAAAATCTGCAGCTTTAAATACTGTGAATACTGTACAGTATGCGCAGGATACTGTAAGTATGAATACACTCTAAAGGGGGGTATTCTGGCTGTGTAGAAAAATAATACAGTGCTTGGCCTTGGTAAAACAGAACACTAAATTATACTCATCTACACCAGGTCCCCCAAATTTCCATTTCTACTTCTTTCCATCCGCTGCCACTCATCTCTTCAACCTGCTTCTGAAGCGAATCTCGGAGCAGGACCTTCTTGCTCAGTTTATCACTGTCCACAGTAGCATCCCATCAGAGGTTGGATGAACAGGAAGATCCTGCCCTTAACTCTCTTCTCAGAAGCAGGTTGAGACAATCCCCAATTTGTATAGTTTGCATCATATTTTACTAATTGTCTTATTCTGACCACTATAACTTAAAACATTTTTGTTTACATTTTATCGGTACAATTGTGGCATTGATCAGGCTTTTTACTTAAAGGGGTATTCCGGGCAAAAACATGTTATCCCCTATCGAAAGGATAGGGGATAAGATGTCAGGTCGCGGGGCGCCTGCCGGTGGGACCCCCTGCGATCTCCCTGCAGCAGCCCGCATTCTATGCGTAGCTGTGTCTGAAGTTTCGGAAACCTCCGGGCTTCCAAGACGGGGACGTGACGTCACAGCACGCCCCCACCATTAATGTCTATGGGAAGGGGCGTTGCGGCTGTTACGCCCCCTCCCATAGAAATGAATGGAGGTGGCGTGGCGTGACGTCACATCCCCGTCTCGGAAGCCTGGCGGTTTCTGAAACTTCAGACGCAGCTGCGCATAGAATGCGGGCTGCTGCAGGGAGATCGCGGAGGGTCCCAGCGGCGGGCCCCCTGCGATCAGACATCTTATCCCCTATCCTTTCGATAGGAGATAACATGTTTTTGCCTGGAATACCCATTTAAGCATTTCTGGGGTATCATGTGATTTTAAAAAATGCAATTCTTGGGCTTGGTATGTTTACATTTTTACGCCATTCACCATACATGATAAATAATATTATATTTTAAATAGTTTGGACAATTACGCACACGGCGATACCAAATATGTTTATTTTTATAAAAGGGGGTTGATGAAACTTTTATTATATTTTTTGATTGTCCCCATAGAAGACTTTTAGGAAGAATCATTAGATCCCTCATACAGTTCAATGCAGTTCCATAAAACTACATTGATCTGTGTATTCTGCACTGGAGTCATATAGGCTGCTAAAGAAAGGCTCTAACCCAGAGCGACCGACTGGACCGCAGGAGAAGTAAGCCCTCCGGCTACCTCTGCAGTGGATTGCCCCCCCCCCCCCCAAACAACACCCCCACCCCAATCCAATTGCGTCTTTTATTTTTAAAAAGCCCTCTGAAAAATAAAAGAAGCAATCTGACTGGTTGCTATGGGCAATTGGCCAACTTTTCCTTTGCACATGCTTTGATAAATCTCCCCCATAATTGTTTCCAATGGAAAGTCTATACATAAAGGTAAACAGTTTGCGGCATTCACGAGTGGAGCTAAAATAATTCCTTTATTTGCACTACATGGTTCAAGGATGCAGACCTAAAGCAACAGCCATTTCGTGCTATCCATTTCGCTTGATCTCCGCCCTGACCCCAGGTCAGTGTCAAAATAAAGTGCAATAGATAGGGCAATCACGTGTTATCACAATCTAATACCTATTCACTGGATAGGTTACAATCATGAGAAAGGGTGCTCAGTATACACATTGTGAATGAAGCAGCAGTCAAGCATGCATGCATGCTGCTGGTTCACTGACTGTAGAAACTGACAGCACCCTGCTTCTATTTAGCAGTCCCACTGGCTCTGAATAGAAAGAGCATATGTATGTTTCTTTTTATATAGTTGATATATTTCCTTACGAGTTTTATTCCTCCACCAAATCTCCCTTTTTCCTGCCCTTGCCTGCAAGATCCCTAGTATATCAGTGATGTATCTGCAACCGAAATGCAGAGACACAGTGATGCTTATCAGTAGTGTGATGTAGCAACTCCTCCAGAGAAACAAATCACAAATCAACGGTTGTTCCTTGTGTACCTCGCACCACCCATATCGAGTCCACTCCAGATCACAGCTCTTTGCCGCACTACGCCTTGCCAACATCATAAATGCTGCCATTAAAATATTTGTTTTAATTCTGACCTCAGAGTCACAGCTAATAAACAACAAAGGCAACAGGAAAATTGAAAAACAAACTAGATGCAGCTGTTATGGTGGACATTTCACAATTGTTCTTAAATTATCCCTTAAAACAGGATTTTATGACCCTTCCTATCTCATAAAAAATAAACATACCACACTGAGTGAAGGCTGAGCATAGGTTATTTTATTATTTTTGCTCATAATTTTTCATCTGCTAAAGTAATAGAATAGTTGTAAAACATTGACAATTACACATGTAAGTTAACTATAACAACAAAAACCTGAAACTCCAATTGTTTAAATCAGTTTCAAGTCTCACAATGGTGTCTGACGGCGGCTCCAAAAGTTCTTCACAGGTCAATATTAAGCACTTCATAGAGCACAATATAAATAAGGCACTTTCTCCACTGTAATGGAATTTTTTTTTAGCTCTCACAGATTTATAAAAAAAATAAAATAAACGTTATATGATATTAAGGGCATAAGAAGGTACAACATGGTCCTATAAATTTTTATGGGTGCCATATTATAGCTCAATACTACTTGAAAAATGGATGGAGATGTAATGTGGCGTAGTTGAAGCCATAAAATTATAGAATCATCTATAGCATAAAGTTCAACAGTTTGCAGTACAAAATATTTAGCATAACAAATCAACACAAACATAAATGCATACTGCAGAATTTCAAATCCACAGCATTCTCATTCTGTTGCAGAAATGCCACTTATTTTCAGCCCTTCAATGTAGATTGGTGCAATGTACAACGTGTATTTTGCTGTGGAACTGTTTCCTAAAATAGTAGCAACTAGCCCATGACTAGAACTCTATTATCTAGAAGCAAATAAACCAACAGATTACATATACAGTAAATAAACTCTTATGTTTATTACTAGGAACCATAGACTGCTTAGACTGACCCACAAGGGGTCAAGTAATTCCCCAGACTGCCCACAGAACGCTATAGGCTACATAAACTATATTACTTTACACAAATTTACAAACCAGTTTAAAGTAAGTGACCCCCCTTGAATCGGGTGAAATGGCAAGTGGGCTTGTACAGTTTGATCAAAATTTATATTAACTACCTGATGTTTTCTTAATTTGCATAAACTATAAACCACCTGCATGTTTAGCACTGGCTACGGTCTCTGTCTATTATATGGCTGAGAAGAATAGTTGTAAGCAAGGGTGTCCCTGTCCCTGTCATTGTCTTGTTGCTGTGCGTTAAGCTTTGTAGTAATTGCACAATACTTCTCACTGCTAGCTACCTGTTCACATCCTGCGTCAATGTGCAGTAAGACTATGTGGTGGCAGTAGCAAAGATAGATAAAGGGTACTTCTGGTCCCAGAGCACGAGACACAGTTTTGCTCTGTACTACTACATGGAAAGGAAAAAGGGATAATATGGAAGAGGATATGGGAGAGAATATGGAAACCTTATTAAGAAGAAACAAGGAAATTTTATCAAATAAATTAATCACTTCTAATTACCACTATTAAACAATCACCCAAAATGCTTATAGACGTCATACCATGTATAACTCTAATATGCATGCTCAAAGTTAGTTTTTTTTGGGAGATGGTTGTGCATGACCAACATTGCATTTTTTGTGATAAAAGGGGTAATGTTTCTCCTTGACATATAAAGACATATTTGCCCAGATTTATCAAACTGCGGGGGTGATTTTCCCACAACAACCAATCACATCTCAGCTTTCACTTTACCAGAGCTCGATAGCTGAGCTGTGATTGGTTGTTGTGGGAAAAAAAATTTTTTTTTTCTCTCACACAGTTTGATAAATCAGGGCCATGGAGAATAGGCCATTCATGCTTTACTGGAAATTCTGTGGAAAAGAATATGCACATTTTTGATGTCACCTTTTATAGGCAACTTGACCTTCTATGTCAGTGTACAACCCCAATTAGAATCCTTAGTACATCACTAAGGCTTTTAACCCCTTAAGGACTTAGCCCATTTTACCTTAAAGGAGTACTCCAGGATGGAAAAATTGTCCCCCATACTGCTGGCAGTAAAAAAAAATAAAGAGATACATACCTTCCTCTGCTCCCCCGATGCCTCCGGTAACCGTCTCCGGTCTCCGCCGCGATCCTCTTCCTGGTTGACGGTGGTCGGCGAGTCATACTGCACTCAGCCAATCACCGGCCGCAGCGAAGTCCCGGCTCGGCCGGCGATAGGCTGAGCGGCAGTGTGACGTTTTCAGCCCCGGCACCTGTGGGTCCTGGTTGCTGTTTCTACGTAGTGCATTTTTCGGTAAAAATGACCCATTGGGGTTTATTGACTAACGTGATCCCGACTCTTTTTTGTCGGGTTTTGCACCCAAATTGTGTCGCACGTCCCTTGCGACACAATTTGCGACCAAAAAAAACAAAACCCTCCATTTTACAAGAAAAACCCGAAAAGGGGGCGTGGCCACGGGATAAAGCATTCGTGGCCCCGACAGTTTTGAAAAATCCCAACATATTTACTAAGGTTTCCACAGAAAAAGTGTTGTATTTGAGCTGAGAAAAACCCGACAGATCAGAACAGTTGTAAAAAAAGCAAAATGTAGGGAAAAGTGCAAAATGTAGGGAAACCTTAGTAAATACCTTGGGAAAATACCAGTGGGAAATCAAAACCCACAAAGAAACCTACACTAATCTCTTGGTAAATAAACCCCATTATTTTTATTCTGTAGGTCCATACGGTTACAGGGATACCCAATTTATGTAGGTTTATTTATTTTACTACTTTAAAAAAAGTATAAATACATGCACCAAAATTAGTATGTTTAAAATTGTCATCTTCTGACCCCTATAACTTTTTTCCGCATATGGAGCTATATGAAGGCTTATTTTTTGCGCCGTGGTCCGTAGTTTTTATTGTTATTTTTGTTATGATGGGACTTTTTGATTGCTTTTTATTAATATTTTTATGGTATATGAAGTGACCAAAAATTCACAATTTTGGACTTTGGTATTTTTTTTACGTGTACGGCATCGGCCGTGCGGTTTACCCAACCTTATATTTTATTAGTTCAGACATTTACGCACAAGGCGGAAAAGGGGGTGATATACACTTTTATTAGGGGGAGGCTTATTCAAATTTTTTCTCTTATTTTTTACCACTGTTTACTTTTTTTTAGCCCCCTTAGGAGGCTAAACCATGCAATCTTTTGATTGCATACACTGTTCAAAGCTATGTCATAACATAGCATTGATCAGTGTTAACAGCGCTCTGCTGCTCCAGCCTACTGCGCAGGCAAGGACCAGTAGATCGCCGATCGGACGACGAAGAGGCAGGTGAGGATCCTCCCGTCGTCCAGTGAGCTGATCGAGACATCGCGATTCTGTCACGATAGTTCCGATCAGCTCCGCTAAGCTGCCGGGATAGTTTTACTTTCAGTTTAGACGCCACGATCAACTTTGATCGCGAACTCTAAAGGGTTAATGCCGGTCCTCGGCCCGATCAGCGGTGCCCGGCATTAGCCATGGGTCCTGGCTGTCCGTAGCAACCGGGACCCACGAGGTTTAACCTGTACAGGTACGCCCTGAGTCCTTAAGGACTCGGGAACGGGGGTGTACCCATACGCCCTGCGTGCTTAACTGGTAAATCAGAGTAAGCCACTGACTAAAAAGGAAAGCTTCAAAATATGCCATCATTGAGCTACTTGGCATATCCTTCTTTCCAAAATTCCCAGTGGTGAATGAATAGTCTATAAACATTACCCCTTTGGTCCTAAAATGATAGGCTTCTCTGCAGCCAATCAGCACCCTGTTCTAATTATAGTCAAACCCTGACATGAAGGGAAAACTGCAAAGCCCAGCATGTCTGGTACCGTAAGTCTACAGCTCTGAGGATATACTGAAAGATGTAGTTTACCCACAGTTAAATTTTAACTCCTTAGATAATCATGTGAAAGACCATATGTTGGAAAACTACAACTCCCAGCATGTTTTAATAGATATGGGGGAGTGGATTTATCAAGGGATTTAGAGCTCTTTTTTGCTTACAAAAGTCGCACAAAAAGTCGAACGTGCGCCTAAGCAATATTATGTGCGACTTTTGTGGGTACGCCTAAAGTTGCAAATAGCTCTACCTAAGCAACTTTCAGTTTTCACTTTGTAGTGGTCTGGAATTTATGAAGTGCGAATGTTGCACATAAGCAAATAAAAAAGTTGTAAACCCCCTTCAAAAAGTCAAAACCAGGTCTGACCTGGCTTACAAAACTTGCTTTTGACAGCATTTTTAACCCCTTAATGGGGTATTCCAGGAATTTTTTTTATTTGACTATGCTAAAGGGGCTGTAAAAAGTGTAGTTCATAATATCGTGTCTGTACCTGTGTGTGACGGTTTTCTCAAAATTCTTCTCTGATATTCACTCCAATATTTATTTTTAACAGCATACAAAATGACTGTTGTCTCAGATTTTTCCCAGGTTGCAATGCGGCCGAGACCAGACTCACTAGTCAGCTGATGACAAGGAGCCTGTCTGCTTTAATGGGTGGAGGGATTGCTTGGTGGGAGAGAGATCAATATGCAACTAATGTCACAGCTCTAGGCCCCCTGATTGAAAACCACAGGTCTTTTGAATTGATGCAGGTCATTTATGTTTCAATGGGTGGGGTGGCTGATGTGTGGGAGGGAGGAAAATAGAATTGTGGAATTTGTAGTCAAAAAAATAAAAGTCAAACATGAAATACCAGTTCACAAAAAGCTAGCCACAGTGTTATGGTAATCTCACAACATAGCCATTTTGCCCCAAGACAAGCACAGATTCTGTTTAAGCTCGTCCATTACTGTCTGGCAGGTACATAGTAAAATCATTTTATGGTGACAAAATTGAAGAAAAAATGCCATTTTGTAACTTTTGGGGTCTTCCGTTTCTACACAGTACATTTTTCAGCAAAAATGACATCTTCTCTTTATTCTGAAGGTCAATACGATTAAAATGATACCCTACTTATATAGGTTTAATTTTGTCGTACTTCTGAAAAAACTCATAACTACATGCAGGAAAATTTATAAGCTTAAAATTGTCATATTCTGACCCCTGTAACTTTTTTAATTTTCCGTATGAGGGCTCATTTTTTGCGCAGTGATCTGAGGTTTTTAGAGGTACCATTTTTGTATTGATCGGACTTATTGATCTTAATATTCATTTTTTCATGATTGACCAAAAATACGCTATTTTGGACATTGGAATTTTTTTGCGCGTACGCCGTTGACCGTTAATTAACGATATATTTTTATAATTCAGACATTTCCGCACGCGGTGATACCACATATGTTTATTTTTATTTACACAGTTTTATTTTAAATGGGAAAAGAGGGGTGATTCAAACTTTTAATAGGGAAGGGGTTAAATGATCTTTATTAACTTAGATTTTTTTTACTTTTCTTTTTGCAATGTTATAGCTCCCATAGGGGGCTATAACACTGCACACACTGATCTTTTACATTGAGCAATGGTTTCTCATAGGAAACCATTGATCGATGATTCTGCCGCTTGACTGCTCATGCCTGGATCTCAGGCACTGAGCAGTCATTTGGCGATCAGACACCAGGAGGCAGGTAAGGGGACCCTCCTCGTGTCCTACAGCTGCACGGGACGCCGCGATTTCACAGCAGCGGTCCCGAACAGCCCCCTGAGCTAACTGGCATTAGTTTAGTTTCACTTAAGGATGGGGCGATCAACTTTCCCTGCATTTTAGAATGGGAGCAGACTCAGGACGTACAGGTATGCCCTGGGTCCTTAAGGGGTTAAAAAGTTGTACAAAAAGTTGCAACTACAACTTTTGTGCGACTTTTTGTGAAGCTCCGCTCCACAGCAACCCGCCTGCATCTACCTCCTGCCTGCTAGCTGTTGCAAGACTACAACTCCTAGCATGTCCTCACTGTAAGAGCATGCTGGGCGGGTGGTGGATGAGGGCAGGTGGCCGGGGAGCGGAGCAGGCCAACTCACAAAAATATAAAAGTACAGCATTGTAATTTAATATATCCCGCCAGAGCCACAATCACTGCTCTGGGTGGGAAATATGAAATCACAGCTGGTGCTTAACTGGAGGCTCACTGTTGTTAAAGGGGCATTCCGCCCCTAGACATCTTATCCCCTATCCAAAGGATAGGGGATAAGATGTCAGATCGCTGCGGTCCCGCTGCTGTGGACCCCCGGGATCCCCGCTGCGGCACTGCGCTATCATTACAGCACAGAGCGAGTTCGCTCTGTGCGTAATGACGGGCGATACGGGGGACGGAGCAGCGTGACGTCATGGCGCCGCCCCTCGTGACATCACGGCCCGTCCCCTTAATGCAAGTCTATGGGAGGGGGCGTGACGACCGCCACGCCCGCTCCCATAGACTTGTATTGAAAGGGGCGGGCCGTGACATCACGAGGGGTGGAGCCGTGACGTAACGATACTCCGGCCCCTGTACCGCCCATCATTAGGAGCAGAGTGAACTCGCTCTGTGCTGTAATGATAGCGCGGGGCCGCAGCGGGGATCCCGGGGGTCCCCAGCAGCAGGACTGCGGCGATCTGACATCTTATCCCCTATCCTTTGGATAGGGGATAAGATGTCTAGGGGCGGAATACCCCTTTAAATTACAACTCCCATCATTCCCAGACAGCCTAAGCCTGTCTGGAAATTATGAGGGTGTAGTTTAGCAACAGCTGGAGGCTCCCTGTTTGAAACCCCTGCTTTATGGGCATTCTCCCCAGGGAAGAGCGCTATAAATGTACTAACCAATTTTTTGTGTTTTTTTTCTCTTTCCATTCCAGATCCGTGTATACAGAGGAATACTTTAGATTCATTGGATTTGGTGGACTATGACGATGACCCATGTTTTTTTGTATTTAGTATAAATAAAATTGTTAATGAGGGCTTGTGAGGGAGTGTTTTTTGGAATAACAGTTTTGAAAACATGTTGTGTTTTTTTTAATTTTTTAATTTACTTTACAGGCTTAGTAGTAGAAGTTGTCTTATAGACAGAGTCCATTACTAAGCCGAGGCTTAGCATTAGCCCCAATTACAGATAGTGGTAACCCACAATTATAACCCTGGAACCCACCACCACAAGGGTGCCGGGAAGAGCCAGTACCAACATGCCCAGAGCATCAAAAATGGCGCTACTGGGCCTAGTCGGTAACAGGCTGTCGTTATTTAGGCTGGGGAGAGCCACTAACAATGGTCCTCGCCCACCCTGGTAACGTTAGGTTGTTGCTGCTTGGTTGGTATCTGGCTGAGAATGAAAATACAGGGAACCATATGTGTTTTTGTTCATAAATAATTAAATTGTTCCCCCTATTTTTTTTTCCAGCCAGTTACCAACCAAAAAGCAACAGTCTGACATTACCAGGGTGGGCGAGGACCACTTTTACTGGCCCTCCCTAGCTTAAATATTGGTAGCCTGCAACCACCTTGGTGCGCCATTTATGACACTCCAGGCCTGTTGTAATAATTGGGGTTTATCGCAAGCTGTGTTTGGGGCTAATGCTAAGCCCTGGCTTAGTGATGGACTCTGCCTATAAGACGGCTTCTACTTCTAAGCCTGTAAAGTAAATGTAAACATTTTTAAAACACAACACATTTAAAAAACTTTTATTCCAAAAAACACTCCCCCACCAGCCTTCGTTAACAATTTTATTTATATTAAAGAAGAAAAAAAACGCTGGTCATCGTAGTCCACCGAATCCAAGGTAGTCCTCTACATACATGGATCTGAAATGAGAAGAAAAAAAAAAACACAAAAAAAAAAATGGGTTAGTGGTAATGAAATGTA
Source organism: Hyla sarda (assembly GCF_029499605.1). Classification (NCBI taxonomy): domain Eukaryota; kingdom Metazoa; phylum Chordata; class Amphibia; order Anura; family Hylidae; genus Hyla; species Hyla sarda. Next base: position 238,635,987 of record NC_079190.1, read on the forward strand.
ATAAACACATATACATTTTTTTGCTTATGTGTGCTAAAAAATGGTATTCCAAAGTGTTTTATTGTTTTGTTTTTTTTTTGCTTATGTGAGCCAAATTTATCAACCCCCTTTGATAGTATGATTATTATGTCACACATAAGCAAAACCAAAGCAAAAAAAATTACTACATTACTCGCTTACCAAAGCAACAATGATAAATGTCCCCCCATAGACTGCAAACATCTGTTTAGCTTTTAATGGTACCACCAGTTGTTAAAGGGTTGTCCTCTCATCCTCTTAGAAATTACAATTCCCAGTGAAGAGCACTACACACCCTCAGGGAATTCTGAGAGTTGATTGCCTAAGTTTGTTATCCACAAAGATATTGTGGATGCAGAGTCAATTGAATGCAGGACAGAACTGGATCAGCATCCTGTTTCTTTGCAGTTCTTTAGCTGTTATGATTTCCATGTAGCTGTAGCGTGATGATCCAGTAAAGAATGCAAATCAGAAGCAGGAAAAGCTAACATCCAGCAGCTGCACTCCAAATCCATCTGCAGAACAAAAGTCTTATAAAAAGCCTGTATTTCAACTACAAAAAAAACTCCTATGGTTGTAGTACAGTCTTGAGAAGCTGTTAAAATAATACAATACATTTTTTTTTTTTTACAGGTGCCTGAAATGTAAACAGATTTGTAAATTACTACTATTTAAAAATCTTAATCCTTCCAGTATTATTAGCTGCTGTATGTTCCAGAGGAAATCATGTAGTCTTTCTAGTCTGACCACAGTGCTCTCTGATGCAACCTTTGTCTGTGTCAGGCAACAGTCCAGAGCAGGAGAGGTTTTGTAATGTCCGTTAATTTGTTTTTGTATTTTTCTGTTTTAAGTGTGTATTCACACACTACAGGGTTGGCGATTTATATGGATACACCTTAATAAAATGGGAATGGTTGGTGATATTAACTTCCTGTTTGTGGCACATTAGTATATGTGAGGGGAGAAACTTTTCAAGATGGGTGGTGACCATGGCAGCCATTTTGAAGTTGGCCATTTTGAATCCAACTTTTGTTTTTTCAATAGGAAGAGGGTCATGTGACACATCAAACTTATTGGGAATTTTACAAGAAAAACTATGATGTGCTTGGTTTTAATGTAACTTTATTCTTTCATGAGTTATTTACAAGTTTCTGACCACTTATAAAATGTGTACAATGTGCTGCCCATTGTGTTGGATTGTCAATGCAACCCTCTTCTCCCACTCTTCACACACTGATAGCAACACCGCAGGAGAAATGCTAGCACAGGCTGCCAGTATCCGTAGTTTCAGGTGCTGCAGAATGGGCAAAACAAGAATTGGAACAGGACCCTCAGTTTACGCAGAAGATTTTGTTCAGTGATGAGGCAAACTTTTATGTGAATGATGGAGTTAACAAACAAAACCACCGCTATTGGTCTGACACTAACTCACATTGGATAGATCCCTCCAAGACTGTAGGAACACAAAAATGTATGGTATGGTGTGGTATATGTGGTACAAAGATAGTGGGGCCATTCTTCATCAATGGAAACCTCAAAGCCACTGGATATGCGAAATTGCTACATGATGATGTGTTTCCCTCTTTATGCACTGAAGCTGGCACGTTCCCTGAGTTTTTCCAGCAAGATGGTGCACCACCACATTATGGGTGTCAGGTTCAAACATTCCTAGATGAACAGTTTCCTGGAAAGTGGATTGGTCATCGTAGGCCAGTTGAATGGCCCCCAAGGTCTCCCGATCTGACCCCTTAGACTTTTATCTTTGGGGTCATCTGAAGGCAATTGTCTATGCTGTGAAGATACGAGATGTGCAGCACCTGAAACTATGGATACTGGAAGCCTGTGCTAGCATTTCTTCTGCAGTGTTGCTATCAGTGTGTGAAGAGTGGGAGAAGAGGGTTGCATTAACAATCCAACACAATGGGCAGCACATTGAACACATTTTATAAGTGGTCAGAAACTTGTAAATAACTCATGAAAGAATAACGTTATGTTAAAACCAAGCACATCATTGTTTTTCTTGTGAAATTCCCAATAAGTTTCATGTGTCCCTCTTCCTATTGAAGAAACAAAAGTTGGATTCAAAATGGCCTACTTCAAAAAGGCTGCAATGGTTACCACCCATCTTGAAAAGTTTCCCCCCTCACATATACTAATGTGCCACAAACAGGAAGTTAATATCACCAACCATTCCCATTTTACTAAGGTGTATCCATATAAATGGCCCACCCTGTAGTTTGCTCAGAGCAGTTTGCTATTCCACCTGGATAGGGGATAGTTAATGCTCTGAGCGAATGAGAATGGAGTTATTTAGCCAGAGTTTTCCTGCATTCTGGTGCTGTTTATTGAGTGCAATACTACTATGTCTGTTTGTGCTATATTCTGACTATGTCTGCTTGAGCATTTACCTTGTATTTATCTTGTTATTTTAACTGGGTTTTTAGCCATGGTTATATAGCATGTTCCTTGTATTTTAGTCTGTGTTACATAAATTGGTTTTAGGATAATGTATGTTCGATCTGTTCTGTCTGTGTTCACACTGTGTCTGAGTCTAGCTTGTTCCCTGTGCTCTGTATGTTATATTCCTGTTTGGTATTCTGGAGTCTATTCAGACTCATCCGGTTCCAGTCTAGTGTTTCATGTATTATATTTCCGTTTCCTACTGCGTCAGCATTTTGTCCACACGGTGGAGTGTATCCGCTGACCAGTAGCCTATTTGGCTTTATTATTAATTGCTACTCCTATAGTGGAGTGTAGAGTCCAGTTTGTATGTTCTCTTTCCCAGTGTGAACAGTGTCCTATATTTATATCCTGTCCTATATTTGTCCTTTGTACTTGTACCTGCTTGTGATAGTTCTTATCCCCTTCATCTCCTGGATTCTGCTGTATACTCTTATCATGCCTGGTCTTGTTCATTTTATCATTTCTGCCGTTTATCTGATATCCGGTTTATGAACTGTTTGTTAATTCACTATATTCTGCTCTGTTTGTGAGTTTATATTCTGCCCTGTTAGTATTTGTGTTCTGTCTGGTATATCTGGTTGTCTGGTAGTTTTCTGCTCTGGCCTGTGACCGACTATGTATACCATGTGTTTTTACGCCACTGCACTTTAGCGCAGGAAGGGACCGGCACCCAGTTGTCAATCCATAGTTTAGGATGGATGGGCAAGTAGGCAGGGAGAGATGTTTTAGGGTCAGTTTTGGGCTCACTCTCCCTGTCCCCCCCAGTCGGTCATGACAGGTTTGCTATGGGGAGTTGTTCATGCTCTGGACAGTTCCCTCCGAAGTACCCCTTTAGGTGGGTGTCCAGAAACACAGATTTGCAAGACAACAATGACAAATAGCTGCAGTACTAAAGAAGCATTGTTCCACTCCTTTCTCTGGATTGGTAGGGGTCTAGGTACACACTAATCATAACGTATTGGCATATGGCACCACATTCTATAGCAGGCAAAGACGGTATAAATGATTCAAAGTTTAATTTCAGGACAAAGAAGAATACAATTTATAATTGTGCAAATGGGTAATTATTTAGCATGTAATGTATTCCATATTCAATACATTTACAAATAAAACACATTGAACATATCTTATAGAAGCTCAATATCTACATTTAGGGCTAATAACTTGTTTGTATTGGATTTATAGCTCAAGAGACTGCATGATACTTCTGACTTTCTATGACAGTGTTTGATGCAGTTCTAAAGTTTACAACTGATGCAATGATTAGTTTACAGGACACACGAAAAATTATGGAAGTGCATATTTATCAAGATGTAAATTTCAGCCAAACACTGATATTTCTTCAGCTAATCTAATCATATCTAGCATAAGAACAAAAATTACTTTAAAGGGGTTCACGGGATTCCTGCCGCTTGGGAATCCCGTGATCTTGTAAGCAGCACCCCGTTTGTAATCAGTCCCCGGAGCGTGTTCGCTCTGGGTCTGATTACTGTCAATCACGGGGCTGGTGGCATGTGACGTCACGCCTCCGCCCCCGTGTGACCTCACGCTCTGCCCCTCAATGCAAGTCTATGGGAGGGGGTGTGACAGCTATCACGTCCCCTCCCGTAGGCTTGCATTGAGGGGCGGAGCGTGATGTCACATGGGGGCGGAGGCATGACGTCACACGCCGTCGGCCCTGTGGTCGCCGCTAAACAGACCCGGAGCGAACACGCTGGGGGGACTGATTACAAACGGGGTGCCGCATGCAAGACCTATTTACTGTTGAATTCACAGAAAATCCTGTGAACAAATGTATGAAAATTGCCACCAAGTAATTTTCAGAAATTTTTTCGACTTGTAAATCTGTGAATCCCCATAGTAAATAGAGTGGAATCCTGCAAGTCGGAAACAACATTTCACACTAGTAAAAACCCAACACTCTTAGTAAATGAGGACCATTACTATAAGTGTATTGTTCTATATGTTTGTATTGGAATATAAAAAATTACACATTTGTATACTTTTAAACATACCATTGTAGACCTAATGTAAAAAGAGATTAAAAATATTCACAAACTGGTCTTATTATGTCCTATGTTGAACCATTTATAAAATTTCTTAAAAAGAAAGATTGCCTTTGTTCTATATAATGAAGTACATCAGAGTATCAAAGGCAATAGTTATAGTCTTCTTTAAAGGGAAACGGACATCCGCACTAAACTCAATACACTGGACTATAGTGCCAGTGAACAGCATTACAACAAGGGGTCACATCCATAAATTGGTGCAGTGGATTAAAAGTTCTGCCTCCCGATATCCCCATTGCTCCCCATCTCCATTGCGCACAGAAGCAGTGAAGCAATGCAGCTACCAGGAGGCAGAACTTTTATCTACTGCACCAATTTATGTAAGTGACCCCTCATTGTAATGCTGTTCACTTGCACTATAGTCCAGTGTATTGGGTTTAGTGCGGGTAAGCAGGCTGTCATGTCCCTTCTTTTGCAGGTTTCCATTTAGTGTCAATAAAAATTTTGTGAAATGCCAAACCCACTTTTTTCATATATCTTTGGCATTATTCTGCGGTTTCGTGCTCAATGGCCGTTTTCCAAAATTGCAGCATGTTGACAGTATGGTATTTTTTTGGGAAAAAATATTGGCTTTTCTCTGCCATAGAGGTCTATGAGAAAAAAATTGCCAAAAAACTAAACAAAACACACCATGTGGGTTAAAAATTTTAGTTTTTCCCCCCATTTCTTTAAAGGAGTTCTCCAACGGAAATCTTTTATCCCCCGCTGTGCCCGGGCTGTAAAACTATACATAATAAACTTTCACTTACCTGCCTACGATCCCCCGTTGTTCCGATATCGCCGCCCGTGCTCCGGTCCCTGTCAGCTTCCTCTTCCTGCGGGTCGGTGACTTCACTCTGCGCTCAGCCTATCAGCGGCCGCGACGGGACATTGCTGCGGCCGCTGAAAGGAGTGAAGTCACCGACCCGCACGGGCGGCGATATCGGAACAACGGGGGATCGCAGGCAGGTAAGTGAAAATGTATTATGTATAGTTTTACAGCCCGGGCACAGCGGGGGTTAAAAGTTTTAGCTTAGAGAACTCATTTAATAGAAATCCTTGAGTCACATGATGAAAGAATTACACATCACTTGACTTGAAAACAAAAAGACTATAACCCATATGTCACGATCCCGGCTGGTAGGAGGTGGATCCTCTGTGCCAGAGAGGGATTGGCGAGGACCGTGCTAGTGGACCGGTTCTAAGTCACTACAGGTTTTCACCAGAGCCCGCCGCAAAGCGGGATGGTCTTGCTGCGGCGGTAGTGACCAGGTCGTATCCACTAGCAACGGCTCAACCTCTCTGACTGCTGAAGATAGGCGCGGTACAAGGGAGTAGACAAAGGCAAGGTCGGACGTAGCAGAAGGTCGGGGCAGGCAGCAAGGATCGTAGTCAGGGGCAACGGCAGGAGGTCTGGAACACGGGCTAGGAACAAACAAGGGAACGCTTTCACTAGGCACAAGGGCAACAAGATCCGGCGAGGGAGTGCAGGGGAAGTGAGGTATATATAAGGAGTGCACAGGTGAACACACTAATTAGAACCACTGCGCCAATCAGCGGCGCAGTGGCCCTTTAAATCGCAGAGACCCGGCGCGCGCGCGCCCTAGGGAGCGGGGCCGCGCGCGCCGGGACAGGACCGACGGAGAGCGAGTCAGGTACGGGGACCGGGGTGCGCATCGCGAGCGGGCGCCACCCGCATCGCGAATCGCATCCCGGCTGGAGGCGGTACCGCAGCGCACCCGGTCAGTGGATCTGACCGGGGCGCTGCAGCAACGAGGATGAGGCGAGCGCTCCGGGGAGGAACGGGGACCCGGAGCGCTCGGCGTAACAGTACCCCCCCCCCCCCCTTGGGTCTCCCCCTCTTCTTGGGGCCAAAGAACCTGAGGAAAAAAAACTCATTTTTTTTGTGATGAGGTCCGATGCACATTAGGAGGGGTTCCGTGCGGTAACGCACGGCACAGTCCAATCTTTCATTGTCAACACAATTGATGTAGAGGGGTCCGGCGAGACTGGTCACAGGGACGTTGAACCTGTTGATAAGAGAGGCCAAAAAAAAATTTCCTGCAGATCCGGAATCCAAGAAGGCCATAGTAGAGAAGGAGAAGGTAGAGGAAGATATCCGCACAGGCACAGTAAGGCGTGGAGAAGCAGAGTTGACATCAAGAACTGTGTCACCTTTGTGCGGAGTCAGCGTACGTCTTTCCAGGCGGGGAGGACGGATAGGACAATCCTTCAGGAAGTGTTCGGTACCGGCATAGTACAGGCAAAGATTCTCCATGCGGCGTCGTGTCCTCTCTTGAGGTGTCAAGCGAGACCGGTCAACTTGCATAGCCTCCACGGCGGGAGGCACAGGAACGGTTTGCAGAGGACCAGAGGAGAGAGAAGCCGGGGAGAAAAAACGCCTCGTGCGAACAAAGTCCATATCCAGGCGGAGCTCCAGACGCCATCCGGAAAAACGCATGTCAATGCGAGTGGCAAGATGAATGAGTTCATGTAGGTTAGCAGGAGTCTCTCGTGCGGCCAGAACATCTTTAATGTTGCTGGATAGGCCTTTTTTAAAGGTCGCGCAGAGAGCCTCACTATTCCAGGACAACTCGGAAGCAAGAGCACGGAACTGAATGGCGTACTCGCCAACGGAAGAAACACCCTGGGCCAGGTTCAGCAGGGCAGTCTCGGCAGAAGAAGCTCGGGCAGGCTCCTCGAAGACACCACGGACCTCAGCGAAGAAGGACTGGACTGTGGCTGTGGCAGGATCATTGCGGTCCCAGAGTGGTGTGGCCCCTGACAAGGCCTTTCCAGAAAGGAGACCACGGCAGAGTCTAGAGTCCTCATCAAATTTGTCCGGCAGGGACAAGCAGGGGTTAGGAGCGGCCGGTTGCTGCGGAGGAGTTGCAGGAGCCGGCGGAGGAGATGGTTGTTGCAGTTGCAGCTGCTGTGACAGTGACAGCAGCTGCTGTAACTGTGACTTCAGTTGCTGTGTCACGGTGGACAAGTATGCCAGCTGGTGATTTTGTTGGGTGATCATCGTGGAAATGTCGGCAAGACTTGACAGCGGCACCTCAGCGGAATCCATGGCCGGACGCTGCGGAGGAGTTGCAGGAGACGGCGGAGGAGATGGTTGTTGCAGTTGCAGCTGCTGTGTCAGTGACAGCAGCTGCTGTAACTGTGACTTCAGTTGCTGTTTCACGGAGGACAAGTATGCCAGCTGGTGATTTTGTTGGGTGATCATCGTGAAAATGTCGGCAAGACTTGACAGCGGCACCTCAGCGGAATCCATGGCCGGATCTACCGTCACGATCCCGGCTGGCAGGAGGTGGATCCTCTGTGCCAGAGAGGGATTGGCGAGGACCGTGCTAGTGGACCGGTTCTAAGTCACTACAGGTTTTCACCAGAGCCCGCCGCAAAGCGGGATGGTCTTGCTGCGGCGGTAGTGACCAGGTCGTATCCACTAGCAACGGCTCAACCTCTCTGACTGCTGAAGATAGGCGCGGTACAAGGGAGTAGACAAAGGCAAGGTCGGACGTAGCAGAAGGTCGGGGCAGGCAGCAAGGATCGTAGTCAGGGGCAACGGCAGGAGGTCTGGAACACGGGCTAGGAACAAACAAGGGAACGCTTTCACTAGGCACAAGGGCAACAAGATCCGGCGAGGGAGTGCAGGGGAAGTGAGGTATATATAAGGAGTGCACAGGTGAACACACTAATTAGAACCACTGCGCCAATCAGCGGCGCAGTGGCCCTTTAAATCGCAGAGACCCGGCGCGCGCGCGCCCTAGGGAGCGGGGCCGCGCGCGCCGGGACAGGACCGACGGAGAGCGAGTCAGGTACGGGGACCGGGGTGCGCATCGCGAGCGGGCGCCACCCGCATCGCGAATCGCATCCCGGCTGGAGGCGGTACCGCAGCGCACCCGGTCAGTGGATCTGACCGGGGCGCTGCAGCAACGAGGATGAGGCGAGCGCTCCGGGGAGGAACGGGGACCCGGAGCGCTCGGCGTAACACCATATATATATATATATATATATATATATATTTTTTTTTTTTAAATCACAACAAAATCTGCATCTTAGGAATGGAAAATAACAGGGCAGTTTTTTGTGGATTTTTTTTTCAGGTCAAAGAAACACCAGAAAAAGGTGGAAGTTTTGCCTTACATAGTCAGTCAGTAGGCAATAACCTGTTCTGGGCATGTGATGGAATAACAATTGTATAACTCATTACAGTTCATTTATAAGAGCTGCGTCTTATAATAAGCCATACAATGGTTGTGTAGTATAGTGTAACGCTCGGTGTGCATGTTCTGCTACTCAGCTAAATGATCTGCTGTACAACGCATCTACACTGCTCTGCACAGCATAGAGTACGCAGTAGGCTATGGAGTACATACATTGGGCTGTGTACAGCCTATAAGGACTCCAGAGTCTCACATCCCAAGCACTGAAATATTAGGCAACTTTTAACGATTTCTGCCTTCTTGGCACAGATTTCTGAAGCTCAGATTTGCTGCAATCATATCTGTGCACAGACTTTTGACTTGGACTTAATTGAGGTCTACCCCATTTTTCAGTCCGAGTCAAAAGTGAGATACTCTTAGAAAATGACCCAAATGTAGTCACTAGCTGTATAAGATTGGGTCTGTGCAGGTCAAAGGCAGGGCCACATTAAGGCTGCCTGGAAGACAGAGCACTTCATTATGATGCCCCCCCCCAACAGTTCCCCCACATTAGGTGCAGTATAGTTCCCCCACATTAGGTGCAGTATAGTTCCCCTGCATTAGGTTGTAGTTCCCCCAAATTAGATTGGCAGTATAAGTCCCCACACATTAGGTTGGCAGTAAAGTCCCTGCACGTTAGGTTGGCAGTACAGTTCCCCGCACATTAGGTTGGCAGTACAGTTCCCCGCACATTAGGTTAGCAGTACAGTTTCTCGCACATTAGGTTGGCAGTACAGTTCCTCCACATTAGGTTGGCAGTACAGTTCCCACACATTAGGTTGGCAATACAGTTCCCCCACATTATGTTGGCAGTACAGTTCCCCCACATTAGGCGCAGTACAGTTCCCACATTAGGCGCAGTACAGTTCCCCACATTAGGTGCAGTATAGTTCCCCCACATTAGGTGCAGTATAGTTCCCCCACATTAGGTGCAGTATAGTTCCCCCACATTAGGTGCAGTATAGTTCCCCCCACATTAGGTGCAGTACAGTTCCGCCACATTAGGTGCAGTATAGTTCCCCCACATTAGGTGCAGTATAGTTACCCCACATTAGGTGCAGTACAGTTCCCCCACATTAGGTGCAGTACAGTTCCCCCACAGACATTCAGTGTATATGGCTGAAGGCTGTATGCCTGTTTACTGCCCCACTTCAGTATTCCGACCACTGCTCCTCCGGTCCGGGGACCGGGGTCACGATCTACTGCTATGGCCTATGGGCCATAGCAGTAGGTCCCGGGACCGTAGGAGCGGAGGTCGGAACACTGAAGATTACGTGCCGCTGGTCACTTACCATGTGTGCGCGTCCTCCTCACTGCCCTGCTCCGCTTTTCTCTTATGGGCGCACGCACAGGACGTCAGTGGCATCCCTGCGTGCGCTATCTCCCGGCAGCCCCAGCGTTTTTAAAGTTAACGCGGTGGGGCGCCGCAGAAAGGTAACCGCCGGGACATCTTTGTGTCCTGAAAAGATTTTTCGGGACACAGGGATGTCCCGAATGTGAGGGGGCCCCCTGCGGGCCCGGATCAGGCACTCCATAAGCGCCAATAATGATCCGGCCCTGGTCAAAGGAGTGAATGGTGTCCGTGCCTGTTTGTTAAGATACGATTGCACAAATTGTGATGTGCACGCAGCTTCCTTATTAGTTGGGTTAAGCAGTTTTTAAAAACTATATGCAGAAAGAAAAACGGCAGCACAGTACTCACCCTTCCAAAAAGGACGTGGTTTATTCTGGGTCCATGCAGTACAGTGGACCCAGAATAAACCACGTCCTTTTTGGAAGGGTGAGTGCTGTGCTGACGTTTTTCTTTCTGCATATTGTACGCATCTGTGTCTACAGCGTCCTGCACCACCATCCATTACAGTACAGACATCCCGATATCTACAAGTGATTGCTCACGGGTTCCAGTGCCGGGTACTCATATCTATTTTTGCAAAACAAAAGTTTTTAAAAACTAATGCCTATCCTCAGAATAGGCATTCAATCTCAGATCCACAGAAATGAGACTCCTTGCACCCCCACTAGTCAGCTGACTAAAAGGGGTACTACCGTGGAAAACTTTTTTTTTTTTTTAAATCAACTGGTGCCAGAAAGTTAAACAGATTTGTAAATTACTTCTATTTAAAAATTCTTAATCCTTCCAGTACTTTTTAGGGGCTATATACTACAGAGGAAATGCTTATATTTTTAGATTTCTCTGCTGTCATGACCACAGTGCTCTCTGCTGACCTCTGCTGTCTATTTTAGGTACTGTCTGGAGCAGCATGTTTGCTATGAGGATTTTCTCCTGTTCTGGACAGTTCTTAAAATGGACAGCAGAGGTCAGTAGAGATCCCTGTGGTCATGACATCAGAGAAATCTAAAAAGGTAAACACTTCCTCTGTAGTATATAGCCCCTAAAAAGTACTGGAAGGATTAAGGTTTTTAAATAGAAGTAATTTACAAATTTAACTTTCTGGCACCAGTTGATTTAAAAAAAAAAAAAAAAAAAAAAAAAGTTTTCCACGGTAGTACCCCTTTAAATATGCACCGGAATCCACAGTAGAAAATGTGCAACAAATGAACACCAATATGCACAGTTTTTGGTGAAGATTTTCTGCAGCAGAAAATCTGTAGCATTTATCGGTTTTGGGATACTGTTATGGACACTGGGATTTTGGCATTCATACACTCCCCATTTAAGACCTTCAGGAAAGTCAACGCCACAAATAGCACTTAAGGCTTTTTAAAACAGAAAAGGTTAACCAGTGGAATAGGAATTATGAGATCATCCAAGGTGAACTGCAAGAGTACCATGACAAGGCACAGTCCATATTTAACATAAATAAATAAATATTATTCACATATAAGAATATGTTCTTACTACAGATATTGGCAAGATGTAGAGCATTTAAGATGGGATGCAGGAGTTGTGAGTGGTCACATGCTATCTGAAGCGCTGTCTATACAGGGAAAGAAGAAAAAGAGATGATAGGTAACTTCCACTTTCCCTAGAAAAGGGGCCCCCATTGAGGAATTCTCTCTATAAACTCAAGCTGATAAGTATGGCTCACTCATAAGAACCGTGAGTATGAATTGATTTCAGTAAATGCAACATGATTCTTCAATTAAACAATACCTAGAAATTATCAATAGTAAATGCTCTTCAGAACAGGATGCTACAAGTCCAACAATTTTGATATGGCCAAAACCTGTGAAGAATATGTCCATACTAGAAAACCACCTGAAAAATGTATATAAACGTTTTCTATTTATTAGAACATTATCACAACAGAGATTATTTAAGAAAAAAATCTTTGCGCCATATAAAGGGTTTATTGGTGGTGATGAATAACTAAAGGATCCCTTATGATTCCAAGTCGTTTAAGTTTGCTACATCTCAGACTATCCACTCCTTGTCATAATCATAAAACCTCAGGGGAAAAAGGTTTTAAAAGTAATATATCAGAGGCACCGCTATTACAAACAATAGCTCTCATTAGAGTAATGCACTAATTTACAGGCTTGGGGAAGTCAATAAAAACAGCAGAGAGCTGCATTACTAGGTTGTAACCTAAGAATACTACATAAAGGTCTGCCTGAACAAGTTCTCCTGATCTCTTGACATTTACAAGGTGGTCCTCTGCCAGCACTCATAGTGTCTACACTTTTATGGCTGACCTGTGGCGGCAATCTGCTTTCCGAAGAAGCTATCGTCCTGGGGGTCACATATTGCAACACAACCAAATTAGATATCTCAATATTTACTTTGAAGTTTCCATATCATCACAGTGGTAATGGATGGTAGAAAAACTATACTAACTGTAAACACATCACAAAACAACTCAAGAAAATAAGTGTATACATCATAGGAAAGTATAAATCTATATAATTCAGTCCATGGGGCATTTACCATTTTAATCACTCGACAAAAGTTATTTTTATTGCTCATTATTGATAGAAAGGTTGAACTGTTTTATAACCTATAACAGATGATGTTGAGTGCCCCTTATAATAGACAATTACATCAAGGGTATTTTTACTTAAAGTATTGTTAGAATAGAGAACCCTGTCACTGTAAACACTGTATATGCACCAAACATCCCCTACTGCAGCAATTTCAATGCCCAATGGATCTACATTGACCAGTGATATACTTGTCTCATGACAAAGGAAAAACCCACTCAACCAATAACTGGGTGACGCAGGTCATCGAAGCAGCCAGTGACTAAGTTGCCATTTTCTGTGTGTTGAAACAGGATCAGTAAGTGGAGATTGGTAGAAACCAGTAAGCATTGGATCAGCAGCGGTGTGGGAGGTAACACCTTTTTTGGGGATTTGTATCACATATATTACTCTATACTGTGAGTTAGAGGATATAAGACATATGAGGCTGATCTATCACTTGGTGTTTAAATAGAGCTCACAGCAGGTAAAGTGATGTACAAAGCCGGAAGCATCATGAGAAGTATAAGCTGCATTAAGAGCCCCATGTCAGAAGGGAAATAGGTATCAAGATGGCAGACAACCCTTGCATGACACATAAACTTAAATAGGTGTACACAAGGCATTCACAAGAGCCTCTACTTTTTATGTAATACTAGCTGAGTACCCAGCATTGCCCAGTTTTTCCTTCCTAATCCTTGTTGGGAAGGAAAATTAACAAAGGAGGAAGCTTTAGACTTCATATCCCGTCCTCATATTGTTGTCATATCCCAACCCCATATCCCGTCCTCATATCTCAACCTCATATCTCGTCCTCATATCCAGTCATCATATCTCGACCTCATATCCTGACCTCCTATCCCGTCCTCATATTTCGACCTCATATCCCGTCCTCATATCCCGACCTCATATCCCGACCTCCTATCCCGTCCTCCTATCTCGACTTCATATCCTGTCCTCATATCCCCACCTCATATCTCGACCTCCTATCCCAACCTCATATCCCGTCCTCATATCCCATCCTCATATTCCGTCCTCATATTCCGTCCTCATATCCCGACCTCATTTCCCGTCCTCCTATCTCGACCTCATATCCCGTTCTCATATACCTACCTCGTATCCCGTCCTCACATCCCAACCTCATAAACCGTCCTTATATCCCATCCTCATATCCCGACCTCATATCCCGTCCTTATGTCCCAGCCTCATATCCTTTCCTCAGGTAGGACTGATTTGTGATTAAGATATTGTAAGCTGAAAATAGAAGGGGACCTGGCTTTTTTGGACTGAGCGTGATTTGCAAGCCAGAGCGATGCACAAAAAGGGTAGACAATAAAAGGGGTGGGGTTTATAATGTGGGCGTGTCTTTGTGAGATGGGGTGTGGCTTGAAAGCCGGATTGACACATTCACCAGGAGATAGGTACTTGCATGGGACTTGAAAAAAAAACCATCTGTTATAAAAGGGTGTAGGTAAGGGTTAATTTAACTATCATATTTTTATTTGACATATAAGTAATATGTGCACCAGGTATTATTGAAATATTTCCCATTGATTTGCATGGGACTTTAAACAAAAACCCAGACCCTCACAAATGGGGGTAGTTAAGGGTTAAATTAACTATTCTATATTTTAAGTGGACATATACGTAACATGTGACCAAGTATTATCAAAATATCTCCTGCCATTTGGAAGTTATGCAGTAACATATATTTCCCATTGTATGAGAATTTAACCCCTTAACGACGAAGGACGTATATTTAAGTCCTCCGACGGCTCCAGCGATATGCTGCGGGGTCACGCGTGTCCCCGCGTCATATCGGGTCGGTCCCGGCGGCTATCAACGGCTGGGACCCGCAGCTAATACAGGACATCACTGATCGCGGTGATGCCCTGTATTAACCCTTCAGACGCGGCGGTCAAAGCTGACTGCCGCGTCTGAAGTGAAAGTGAAAGTAACCCGGCTGCTCAGTTGGGCTGTTCGGGACCGCCGTGGTGAAATCGCGGCGTCCCGAACACCTTACAGGACCCCTGGAGGGCCCTTACCTGTCTCCTCGGTGTCCGATCGACGAATGACTGCTCCGTGCCTGAGATCCAGGCAGGAGCAGTCAAGCGCCGATAACACTGATCACAGGCATGTTAATACACGCCAGTGATCAGCATGAGATATCAGCGTGTGCAGTGTTATAGGTCCCTATGGCAGCTATAACACTGCAAAAAAAAAAGTAAAAAAAAGTGTTAATAAAGATCATTTAACCCCTTCCCTAATAAAAGTTTGAATCACCCCCCTTTTCCTATAAAAAATATAAACCAGTGTAAATAAAAATAAAAATAAACATATGTGGTATCGCCGTGTGCGTAAATGTCTGAAATATAAAAATATATCGTTAATTAAACCGCACGGTCAATGGCGTACACGTAAAAAAAATTCCAAAGTCCAAAAAAGCGTACTTTTGGTCAAAAATAAAATAAAAAGTGATCAAAAAGTCCGATCAAAACAAAGATGGTACCGATAAAAACTTCAGATCACGGCGCAAAAAATTAGTCCTCATACCGCCCTGTACGTGGAAAATTAAAAAAATTATAGGGGTCAAAAGAGGACATTTTTAAACGTATACATTTTCCTGCATGTAGTTATGATTTTTTTCCGAAGTACGACAATATCCAACCTATATAAGTAGGGTACCATTTTAACCGTATGGACCTATAGATTAATGATAAGGTGTCATTTTTACAGAAATATGCACTGTGTAGAAACGGAAGCCCCCAAAAGTTACAAAATGGCATTTTTTCTTCGATTTTGTCGCACAATGATTTTTTTTCCCATTTCGCCGTGAATTTTTGGGTAAAATGACTAATGTCACTGCAAAGTAGAATTGGTAACGCAAAAAAAAAGTCATAATATGGATTTTAGGTGCAAAATTTTAAGGGTTATGATTTTTAAAAGGTAGGGAGGAAAAAACGAAAGTGCAAAAACTGAAAAACCCTGCGTCCTTAAGGGGTTAAACAAAAACCCAGACCCTGGAAAATGGTGGTGAGTAAGGGTTAAATCACCTATCCTATGTTTGTTGTAGACATATAAGTAACATGTGTGCCAAGTTTCATTTTAATATCTTTAGCCGTTTGGACGTGATGCTGGAACATACACACATACATACACACATTGAGTTTTATATATTTAGATTAAAGGGGTACTCCGGTGGAAATTTTTTTTTTCTAATCAACTTGTGCCAGAAAGGTAAACAGATTTGTAAATTACTTATATTTAAAAAATCTTCATCCTTTCAGTACTTATCAGCTGTTGTATACCACAGAGAAAGTTGTATATTTCTTTTCTATCTGACCACAGTGCTCTCTGCTGACACCACTGTCACTGTCCAAGTCAAATCAAAACCGAATGACCATGGATTCAGGAGTTTGTCTGGCGCAGAGAGGAACCATCAGGCAGCCAAGTAAAATCAATGGATTTATTAGATGCAACGCGTTTCGCTGCGCATGCGCAGCTTCATCAGGCATGACAAGAGAAGGCTGGTAACAGATATATATACCTCCAGGAATTAACCATTAGAGTACTTTTTGAAAGAGTTGTTGCATAAAATTACATATCCACATATGGATGTGACAATGTATAAAAAATATAAAGAAATATAAATAAATATAAATAGACAGACAACAGTCACAAAAATGATAATGAAACAATAATGTAAAAGCACAATGAAATCATATAAACATATATATATAATATAATTATCGCATGTGGTGTGAATATACCCCACATGCGACTAAAGCAATCACACCGCTTAGTCACCGGTGCGGCATTCAACAGCGCAAGTTGGATATTATTTCAAAATATATAATATAAAAGAATATGGACCTATAAGATGCTATGTGTGTTAGTTCAAAGAGTAAAAAATTGATTTGTATATCGCTGCATTATTTAAATGGGTAATGACAGTATAAATAAAGTAAAATAAACAGTGCGGTAAAACAAATCGCAACTGACCAGAGGGTGACATATGAACACTACTTAGAAGAAGTAAGAAAAGTGAACTAGAATAACTAGTGCGGTATTCAATACCGCACTAGTTATTCTAGTTCACTTTTCTTACTTCTTCTAAGTAGTGTTCATATGTCACCCTCTGGTCAGTTGCGATTTGTTTTACCCCACTGTTTATTTTACTTTATTTATACTGTCATTACCCATTTAAATAATGCAGCGATATACAAATCAATTTTTTACTCTTTGAACTAACACACATAGCATCTTATAGGTCCATATTCTTTTATATTATATATTTTGAAATAATATCCAACTTGCGCTGTTGAATGCCGCACCGGTGACTAAGCGGTGTGATTGCTTTAGTCGCATGTGGGGTATATTCACACCACATGCGATAATTATATTATATATATATATATATATATATATATGTTTATATGATTTCATTGTGCTTTTACATTATTGTTTCATTATTATTTTTGTGACTGTTGTCTGTCCATTTATATTTATTTATATTTCTTTATATTTTTTATACATTGTCACATCCATATGTGGATATGTAATTTTATGCAACAACTCTTTCAAAAAGTACTCTAATGGTTAATTCCTGGAGGTATATATATCTGTTACCAGCCTTCTCTTGTCATGCCTGATGAAGCTGCGCATGCGCAGCGAAACGCGTTGCATCTAATAAACCCATTGATTTTACTTGGCTGCCTGATGGTTCCTCTCTGCGCCAGACAAACTCCTGAATCCATGGTCATTCGGTTTTGATTTTACTCTTACCCAGGAGGGCTGCAGTGGACCTTCTTCGATATTTTTTCTGCATTTTACCTTGTTGTGTGTGGGCGCACAACCAACTTTGGTAAGCGGCTTGGGAATTACCGTCCCCTACCCCCACTAACAAGATCTACTGATCCCGCACATGAGGCGCCTTCCTCCCTCTCTCTACTGTCCAAGTCAGGAACTGTACAGAGCAGAGCATGAAAGGTTTGCTATGGGGATTTGTTCCTGCTCTGGACAGTTTCTGACATGGACAGAGGTGTTAGCAGAGAGCACTGTGGTCAGACAGAAAATAAATTCAAAAAGAAAAGAACTTCCTCTAGAGCATAGAGCAGCTGAAAGGATTAAGATTTTAAATGGAAGTGATTTAAAAATCTGTTTCACTTTTTGGCACCAGTTTATTTAAAAAAAAATGTTTGCCACTGGAGTACCACTTTAACTGATGCTGCACTATATAAACAAAAACAAAAAATCATTTCCAGAGTGCTTCTTCAAAGGGGTATTCTGAGTGTCAGATCATAGGGAGTCTAACCACTGGGACCCCCTAGGATGGGGTCTTTGTTATGAATGAAGCGGGATATCGTGAATGTGCACCACCGCTCAATTCATTATCTATGACGCTGCTGAACATAGCCAAGTACAATGTTTGGCTGCCTACGTCAGATATTATTTCCCCCAACCTGACACTTATCTCTCTCCAATGTGAATAGAAAAAAATTCCTTTAACTTAGAATACCCTTTTACATACACAATCATAATATTAGGAAATAAACTGCTGTGCATATAGAAGCAGAGAGCACCTCCTATAGCAGCATTGCTCCACCCAAGGGTAGACACCTATACAAAGGCTTACGGTAAAGAAAATCTGATTAGCCTTTCTATGTCTTTAAATTTTGTGCCGATTATAGCCATATAGAAGTTTGGAGTTTTATGGTTACATAAATCAAAACCCCCTTGTGCCCATGAACACAACTATACAGTTAGAGGGTTGTAGTATGATAGCAAGGTATGTTACTTTATGAGGATTAGTGAGGGTCCAACTGTTGAGACCCCAAAAAAATCACAAGCTTAGCAACTCTTAATAGCTCCCCTCTGATCAGTTTCATTAAACCATTGCTAGTTCTGTGGCACTTCGACTTTAGTAAGGTAAAAGGAAAAGGTGGGGGGAGCATTCCCAACAAACTTAGGCTATGTTCACACAACGGAATGTCCGCACAGAGAATCACCATGTGGACATTCCGCAAACTGCGGGGTGCCGGCATAATCTGCCGGCACTCGGACCGCACAGGAATGCGACATCTCATAGACGGCTATGCATTCCGTACGGACTCCATTCAAAGAGAGAAAGTGTTCATTCTTTGTGCAGTCACGGAAAATGGAATTCCTGTGCCGGGAACATCTGGAAAGGAAATTTTGCCATGTGCACAGTGCAGCAGAATCCGGTTAAATTCAACGGGACTCTGGTGCAGCGGAATTCCGCTTGGAATGTCTGCACAGAAATTCCAACATGTGAATCTATCCTTAGGCTCTATTTGCCAAACAGCATAATATTTTTTAACCACGCAGCACAGTATAATAACAAATCCACATAACTGTTATTTGTACAGTATAATTAAACAACCTTATGTTACAAAAATATCCTCAGTCTACATGTACTATAACAAAAACACAGGACTATTTTTTTTTTTTTTACTCAGCATGATTTCTGCTTTTAAATGGTCTTTGTTCTTTAACTACACAATGCTGAATGTAATTGATTAATCACCGATTAATTAATAAAAATACTTCAAAATGGCAGTGTGTATTACTACGCCAGCTATAGTGCTGCCATGCAGTGCCAGCCACAATGCCCACATAGAGTGCCTTTGACAGTGTTCCTCTTCTAATGGAAAAGAGTGACTAGTACAGCACTGTACAACTGGCAAGTTATAAGATCACACAAGAGTGGAAAACGATTTATGTAGAAAAGAGAGAAATGACTTACTGACCAATAATACGGACATATGTGGTAAACACTTCTGTGTAAAAGTGCTGTTGAAAGTTGTAACTTTATTTATTTTATAAAGGAAAATATACAGCAATTAATTTAGAAATTTCATTGCATAATATAGCCATATTCGGAAATGCACTCTATTTCAGCATTTGTAACTTTCATTTGTAAACAGAGTGCAACAAACTACTTAACAAATGCTGCCCCCTGGAGTTCAATAATCAGAATCTATTTATAGAGAATTTATAGAGTAAAAAAAACTATTTTTTCATGCACTCTTAAAGTGATCACAGTAGCATTTCACTTGGACAGACATAAGTTTAATACTGTCGATATGTTATACAAAACAGCAGAGATGTAACAAATAACCATGAAGCCCAATAGAAAAACATATAACAGAGCTCCAATACACCAGCAGAAGGTTCAGAAAATGAAAAGCTTTGATTATTTAGTCTCCCTAATGCACGGGGATAATGCACATTGTGATATCACAGTACAAGAATAATAACCACAGTGAAGTGCACACAGTAATGTTGCAGTACAGGGGTAATGTACAGTACAGTATAACAGTACATGGATAACAAATCCTGATATAACGAATAGACATAATGTACAGAAGAAAGGTTGCACTTTAAACTGTGACATCATAAGAAAGAAACTAAAATACTGGAATGCTGCAAAAAGTAATGCTGTAGAGAGAATATAACACACACAGAACGCGTGACCATAGGGCTCCATACTAATACTGGGGACACACTAAATCATTATCCATAGTCATAAAGAACTGCATTTAATGTAAAGAAGAACTACATAAAAACTGCACTTAATATACAAATGGAATTGGGCCCCTTTAACCCCTTAAGGACTGAGCCCTTTTCCACCTTAAGGACTCGGCCATTTTTTGCAATTCTGACCACTGTCACTTTAAACATTAATAACTCTGGAATGCTTTTAGTTATCATTCTGATTCCGAGATTGTTTTTTCGTGACATATTCTACTTTAACATAGTGGTAAAATTTAGTGGTAACTTGCATCCTTTCTTGGTGAAAAATCCCAAAATTTGATGAAAAATTTGAAAATTTTGCATTTTTTTACTTTGAAGCTCTCTGCTTGTAAGGAAAATGGATATTACAAATAATTTTTTTTTTATTCACATTTCCAATATGTCAACTTTATGTTTGCATCATAAAATTGACGTGTTTTTACTTTTGGAAGACACCAGAGGGCTTCAAAGTTCAGCAGCAATTTTCCAATTTTTCACAAAATTTTGAAACTCGCTTTTTTTCAGTGACCAGTTCAATTTTAAAGTGGATTTGAAGGGTCTTCATATTAGAAATACCCCACAAATTACCCCATTATAAAAACTGCACCCCCCAAAGTATTCAAAATGACATTCAGTCAGCGTTTTAACCCTTTAGGTGTTTCACAGGAATAGCAGCAAAGTGAAGGAGAAAATTCACAATCTTAATTTTTTACACTCGAATGTTCTTGTAGACCCAATTTTAGAATTTTAGCAAGGGGTAAAAAGGAGAAATTTTTTAATTGTATTTGAAACCCAATTTTTCTCGAGTAAGCACACACATCATATGTCAATGTTAATTGTTCGGCAGGCGCAGTAGAGGGCTCAGAAGGGAAGGAGCGACAAATGATTTTTGGGGGGCATGTCACCTTTAGGAAGCCCCTATGGTGCCAGAACAGCAAAAAAAAAAACACATGGCATACCATTTTGGAAACTAGACCCCTCGGGGAACATAACAAGGGGTAAAGTGAACCTTAATACCTCACATATGATTCACGACTTTTGCATTATGTAAAAAAAATTTTATATTTTTTTCTAAAATGCTTGGTTTCCCAAAAGTTTTACATTTTTAAAAAGGGTAATAGCAGAAAATACCCCCTAAAATTTCAAGCCCAATTTCTCCCGATTCATAAAACACCCCATATGGGGGTGAAAAGTGCTCTGCTGGCGCACTACAGGTCTCAGAAGAGAAGGAGTCACATTTGGCTTTTTGAAAGCAAATTTTGCTCTGGGGGCATGCCGCATTTAGGAAGCCCCTATGGTGCCTGGACAGCAACAAAAACACAACATGGCATACTATTTTGGAAACTAGACCCCCCGGGGAACGTAACAAGGGGTTAAGTGAACCTTAATACCCCACAGGTGTTTCACGACTTTTGCATATGTAAAAAAATAATTTTTTTTACCTAAAATGCTTCAGTTCCCAAAAATGTTAAATGTTTTAAAAGAGTAAAAGCAGAAAATACCCCTCAAAATTTGTAACACAATTTCTCCCGAGTACGGTGATGCCCCATATGTGACCCTAAACTGTTGCCTTGAAATACGACAGGGCTCCAAAGTGAGAGCGCCATGCGCATTTGAGGCTTGCATAGGGGTGGACATAGGGGTATTCTATGCCAGTGATTCCCAAACAGGGTGCCTCCAGCTGTTGTATAACTCCCAGCATGCCTGGACAGTCAGGGGCTGTCTGGTAATACTGCGAGTAGTTGTTTTGCAACAGCTGGAGGCTCCATTTTGGAAACAGTGGCGTATCAGACGTTTTTCATTTTTATTGGGGAGGGGAGGGCGGCTGTGTAGGGGCATGTGTATATGTAGTGTTTTTTACTTTTTATTTTATTTTGTGTTAGTGTAGTGTAGTGTTTTTAGGGTACAGTTCCATGGGCGTGGGTTCACAGTAGTTTCTCGCTGGCAGTTTGAGCTGCGGCAGAAAATTTGCCGCAGCTCAAACTTGCAGTCGGATACTTACTGTAAACCTCCGCCCATGTGAGTGTACCCTGTACATTCCCATTGGGGGGGGGGGGGGGGGGAGAAACATCCAGCTGTTGCAAAACTACAACTCCCAGCATGTATGGTCTATCAGTGCATGATGGGAGTTGTAGTTTTGCAACAGCTGGAGGCACACTGGTTGTGAAACACCGAGTTTGGTAACAAACTCAGTGTTTTGCAACCAGTGTGCCTTCATTTGTTGCAAAAGCTACAACCCCCAGCATGTACGGACAGCGGAAGGGCATGCTGGGTCTTGTAGTTATGCAACAGCTGGAGGCATACTACTTTGGCTGGGGATGCTGGGAATTGTAGTTATGCAACAGCTGGAGACACACTGGTTTGCTACTTAACTCAGTGTTTCACAACCAGTGTGCCTTCAGCTGTTGAAAAACTACAACTCTCAGCAGTCACCGACAGCCAACGGGCATGCTGGGAGTTGTAGTCATGCAACCAGCAGATGCACCACTACAACTCCCAGCATGCACTTTAGCTGATTGTGCAAGCTGGGAGTTGTAGTTATACAACAGCTGAAGGTACACTTTTCCATAGAAAAAATGTGCCTCCAGCTGTTGCAAAACTATAAGTCCCAGCATGCCCATAAGGAAATGATGGGAGTTGTGGTGGTCTGCCTCCTGCTGTTGCATAGCTACAGCTCCCAGCGTGCCCTTTTTGCATGCTGGGAGCTGTTGCTAAGCAACAGCAGGAGGCTGTCACTCACCTCCTACTGCTGCTCCGGGACACAGGTCAGTCCCTCGCCCTTGCCGCCGCTCCTGGGCAGGGTCCCCAGCTCCCGGGGTCTTCTTCCCGCACCCGCTCATGTGCTCCGGAAGAGGGGCGGAGCGGGTTGCGGGAGTGACACCCGCAGCAGGTGCCCTGATTGGTCGGCCGGTAAACCAGTACCACCTCACCCCTGCTGGCTATGGCTGTTCGGGGCCGTCAGAGACGGCCCCGAACAGCCTGTAATTCCCGGTCACCGGGTCACTGGAGACCCGATTGACCCGGAATCTGCCGCAGATCGCTGGGCTGAATTGTCCAGTGATCTGAGGCCATCGCCGACATGGGGGGTCATCATGACCCCCCTGGGCGATATGCCGCGATGCCTGCTGAACGATTTCAGCAGGCATCGGGCACCGGCTCCCCTCCGGCTAGCGGCAGGGGGCCAGGATTTGACAGGACGTACTCAAACGTCCTGAGTCCTTAAGGACTCGGAAAAGGGGCCATTTGAGTGCGTCCTGCGTCCTTAAGGGGTTAATGGTCTATAATTGTCTATTTAACCCTGGTAGTTACCCTATGTTAGGCAGAAAGTAAAACATAACGTAATGCCCCAATGGATGTGGATCCGTTGTTCCACTTTGGCTTCGGGTCAAACTTGGGAGCAGAGTCTAAGTATTTCCATAGCTTTCACTCTTTATTCCGCTCCAGGATGCAGAAACTGGACTAGACAAGTGATGGCTTGTCTGGCAGCCAGAATGCCTTAGTGCTTAGCAATGGAGATACTGGCAGGAGGGGGGAGCTGAAGCTGTAGGTGGTGGTAGCGTAGCAAAGCAGAGCTCAATTTAACAGAGCTAACATGGTATTATTGCAGAACTGAGTTCATAGAACATCCAAGTTGAGAAGCTCAGATGCAGGCAAGTAGTGTAGGCTTCATCAGATCACAGATGTGGTTGACAGTCCAGGTCAGGCACAGGAGGCCAAGTGAGGTACAACAGGATCAGGCAGAGGCAGAATCAGGAAACAGGCTTAGGTCAGGAACAAAGGAACAATGCACACAAACACCTTTGCAGTAGTAAACTATAATGTTGCTCAGGAGGCATCAGAGAATGGGTGGGGTGGGGTGGGGTGGAGTTTTTTTTTAATTTATTTTTTAAGTATTTATTTAAGTTTTGCATTTTAATTAACAAACACCACCAACAAGGTAAAACATATACAACACACTATGTAGGTCCCAGAGATCGGCTCTAGCACCGTGACAGAGATTCAAATTATGCAAAATATGTTCCAGTAAAACAGAAGGGCACATCTGAGACCCAACCGTAGGAAGTCCAACAAAGACAGACACGCTCACACACGCACAAGCACTCATCCCGGTAACCCCCACCCTCCCCCAACCAAGCCCCTTCCCGTAAAGAACCGCAGCACACTACAGAAGACCTATTGGGATAGTCTAGTCGAGGGGTCCGTTGACACATCCAGCAAAAGCCAGGGGGTTAATACCTTGTTGAATTTTTGAGGTCACCTACGCCTCACATATAGAGCCTGGTATAACGGGACACCTTTATTAACCAAAGTTTGCCAACGAGACATCGGGGGTGGGGAGGTGTCCTTCCAGGTCATCACTACCACCTTACGGGCACAGAATAGCAGGAAGCGAATTAGTAAGCATCTATGCGAACCAGAGACCACCTCATTCCAGCAGTCATACCACAGGGGTGAGTAAAAAAGGAAAGTCTAGATTATCAGCCATAAACCCCATCACCTCTCTCCAAAAGAGAGCAATGATGGGACACTCTCATACAGCATGCAAAAAAGTACCGATTTCTGTAGAGCAACGGAAACAAAGATCAGAAGGAGAAATGCGCTTCAGCTTAGCAGGGGTATAATACAACCTCTAAACATATCTAGATTGGATCAGCATCTCAACTACTAACTACAGTGGAATAATAAGAATAATAAGAACCTTCAACCTCCTTCCACTGACTGACAAGACAAATCTGGGATATCAGCCACCCATTTATGATAGGCTTGTGAAAAAGGGCTAAGCCCCAATGTCTGGAGGATAGCATAGGTCTGAGTAAGGGCTTTAGAAAGATCCACCAGAAAACTGGCCTCCTGTAACCCATATAGGTAAGGTAAATGTACATTTCCCCACAAGGGTGCCCTAGGAGATACCAGAGGCTGTGGAAATTTACTCTACACCACGGACCACACTTTAGCTATAGTTTGAATGGGAATAGGAAAGGAATAGTGAGAGTGATACCTGTAGAAAGTATTAGTAAGAGCTTCATAGGAACCCATAATTGCTCCAGCCAAGGCCGTCGGCGAGTTCGACAAGTCCAGATCGATCCACCACGCTGCATAGACCAGTTGGGAGGCAAGAAAATAGTTATAGACATCAGGGGCAGCTAAGCCGCCATGCTGTTTAGGAGCCTGGAGAAAAGCCTGACCAAGTCTGGGAGGTTTTCCATGTCAGTAGAAGGATCCCAGAGCACCACATAATGTATTAAAATATTTCCTAGGGGGGAGCATGGGAGCTAAATGAAAAAGATAAAGGAATTTAGGGAGGTAAATCGTTTTAAATATATTGATCCTGCCAGCTAGTGAGAGAGGAAGTGAGGACCAGGCCTACAACCGCTCCACAGTGAAGCATAAAAGCTGCTCAAGTTCAGGGACAGATAGTCCATCAGGGAAGCAGTAATCTCCACCCCTAAGTATCTAAAACGGGAAACCACCTGCACCCCTACCAGAAGAATGGAAAGGAGGGGGACTCCAGAGGAAAGTTCCATTAGGGAGGACTTAGCCCAGTTGACCTGCAAGCCGGAAATAAAACTAAACTGATCAAGTAGGTCAATAAGGGACAGGAGAGAACACCCAGCGTACGCTAAATACATCAGTGTGTCATCTGCATAAAGGGAAACCTTCTCTACAATAGACCCCCTGGGAATACCACCGATAGCAGGGTCCCTACTAATGGCTGCTGCCAAAGGTTCCATGGCCAGTCCAAAAAGGAAGGGAGATAGCAGGCACCCCTGCCTCGTACCTTAACCCAGGAGAAAGGGAGCAGAAACATCTAAGTTAGTGCGAATGAAGGCCCTAGGACTATCATATAGCAAGTAAACCCAATCACAAAATCGGTGACCAAACCAAATGCACCCAGTAGATCCCCCAGACAGGGCCACAGCACCGAGTCAATGGCCTTGTAAATATCCAAACTAACCACACACCTGTAGGAAAGCCCACCCCTACCGCTGCTATGTTGAACTGCAGACGCTTCACATTCACATCAGTAGCCATATCTGGCATAAACCCAGTTTGGTCAGGATGAATGATAGCGTTAATGACCCCATACAGGTGAGTAGCCAGCACTCTAGCCAAGATCTTAATATCAACATTCAAAGGGAAATAGGTCTATAAGACTCAGGCAGCAATGGGTCCTTTCCAGGCTTAGGGAGCACTACAATCAATGCCTCCCTCAAAGAGACTGGAAGAGCATCTGCAGCAGCTATCAAGTGAAACAATTTAAGAAGTATAGGGACCAGTTGCTCCTCATTCATCATATATCAATTGCCATATAAACCGGGGGTCTTCCCATGAGGAAGATCACGTATGGCCTGTTCCACCTCTTCAACTGTAAAGGGGGCATCTAACGCCTCCACCTCAGCGCGACTAAACATGGGAAGGCATAAGTCACGTAAGAAAAATAGAATTTCCCCTTGACAGGGCATAGAAGGGAAAGCATACAAAGAGGAGTAAAAGTCCCTAAAGACAGAGTTAACCGGGTGGGGTGGAGTAGGGATTGAAGGAGTACCAGAATCAGGGATGTGAGTTACCCATTAAAGAGGTAGTAACTGTACATGTGCAACACCTATGGGGCAACTTGGCTAAGGTAAGCAGCTGGACACGCTGGATAGGCTCTGGGCAGGTTCTGGGACCTGTGCAGAGATTATGTCACAAGGTTTGGTCTCTGAGCTTCATAGCTATTTTGAATGGTGTCTTGTCTATCTACTAGTGTCACTTTTTATTGTACTCAAATCTGCGATGATAAAGAGGATGCTGCTGGAAAGTGATCTGTACAGAACAGGAAGTCTCAGCTTTGTTTTAGGCTTAGTGGTCATAAAGAAAACTACAAGGTTTTATAATAATTTTATCATATAGATAGTAAAATAAAAAATTAGAAAACATTCCTACAGATATCCACTGCAGCAGCCTCTACCAAGTCCACCACAGTGACAGATGTTCTTACAGAGGATATTACAGAGGTTATTAAAAAGGGACTTCCTAAATGAGATATTGTACAGTCATGGCTGTAAATGTTGGCACCTCTGAAATTTTTCAAGAAAATTAAGTATTTATCACAGAAAAGGATTGCAGTAACACATGTTTTGCTATACACATGTTTATTCACTTGGTGTGTATTGGAACTAAACCAAAAAAGGGAGGAAAAAAAGCTAATTGGACATAATGTCACACCAAACTCCAAAAATGGGCTGGACAAAATTATTGGCACCGTTAACTAAATATTTGATTGCACACCCTTTGGAAAAAATAATTGAAATCAGTGGGTTCCTATAACCTTCAATAAGCTTCTTACACCTCTTCCTTTACAAAGTGCTCCAGGTCTCTCTTATTGGAAGGGCGCCTTTTCCCAACAGCAATTTTAAGATCTCTCGACAGGTGTTCAATGGGATTTAGATCTGGACTCATTGCTGGCCACTTCAGAACTCTCCAGCGCTTTGTTGCCATCCATTTCTGGGTGTTTTTTGACGTATGTTTGGGGTCATTGTCCTGCTGGAAGATACAAGATCTGGGATGCAAACCCAGCTTTCTGACATCCATTGGTAATCCTCAGATTTCACGATGCCTTGCACACATTCAAGGCACCCAGTGCCAGGGGCAGCAAAATAACCCCAAAACATCACTGAACCACCACCATATTTCACTGTAGGTACTGTGTTCTTTTCTTTGTAGGTCTCATTCCGTTTTCGGTAAACAGTAGAATGATGTGCTTTACCAAAAAGCTCTATCTTGGTCTCATCTGTCCATAAGACGTTTTCCCAGAAGGATTTTGGCAAAATGTAGTCTTGCTTTTTTATGTCTCTGTGTCAGCAGTGAGGGTCCTCCTGGGTCTCCTGCCATAGTGTTTAATTTCATTTAAATGTTGATGGATAGTTCGTGCGGACTCTGATGCTCCCTGAGCCTGAATATCTTTGGAACTTATTTGGGGCTGCTTATCCACCATCTGGACTATCCTGCATTGACACCTTTCATCAATTTTTCTCTTCCATCCATGCCCAGGGAGATAAGCTACTGTCACGATGCCGGCTGGCAGGAGGTGGATCCTCTGTGCCAGAGAGGGATTGGCGTGGACCGTGCTAGTGGACCGGTTCTAAGTTACTACTGGTGTTCACCAGAGCCCGCCGCAAAGCGGGATGGTCTTGCTGCGGCGGTAGTAACCAGGTCGTATCCACTAGCAACGGCTCAACCTCTCTGACTGCTGAAGATAGGCGCGGTACAAGGGAGTAGACAAAAGCAAGGTCGGACGTAGCAGAAGGTCGGGGCAGGCAGCAAGGATCGTAGTCAGGGGCAACGGCAGGAGGTCTGGATCACAGGCTAGGAACACACAAGGGAACGCTTTCACTAGGCACAAGGGCAACAAGATCCGGCGAGGGAGTGCAGGGGAAGTGAGGTATACATAGGGAGTGCACAGGTGAAGACAATAATTGGAACCACTGCGCCAATCAGTGGCGCAGTGGCCATTTAAATCGCAGAGACCCGGCGCGCGCGCGCCCTAGGGAGCGGGGCCGCGCGCGCCGGGACAGGACCGAGGGAGAGCGAGTCAGGTACGGAAGCCGGGGTGCGCATCGCGAGCGGGCGCCACCCGCATCGCGAATCGCATCCCGGCTGGAGGCGGTATCGCAGCGCACCCGGTCAGTGGATCTGACCGGGGCGCTGCCGTAGCGAGGATGTTGCGAGCGCTCCGGGGAGGAGCGGGGACCCGGAGCGCTCGGCGTAACAGTACCCCCCCCCCTTGGGTCTCCCCCTCTTCTTAGAGCCTGAGAACCTGAGGACCAGACTTTTATCTAGGATATTGTCCTCAGGTTCCCAGGATCTCTCTTCAGGACCACAGCCCTCCCAGTCCACTAAAAAAAAAGTTTTTCCTCTGACCTTTTTGGAGGCCAGTATCTCCTTTACGGAGAAGATGTCTGAAGAACCGGAGACAGGAGTAGGAGAAATAAGTTTGGGAGAGAAACGGTTGATGATGAGTGGTTTAAGAAGAGAGACATGAAAGGCATTAGGAATACGAAGAGAAGGAGGAAGAAGAAGTTTGTAAGAGACAGGATTAATTTGGCACAAGATTTTGAAAGGACCAAGATAGCGTGGTCCCAATTTGTAGCTGGGAACACGGAAGCGGACATATTTAGCGGAGAGCCATACCTTGTCTCCGGGAGAAAAAATGGGGGGAGCTCTTCTTTTCTTATCAGCAAACTTCTTCATGCGTGATGAAGCCTGTAAGAGAGAATTTTGGGTCTCTTTCCATATGGTGGAAAGATCACGAGTTATTTCATCCACAGCGGGCAAACCAGAGGGCAAGGGAGTAGGGAGGGGGGGAAGAGGGTGACGGCCGTACACCACGAAAAATGGGGATTTGGAAGAAGATTTAGAGACTCTGAAGTTGTACGAGAATTCGGCCCATGGAAGAAGATCTGCCCAGTCATCCTGGCGGGAGGAAACAAAATGCCGTAAATAATCACCCAGGACCTGGTTAATTCTTTCTACTTGCCCATTGGATTGAGGATGATAAGCAGAAGAAAAGTTTAATTTAATCTTGAGTTGTTTACAGAGAGCCCTCCAGAATTTTGACACGAATTGGACGCCTCTATCCGAGACGATCTGCGTGGGCAACCCGTGAAGACGAAAAAATGTGTACAAAAAATTGTTTTGCCAACTGAGGCGCTGAAGGAAGACCAGGAAGAGGAATAAAATGTGCCATCTTGGAAAATCGATCAACGACCACCCAAACAACAGTGTTGCCACGGGATGGGGGTAAGTCTGTAATAAAGTCCATACCAATCAGAGACCAAGGCTGTTCGGGGACAGGCAGAGGATGAAGGAGACCAGCAGGCTTCTGGCGAGGAGTCTTATCCCAGGCACAGACAGTGCAGGCCCGCACAAAATCAACAACATCCGTTTCCAGAGTCGGCCACCAATAGAAACGAGAGATGAGTTGCAAGGATTTCTTGATGCCCGCATGGCCTGCGAGATGGGAGGAGTGACCCCATTTGAGGATTCCGAGGCGTTGGCGTGGAGAGACGAAGGTCTTCCCTGGAGGAGTTTGCCTGATGGAGGCTGGAGAAGTGGAGATCAGGCAGTCAGGAGGAATGATGTGTTGCGGAGAGAGCTCTACTTCCGAGGCATCCGAGGAACGAGAGAGAGCATCGGCCCTAATGTTCTTATCGGCAGGGCGAAAGTGAATTTCAAAATTAAACCGGGCAAAGAACAGAGACCACCTGGCCTGGCGAGGGTTTAGCCGTTGGGCAGACTGGAGATAGGAGAGATTCTTGTGATCGGTGTAAATAATAACTGGAAATTTTGATCCCTCCAGCAGATGCCTCCATTCCTCAAGTGCTATTTTAATGGCCAGTAGCTCTCGATCCCCGATGGAGTAGTTCCTCTCCGCCGGAGAGAAGGTCCTAGAAAAAAAACCACAAGTAACAGCATGCCCAGAAGAATTTTTTTGTAGAAGAACCGCTCCAGCTCCTACTGAGGAGGCATCAACCTCCAATAGGAAGGGTTTAGATGGGTCAGGTCTGGAGAGCACGGGAGCAGAAGAAAAGGCAGACTTGAGCCGTTTAAAGGCGTCTTCCGCTTGAGGAGGCCATGACTTAGGATTGGCATTCTTCTTGGTTAAAGCCACGATAGGAGCCACAATGGTGGAAAAATGTGGAATAAATTGTCTGTAATAATTGGCGAACCCCAAAAAACGTTGGATAGCACGGAGTCCGGAGGGGCGTGGCCAATCTAAGACGGCAGAGAGTTTGTCTGGGTCCATTTGTAATCCCTGGCCAGAGACCAAGTATCCTAGGAAAGGAAGAGATTGACATTCAAACAGACATTTCTCCATTTTGGCATAAAGTTGATTGTCTCGAAGTCTCTGAAGAACCATGCGGACATGCTGGCGGTGTTCTTCTAGGTTGGCAGAAAAAATCAGAATATCGTCCAGATACACAACAACACAGGAATATAAGAGATCACGAAAAATTTAATTAACAAAGTCTTGGAAGACGGCAGGGGCGTTGCACAGGCCAAAGGGCATGACCAGATACTCAAAGTGTCCATCTCTAGTGTTAAATGCCGTTTTCCATTCGTCCCCCTCCCTGATGCGGATGAGATTATAAGCACCTCTTAAGTCCAGTTTGGTAAAGATGTGGGCACCTTGGAGGCGATCAAAGAGTTCAGAGATAAGAGGTAGAGGGTAGCGGTTCTTTACCGTGATTTTATTAAGTCCGCGGTAGTCAATGCAAGGACGTAGGGAGCCATCTTTTTTGGACACAAAGAAAAATCCAGCTCCGGCAGGAGAGGAGGATTTGCGGATAAACCCCTTTTTTAAATTTTCCTGGATGTACTCAGACATAGCAAGAGTCTCTGGGGCGGACAGAGGATAAATTCTGCCCCGGGGTGGAGTAGTGCCCGGGAGGAGGTCAATAGGACAGTCATAAGGCCTGTGAGGAGGTAGAGTCTCAGCTTGTTTCTTGCAAAATACGTCAGCATAGTCCATATAGGCCTTAGGGAGACCGGTTACAGGGGGAACCACAGGGTCACGGCAGGGAGTACTGGGAACCGGTTTAAGGCAGTCCTTGAAACAAGAGGTACCCCAGCTCTTGATCTCCCCTGTGGACCAATCCAGGGTTGGGGAATGGCGTTGAAGCCACGGTAGTCCAAGGAGAATTTCGGAAGTGCAATTGGGGAGGACCAAAAACTCAATTTTTTCATGATGAGGTCCGATGCACATTAGGAGGGGCTCCGTGCGGTAACGTATGGTACAGTCCAATCTTTCATTGTTAACACAATTGATGTAGAGGGGTCTGGCGAGACTGGTTACCGGGATGTTGAACCTGTTGATGAGAGAGGCCAAAATAAAGTTTCCTGCAGATCCGGAATCCAAGAAGGCCATAGTAGAGAAGGAGAAGGTAGATGCAGATATCCGCACAGGCACAGTAAGACGTGGAGAAGCAGAGTTGACATCAAGGACTGTCTCACCTTTGTGCGGAGTCAGCGTGCGTCTTTCCAGGCGGGGAGGACGGATAGGACAATCCTTCAGGAAGTGTTCGGTACCGGCACAGTACAGGCAGAGATTCTCCATGCGGCGTCGTGTCCTCTCTTGAGGTGTCAGGCGAGACCGGTCAACTTGCATAGCCTCCACGGCGGGAGGCACAGGAACAGATTGCAGAAGACCAGAGGAGAGAGGAGCCGGGGAGAAAAAACGCCTCGTGCGAACAAAGTCCATATCCTGGCGGAGCTCCTGACGCCTTTCGGAAAAACGCATGTCAATGCGAGTGGCAAGATGAATGAGTTCATGTAGATTAGCAGGAATTTCTCGTGCGGCCAGAACATCTTTAATGTTGCTGGATAGGCCTTTTTTAAAGGTCGCGCAGAGGGCCTCATTATTCCAGGATAGTTCAGAAGCAAGAGTACGGAATTGTATGGCGTACTCGCCAACGGAAGAATTACCCTGGACCAGGTTCAGCAGGGCAGTCTCAGCAGAAGAGGCTCGGGCAGGTTCCTCAAAGACACTACGAATTTCCGAGAAGAAGGAGTGTACAGAGGCAGTGACGGGGTCATTGCGGTCCCAGAGCGGTGTGGCCCATGACAGAGCTTTTCCAGACAGAAGGCTGACTACGAAAGCCACCTTAGACCTTTCAGTAGGAAACTGGTCCGACATCATCTCCAAGTGCAGGGAACATTGTGAAAGAAAGCCACGGCAAAACTTAGAGTCCCCATCAAATTTATCCGGCAAGGATAGTCGTAGGCCTGAAGCGGCCACTCGCTGCGGAGGAGGTGCAGGAGCTGGCGGAGGAGATGATTGCTGAAGCTGTGGTAGTAGCTGCTGTAGCATCACGGTCAGTTGAGACAGCTGGTGGCCTTGTTGCGCTATCTGTTGTGACTGCTGGGCGACCACCGTGGTGAGGTCGGCGACAACTGGCAGAGGTACTTCAGCGGGATCCATGGCCGGATCTACTGTCACGATGCCGGCTGGCAGGAGGTGGATCCTCTGTGCCAGAGAGGGATTGGCGTGGACCGTGCTAGTGGACCGGTTCTAAGTTACTACTGGTGTTCACCAGAGCCCGCCGCAAAGCGGGATGGTCTTGCTGCGGCGGTAGTAACCAGGTCGTATCCACTAGCAACGGCTCAACCTCTCTGACTGCTGAAGATAGGCGCGGTACAAGGGAGTAGACAAAAGCAAGGTCGGACGTAGCAGAAGGTCGGGGCAGGCAGCAAGGATCGTAGTCAGGGGCAACGGCAGGAGGTCTGGAACACAGGCTAGGAACACACAAGGGAACGCTTTCACTAGGCACAAGGGCAACAAGATCCGGCGAGGGAGTGCAGGGGAAGTGAGGTATACATAGGGAGTGCACAGGTGAAGACAATAATTGGAACCACTGCGCCAATCAGTGGCGCAGTGGCCCTTTAAATCGCAGAGACCCGGCGCGCGCGCGCCCTAGGGAGCGGGGCCGCACGCGCCGGGACAGGACCGAGGGAGAGCGAGTCAGGTACGGAAGCCGGGGTGCGCATCGCGAGCGGGCGCCACCCGCATCGCGAATCGCATCCCGGCTGGAGGCGGTATCGCAGCGCACCCGGTCAGTGGATCTGACCGGGGCGCTGCCATAGCGAGGATGTTGCGAGCGCTCCGGGGAGGAGCGGGGACCCGGAGCGCTCGGCGTAACAGCTACAGTGCCATGGGTTGCAAACATTTAGATAATGTTGCGCACTGTGGACAAAGGCAAATCTAAATCTATGGAGATGGACTTGTAACCTTGAGATTGTTGATATTTTTCCACAATTTTGTTTCTCAAGTCCCCAGACAGTTATATTCTCCTATTTCGGTTGTCCATGCTTAGTGTGGCACACACAGACACACAATGCAAAGACTAAGTGAATGTCTATTATCTGCTTTCAGATATGATTTTTATATTGCCCTCACCTGTTTCTTGCCCCAGGTGAGTTTAATCACATGCTTGAAACAATCTTATTATTCCACAATTTTGAAAGGGTGCCAATAATTTTGTACAGACCATTTTTGTAGTATGGTGTGACAGTATGTCCAAATTGCTTTTATCCTCCCTTTTTTTTTTTTGTTTAGTTACAATACACACAAAGGGAATAAACATGTGTATAGCAAAACATGTGTTACTGCAATCCTTTTCTGTGAGAAATACTTAATTTTCTTGAACAATTTCAAGGGGGCCAACATTTACGGCCATGACTGTAGGTTGTTTTCGGCCAAGGCAGCCATTGCTTTGACTCAGTTCCAGTACACCACAAATTGGTTAGGAGTACTTCTGTGCCGGGGTCCAGTTACACTAGACAGTCAGGTGGGGTTGATAAGCTAGGTAGACCCATAAGTTATTTGGGAAAATCCCAAATATGTAACAATTTCAATTTCTTTGCATGTCATTATAGCCAATGCTGATTGCTGCCCATCTGTGTAAACTGTTATAGAGCTCACCCAAAAGTTGCTTGCCCACTAAAAACTAACAAACCCTGCTTGAGTGTTATTGATGTGGATTATTTAAGAGCATGTTTAAAGTCGCATCATGACCAGGATTTTGTACAATTCTTGCTTACCGGGTTCTCAGAAGGTTTTCACACAGGTCTAGTAGCAATCCCGGATAGGACTCATAAGTGCAATAATCTCTTGTCAGCTCTACATGATCCGCTAACGGTGGACACGATATTTGCAGAGCTTGACAAGGGATTCTTGCTAGGTCCTTTAACGACACCACCATTTGAGTCAGAGAGAGTCAGTCCTATCATCATTATTGGGAATGTTAAACTTTGCGATGAGAATAATTCCTCAGGGCAAATCCTTTATTTTGTGGTTACTGGATTCACTGCCATCAGCCCCACAGCAGGACAGCATCATATATCCATATGATCAGGCTATGGCTGATCTCATCATGTGGAGTCAATTTCTTAACAGTTGGAATGGAATTTCCTTTTTCGTTACAACGGCTAACAGTGAATCACTGGCCTATCACAGTTAGTCAGATCCCAGGTTTCAGTCAGTCCTCTGCCCTGTTTGAACTATACCCCATAGTGGCTGCAGCATTTGTTTGGGGAAGGTACTGGTGTAAGAAAACAGTGGTTTTTGTTACTGACAACAAAGCTACCATTGATAAATCACTGAAAGGTAGATCTAGATCTTTGCATACCATGTCATTTGCCAGATGCATTGTCCAGTTATCTTTGCTACATAATTTTTGTTATACTTGCTCCCATATCAGCGGTGTTCAAAATATCGCATCAGATGCTCTTTCCCCCAATAAACTGTCACTCTTCTTCCAGGTTATGCCAGGAGCCAACACCATAGGCACTCCAGTCACTCCTCACACATCACTAGTCTTGGACTAAATAGCTTCCTATTAGTCAGACTAAATTTTTGAAAGCAGGATTCAGTTTGATTGAGTATATGTTATCTTTTATTGGGTTTTGCCACTCAGAGCTAAAGTTATCTCACAGCACTATAAAGTTATATTTAGCAGGGATCCAACTAAATAGCTTTTTTAAAGGGGTATTCCAGGCAAAAACTTTTTTTTTTTATAGATCAACTGGCTCCAGAAAGTTAAACAGATTTGTAAATTACTTCTATTAAAAAAATCTTAATCCTTCCAATAGTTATTAGCTTCTGAAGTTGAGTTGCTGTTTTCTGTCTAACTGCTTTCTGATGATTCACGTCCTGGGAGCTGTCCAGCTCCTATGGGGATATTCTCCCATCATGCACAGCTCCCGGGATGTGACATAATCATTGCATAGTTAGACAGAAAACTTCAGAAGCTAATAACTATTGGAAGGATTAAGATTTTTTAATAGAAGTAATTTACAAATCTGTTTAACTTTCCGGAGCCAGTTGAAATATAAAAAAAAGTTTTTGCCTGGAATACCCCTTTAATACATCAAAGAGTTACACAGCTGCTTGGAATATCTTTTTGGATTTTCAGACTAAATTTTTGAGAGCAGAATTCAGTTTGATTGAGTATATGTTATCTTTTATTGGGTTTTGCCACTCAGAGCTAAAGTTATCTTACAGCACTATAAAGTTATATTTAGCAGGGATCCAACATTTTCTGGCACTAGAAAATCCTAGTATGGTTTCTATTTGCACCGGGCATATCATTAAAGCAGCTCTAAAAGGTATATCCAAATCTAGTGTTCAAGGAGCACCACGTAGAACGCCCCTATCCGGGCGAGTCTTCAGAGGTTTGTCTAACATGCTTGGTAGAGCTCCTTTTGGTAAATTCTTAAGTCTCATCATCAAACTTTATACTTAGGCTTTTACCGGTTTCTCAGACCTAGCGAATTTACCAGAACGAGCAATAGTAACGCATTCCTCAAACGTGAATAGCTGTCTTGGACAGGCGATCATTTAGTACTTTTATTACCTGTCAACAAAACCTCTAAAATAGGTCCTCCTGTAGAAATTAGCTATTTCCCCACCAAACACTCTTGGTGTCCTGTGTTAGTTTTACACAATCCCTCTTTAGCTCTAGCTGACAAGAATCTTAATGATCCTTTATTACGTTTTCCTTCTTCAGCTTTAAATACTAATCAGTTTCTTCGACACATACGCATGTTGGCATGTAATCTAGGGGTGAATCCAGCTTGTATTACAGGTCACTCATTCCGTATAGGAGCTGCCTCAGCTGCGTCAAGGCACAAAGTTCCATCACATGTCATCAGAAAGCTTGGACAAGTTATGTTCCATACCCAAAATTAGAAATGTCACAAGCTTTCAAAACCCTGGTATTGTAACTGGTTTGAATAAATGTGTTTAGAATTACATTTCTCTATGTGTTTTTGCCCCCTTAAGGCATTTACCCTTCGCAGTGGTTAAGGCACAATTCAAGCCGCTTGGTTAGTTAGGGTGTAGGGGTGTTAGGATTACTATCTAGGTATGGGGAGCCCCGACTACAAGTGTTAAGGCTAATTAGCCTGTTTGTGAGAGGGGCGGTAAGCACATAAATACTGAGGCTGGCTCTCCTACCAGCAGGTGTTCCGTTTCATGACACACACCCTCATCAGCCCTATTTTTTAACCATTATCATAGGGTATGCCCCCTTAAGGCATTTACCCTTTGCAGGGGTTAAGGCACAATTCAATACGCTTGGTTACTTAGGGCAGTGTTTCCCAACCCAGTTCTCAAGGCACACCAACAGTCCAGGATTAAAATTTTTCCCTGTTCTATTCTAATGGAGTAACTGAAAAAACCCGGAATGTTGGTGTGCCTTGAGGACTGGGATGGGAAACACTGACTTAGGGTGTAGGGGTGTTAGGATTACTATTTAGGTACAGGGCGCGTACAATCTCTTTAAAGTTTGACAGTTATTTTAGAAAACTAGTGACATGCCACTTGTTATTCTCAGTGAGGTTCAACTATCAATTGCTGTAACAAAAGGGAAAAAGGGCTAAGTTGATATTCAGCAAATTTTAATGACCTGCCTTGGTCACACCTTTTTTCCTTACATTTTTCAAAATGGTCAACATATAAATCCAGCTCAGAGAAATCTTCTGAAAATATATCAGCTTTAAATGGATAAAGATGATATGTTTTAAGAAGATTTTTCAGAGCTTGATTTGGAGTGCAAGGATTTTTTCCTTTTGGATGCTTACTCAATGGGGGTATTCATCAAGAGTGGTGCAGGGCAAGTGATTATCACATGGTGCAGGGCAAGTGATAAATCTGATGCTGACTACATTTCTTACTTCAGTCCACCACTTTGTATGATGCACCTCTGCAACTTTTTGTGGGACAAAATGTGCGACTTGTTAATAATGCTGTTTGTAGTCAGTTTAGTAAGCCAAGCCGGGCTGGTGTAGATTTGCGCCTAATTTAGCATAGTTGCGACAAAAGATGCAACAAACTGAAAATTCACCTATCATGAATTTCTTACCACTGTATGATATGAAGGTGTGGTGATGTCCAGCTCACTTCCCAAGCCCGCAGCGCCCGGACTGGCGTGGGCAACGCCCGGATATGCAAGTTCAAATACAAAGGGATGTCCAGCGCAGATAGATGCAGAACGATGCTCTTTATTGCGTTAAAACTTCAGTACATGTAAGACATGGGTGCACGTGACACGTTTCGGCCCTGTCGTCGGGCCTTAGTCATGACTAAGACTAAGGCCCGCCGCCAGGGCCGAAACGCGTCACGTGCACCCATGTCTTACATGTACTGAAGTTTTAACGCAATAAAGAGCATCGTTCTGCATCTATCGGCGCTGGACATCCCTTTGTATTTGACACTGCATGATATCAACTGAAATCATGACTTGCTATGTTCTTTTAGAAAAACCTTCTGAGGCTTCTTTCACACTACCGTCATGTTCCTGCATTTTGACAGCTGTTTTTTTTTGCTTAAAGTGGTCATGAAAAAATAGACAAAATAACTGAACATAACAGATGCTAATGGATGACCAATGTCCGTTATTTTAACAGGCATTCTGTCAAAATAACAGATATGTTCCATTCGTTATCACCTGTTATTTCATATGTCATGCACCGTTATAGTCCATTATTTTATGTCTGTTATTTTATTTCCTGGTTGCAATGCTGTTTTGAGAATGCGCAGTACAAATAATGGCTCATAACAGATGTTAAAATAACGGACACTAACTGATGTCAATTGTGAACATCCCTCACCCACAGACTTCAATGTTAAAATTTTAACGTCCGTTATTCCACCATTATTTTTGACGGTACAAAAATTTGTGCATGCACAGTCTTTTGTGCCATTAAAAATAACGCCCGTTAGTCATAACGGGACATAACTGGTGCTGAAGGATGGTCAATAAATCCCACTGACATGAATGGGATATTTTGACAGCCGCTTAAGGGACTTTCAGACGGGAGTTCATGACGGGAGTTTTTACAGGTGACCAACAGTAGTGTGACAGGGACCTGAAGCAAAAGCCGCAATGAAAAGTCTCAGAACAGCATCTGAGGCAAACGGTGAGACAAATGTACCCCACAAAACAAGGTTAAAACCAATTATAAATTCCCCCCAATTTGCCTATTTGCACACCGGCTGCAATGCCCAAAGCGCCTGACCGACCTGAGGTCCTTGGAAGCGTTTGTTCCGGAGAAAGGGTGAGTAGACATTTTTTATTTTATTTTACTATATAATAAATGTGGTGCTCACAACAACATTTTTTGCAACAATTCTACCACTTTTAGTTAAGTAAATCTGCCCTGAGAGCCTAGCAGATAAATCATGCTTCTATAATGTAATACGTATAAACAACTGCATAAGGAGAGGCATAAATTGCAATACTTATTTCTACCCAGTAAACAAGTATTTGGTCTAATGGAAACTTGTAAACAATGAACCTCTTTCTGGCTTTCTGCCCTACAGCATATTGTACTGCTGTCTTAATTTTTCCACAGCTTTTTACATGTTAAAGTGTTACTGTCATTTACCAAAACTTTAAACATGTCACAGACATATCAAAAGTTTTGAAAGGTTGCGGTCCAAGTATTCACACCCAACTAATCATCAGAACGAGCAGAGAGAAGCATGCGCTTAAGTATTTTACTCAAAGGTTTCCACTAGAAGGACTTCATTGACTTATAATGGAGCCTTCGAGTGCAACTGGACGGAGATTCTAGCCTGCTTGTCTTCAGCAAAATGTTTGCAGGCTTTCTTGTGCTTCATCTATTGAAGAGGTTTCCTTCTCGGACGACAGTCATGCAGGCCAATTTGATGCAGTGTGCGGCATATGGTCTGAGTATTGACAGGCTGACCCTCACCCTTCAACCACTGCAGCAATGCTGGCAGCATTTATACATCTATACAATATGTTTTCCAAAGACAACCTCTGGATAGCATACTGAGAATGTGCACTCAACTTCTTTGGTTGACTATGGCAAGGCCTGTTCTGAGTGGAACTTGTCATGTGAAACCACTGTATGGTCTTGCCCATTGTGCTGCAGCTCAGTTTCATGGTCTTGGCAATCTTAAAGCCTAGGCCATCTTTATATATAGCAACAATAATTTTTCAGGTCCTTAGAGAGTTTTTTGCCAAAGTTGAACAAAGTTGAACTTCCAGTGACCAGTATTAGAGTGGAAGAGCGATAACACCAAATGTAAGATACCTGCTTCCCCCATTCACACCTGAGATCTTGTAACACTAACAAGTCACATGACAACTGGGAGAAAAAATGGCAAACTGGGCCATGTACTCTCTTTTGTTGCCAAGGTTTAGACCAGCGTTTCCCAACCAGGGTGCTTGCAAAACTACAACTCCCAGTATGCTTGGACATCCTTTGGCAGCCTTCCTGGAGGCACCCTGGTTTGGAAACACTGGTTTAGACATTAATAGTTGAGCATTGAGTTTTTTTTAAGGGGATACAACATTAAACACTGTTATATAGGCTGTGCTGTGCAGGAGAACCCCAGGACAGGCAGGGGGAGAGAAGCGGGCGGCGGCAGTCTCTGTCACCGCAAAAGCCGCTGCAGTTCATAAATTTAAAGCGCAGCGGTGTCGCCGGGGGGGGGGGGGGGGGGGGGGGGTGGGGGGTTGGGGGGGGATAAATAGCAGATAACTTATACTGGAATATCGGTATAAGTTATCAGCCCTAACCTTCACACATTATCGGTATCGGGCCTAAAAAATTGATATCGGTCGGTCCCTAGTGTATACACACTATAGCGGTTTGGTACACAAAAAACACAAATATGTAGAGTAGCACAAATAAATCACCAATAATCTTATGCCAAAAGAATATACCTTACATATTTCTATATAAAAAAATATCTGTATAAATAAAATTTCGATATAATAAAAAAAAGAAAAATAAACAATAAAATATAAAAAATATATAATGAAAACAATCATAATAATAGAAAAAATTATAATGAAAAATAGAATCATTCATGCTCCACAGTCTGGAAAGACCATTCATGTGTAATCTACTATTGAGTTGTGTCAATTAATTGTAAAACGCATAAGTGAATCATAAATATATATTTATCGGGTGTTTTCGATAATTTCATTGAGCCCTGACAGAGTCAGTGTAGCCAATTTATATATCCAAAAGGACTCTCTATTAATTAACTGTTGATTTCTATTTGATGTATTACTTGGAATATTTTCAATGATTTTCAAACTAAGATAATCAGACTGCGGAGCATGAAACCATGCTTAATGTTCCACCTGTGCTTGTTCATACGGGACCGCTGTCTGAACAGTGCGGCCCACGTATTGCAAGCCACAGGTGCAAGACAAAAGGTATACTGCAAACTTGGTGTCACAATTATTACTGCCCTTAATTTTATATGATTTTTTCATTTGGGAAGAGATAAATTCATGTGTAACATTTTTTATTAACGAACAGCACAGGCAGCGGCCTCCATTACAAGGACCACAACTACAATCATAGGGGTTCGAACACACCACTAGATCTTCGGATTTTTTCAAGTTGAAAGGAAAGCGATTAGGACAATACAGGAGAACGCCTCAATCACTGTCCGCCCAGCGGACAAGGGTGGGGGTGTCACTGTATTAAACCGCTCTGCATATATTAATGAGGCAAAGAGGATCTTGTCAGATATAAATTATTATATGCTATTGGAAATTGATCCTTCGACGGAATACTACGAGATATATTGTGCATTAATTAAATCAGCACATGACATGCACCTGTTGGACAAGAGGGAGCACACGTTTCTATCTATTAAATATTTTTCTCTGACACATTTTTATTATTTGCCTAAATTACATAAGAGTTTACATAATCCCCCAGGCCGCTAATCTTTCACATTTTTTTGATCTTTTCCTTCAACATTATGTTCTCCTATTTCCTTCATACTTATGAGATTCAACACAGCTTATACAGGAATTGCATAATATTTTGTTTACTTCTAGCTTTTCTTTTTTGACCTTAGACGTGTACTCCCTCTATTCCAACATAAGTAGTAGCCATGGATTGGAGGCCATTCGTTATTATTTTGATCAAGATCCCGCACTAGGTTCTAACCAATTAAAGTTTTTATTGAATTCCATGTCTTTTATTTTAGAGCATAATATCTTTTCTTTTGATTATGCCATCTATAGGCAGACCAGAGGCTGTGCCATGGGGACTCGTTTCGCCCCAAGTTAAACTAATTTGTTCATGGGGCGATTCGAGTCCCTTGTCATGGCACAGCTCTCGGCTTTTAAAAGTTATGTTTTATTTTTTTGGCGTTTTATAGACGATTTGTTTATCGTTTGGTGTGGGAGGAAAGCACAGGCGGAGGATTTTGTCCGTGAATTGAATCATAATGTATGTATCAAATTCACCATGCACTTTTCGAGTGACTCTATCCAATTCCTGGATTTCAAAATTTTTTATTCTATTAACTCTCAAATATTGACTAAGACCTTTTTTTTTTTTTTTTAGAAAGGATGATGTCAATAGCTTCCTAAATTATGATAGTGCCCACTATCCAAGTTGGCTAAGGGGTGTCCCCTACGGGCAGTACCTGCGCGTCTGGAAAAACTGCACCCGTGACTTTGACTTTCCCCCTTACTGGGGACCTGACTCTACCCTTCTCCTCTCTCTCTCTTTTGCTCCTTCTTTCCCTCTCCCCTTTTCCCTCCTTTTTCCCCTTCCTACTTCTTCTCTTTTCTCCCGTTTCTTCTTAGCTG
Organism: Hyla sarda; assembly: GCF_029499605.1. NCBI lineage: Eukaryota > Metazoa > Chordata > Amphibia > Anura > Hylidae > Hyla > Hyla sarda. The sequence continues at coordinate 238,678,821 of NC_079190.1, forward strand.
CACCCTTTCTCCCCCTTTTTTTCTTCCCCCCCCCCCCCTCTCTTCTTCTGTTTTTCTCTATCTTCCTTTTTCTGGCTTCCTTTTTCCCGGTCTTTTCTCTTCCCCCTTCCTCCCCTTCTTATATGTTCTACGTTGCTCTTTTTCTTCTGACCCCTATTCTTTTTGCTTCCTTGTCTTTAGCTTGGACTGTTTCCGGGTCAGACTATTGTGCCTTACCACCCTTTCTTGGGTTATTGGAAGTACGATGGTCCATGATTTTATGTGGTCTGTCTTTCCTTACATGTTGTTCCTTATGTTTTGTTTCTTTTTTGTTTTGTTTGTATTGTTTGTTCCTATGTACAGGTACATTACTGCCTATTCATGCTCCGGTTGTCTGAGAATGGTACGCCTGGCTGACACCTGCAGATTCTTTTCCTGGGTTCCTTTTTGTGAGTCATTTAGCTGATATCTGTTTCTTTTGTCATGAGCACGATATTGTCGCATAATGTCAGGGGCCTTAACTCTCCCCATAAGAGGAGTAAGGCGTTCCGAGATTATGCCCGATCTAAATTAGATGTTATCTGCTTGCAAGAAACTCATTTTAGAGATGTTTCTACACCAAAGTTTTTTCATAAACTGTATACCAGATGTTTCATGTCCACTTATTTGATGAAATGTAGGGGGGTACTAATTGTTTTGCATAATGCTTTTCCCTTTCAGGTACAGGAGGTCTCTATGATAAAACGCTGTGTATAGTCAATTCCTATGCCCCCACTGACTCCCCGCTACATTTTTTCCAAACATTGTGTGGATGTGTTGCTTCCCAGTCCTGCGGCTATTTGAATTGGGCTGGAGATTTTAATATGGTTTATAACAGCAAGCTAGATCGCTCCAATACTGCCCCGTTTCGCAGGTCTGGGACCCAACAAAGGCTTCTGTCCTCTCTTTTTAGGGAGGGTTCCTTGGTGGATTCATGGCAGGAGTTTAATGGTACTGCTCGTTGTTATTCTCATTATTCCCCGGCTCAACACCATTACACTAGAATTGACTGGGTCCTACTGACTACCCGTATGTTACCTCTGCTGCTATATGCCCGTCATGTCCCTTCGGCCTGGTCGGATCATGATATGGTACTGGTGGCCCTTAATTTCATGAGTCCTCTCACTTACCCTTTTAGATGGTGAATTAATGAGTCGCTCTTACCCATGCCTAGAGTAAGGGGACAGCTTGAGGAGGACCTTGGCATGTTCTTTCAGACGAATGCAATCCTGACTCACACCCTCAGTGGGTATGGTTCTCTCATAAGTCATATATTAGAGGTCGCATTATTTCTTTAGCCACCGGCGTCAAGCGTGATCGGACCGGGACTCAACGGGCATTAGAGGCTAAATTACATGGCTTGATTTTTTCAATCGACAGTAGTTGAGTAGGCTCTGAGGTGGACTAAGGCCACATATTACAAGTTTGCCAACAAGCCTGATCATTTATTGGCTGCTATGTTGAAAAAGACTATGTCGGCTAACAGAGTGCATAGCCTCCAGCTGCGTCCTGCTGTTCACTCCTCTCACCCTGACCGAATCTATTCGGTATTCCACTCCTATTATTCGGCTCTGTACACAGAACCTACTCGCTCCCCTTCTTTTCCTTCTACACTCAACCGTTTTTTATCCTCTGTTTCTCTTCCACAACTCTCCACTGACGCCAGGGAGGTCCTGAATGCCCCGGTGACCTCTGAGGTGGTGACCTTAGCTATCTCTAAATTGAAATCGGGTAAATCCCCGGGCCCTGATGGCCTCACGGCTGCTTACTATAAGAAATTTACCCCTCTACTTATACCTCATTGGGTGACCCTGTTTATTGGATGCCCTCATTATGGTGTTACCTAAACCAAATAAAGATCCCCTTCAACCAACTAATTATCGCCCTATATCTCTATTAAATGTGGATTCCAAACTGTTAACCTCTATTTTGGCGGCACGTTTAAACAGATTCTTGCCTTCTTTGATTGACCGCGATCAGGTAGGCTTTGTACCTGGTCGCCAAGCACCTGACAATATTCGGAAGGTGCTGAATATTATCCATTGGGCGGATAACTCCAAAACCCCTTTATTAGTTCTATCGGTTGATATAGAAAAGGCGTTTGACTGTGTATCTTGGCAGTATCTGTTTGCGGTGTTTACAAGGTTTGGGTTCTCAGGTCCCTTTGTCCAAATTTTATGCCACATATATTCATCTCCCTCGGCCTTTTTAAAGTTGCCCTCCACTTCTCCTCTCCCTCTACGGATAGGTCGGGGCATTTGCCAGGGCTGCCCGTTATCCCCAGCATTGTTCGCCCTGGTTATGGAACCCCTGGCGGCCTTCATCAGGGCACATCCTAGTATTAGGCGGGTGTCAATTGTGGGAGATGAATATAAAACAAATCTATTTGCAGATGATCTTCTGCTAACATTGACCAAACCTCTAGTGTCTTTGCCGAATCTTTTTGACATCCTTACTACCTTTTCCGGGCCTAAACGTGCATGCTCATAAATCGGAAGCACTGTACTGTCATATTCCCCCTTCTGTAAGGCAGCTTATCTATCTTGACTTTGGATTTCGAGACTCCTCTCATGGCCTTTTTTATCTTGGTATAACAATTATTTCTACGTTGTCCACACTATATGGTAGTAACTATGTTCCGCTTTATCAGGGCGGACTTAGCTACATGGTCCTATCCTTACCTATCCTGGCTGGGGAGGGTTAATGTTATTAAAATGGTAATCCTCCCGAGACTGTTGTACCTTTTCCGCTCCCTACCTGTCCTGGAGGTGAAGTGTGATATCCTGTCCCTGCAAAATTATGTCTTTAAATATATTTGGGCCTCTGACAAACCCAGGATTGCTCGGAATGTGATGCATTTCCATAAATCATTGGGCAGATTATCGGTCCCCAACTTCCTGAAATATTATTATGCAGCACGCCTGGCCCAGCTGGCCTTAACTAATATAGCTGTGGGCGCCCCTAAGTGGGTGTTCCTGGAGAACTCTCTATTGGCACCGTATTCCTATGCAGCCTTCATGTGGTCCTCGTGCCCAGTATCTACCCTCCTCGGCTCTAGTGGCTCTATACTCACTATCTCTCTGGCGTCATGTTCGCTTCAAATTCTCCCTGCAATCTTCAGTTTCCTCTCTTCTCCCACTCTTCTCTAATCCTCTGCTTCCTCCTGGACTTTCTCCTACAAACTTTTCCTGGTGGTTGTCAGCTAAGCTTACTAGACTCTATGATTGTCTTACGAGAAATACTCTTCCTACATTCAAAACTTTTAGATTATCCCATGCTGTCCCCAATATTGAGTTGTTTAGAGTACGTCAAATTTTCTCCTTTCTTCATACCCAGGTTCTTCGCTCCTCGCTTACTAATTCTATTTTCTTTGAAGCTCGCTCCCTCTATACTCCTGATCTGTCTGGCCTGCTGTCCCTCCTATACTCTCGTCTGAATGCTCCACAAGTTGACACTAAATTAAAGTACATGTTAGCGTGGGAAACTGACCTACACACCACCATGTCGCTCACACAATGGCGTGACGGCTGTGCAGTTCTGGGCAGGGGTAGTTGGCAGTTGTCCTTGATGGAAACGGCCCTTAAAGTCCTCCATCGGACCTATTTGGCTCAGACGAGATTACATGCTATTTATCATTCTGTTTCTCCATTGTATTTTCGTGCTTGTGGCATGAGGGGAATGCTTTATCATACGTGATGGTCCTGTCCAATAGTCTCTACGTTTTGGTCGTAAATTTTGGACCTAATTGAGTCTGTACTATCTGTGAAAGTTCCTCGGACGCCTAACAGCCAAACAGGCTGTGAACAAAGTAGGCTGGCAGCTCTGAGTGTTCTCCTTTGTGAACAAAGCAGACTGGCAGCTCGTAGTGTTTAGGACTCCGGCATGAGTCTGAAATGCTTGCTGCCAGGACTGGTAGGGAGACCCCTAGTGGTCATTTCTTCAAAGTGGAAAATTAAATAGAAAGAAGCATATTTTTTAATAACATGCAATTGTAAAGTTATTCTGCATACATTAATCTATAATATATCAAAAGTTTTTTTGATGAGAGGTACCCTTTAAGTCTAGTTTCTGGACTACTGTTATTTATATTTTGGAAGCTGTCATTCTGTTATGTCGATTTGCTTCTATCAATAAAAACTTCATGGTTTGACCATTAGATAGTGACTTTGACGCACATTCTGCTGTCCTGAAAGGACGCTTCCTGGAAAAAGGTTACCCCAAAAGTATATTACATAATGCATATAAAAAAGTTAAAAATTACAAACAATCGGATTTAGTTACAGGCAAAAAAGATAAATCACAAACAGAACATAATTTCAAAACCAACTTTATAACAAATTATAATTGTGAAGTGTTAATATTAAGAAAATTAAAGAAAAATTGGCATATTGTCAGAAGTGACCCCATTTTAAAAGATCTGGTCCCCACAAATCCAGGTGTTACTTTTAGGCACTCGAGAAACCTACACAATTTAGTCGCCCCAGGTACATTGAAAAATTCCGAAGAACTAGTGGTGTGTTTGAACCCCTATGATTGTAGCTGTGGTCCTTGTAATGGAGGCCGCTGCCTTTGCTGTTCGTTAATAAAAAATGTTACACATGAATTCATCTCATCCCAAATGAAAAAAAACATTTAGAATTAAGGGCAGTAATAATTGTGACACCAAGTTTGCAGTATACCTTTTATCTTGCACCTGTGGTTTGCAATACGTGGGCCGCACTGTTCAGACAGTGCAGTCCCGTATGAACAAGAACAGGTGGAACATTAAGCATGGTTTCATGCTCCACAGTCTGTCAAGACATTTTACCACTACACATCAAAAATCAATAGATTATCTTAGTTTGAAAATCTTTGAAAAATATTCCAAGTAATACATCAAATAGATATCAACAGTTAATTAATAGAGAGTCCTTTTGGATATATAAATTGGCTACACTGACCCTGTCAGGGCTCAATGAAATTATCGAAAACGCCCGATAAATATATATTTATACTTATGCGTTTTACAATTAATTCACACAACTCAATAGTAGATTACACATGAATTGGTCTTTCCAGACTGTGGAGCATGAATTATTATATTTTTCATTCTTATTTTTTATATTATTATGGTTATTTTCATTATATATATATATATATATATATATATATATTTTTTTTTTTTTTATTATATTTTATTATTTATTTTTCATTTTCTTATTTTTATTATATCGGAATTTTTATTTATACAGATATTTTTATATAGAAATATGTAAGGTATATTCTTTTGGCATAAGATTATTGGTGATGTCTTTGTGCTGCTCTACATATATGTGTTTTTTGTGTACCAAACCGCTATAGTGTGTATACACACTAGTGTTTTTCATATGGCGTTATTTTGTATTATTCTATTCTTCTTTGGGAGTATATTTAAATATATATTTTTGTATATTTTTTGTTGTTTGTTAACATGGAATCCTAATTTTAATGGAATGTATTATGCCCTTTTTCTGAAAATCTTAATTTATTTGTATGTAAAGGGTAAAATTTTGAATATATAACCCTGCTTGTGTCTGTGATTGCCATGCCTGAGGAAGCTGCGCTTGCGCAGTGAAACGCGTTGCATCTTGGCTGAATAAAGCTTTTTAACTGAACCTACCTACCTGAATTTTCTCTGTCCTGGTCAGCGCCATAGAATTCCCTGCCACCCATGAAGTTCACTGGATTGCACACGTTTACATGGGAATGCTGCAGACGAACAACAAAGAATCCTCCATTCTTCAATACGTGCTAATCTTTGTTGTGTATGTCGGTACACAACCGGAGCGGGTAAGAGACTATCTTGACCCCTGCTCCTGTCCGGCATTAGCACGTGTGATCCTCCACATGGAGCGCCTTTGCTTTGTGTTTTAACCTCTCTAGTAGGGCCTTGTCCAAAAGATCTTTCAAACTTTTTATGCTAATTGTTTTGGCGGCCAAAACTCTTATTGCTAAATACTGGAAGCAGCCCCTTCCTCCCTCTGAAATGGATCTTGTAGCGAGGATGTGGGAGATACGTTCCCACTGTCCCTCACTGCCTCCCTTAATAACTCCTTGCCTCTCTTCCTTTCTGTTTGGGAGCCCTGGGATCGGTTTTCATATAGACAACCCCCTTAGTCTTTTTACTCCCTTCTGACACTGTCCCTCCTCCCTCCCCAGCTTCTCCCACCGCTCTTCCCCTCCCTTCCTCCCTCATGATATCCTATTCTGTTCTCCCCCCCCCCCCCCCCATTCATTTTGTCTTCCTTGTAGTGTCTTGCTCCTGTCCTTGTTAGCCCTCTCTATGTCATGCTTTGTTCTTTTCTGTTTAGGATGTCCTGTTCGTGGGCCTTCATTGGTCTTTTTTTTGGTGCATTAGTTATATTGTAAGATCTGACTGACCACTGAATACTGTGTGTATAGTACTTTTGGAGCTATTGCTCGGTCATCTCTATTTGTGTTTCCCATTGACTTTGTTTTATATCTGCGCATATTGTTTGTGGCATCATTTCTGTATGTGAAAACTTAAATAAAAATTTACAGTTAATGATAAAAAACAAATCTACTGAGCAGATCTGCAGCAGAAAATACAAATGTGTGAACGCACCCGAAGGTAATATTTGGGGCCCCATAATTATGTGTACATTATTGTGTCACAGCTTGGCCCTGCCAGAGGAACCTTTGGTACTCTGGATTAACAGCCCAACCCTTGTATACTGTGTATTTTAATACTCTCAAGTAAAAGTACTCAGTAACTGTTTGGTCCATACAACATTGTCATTATGCCACAGAATACAACTGAATATTTGTTGCTGTGCAAATGTATACCTCAAACATAGCAGAAACTGAGAAACAGAGCTTTACTCAACTCTCTTTAAATATATAGCAGGATTTAAAAAATGTCTAATTGTAAAACTGTCTATGTTGCCCACAACAATCATGATATTTTGTTTTAATAGAGCTCATTAAGAAATTAAAGCTGATCTCTATCTGGTTGCCACTTGCTAAATCAGACAGTTTTACTGTTAGGCAGTTCTTTATTATTTCCCCTATTCTGTTTAGTGGCAGCAATATTATGAACCAAATTCTAGTTATCCTTAATGATGTTGAACCAGATTGTGAAATAGTCTGCCTTGGGACCACAAGATCATTAATCACATAGGATTCTCAGTAATCCAAAGAGAAATGAGACACAGTTTCCACTCAGGCGCGGTCAATTAACAGGTTGAAGCTCACCTAGTTACAAATCTTTTACATTTGATAAGGAAGGCACTCCTCCCTACAAATATCTGGTCTAGATGCTAGTGACCCATGACTCTGAGGCTAGTGGGAAAAGGTTCACCTTCACATCTTTATCAGTGAAGCATCCAGCAGCCATAGCAACATAGATACAAAGCCCATAAAAGTGATTCTGCTCCCCCCAGTTAGACTTTCATGTTGTATCCTAGCTTATTATACTGATCATTAAAGTTTACTAAACAATACTTTTGAACTACATTTAATAAAAATTAGTAAATTTAAATGACATAAATGCATCATTATTTACATTATGTCGGTAGCATCTTTGAAACTGTTCCAATGTCAATTTTATAGATGTGGGCAGTACAATTTTTCTCTGCTCATCTATGCAAACATGTTGGGGCTCTGGAAGAACAACTATTTTTACCACTAACTACAAATTTTCAACTAAGGGCTGGATTTATCTGCCCTGAGAAAAAAATAAAAACGCCAGTGCAATTTCCTGCGTCTGACGTTTTTTCTGGCGTTTTTATATTTGAGTGGAAATTGCATTTTTGGCCCCTTTTGTGTTTTTTTTTTTTTCAAAAATACACACAGACTACATCTTTATTATTGTCGGCTACAATTTTAGTTCCCTGCCCTCCCACATAAATTGATCCCTGTTTAAAAATTAATAAAAATGTTGTTATAAAAAAAGATGCGTTTAGTTCAATACAATGTTTTTCCATCACTACTGTATTTTTTTCATTATTTTTTTTAAATGGTACCTTATGAAATTTTATTAAAAAAGGTATCTCCATCACTTTTTAGGATTGCTAAAGTCCAAAAAAGAATAAAAACTGCCTGCAAAAACGCCAAAGTAAAAACCCACATGGCGTTTTTCTTGGCGTTTTTTTACTCCCATAGACTTCTATGCTAGAAAAACGCCTGATTTCAGGGGAAAAAACGCCATAGGCTCAAAATGATGCGATTTTGCAAAACCGCCAAGGAGCTGAAAAAGAGCGAAAAAAAGCCAAAATTATTTTAAAAAAACGCCAAGCTGAAAAACAAAAAGTGGATAAAACGCCATGTGGCAGAATTGGCTTTTTTCTTGGCGCTTTTCCACCCAAAAAAAATAGGGGATAGGGGATAAGATGTCTAGGGGCGGAGTACCCTTTAATTATGGAAAACCTTTAGTAGGTTGTGCAGCATATCCATGGATTTCTGCAATCCTTAGTAAGATTACTGGTAAAGAACAAGTCTGCTATGTGTGAATATACCTTAAAGAGTACCTGTTGCCAAACGAAACTTTTAATATATTGCTCCTTGCAATTATGAGACACTTAACTATTTACTTGCTGTTAAAATTCTCATCCTTTATATGTTTTTAATGTGATTGAAAAAACGGCCACTAGGTGGCTCTGTTCTGTTCCCTGCACAAGTCAAACAGTTATTTTGGTCTTCAATCGTCCTAGCAGGAGACCAAACTCAGGAAATGTGTGTGGGGCATGGTGAAGCACAGCTATCGCAGGCTTCAGTGACATCAGGCTTGCTGGGGAATGCCCACTTTATCCTGCTGGGAGCTCACACAATGTGAGCAAGGGGAAAGGTATGATACAGAGCTTTTTTGGGGGAAAAAATTTAAGGACAGGAGAGGTGTTAGGAGTAGTTATGGAATAAAATCTGAGTTAGTTTAACTGCCAAAGACAGTCCCATTCTTGAGATTGCAATAAGGGATGGTCCCAGAGGTTGGGCCCCCTGTGATCAGACAGTTATCACCCATCCTCTAATGGCAAAACTCTTTATAAACACTTTTAAAGGGGTATTCCTGGCATAAACATCTTATCCCCTATCGAAAGGATAGGGGATAAGATGTCTGATCACGGGGGGCCCGCCGCTAGGACTCCCCACAATCTCCCTGCAGCAGCCTGCATTCTATGCGTAGGTGCGTCTTAAGTTTCAGAAACCGCCGGGCTTCCGAGATGGGGACGTGACGTCACGCCACACCCCCTCCATTCATTTCTATGGGAGGGGGCGTAACGGTCGCAACGCCCCCTCCCATAGACATGAATGGAGGGGGCGTGGCGTAACGTCATGTCCCCGTCTCGGAAGCCCGGCGGTTTCTGAAGCTTCAGACGCAGCTACGCATAGAATGCGGGCTGCTGTAGGGAGATTGCGGGGGGTCCCAGCGGCGGGCCCCCCGCGATCAGACATCTTATCCACTATCCTTTCGATAGGGGATATGATGTTATTGCCCGGAATACCCCTTTAAGCTATTTTGACCTTTTTCTCGTCATGTTTTCTTCACAGGCCCTGTTTCTAGAAGGCAAATAGAGAATAGGGCCTCCCAGGTTTTTACTCTTGCAGAAAATTTCCATGTTGAAAACACAATTCACAAAAGAAATATGGACATAAATAAACACTTATAATACTAAATAATGTTAGTACAGTGCATAATATACAATCCGAGACAGAATGTAGCGAGTAAATAAAGAGCACTTGCCATGTTGGAGACCTAAGGGGTCTTCATCATCCATTTACCCCTTAGATTTATTACCCAGTTCCCTCTAGCTTTTTCCAGACACTTTGAGGAAGACATTGACATTTGAAAAATAATAAAGCACATGAATGGGGCCTTAGATATAAATAGCAGTGGACACAGATTCCACTTATCTCTCTAGTGAACCAATTATTTCAATTCAATATGGTGATCCTTGTTTCTCATGACATGACTATCCTTAAAACATTTGTTGTTTAAGCTTGCTGCCATGAATTATTTGATGCTGCTTATTGGGAGAAGCCACCACAAACCTTAGGCCAGGGTTACACTGGGTCATTTTGTAGTGCTACTACTTGATTTTAACTATTGATCTACAGTTGCAGTGCAAAGCAATACACTGAGCTGCATGCAATCTTGTGAACTGCAGCTGTCACTCAAGTAAAATAAATCAGTAGCGCTACAAAAAGTTGCAGTGTAGCACTGGCCTTTATTTGGCCTTCTTTAAAGCATATGAACTGCATTCATTTTACATCACAGCTTTATATATAAATGCTTAAAATGTCTTACCACTTGGGTTAAATGCCATACAACAGATTGGTTTTTCATGAGCTGGAAAATGGGCAACAATGCCTTCACCATCAGAATCTTCACTGACAAGAACCTAGGACAAGAGAAAAGGTTAAATGTCTAACTTTGACTTACAAAAAAGAGGTAGGTTTGCTTTCAGCTACTACTCTTACTGCTATATATGACATATTTCATTATTTCAGGCCATCTTAAATCTAAGGCTAAGTCTCCACTTGTTTTTTTTTGCAAACACGCAAAGAAAAACGCCAATTCTGCCGCATGGCGTTTTTTTGGTCAGAAAACGCTGCGGCCAGATGTTTGCTGTAAGTCAATGAGAAATCGCAAATTTCGAATTCCACTTTGCGTTTTTTCATTTTGGCATTCTTTTAATCCTTTTGGCGTTTTTTCACTTTTTCTGCGTTTTTTTCCGCTCTTTGGCATTTTGAAAAAAACGCTGTAGTTCCCTCAAACCGGTGTTTTTTGTGAAAATCGTGGCATTTGCTCGAATAGAAGTCTATGGGAGTGAGAAAACGCAAAGAAAAACACGATGTGGATTTTAACTTTGGCGTTTTTGCAGGCGGTTTGTAATCTTTTTTGGACTTTAGCGATCCAAAAAAGTGATGTAGATAGCTGATTTTAATAAAATTTCGTAGGGTACGATTAAAATTTTTTTAATCAAAAATATACAGTAGTGAAGGAAAAAATTGTATCTAACGGAATGTATATTATTGAAAAAAACAAAAACTATTACTTTTTAAACAGGGATCAATTTATGTGTGCGGGGAAATACAAATGTAGCCGACAATTATAAAAATGTATTGTGTGTGTGTTTTTAACATTTTTGCTTTATTTTTTACATTTTTATTAGTTAGTACTACTACTCCCAGCATGGAACACACTGTTCCATGATGGGAGTAGTACTACCTGTACTAATAGACAGATCGCCCGCTGCGATCTTTCTGAATAATGTATAGATGTGGCCGGCCGCTCTTCTATGGTCCCCTGCACTGACGTATATTTACACTTATTCATATTTCCCACAGAGCTGTGATTGGCCAGATGGTTCCAGCCAATCACAGCTCTCTGTGGGAAATAGGAATATGTGTATATATACGGCCGTGCAGGGGACCATAGGAGAGCGGCCGCTTCTATACATTATACAGGAGGATCACAGCGTCTGTCAGAAGTGATACCCGCAGTGATCTTTCCATAACTGCAGGTAATACTACTCCCAACATGGAGTACACTCTGCCTCATGCTGGGAGCTGTAGTACCTGCATTAATAGACAGATCGCAGCGGGTGTCAGAAGTTACACTTGCTGCGATCTGTCTATTAATACAGGTACTACAGCTCCCAGCATGGAGCAGAGTGTGCTCCATGTTGGGAGTAGTAGTGCCTGCTTAAGGGCACATCACAGTGGATGTCACTACTGACACCCGATGTGATCGCCCTGTCTATAGCAGAGATGGAGCGACTGTATACATCGCTCACATCCCTGCTCTGCACTATACTCCGGGTCGGCCGCTCATTCATTTATCTTTTCCTCAGAGCTGTGGTTGGCTGCAACCATCCGGCCAATCACAGCTCTGGGTGGCAAATATGAATTTCTGTTGACATCAGTGGCCGGAGTATAGTGCAGAGAGGCGAGCGCTGTATAGACCCGCTCGCTTCTCTGCTATATTATGGATGATATATGTCTATAGTACAGGTACTATCACTCCCAGCATGGAACAGTCTGTTCCATGCTGGGAGTAGTAGTACTACATAAAAAAATGTATAAAAAAAAAAAAATTGTGAAACACACACTTTATTAAAAAATAATAAAAGTTGGGTTATAAAATATATACATTGTGTTTAATAAAAACATTTCTATCACTGCTGCATCCTTTTTTTTTTTTTTTTTGTACCCAAGAAATTTTGGGTACCAAAAAAAAACGCCAAGGTGCGATTTCCACACAAATGAAAAAAACGCCGGAAAAAAGGCAAGAAAAAAGGCAAGAAAAAACGCATGATGACGTCACTTGCACTGGCGATTTTTCAGGCGTTTTTTTAATCCCTAAAAACGCAGTGCAAAAAACCAAGTGGGGACTTAGCCTAAGAAAAAAAAATGAGATGTTTGGTAATAATGCAACCAAAAGAAATACTCAAATTATTTTATATGGCCCACATTTAGCTCTCATTGTAAAAGAGCATAGCCTAGAAGAGGAAGCAACGGATGAAGATCCTTGAATTATATAATAGGATAACCATAGTTTCAGGACAAGTCAAGACAGTAAGATACCTCATTTTATTCCTCCAATCTGAAGGAAACTGACAATTCTGCCAAAATATTGAAATTTGCTTCATTTTTCTTTACTGATGCCTAGGTGGTGAAAGTCACACATGAGTTCCATTACAACTTAGAAACATAGATTGTGTCGGCAGATAAGAACCATTTGGCCCATCTAGTCTGCCCAATAATCTGAATCCTATCAATAGTCCCTGGCCCTATCTTATATAAAGGATAGCCTTATGCTTATCCCATGCATGTTTAAACTCCTTCACTGTATTTGTAGTGACCACTTCTGCAGGAAGGCTATTCCATGCATCCACTACTCTCTCAGTAAAGTAATACTTCCTGATATTACTGCATAAACCTTTGCCCCTCTAATTTAAAACTATTTCCTCTTGTGGTAGTTTTTCTTCTTTTAAAAACGATCTCCTCCTTTACCGTGTTGATTCCCTTTATGTATTTAAAAGGCTCTATCATATCCCCTCTGTCTCTTCTTTCTTCCAAGCTTTACCATTAACATTTCCTGGTAAGTTTTATCCTGCAATCCATGTACTAGTTTAGTAGCTCATCTCTGAACTCTCTCGAGTATCTATATCCTTTTGGAGATACGGCCTCCAGTACTGTGCACAATATTCCAAGTGAGGTCTCACCAGTGTTCTGTACAGCGGCATGAGCACTTCTCTCTTTCTACTGCTTATACCTTTCCCTATACATCCAAGCATTCTGCTCGCATTTCCTGCTGCTCTATTACATTGTTTTCCTACCTTTAAGTCTTCTGAAATAATTACTCCTAAATCCCTTTCCTCAGATACTGAGGTCAAGACTGTGTCAAATATTCTATATTCTGCCTGAAGGTTTTTACACCCCAGGTGCATTATCTTGCACTTATTTCTGACCATTCTTCTAGTTGCCTAAATCCTTTTCTATTTGGCGTATCCCTCCAGGAACATCAACCCTGTTACATATCTTTGTGTCATCAGCAAAAAGACATACCTTACCATCGAGACCTTTTGCAATATCACTAATGAAAATATTAAACAAAATTGGTCCCTGTACAGATCCCTGAGGTACCCCACTGGTAACAAAACCTTGCTCTGAATATACTCCATTGACCACAACCCTCTGTTGTCTGTCACTCAGTCAATGCCTAATCCACTCAACAATATAGGAGTCCAAGCTCAATGACTGTAGTCTATTGATAAGTCTTCTATGGCGGACAGTGTCAAAAGCCTTACTAAAATCTAGATATGTGATTTCTACTGCCCCTCTGCCATCTATTATTTTAGTCACCCAAACAAAAAAATCAATAAGGTTTGTTTGACATGATCTCCCTGAAGTAAATCATGTTGTTTTTCATCTTGCAATCCATGGCATTTTAGATGTTCTACAATCCTATCCTTTAGTAGGGTTTCCATTAATTTCCCCACTATTTATGTCAGACTTACTGGCCTATAGTTGCTTGATTTCTCCCTACTACCTTGCTTGTGAATGGGCACAACATTTGCTAATTTCCAATCTTCTGGGACAACTCCTGTTACCAGTGTAACAGTTTTGCTAGCTCACCACTAAGCTCTTTTAATAATTTTGGGTGTATCCCATCAGGCCCCTTTGACTTATTTGTCTTCACTTTAGACAGCAAAAGTGGAACCTCTTCCTCTTTAAAGACACACACATCAAACGATTCATTAGTCTTCCTCCCTAATGGAGGTCCTTTTTCTGTAAAAACTGAACAGAAGTATTCATTAAGGCAGTCGGCTAGCCCTTTATTCTCTTCTACATACCTTCCTTCCTTTGTTTTTAATTTAGTTATTCCTTGTTTTAATTTCCTTTTTTCATTTATTTATCTGAAGAATGTCTTATTCCCTTTTTTCAAAGACTGAGCTAGTTTTTCTTCTGCCTGCGCTTTAGAAGTTCTTATGACTTGCTTGGCCTCTTTCTGCCTAATCTTGTAGATTTGCCTATCTTCATTGCTCTGGGTTGTTTTATAATTATGCTAGATTTTAGATTTTTTTATGATTTTGGCCACTTCTGCTGAGTATCACAGTGGTCTCTTCCTTTTTTAGTTTTTACTGACAAGTCTAATGCAATTTTCTGTTGCCTTCAATAATGCGTCTTTTAAGTAGTCCCATTTCTCCTGGACTCCATGTTATCCGTTCCAGTCTGATAGGGACTCATTTATGACTAATCTCATTTTTGAAAAGTCTGTTTTTCTAAAATCTAAAACTTTTTGTTTTGTGTGGCGTGACTCCTTCACTGTTCTTATATTAAACCACACTGACTGGTGATCAATAGATCCCAAGCTTTCGCCTATAATAACATCATATACCAAATCCCCATTTGTGAATACCAAATCCAAAATGTCCTCTCTCCGAGTTGGCTCCTCAACCATTTGTTGCAGAGATAATCCCAGTAGAGAATTTAGAATATCTGTAATCCTAGCAGAACTAGCTATTTTAGTTTTCCAGTTTATATCCGGAAGATTGAAGTCTCCCATAATGATAACTTCACCTTTCATTGTCATTTTAGCTATTTCTTCAACTAGTAGATCATCTAATTCATTAACTTGGCCAGGTGGTCTATATATCACACCTACACGAGTTACTGATTTTATGCTGTCTATCACATAAAGGGCCACTCCTCCTCCTTTCTTGCTTTCTCTGTCTCTTCTGTATAAAGAGTACCCTGGTATGGATATGTCCCAGTCATTACTTTCATTAAACCATGTCTCAGTAACAGTCACTAAATCTACATTCTCAGATGCCATTACTGACCCAAGTTCATTGATTCTATTACCTAAACTGTATTTGTAGACAGGACTCTGAGCTTGTCATTTCTTAACCTCTGTGCTACAGCCATGTTCTGGCATTGTTTTTTTTTTTTTTGGGGGGGGGGCAATTTGAATAATTGATTTTCACTCTTTTGCCCCCCCCCCCCCCGCCTTCCTAGTTTAAATACTCCTTAGAAAATTCTTGGAATTGTTCACTGAGTACATTTGTTCCTTTGAGAGAAAGATGCAAACCATCTTTTTTGTACTTTATGCTTACAAAATGATCTGCCTGTTCCCATACCAAGAAAGCCTATTTCACCACTCTTATCTCCATACTATCTAATAACTTAAAATGACAAAAAATGTCCACTCCCTCTCCTCCTAAAGCGTAGGTACCTAGAACAGATCTCAGTGGTGAAGACTTGGCCATCTACTTCAAAGTTCAAATTGACAACATCTAGCAAGAAATGATTATCCAGTCCTCTTGTAAAATTGATACTCTTCTCTTCCACACTTTCTCTGTATCTCTATTATGAAACACTACAAAAATACTGAGAAATGGCAGTAACACAAGAGAACATATGGTACAGGTATGAACAAACAGTCCACTGCCAGCAGGCTAAGTAATGGTAGGAAATCAAACAGTAAACTATGCATCATAAAAAATAATCTGAGAAGTAAGCAGGTGCATAGAGGAAATGCCCTGTCTTAAAAATGTATCAAAAGTGTGATAGTTTAAAGGCCCATTGGAGATGAATTAATATATACAGGGTGGGCCATTTATATGGATACACCTTAATAAAATGGGAATGGTTGGTGATATCAACTTCCTGTTTGTGGCACATATGTGAGGGGGGGAAACTTTTCAAGATGGGTGGTGACCATGGCGGCCATTTTGAAGTCGGCCATTTTGAATCCAACTTTTGTCTTTTCAATAGGAAGAAGGTCATGTGACATCAAACCTATTGGGAATTTCACAAGAAAAACAATGATGTGCTTGGTTTTAACATAACTTTATTCTTTCATGAGTTATTTACAAGTTTCTGACCACTTATAAAATGTGTTCAATGTGCTGCCCATTGTGTTGGATGGTCAATGTAACCCTCTTCTTTCACACTTCACACACTGATAGCAACACCGCAGGAGAAATGCTAGCACAGGCTTCCAGTCTCCGTAGTTTCAGGTGCTGCATATCTCGTATCTTCACAGCATAGACAATTGCCTTCAGATGACCCCAAAGATAAAAGTCTAAGGGGGTCAGATCGGGAGACCTTGGGGGCCATTCAACTGGCCCACGACGACCAATCCACTTTCCAGGAAACTGTTCATCTAGGAATGCTCGGACCTGACAAGATGGTGCACCACCACATTGTGGGTGTCAGGTCCGAGCATTCCTAGATGAACAGTTTCCTGGAAAGTGGATTGGTCGTCGTGGGCCAGTTGAATGGCCCCCAAGGTCTCCCGATCTGACCCCCTTAGACTTTTATCTTTGGGGTCATTTGAAGGCAATTGTCTATGCTGTGAAGATACGAGATATGCAGCACCTGAAACTACGGAGACTGGAAGCCTGTGCTAGCATTTCTCCGGCGGTGTTGCTATCAGTGTGTGAAGAGTGGGAGAAGAGGGTTGCATTGACAATCCAACACAATGGGCAGCACATTGAACACATTTTATAAGTGGTCAGAAACTTGTAAATAACTCATAAAAGAATAAAGTTACGTTAAAACCAAGCACATCATTGTTTTTCTTGTGAAATTCCCAATAGGTTTGATGTGTCACATGACCCTCTTCCTATTGAAAAAACTAAAGTTGGATTCAAAATGGCTGACTTCAAAATGGCCGCCATGGTCACCGCCCATCTTGAAAAGTTTCCCCCCTCACATATACTAATGTGCCATGAACAGGAAGTTAATATCACCAACCATTCCCATTTTATTAAGGTGTATCCATATAAATGGCCCACCTTGTGTATATATATATATATATATATATATATATATATATATATATAGGTCAGTACAGAACAATATACAAAGAAAGAGAACTCGAATAACATTGGTACATGTTAGGTTGTCTTATGCCAGACATAGGCTGTGAAAGGGAGATAAAATAAACTCAAACTCCATGAGAGCATATGGGTGTAACCACTACTATAAAAGGAGAGAAAAAAAGGAGATAAAGGGTATAAGAGAAGGCATTACTATGTGCACCATTCCCAAAGGAAGAGGGAGAAAACAGAAGCTCAGTAGCTTGATAGATGTATTTTCCTTGAATGTGTCCCAAGAGGACTATATTACATCAAAGTAGTCCAAAGTACTATTCAAACTAGTGGTCAGGTCCTCCATATTGGGTATGTCCATTAGTCTAGAAAAATAGGCAAGAGAGGAATAGGGCAAAAATTTGCTTCCAGTGAAGGGGAATACGGCAGCACCAACATATATCTCTCCCTCATCTAGCTCTACTGCTCTAGCAGTGCTCTACTTTTTGCCAACAATATAAGACAAATCATCTCCTATCCCATCTCTAAGACTTTTCTCATGCGGCCCCAGTTTGCTGGAATGTGCTAGCCAAGACAATTCAATAAAATTCCCAGCATCCAGATTTTTAGACCTGCTCTAAAGAACACATTTTAGACTGGCCTGTGATATTTACAAATATATCTCCTTTTATTGTTTGTGTCAGCCTTTTTCAGCCCTTACTACTCTTGTTTGCATTGTTAATTAGTTTGTTTCTTTTTAATGTTTGTTTTTGTTCTTACATGTTCCCTCTAATTTGTAAGGTGCTGGAAAATATGTTGGTGCAAAATAAACTTTATTTTTATTATTATTATAACACCACACTTCACTCATAATGTTTTTTTATGTAAATACAAAAGATGCTTAAAAAATGAGTCTATTCTTGAAGAGATAAATGACCGCCAGTTGCCCACATAACATAGACACCAAGAGGAGACACTGGAGTAAAGTGGATGCTAAATATGTTTATGGCCACTCACTCAAGTCATTGAAACTACCATTTAAATCAGCATAAAGACCTTAGACTTGGAAGCACCTCTCTGGAATCTGACCTGGTTAAGAGACTTTTCTCAGTGTATGTGATACAAGACATGTATTATAAACTCATCTCAATTTTGCCTCATGAAGTTGTAGTGAACAGAAGCTAAATCCCATTGACCTGGATCTGAAATAAAAAACTGAGAAACAACAGGACTTATGTGAATTATCCTATGAAGAGCACAGAAACCTTAGCTGTAAATATCATTTACTCTTGTTGGAGAATTATGTAAGCTTGATGCATTAAGGTCTAATGGCTCCCAGAGCTCTAGTTTTATGAGGACAAACTAGGGTAACATCAGAGGGCAATTAGACACATAAGCACAGGAGATGGCTCCTGGTCCAGCAGTAGCAAACTGCGCTTAGTGGAAAATATTCTGACCTCCCGACCTTTGACAGCCAGCTCAGTCACTTGTAATTGTGGGCCAGAGGAAAGAGATATTGTTTGCAAATGTGCTGGAAATCAAGAACAACATATGAGGTCAGAGTTAACATCCTAAAGTGAGTAGGAGGACTGGGGTTGGCCAGAATGAAGAGAGAACAAATAGCTGCCCTGGGATGCCAGAATAAGATGTTTTTAATGGGATCTACCATTTACAGACATTGTTGCTTAAAGGGAGTCTATAAATATAGAGCACTCAGCACACAGAGCTTAAGATAATAAAACCTGTCTTTTTTATTGCAGCCCACACTGGGGGAGTTGTGGTAAGACCTAGTGCTTCCATAGTGGCCTCACCTTTGTTCCTGATTGGTGATGTTATCAAGTACAGGTCTGCACAGTTTCTTTCAAAGTTTGACCATTAGGTGAAATTAAGGAGAAACATTTCATGGCTCTGTTAGGTCTCTAAATCATGCTGATCGATCACATTTTGCATCTGTCTGGCAAACAGAACCTTCATGTTAAACAAACTGATAGCAATAAAGTATGTTTTTGAGCTACAATTTCTTTGTTACGCAGTGACATTATACTGTAGCTATCTATCCATCCACACACACACACAAAAGGATGCATGTTAGAAAACCTAAGCTTGGATTCCAACAACAAAGAAATGTAAAGTTGAACAACTGAAGGATTGACCCCACTACCATTCAATAGGGCGAATGGGCAGCTTTTCTATGCAATATCTGAAAGAATTATAAACACCTTCATTATTCTTGTGGATGTCTGCATGGACAAAAATCCTTCTAAAATGTTTTCACTAAATGAATGAGGTTTCAGAAATTCTATTCACTTGCATTAAAGGCCATCTAAGGCTATGGCCATTATATGGCTTCAAATATGAAGAACGTCCACCCAGAAATCACAGGCGGACATCACGCACAATTGCTTGTTGTGGCAGCGATAGGACTGCTCAGAAATGCGTAATCTCTATAGATGGAAATGAAGGATCAATTTTTCCTTGAAATTCGATTTTTCGTGGCAGAAACATATGCCATGAAAATTCTGCTGTGTGCACATTATAGCATAATTACTGAAATTAATAGGACTCTTCTGCAGTGGAATTTCTGAGTGGAATATTTCTGTGGATTTCCACTTATAAATTCCATCATGTAAACATAGCCGTAGGGTAAGGTCACATGGAGCGCATCCGGCAGTCACAAAATCGAGCTCCCTGCTGCTACTGGGTAGCTCTGCTTGTCCACTCATGACTGCCGGCGGAAAATGCACAAATATGAGCAGACACAAAAGGCTACCCAGCTGCAGCAGGAAGCTAGCTCTTGTGACTGCTGATAGTGAATTCACATCCATGAAATACAGTGTGGATGCGCTCCGTGTGACCCTACCCTAACAGTGATTTCAATGAGGATTCTGCACAATCCTCAATGTATAAAGTAAACCTAACAAGAAAATTACATTACAAAAATACCACTAACAAAATGAAAAACTCAGCAGAATTAATTATTTACCATTGCTGGCTTCTTCATCAGAAGCCACTTAATACTGTCAATAGTCCCTTATGCCACATTTGCAGTTGTGTGCCATATCTGCTTAAATATGATCATATTTAAGTTACAATAAGACCAGTGGGTGGCCATAGAAGCATCTGAGTAGGAGGTGAGTGAATCGGTAGATTTTTCTTTTATCCCCACCTTATTGAACCCCTTAAGGACCACAGACGTATGGGTACGTCCTAGCTCACTGGTACTTAAGGACCAAGTACATACGCGTACGTCCGTGGTTATTTCGGTCCCCACCGGCGATCCGGGTCATACGGATCACGTGGGACCCGAGGACCCAAAGACACATGGTGATCGGGGGAGGATACACCCCCAATCACCACCTGTATCTATGGGGAGGTTGCCATTTCGTCACCCCCCCCCCAGAAGTGCTGATATTGGCTTGCCCAATAGCAGCTGGCAGGAGAGGGGTTAATGACCTCTTCTCACAGCTCTGCCAGCTTACATAGTTCAGTCAGCGGGCAGAGCTGCAAAAAGGAGCCAGATTTTTCAGCGTGACCCGGGCCCTATTAGGGGTTCAGGGCGCTGCGATTTGCCACCCTTCTTTTTTTTATATGGCCTCAGTGTTTATTTTCCCCCATATAACGGTGTGTGATTTATAATCACACACCGTTATATATAAAGTTACACCAAGCACACACTTCATACTTCCCCGCCCCTCCCCCCCCTCACACACACACCTTCCCCCCTCCCCTGCCGGCAACCCCCCACCCCCCATTACTGTAGAAAAAAGGTGATGGCTCACTGGGCAATTTCGGTAAGGCATACGCCTTACTTGCCTCAGACTCTCCTGAATCTGCCAGTGGGGACGAGGAAGATCCTACTTTTCTCTGTTCTTCCTCATCCTCCTCATCATCTAGTATTGATGATAAGCCCCCCAGAAGGCGGACGAGTTGCCGCCAGGCAAGGCCAAGCACCCCCCATGAAAGTGACCCAGTGTCCGGCACTATTACGAGAGGCCATGCTGCTCGTAATAGGAGTCCGACCCCCCAGACAATTTTACTGGAGCCCCCTTCCGGTGAACCTGTCTGGAGACCCCCATAGGGTTATCAGCCATGGATTCCTGAGTTTGTTGGCGACTCAGGAATCCGGATTGGACACTGCTGGATTCACTGAAATTTACTATTTTAGTTATTTTTCAGTGACAGCTTTGCCAATTTAATGGTGGAACAGACAAATCTGTACGCCCAGCAGTTCATCGCCCACCACCCAGATTAACTTTTGGCCAGGTCCAATGAATGGTATGCCATTGATGCAGCAGAAATGAGGTCATTTTGGGGCCTCGTGCTGCATATGGGCCTGGTAAAAAAAACCAAAAAAAAAACAGTGTCAGACAGTACTGGAGTGGGGACATCCTCTACCAGACCCTGCTCTACAGTATGGTCATGACAGGGAGGCGGTTCGAGGCCATTCAGAAATGCCTGCATTATGCAGTCAATGAGGCATGTCACCCCCGAGGTGATGCCGCCTATGACTGGCTGTCACGCCGAGCGCTCCGGGTCCCTCTCCTCCCCCGGAGCGCTCACGGCGTTCGACTCGCTGACCGGGAGCGCTGCTCTGTTTCCCCCGGCGGGGAATGCGATCCACTCGGTGGGACGTGCCTGCCCGCGGGTCGCATCCCGTTCTGTTTACCTGCCCCGTCCGCCTTCTGTTCAGTCCCGGCATGCGCGGTCCTGCTCTCTAGGGCGAGCGCACGCCGGGTCTCTCAGATTTAAAGGGCTGGTGCACCAATGATTGGTGCCTGGCCCAATCTTTTCCCAATCCCTCCCTAACATATATAAACCCACTTCCCCTTCCTGTCCTTGCCGGATCTTGTTGCCTTATGCCAGTAAAAGTGTTTTGTGAACCCATTGCCTGTGTATCCAGACCCTTGCTGTTGCCCCTGACTACGAACCGTTGCTACCTGCCCTCACCTTCTGCTACGTCTGACCTTGCCTTTGCCTTGTCCTTGTGTCCTGCGCCAGTCTCAGCCGTCAGAGGGGTTGAGTCGCTACGGGGTGGAACGACCTGGGGGTTACCTGCCGCAGCAAGTCCATCCCGCTTTGCGGCGGGCTCTGGTGAAAACCAGTAATCCTTTAGATTCCGTTCCCCTGGTACGGCCCACGCCATCGCCCCTCTGGCACAGAGGATCCACTACCGTGTCCTCCCCGCATACCAGTCCGGATCCTGACACTGGCTTTACAAAGTGAGTCTCTTATCAGTTTTAAGGTGAGACTCATCTTCCGCCAGTACATTCCCTCGAATGGGGTGCAGTATGGCGTGAAGCTCTCCAGGTACACTTGCAAGTTTAGAGTATATGAGGGACGAGATTCCCGTATTGAACCCCCAGAATGTTCCCCCACTCTGGGTATTAGCGGGAAAATCGTTTGGGACCTTGTGCATCCAATGTTGGATAAGGGTTACCACGTGTACGTGGACAACTTTTATACCAGCATCCCTCTGTTCACATCCCTTGCCGCCAGATCCACGTCCGCTTGTGGGACCACAATTCATGGTAACGGCAGCTCACCTGTCCCTGTGCGAGGTACCACAACAACGGTCCTCAAGCCCGATTGTATTCTGGACTACAATCTGTATATGGGGGGAGTTGATCAAGTTTTCAAGCCATACATCGCTATGCGGAAAACACAGATATGGTACAAAAAAGTTGCGGTCTACTTGGTACAGATTGCTATGTACAACTCTTTTGTACTGCACCAGAACGCTGGCAACACAGGGACATTTCTCCAGTTCTAAGAAGAAGTCCTAAAGGCCCTGATCTTTGCTTACCGGGAAAGAGCAGGCCGGACTAGTTCCCAAGGAACTGAAGTTATAGGTGCCGGGATCTTCCCAGGCCAACACTTTCCAGGTGAAGTCCCCCACACTGGAAAGAAGGGACGATCCCAGAAAAGATGCAGAGTGTGTTACAAGAGAGGAATACGGAAGGACACCACCACTCAATGTGACATGTCCCGATCATCCGGGCCTCTGCATTAACCCCTTGGGGATCGAGCACATTTTGACCCTAGGGACCAGAGCATTTTTTGCAATTCTGACCACTGTCACTTTAAGCATTAATAACTCTGGGATGCTTGTACTTATGAATTTGATACAGAGATTGTTTTTTTTGTGACATTTTCTACTTTATGTTAGTGGTAAATTTTCGTCGATGCTTGCATCATTTCTTGGTGAAAAATTCAAAAACGTCCTGAAAAATTTGAAAATTTAGCATTTTTATAACTTTGAAGCTCTCTGCTTATAAGGAAAATAGACATTCCAAATAAATTATATATTGACTCGGATATACAATATGTCAATTTTATGATTGCATCATAAAGTTGACATGTTTTTACTTTTTGAAGACATCAGAGGGCTTCAAAGTTCAGCAGCAATTTTCCAATTTTTCAAGTCAATTTCAAAATCTGAATTTTTCAGGGACCAGTTCAGTTTTGAAGTGAATTTGAGGGTCTTTATGTTAGAAATACCTCATAATGGACCCCATTATAAAAACTGCACCCCTCAACGTATTTTAAATGACATTCAGAAAGTTTGTTAAACCTTTAGGTGTTTCACAGGAATAGCAGCAATGGGGAGGCGAAAATTCAAAATCCTCATTTTTTACACTAATGTTCTTGTAGACCCATATTTTTTATTTTTACAAGGGGAAAGAAGAAATGCTCCCCAAAATTTGTAGCCCAATTTATCTTGAGTAAGAAAATATGTCATATGTGAAAGTGCTTTGTGGGTTCCCTAGAGGGCTCAGAAGGAAAGGAGCGACAATGGGATTTTGGAGAGCGAATTTTGCTGAAATGGTTTTTGGGGGGCATGTTGCATTTAGGAAGCCCCTATGGTGCAAGAACAGCGAAAAACACCCCACATGGTATACTATTTGGGAAACTACACCCTTCAAGGAATGTAACAAGTGGTACAGTGAGCCTTAACACCCCACAGGTGTTTGCCGAATTTTCAATAAATTTGGAAGTGAAAATGAAAAATTAAATTTTTTTCAATAAAATGCTGATGTTACCCCACATTTTTCATTTTCACAATGGATAATAGGTGAAAATGTCCCCCAAAATTTGAAACACCATTTCTCTTGAGTAAAGAAATATATAATATGTGGATGTAAAGCGATCTGTGGGTGCACTAGAGGGCTCAAAAGAGAAGGAGCGACATTGGGCTTTTGGAAAGCGAATTTTGCTGAAATGGTTTTTGGGGGGCATGTCTCATTTAGGAAGCCCCCATGGTGCCAGAACAGCGAAAAACACCCCACATGGCATACTATTTGGAAAAACTACACCTCTCAGGAAACATAACAAGGGGTATAGTGAGCCTTAACACCCCACAGGTGTTTGATGACTTTGCGTTGAAGTTGGAGGTGAAAATACATTTTTTTTTTTTTTTACTAAAATGCTAGTGTTACCCCAAATTTTTCATTTTCACAAGGAGTAATAGGTGAAAATGTGCCCCAAAATTTGAAACCCCATTTCTCTTGAGTAAGGAAATATATCATATGTGGATGTAAAGTGCTCTGTGGGTGCACTAGGAGGAAGCCACCATGGTGCCAAAACAGCGAAAAACACCCCACATGGCACACTATTTGGGAAACTACACCCCTCACAGAACGTAACAAGGGGTGCAGTGAGCATTTAGATCCCACTGGCGTTTGACAGATCTTTGTAGCAGTGGGCTGTGCAAATAAAAAATAAAATTTTTCATTTTCACGAACCACTGTTTCAAACATCTGTCAGTCACCTGTGGGGTGTTAAGGCTCACTATACCCCTTGTTACATTCCGTGAGGGGTGTAGTTTCCAAAATGGGGTCACATGTGGGTAATTATTTTGCATTTATGTCAGAACTGCTGTAACCAGCAGCCACCCCATGCAAATCACCAGTTTAGGCCTCAAATGTACATAGCGCTCTCTCAATCCTGAGCCTTGTTGTACGTTTGCAGAGCATTTTATGCCCACATGAGGTATTTCCGTACTTGGGAGAAATTGTGTTACAAACTTTATTTCCTTTTACCTCATATGAAAATGAAAAGAATGGGGCAGCACCAGCATGTTAGAATAAAAAAAAAAATTTTTTTACACTAACATGCTGGTGTAGACCACAACTTTACCTTTTCATAAGGGGTAAAAGGAGAAAAAGCCCCCAAAATTTGTAGCGCAATTTCTCCCGAGTACGGAGATACCCCATATGTGGCCCTAAACTGTTGCCTTGAAATACGACAGGGCTCTGAAGTGAGAGAGAACCATGCGCATTTGAGGCCTAAATTAGGGACTTTTATAGTGGTGTACCTGGATGCAAGCGTTACACTTGCCTCCTTCACCAAAAATGCTGTACGTCAGTTTTCCCTGAACAGGGTGCCTCCAGCTGTTGCAAAACTCCCAACATGCCTGGGAGTTGTTATTTTGCAACAGCTGGAGGGTCCGTTTTGGAAAAACTGACGTACAAGACGTTTTAAACTTTTATTCGGGGTGGGGGGGGGTTGGGTGTGGCGACAGTGTAAGGGTGTAGTGTAGTGTAGTTATGCAACAGCTAGAGACACACTGGTTGGGATTGGGAAACACTAAGTTAGGTAACAGACTACCGCAGTGTTTCCGCACCACTGTCTGTTTCCTAATTCAGTGTTTCCCAACCCATGTGTCTCCAGCTGTTGCAAAACTGCAACTCCCAGTATGCCCAGAAAGTCGAAAGGGCATGTTGGGAGTTGTAGTTATGCAACAACTGGAGGAGAACAGTTTGGAGACCACTGTGTAGTGGTCTCCAAACTGTAGCCCTCCAGATGTTGGAAGACTTCAACTACAAGCATGCCCAGACATGCTGGGAGTTGTAGTTCGGCAACATCAGTGGGGCCAGATGTTGCCGAACTACAACTCCCAGCATGTCTGGACAGTCTCGGAATGCTTTGAATTGACATCTGAAGCTCTACAGTTTGGACACCACTGTCCTTCCAGATGTTGCAAAACTGCAACTCCCAGCATGCTGAGACTGTCCAAGCATGCTGAGAGTTGTAGTTCTGCAACATCTGAAGGGCCAGATGTTACAGAACTACAACTCCCAGGATGCCTGAACAGTCTGGGCATGATGAGAGTTGTAGTTTTGCAACATCTGGAAGGACAGTGGTCTCAAAACTGTGGCCCTCCAGATGTTGCAAAACTACAACTCCCAGGATGCCCAGACAGCCAAAAGCTGTCTGGGGATGCTGGGAGTTGTAGTATTGAAACTCCTAGATACAGCAGTGAAGATCACTTTACGGTGATCTTCACTGCAGTATCTAGGAGACCGCCGCCTCTGCCTCCACTTGCCTGCGCCTCCTGTTAGCCGCCGGTCCCTGGTCATCGGTCCCAGTGTGAAGCCAGGTAACTGGCGCCAGGAGGTCCCCGCCCCATCCACAGGCCATCTTCCCCTGCTCTGCTCCGACATCCAGGGGTGGGCAGAGCAGGTGAAATGAACGTACCCCCCGCCTGCGATTCGCCGATTGTCCACATCGGCCAATCGCAGGGGATAGGAGGAGGTGGCACCCTTGCCACCTCGCT